>NC_138963.1:108947500-110197500 GCF_055761805.1 Camellia sinensis | reverse complement strand
CTAGCTCCTTCCCCCTGCAGACCACTTTTCCTCCCTGCCAGCTAGTTTTCTGGTCAGCCAGCTAGGGTGGGTGGTCTTTGGACCACCTAAAGTGGTCGGCAGCCATGCCACTACTTTCCTTTCTTTGTGCAGACCACCTCCTCTACCCTGCAAACCACTTTTTCTAGTCGGTCGACTAGTGGGAGTGGTCGGCCGACTACTTCAACTGGTCGGCAGCTTTCCTGCATTTTCTGCAAATGTTGTGGATGCCACCTGTACTAGCTGGAGAGCACATATTGCATCCTCCATACACGTGTATGAAGGGATTACTTGGAGCCTCTAGCTTTTCAAACAAGCTTGGAGCATGGATTTCCATAGAAGGGAGCCTCTTCCCTCTTGTCTGAGGTTCAAAAAATTGGTATAGAGTTATACGTACATCTCTATCTCTATATTTCTTCCTTTGCTCCATATTTGTTCATAAAAGTGTAGTTTCTTCACATTTTTGCACACAAACACCTACTCAAACACCTTTGCTTTGGAGCTGACGCACCTTGAAGCTGGTTTTGTTGTTTTGGATTGGTTTTAGTGCAGAAGAGTTGCTGGAGTTGTTGCTTCGCTCTTGGTCTTCAAGGGTAAGCCTTTAATCCTTTTAAAGCTGTGTTTTGTTTGAGTCTTTGGCCTTATTTGGATGCTTATTTTGGCTTAACTCTCAACTGCAAAAAGTTCTGATTTTCAGTGCTTGAAATGTTTGTTTAAGGCTTCTTTGGTGTTGGGGGTGGTCTACTCCCTTGCATGCCTTATTTGCTAGGCTTTTGAGCCATCACTTTAGACCTTTGTGATCACCTTTATTTGGCCTCTTCACCACTGAATTCTAGAGGAATTTCAGTGGTGGAAAGTGTGTTTTGAGGCCTCAAATGAGTGGGGGTTGTCCCCCTCATCTTCTCTTGTTTGCTTGTGTTGATGGCTCATCAAAAGAGTATGTAGTTCTATCTTCTTGAGGCTTTGTAAGAGCACTTTTTTGTGACCTTTTAGACCTGCATGCCTCTGTTTTGGCTTAGTTTAGGCCACCCTTGCATGCTTCTTGTACTTGTAGTATAATCCTACTTGTAGCTCATTAAAGTAGCATGTCTTTTTAGCATGTTTAGGCTCTATCTCAGCATGTTTTTGGTGTTGTTTTAGCATGCCTTAGCTTTGTTTTGGGTTGGTTTGATAGCCTCTAGCATGCTCTTTGCACTTGTAGTACAATTCCACAAACTAGCCTAATATGCATCATGCTTTGGACCATCATTTTTGGCATGATTTTGGCTTAACTCCAGTAGGCTTTTACTCATGATTTACCATGTTTAAGCTCTATTTTATGTTGTTTTGGTCATGCATGCCTTGTTTTGTATGGCCATAGTACATTCTAGTTCACTAGCTTTGAATTTCCAAGTCACTAGCATGCATTGCTTGGGCTATTTGCATGATTTGGCATCATTTGTTATGTGATTTTAGAGCATGTTCCACTGCCATGTCCTCACATCTTTCACTCTTTCAATGCTTTGGAGGATTGGTGCATTATTCCCTTGTTTGTGAGCCATTATGTATGCATGCATGCCTAGACTTTTGAGCTCCCATCTCAGCATGTTTTGGTCTTTGTTTTGACCTAATTGAGCTCTGTCTATGGTTGGTTCAATCATTTGCGCCATATATTGCGTGCCTCTTGTGTAGCCCCTTTTGGTCGCCTTGTGCCTTAGGCCCTCTTGCATGCTATACTTGTGTTGTTTGAGTGACCTGGAATCATTGCATACATGATTTCAGTGCATATAGTGTTGTCACACTTCCATGTTTGACACTTTTTAATCATGTTTGAGGGTTGTGCTCTTATGCTTAGTTGATAGGCCATTGCATGAGCATCACCATCTTGCCTTTCATGCCATCATTTCATAGCATTCTGGCCACTATTTTGGCATGATTTAGGTCTATCCATATTCGGTTTAAGTCCATTGAGCATTGTTTTGCATGCCTCTTGTGAGATGCTCTTTCCTAGCTTTGATGCCTTATGCTTCTAAACTTGCCATGCATGCATTGTTTGCATGGTAGAATATTGTGTATGCCATTCTCGCATTGGCAGAATAGCATGTTGTTTGCATGTTGTTGCATTGCGTTGTGTTTGCATGTTGTTTGCATGTGCATGCATTGCATTGTGTTTGCATGCCATTAGTGTTGAGAGGTTGATCATGCTTATGTTGTGTTGCATTGTGTTTGGATAGGGTGTTAATCCAAACATGAGAAACGAGGGGCGTTTCATACTTAAAGTGACGAAACGTGCCTCATTTCTTAGTCGCTGACCCTCTTGATCATGCATGATAGAGATTAAGGCCCTTATGTGTTATTTGTGCATTCATTAACATTGAATTGTGCAAACTTGGCTTCTCGGCCATCGTGCATTGCGATGCTCGGTTGATGGCCCAGGAGTCGAGAACCGCGCCCCCTTAAGCTTAAGAAATGATAGGGAGGGTGGTTGTGCACACATACCTTGCAAATACATTGCTGTGCCCCTTCTTGTTCTCTGTTGCCGCAAATTGGAGCTTGGCAAGATTTTTTGGTCGGCAGACCAATAAAAGTGGCTGGCCGACCACTTTTTCTGGTCTGCAGCATATTTAAGTGGTCTACAGGTGGTCTACACCACCATTTTCTGGTCGGCAGCCCTTCTGGAGGTCTCCATGTTAGAGTAGAAGCTATCTGGAGGTTTGTGTAGTGTCCTGAAATCAAGTGCAAACAGAGGCAAGTTGGGGCATAGTAATGGATTTCCGAGTGAGGCGATCAAGAATGCATGCACTTCTCGCCCCGAGGACCTCTTCTTACTGCTTTACTTAGCTGCTTTGCTTGGATAGCTAATGCTTTGGTTTTCGTACTTAACTAGTTGACGTGCTTAGCTAATCGATTTGTTTGGTAATAATTAGTTAACTAGGATTTGTTAATTAGTTTCGGTTTGTAATAATTAGTTTAATTAGTTTAGGTTAGCTAGTTAGCTTATTATTCGGACCCTCCGTCGAGTGGGCGAATTTTGTAGTAAGTGTGCGTGTGTGTGATGCATGTCTTCCAACCCCACGTCTTTCTCCCTTTTACTTATCAGCTTTTGATGGTTAGTTTTAGGGCATGTTTCAATTAGCGTACTTATACTTTGCATGTTTGCATTCATTCATCTGTCCTGTATGCACCGGGCTCAGCGCATCATTGAAACTGCATTGTACTTCAACACCAGTTTGAATACATGTTATCTAGTTACATTTTGCATTCATTTCTAGGCATTCTTAACATAGCTAGGATCATGCATTGATTTCTAACATAGCTTTTGTTTTGGCTCGAAGTACTAGGTAAGTGTTTACGCTTTAGCATCTTTGCATGAGTGTGGGTGTTGCCATGTTAGCATGCTTGCCATGAGGCTAACTGCTTAAGTGTTTAACTGCATGAATGCCTGTGGATGATGGCTTCATTGCTTGAATTGGAACAATTCATCAAAATGTGCATTTTAAGCCCACTTTGCGGAGTGGCAAAATCATGTTTTCTAAGCCCACTTGAGGGTGGCAAATCCGCGTCTTAACCTACTTGAGGGTAGCAACTTTAAACCATTTTTGAAAAACAAACATGAGATGTTTTGTTCCAAATTGAGTGATTTAGTCTATACTTTTATGTTGTGCGCATCACATAGTAAGCTAGCTAATAAATCAGAATAAGAACACATGTGTTTTAAAAAACAACATATCATGTTAGTAGAGGCCGATCCTTCGATCGGGCGAGCGGGGGTGCTCATTTCAGGACCTTCCCCTCTCGTACCCAAGTTTTCGAGTCGAGGTAACATTGGTGATGACGGACACGTAGCCTTAGGCATGAGTCATGGTTTCCTAAATTTCCCCAAAACAAAATATTTAGGTGGCGACTTTGAAATATGGCAAAGCAGTCCATGTTTGGCGCTTCTTGATTCAAAATCTGATTTTCCAAAATGATTTGCCAGATTTGGACTCTTTGGTGATTTATCAGTCTTACATTGCACTTTGTGAGATTAGATTTAGAACCGTGATAAGAGTCCGAACTGTAGTAGCTAGAACTACAATTCGCGCCCTTGAGCGAGGAGCAGAGTTCGGGCGGTCTACAGTTGGGCCTCAGGGTCAAGAGGGATCCAGTGCTATACAATCTCAGGATCGATTCCAAGCATGTCTTCGTAGGACCACGCGAAAACATCTTTGAATCTTTTAATAAAGCGACTAAGCGCTCGCGTTCCTCCGACGACAACGTGGACCCGATCTGGACTAGAAGCAGGTCTTCTCAGTACCAACATTAATTGAAGTGATTTCATCAACCAAAGGTGTTACAAACCTCTCTTGTTCTTGATCAATCAAATGCTTCAAAACCGGAGGAATTTCTTCCTCGTCGTTTTCATCAAAATTTTGAAAGTCCTGATTAATGCAATAAACCAGCGGTACATAAAAGTACTCAGAAACCACGACATCATTCTCATTAACAACTTCTAGTTCGTCTGATTCTTCGGTTACAACAGACTCAAAGGAAAATGAAAAAGACTACCTGGGCAACACAACAGCATCCGGGCTATCACCCCCCGGAATACCAAACTCTGACTCAGAAGAACTGGAATCTGATTTTGACTCCACAGACTCTGTGGAATCAAATTCCGATTCACTACCTGACCCAGAACTACTAGATAAAAAGCCTTCCTCGTATTTCCAGACGAGGGAGGGTGCGATGGATGCATCGAAAATACTAGAAGAAGGGCCCACAGCCGAGTTATCCCCAATCATGGAAACAGAAAAGTCTTCCCCCGAGCACTCTGGTATGATCTGAAGATATGAGAGGAGACAAGCCAGCGCTGCTCCTATTTCAAAAACTATGCCATCAGCCTCATCCTCTTTGCACTGCTCAGCCACAGCCGGTGGGTCAGTCTGCTCCTCGGTAACTTCATCCCCTGGCAATTGTAAGTCAAAAAAGATCTCAAAACCCAGCAAGCGCCACCTATCTGAATTCAACCATGGCTCCTGAAAGCTACAAAACGAGAAATCTTCCCCCTCCCGTACGAAGCGTCCGTTCAGGGTCCCTTAGATAGGTCTATGCACTAACTCATAGTGCTTCCCGGCTTGTTTCACCTTGGCTCTTCCAGCCATCTCTTTTCTCTTTCTCACCCAATCCTCTTTGGTAGGTGTACAACCTAGACCAAAGGTAGAGGGATTGTGTGGCACTTCGGCCAATTCAGCGACGCCCTTCCGACCACTTCTTCCTAGTCGCATCCTAGGCACATGTTGAAGTTTGTTCATGAGGTAAACAGATTGCGCACTGACATAGAGGCCCTCATCAACAGCTAAAAGATCTTGCACTACCCGACCCTCAGCTAAGGTGAACCCAGACAAGAAGACATCCTCCTCGCCATGTACAATCTCCAAGATTGGCGTAATAACCTCTGGCGGTGGATGTATTGAAGAGTGCCCAAAAACAATTGTTACCCCCTTCCCATGGGGTATTTCAACATCTGGTGTAGGGTGGAAGAGACAACCTTCACTTGGTGCAGCCATGACCGCCCGAGGAGTAAGTTGAAGGTGGTTGGAACATCCAGAACATGAAATTCGATGCCCTGCTGGCCCGGGTCAACCAAAGTTCTAATCCGCACAGTCCCCATCACCTCCCGGCTGGTGTTGTCATAAGCCCATATCACCTGGACTGTTGGTGCGAAATCTGCGGGCTTCAACCTAATAGCATATGCCGTTCGCAACGGACACACATTTATGGCAGATCCCGTATCAACTAGGACAACCGGTATCCACTTTTCCCTACACTCTACAGAGATGTAGAGTGGCTTGTTATGCTCAGCGCCCTCAGGCGGTAATTCTTTGTCTGTGAAGGTTAAAGTAGGTGAAGCACCACCTGGGAACACCAGTCCCACAAACTGTTCTGGGGTCGTATCAATTGAAAGCTTATCCTTGTCCATGGCTGAAAGGACGGCTTGCCTTTGCACCCTTGAGGTCACGAGCAGTCCCCAAATGGAGGTGTCTGCTTGAATCTTTTTAAGCTGCTTCAGTACAGCCTCCTCCTCTAACAGTCTGTCCTTCTGTTTCTCAGCTTCCTTGTCTTTCCCGGATGCCTCTAGCTGGTCCAGGTGTGGAAGTTTGAAATATCGCCCACTCCGGGTCATATGGTCGACTTCCTCAGTGTACCATGTATCATCCGGGAGATTCTACCCCCACTCCTCATCAGTATGGGTCAGACGCAAATCATCATCTTCCCACCACATGCCCTCGGTAACTAACAGACAACTGTCCGGCTGCACTGTAGTTGTTTCTGTGCTCACAGCACATTCTGTCCCCGCAGGGGCCTTGGCTTTTCTAGCCCTCTCATCGATCTCACTCCTCTCTTGTTCAAACCGCCTTAGAACGGTCTCTTGTCCTGTATCATCTGTACACAAATTGCCCAATTCTCGAGCAAAATTCTTTGTACCAGTGCTCTCTGGAAACTCTTCCTTGTTCTCAACCATTCCGGCCGTTGTAGATGTTCCAGTTTCTGACTGCCCCTGTTTCAGCTGAGACTCCTCGTCAATATCTGGTTTGTCACTGAGCCACCCTGTAGTATTTGTTGCTCTATTCGTATCAAACCAACCAACTTGCACATCCCCCAGGTCCTGCTCATCAAAGAGCTGTAGGCTGCTGATATCCTCCTCAAGGTCGGCTAGGTCATCCAGCCCCTGACTCGGCCCGTCCTCCAGGAAAACATGTACCTCTGCCCCAATTGGCAACTCCACCATTGGCTTGGCCTGATCTGTTGGCATAATATAATTGCGCGGGTTAAATGCTTCCTCAGTTAAGCTTGCAGAGCCCTCAGGCGTTCCCTCTTCCGTAATGGTAACCACTATGGGTTCAGGTTGGGATATTGATGTGCTCATCATGCATAATTCTATGCATTCCGAGATGAACACCTTAGGCTTAGGCAGGTGGGAATGAGTAATGTATATGTTGGGGTCGTACAGGATGGCCATTGTTTGGATCAGGTTTACTTGCCTGGGTGGAGGAGGGGGGTTATTATGTGGTAGGAGAGGGTTAGTGGTGACATTTGGCTTCTCGGGAGGTGCAATCACCTTGCAGTCAATGAGATATTGAATCTCATGACGTAATTTGAAGCACTGGTCAGTATCATGCCCATGCTATTGATGGAAGGCACAATACTTGGTTGGGTTATGTGTGGGAGGGAGGGGATTTGGCAGTGGATGGGGTTCTAGGGGCTTCAGATGCCCTTTTCTGATTAGGACCCTCAAGGCTGCAGACAAAAACATATAAAGTGGGGTAAAGGTCCTCTGGCCCTGAGGTGGGTATTTTGCGGGTGGTGGGGTAGTTTCGGATGTACCAGTAAAGGGTGTGGCTGTTTTTGGGGTGGTGGTGACCATCCCGACGTCAGAAGTCCTTGCGGCTGCATTGGTACTTGTAGCTGCATTCAAACCGCATGTAAACGCCCTCTTGGGCTGCACCTTTTCTTGGTCAATCAGACCCTGTTTCATAGCGTCCTCAATCTGTACCCTAATCTCGTGCAGATTAGTAAAGGTGGGGAGGGGTAAGACAATCATTCTCTGCATCAGTTTTGGTTGCAAATTCCGAACGACCATCCTTATTTGGTCTTTCTCAACTGGCCTGGTTGACATCATGGAGGCCTTAGCCCTCCATCGAGTAACAAATTCAGAGAAGCCCTCCTTCGGCTCTTGTCTAGTTACCTCGAGATCACGAGTTGTGACCTTGATTTAAGTATTGAGCAACGAAGGCCTCAGCCATCTCTTCCCAACTTCTTTTCATTGAATCTTCTAGTTTAGCGTACTAGATGGCCGCAATACCCGATAGGGTCCGACCGAAGAGAGATAGTTTCTAGAGTCTGGTCAAGCCCATCGGGCACAAAATATCAGAGAAGAGCCTCAAATGGACCATAGGATCGCCCGAGCCATCGAAGCGATCGATGTGAGGCATTTTAAATCTGTCCGGCAATGTCACCGCCGAATCTGTATAGTCGTCCTCTATCTCTGGGATCGAGTTGACTCCCTAAGCTCGCTTGAACAACTTTTCGAGCTTGCTCACTTTCAGAACAGTTGGATTGACCTCAAATTTGAACAGTGTGTCCGTTGGGTAAGCCGGTGCTTTAGATGTCGGGGGTGGAACTGGACCAGCTGGCAGAGGTGGGACTGGCCCGATTGGGATGTTCATATTATCCTGGACATTTGTTGTCTCCCCGGGCATTGGAACCACAGGCGGGGGTGGGTGCGAAGCAGAAGCTGCTGTTTGTGGTTGTTGTTGCTGTTGCTATTAAAGACTAGAAATGAGTTTAGCCTGCTGGGCCACAACCTCTGTTTGACGAGAAATCACTTCTGCCTGGTGAGCAGCATACTAAGGGGTGCTAATCTGTCTGATCTGGTGTATATCCTCTCTCTGAGGTAGAAATAGAAAACTGAACCCTACTGCGCACAGGTGAAACTGATAACGATCGCTGAACTGGCGACTGCTGTACTAGTACTCTATGCCTGACTGCCCTTCGTCTTGTAACTAGGGGTAACATAGCAAACATTGGTTGTCCGTCAATAAGATCCTCATATCTATGAAGCCTTCTACCTCTAGTCCAGAGTGCTCGGGGGGTAATTGCCTCATCGGAAGCAATGATGAACTACTAACTTGCAAAAAGAAAAATAAAGAAAAAGAAAAGAAACATCAATCAGCAAACAGATAGCATCTCGGCTTAGATAAAGACAACACACAGTTGAAATCATAAGCTGGACAAACTACACTCAAACACTGATTTCTGCCCCCAAACATTCTGCCTCAAAACTGATACCCTCAAATACTGATGTCCTCAGACTGATACCTAGACTTGCAACTGATACATGCATTCCTGTAGAGACACACCCTAACATCACATAGCAAGCAAGTGAGAGCCAAAACACCCCCATGGCAGGGTAGGGTTTCCCTGTCCTAGTTTCGTCAGGAACTAGGGTTTCACTACGCACGCATGCGGTTTCAAACAACCTACATTCGGGTGAGCAACCTGTCCAAGTTTGGAACAGTCTCTAAGGCTTCCGATATGCAACTAGGTCAAATGGTCAAAAAGGGTGCCTCAGCAAGACCACCTAATATACCTCTCGCTCCTAACACCGATAAGTGAAAGGAAGATCAAACGGTACAACGGTGATCCAGATTTGAGGTTTGTGTTCCCATTGTGGCAGAGCCCGGAACCGGTCAGCCTTATGGTATGCTTTTCCAAGCAAGCCTCCAGCAAACCGTTCAGGAATAGCAGATGGCAAACACTGTGACTTTAGGCGCACCAATGCAAAATGCAATGCAAAGAAACACATAAGTGTAAATAAAACAACATATTATGAGTTCGAGTCAAGTTCTCTAAATCCCCAGCAGAGTCGCCAGAAACTGTAGACCCAACTTTCTTCGCACGCCCCCCTTTCGGAGAGGCGCAAATTGGTCTCCTACAGTTCAGACTCCTGTCACGGTTCTGAATCTAATCTCACAAAGTGCAATGTAAGACTGATAAACACCAAAGAGTCCAATCCGGCAAATCATTTTGGAAAATCAAATTTTAAATCAAATAATGTCAAAATTGGACTGCTTTGCCAGATTTCAGAGTCGTCACCTAAATATTTTGTTTTGGGAAATTTAGGAAACCCTGACTCGTGCTAAAGGCCACATGTCTGTCATTACCAAAGTTGCCTCGGCTCGGAAACTTGGGTACGAGAGGGGAAGGTCCTGAAATGAGCATCCCCGCTCGCCCGATCAAAAAATCGGCCTCTACTAAGCATGATATGTTGTTTTATAAACCTCATGTGTTCTTATCCAGTTATTAGCTAACTTTACTACGTGATGCGCACAACATACAAGTATAGACTAAAATCGCAAGAATTGGAACAAAACAGCTCGTGTTTATTTTTGAAAATGGTTTGAAAGTGCCACTCGCAAGTGGGCTAAAACGCGGATTTGCCACCCTCAAGTGGGCTTAGAAAACATGATGATTTGCCACTTCACAGAGTGGGCTTAAAACTCACATTTATCGAATTGTTTCAATTCAAGCAACAAAGCCTTCATCCATAGGCATTCATGCAGTTAATCACTTAAGCAAATAGCCTCATGGCAAGCATGCGAAACATGGCAACACTCACACTCATGCAAGGATGCTAAAGCGTAAAAACTTACAGTGTACTCTGAGCTAAAACAGAAAACTAGTTAGAAATAATGCATGATCCTAACTATACAGAATGCCTAATGCAACACATGCAATATGACATTAATAGGCTCGGCTATCTAAGTTGGCATATGAATGCAACATTTGATAACATGCTTTGAAACACGTATTCCAATAGGTATTGAAATACGATGCAGTTTGAATGATGCGCCGAGCCCGGTGTACATGCAAGACAAATGAATGATGCAAACATGCAAGCATAAGGTATGCTAATCAAAACGTGCCCTAAACTAACCATCGAAAGCGGTAAGTAAAAGGAAGAAAGACGTGGGGTTGGAAGACATGCACACACTCATGCACCCTTATTACAACATTACGCCCTCTCGAAGGAGGGTCCGAATAAATGAGCTAAGCTAATCTAAGCTAAACTAATTAAACTAATCTAATTAAACTAATTAGACTAATTATTACAAAACAATTAATTAACTATTCTAAGCTAATTAATTACAAACCAAATTGAAACTAGCTATGCTAAGCTAATTAAAATATTACAACATAGATTAAACTAATTAATTACAACACAACTGAATTCAAACAACTAGCTATTCTAAGCTATTAAGTACAATGCTCAAATCAAATAACTAGCTAACAACTAACTAGTTGAAGCAAGTAAAGCGGCCCCGCGGGCGAGGGAGATATGCATGCTCGGTTGGTGTCCACTTGGAAATCCATTGCTCTGCCAAAGGTTGCCTATGTTTGCACTCGCCTCGGTCATTGAACATCGAACCAACATCCACACTATTTTTGCTCCAAAATAGGATCATTTCAGCACCAAAATGGACTGGTGGCCGGTCGGCCAGAAAAAGTGGCTGCTGGCCACCATAACTGCCCGGTCGGCTAGTGAAAGTGGTTGGTCAGCTACTACAAGTGGCCGGGCCGGCCACTTGCTTCTCCAAATTTCTGGTTCTGCTACAACAGAGAACGACAAAGGCACAACAATGTATTTGTAAGGAAATGTGTGTACGGCCACTCTCCTCATTATGTCTTAAGCTCAAAGGAGTGTGGCACTCGGCTCTCGAGCCACAAACCAAGCATCTCAATGCATGATGGCCTAAAAACCAAGCTTGTACAAGCTTAGTGAATGCACAAACAATACACAAAGAGCCTCCCCCCCCCCAATCAGGCATGCTCAAGGGTGTTGGCGACCAAGAAACGTGACACGTTTCATCACCTTGAGTATGAAATATCTCACATTTCTTGTGTTTGGATTAACATTCGATCCAAACACATGCAATGCAAACAAAATGATTATCTTGCACATGTTTTACTTGGTCCATTTCTTGTTTACACATTTTAGATTATTAATTAGTCCTTTAATCGATTTGTCCAAGTGAGAGTCCTCTAAGGGGAAAGAGGGCCTAAGCCACGGGTGCCTTGAGCATGAAGGAGGTTTCATGCGGTTGACTGGTAGAAACCCTCAAAAGAGGATTAAAGCCATTAGGCATGAAAACCACAAATTCACACTCAAGCCAACAAAGGCTCAAGTCCACTTTCAAAGCAAATTGAAAAGTGAAGAAGTGAGGAAGATGACAGACTTTTTAGTGCAGAAATGGTATGCTAAAGACACTAAATCATGCAAAGAAAGCATGCAAGACATGTTCAAAAGCCATAATCATCAAAGCTAGTAAAGAGCGTTATACAAAAGGCATGCAATACCAAACCCAAAGGACCAAACCAACTTTGGACAGAGCTCAAACTTGCCAAAACAGTGGCTTAAATGTGCTGAAATGGAAGCTCAAATGGCAAGAAAAACATGTTCGCATGTTAAGCTGCAAACAAGGCACAAAGCAACACTCTCAAAAGGCAATGAAAGAGTGGAACATGTGAGAGTGTGACAAGGCTATATGCACTGAAATCATGTGTAAAATGAGGCTATATCATGCAAACATCACAAGCAAAGCATGCTAGAGGCCTCAAAACACTAAGCTAGTAAGGGCCTTTACACTACAGCCATGCACAACATGTCTCATATGGACAAGACCATTCAAAATAGAGCTAAAGCATGTTAAAACATGAGCAAAAACATGCTGAGATAGAGTTAACACAAGCTAGGATAATAGGCTAAAACATGAAGCATGTTAGGCTAACAAGCATGATTGCACTACAAGTACCAAAAGCAAGCAAGAGGTGACCCAACCAGCCAAAAATAGAGTTGTAGCAGGCCAAAAAAGTCACAAAAACATGCTGAGAACAAGCCATGAGATGGTAAAAAAGAATGCTCAACTATTAAGCCATCTATGCTTACAAACAAGATACAAGGAGAGGGGACTACCCCTTCCTATTTTGGACCATAAAACCAACTTTCCACCACTGAAATTCCTCTGAGTTTTAGTGGCAGAAAGGCCAAACAAAGGATGCTCCAAAGGCTAAGAAAGGTGGCTCAAAAGGCTTTACAAGCCAAAGAGCCAAGGGAGGAAACCACCCTCTAACCAACCAAGACTCAAACCAACACTTTAAAGCCTTAAAATAAGAGTTTTTAAGAGGTTAAAACCAGCCTCAAATAGCCTCAAAATAGCATGCAAAGGTGGTCAAGCACTTAATCAAAACAAAGCTTGAAACGGACAAGTTCTTACCCTTGAAGCACAGCAACAATTCAGTAACAATTCTGGACCAAAACCAAGCCTAAGACCTTAAACCAAGCTCTAAGAAACCTCAGCTCCAAAGTGAAGGTGTTTGACTAGGTATCTTAGTGCAAACATGTGAAGAAAACTCACTTTTATGCACAATATAGCACAATATAGAGAGAGATAGAGAATTTTAGAGAGAGGGAAATTTAGCTCCTAAAAATTCAAAACCCTCAAATAGGGGGAGGGACCTCCCCTTATATAGAAGAAGTAAGCAAAAAGCTTGCTTCATCTCTCCATAAAGCAAGCAAGATCTGAAAATATCTGAAAAAGGAGAAAATTGGCAGTCGGCCACTACAAGTGGCCGGCCGACCACCTCCCCTAGTCTACCGACCACTTCAAGTGGTTGGCAAGGAAGAAAAGTGGCCGACAAGTGCCACAAGGGGCCGGCAAGGCTTTTTCCCCCTCCAGGTAAGAGGCACCAAGGGTTGGCCCCAAAACAAGGCCAAAACATAGAGTGTTTGGAGGCTCAAAGACAGGGCGCTCAACCACGACCTTCGGGCGCTCAACCACGACCTTCGGGCTCTCAAAATGAGCAAAACATGCGTAACCATTGCGCGCACAAATGATGACATCTGAGTCTTAAGGTCGGTAAAAAATGAGGTGTCTACAGAGAGACAGACTAAGATCGATAGAGATAGAAAGAGACCGTCAGCGATAGAGAGAGAGAGGCCGAGATCGACAGAGAGAGACCGAGATTGACAGAGAGAAAGAGACTGACAGCGACAAAGACAAAGACCGAGATCGATAGAGAGAGACCAATATCGACAGAGAGGGAGAGCGACCGAGAGAAATAGAGAGAGAGAGAGAGAGAGAGAGAGAGAGAGAAACCTGTGATTTGCGGTGGTGGCGATGTGTGATAGTGGTGAGCGACAGTGTAGACCAAATTATATTTGAATTGACGAGAACAACCAGGGCCATGGGTCATATTTCACTGTGTATTTGAATTGATCCATACATAGATACTATATGTACACCAAATTATAATTGAAAATGAAGAAAACCCTCCTGAAGGAAGTTAAAAACGAGTGCTTTGCTTTGGTATTCTAGTGTGAGCCCTAGCTGATGATGCTGATATCTTCCTACCCACACTTGCCACCATATTTCTTCATTTTAGCTAGAAACATCATAAGTTATTAGCTAGAAAAAGCTAGTGTATCAAGAAATATCACAGTTTAAAAGGAGATGTTTCTTATGACCTATTTAAGCTTGGAGTGCAAATTGATGCCTTAGTTTGTTTCATTTGACTACAAGTATTTGAAAATTATACTTTATAGTAAAGATGCATTGAAGATGGTTTCTTGATTAACAACATTTAGTTGCAAATATTGCATAGACTTTACAGAATTTGGCATCTTTTCTTTAATTTATTTAAGTTAATCCAATATAAGGGAATATTATTTGTAGAATACCAATATGTAGTTGAGAGGAACATTAATTATTTCCCTTAGTGGGATTTGTTACACTTTTTCATGAATGTTATTATTTGGCACCCTATTGCTCTCACGACATCCTAACAACCCCCAATCATGGATACACGATAAGGAAACAAATAAAAAAACACCCAAGTAATGATTAATAGACATGTTTAGACCACACCCTTCAAACACAAGGGCAAAGCATATTGACACAAGGTTTATTGATTCAAACTCTAACAGAGAGACCAAAAGATCATAAGCATATAACAATCACAACCATATAGTGGCACTTTTCAGTTCAATAACAAATAGAGAGACCAAAATTGTTTTCCACATTGAAAGAAAAGGGAGAAAGGGTTCATCAATCCTAAATTTCAAAGAATAGTTGCTCATTGCTCATCGATTTATCCTGAAGTTCAATTTTAAACCAACTATACTCATGCATCTTGATCTCAATTCATAATTGGACTAGCATAACTATACCTTTAAAATAGAATCACTTCCAAGCTGCACCTTCATGTAACATGAAGCTTAGTTCAGGTAGATAGATTGAAGAGTTATCAAGTTCTTAATGCTCAACTACACTGATGGCTAAGTAATTGAATTCTTAAATAATCGAAAGGCTACAAATCCAAAAACTCACTAGGACCAAATGGTTTGATGTACTAATTTTTTTATTTTTTAAATTCAATGACTTGTGGACTTTTGATTTATGGTTGCATATCTACATTAGTTAGTATCAGACTAAGAGGGATTTTTGGGAGCAAATGGATGAGATCTTACAGGAGATACTCGTAGGAGAGAACCTAGTTATTGGTGGAGATTTTAATGCCATGTAGGCATAGAAAAACTAGGCTATGAAAGGGTTCATGGTGGATACGGTTTTGTTGACAGAAATGAGGCTGGAGAGAATATCTTGGATTTTGAGTTGTTTTCTGACCTGGTGGTGGCCAATACTATGTATAAGAAGAGAGAGGATCATTTGATAACCTTTAAGAGAGGGTCAGTTAAGAGCCAAATAGATTACTTCTTAGTGAGAAAAGTGGACCGCCTAAAATGCAATGATTGTAAGGTGATTCCTGGAGTGAGCCTGGCCTCTCAACATAGGATTTTGGTACTAGATTTATGCTTTAGAGGGCAATACCAAGCTAGGAAACATGGTAGGCGTCGTAGGACTAGATGGTGGGACCTAAAAGAGGATAAATGGATAAGGAAGGTACTTGGGACTTGGAAGATGATGCTAACACTATGTGGAACTCGAGGGCCAATTATATGAGGAGAATCTTAAGGGAAGTGCTTGTAGAGTCGAAAGGGACGGGACCCAGCTCTAGGGAAACTTGGTAGTGAAGGGAAGAGGTTCAAGCAGTAGTTAAGGCAAAAAAAGAGTGCTTTAAAAAGTGGCAGAAGGATAGAACTGAGGAAAACCTTAAGAGCTATTTATTGGCTAATAAGGAGGTCAAAAAAGTATTGAGAGAGGTTAAGTTAAAAGCTTATGATGACCTACACACTAGACTAGATAGTAAGGGGGAGAGAGAAGAGGGTATACAAACTTACTAAGATACGGGAGAGGAAAACAATAGATTTTAATCAAGTTAAGTACGTCAAGAGTGAGGATTCTAAGGTATTAGTGAAGGATGAAGAAATTAAGGAAAGATGGAAGAACTATTTTTGAGAAACTATTAAATGAGGAACATGGAGGTACGACAATAGGGGAAGAAATAGTCAGTAATATGATAAACCAAAACTATAGGTTCTATTGCAGGATTAAGAACTTTGAAGTGGAGATTGCAGTTAAGAAGATGAAATCAAATAAGGCTTTAGGACCCAATGATATCCCTATTGAAGCTTGGAAGTGTTTGGGTAAAAAGGGGATTGCCTGGTTGACTAGGTTGTTTACCAAAATTTTGTTGACTAGGAACATGCCAGATGAGTGGAGGAAGAGTATTTTAGTGCCAATCTATAAGAATAAAGGAGATGTCCAGAATTGCAACAACTATAGAGGAATCAAGCTAATGTGTCATTGTCATGACCCGAACCCGCCCTATGGGTTAAGGACATAACCGGCCAGTAATCCTGAGATTACCTACGGCCTCAAACTAAAACAAACATAACTCAACAGAGTAAAGGGGCCAAACGGAAGCACCAATTAAAAACTTTGTCCACAGAGCCATACTTATATGCACACAAAACAAACCCCTTACATTTACGTTAATAACCCACATCAAAAGTACAACACCATAGAATTCTTTACAGACAGGATCAACCCATAACAGAATATATACAAATCTACATGAAGTCCTTGCCAACAAGACAAAAGGTGAATACATAACAAAATGGCAATGATGGGTCTCGTGCGTGAGACACAAGGCTGACTCTCTAAAACTCATGTTGTTCCTGGCAAACTTCACTGGGGCTGGGTTTGGACTTCTCTTGGCTCACCTACAAACACATGAATGAGCGTGAGCGATAGCCTAGTGAATAATATCAAATGCAGAGGTTACATAACAATATGTAGAACAACATGCTCCAAACGGCCTTGGGCCCAATTCATACTTTTATTTAACAGATATATATAACTATACGAAATTCAATCAAGTAACTGTAGTTCCGAACATTCTGGCCTTTGGCCCATTCAGGTTTCCATTCATGGAAAAACGGCCTTCGGCCCATTCACTTGTGTTGAAACGGCCTTCGGCCCATTCATTTATGTCAAAACGGCCTTCGGCCCACTCATTCATGTCGAAACGACCTTCGGTCCATTCACATATGTCAAAACGACCTTCGGTCCGTTCGTTTCTATCAAAGCGACCTTCGGTCCATTCATTTCTATCAAAACGACCTTCGGTCCATTCATTTCTATTAAAACGACCTTTGGTCCATTCATTATTATCAAAACGACCTTTGGTCCATTCATTATTATCAAAACGACCTTTGGTCCATTCATTATTATCAAAACGACCTTCGGTCCATTTATTATTATCAAAACGACATTTGGTCCAATCATTCATTCATGTTAGACTTTTGTCCCCAATCCCAATTAGCAACTCATAAAGCTTATAAGGGAATACACAATTGGACATTGATAAGCTTTCAAATATCGATATTACTCACAGTGATCGGCTTGTGGATTTGCCTTGGAGCTTGACCCTACACATTTCATAAACACAAAAGGGTCACTAACAATTCAATTCGTTCTTTAATTCACATATTCCTCTTTAGGCTTTGTTCATATCTCATTAACTCATTTACAATGCTTAACATATGCCTAAGAGTGCTTACAGGTGAAAGAGAACGGAAAACGAATCACAGAACGCATGAACAAAATTTTAGAAAACAGGGTCCCTGCTCGAGCGTGGTTTTACCCGCTCGAGCGGACCCAAGAGGCCTGCAAAAGTACTGGTTACCTTAAATTTACGCTCAAGCGTGAGTTAAGGCGTTCGAACGGAAGGCCTGTCTACAAAACCTCCCCGCTCGAGCATGAAACATCCCACTCGAGCGGACATCCAACTCTGCAAAAGTGCTGGGAGCACGATTTTCCCGCTCGAGCGGCCATTACCCCACTCGAGCGGACATCAAAATTCTGGGTTTCTCAGATTGTGTTCTTGAGCTCAAATTCGACCTTCAAGCTAACATTTCTTGCATGCAATGGTTCAAATCTCAAATATAGTTATGCTAACATGCCATAAACACCAAAACACATTACAATGGAGCCCAATTCACAATTAATTCACATGCATGCCCCAATCTCCCATCAACTCATTCTAATACAAACAAAATCATACATTCAAAGCTCATATCTCAATTATTCAAACATGCATGCTAATCTTGATTTCATTTCCATCCCAAACAATGCAAGTGGTGTTCATTCTCATGGAATACAACAAAAGCATGATTGCATATAAGATTTAACACCTTTATTTCCATGTTCAACTCAATACATGCTAGATTATGCATTTCCATAACAATTATATACATGCATGCCTTCATTGACCTTCAATTGAACATAAGCAACTTAATTCCTTTACATTCAAACTAATTCATGCTCTTTGACCATCTATTAAACTTGAATTCACAAGATGATAACTAAAGTACATGAATTACTTACCAAGGAGCCTAATCTTTCAAATTCTTAGTCAATTCTTGGACTTAATCTTCAAGATTTCCAACCCTTGAGCCAAACTACACAATTCTCTCCCTCTCTCTCTCTAAGGCCGACCCTCTCCTTTTCTCTCTTGAGTTAGCGTAAGCCAAAATGATATAAGGAAGGAGAATTGACTATAGTAAGGTCCCTATTTAACCCCACTCAACATATTATTTCAATATAAAATGATTGGGCACTTAATTCATTATTTTAATCAGTTTAATTTGACCAGAATCAATTTCTAATTAAATTTCACCGTAGGCTCTAAAAATTATGCCAATTACAATGGCGTAATCGATTTCGGATTCCGTGGCCGATAAGGCCTTCAATTTAATTTCCAAAGCAGATTATTCAGACAGATATTCCTACGGTGAACAGATAGAATTCCAAAATCACATATATTCACATAATGGCACACAAAATCATATCAAAACATATAATCACATACGTATTAGGGACCAATTAACATAATACGGAACAGGGGTATCACAGTCATATAATGAAAGTGTGGGAAAGGGTGATGGAATGCCGATTCCGAGATATAACAGAGGTGTCAAAGAATCAATTTAGGTTTATGCATGGCAGGTCAACAATGGAAGTGATTTATCTTTTGAGGAGAGTAATAGAAAAGTATAGAGAAAATAAAAGAGACATTCATATGGTGTTTATTGACCTTAAGAAAGCATGTGATAGAGTGCCCCGGGATATAATATGGTAGGTGTTAGAGAAGAAATGGGTGACAAAAGGTTACATTGATCTGATTAGAGACATGTATGAAGGGGTGGTGACCACTATTAGATCGCCTGCTGGAGAGACAAATGAATTTCTATTATTGTAGGGTTACACCAAGGATCTACCTTAAGTCCTTATTTTTTTACTTTAGTTATGGATGAGTTGACAAGAAATATTCAGGATGATGTGCCATGGTGTATGCTTTTTGCAGACGATATCGTGCTAGTGGATGAGACTAGAGATGGAGTTAACACAAAGTTGGAGATTTGGAGAAAAGCTCTTGAATCTCAAGGATTGTGGATAAACAGAACTAAGACAGAGTACATGGAGTGTAAATTTAGTAACAATAACAATGAGAGCAGAGGAGAAGTGAAGGTTGAGAACCAAGAACTGCCTAAGAGTGAACATTTTCGTTATTTAGGGTCGATTATCACAACAGCGGGGGAGATTGATGCAGATGTAACCCATAGGATTAAGGCGGGATAGTGTAAGTAGAGAAGTGCGTCTGGGGTATTATGCGATAAACGAATACCCATTAGACTAAAAGGTAAGACCACCGATGTTGTATGGGACGGAGTGTTGGGCAACCAAGAAACAACATGCAGATAAGATATGTGTGGCTGAGATAAGGATGCTAAGGTGGATTTGTGGCAAGACTAGATAAAACAGAATTAGGAATGAATGTATTCGGGAATGGGTAGGAGTAGCACCGATAGAAGATAAGTTGAGACATAATTGATTGAGATGGTTTGGTTACATTCAACGGAGACCAACAGAGGCAGTAGTAAAGAGATGCAATGCTGTAACGGTAAATGGGAGTGTTAGGGGACGGGGTAGGCCTAGATTAATGTTGGCTAGCATTGTAAATAGAGATATGGATCTACCTAATTTGAGTAACGAAATGGCCTTTGATAGGGCCACGTGGAGAAGAAGGATTCATGTAGCCGACCCCATTTGATGGGACTTAAGGCTTCGTTTGGTTATCTACATTAGTTAGTGGTTTAATGGATGTAGTAATAGATATTTTGAAAGTGATCACAATCAAATATCTAGTAAGATGTAGTAGGGAAGATCACCACCTCTTGTTCCACTACAAAAATTCCCAATTTGCAGCTACATTCACACAACTAGTAGCAACTAGCAAACTTTCAAAAATGATATGCAAAAATTTAATCTTTCCAGTATAAAGCAACCTATTCCAGCCTATCAAAATCCAATGAAATGGCATAAAGAAACATATTGCATTTAGAAATCTACAAAGGCAAAACCAACATCTAGGAACTATATTAAAAATTGAAACAACCAGAATTTCAGAATTGCAAAAGATTATATTCAAGTAATTAGCAAATCTAATTCCCATATTAACATATCAAACAAAAAAATGAGACGATCAATGAATGAAAAATGATCAAGAATATGATTAATATAGCTAATCTAACAACATAAAACCAAAATTCGGATAGATTCGAAGCTCAATCTATGTTAAAACAAAAAAATTGAGATCCAAAAACCCGAGAACGAATCAAACCCGAATCTGAAACAATCGATCAGTCACCAAAATTCGGAATTGAAGCAAACCCAAATCTAAAAGAGAGAAGAAGATATCAAACCTAATCGAATTAGAGCCAAAAAGGTACCCAAGTCCAGTTCTGTTGATGCTTTTGGATAGAGAGAGAGGAGCAAAAATGGCGAAGAGCTCCTAAAATAGAATCAAACTGTATTTGTGTTGTTCAAATAATGGCAATGTGAGAGAGAAAAGACGTTTGGGAGGGCCTGGTGTTTCACTCTCTAGAATTCTGAAGAGATAAGAGGTGTTTGGGCAGGCTTGGAATAACCAGTCCAAGTCCAAATCCAACAAAGTATCTCAATGTAAATGTAACTCCCTTAAAATATAACTATTGATATACACCCATAAGCACATATAAGTAACGACATACATCAGAATATAAGATTCTCTCATTACATGAAGTTAATATTACAAAGAGTTTACACAAATAACTGCCCTTCGGGCTTATATCTTTCCAAGTCTTGACTTGGTTATAACAAAACAAGACTAGCTCTTACAAGTAAGCCCTTGGCTATACAAAAATACATAATCAAAATAAAGAAGCTCTTGCTTCCCTAAAGGTCCCTCCAATGCTATTGCCTTGATGGAGGCATGCCATCATTACCTAAAATGTTTTTCCCAAATAGGATGAGCCACAACCCAGTAGGAATATTCTAACACAATATATGAGATTTAACGAAGCTATAAGTGCAATATGCATATGCAATGCTAGGATCGATATATTTACATTCTTGTATAGTTGTCAAATCTCAAGTCCATGTTCCATTTCATTCTTTTCCTTCAATTCATTTCAATGCATGAGTCAACTTCATCATTTTCCAATAATCCGAATGAGACTACAACTCAATGGTTCAACAATTTCATAATCAACAGATAAACACTTCCAATTGCCATTTTATGGATATTTCGTCTGTGGGATCGACACCCATGCATAATTTCAACTTGCTATTTTACGAATATTTTGTCTGCGGGATCGGCACCCATGTATAGATTTCAGAACTTTCACCTCGGACACTCCGGCTAACTTAATTATAATGGAGTCCATCCCTTTTATCCTTCCACACAATCATACATATACAATGCATTTAAACACTTAATTACACATGTGGAGTACAACCCATTTCTCCTCCCAAATAAACATACATATACAATGTATATACAACATGATCATATTCAATGACAATCAACCGTGGGATAGTTTCAATTCGCCTAATCCATATGCAATTTCTACAGCAATCAATGCTATCCTCCACCGATAGCCCAGTATAGATATTTCTAAATAGGTATACAATCTCAAGACAGATAATTTATTCAAAATTTCCAAAGATGAGACATATCATCAATTCAATTTCACCATTCATTTCAATACTTGTCCAATTCCAAGTTTACAACATCAATTTCAACTATTTATACAAAATAGATATGACAATCATTTTACGGCACAAATCCCCATTTTCAAAATTATCAATCCAGGTACCAAAATCACCTATTTTGACACAATAAGACCTCATTCTCAAACCCCAAGCTTATTTATTACATTTCCACCAAAAACCCCTCTTTTACACTCACCCAAACCCTAGGTTTGTCTCAAATATTCCCAAATACCACCATTGCTACACAATCACAAATTTTACTAAGTTAAAACCCATAGCAAGGTATAGAAAATCCCTACCTCAAAGAAGAGAAGGCGAGCAAGGCAAAGGTGGGACTTCAAAAATGCTAAAATCCAACTTCAATTAGTTCAAAAGGAAGATCTTGAGGAGCTCAATCTTTTTATCAAGGAAGTAGGATGGATAGATCACTAGATCTAGGTGGAAATATAGAGAGAAGGTGAGTTTTAGAGAGAGGGGCTCTCAACTTTAGGGTTTAGGGTGAAAAGATATGGATCGCGATCTGATATACGCACAGTCCGCTCGAGCAGAAGGTTTCACACTCGAGCATCAGACACAAAGATTGGTTTTGCTCGAGCTCAAGAAGAGACCCGATCGAGAGTAGATTACACACATCCAGTATATATGCAGACAACAGACAATCCACTCGAACGCGAGAAAGGCCGCTTGAGCGTACACCAGCTCGAGCGTAGGAAATGCCGCTTGAGGGTAGAAAACACTTTTCCAGTATTTTGTAGACGTGCAAAGTACCAAGTGTTTGTAAACCCCGCTCGAGCGCAAGAAGGCCTGTTCGAGTGGACGACCAAAATTTAGGGCAACAAGGTTTTGGACAAACAAGCAACCAACTTATTCCAAACGCAACCACAGCAACCCAAAGGCCAATTTCAACGATATACAAGGGAAGAAAGAGGTGAATGATGACATGAAAGCATTAAACTTCAGTCCGGAACACCACAAGAGTCGAGTCAAAATCGAGATCGCTATAACCTCCTTCTCTTAAAGGATTTTGTCCCCGAATTTGTAAATGAAGCTCAAAAACATAATCAAACCATTCCCAACAATGTTATTTTCACAAGTCCATCACCATGACCCATTCTCCGGTCATCCATCCTCATTAACTCGATATATAAGTCCTGCATTGAAAGTACATTTTACAATTTTCCAAACATTTGCAATGTTAAATTAAGGTCCAAGTTTTTAAAATTCCACATAACATATACAATGCTTCCAAAGTGGTATAATACATATGATATCCCATATTCTTAAACATATGCAATGTTTATAATAAACTCATGTTTCCAAACTATCAACATCATATACAATGTTCTCATAATTTAAACATATACAATGCTTATACCTTTCAGTATCATGATTGAAGTCTCAAAACAAAATTAAACATCAACAAATAAGTCCAGATATTTCTCTCAGACTTCCAATTCACGCTCCCAAGTTACTTCTTCAACCTTGTGATGTTTCCATGCAACTTTGACCAAGGGGATTGCCTTGCCTCCCAAGACTTGGTCCCGTCTATCCAAGACCCTGACTGGTCTCTCCTCATATGAGGCATCCTCATCTACCTCCAAGTCGGTCCAATCCAACACGCGCGATGGATCCGGCTTATACTTCTGAAGCATACTAATATGGAACACATCATGCACTCTGAAAAGTTATGGCGACAACGCCAAACGATTGGCAACCTCTCTGACCCGCTCAAGGATCTCAAAGGGGCCAATAAACTGAGGGGATAACTTTCCACTCTTCCCAAATCTCATCAAACCCCGCCTAGGTGATATTTTCAAAAACATATAGTCTCTCACCTCAAAAGACAATGGTCTCCTCCTACAGTCGGCATAACTCTTCTGGCGACTCTGAGCCGTAACCAACCTCTTACAAATAAGTGCCACCTTATCTGTCGTTTCTCAAACCAACTCTAGGACCAACAAAGGTGCATCACCCACCTCGGCCTAACCCACTGGAGATCTACACGGTCGACCATACAAGGCCTCAAATGGTGCCATACCAATACTCGATTGGAAACTGTTGTTATAGGCAAACTCCACTAAGGGCAAATGCCTCTCCCATGACCTCTTAAAATCAAGGACACAGCCTCGAAGCATATCCTCAAGGATCTGAATAGTACACTCGGACTGTCCGTCAGTTTGAGGATGGTAAGTAGTGCTAAAGGTCAATCCAGTGCCCAAGGCACACTGCAAACTCTGCCACAACCGAGCTGTGAAACACAGATCTCTATCTGAAACAATCGTCACAGCGACCTCGTACAACCTCACTATGTCCCTGATATACAAGTCGACAAGATAGTCTACCGAATCACTCACGTATATAGGTATGAAGTGCCCAGACTTGGTTAACCGGTCAACTATCACCCAAATGGCATCACTTCCCCGTTGAGTCCTCGAAAGGCCCACAACAAAATCCATCGTGACATGCTCCCATTTCCACTCAGCTATAGGCAAGGGTTGCAAGAAACCCGCTGGCCTCTGATGCTCGGCCTTCATTTGCTGTCAAGTAAGGCATTTCAATACAAACACGGCTACATCCTTCTTCATGCCCCTCCACCAAAACTGGCGACTCATATCATGATACATTTTTGTGCCTTCCGGATACACCGCAAGGCGTGAATGGTGAAACTCTTGGAGTACTTCCTCTCGGCAAGACTCCGGCATGAGCAAATGGTCACGATATCTCACACTCTGGTTGGGATACACATTTAAACCCTTATCTATCTTTTCATTGGAGATCTTCTCCCTGAGGGTTTCTACCTCAAGGTCACCCCTCTGTGCTTCTAACACTCGGTTCACAAGTGTAGGTTGAGCAACTACTGAAAACAAAGCTCCAGATTTAATAGACTCGCCAAGATGCAAGTTGAACTCCCCAAGGGTACCCAACATCTCCCATTCCCAAATGGTGATACAAGCCACACAGCTAATTGACTTCCTACTCAAGGCGTCAGCTAGAACATTGGCCTTCCCGGGATGATAATGTAACTCGAAATTGTAATCCTCTATGAATTTCATCCACCTCCTCTGCCTCAAATTTAAGTCTTTTTGAGTAAATAGATACTTCAGACTCTTATAGTCGGAAAATACTTCAACTCTCTCACTATACAGATAATGCCTCCAGATTTTCAAGGCAAATATCACCGCTGCTAATTCTAGATCATGAGTAGGGTAGTTTCTCGCGTGTGTTTTCAAGTGCAGCGAGCCATAGGCTACAACCTTCCCCTCTTGCATCAAAACGCAACCCAGACCTTCTCATGAGGCATCACAATATACTGAATAACCCAAACCCCTCTCTGGAATAATCAACATTGGAGTAGTGGTGAGTATAACCTTAAGTTCCTAGAATGACTTTTTACAAGCCTCATTCCATACAAATTTGATCTCTTTCCTCGTCAATTTAGTCAACGGCGAAGCTAACTTAGAGAAATCTTTCACAAATCTTTGATAATACTCGGCTAACCCTAGAAAACTACGGATCTCAAAGGCATTCTTAAGTTATGCCTAATCTTGCACTGCCTCTATTTTGGATGAATCTATGGTCACCCCTTCCCCGAATACCACATAGCTTAAAAACTTAACCTCTTTCAGCCAGAATTCACACTTTCCAAACTTAGCATACAGTTTGTGGGCTCTAAGTAACTCAAGCACTACCCACAAGTGTTCCTCGTGTTCCTCCTCAGAAGGTGAATAAATCAAAATGTCGTCCACGAAGACAACCACAAAACGGTCTAGAAACTCACGAAAGATCCGATTCATTAAATTTATAAATATAGCTGGAGCATTGGTTAGCCCAAAAGGCATCACTAGAAACTCGTAATGGCCATACTGCGAACGGAATTTCGTCTTCGGAATATCCTCCTCCCTTACCCTCAACTGGTGGTAACTCGATCTCAAGTCTATCTTAGAAAAATAGCAAGACCTCTTCAATTGATCAAACAAATCATCTATACGAGGCATTGGGTACTTATTCTTAACAGTAACCCGGTTTAACTTTAGGTAATCAATACAGAGTCGCAACGCTCCATCTTTCTTCTTAGCAAAGAGAGTCAGTGCTCCCCATGGTGAAGTGCTAGGGCGGATAAAACCCTTATCTAACAACTCCTGGAGTTGAATCTTCAACTCACTCAATTTAGCAGGTGCAAACCGATATGATGCCATAGAAATCGGTGCCGTGCCAGGCACTAAATCAATAAAGAACTTTATCTCTCGGTGAGGTGGCAAACTAGCAAGGTCCTCAGGAAAGACATCAGGGTATTCGCAAACCACCCTTGGTAACTCAACCCAGTCTTTATCAGACTCATTACTCTAGAGGCTAGCAACAAGACAACTAAGCTCACTCCGCCCTCGCTGATCATATATTGGTGATAAGACTCTATTCACCCAGCCCCCAAGAAATAAAAGCAATCACCGCTCGTGGTACATACAGTAACCCTCTGATGGTAGCAATCTATAACAGCCCAGTATGACGATGACTAGTCCATACCCGAAATAACATCAAAACTAATCATATCAAGCAAGACAAATGCAAATGGAAGTTGACTACCAGTGACCACTATGTCACAACCCCGACACCCTTGCTTCAAGATGACCTCACCACCAATAGGTGACTCTACACAAACAAGAGATGCTAACTATGCCAACTCCAACCGCAAAATCGATACAAATGCAGACGAGATAAAAGAATAGGATGCACCCGTATTAATCAATACACTAGCTACTGAATTGCAAAACAAAAAGGTACCTCTTACAACAGATGGAGTCAGTACAAGATCTGGCACAATAACAGCATACACATGCCCTGTTTGCCTCTGATCTACCTTCTCACCCCTTGGAGCATAAGCCTGCTGCACGGATTAAGCCGAAGAGGCTCCCTGATTGGCCCTCGAGGCCTGTGCTGGCTAGTGACTCTGTGTCTGCCTCGAACCCAGACGTACTAGATGTGTAATAATCCACCCTCATATATGTTTTCTAGTATGCTTTCAGTCCCTTATTCTGTGCCTTTATATATATCTATTGTGGAATCCCATGTGAAATTGAGGCTAATTGAGTGAATCTTATGATTATAGATTTATATTTGTCAATTATGAGAAATATATGTCACAATTGAGATGTTTGGATAAGTAATTGAAAGCCTTAGAAGCTTGATAATCTGAAATTGACTTTAAAATTATGATTAGCATAAATTGTAGATCATAATATGAATTTTTGTAAAAATCTTATTCGAAATGATTAAATTGATTAAATTTTGGTCAACTTTTATTAAACTCCTTTAAGCCCTCATTTAGCTACTTGGTATATCATAAGAAAAATATCTCCTGAGTGAGAGAGAGAAGGTGGAGAAGAAGAGCTAAGGGAGGGGAAGTTCAACAAGGAAGAAGCTTGAGAAATTAGGAGGAAGTGTAGAGATTTAAGCTTGAGGTAAGCATAATCTATCTTATTTGGCCCTTCTCTTGAACTTAAGTAAAGATTTCTTTCACAACTCATGTAGCCTAGGGTTTGTGATTGGGGTCAAGTGTAGGATGATTGCTTAGTTTGAAAGATGTTTCTATCACTTGGTTGTTTTGGAACTAATTTGGTGTTAAATGGAAGAACTACATCCTGTTCCTTGATTTTTCATGTTGAACCTACATGGTTATACATATATAATGTTTGTATGTCAAGAATATTGAGTGTGATCATGGATTTGAAAGGAACAAAGACTGAATTAAGGTTACAATTCATGTTAGTATGATGTTATATCATAGTATTGCTTTGATTTCCCCATTTTCTACTCTCTATTGTGTTGGTTGTGTGAAATTTTACCTAAAGCCAAACTGCTCAAAAACAGAGGGAACGACCGTACGTGCGGGGCTCACAGCTACACGTGCGGGAAATAGAGGAATTCAAGGCTTGGTGACTGAAATAAAAGCACATGCGGGGGAGGATTACATCACGTGCGGCCCACCTTCCCACACGTACAGAGGGGGACTGCAGCACATGCGGCCCATGTGGAAAAAAACTGTGTTTCTTTTCTCCTGTTTGACCCTCTGGGATTACTAAAATATGTATCTAAAGCTTTTAACATGCTTATAATTGAATGCAAGTCAAACGAATTGGATATTGATTAAAAGAAAAATAGACTAATCACTGAACTGCTTGTGTGTGTAGGTCACATACCGAAAGGGACTATAGCTCCATCACAGCACTGTGAGTAATAATACTGCAATGACATACTTCGTCTATTGTTAATAGCCTTATTAACGTTCAGTTCTGTATAAGTTAATTATGTCATCTCATATTAACCAAATGAGCACTTATGTGCGTTGTTGCACGATGAAATACCTAAGAACTTGAGATTATTCAGCTTTGTTAACGATGGGCCCGAGACCGTTCAGTTATCAGCCACTGAATGTGGACCATTCTAGAATTGAGAGAGGTGATGACATGCTAATGTCTCACCGACCCTACTCTGATTCGGATTGATTGTGATTCGAGGCCTATGGCCAAGGGAGGTAGTGTACATTTTGATGTTCTACCTACCCTCCAATATGTAAATAGCTGTTGATATGTGGGCCCGAGGCCATTCTGTATAATATGTAGGCCTAAGGCCGTTCTGTATAATATATGGGCCCGAGGCCATTCTGTATAATATGTGGGCCTAAGGCCGTTTTGTATAAGTATTGGGCCCAAGGCCGTTTTGAAAATATTTCCTGAAAAAGATCAAATATGCGACTTATGTGCTTATATACGTTGTAATCTGAGTTTACTCATTTGAATTCTTTAAGTACTATTATTCACTGAGCCATGCTCACCCCGTGTTATGTCTGTCTCTGTAGGTAATGAACCCGGTGGTCAGTTTTAGCCTAGCTTTGGCGCTACCCTTTTGTCAACCTCACTTTGTCCAGGCACTTAGATGAAGCTCACTCATTGTTGTGGAAGTTCTTGCAGAGCTTTTAACTTTATGCACTGAGTCTTTTGTCTAATGTCGTTCAACATGTATAGCCTCCTCTTATCAAGGCTTTTGTTATACCCCTAGTTACGGGGATGGGACTGTATATATTGATGTGTATAACGGCCTTTTATGTGTATGTTCTTGTTACGTTGGGCTCTTTGGTGAAGTGTTTATGATCCTGGCATATAAGTATTAGCTCAATGGATGTTATTTCTTTACATTGTTAATACCTTCTGTTTTGGCCCCATATGATATAATTAAAGAATTTTGAGTCCGTTACGAGTTGGTCATGCCCAAACGTTTAGAGGTGAGTTTTAGGTGTGACAAGATTTGCCACCCAACTGAGGGCAAAACCTCTTTAGGTGCCCTACCTGACCACACTGATAACAAGTGGGCGGCTGGCCTCTGCCCTAACTCTGGCCCTAAGAACGAACCGAAGAAGAAGTTGCTCACTGCCCTCCTCCTCTCTGTGGGCAAGCTGGAGATTTTTGGCCCAACTGACCACACTTGAAACAAGTCACGTCTCCCTGACCACCTCTGCCAGAACCCAAACTCGGCACTGGAAAGGTAGGCCTCGACTGCACTCCCTGGGACTGCTGAGGGTTAGAACCCCTCTGCCTCTTACCGTCCCCCTAACTATCTTGACTCCTCCTGGAGCCCCTCATCCTTTCCTCGTCAGCCTGTATAATAATCTCGAGATGGGCTGCAGCCTCCACAAGGCATCCATAGTGTCTAATCATGGACCTAGCCACTCGGAACATGAGATCGGTCCTTAATCTCTTTTCAAACTCCAAACACCGGCGCTCCTCTATCGCCACAAGCTCGGGTGCAAACCTAGACAAGCTAGTAAATGTGGCTTCAAACTCTGCCATAGGTGTGTTCAACTGCACCAGTTCAGAAAACTGGTCCCTCAACTTCTCCCTAATAGTGGGAGGCAAAAACTTGTCCTGGAAGGCGCTGACAAAAGCCTCCCAAGTTCCTCCAATGCGTCCACCAGAATACTTCCACCATTGACCCACATCTTCTTTTAGCTGGAAAGACGCCAAGGTCACCTTCAACTGATTGTCCTCGATGCCAAGCATCTCGAACGTCTTCATTATCTGCTTAAGTCACTCATCTGCCTTCAATGGCTCCTTTGGGTCACCCAAAAACTCATTCGGATGAGACCGAAAAAACTCTCTCTTCAAAAAGGAAGGCCCTGCCTCAGCTACCTGGGCCTGGAATTGATTCTCAGCTCGGAGAATGTCCATAGATTCCCTCAATGCTCCGACCATTTCGCGGGCTAAAGAGCCCATGGCCTGCTGTCCAACTGGTTTGACTACATTGGCATGACCAACTCCCTCCTCCTGTGCCGGAATTTCATCCGGTATAGGCATCTCGTGCCTTCTAGCCCTACCATGCCTACCACGTCCACGTCCACGTCCTGATATCCTAATAAAGATAACAAAAGATTAGCACATTTACAATATGTCGAAGCTAATTCACTCGTGTCCTAATATGATCGACAATAGTATTTCATTCCACGTAAGCACATAGTCACAAAAACACAAATGAATTTCCTTCCTAGATAATGATCCTCCCGCGGCGTTGCTAGAGTTCCAATTAGAAACAACAGTGATCAAGTGCTTTTTCAATAGGACTTCCAAAAACCCATAAACTGAATCAATATCCTAGGAACTAAATCCCATAGTCATATCACATAAGCATGTTATCATGTAAGCACATACCGTCCTTACTTAGTCTCTAACAAGCGAGACAAACCCATAGTGGTACTAACCACTTCCCACGTACCCAAAGTATTTAAACCCGATACACTTTGATACCAAGTTGTAACGCCCTCAAAATATAACTATTGATATAGACCCATAAGCACATATAAGTAACAGCATACATCAGAATATAAGATTCTTTCATTACATGAAGTTAAATATTACAAAGAGTTTACACAAATGAATGCCCTTCGGGCTTATATCCAAGTCTTGACTTGGTTACAACAAAAACAAGACTAGCTCTTACAAGTAAGCCCTTGGCTACACAAAAATGCATAATCAAAATAAAGAAGCTCTTGCTTCCCCAAAGGTCCCTCCAATGCTATTGCCTTTGTGGAGGCATGCCATCATTACTTGAAATGTTTTTCCCAAATAGGGTGAGCCATAACCCAGTAGGAATATTCTAACACAATATATGAGATTTAATGAAGCTATAAGTGCGATATGCATATACAATGCTAGGATCGATATATTTACATTCTTGTATAGTTGTTAAATCTCAAGTCCATGTTCCATTTCATTCTTTTCCTTCAATTCATTTCAATAGATGAGTCAACTTCATCATTTTCCAATAACCCGAATGAGACTACAACTCAATGGTTCAACAATTTCATAATCAACAGATAAACACTTCCAATTGCCATTTTATGGATATTTCGTCCACGGGATCAGCACCCATGCATAATTTCAACTTGCCATTTTACGGATATTTCATCTGCGGGATCGACACCCACGTATAAATTTTGGGACTTTCACCCAGGACACTCCGGCCAACTTAATTATAATGGAGTCCGTCCCCTTTATCCTCCCACACAATCATACATATACAATGCATTTAAACACCTAATCACACATATGGAGTACACCCCCTTTCTCCTCCCAAATAAACATACATATACAATGTATATACAACATGATCATATTTAATGACAATCAACCATGGGATAGTTTCAATTCACCTAATCCATATGCAATTTCTACAGCAATCAAAGTTATCCTCCACCGATAGCCCAATATAGATATTTCCAAACAGGTATACAATCTCAAAACAGATAATTTATTCAAAATTTCAAAAGATGAGACATATCATCTATTCAATTTCACCATTTATTTCAATATTTGTCCAATTCCAAGTTTGCAGCATCAATTTCAACTATTTATACAAAATAGATATGACAATCATTTTGCGACACAAATCCTCCTTTTCAAAATTATCAATCCAGGTACCAAAATCACCCATTTTGACACAATAAGACCTCATTCTCAAACCCCAAGCTCATTTATTACATTTCCACCAGAAACCCCTCTTTTACATTCACCCAAACCCTAGGTTTGTGTCAAATATTCCCAAATACCACCATTGTTACACAATCACAAATTTTCTAAGTTAAAACCCATAGCAAGGTGTAGAAAAACCTACCACAAAGAAGAGAAGGCGAGCAAGGCAAAGGTGGAACTTCAAAAATGCAAAAATCCAACTTCAATCAGTTCAAAAGGAAGATCTTGAGGAGCTCAATCTTTTTATCAAGGAAGAAGGATGGATAGATCACTAGATCTAGGTGGAAATCTAGAGAGAATGTGAGATTTAGAGAGAGGGGCTCTCAACTTTAGGGTTTAGGATGAAAAGATATGAAAAAGTGTTGTAAAAAGTGCTTTTCATAATCTGATATACGCGCAGTCCGCTCGAGCGGAAGGTTTCACGCTCAAGCGTCAGACACAAAGATTGCTTCCGCTCGAGCACAAGAAGAGACCCGCTCGAGCGCAAAATACACACATCCAGTATATATGCAGACATCAGATAATCCACTAGAGCGCAAGAAAGGCCGCTCGAGCGAACACCAGCTCGAGCGTAGGAAACACCGCTTGAGCGTAGAAAACACCCTTCCAGTATTTTGCAGACATGCAAAGTGCTGAGTGTTTGCAAACCCTGCTCGAGCGAAAGATAAAAATTCAGGGCAACAAGGTTTTGGACAAATAAGCAACCAACCTATTCCAAACGCAACCACAACAACCCAAAGGCCAATTTCAACGATATACAAGGGAAGAAAGTGGTAAACGAAAACATAAAAGCATTAAACCCGAGTCTGAAACACCACAAGAGTAGGGTCAAAATCAGGATCGCTATAGTAAAAGAGAACTTATTTTTAATATAGAGGAATAGAGAGAGAGAGAGAGAGAGAGAGAGATTGATAGGCATCGACAGAGAGAGGCCGAGATTGACAGAGATAGACCAAGATCGACAGAGAGAGAGAGAGAGAGAAACCTATGATTTACAGTAGTGGTGGTGCTTATTTACGGCGGTGGCAGTGGCAATGTACGACGGTGGTGGGCAACGGTGGCGACCGACGGTTGGGTGGTGCACGGGGGTAAGGTTTGGCAGTGATTGCTCTATGTGTGTGTGAGAGAGAACAAAAAAGAAAGCGTTTGCGTGAAACCGAGAAAAGGGGTGCGTGGTAATAAAATTCTCCACCCTTTAGCGACTAAATTATTATTTGTAACCCTCGTATCCTTTAATCTATTGGAGGATGCATCTAATTTCTTTTATTTTCATTCTTGGAAGTCTTTGGAGTTGTTGTATCTTGGTTTTGGAGGAGTACAAATCAATTTAAACTTGTTGAGATTGTTCGTTCATACTTCTTTACGTTGAAAAGTTCCTTGGGAACTTAAAATTACGTTCTTGGGTCGACACTGGCCTTCCTAAGGGTCGACCCTTACCTGTTGCTGAAATTTCTGGAAGTGTTGCTGGAATTTAAGGATGAAACCAACCTTGGTGGTGTCGATACCAATCCCTTGTTGCTATTCACAAGGGTCGACACCAGTTTGGGAAGGGTCGACCCTTTTATATTGTAGAATCTAGGGTAGCTTGCTGAAATTTAGTGTCGAGACCAGTCTGGGAGGTGTTGACACCTGCCTGCTGCCAGCATTGTCTTTTCTTCCTGAAGGGTCGACACCTCTACTTGAAGGGTCCACCCTTGTGTGTAATTTTCAAATTTCTGGGTCGATTTGTGTAGCTTGCTTTTCATGCTCCTTTCAGATACGATAGCCCTACAGTTCGGACTCCTGTGGTTCTGAATCTAATTTCACAAATGCAATGTGAAATAGATAAACACAAACGAGTCCAAATCCGGCAATTCTTTTTGGAAAATCGATGTTTGAATCAAATGCTAAAAATGGACTGCTTTGCCAGATTTCAGAGTCGCCACCTAAATATTTTTGAAAAATTTAGGAAACTCGAGACTCGTGCCAAAGGCCATTAGTCCGTCATCACTAAAGTGTCTTGGCTCGAGAACTTAGGTACAAGAGGGGAAAGTCATGAATTGAGCTACCCACTCGCTCGATCAAAGATCTTCCTCTACTAATTATGATGTGATTTTTATTTACATTATATGCTCTTGTTCCAATTATTAGCTAATTTACTATGTGATGCCCACAAGTATAGACTAATTTTGCAAAAGTTGGAACATTTGATTTCATGTTTATGGGTCACTTGAAAAAGATGAGTTTGTATGTAAATTAATTAACTTATCCTAACTTAAGCAAAAAGGCTTTCATCCAATGGCATTCAAAGAGTTATATCACTTGAGCAATTAGCCTAATGGTATTATGCTTGGCATTACAACAATTACACACATGCGGTATGCTAAAGCAATAAATGCTCACCTAGTACTCCAAGGCAAGCCTAACAAGGCAAAAGAATTAGAAAACATGCATGTTCCTAACTAATGCAACTTGGCTAATGCAACACATGCAATATGTGTTTTAAATAGACTCGGCTACTAACATGGCATGTGAATCAATTTGATAGCATGCAATTTGAGCCCGTTTTCAAAGAAGTAATGAATAATAATGCCTTGTTAGAATGATGCGCCGAGCCTAATGCATGCAAGACAATGGATGCAAATCATGACAAATGCTAAACGAAATGTAATGCTCTAAACTATCCATTATAAGCAAGGAAATAAAAGGAAGAACAAAATGAGGTTGGAAGACATAGAAATTATTACCATTTTGCCCTCGCGCAGGAGGGTTCGAATGAGAGTCCAAGTGTTCAAATTAAAACTAGCTATTACAAAACCGAATGAACAATGAATAGCTAGCTAACTATCTAAGTTATTATAACAATAATATTGCAACAATCCAATAAATAAACCAATGATTGCACATAATGTTCCTTAGAAACTACTCTGTCTGCCTTGCTGGGAAACTGCCCTGTGTTCACCCTCAGCCACTGCTCTGTATTTCTCAAAACTGCTCTGTATACCACACATTGGAGCCCAGCCAGCCCCCCAATGAGACCCAGCAGGGCCCAAATAAGGCCGGTTGTGCCCTAATTTCTTGCAAAAAATTATTTTTGTGTTTTGAGGTGAAAACAGTGTAGGTAGATCAACTACAAACCATGTTTGTCCCTTCTGCTCTCCTCTATCATGAAACTCAAGAGAATAGTGAATTCGAGTCCAAAACCATCAATTGGCAAAAGTTGATGGCTTGATGATTTCGAACACAATTTGGACAAAACAATTGATGAATGCAATGAAGACGACCACTTCTCCCTCTCATCATGGAGGCTCAAAGAGGGAGATAGACACGTTGGTTTCTTTGATTTTAAGCCAATTTTAGCTTTTCTGACTTACCTTTCCATTACTTAGTCAATTTGTCCAAAGTGATGGTTAAGTCCACTAAATGAGAAGAAACGTCAAACGAGAAGTGATTTTTGGCATGAAAGAGAGCCTATGCCTTGACGATGAACCTCCGAAAAGATTAAGCCATAGAGCATAGGTCTCTTTCCCATCCCTTGAATAACCATCAATTGTTTGAAATAACTCTCAAACAAAAGAAAGAAAAGAAGAAAGGAGGGAAGGAGGGTGCAGAAATGATTATGCAAAGTTGGTTATTTAAAATGAAACTCTTTGCATGAAAACTAAGTAAATAAAGCTATCAACTCAAATGACTGAGTGTCTAAGGCCTAAACAACCAAAGCCATGAGGACTTACAACACAACAAGTATGATATTCAAAGCATAAACTATTTAAATGAATTAAACAACCCATAACAACCCCTAAAATGTTTTTTAAAAAAAAAGGTGTCTAAAAGCAAGAGAAAGTAAGTAAAAAGAGTAGAGAAAAAGCTATGAAACAAAGCCTAAGGAGGGGTGGCTAACCCCTCCACTTTTTGCAATTTTAAATCACATATTTCAGCTCCAAAGCAGTCCAAGAACAATCCCAAAACAGCCCAAAAACAGTGGCTAAACGTGGGTTTAAAGAGCACAAAAAGATAGACACACTCTATGTTATGGCCTTCATGCCTGCTTTGCTCTTTCGTGACAGCGTCTACCTTTAGGAAAAGGGCTTACTCTCTAGCCTTACCTTACGGTAGCTATTTCACTTTCTATGAGACGGGAGAACTCCGACTGAACTAACTGGCCTATTCCTACATGACAGGAATACCTTCTAGGCCAGTCCTACTACCAGAGTACGGACCAGACAAGGAATGTCTCTTCCTCCAGTACTCAAGCTCAAGCCAAAGCAACTCCTCAAGGATAGGAATAGCTAATCTACAAGGACAAGACAACTATTCTGGTTGACTTCCTCTAGTGAACGCCCCTCAACTGACTCTCTCATCTTAGATCTACTCAGGTACAGAGTCAATCGGGATACGGAAAGGACCCGAAGGCCAATCAAGAGATATAAAGCTAGTAAGCAAAATCAAGGAGAGATGGCTAACCCCTCCACTTTTGAAACTTTTAAGCCATGTTTTTCAGCCTTTTAAAACTCTGAAAATCAATGTAAAAACCAAATAAAAGAGTACAAAAAAAAAGGGTATGAGCTATGGGATAAGGTGCAAGAAAGGGTGTTAAGCCTCTCTACATTTGGTAGCTCTTCAACCCCAAGTTCCAACACAAGAAAAAGATTGAAATGAAAGCAAGGAAAAAGGGGAGAAGCTTATACCACTTGAAGAGAGCAAGCTTTGGTTGTTGATCAAACTTGATTCCAAACACCCTCAAGTTTCTGAAATATGGTTTGAAACTTCAAAAAAAAAAAAAAAAAAAAAGCTTCAAGAACAAGCTCCAATGGTGTATCTATTGTGTATGTATTGTTCAAGGATGTGTGAAGATCAAAGGAAGCAAGGAGGATGGTTTTAGCTCTCAATCTCCCACAAAGCCCTTAGGAAAATCTTCTAACCCTCTAGGTTTTGAAAATATGCCTAGAATTCTCTACAAGAAAGCTTCAAATCCAAGCTTTTAATGGTGTATGGAGGGTGAAAATTGATTTGAAGAACAAAAGAAGCTTGAAGGTTCAAGAGCTCTCATCAATGTCTAAGCCTTTTGGAAAGTTTTTTTAACCTTAAAATCTGAAGTGGAAGGTCCTATTTATAGAATTTGAGCCAATTTGGTCGAAAATATCTTCAAACAAAGCCAGCTGTCCAATTCCCACCAGTTGTCTGTTTGGCGCCATTGAGACCTGGCCGGGCCCCAAAACACACGACTGGACCCAAAAATACACGACCGGGCCTAAAAAGCAACTTTGGAAAAGTTTTCATTAAGACCTCCGGGCTCGGTTTTAGTGATTCTTGAGTGTAAATTGAAGCCCCGAAAGTCTAATTTCCAATGGTGGTGGCCTCACATCTAAATTCTAAGTGGTCAAAGAGATATGCCTAATTTAGTAAAGGTTTCTCATTTTTTTCTTAACAGATTGATGCCCAACCTCTTCCTAAACTATTTTTCTTCTCTTCCCTCCTATTTCCTTCAACTCCAAACCTATAGATAAGATATTTTTAAAGATTTTTCAAAGAGTTCACCTCCTTTTCATTTATTTCCACTTTGTCCTTACTCGACTTACTGAAAAGTGCAATATTTTAAACGAAATGCGAGTCTCAGAGCATCGTAGAAACATTTGAAAAAATATTTTGAAAATGAGGGTTTTAAGATCTAAAATAGTTTGGCCAAAATGGGGTGTAAGGATTGGGATTATATCTTGAATCCAAATTTCTTCGCTGAGAATTTAAAAGATTCCACAGTATAACTTTCATCATCGGGTGTTCGGAATAAAACGCCCAAGTCTTACAGACGGTCAAAATAGGGTCTACAGTTGCCCCTCTTTGACAAAGCTCGAAGTCATGAAATGATGTGAGTGAATGTCGAATCCCGAAGATGACCCATTTTGACAAGGTCGTAAGACTTGGGCAAAGAAAAAAAATGCAGATGTGGTTGGCTGAACCCAAGGGTTGCCTACGTATCCCTTTGCAAGGAATCAAACTAGTGTAGTTCAGGGGCAGGATGCAAATGATATGCAATGTAACGAAATAATCAAACCACAAGCAGTGCAAAATACACAAATATCATAAAGGAATGGAGATACAAATCAAACTATGTTTTATATAAAAAAGAAGTGCAGACACGAGCCAATTGACGCCTGACACAGGCTAAGTGCCTACATCCTCAATACTGGCCTCAGTGCACCATGGATACTTACATATAATAGAACCATGTTTTAACGTGAAAGGAATGCGAGCACATGCAAAACTATGTTTTTCGTAGAAAGAGAAAGAGTACCAGTAATTGGGTGGTATGATATAAGTGAGGAATGATCTGCTGGGGAAAGATAATGATCCTAAATGCTGAATGCAACAAGACAAAGTACAATGCAATGAATGCAATGAACGAAGTGAATAAGGGGTGCAAGCCAAACCATGTCTTACCTAGAAAAGGCATGGACACAAAACATACCACATCTAACATAGAAAAGGTGTCGAACCCCTCAATACTGGCGTCAGTGCAGCATGGGTACTTACACATGTCAAAACCATGTTTCAACGAGGGAAAGATATGAGCACATGCCAAACTAGGAAAGGATACAGGTAATAAAATGGTATGATGTAATGGGTGCAATGGATAGTGTAGTTGATGCATGCGATAGATGTTATATGCAATGCGATAGAGGTAATAGATAATAATGGATATGATGTAGTAGCTGTGAAGTGAAAGTACCTTACAGGGGCAATTGGTGATGACTCACCTTATGCTGCTGGGGATCTTCTCCTTCTTCTTCTTTCGTCTTGCACTTCCACACCACGGGTACTACTTTTCTCCCTGGCTATGTTTACAACTTTCCCTATTCTCTAACAAGGTGACAGACTAGGTTGGTTCAGTATCCAAAATTGAGGCACATACAGGCTACCTCAACCTATGGGGCTGCCATACAGATTTCAAGCTGATGATACACCCCTGGGTATTTAAACCACACTTTAGTCTCGGAAATTCCAAATCTTTGCATTCTAGGCATCGCCATTTGAACTCTAGTTTCCATCGTCTTAGTTGGTCTCCTAGGAACTCACTACAAACACAGTTAGGTGGTTGCCTGAAGCTTTTCGGGCACGTAAAACACCAAAGGAATTGCACCTTTAAAGGATTTAAGGTATCCTAGACCCAGTGAGTGCACAAGACAGTGTGGGTGAGGTGCACAAAATAGTGTGATGTGGGGTGCACAAAATAGTACGATGCAAAGTGCACAAAAACAGTACGATGCAAAGTGCACAAAATAGTGTGAACTGAAAGTGCACAAAATAGTACGAGACAAGGTACACAAAACAGTGCGAACAAAGTGAATGAAACATTGCTATGAAAGTGCACAAAAGAGTGCGAACTCAAGGTGCACAAAATGGTGCAAACTCAAGGTGCACAAAACAGTGCGAACTCAAGGTGCACAAAATAGTGCGATGCAAGGTGCACAAAATAGTGCGTGACAAGGTGTACGAAACAGTGCAAACTCAAGGTGTACAAAATAGTGCGATACAGGGTGCACAAGATAATGTGAACTCAAGGTGAATGCACAAAATAGTGCGATGCAAGGTGCACAAAATAGTGCTAGACAGGGTGCATAAAACAGTGCTATGCAAGGTGTACAAAACAGTGCAATACAAACTAAAAGATGCGTGGTATGTAGAGGTAAATGAGCAATACTCAGAGTATTGTGAAATGTACCTTATGAAATGAGTACAGGGCAACTTGCAAAAATTTATTTGAAATCAACTTGCCACAACTTATTGAAATGTAATTGAAAACATTGTGGAAGGTAACTCGACGAAACAGGAGCAACCAATCACGCAATTCAAATCAACCAGAATGTATGAGCATGAATGCACAATCCAAAGCACATGTATTAATCAGAGGGAACATGACAATCCCAAGAGAGTTTTGAAAATGGTCAGAGACAACTTTCAAAAGCTGAATCATATTAGAATCATCATGGGGGTAAACTACCCTAATCCAGGGGAAAGTGCCCGACAAATGGCTTTGAGTGGATTGAGGGAAAGGTTGGGTTCATGCCCCGTGTTCAATTGATGACCCGATAAAATGCACTGAAAATTGCCCCTAGTGTCCAGTCGTTGACCATCGGTTGGGTTTATGGCCCTTGTTCGATGGATGGCCCGATCAGATGTACTAAAAATTGCCCCTAGTGTCCACTCACTGGCTACCTTTTTTTTTTTCAACATCATGTAGGCATGTGTGATAGGGATCATTAGATCCTAGAATGGTTGCCAACCAATTAGACTGATGGTTCTCTTTTGTCCCAACATATTGAGAATCTACTCCATTTCCCCACAAAGTAGTGACAGATTCCTTACATACACTTTGCTATGATAAAGAATGTGATACCCCTTGTATGGGCACTCTTAGTTTGTTTATAAATCCCACACATGGACTTGTTTTTCAGTTTGGAGCGAAAATTCGTGTATGGAATTTTGGCAATGCCACTATGTTGAACTTTGAGCGACAAACACACTATGGTGACTCGATAAAGAGTGCTTTTGAGCGATAGACACGTTATGGTGACTTGATGAATAGCGCAGACTAACAGACATGCTATGATGACTCGATGAAGAGCGCTTTTGATAGACATGCTATGATGACTCGATGAAGAGCGTAGATTGAGGCAAACACTAGGCACGACACAACAGAACTCACAACTGACCCAAAATCAGAAAAAAGACTCAAGGTAACTGATCATTTATAGTACCCCTAGTATTACTTATGCTCCCTTTAGAAATAAATTTCGCAAAACCCGAGTTTTGATTTTTTTATTTTTTTTTATTTTTTTTTATTTTTTGGGTTCAAGTTAGAGATTTTACTAATGAGTTCAAGTATTGAAAATTTCTCCACTTGTTGATTCAAGCTAGTTCTTTCTTACCCAACGCAAGTATGATATATGCAGTAGTCGGTGTAGCTCATGGATTAATGTGAAGCTGACGACGTGAATCGGGCAAGATGATTGGGTTGAGATGAACAAGATGGATATGGTTAAGAGCGAACTTCAGGACGAAGTTGCCTACGTATCCCAAGAACGGAAATCAGGTCAACGTAGTTCATGGCTGAGGTTCACTCGGGTGTTGACACTCTCCTTTTATGCTCTAACTTTTCCCAAAGTCACCCCTTCCGGGTTTTCAACCTTGCGAGCTCTATTTGTTTGATTTCTTATTTTTCATGCTCTAACTTTTGCCTAGGTCGCCTTTTCGGGTTTTCGGCCTAGCGAGCCTCTCAAGGATAGCGTTACAACATTTGCCGTGAATTTGATCAATAATCATCTTTGCCCTAACACTGGAACTGGCTTCAACTTTATTTGAGTTTAGTTCTTCATTCTCTTATGCATGTCTTCTTCTTTTCTTTTGCTCCATCTTCAAAGTTGGTTCTTCTCGCAATGTGGTACTTCCTCGTATTGGCCTCCTCGGATTTAGACATAAGTTCCTGTAGACACCCCATTTTGGACCGACCTTAAGACTCAGACGTCATCGATTGAGCGCTCGGTGATGGTGCATGTTGTGCTTGTCCTAAGGTTTTAGAGTTCTCGGCTGAGAACCTTGCCTCCGGGCCTCGGAACTTTTTGTGCTTTGACACGGTTTGCGGACCAAGTCTTGTTTTCTCTTACCGAAGGGAGGGAAAGGTCTCGTAGACCATCTCTCAGTGGTCGTAGAGCACTTTTTGTGGTCGTAGGCCACTGTTCCCATTTGGAGACTAGTTTCCGATTTTCGGGGCCGTCGGCCGTGCGCCTCGGCTCGGGACCGCTTAACATTCTCCGTTTGCCCTGGTTTTTGGAGCACACCTTGTTTCCTCTGTCTAGAGGGACACTGTGGCCTGGGAGACCACTTTTGGGGTTGTACGCCACTTTTGGTGCTCAACAGCCAGTTTTCGAGGCTCCCGGCTGCACGCTTTGCCTCCCAAACTCTCATTTTGCATCTGTGTTGGTTCGTTTTTGGCACAACCCTTGTTTTCCCTGTTTAGAAGGTGATACAAGGGTGGGAGACCAGTATTTCCCTTGGAAACTACTTCTCTCTCCGCCAGCCGATTTTCTGCTTAGGAAACTAGTTTTCTTGGTCTTTGGGCCACATTTACTGGTCTCCCACCATACCACTGACTTGCTTTCAGTGTGCAGACTACCTTTTGTGCCTGCCGACCACCTTGCTTTGTGGGAGACCACTTCCCCTGGTCAGCCGACCAGGGAAAGTGGTCAGCCGACCACCTCTTTTGGTCTGTCAGCTTCCTCTTGTTTTGTCTGTCTGAGTGCATAGCAGTTGTGCCAACTGGAAGGCACAGACTAGATCCTCCACACACATGTATGGAGGATTTGCAACCAAGTTTTTAGCTTCTTGGAGAAGCTTTGGCTTTGAAACTCTATAAGAGAGGCCCTCCCTCTCCTTATACCAGGTTGAAAAATTGCTCTAAGGCAAAGCTTATATCTTTCTCTTTGTCTCTATATTTTAGGCTTAGAAAGTGCTTTGTTCTTGGCCTATTGCACACCACCTCATAACCATACACCTCCACCATTGTTACTGAGTTGCTGGAGGATTTTGAGAGGTCTCAAAAGTTGGGTTTTTGTTCAGAAAAGTTGCTATTTTTGCTGAGCTTCAAGGGTAACTCCTTTTCCCTCTCTTTAAGCATTGTTTTGATCCTTCTCTTAGCCTCTTTTGCATGCTTATTTGAGCTTTGTTGTCAACTGAAAAAAGCTTCATATTTAAGTGATTTTCATGTTTGTTTAAGGCTCTTTTGGTGTTGGGGGTCATCTACCCTCTTGCATACTCTATTTAGCCTTGTTTGAGCCATGCTATGAAACCTTTGTATTGAGCTTTGCATGGCCCTATAGCCACTGAAATCCAACGGATTTTCAGTGGTTGGCATTTGGTTTTGAGGGCCAAAATCAGAAAGGGGTGACCCTCTCTCTTTTGGCTTTGTTTGCTTGCATTTTTTGGCTTTCCAGGGAAGCATATATTTCCACACTTCCTAGCCTTGGTTCAGGCCCTTTTTAGTGACTTTTCGGACCTGCCTAGACTCTATCTATGGCTAGTTTGGTCGCCTTTTGTTTGCCTCTTGCATGTGTAGAACAATCCCTTGCATAGCCTATCAAAGTAACACCTCATTCTTGCATGTCTTGGTCATGTTTCAGTGGGTTTTTGGCCATCATTTGGCATGCCATGATTCTGTTTTTGACTGGTTTGGTAGCCTCTCATATGCTTCACATGCTTGTAGTGTAAATCATGTTCACTAGCTTATAATGCATGTTGTCTTGGCCCTCTATGCTAGCATATTTTGGCTATGCTTCAAACTGATTTTGTTCATATTTTGGGCTGCCTTAGCTCTATTTTGAGGTCCCTTGGTCGAATGATGCTTGTCATGTATGGTTGTAGTGTAATAGTCTTGCTTAGCCTTGAGTTTTGAATCCCCTTGCATGCTTAACTTGAGGTGTTTGCATGTTTTAGCATTATTGGGCACGATATTTCAGAGTTTATTTCTTGGCCATATTCTCATGTTTGCCAGTCTTTCAATGTGTTTGAGAGTTGCATCATTATACCCCATTTATGAGCCTTTGCATTGAGCTTCATTCTTATGCCTTTGAAGCCACCATCTTGGCTTATTTTGCCACTATTTTGGGCCTGCTTAAGGTCTGTTTAGAGTTGGTTTTGTCATTTGAACACCGCTTCGGTACTTGAGCCTTTCAACATGCATTGTGTGAGTTGTTTGCATGAGTCGGAGCCATTTTGTATGTCATTACAGAGCTAGAACATGTGTCATTGTATGCCATATTTCATCCTTTCAATGCTTTTGTAGAGTTGCATTTTGTGCCCTTGGGCTTAAGTCCTTTCATTGTGTATGCTAGCATGAGTCTTTGGAGTCTTGTTTACATCATGTTTGGCCACTGATTTGGGTGTGGCTGAGGCCCATTCATTTTGGTCTAAGTCCATTTTGCATCAAGTATGCCATTGTAGTTCATAGCATTGAGTGCTATGTTGTCGCATGATTGATCACTGCATTGTACATGCCTTGTTCATCTCATTGTGTATGTTAGTTTCCATGTGCATTGCGTATGCTAGTGTCATGAGCATTGTGTATGCCATGTAGTTTTAGCCTTGTGTATGCCAGGTGCATGTTTGCATTTTCATCTTTTGCATGTTTGCATGGCTAAGTGGCATTGCATTAGGATTGCCTGCTAGAGTTGCATTGGTGCATGCCATGTTTGTTGCATTGTGTTTGGGATAGGAGTTAGCCCAAACACGGGAAACGAGAGACGTTTCATACTCGAAGTGATGAGCCATGCCTCGATTCCCGGTCGCCGACACTCTTGACTACACATGATGGAGTTTAGGCATTTATGTGTTCATATGTGCATTCATTCTATATTAAGTTGTGCAATTCGGTTCCTCGGCCATCATGCATCAAGATGTGTGATTGGTGGCCCGAGGATCGAGACCTACACTCCCTTGAGCTTGTATAATGATGTGGAGATTGGTCGTGCACACATATGTTAAAAATACCTTGCCATGTCTCTCTCTTGCTCCTTGTTGCAGAAAACTAGAAACCAGAGGCAGAAACTGGTCAGCCGACCAGCTTTTCTAGTAGGCTGACCACCCCTTTTGGTTTCTCCCACAAAAGGTGGTCGACAGGTGGTCTCCAAGGCCAATAGCTGGTCAGCAACCTTCCCACAGATTCCCAGGGTGGAGTTTCAGCCTTCTGGAGCCTTGTGCAGTGTTCTGAGGTCCATTGCAAACAAAGGCGAGTCGGGGCATCGCGAGGGATTTTCGAACAAGGCAATTCAAGCATGCATCCTTCATCATCCAAGGCAAAGTTGAGGCAGTCCGTTTCATGTAGTTTGCATGATAATTTAATTTCTTACTTAGCTAATTTGTTAATTAGTTAGAGTTATGTAATAATTAGCTGTAATTTGTTATTCATTGGTTGTGGAATAACTAGTTTAATTAGATTAGCTTAGATTAGCTAGTTTGTTTTGTATTATTTATTCGGACCATCCATCCGGAGGGCACAACTGTTGTAATAAGCGTGCGTGTGTGTGATGCATGTCCTCCAACCCCATTTCTTTCTCCCTTTTATTTACCAGCTTACGATGGTTAGTTTTAGGGCATGTTTCAATTAGCATCCTTATGCTCGCATGTTTGCATTCATTCATCTGTCTCGCATGCATCGGGCTGGGCACATCATACTAACCGTATTGTATTTCAATTCTTGTTTGAATACATTTATCAAATTGCATTTCACTTGACATTTTAGAATAGCCGAGCCTATCTTAGTTGCATTTTACATGTGTTGCATTAGGCATTCTTGACATAGCTAGGATCATGCATTGATTTCTAACATAGCTTTTGTTTTGGCTCGGAGTACTCGGTAAGTGTTTATGCTTTAGCATCCTTGCATGTGTGTGAGTGACTGCCATGATAGCATGCTTGCCATGAGGCTAACTACTTATGTGATATAACTACCTGAATGCCTGTGGGTGAAGGTTGGATTGCCTGAATTGGAACAATTCATCGATTGCAAGTTTTAAGCCCACTTGAGAGTGTCAAAATCATATTTTCCTAAGCCCACTTGAGGGTGGAAAAATCCGCATTTTAGCCCATTTGCGAGTAGCAAACTGTTTTCAAAACAAACGAATATGAGATGTTTTGTTCCAACTTAGGCGATCCAGTCTACACTTGTATGCTGTACGCATCACATAGTAATTCTAGGTTAATAACCAGAATAAGAGCACATGTGTTTTCAAAAACAAGATATCATGTTAGTAAAGGCCGATCTTTGATCGGGCGAGTGAGGGTGCTCATTGCATGACCTTCCCCTCTCGTACCCAAGTTCCCGAGCCGAGGCAACTTTGGTGATGACGGATACGTGGCCTTAGGCACGAGTCAGGGTTTCCTAAATTCCCCAAAACAAAATATTTAGGTGGCGACTCTGAATCTGGCAAACCAGTCCATGTTTGGCACTTCTTTCTAAAAATCAGTCTTTCAAAATGATTTTGCCAGATTTGGACTCTTTGGTGATTTATCGGTCTTGCATTGCACTTTGCGAGATTAGATTCAGAACCGTGACATTTGAGTCCGAACTGTAGTGAGCCTAATGAACAAAACGGGATTTTCCCGGGACGTTCGGGGCGCGTCTATAGTTCCCTTCCTCATAGTTGATTGGATTTCATTCCAATGGATACCCCTAGCTTGATAGTTGACTTCTTTTTCTTTTTTCTCTTCACTTTTCTTTTCTTTTTTTTTCCCCTTTCTTTTCTTTTTCGTTGATATCTTTTATCCATTTCTTTTTGAAATAATGAAAACACCAGGGAGAAATTCTATGATTATGATGTCTGAAAGATGCCTTATACTTGCCAAAATGATCGCCTAATGGTGAAAAGGATCCCCAGGACAATGTAGACTACCACGCACAATTTTGAACCTATATTCGCAAGTTTTACAAAAGAAACAACTTAAGTTTTTTGAAATCATGACGGACTTTGCATCGATAAGTTAGAATTCACTGAAACCATTCAGGGGATCCTTCTCAACACTCGAGCTTATTCACAGAATCTCATTCAAAAACCAAATTCAAAGATTTTCTATTTTTAAAAGGCCACACATGCATTACTGTAGGCACAACAAAATTATCAAAAATTTGACTCCTACTTTCTTATTGAAAACAACGAAGACCTAAGGGTACGTGAGGGCAACTCAAAGGAAAAGACTTAATTGACGCAACAATGTGAGAAAAGACAAAGAAAATAAAACTCGCAACTCAACTATTTACATGATACAACTCAAGACAAAATAAGCATTTCTGAGACAAAAGGGGGTTTTCACTCGCCATGTCTATCTGCAAATTTTAAAAACAACTTCAAGTAGCCTACGGGAGGGTCCAAACCTGCCTTCAATTCAACAATAACATCCATACCTAGCAGGATTGATTTCAAATGTTCAAACTGAGTCTCACAGCTTGAGCCTCACAATCACCTTGGTTGTCTCCACACATCTCATTGACCATGCTGGGAGGGGTCAAGGTTGGTTATTAGCAAGCCACGGATGGATTTATGCTATGGGACGACAATCTATTGCGGTCAATGAGAGGGTTATTGACACTTTGGGATTTCAGGCGGGGTGATGACCTTATTGTTAATCAAGTCTTGAATTTCGTAGCAGAGGCGGAATCAACGGTCAGTATGATGACCGTACTGCTGATGGAATGTGCAATATTGGATAGGGTCATGTCTAGGTGGGAGAGGGTTAGGGAGAGGTCGAGGATTGAGCGGTTTAAGATGTCCTTTCTCTATCAGTACCTTCAAGGCAAGGGTTGGGCTCATATAGAGATGGGTGAAGGTTCGTTTTTGGAAAGAGGGAGCATCAGGTTTAGAAACATTGGAAAATGGATTGGCGGGTGTTGGTTGGGTATTTATGGGCTTGGGACTGGAATCAGGATGGGTGTTTCTGGTAAAGTGTCTCTTTTCACGGCTTGCCCCCTGATTCAAAATGCTCTCAACCTAAGCAATAAACCTGTCATCCACAGTTTTTGCAACAACTGAAAGCATTTGCTGTTTGTTCAACCCTTTGACCTTCAAAGTCTCAATAGCCAACCGAAAATGTGTATAGGGATCAATACTTGCCTCAACCTTGTTCTTGCCACTTGTTTCAGCCTTGTCAAAGAGTCGGACGGCTATATCTGGGCAAGGCCTGTTTGCTTTTGATTGGCCCATTCCACCTTTAGCTTGTCCCAAGATTGGAGAATCCTTTGATAGGGTTGAAACCCCAAAGATTAAATCTGCCACCGTTCCTTGAAGGTCTTGAATCATTCTCAACATCTCAGTAGTAGTGGGTTCATCCATTTGGCGCTTTTGATGTGTCTGAACCGGAGTGGGTGTATCCATCATGCACAAATCAGTGCTTTTTGGAATGAACACCTCGGGCTCAGGTAAATGGGCCGGGGTGATGTATATGTTAGGGTTGAAGGGAGGTGGTAGTGTATGGAAGAGGTTAAAGTGAGGATAAGATACTTGGTCATGGATGGGAAGTAGGTTGGTGGTAACATTGGGTTCTTGAGGTGGAGCTATCGTTTGATTGTCGATGAGATTCTAAACCTCATGACGAAGGCAGTAGCAACGATTGGTGCCATGACCGCGTTGCTGATGGTACGCACAGTATTTTGTGGGGTTATGTCTAGCAGGGAGTGGGTCAAGAAGAGGTTAGGGATAAAAGGGTTTGAGATACCCTCTTTCCATCAGGACTTTTAGTGCGTTAGTTAGGTTCATATGTGGGGGGGGTGAAAGTTTTGCCTTGAGCTCGGGTTAGGTTGGGTGTTTGTGGGTTGGTATTGGCAAAAGGGTAGGCAATTTTGTGAGTGGCGACAGTATTGATTTCAGTGGGTTTGGGAATAGTGCTACTGCTAGCATTGGTACTCCCGGAAAACACCCTTATTATTGGTTCGCTTGTTCTAAGAATAATCCCTTTGTTAAATGAGCTCTCAATCTGAACTCCTAATTCATGCAAATTTTTGAAACTGAACAGTGGAGTGAGTATTAACTTTTGTAACATATCAGGCTCAAGGTTCTGCACCACTATCTGCACTTGGTCCCACTCAGAAGGTCGATCTATCATTTGTGCTACTTTTGCTCTCCACCTTACAATAAATTCCACAAAAGGTTCTATAGGATTTTGATGGGTTGTTTCAAGCTCTTGGGTGGTCATTTCAATTTGGGTATTGTAAGAATACTGATTGACAAATGCCTCAGCCAAATCTTCCCTGTTCTACTTCACTTTATCCGCCAACTTGGCATACGAAATGGCTGCTATACCCGACAAGGTTCTTCCATACAGAGAGAGTCTTTAAGGCTTAGGTAGACCCATCAGTTTTAGGACGTCTAAGGAAAGCCAGATATGTACCATAAGATCTCCAGACCGGTCAAAATGATCAATGTACGGCATTTTGAATCTGTCTGGGAGCCTTACGGTACCCTCAATGCACCCATCCTTAATGTCAGGGAATGGAGTTAAGTCCTTGTGCCTTTTTGAATTGCTTCTCAAGGTTGGCAATTTTTAACAAAGTCGGGTTGAGATCATTAATATCAAGGGGAAAAAGCCCCTCATTAGGCTGCACTAGGGGTCTGAAAACTCGAGCTTGAGCCAACCCTTCTCGAGGATCTGGACCTTGCAAATCTTCAGCTGGTGGAGGTGGGTTAAGGTTCGGCTAGGGCCTTAGGATTGGATGTGTGGTAGATGCCCCAGATAGAAGTTGTATTACAACACTGGTCTCATCCTACATGGTCGTTGTGACGCCCCGAATCTACACTATTGGTTGCAGTCAAGGGAGAGTCACTACTGAGTCCTATGGTCAATAACCAAGTAAGATCCCAGATCGCCGGAGGAGTCAAATTAGCCTCCCTTCTATGTCCAGCTTTCTTAGGCAGCGCACTACCTTTTGATAGATCTTAACAGGTATTGACACAAGGTCTCATATGCAACGATAAGGTGTATATATATAAGTATTAGAATATGAGTACATAACAACCACGAATATCCTTAATTTCAAAAGCTTGTTCCATTACATTACATCCCAAAAAGAAAATTTAAATCTTCATATGAGCCTTACAAAATACCAAAAGGGAAATTTTTAACTTTTCTAAGATAGCCAAAAGTCTTCGAAGGTTTCAGGCTCGTCGTCTTCAGCTATAAGCTCCTCTTCGGCACCTGGCATGATACGCCCTGAGCTTTGAATGCCCAGTAAACACACACACACCCCGTCCCTTTTTCCCAGTCCAATACACAATCACAAATATAACATCAAGTAGTAAACCATGATACTCAACTAAATAAATAAAGGGTTACAAGTTAGATGCTAGTAAACTAGAAATCCCCCGAAGAGATTTTGTCCTCCCAACCACAAGAATCGGACGCGGATTATTCGGTATGCCCCCTCTTTTGCTGCTTTGTTGTAGACCTTACCTTGGATGCCTACCAACGATTATGTACCGCGTAGCGCCAACCGCAGGGCCTCAAAAGAGACGGTAATAATGGGCCTTGCCCAAATCCCTCCTCACACCAAACTACCTAGGGTCCGAATACAACTGCTCCGTTCAAGGGTTCCGAAAACCACTTGCGCAAGATTTTAACTTCCAAATAGGCAACGCATCCCAACAATCCATACATCACATATTATCATCTTTTCATTACTCAAGTGATCGAAAACCCAATACCATCCCAATTACGTTTTCCGTGGAGTTAAATGTTTTAAATCAAGGTTAGACCAACTTAACAAGATAATAATATCCACATAAGCATGCATCATTAAGATGAAGAAGATAAAGAACATAACCATAACACATACAATATTATGCCAAGACATGATCATAAGCTAATAAGCATTTTCATGAACACAAGAACATAAAACACCCATGCGCAACAGAATTTCCAGATTCAATATCACATAAGGATTAGAATGAAAGGACTATTTTAGATTTTTCACCATACTCGGCCTTCCTATGGTTCGTAGATAATTTAATCTAGTTTCCAAAACATGTTTCAGAAATGGGATAGCTTCTCTAGATTTTAAGTTATTTGGAAAACACTCCAGCGCTGTCTAGATTTGTCGACCGTTACGAAAATTTGATTTTCTTGCAAACTGCTCACTGTTTTTCAATGAAACCAATTTTAGTTGAAATCTATCTCCTTAAGGAAGATTTTCACATAAAACAGGGGTCCAGAATAATTTTGTAAATTTTTTAAAAATTTTGAAAGTTGGCTGCGGAAACAGATTCTAAGGCACAATACCCAAAACAAGAAGATTTGTGAGAAAAGGGATCCACTACGGGAAAATTTTCATTTATGTTGTGATGAAAACATGCTAACTAACATATATTAAACTCAGAAAATTTGCTTGCAGGTGTGCCTTTGGAAAGTTTGAGAGATTGGTATGAAAAGATAGTTTTGTACCGAAATGAGGGAAACTACAAGAGAGGTTGAATCATGGCTCAACCCTTATCATTTTTAAGACAAGTAACTCATCAATAACACATCTAAAAACATTGTTTAGAACCCTTAAGAACATGTATTTGAAAAAGGAAAATGAAAGAGAAGGTTATGTTATGGCTTACTTGCTAGGCTTGAACAAGAGTGCTCTCCTCTTCCTTCCTCTCCCTCTCAAGACTTCCCTCTTGCTCTCCTTTGTCTCCTCTAGGCCGAATGTGGGTGTGAGTGTGTTGTTTGTGTTTGCCAAGCTAGGGAGTGGTGGTATTTATAGGCAATTTGGTGCAAAAAGACATAAAGGCCCACTAGTTCGAATTAGATGGAAAAGTTAGGATTTACTTGGAGTCTAATGGAATAGAGAGTGATTAGGGAGCTTAATCATGGGATTAGACAATATCTAGTTGGTCTCTAGTTGGAGTGAAACTAGTGTTGGAAACAAAACCCTAGGTTTAGAGGTACTAGGTGCTAGGATTCCTAGAATATCATAATTGAAATTCTTGAAAATAGGCCCCTCACAATCTCCTAGGGTGGCCGGCCATTGGGAAGGGAGATGGGGCATTTTTTTATTCAATTTAGGTACTAGGGACACATTCCCCAATGTATATATATATATATATATAGATCTCAATTTGATTGATGGTACCTATAGTATAAAAGTACATGTACTAGTTTTTGGGGTAATTCTTGAATTTAAATAAAGAGTGAGGGCTTGGAATTAAACCCATGTATTGGAATCTTGCTTATGTAGATTTAAATTAAAATAGGCTAAGGAACCTAATTCGGCTAGGACATTCCTGCTTCGATAAAACAAAAAAAAACAAAAAAAGCTAACCGATAAGATTCGAAATAATTCAAGGAACTGAGGGGCTTTAAGAAAATAATTCAAACATTAGGGTTTTTAAGGAGAATACATTTTTCAGGGGTTTCACAGTCGTTCCCTGGTTTAGGGCCATTATCATGGCCATAACTTCTTCTGGACTCTATGCCATCACGGGTCTGCTGAATTGGTAATCGAGGAAATGGATGTGTGTAACTTGAGAGCTGACTAACAAGGATTTTGATATGGTTATACTTGATGTATCTAAACTGGATTAGTCTAGATGGGCTTGACTGGATTGGGCATTTTTAGAATGGATCTTTTGGCATTTGATGGATCTTTTCTGAGTTGATTGTTGGGGATCAGATGGACTAAGCCTTTGCTGAGTGGGTTTTTTTTTGGGGATTAAATGGACTGGGCCTTTGCTGAGTTTAGGTTTTTTTTCTGGGATTGGATGCACTGGGCCTTTGCTGAGTTGGGTACAGCTCCTTCTTTGGCTCAGACAAACCTAGCATTAAAAATAAATGCCCCATCAGATCAGGGTACAAAGTATGCTGGTTAAAACAAAGCAAGATACAACTTTTTGGCCCTGGTTCTGGTTCTGGTTCTGGTTCTAGTTCTGGTCTGTTTCCACCATATCAAACACAAACCCCTAGATTTTGACCCAAATTCTAATTCTGATATGACCCTCACGGTTTGAAAGGAACCTCCTAAATATTAAGACTCTTCGAGGATTGCATCATACAATCCCAAAGAGTTCACATTTTGCACAAAAGCATTCAAAACACCCCTATAAGAAGTTAGGGTTTCCATGTCCTAGCTTTTGGAGTGATCTACAGCTTTACTATTCAAACAAACGGCATCACAATAGCCTAGTAAATAGGAGGGCATCCTGTCCTATGTTTGAAAAGTCACTAAGGTCGACTATATGCAGTTAGGCCGATTGGTCAAAAGGGATACCTTTGCAAGACTACCTAATATATCTCTCACACCTAACACTGAGAAGCGAAATGAGGATCAAACGGTACAGCGATAATCTAGATCCAAGGGTTTTGTTTCCAATATGGTAGAGCCCATGACCGGTCAGCCTTTTGGCAAGCTTTTGGGCAAGCCTCCGGCAAACTGTCCAAGAATAGCAGATGGAAAACACAGTGACTTAAAGTAACAATGCAAATGCAATGCAAAGAACATATATATGTAGATAAAATTTCACCTCATGAATTTCAAGTCAAGTTCTCTAATTCCCCAGTGGAGTCGCCAAAAACTGTAGCTTGCTTTTCGTGCTCCTTTCGAATACGATAGCCCTACAGTCCAGACCTCTGTAGTTCTGAATATGATTTCACAAGTGCAATGTGAAATAGATAAACACAAATGAGTCCAAATTCGACAATTCTTTTTGGAAAATCGATATTTGAATCAAATACCAAAAATGGACTGCTCTGCCAGATTTCGGAGTCGCCACCTAAATATTTATAGAAAATTTAGAAAACTCGAGACTCGTGCCAAAGGCCATTAATCCATCATCACCAAAGTGTCTCGGCTCAGGAACTTAGGTACGAGAGGGGAAGGTCATGAATTTAGCACCCCACTCGCCCAATCAAAGATTGGCCTCTACTAATCATGATGCGATTTTTATTTCCATTATATGCTCTTGTTCCAATTATTAGCTAATTTACTATGTGCTGCACACAAGTATAGACTAATTTTGCAAAAGTTGGAACATTTGATTTCATGTTTATGCGTCACTTGAAAAAGATGAGTTTGTATGTAAATTAATCAACTTATCCCAACTTAAGCAAAAAGGCTTTCATCCAATGGCATTCAAAGAGTTATATCACTTAAGCAATTAGCCTCGTGGTATTATGCTTGGGATGACAACAATCACACACATGCGGTATGCTAACGCAATAAATGCTCACCTAGTACTCCAAGGCAAGCCAAACAGGGCAAAAGAATTAGAAAACATGCATGTTCCTAACTAATGCAACTTGACTAATGCAACACATGCAATATGCGTTTTAAATACACTCGGCTACTAACATGGCATGTGAATCCATTTGATAGCATGCAATTTGAGCACGTTTTCAAAGAAGTAATAAATAACAATGCTTTGTTAGAATGATACGCCGAGCCTAATGCATGCAAGAAAATGGATGAAAATCATGAGAAATGCTAAACGAAATGTAATGCTCTAAACTATCCATCATAACCAAGGAAATAAAAGGAAGAACGAAATGGGGTTGGAAGACTTACACATTATTACAATTTTGCCCTCGCGCAGGAGGGTCCGAATGAGAGTGCAAGTGTCCAAATTAAAACTAGCTATTACAAAACGGAATGAATAATGAATAGCTAGCTAACTATCTAAGTTATTACAACAATCCAATAAATAAACCAATGATTGCGCACAATGTTCCTTAGAAACTACTCTGTCTGCCTTGTTGGGAAACTGCCCTGTGTTCACCCTCAGCCACTGCTCTGTATTTCTCAAAACTACTCTGTGTACCACACATTGGAGCCCTGCCGACACCCAATGAGACCTCGCCGGGCCCAAATAAGGCCGGCCGTGCCCTAATTTCTTGCAAAAATCTAATTTTGTGCTCTGAGGTGAAAACAGTGCAGACAGAGCAACTACAAGCCATGTTTGTCCCTTCTGCTCTCCTCTATCATGAAACTCAAGAGAAGAGTGAATTCGAGTCCAAAACCATCAATTGGCACAAGTTGATGACTTTATGATTTCGAACACAATTTGGACAAAACAATTGAAAAATACAATGAAGACGACCACCTCTCCCTCTCATCTTGGAGTCTTAAAGAGGGAGATAGACACGCCTCAAGTTTCATCAAAATATCTTGGATTGATAAGTGACAATTCTAGAAGTGATGGACTCGACATAACGTCCGGCTGAATCTGACTAGTTTAAGTTGGTTTCTTTGATTTTAAGCCAAATTTAGTTTTTTTGACTTACCTTTCCATTACTTAGTCAATTTGTCCAAGGCGATGGTTAAGTCCACTAAATGAGATGAAACATCAAACGAGAAGTGATTATTCGCATGAAAGAGAGCCTATGCCTTGACGGTGAACCTCCGTAGAGATTAAGCCATTGAGCATAGGTCTCTTTCTCATGCCTTGAATAACCGTCAATCGTTTGAAATAACTCTCAAACGAAACAAAGAAAAGAAGAAAAAAGGAAGGGTGCAGAAATGATTATGCGAAGTTGATTATTTAAAATGAAACTCTTCGCATGAAAACTAAGTAAATAAAGCTATAAACTCAAATGACTCGGTGTTTAAGGCCTAAACAACCAAAGCCATGAGGGCTTACAACACAACAAGTATGATATTCGAAGCATAGACTATTTAAATGAGTTAAACAGCCCATAACAGCCCCTAAAATGTTTATAATAAAAAATAAAAATAAATAAATAAATAAAAGAGAAAGTAAGTAAAAAGAGTAGAGAAAAAGCTATGGAACAAAGCCTAAGGAGAGGTGGCTAACCTCTTCACTTTTTACAATTTTAAATCACATATTTTAGCCCCAAAATAGTCCAAAAATAGCCCAAAAATAGTGGCAAAACGTGTGTTTAAAGAGCACAAAAAGATAGACAAAAGCAAGAGATATAAAGCTAGTAAACAAAATCAAGGAAAGGTGGCTAACCCCTCCACTTTTGAGACTTTTAAACCATGTTTTTTAGCTTTTTAAAACTTTGAAAATCAGTGTAAAAACCAAAGAAAAGAGCACAAAAACAAAGGGTATGAGCTATGGCATAAGGTGCAAGAAAGAATGTTAAGCCTCTCTACCTTTGGTAGCTCTTCAACCCCAAGTTCGAACACTTGGAATGGATCCAAAACAGTAGGAAAACACAAGAAAAAGATTAAAATGAAAGCGAGGAAAAAGGGGAGAAGCTTATGCCTCTTGAAGAGAGCAAGCTTTGGTTGGTGATCAAACTTGATACCAAAAACCCTCAAGTTTCTGAAATATGGTTTGAAACTTCAATAAAAAAAAGCTTCAAGAACAAGCTCTATGGTGTATCTATTGTGTATGTATTGTTCAAGGATGTTTGAAGATCAAAGGAAGCAAGGAGGATGGTTTTAGCCCGCAATCTCCCTCAAACCCCTTAGGAAAATCTTCTAACCCTCTAGGTTCTGAAAATATGCCTTGAATTCTCTACAAGAAAGCTTTAAATCCAAGCTTTTAATGGTGTATGGAGGGTGAAAGTTGATTTGAAGAACAAAAGAAGCTTGAAGATTCAAGAGCTCTCATCAATGTCTAAGCCTTTTGGAAAGTTTTTCTAATCTTAAAATATGAAGTGGGAGGTCCTATTTATAGAATTTGAGGCAATTTGGTCTAAAATATCTTCAAACAAAGCAGTTGTCCAATTCCCGCCAGCTGTCTATTTGGCACTAAAAAGACTCGGCCGGGCTCCAAAACACACGGCCTGGCCTAAAAAGAAACTCTGGAAAAGTTTTCATTGAGACCCAGCCGGGTCAAAATGAGCCACGGCTGGTTCTAAATGGACTCGGCTGAGTCCAAAAATCTGCATTTCAGGCTCGACTTCAAACGGGCATATCTTCTTCATCCGGACTCGGTTTTAGGTGATTCTTGAGTCTAAATTGATGCCCCGGAAGTCTACTTTCAAGTGGTGTTGTCCTAACAACTAAATTCTAAATGGTAAGAGAGATAGACCTAATTTAGTGAATGTTGCTCATTTCTTTCTTAACGGATTGATGCCCAACCTCTTCCTAAACTAGTTTTCTTCCCTCCCCTCCTATTTCCTTCTACTCCAAACCTATAAATAAGATGTTTTTAAAGATTTTTCAAAGAGTTCACCTTCCTTTCATTTATTTCCACTTTTTCCTTACTCAGTTTACTGAAAAGTGCAATATTTTAAACGAAATGCGAGTCTCGGAGCATCGTAAAAACATTTGGAAAAATATTTTGAAAAAGAGGGTTTGAAGGTCTAAAATAGTTTGCCAAAATGGGGTGTAAGGCTTGGAATTAGAGCTTGAATCCAAATTTCTTCGCCGAGAATTCAAAAGATTGCCCAGTGTCACTTTCATCATCGGGTGTTCAGTATAAAGCGCCCAAGTCTTACGGGCGGTCAAAAATGGGGTGTCTACAGTTTGGGCCCTACTTTTGGGGGTTTTTTTACTTGTTCTTTTCATTTGACTTTGGGGCTATTGTTCTATTATTACCTTACTACTATAAATAGGCTTCAAACACTTATTCATTTCACTTTTCTCCTCTTTCCTCTCTCTCTCTACACCGTGAGCTCTCTTCTCTCTCTCTAAACTTAAACTTTTTCACTTAGATCTCTAGACCTACTCACCTAGAGTGATCTTTTCACCTTGGTCCTTTGAGAAAGATTGTTGATCTCGTAAAGGGCTTCTTTTTTGTCCCAATGGTTCGTGGTTTCATCGCCTGTGATTTTTGGGTTGTCATCCCTTTGCTTCAAGAGGTAGGGGCCTTCTAGTTCTCGTTCAATACCCTCAGTTATAGATAGATTTTTGGTATTTTCTTTAAACAAATACGAAAGTTATATTTTTAAGCATATCATGAATAAATCATGAGATTGGGGGTTTGGGTTTGAAGAGTTGGGTTTACTTGTTGGGATATGATATTGGGTCGTGAGTTTGGGTGTAAACGTAATAGAACAGTTGAAATAAAATGTGTTTGGTGAAAAGCTTTAATTTCTCTTAAAAATCCTAGTTTGTCTCATGAAAATAGATGATGGTTTTGCTTAAATTGAAAATAGTATCATGAAATTGATGCTTCAAATTACACATGTACAAATTTAATTGAAATTGTAAAGAGTTTGAAAATTTATGTAAAAGTTACGATTGAGCCCTCAATGTTGATATTCCAAATTATGTTATAATATGAAACCAAACTTGGGAGAAAGAAATTACTAATGGTATGGATGATATGAGCTTTGTGATGAAATGATGATGTGGAGGTCTAAGAGTTGTATTGAATTATGCCAAATTATATTGAATGGTGGTGAAATGGTTATGTTAATTTTTGTTGTGTGTTATGTTGAATTGTATTGAGTTATGTTAATCTATGTTGAGTTCACTTGGGTTATGTTGTGTTGGGTTAAGTTGAGTTGTGTTGAGTTTGGTTGAGTTGTGTTTGGTTGTGTTGTGGTTAGTACCTCCGCGGGGAGTCGAAAATGTTTTTGGGGGCCCACATCCCACCATATAATAGCCAGCAAATGTGGGGGTGGTTTTGAATTAAAGGTGCCCAAATGCCCTATCTAGGCTTATCGATGGACAAATGTGGGAAAGATATTTTTGGGTGTCCACACAGTCTTGCCGTATAATAGCCAACAAAAGTGGAAAAACAGATGGTTTTGAAAATGGTTTTGAAAATGGTTTTGGGTGACCACTTCTTGCCGTAGAATAGCCGGCAAATGTGGGGATGGTTTTAAAGTTGAAAATGCTTTTGGGGTCTACGTCCTATCATATGACAGTCGGTAAATGTGGAAAAATATAGTTTTGGAGAAAATGGTTTTTGGGAGTTCACTTCCCGCCGTATAAAAATCGGCAAAAGGTGGAGGGTGTTAAGAATTGGTTGCCCGCTATCCCACCATATCAAGTCGGCAAAAGGTGGAATGTGTTGTGGAATGCATTGAATTGGTGATGATAAGTGTGACTTGTGATGAACTTACGAAATTACAATTTGATGTGTAATTTGGTATGAAAGGGTAATGCACGTAGAAATTATTTGAAAAAAATGGATAAGGAAATAGTAACTAGATAAGGGATTGGTGATAATGAATTCACCATGTTGTTTGTAACTATAAGGAAAGATTAAGAGTTTTGTTCTGTAATTAATGGAGAAATTGAATAAAAAGGGTTTATTATCCTTGTGATATGTTGAATTATAATTGATAATGCAAATGTGAATGTGATGTAGTTGTGATATGTTGAATTATAATTGATAATGCAAATGTGGATGTGACATAGTTGTGATATGTTGAATTATAATTGATAATGCAAATGTGAATGTGATGTATTTCTTAGACACGTAGAAGTTGAGTGTAAGAGAATTGTTATTGAATATAAAGGAGATTTGGATTTTTATGTTAAGGAGTTATAACAATAATGGATCTACAAGTGGGAATGGAGTGTATGAGGGTTGATTTTGAGTATTATGGGAACTTGAACATTGAGGTTGTGGAGTTATAAGAAATGTAATTAGTAAAAAGGAAAATGGAAATGAAAAGAGGAATATTAAAATGGAAATGAAATGAGTAATATTTTGGAATTGATTAATAGATTTAAAATGATGTTATTCCTTAAACATATTTGTTTTCAAAAAGGATTTATGGTTTTTTGATGATAAGGGATAATTTTATAGCTGAAGGTTTTTTTTGAATGTTCAAATAAATTTTGAGAAAAAGATACTCTACGTATAATATTTTGAAATTACAAAATGTCACCTTACTATATGGTATCACCCTGCATGCACGATCATTTCTATCTATAGGATGGTTGTTGCTTTAGAACTATGAGATTCCTACTGGACAATTGTGCTCACCCCTTGTTGTTTCATTTTCTTACAGGAAGAAAATTCGGATTCATTTGGTGAAGAGTTATGGAGTCTATGTATTTATTATGTGTAATCTCAAAGTAGATGTGAAAGAAATGAATTTTGTATGTTGATGTTTGTAATTATTTATTTGTAACTCCGTAGCGGAAGTTTGACATGTATTATTGTTATTGTTGTATTCATTAAGAGCGAGAAAAAGTGTTATTATGTTTCTATTACTCAAGAATAATAAATATTTGTTATTAAAAAAAAAGTGGACCTAAATTAAAGGCTTTTGATAATGTTTTTGAGTAATTAAAAATCGGGCGTGACATTATTGGTCGGAAAATATATAATCAATAATGGCTAATTTTTTGTAGCCAAAAGTTTCGCTACTAATTTTTTTTGTCATCAACAAAAATTGAACATACAGCGACTAAATTTTTTTAGTCATCAAAAGTTTATATTTGCTGACAAAATTATTTGATCAGTAAAGACTAACCGAAAAATAAGCCTGTTATTTGGCGACTTAACTTCCCTTTATTGGCAAATAATTGTATACGACGACTAAAATAAGAATTAGCCTAAAATCTAGACTTACACCAACTAAGATTTTTTTAGTCACCTATTTACATCATATGTAACAACTAAATTCTTTTTTAGTCACCAATAAATAATGTATATTCACTAAAATAATATAGTCGCTAAACCTTAAACTAAAGCCGACTAATAAATTTTTGAGTCACCAAAAATATAACTTTTGGAGACTAAATTCCTTTTGCTTGCCAAAAGTGTAATTTGTTGTAGTGACTTACATATTTTTCTGTTGTTAAAAAATGTGAGAAACAAACTTTTGCGTCATTTTGTGTAAACTACGTTGAGCTTTGAGACAAAACTTATGTGGCTTTGTGAAAATTACGCAATTTTGTGAAATAAAAATGTTCTCCGAAGATTTACACGTATTTGCGATCACTTACGTATTTTTTGAAAAATCAATTACGTAAGTTGTGAAATCATTTACGCCTTTTGTGAAAACTTACTCTCTTTATGAAAACTTATGCATTTTGTGAAAACTTGCCCCTTTTGTGAAATACCCTCTTTGTAAAAATTTACACCTTTTTTTGAAAATTTACACCTTTTGTGAAATACTCTCTTTGCGAAAATTTACAACTTTTGTTAAAACTTATACCTTTTATGAAAACTTATGTCTTTCTATGAAATTACTTACATCTTTTGTAAAAAAGTTACACCTTTTGTAAAATACTCTCTTTGTGAAAATTTACACCTTTTGTGAAAGCTTATACCTTGTTATGAAATTATCTACACCTTTTGTGAAAAAGTTACACCTTTTGTGAAATACTTTCTTTCATAAAATTTACACTTTTTGTAAAAACAAAACTTACACCTTTTCTGAAATTACTTACACATTTTCTGAAAAGTTACACCTTTTGTGAAATACTTTCTTTCGTAATAAAATTTACATCTTTTGTAAAAACTGACACCTTTTTGTGAAAATACTTACACCTTTTATGAAAAAGCTTACAGCTTTGTAAAAAGTTACAACTTTTGTAAAATATTTTCTTTCATAAAATTTACACCTTTTGTTAAAACTTACACCTTTTGCGAAAACAAAACTTACACTTTTTGTGAAAAGTTACACTTTTTGTGAAATACTTTCCTTCATAAAATTTACACATTTTGTGAAAACTTATACCTTTTGTTGAAAATATTTACACATTTTGTGAAAAAACTTACACTTTTTGTGAAAAGTTACACCTTTTGTGAAATACTTTCTTTCATAAAATTTTCACATTTTGTTAAAACTTACACCTTCTGTGAAAACTTACATCTTTTTGTGAAATTACTTATACATTTTGTGAAAAAACTTACATATTTTCTGAAAATTTACACCTTTTGTGAAATAATTTATTTCAAAAAACTTATAAAAACTTACACCTGTTTGTGAAAAAAAAAATTTACACCTTAAGTTTTCACAGAAGGTGCAAGTTTTTTTCACAAAAAGGTGTAAGGTTTCACAAAAGGTGTAAGTTTTAACAAAAGATGTAAATTTTATGAAAGAAAGTATTTCACAAAAGGTGTAACTTTTCACAAAAAAGTATAAGTTTTTTCACAAAAGGTGTAAGTAATTTCATAAAAAGGTGTAAGTTTTCACAAAAGGTGTAAGCGTTTTCACAAAAATGTGTAAATTTTATGAAAGAAAGTATTTCACAAAAGGTGTAACTTTTCACCAAAGGTGTAAATTTTTTCACAAAAAGTGTAAGTAATTTCACAAAAGGTGTAAGTTTTAACAAAAGGCATAAATTTTATGAAAGAAAGTATTTCACAAAAAGTATAACTTTTCACAAAAGGTGTAAGTTTTTTCACAAAAGGTGTAAGTAATTTCACAAAAGGTGTAAATTTTTACAAAGAGATATTTCACAAAAGGTGTAAGTTTTCATAAAAGGTGTAAGTTTTTTTTTTTTTTTTTTTTTTTTTACAAAAATGTATAACTTTTCACAAAATGTGCAAGTTTTCACAAAAAGTTGTAAGTTTTAACAAAATGTGTAAGGTTTCACAAAATATGTAAGTTTTCACAAAATGTGTAAGTGTTTTTTTACAAAAGGTGTTAGTTTTCATAAAAGTTATAACTTGTCACAAAAGGTGTAAATTTTCACAAAGAATATTTCACAAAAGGTGTAAGTTTTTTCACAAAAAGGTGTAAGCATTAACGAAAGGTGTAAGTTTTCACAAAATGTTTAAGTTTTAACGAAATGTGTAAATTTTCACAAAGGGGGTATTTTACAAAAGGTGTAAGTTTTCACAAAAGGTGTAAGTAATTTTACAAAAAGGCATAAGTTTTTACAAAATGTGTAAGTTTTAACAAAATATGTAAATTTTCACAAAGAGAGTATTTCACAAAAGGCGTAAGTTTTTTCACAAAAAAGTATAAGTAATTTCACAAAAAACCTTAAATTTTCACAAAAGGTGTAAGTTTTCACAAAAGGTGCAAGTTTTCGTGAAATTACTTATGCTTTTTGTAAAACTTACGTCTTTTTGTGAAATTACTTGTGCCTTTTTGTGACAACTTACGTCTTTAGTCATATAATATATTATTTTATTAATCTTACCTGTAAAGTGACCTGCTTAGCAGGTCACCAATGTCTAAGTTTTAACAAAATTTAGTATAACTCAAAACATTAAAGGTGTTAAGTGCCTTGCATATGGTATGCAAGGCACATCTAAGAAAGATCCTTATGGATAATGTATTTTAGAGTGTGAAACTTAAGGCAATGAAAATCTAAAATTTAATTTATAAACCAAATACCCTTAAAAAAAAAAAAGAAAAAAAAAGGTTAATTATACTGACTAAACAACGTAAAACAATATTATTTTTTCATCCATACAACTAACAACTTATTGATGAATAAGATGGTAAGTATTATATGAATTAAAATTTTAAAAGAGCTCAATATAATTATATAAAACTGTGGGACTTAATTTTTTTTTTTTCAAAACTTCAAGGGAAGTCAGTGTAACTTATCCAAAAATAAATTACATTATTTTTTTTTTCAAACTTTAAAAAACTATAAGATAATTTAAATATAACTACATATGTTAAGCACATAATTGATTTCTTTCATAAACTAATTTCACTCAATCTCTTATTGCCTTCATTTACGATATAAACATATGTTTTAATTACAAATTTTATTGTAAGAGAATAATTTTGTTTCTAACATATCTTAAAGTCTATGAGTATCTCCGGTGGTGTAATTAAAAAAGTATGTTAAAAGGTTTATTATATGACAAAAAAGTATGAAAAATAGGACATGTATGTTAAATGTTTGTTAATTAGAGAGTGAATGTTTGCTTCAATGGTAAAACTAAAATGTTTATTAAGTGATATATATATATATATATATGTGTATAGAGACAATAAAAAAATCAAATTAGTTTTTGGTACTAGACACTCTCTGTATCTCTCTTCTCATTGCACTCTCTCTATGTAAAGTTTTCCATTAGCAAACCTAACCACTCCATTCTCTCTCTCTCTCTCTCTCTCCCTCTCTCATTTGTTCACTATCAGGCTCGCTGCTGATAGCTAACTTGTTAGCAAACTTAAACTTTTAACAACTTTAACAAATCCATTGGAAGCCAAAGTTATTTTACTAAATAAGTAACTCTGAAAACAAAATAGCTTTCTTACTCTAACTAGTGGGTTTGCAAACCCACTCGTTAGTATCATAAGTTGTCTGATTTTGTATAGCTAGCAAATTAGCTTCTTCTTTTTCTTTTCTTTTTTCCAATGCTTGTGTTAACATTGTTGCCAGTAGTATTATTAGTTAAGGTTGATGTTAATTGTGGAGAGCATACTAACTCACCTTCAAGTGGTTCCTACTAGCCAGAGCCAGCTAGAAGGCATTCCAAATTTGAATAACAAAATAAAAAACTGTTGTTGATCTACTTTTATTTATTTATTTATTTATTTATTGAACTGTGCTCTTTGAATGCCATTTAAATGGTCAACATTGACTTCTTTGTTCATTCAAAATTTGTGCACATAAGATTGCTTGTTTTGTAACGCGCCCCCCCCCCAATATATATATATATACAATAATCCACTCCATAAGATCTATGAACATAATAAAATGATCCACTTCATTCCTCAGAGCTTCTATCACAAAATGGAATTACATGCATTAATATTCATGAACATTCATTTTGAATCTACAGCATGTAATTCAAATTAACGATAACAAAATAAATCCCTTACGGGCTTACATCTGTAGTGATCCCAGTTTTGCCACTTCACTGAGTATGTTGGGGATCGAACTACCCGATCAGCTCGCGGGGGTCCAGGGGGCAGAGCCCCTTGGCGGGTTCAAGGACAGCACCCTGGCGAGGATCGAGCTACCCGGTCAGCTCGCGGGGGTCCAACGGGCAGCGTCCCTTGGCGAGTCCTAGGGCAGCGCCCTAGTGGGGTTGAGGGGCAGCGCCCCATAAGCAAAAATGAAAAATGCATTCAAAGTTCCTTGTCCACTCGAGCAGGAGAGCAAGCTGCACGTGCGGATTTCAGGGGAGAGCAGCTTGCACACTGCTAAAAAGGCAGGTGTGGGAGTAAGGTGCGGTGGGTTGGTGAGATCCAAAATTTTTCCTTTTTCTTCTTTCTTTGGGCTGAAGTTGAATCACTTTTGTATATCTCTCTCTCTCTCTAAAAACATTTCCTCTCCCTTCTCTCTACATTTCCTACCAAAAACCTCACAAGATCTTTGATTTCTTCAAATCCTTTAAGATTTGGACCTAAGTTCTTCATCAAAGTTGGTTAGCTCCTCGAGTGCTTCAATGCGTGCGATGAAGATCGAGTTTTGACACCGTTGATTTTAGGGGGTTTCATCTCATTTCTTCTTCAAAACTTGAGGTAGGAATTTTCTTAGAGTTATATATATATATATATATATTTTTGCAAGATCTAGATGATTTTCGAAATCATCCTTCGATAGCTTTGAAAATTGATTGTTGATTCAAGAAGTTGAGCGATTTTGAAAGTGGGTTTGTCTCTTGTTCTTTTAAAATGATCTTATGGGTTTTGATCTTCATTGATTGAAGAAAAGATGATTTTGGAAAGTTTTCTTTCAAAACATTTGAGTTGTATAGTTTTGATGAAAAAACCTAGAAATTGGGGATTTTTTTATAAAAGAGACTGAAAATTCATGAATAATGTTGTATGCCAAATTGTATGCCACGAGACTCACTTGTAGGTAGTGCTGGGTTTACTTAGTGAGCACCAATTGTATGCCAAATTTGAAAAATACGAGCTTTGGTTAACAGAGGTGAAATTTTTGGGGCATTTAGTGTCTAGAGAGGGAGTGACTGTGGACTCCTCAAAGATAGATGCCGTATAGGATTGGGAACAACCCAAGAATGTTTTTGAAATCTGGAGTTTCTTGGGATTAGGGTGGTATTATCGATGTTTTGTAAGGGACTTCTGTAACGCCCTCAAAATACACCCATAATATATAACATTGACATGCATTAATAAAAGAAAACCAACCATTATACTATTCATCAGAGTATTCTTACTAAACAAAAGCATTACATGTAACATCAAATTAAATGCCCTACAGGCTTACATCTTTCCAAGCCAACACTTGGACACAAAAGTATGAGTTCTAACTCAAATACAAATAAAGCCCTAGGCTTGTGTGTTTACATGTACTAATAAATGAAAGCAAATAACTGAAAATAATCTTCAAAATCCAAGTCCTTCCAAGCTATGTCCTGGGAGGTAGCTTATCACCTGAACCTGAAAATGATATTCCCATATAGGGTGAGCCACAGCCCAGTAGAAATATACTAAACCAAATATAAGTATTGAATAAAGCAATAGCATTCAATAGATGGTTAACCAAGATAATCAATTACATCATTATCCAATCTCATGACATTATTGTCAACGACACGTTTCACTTTCCAACATTATCAATATGGCTCAGAACCTGGCCAAACTATAACAGTGAACTAAATATCACATTAACATTTCTTCCAATATCAACAAAACAAATGAGACTAAGGCTCATACCAAAACACTTCCATACTTCCCGATTGATACACATTTTAGTGCTGTATCAACAACATGCAAAAACACTTCCATAAATCAATAAGCACACATATAGTGGTGCTAATGGAGTCCATCCCCTATCTCCTCCCAAACAAAATCCGGTTTAGAGGTCCATCCCCTATCTTCCCCTAAACCGTGGAGTACATCCCCTATCTCCTCCCACACAAAACAATGTATGCAAATGCAATGCTCAATCAATACACGTATTTTCTGTATTAATGCAATAGTCAAAATTAATGACTTAACCAATGTGATTAGTTTCAGTTATTCCTAATCCACATGCAATGTCTACAACAATCACGACTATCCTCCACCGATAGCCCAAAACAGTTATTTCTAGACTGGAAATAAATATAACAACAATTCACTAGGCGAGTGGTTTAAATTATCCCACCACACCATTTAATCAATGAATTCCTCAATTTCATAAATTTAACCAAATTCCCTTAAACTAATTATACAAATTAATTTATTAATACAACTAGGGTTTTTCCCAAAATTACCAAAGTATCCCCAACATATCAAAATACCAAAACTTAGAACAAAACTTATAGAATGGAGTAGGAAATCCCTACCTCGAAGTGAAGAACTCAAACAGAGATGATGACCAAAGACCAACGTGCTCCAAATCCCAAGTTTCTCAGATTAAAACGAAGCCCTCAACCCACTCTATCTTTTTAATAAAGGACTAAGGTTAGATACTCACCCTAGGTAGATCAATTCTTAGAGAGAAGACAAGTTTAGAGAGAGAGAGAGAGTTGGCTCTAGGGTTTCAAAAGAAAAGATGATGAAAAAAATCATGTTTAACCCGCTGCTGCCTACTGATATATAACAGGCCATTAGGACCTTACAGTTACACCAAAAATAATGACCATTAAACAAGAAAATAGTTACACCAAAATAATGACCATTAACCAAGTTCATGAATTTTATTTATCCTCCATTTATGACCAAGAGGTTACCAAAGTAATGAAACCCCATAAATAAATATAAGATAGTAAGGATTGGTCGCTATAATGGACTACTAATAAGGATAGTAACTGAACCACTAATAAGGATATTAAATGAACCACTAATAAGGATATTAAATGAGCCATTATGAAAATTTAATGGACACTAACCCTTGGTTTCCAAACACAACCAACCTGTTTTAAACTTACCCAACACGACCCAAGACTCATATACAAAGAGTAAAGGATGGAAACGGGAAAAAGACAACAACACATCCACGGAACCGAGTCTGAAATACAATTAAACAATGAAGGGAAAATCGGGATCGCTATAACCTCTAGACTAGCTGCACCTTTGACTAGGTTGACTAGAAAGGGTATCAAATTTGTGTGGAGTGAGGCTTATGAAAAGTCATTCCAAGAGCTTAAGACTAGATTGACTACCGCACCGGTTTTGATAATTCCGGAAAGGGGTTTGAATTACACTGTCTATTGTGATGCATCCGGGGATGGACTTGGTTGTGTCTTGATGCAAGAGGGAAAAGTTGTGGCCTACGGATCATGACAATTGAAAACTCACGAGAAGAATTACCCCACCCATGATTTAGAATTACCGGCGGTGATTTTTGCCTTGAAAATTTGGAGGCATTACTTGTATGGTGAGAAGTTTGAGGTTTTCTCCGATCATAAGAGTCTAAAGTATTTGTTTTCTCAAAAAGACTTGAATTTACGACAACGGAGGTGGATGGAATTTATGAAGGATTATGACTTTGAGTTACACTATCATTTGGGAAAGCCAATGTGGTGGCCAATGCTTTGAGTCAAAAATCTGTGGGTAGTTTGGAAAGTGTGGCCATTCGGGAATGGGATATGCTAGATGTTATTGGCAAGTTTGATTTCCACTTGGGTGAGTCCGAAGAGAGTGCTACCTTATTTACTTTGAATGCTTAACCTACCTTGGTTAGTTAGGGCATAGAGGCACAACGAGGAGACCGTGATGTGGAATCAATCCGTGTTAAGATTTCCAATGGGAAGGAAGAGAAAGGTTTGAACATTCACTCGGATCTAAGTGTACGTTACCTAAACCGTTTGTTTGTACCAGAATCTTGTAGAGAGGAAGTACTTTGGAAGTTCCATCACTCACGCCTTGCGGTACATCCGGGAGGCACCAAAATTTACCATGATCTTAGTCGTCAGTTTTGGTGGAGGGGCATGAAGCGAGTTGTTGCTTTATTTGTATTGAAGTGCCTTACTTCTCAAAAAGTAAAGGCCGAACACCAAAAACCAGTGGGTTTGTTACAACCCTTACCAATAGCCGAATGGAAATGGGAGCATATTCCCATGGATTTTGTAGTTGGACTTCCTAGAACACAACAAGGCAATGACGCCGTTTGGGTGATTGTTGATAGGTTGACTAAGTCTACCCATTTCATTTTGATGTGCACCAGCGACTCAGTTGAACGCTTGGTAGAGTTGTACATTAGAGAGATAGTTTGACATCATAGAGTCCCTGTGACTATTGTGTCGGATAGGGATCCTCGTTTTATTGCCCGGTTATGGCAAAACCTTCAAGAGGCGTTGGGAACTAAGTTGACTCTTAGCATCGCTTATCACCCTCAAATCGATGGACAGTTGGAACGTACCATTCCGATTTTGGAGGACATGCTTAGAGCTTGTGTCCTTGATTTTAAGAGGCGTTGGGAAAGACACTTACCGTTGATTGAGTTTGCTTACAACAATAGTTACCAAGCTAGTATTGGGATGGCACCATCTGAGGCTTTGTATGGCCGACCTTGTAGATCACCGATTTGTTGGGCCGAAGTGGGTGATGCACCGTTATTGGGTCCGAAAATTGTTAGAGAGACAACCGAGAAAGTTGTTCTCATTCAGAAGAGCTTAGCTATGGCCCAAAGCCGACAAAAGGATTATGCCGATATGAGGAGACGACCTTTATCTTTTGAAGTTGGTGACCATGTGTTTCTAAAAATCTCACCAAGGCGGGGTTTGATGAGATTTGGTAAGAATGGTAAATTATCTCCAAGGTTCATTGGGTCTTTTGAGATCTTGGAGCTAATTGGGGAAGTGGCATACCGGTTGGCTTTACCGCCACAACTTTCGGGAGTTCACAACGTATTTCATGTATTTATGCTTAGGAAGTATGAACCCGACCCTCCTCGTATTCTTGATTGGGTTGACTTGGAGGTAGATGAGGATGCTTCTTATGAAGAACGACCGGTTCAAATATTAGATACCCAGGAGCAAGTGTTACGGGGCAAAACTATACCGTTGGTAAAGGTGTCGTGGAGACACCATGGGGTTGAAGAAGTAACGTGGGAACAAGAGGCGGAAGTTCGCTCCAAATATCCTGATTTATTTGAAAATGCTTAAGTTGCTTTTCTTTCTAATATTCCCTAGTGTTAAGGGAAAGGTATTTAATGTTGTTAATCACATGTTGATATGTGCATTGTTGTTTTAAGCATAAGTTTGTTTAGAGTTGCCATTACTTTTTGGAAAATTTCATGTTTATGCATATTTGAGAGGCTGTTGTTAATGAGATAACCATGGTGGAAATGGTGGAATTTGGTTGAGAGTTAGTATTGTGATTTGAAAATAAAATAGCGTGGTTTTGATCGCTAGAAACCCTTTATTTGGGTAGTTTGATTTGAAATTTTGGGGACGAAATTCTTTAAGGGGGGAAGGTTGTAGCGATCCCAGTTTTGCCACTGCCCTGAGTATAGTGGAGATTGAGCTGCCCGGTCAACTCGCGGGGGTCCAGGGGGCAGCGCCCTGGCGGGGTTGAGGGGTAGCAGCCTCGAAGCAAAAATGTAAAATGCATTCAAAGTTGCTTGTCCGCTCAAGCGGAAGAGCAAGCCGCACGTGCGAATTTCAGGGGAGAGCAGCTTGCACACTGCTAAAAAAGATGGTGCGAGAGTGAGGAGCGGTGGGCTGGTGAGATTCGAAATTTTTCCCTTTTCTTCTCTCTTTGGGCTGAAGTTGAATCACTTTTGTATATCTCCCTCTCTCTAAAAATATTTCCTCTCCCTTCTCTTTACATTTCCTACCAAAAACCTCACAAGATCTTTGATTTCTTCAAATCCTTTGGGATTTGGACCTAAGTTCTTCATCAAAGTTGGTTAGCTCCTCGAGGGCTTCGTTGTGTGCGATGAAGATCGAGTTTCAACACCGTTGATTTTGGGGGTTTCATCTCATTTCTTCTTCAAAACTTGAGGTAGGAATTTTCTTAGAGTTATATATATATATTTGCAAGATCTAGATGATTTTCGAAATCATCCTTTGATAGCTTTGAAAATTGATTGTTGATTCAAGAAGTTGAGCGATTTTGAAAGTGGGTTTGTCTTTTGTTCTTTTAAAATGATCTTATGGGTTTTGATCTTCATTGATTGAAGAAAAGATGATTTTGGAAAGTTTTCTTTCAAAAGATTTGAGTTGTATAGTTTTGCTGAGAAAACCTAGAAATTGGAGATTTTTTTTTATAGAGACTGAAAATCCATGAATGATGTTGTTATATTTATTTTGTGTCTCAAAATAAATGGATGTTTGGAAAATGACAAATTGGTAGTACTTGTATAGTCTACTTGCAGACACCGACCTAGGGATTACCAAAGTCGTATTTACCGCTCTTGAAATAAATTGTTTAGTTTTGAAGAATTGAAATTGCATGACATCATTGAGCATGATGGTTTTCAAAGATGAAAATGTGATTTTCTTTCAAAAGGGCATAGCATGGTATGTGCATTTCATCTCTTGAGACTTGTATAAAACGTATATACTTTGTTAAGGATTTCCTACTGGGCTTTATGCTTACCTTACAAGATTTTTGTGCAGGAAAAGATGTGGTGATGTTGCCTAACTAAAGGCAAGGAAATGTGTGTTGAGAGTACGAGACTCTCATTTTGCTGTGAAGGGCTGTATGTTTGTGGGTTTGAATAACCGTTTTGTGTAACCAGGTTCAAGCCTTGGAAACTTGTAAACCCTTGGGGGTATTTATTTGTTTATTTACTTGTTGGATTAATTTATTGTTTTATAAATAACTATTGTATCATGTAATGTAAGTTTGGAGATTTATATTCGGCTTTCCTTGAAAGAGCCATGATTGTTGTATTATCATTTGGGCTAGAAATTTGGGGCGTTTCAATATCTTTCCAAGATATCACTTGGTTACAATAAAAGAAAGAGTCCTAACCTCTATTCAAGTTAAGCCCTTGGCATGAATAAACATATAAGCACAAAAATAACAAAAATGGAGCCTTCAACCCACCATCCTCCCAAGCTATGTCCTTGGAGGTGGCATGTCACCAGTACCTGAAAATGTTTTCTCGAGTAGGGTGTAACGCCCCAAATTTCTAACCCAAATGATAATGCAACAATCATGGCTCTCTTAAAGGAAAACCAAGTATAACTTCTCATACTTGTATTACATAATAATAATAGTTCCTTATATGATATTACATTGATTCAACAAGTAAATAACCAAATAAGCACCCCCAAGGGTTTACAATCTTCCAAGGCTTAAGCCCGATTATACAAAATGGTTACTCAAACCCACACATACATAGCCCTTGGCTTACAAATAGGATCACAGCAAATGAGAACTTTAGTGTTCTCAACACACATTTCCACGCCCTCAACTAGGCGGATTCACCATATCTTTTCCTGCACAAAAATCCGGTAGGGTGAGCATGAAGCTCAGTAAGAAATCCTAAACAAAGTATATACATTTTATACAAGTCTCAAGAGATGAGTGCACATGCCATGCTATGTTCTTTTAAAAATAAGACACATCTTTATCTTTTGAAAATCATCATGCTCAATGATGTCATGCAACTCGAACTGTTCAAAATTAACCAATTTAACTCAAGGGGCGGTAAATACAATTCTGGTAATCCCTAGGTTGGTGCCTGCAAGTAAACTATACGTGTACTACCAATTGTCATTTTTACCGGTATTAACCGGAAGGCTCGACACTTATCCGCGCAACTTTCTGGTCTTTCACCAAGGACACTCAGGCCAACTTAATTAATTTCATCTACACCACCTATCAAGACTTACCACCGTATTTACCCGAAAACCATTTCATGAAAACCCGTTTTCCAACATTCTTTTCTCAATGTAAGGTTTTCAAATCAACGTTCAAAGTTTAATGTAATTGAATGAATTGATATGCCAATGCAACAATAATCAACACGATGCAACAATTCTTTCATTTTTAATTCTTCCACACAATACTAAAATTGTGATCAAATTCCCATTTCTACTTTCCATGCCATTTCTCAAGATGAATAGATACACATTTATTCCCATTTCATCCAAGGGATAACACATTTCCCACATTTTGAGCATTCTTTACAAAGTAGTCATTTTAAGACTAAATCAACATTTTGACAACAATTTCTAAAAAAACAACATTTCTCATTTTTCACAAATTTTTCATTTATATATAAATAAACCATTTTCAAAACATCCATTTATTTTGGTACACAAAATAATTATGACAACATTTTCCAAGGATTTTCAACATCTTTCAAAAAGACCCAATTTCTAGGTTTTCTCACCAAAACCATTCATCTCCAAAATATTTAGAAGAATCTCCCCAAGATCATCTTTCTTCAATCAATATGGTTCAAAACCCTCAATTTCTATTTTAAAAGAGAAAGAAAATAAACCCTCATTCCAAATCACCCATCTTCTTAAAATCAACAATCAATTTCTCAAAACTAATCAAAGGATGATTTCAAAAATCATCTAGATCTTGCAAAAATATATATATAACTCAAAGGAAATCCTTACCTCAAGTTTGAAGAAGAAACGAGCTGAAAATTGCAAAATCAACGATGATGAAATTCGATCTCTACCGTACACAACGTAGTACCCGCCTAGATAACCGACTTTGATGAGGAAACTTGGATCTAAATCCCAATGGATTTGGAGAAATCAAGGATCTTGTGAGGTTTTTGGTAGGAAATGTAGAGAGAAGAAAGAGGAAATGTTATTAGAGAGAGAGAGAGATAGACAAAAAGTGACACTCAATCAGCCCAAAGAGAGGAGAAAAGAGCAAATTTCGGATCTCACCTACCTCACGCACATGCGGAGCCTAATCCCGCACGTGCAGTGCGTGCTCCCGCACGTGCGAACCTTCTCCCCCCACACCTCTAGCCGCACCTACCTTTTTAGTAGAATGCTTCACTCCCTTCCCCTAGATTCCGCACGTGCGGCCTCACCTCTCGTACGTACGGCCCTCTCCTGCACGTGCGGCCCTAGTCCTCAGCCCGAAATTCTCTCGGTTCAACTCCCGACACACCGGACCTAACCTCGCACCCTCCGCGACAAGTGAAACGCAACACCGGAATTAACAAGAACGAGAACTTTTGAGGGAAATTTTCTAAACACTACTAATTCAAGCGAGCAGCAGGACTCCAAGTCAAAACTGACACTCTAACAAGTGTGAACAAAAGGTAAACAAAGAGGAAGACGCACAATGAAACCGGTCGTCAAAACCTCCCCACCATAGGAAATTTCATCCCCGAAATTAGATCAAACTACCCGAACAAGGATTTTCAAGTGAACAGACCACGCTATTCCATTCCCAAATCACAACATTAGCTCTCAACTAAATCTCACCATTACATCATGGTTACCTCATTAACAATAATCTCATGTTTAAAACAACAACATATTTAACAACAAGTGTTCAAACAATCTTAATGCATTTCCCCCAAACACTAGGGAATTATTACAACGAAAAGTAACTTAAACATTCTCAAACAAATCTAGATATTTGGAGCGGACTTCTGCCTCCCGTTCCCACGTTGCTTCCTCAACCCCATGGTGTCTCCACAACACCTTTACCAACGGTATAGTTTTACCCCATAGCACTTGCTTCCGAGTATCTAAAATTTGAACCGGTCACACATCATAAGAGGCATCTTCATCTACCTCTAAATCAACCCAATCAAGCACATGTGAAGGGTCGGATTCATACTTCCTAAGCATAGATATATGGAATACGTTGTGAACCCCCGAAAACTGTGGCGGTAAGGCCAACCGGTATGCCACTTCCCCAATTCGTTCTAAGATCTCAAAAGGTCCAATGAACCTTGGAGACAATTTACCACTCTTACCAAATCTCATTAAACCCCGCCTTGGTGAGATTTTAAGAAACACATGGTCACCAACTTCGAAAGACAAAGGTCGTCTCCTTTTATCAGCGTGACTCTTTTATCGGCTTTGGGCCATAGCTAACCTCTTCCGAATAAGAACAACTTTCTCGGTTGTCTCTCTAACAAGTTCAGGGCCTAACAACGGCGCATCACCCACCTCGGCCCAACAAACCGGTGATCTGCAAGGCCGGCCATACACAGCCTCAAATGGTGCCATCCCGATACTAGCTTGATAACTATTGTTATAAGTGAACTCGACCAATGGTAAGTGCCTCTCCCACGACACCTTGAAATCAGGGACACAAGCTCTAAGCATGTCCTCCAAAATCTGAATGGTACATTCTGACTATCCATCGGTTTGAGGATGATAAGCGGTGCTAAGAGTCAACTTAGTCCCCAACGCCTCTTGAAGGCTTTGCCATAATCGGGCAGTAAAACGAGGATCCCTATTCGACACAATAGTGACAAGGACTCCATGGAGTCGAACTATCTCTCTAATGTACAACTCTGCCAAGCGTTTAACTGAGTCGCTGGTGCACATCAGAATGAAATGGGTAGACTTAGTCAACCTATCAACAATCACCCAAACGGCGTCATTGCCTCGTTGTGTTCTAGGAAGTCCAACTACAAAATCCATGGAAACACGCTCCCATTTCCATTCGTCTATTGGTAAGGGTTGTAACAAACCCGCTGGTTTTTGGTGTTCGGCCTTCACTTGTTGATAAGTAAGGCACTTCAATACAAATAAAGCGACATCTCGCTTCATGCCCCTCCACCAAAACTGATGGCTAAGATCATGGTACATTTTGGTGCCTCACGGATGTACCGCAAGGCGTGAGTGATGGAACTCCCAAAGTACTTCCTCTCTACAAGATTCTGGTACAAACAAACAGTCTAGGTAACGTACACTTAGATCCGAGTGAATGTTCAAACCTTTCTCTTCCTTCCCATTGGAAATCTTAACACGGATTGATTCCACATCACGGTCTCGTCGTTATGCCTCTATGACCTTACTAACTAAGGCAGGTTGAGCATTCAAAGTAAACAAGGTAGCACTCTCGCTGGACTCACCCAAGCGTAAATCAAACTTGCCAATTTCACCTAGCATAACCCATTCCCAAATGGCCACACTTGCCAAACTACTTACGAATTTTCGACTCAAAGCATTGGCCACCACATTAGCCTTCCTCGGATGATAGTGTAAGTCAAAGTCATAATCCTCCATAAATTCCATCCACCTCCGTTGACGTAAGTTCAAGTCTTTTTGAGAAAACAAATATTTTAGACCATTATGATCAGAGAAAATCTCAAACGTCTCACCATACAAGTAATGCCTCAAAATTTTCAAGGTAAAAATTACCGCCGGTAATTCTAAATCATGGGTGGGGTAATTCTTCTCATGAGTTTTCAATTGTCATGATCCGTAGGCCACAACTTTTCCCTCTTGCATCAAGACACAACCAAGTCCATCCCCGGATGCATCACAATAAATAGTGTAATTCAAACCCCTTTCCAGAATTATCAAGACTGGTGTTGTAGTCAGCCTAGTCTTAAGTTCTTGGAAAGACTTTTCACAAGCCTCATTCCACACAAACTTGATACCCTTCCTAGTCAACTTAGTCTAGGGTGCAGCTAGTCTAGAGAAGTCCCTTACAAAGCGTCTATAGTACACTGCTAACCCTAAGAAACTTCGGATCTCAAAAACATTCTTGGGTTGTTCCCAATCCTGTATCGCATCTACCTTTGAGGAGTCTATAGTCACTCCTTCACTCGACACTACGTGCCCCAAAAATTTCACCTCAGTGAGCCAAAACTCGCACTTATCAAATTTGGCATACAAACGGTGCTCCTTAAGCAATTCAAGCACTACCCGTAAGTGAGCCTCATGTTCCTCCTCGGAGGCTGAATAAATTAAGATGTCGTCCACAAAGACGACCACAAAAAAGTCCAAGTATTCTCGGAAGATTTGGTTCATCAAATCCATAAAGGAAGCCGGTGCATTAGTCAACCCAAACGGCATTACAAGGAATTCATAGTGGCCATAACGCGTACGAAAGGCCGTTTTCTGGATGTTCTCCCCCCGGACTCTCAACTGATGGTACACTGACCTCAAATCTATCTTTGAAAAACAACGAGACCCTCTAGGTAGAGGATACTTGTTCTTAATAGTGACTCGATTCAATTTGCGGTAATCAATACACAATCGCAACGATCCATCCTTCTTCTTCGCAAAGAGAGCTAGTGCTCCCCAAGGCGATGTACTAGGGCAAATTAAGCCCTTGGTTAAAAGTTCTTGGAGTTGAATCTTCAACTCATGCAATTCGGCTGGTGCAAATCTATACGGTGACATGGAAATTGGTGCCGTGCCAGGCACTAATTCGATGGAGAACTCTATGTCCCGGTGGGGTGGCAAACTAGTAAGATCCTCGGGAAAGACCTCAGAGTATTCACGAACTACCCTTGGTAATTCAATACGGGCCCCGTCACTCTCACCATTCAAGAGTGTTGCAAGAAGGCCACTAAGCTTGCTCCTACTACGAGGGTCAAAGACTAGCGACAAGACTCTATCCACTCGGCTCCCTAGAAAGTAAAAACAATCACCACCTGAGGTGCAAACTGCAACTCTCTAACGGTAACAATCTATTACAACTCAGTACGAACATAACCAGTCCATGCCTAGAATGACATCAAAACTCGACATATCTAGCAATACAAAAGCAAACGAAAGTCGACGCTTGGCAACTTCTATCTCACAATCATGACACCCCCGATCTAAATTAATCATACCCCCAACAGGTGACTCTACTATGAGCGGAGATGCTAATTGTACCATCTCTAACCCCAATGCAGAAACAAAAGCAGTAGATATAAATGAATGAGATGCAACTGTGTTTATCAATACATTAGCCAAAGTATTGCACACAACAAAAATACCTCTCACAACTAAGGTTCCCAGTAACTGCTCTGGCGCTATAACAGCATACCCACGCCCCTGTGGCCCTTGATGAACTTGCTCCTCTATTGGAGCATAGGCCTGATGTACTGACTGAGCTGAAGCGGCTCCCTGATTTGCTCGTGAAGCCTGAGCAGAATGAGCCTGCTGGTGACTCTGAGTCTGTCTCGACCCTGACGCACCAGATGTGCCTCCCAACTGTGGGCAAGTTTTCTTCATATGCCCCGGCTGACCACACTGTTAACAATTAAACCCTTGGCCTCTATTTTGAGACTGGCACTGACTCTGAGATCGGTTAGGTGGTGGCGATAATATCGGCTGCCCTCCTCCTTTCTGTGGGCACGAAAAGGCTTTGTGACCTGGTTGGCCACACTTGAAACATGAAAAACCACTCGATGCACTTTTTCCTGGGCCTGCACTAGGCAAAAGAAAATTGGATCTAGACTGTTGTGGTTGGGACTGGGGTGGAAAAGTGTTCCTATTCTTCTTGTTTTGCCTATAGTCTCCTTGAGACTTCTGGCCCCTAGACCTCGAACCCCGAAGCCTCTCCTCCTTGGCTTGTATAGAAATATCTACGTGTGCCGCCAACTCCACAAGACGGTCATAATTCCGAATCATATTGCCGACAATCTTGAAGAAGATCTTGGTTCTCAACTTCTTCTCAAATTCTATGCTACAATGCTCTTTCGTTGCCACTAACTCCAGTGCAAACCTGGACAAACTAGAGAAGACCGCTTCAAACTCACCCATGGACATGTTAAGTTGTTTGAGGTCTTGAAGCTCTTGCCTCAATCTCTCCCTAGCAGTGGGAGGTAAGTACTTATCTTGGAAAGCAACCACAAAGACTTCCCATGATGGCTCCACTCTACCCTTGGCATATTTCCACCATTGACCCACATCTCCTTTAAGGTAGTAACTCGCTAGAGTCACTCTCAACTCGCTATCATCAATGTGAAGCATCTCAAATGTCTTCACAGCCACTCATCCACTTTCTTAGGCTCGGGGCCACCATGGAATTCATCCAGTTTGGCCCGTAAAAACTCCCTAGTAAGGAAACTCGCTTTTGCCTCTAAGGTGTTCTCTCGGGCTTGGTTCTTGGCCCTCAACAAGTTCATAGCCCCTGTTATTTCTCTAGCTAGGGCCCCCATTGCGGTTTGACCCACTTGCTCCGCTTGTTCGGTCATATTAGCTTGGCATGACTCTTCCTCTTACACCGGGACCTCATGGACCGGTACCTCATGCACACCTCGGCGAGCCCTACCATGCCTCTCGCCTCTACCGCCATAGGTTTGACCTCTTCCTGACATCCTATAAGGGACAATAGGAATGATTTAGCACACTAACCCATACATGCCCATAACTTGCCTCATACGCTTAATCACAACAATTCTATATATTTTTCTACTATATATAAACATTTCAATTTCACTCCACATAAACACTTAGTCATGTAAACACATACAGATTATCCTTTTGTGATGAAATTCATCCCACGAAAAACGAAGGATTCTTAGTAGAACGAGTATTGAACAAGTACCCTTCTAAAAAGACCTCAAGGAATTTAACAGGCGCAAACAACATCCCAAAAGTTCAATCCCATACCCATATAGCCACATAAGCATTTTATCACAAAATCACAAAACCTTAACATCTTCCTATCATGTTCCTATTATGCAACATGAACCCAATGTGGTAAAACCACCACTTCCCACGAGCTCCAAGTATTCGAACCCGGTAGCTTTGATACCAAGTTGTAACGCTCCAAATTCCTAGCCCAAATGATAATGCAACAATCATGGCTCTCATAAAGGAAAACCAAATATAACTTCTCATACTTGTATTACACAATAATAATAGTTCCTCATACGATATTATATTGATTCAACAAGAAGTACATAACCAAATAAGCACCCCCAAGGGTTTACAATCTTTCAAGGCTTAAGCCCGATTACACAAAATGGTTACTCAAACCCACACATACATAGCCCTTGGCTTACAAATAGGATCACAGCAAATGAGAACTTTAGTGCTCTCAACACACACATTTCCATGCCCCCAATTAGGCGGATTCACCACATTTTGTCCTGCACAAAAATCCGGTAGGGTGAGCATGAAGCCCAGTAAGAAATCCTAAACAAAGTATATACATTTTATACAAGTTTCAAGAGATTAGTGCACATGCCATGCTATGTTCTTTTAAAAATAAGACACATCTTCATCTTTTGAAAATCATCATGCTCAATGATGTCATGCAACTCGAACTATTCAAAATTAACCAATTTAACTCAAGGGGCGATAAATACAATTCTGGTAATCCCTAGGTCGGTGTCTGCAAGTAGACTATACGAGTACTATTAATTGTCATTTTTACCGTTCTTAACCAGAAGGCTCGACACCTATCCGTGCGACTTTCTGGTCTTTCACCAAGGACATTCAGGCCAACTTAATTAATTTCATCTACACCACCTATCAAGACTTATCACCGTATTTATCCCAAAACCATTTCATGAAAACCCGTTTTCCAACATTCTTTTCTCAATGCAAGGTTTTCAAATCAACGTTCAAAGTTTAATGTAATTGAATGAATTGATATGCCAATACAACAATAATCAACACGATGCAACAATTCTTCCATTTTCAATTCTTCCACACAATACTACAATTTTGATCAAATTTCCATTTCTCTTTTCCATGCCATTTCTCAAGATGAATAGATACACATTTATTCCCATTTCATCCAAGGGATACACATTTCCCACATTTTGAGGATTCTCTACAAAGTAGTCATTTCAAGACTATATCAACATTTTGACAACAATTTCCAAAATAAACAACATTTCTCATTTTTCACAAATTCGTCATTTATATATAAATAAACAATTTTCAAAACATCCATTTATTTTGGTACACAAAATGAATATGACAAGATCTTCCAAGGAATTTCAACATCTTTCAAAAAGACCCAATTTCTAGGTTTTCTCACCAAAACCATTCATCTCCAAAATATTTAGAAGAATCTCCCCAAGATCATCTTTCTTCAATCAATATGGTTCAAAACCCTCAATTTCTATTTTAAAAGGGAAATAAAATAAACCCTCTTTCCAAATCACTCATCTTCTTGAAATCAACAATCAATTTCTCAAAGCTAATCAAAGGATGATTTTAAAAATCACCTAGATCTTGCAAAAAACATATATATAACTCAAAGGAAATCCCTACCTCAAGTTTGAAGAAGAAACGAGCTGAAAACCCCAAAATCAATGACAATGAAATTCGATCTCCACCACACACAACGTAGCCCTCGCCTAGATAACCGCCTTTGATGAGGAAACTTGGATCTAAATCCCAATGGATTTAGAGAAATCAAGGATCTTGTGAGGTTTTTGGTAGGAAATGAAGAGGAAATGTTTTTAGAGAGAGAGAGAGAGAGATATACAAAAAGTGACACTCAATCAGCCCAAAGAGAGGAGAAAAGAGTAAATTTCGGATCTCACCTACCTCACGCACGTGCGGAGCCTAATCCCGCACATGCGACGCGTGCTCCTACACATGCGGCCAACACTTTCGCACGTGCGGCCCTTCTCCCCCCTGCACCTCTAGCCGCACCTGCCTTTTTAGCAGAATGCTTCACTCCCTTCCCCTGAATTCCACACGTACGGCCTCACCTCCCGCACGTGCGGCCCTGGTCCTCAGCCCGGAATTCTCTTAGTTCAACTCCTAACACACTGGACCTGACCTCGCACCCTCCGTGACAAGTGAAACGCAACACCGGAATAAACAAGAACGAGAACTTTTGAGGAAAATTTTCTAAATACTACTAATTCAAGCAACCAGATGGACTCCAAGTCAAAACCGACACTCTAACGAGTGTAAACCAAAGGTAGACAAAGAGGAAAAGACGTACAACGAAACCAGTCGTCGCATAGGGTGAGCCAAAGCCTAGAAGAGATAAACTAACACAGTATATGGGGTTTAACTAAGATATAAGTGTCAGATAAATGTTTAATACTCATGGTCAACTTACATTCTTTCCATAGCCATTCAATACTGATATTCATACTTCAACCCGTTCTCATTTATTCATTTCGAGTTAATTCATTTCATTTCAAGTCATATGACAAATATACATAATTCTCCAAATGATCCAACTGGGACTACAACTCAGTGGTTCTCTATCCACATAACCATCATACAAACACTTCAACCTTGCCATTTTATGAAAATTTCATCCGCGGGATTGGCATCCATGTATTCACAAGATTTCGGGACTTTCACCCTAGACACTCCGGCCAACTTAGTTTTAAATGGAATCCATCCCCTATCTCCTCCCAAACAGTGGAGTTCATCTCCTTTCTTCTCCCAAACAATTATACATATACAATGTATTAAAGTGCAGCCATATTCAATGACCATCCACAACACATGTTCAATGTCTCAATCATACCGTCATATTCAATGACACAATTTAAATAATAGGTTTCAATTTTACCTAATCCTCATGCAATTTCTACAACAATCATAGCTATCCTCCACCAATAGCCCAAAGTAGATATTTCTAAACAGATACACAATCTTTTAAACATATAATTTATCAAATTTCCATAGGTGAGTGATTTAACAAATCCAACTACACCATTCATTCACTTACCCTTCCAATTTCACATTTCCCAAACCAATTTCATTATTTATACAATTTGGTTATCTGACTCAAATTAGGGCAAATTCCCTCCCCCCTCCCCCTTCTTTTTTTTTTTCAAATATCAACCCAACGGCTAAAATTTCACCATTTTAACACTAGAGAATCTCATATACAAACCCCATAGTCATTTTGTAAAAACAATGTGGAAAACCCCTCTTTCAATTTTGAATTCAAACCTTAACTTTAATCAAATCCTCCCAAATCCCACCATTTACACAAAACAACAAATACCTAAGTTAAAAACCATATTAAAGTGTAGAATATCCCTACCTCAAGAAGAGATGATGAACCAAGCAAGAGAGAAACCCCAAAGATGTCGAAATCCCACTCTATTCTGTTCAAAAGGTAGATCTTAAGATGCTTCAACTTTTTAATGGAAGCACAAGGGTGTAGAGATCACTTGATCTAGGCCAATATATATATATATATAAAGAGAGAGAGAGAGAGTATTTTAGAGAGAAAAAGTCTCAATCTAGGTTTTTGAAAAGTTTTGGAGAGAGAAAAAGATAAAAAAAATGATTTAAAATGTCACTTTCACGATCTGATATACGCACAGTCTGCTCGAGCGGAGAGTTTGATGCTCGAGTGTCAGACACAAACTTTTGTTCCGCTCGAGCGCAAGAAAGGCGGCTCGAGCGCCAGGACACAACAACAAGGCACCACCCGCTCAAGCGTAATAAGACTCGCTCAAGCATAGAATACACACTTCCAGAACTTTTGCAGACAACAAACCAACTACTCGAGGTCAAGAAAGGACGCTCGAGCACCCACCCGCTCGAGCGTAGGAAACGCTGCTTGAGCGCAAAAGACACTCGTCTAGCACTTTTGCAGACGTGCAAAGTACTGAAGGTTTATAACTCCCGCTCGAGCGCAATAAGGTCCGCTCGAGTGAAGGACCAAGATGTACATAGCCTGCTCGAGCGCAAGAATGGCCGCTCAAGCGTAAGACCAAAAATCTAGGCAACACAAAGTTTGAAAACTTGTAACCAACCTGTTCCAAACATAACCACACCACGCAAAGACCAATGTCAAAGGTATACAAGGGAAGAAAGGGGTAGACAACAATTTGAAAACATTAAACCCGAGCCTAGAACATCACATGAGTCGGGTAAAAGACCAGGATCGCTATATGTTTCTCCTATGTAATTGTTTGAACCCAAATCTCACACTATTTCACCATTTCTTCTGAAAAATGGATAAAAGGCCTTTCCTCAACACTCAACTCAACAAACAATCTTACTCTCAACAAGGCTCCCAATCATTTTCTGAGTATTTATTAAATCAACAATAACCACCCACTTCATTCAATCAATTTATGTCTGAACAATCTGAGTTCCCATCTCATCAACCTTCCAAAAAAAATAGAGATTTGCAACTTCCCACTACTCAAAAGAAGAACATGGTTAAAGAAAGAAATCCCAATTGGAGCATCAATGAAGATGAAGCTCTATGCAAGGTGTGGTTGTTGGTCTTAGAAGATGCAGCTACGAGTACTGATCAACTGAGTGCAAGGTTCTCGGAATGAATTCAGAACGAGTTCAATCGTATTTTGGGTTATGAGACAGAAATAATTAGAACAAGTTTGATGCACCATTGGCCAAACATTTAGTCCCACATTAACAAATATTTTGCAATGCGAACAATAGAAAGGATACTAACCAGCGGCTATAATGTCGAAGATTTGGTAAGTTTAGCTTATAAATCTCGATGTTCATGTGATTGAAATTGAAATGAGACTACCCGTTTGTTTGCTATGTGACTCACAAGGTATGCAAAACATATTTATTATTTTTTTTACTAAATGTAATTCATTTTGAATAATCTAAAATCCCCGAGATATTGATTTGTGATTATGTTTCAATTTTAACCAGTAAATAGCAATCCCAATCAAACAATCAAAGACAAATCGACACAATGATTTTACGTGGCAAAACCACAATTGGAGCGCCTCCAATTGTGATAAAAAAAAAAAAAAAAAACCATGGGCAAATGCCATAAAATAATTCACTAAGACGACACAAAAGAATTACACAAGTGTACTCTTAATTACTTAGCGAATCCAACCGACCCGTATATGCCTCTTCCAGCCCCGTCTTCACCTCGGAATTGTCTTGCCTAACGTTGAATCCACAACGCCGATGTCAAATTCATGACGATGAGCCACTCTGGAATTCACCAAAGCTTCAGGCCCAAATTCCGTGAAGTCCACCGAAGAACAACTCTCTCTCTTGTAAATAAAACAAAATAAACAAACCCTTTGATATAATCTACTCAATTCATGATATAAACTCTCACAGAAATCAAAGGAAACAAGTAAAGAAGCTCTAGGTGAAAACTCTAATCCCCACGAAGAAGATCTGGAAGTCGTACCCTAGAAACAGACTGAATCGCAGCTTTATAGAGACCAGGGCTGCGATGCTCGCTCGAGCAAAGGAATGCTCGCTCGAGCGAGGAGACTAAAACAAGTGTTTTTCCAAGTGTCTTCGCTCGAGCCACCAAAGTGTCGCTTGAGCGAGAAATGCATCTTCTCAATATTTTTACAGTTAGTGAAAGCTTTTGAGACCAAAGATTCTTTGCTCGAGCACACATTCCTTCGCTCGAGCGAACAAACAACTTCGACTGCATTTTTACTTCAGCGAAGTGGGAAACATGATAGGATTAAGATCACAAACTCCTCTACATAGGTACAATTCGAGTTGGATTCGCATCTAAATACTCATAGCCTCACTGAAATAAAAGAACAAATAGAATTGCAATTGAAAGAAGTTTTGTCAAATGGGATTGCCAATAACAAAAACCTAACACAATTCATATTTGTTATTTTGACAAATTTGGGTGCAAGATAATTATATTATAACTCAAAAGGTAGTCATTTTAAGTGGGATAATTGTTGGCTACACTTCAAAGATAATGCAAAATGCTACAACCACACCCAAGAAGTAGAAGGAAGAAAACAAAAAAAATCACACAGAGGAAGAAACGTGGATGTAATCTGGATGTTAATGAAATTAGAGATTCCTCCAATCAATCTACTCCGGTAACACCTAGTTCGACTGAAGTATCCGTTAGCCTTGACGACGACATACCACCCATTAGTGATGGACCACATGAATTACTGTGACCTCCTAGACGCAAAGCAACAAAGAACACACGTCGGGAAGAAGAACGGTGATAAGTTTGCGGGTCTAAACTTATTTGTGGATGAATTTAGCAACTTGAGAAAGGAGCAAAATGAAATTGCTGAACAAGAGATAATTATGGCAAATGAACGAGAACAAATGAAAATTTAGACCAAACTAGAGCAAGAACAATACAGGGTAGAGACTAAACTCGAACAAGAGCGAATGAAGATCATAACCAAACGTGAGCAAGAAAAATTGAGATTTGAGAAAGAGATCATGACGGCTGATCCATATTCAATTCCTACTGAAGAAGGAAAAGCTTGGGTCATTGCACAACAAAAGGCTATTTGGGTGCGTATGAAGCAAAGAGGCATTGGAGATGGCTCAAGTGGCAGTAGGGTTTAAACTAGAACTATACAGTTTTTGGTTGTAATGTTATAATTATATTTGCTTGAAGTAGATGATTTGGGTAATATTTGGTAGTTGCAATGATTAGATGCTAGTATATTTATTTTTTTTCACTAGAGTTTGATTCTAATCATCTAAAAAATGCTGGTTATGAATTTATCAAAGAATACAATGTCAAGTACACAAACCAGTGCCATGCTCACCTCCATTGTTTAATAACTGATCAATTAAGTTTTATTTTGTTTTATTTTTGTTTGCAGCCACTTCCGAAAACTTAATATAATATTCTGAAAGGTAAGGACAATAGGTGTCAAAAAGAATTGGAAAGAAACAATGGGGTATTAATTCATTGTCTGCATGTGAAAGGTTTTATTAATTCTTTGGTGTTTTTGAACAATTTTAATATTAGCAAATATTTGGTGGCTCACCACTTCACAAACAACTTAATAAATTAAAAGCCATTATTTCACAAGTAACTTAATAAAAGAAAATAAAAATTGAACAACATCATTTTAAATAACTTAATCGCCAAACAAGGTCCACAAATGTTCCATAAGATCAAACCTAAGTGTTAATTTTTTGTAATTGGCAATCCTATTGAACAAAATTACATTCAGTTGTATTTTTATTCGCTCTATTGTATCTGTGAGGTTATGAGAGTTTAGATGCAAATCCAATCTGAGTTGTGCCTGTGTAGCAAGTTTGTGTTGATATTCTGTATCTTGACTTGAGCATCCTTGTTAGCCACTTTATTGACTAAGTATGGGGATCGAGCGGCCATTTGTGTGCTCGAGTGATGAAGTGATTCATCCAGTATCTCTGCATGTGTTTTGAACTTCTAGGAAAGATATTTCACCGCTCGAGCGGTGAATGTTATGCTTAATTGGTTGGGCTACAAAAAGCGTGTCACGAATACGTTTAATACACACACACACACACACATATATATATATATATATATATCGCTATATTATTGTTTTGGTTAATTCGATTCGTGATTTGGTTCAAACCTCCTGGTGTTCGTGAGCATTGGAAGATGACTACTGTGAGCTCTTTTGGGTTTCTATCTTGGAACTGTTGACTCTGCTGATGCTTTCATGAAAGGAGGAAAAACAATTTTAAGACAGTAAGAACACGACTCCCAAATTTTCGAAAGCTATTTCTAAACTCTAATCTTTCTATTCATATATATTGTTTTGTTAGTTAGCATAGTTATTTATTCGCTTTATATAATTTGAAATCAAGTGGTAATTAGTTTATTTTTCAATCAACTTATTAATTATTTGTGCTTCATTTATTGTATTTTACTTTTGCTAGATCAACAAGTACTTCTTTATTTATATTGTAAACTTAAGTAAATGGAATATAAATGTAAGAGGCTAAATGAAAATATTTACTTAAATGTTTACATAGGTTAATGTGCTAAAATGCCTTAGGAACTGAACTAGCAAGTTTTCCAAGTACATGATCAAGCCCGTGACCAAAAATCATATTTAGTACCTCGTCTACGGAGTCGGTCGCACAAGCGATAGCGGACATCGTGCTAGCGATGGTCTGACTATTTAAGACAGAAACAAAAAACAATTCTCCTGTTTTCTCACCCTTTCTCCGTCTAGTCCCCCATTGTTTACCTCCAAGCTTATAGAACCTTATATCTAGAGTTTTGGGGTGAAAATCTCACCCTAGTTCTTAAGGACGAGTTAGTGGATCGCCGAGAGCAACATTTTGAACCAATTAGATCATGTTTTCATCACCGTCATAGTTGGATGTTCACCTAATCTCTCTCTCTCTCTCTCTCTCTCTCTCTCTCTCTTTTGAGGTAGGATACTTTTAACTATGTATATCTATGTTTTGATGTGATTATGTAGTATTTTTGTTGTTATAGTTATGTATGATGTAGAGATTTTTTTATTAAAAGACATTAATGTACAAAAATGAGGTTTTCACTAAAGTTTTTGAAATGTTTTGACATATTGATAAATAATATTTGATGATTTGAAGATTTGATGAGGAAATGGGGAAAACCTCCAATTTTCTTTAAAACCCTAAGTTTGAAATTTTGTATAAAAAGCGTTACAAAAATAATTGATTTTTTTTTTTTTTTTGGTAACAATTAATTAATGGTTTTATGTTAAAATTAACGTTCATATTGTATTCAAACATATGGAGATTATGAAGTTGGGTGAATCTTGGGATTTTTTATGAAATCGTGATAGGAGTTAAATAAAATCTTTATGAAATTTTAAATTCGGATTTTAATGAAAATGAGATTTTTAAACTAAGTATTGTTCTAAAGTGAAACTAGACTTGTTTTGAGTTGATACTCATGGTGATGTTGGAACGATGGAAAGTTTGGGATTTATGTTACTATAACGGATGGTTATGGAAATTGTTGAGACTACTTTGATCATGCTTTATATAATTATTCTTGTAGTAATGAATTAAACCTTAGGCAAATTAGAACATTGCAAACTCATGCATCTCATTTGCATTGCACGGTTTTAAACTGAAATGATTTACTATTTTGGAAAGTGTTAGATCCTTGAAATGGGGTAAAAATCGTAATAATTCAGGTAATGGAGTTGGTTTTGGAAAAGGTGTTGTGTATTGTATTAGTTCCTGTGCAAGGAGTTAGGTGTCCAATTGCCTTATCGCGTGCTTAAAGCTAGATAAATGTGGGAAAATGTGTTTTAGATGCCCATCACCCTTTATTTGAGTTGGTAAATGTGGATAAATGTGTGTTTTAGGTGCCCATTGCCCTTTTGCATTTGAGTTGGTAAATGTGAGACTATTTTGGTATACAAAATATATATACATGTATTAGACTTATACTTTGGGATTCTATCACGTATTTCCTACGCCATATTTAATGTTAGATTGGTTTTACAAAAGTGCATTGAACATCACTCTTTTAAAAGAGAAGACAATGGATTTTAGCATGACACTTGCATTGGCATGATCATAATGACATCAAACAATTATATACATTGTTAAATGTGTTTTTACTGGGCATCATTGCTTATTTCTATCATGACAAACAATTTTAGGTCTTGATGATGTGTTTTCACCTTACTGGTGTTCTTATGGAGACTTTGGGACAATGTTCTTGGATGTTTATGTGTTTATAGATACCAAGCTTACCAAGTGTTCTTAGATGTTTATGTACTTATAGCTACCGAGCATACCTGTTTGAGACAGTGTTTCACTTACTTGTAATCAAGGCCCTCGCCTTGAAAGGTGTAAGCCCTTAGGGTATTTTTGTTGTATTTTCTCTTATTTCTTAGATTTCGTATGTATTGCTAAATTTTTAAATTTCACAAATGTAATACATGAATGTAAACTTGTCACGCCCCAAGCTCCGTGACAACGCCGCACACTCATTTAAGTGAGCATGCAAGGCTAAGAGTCCAACACATAACCAACAATGTAAAATACTCCAATTAAATCCTTAATTGTCATAATGCTAAAATTCATAAAAATTGATTATTCTTATCATATGAAATTATCCACCAAGTCCACTAATAAAATCCATTAACAAAACAATAATCCAAGTACTTAAATCACAGTCTTACTCTCGGCACTCCCACGTGTAAAAATAATCTCGCGCAACTCTACTCTTCAGAATCTGAAAAAAAATAAGGGTAAGCTAGATAGCCCAGTAAACAACCAACCATCACTGCTAGCTGGATCAAGTATACAAAAATAAATAAATAAATCGATAACCAATAAATATAATTTTTTTTCTACAGTTCAATAAATGAACAATTATTTGTAAGATGGTTTCATAGCTAAAAATAAACAATGTACAATACATTTTAAATGAAAAGCCAACAAGATAATTCAAAGTAATTTGTTTGTTCAAATCAATGGTTCGATATTCAGATGGTTCAATGATTTGATTCACAAAACCCAAGTCTTAATGACTACGGTCACTTAGCCCGTGACAAGGCCCAGAACCACACATAGGCCAGTGGTAAAGCCCCAAAAGAAACTAGTTTCTGTGCGAATAAATAACCCCTATTGGCTAGGGTCCAAATCATAGTCAGACTAGAGTGATGTTCAAAATTCAAACAATACACAACTTTTAAATAAAATATTCGATATTTTCAGAATAAACATTTAGTACAATTTTCATAATAGTTCCACAAAGTATTCAAATAATTTTCATAATAATTTTCGATGTTGTTTTATACTTGACCCATATTTTATTTTAAGAGAACATGAAGGCTATGAATAAATACTTATAATTTTAAACGATTCAATAGGAATAAAAATGTACCAACAGTGATAGAGGGTTACTTACATCAAACGCTTAAAAACAATATTCCAACACTAACTCCAAACATTTAGCTCCACCACTTTAATCACACAAACCTAATAAACAAAACCTCAAATAAATTAATATTTTTACGTGTTACATACACCTACAAAAGCCCTATCATATTAGATTAATGTATTGCTTTAATATCCAAGTGATCAAACCATTCAACCCAACTTTATAGCCAAACACACCCTTACCCATAATACAAAACTCCATTGATTCTATTACCCACCCAAAGGTACACTTACACATTGCACCCAATTCTCAAAACCTAAGTAGGCACCTAAAGATCTTCCAAATCCCCTTAATGCATTGATTGTTAAATTCCTCAACATAAACTTAACAATTAACAGTAAAGACAGATTTTACCTTAACCAATGGGTGTCCCAAAATCACCAACGTGCTGCCTCCAATCCCTGTTGCAGCCTCACTTGAACCTCTCTTCTTTTTTTCTTTTCTTTTTTGTTTTACCTTCTCAAACCCTAGCAGCCTATAGAGCAATTCCCAGCCTCTGTTTTGTTTGTTTCCCAAGACTTAAAGCCATAATATATAGGTGGGCTTATTAACCTAATTTCTCAAAGTTACAAAATTACCCATCTAAGTAATAGAAAATATAATGCCATCTCATAACTAATTCTTTGATATTAATAAATGACCCATATAAATTAATTTAATTACTAATCTATCCAATAAAATAATCCTACACACAACTTGGGTTTTACATTCTTCCCCTCTTAAAAGAAATTTCGTCCTCGAAATTTGACATACCTGTAGTCTCAAAAAGTTATGGATACTTTTGTCTCATTTCATCCTCAAGTTCCCAAGTAGCTTCTCTCTCCGAGTGAATGCTCCATTGAACCTTAACGTAGTGGATGACTCGATGCCTCAAAACCTGCTCCTTCTTATCAACAATTCTTACAGGGTGTTCCTCATAGGTTAAATCCTTCTTAAACTGCAACGGTGCATGATCAATCACATGATTGGGATTCGGTATATACTTCCTCAATATCGAAACATGGAAGACATTATGAACTCCAACTAGTGAAGGTGATAGGGCAAGTTTGTAAGCTACCTCTCCAATTCGATCTAAAACCTCAAATGGTCCAACAAATCTAGGACTCAATTTACCATGAACACCAAACCTCATTACTCTTTTCATAGGAGACACCTTAAGGAACACATGGTCTCCAACCCCAAACACCAAATTGCATCTCCTGTTATCTGTATAACTTTTCTATCTACTCTGTGCAGTGCGAAGTGGCTCTTTAATAAGATTGATCTTGTTCACTGGTTGTTGCACAATCTCAGGCCCTAACAACTTCCTTTCGCCCACATCATCCCAACAAATAGGTGATCTACACTTTCGTCCATATAAAGCCTCATATAGTGTTATCTGAATGTTCGCATGATAACTATTATTATAAGAGAATTCCACTAAGGCCAAATGCTCATCCCAAGAAGCTCCAAGATCAATAATACAGGCCTTCAACATGTCTTCAAGAGTCTGAATAGTTCTCTTTGACTGTCCATCAATTTGAGGATGAAAGGCCGTGCTAAAATTCAAACTAGTACCCAAAGCTGTATGCAAACTCCTCCAAAACATAGATACAAATATGCTATCTCTATCAGACACTATGGTCATCGGAATACCATGCAACTTCACAATCTCCTTAATATACAATTTTGCAAACCTCTCTAAGGAGAACCCTACCTTAAAAGCTTGAAAGTGAGCGGATTTGGTCAATCGATCAATAATAACCCAAATAGCATTGTTACCACCTTGGGTCCTAGGCAACCCTATCACAAAATCCATAGTAATATGTTCCCACTTCCACTCGGGAATAGAAAAAGGTTGTAACTTACCTGCAGGTCTCTGATGTTCAACTTTCACTTGTTGACATACCAAACATTGAGCAACATACTGAGCAATTTCCCTGAATTGTGAGCTTCTCTCAGGATTTCTCTCTTGAGCTCTAAATCATTAGGCACATACAACCTCCCTCCAAATCTCAAGGTTCCATTTTTATGCATACAAAATTTCATCTGTAGCCCTATTTCCATTTCAGCCTTAAGTTTTTGCAACTGAGGATCTCTTCCTTGAGCGTCTTTAATTCTATTAATCAATGTGGGTTGAACCCTAAGGTTTGTCAACTGCGCTCCATGGTTGTGCCTTCTAATCTCAATATTCAACCTTCGCAAGTCCTCTAAGAAATTCTTTTGGTCAGTGATCAAGGTAGCCAAATTACTTGGGGTCTTTTTACTCAAGGCATCAGCCACTGCATTGGCATTTCCTGGATGATAATTGATAGTCAAATCATAATCCTTTAATAGCTCCAACCATCTCCTTTGCCACATATTCAATTCTTTTTGAGTGAAAATATACTTCAGACTTTTATGATCAGTGAATATCTCACATTTCACCCCATACAGGTAGTGCCTCCAGATTTTTAATGCAAACACCACTGCAGCCAACTCCAAAGCATGCGTAGGATAATTCTGCTCATATGGCTTCAATTGCCTAGACGCATATGCCACTACCTTATCATTCTGCATCAGGACACAACCCAAACCCATCTTCGATGCATTACTATAGATGGTAAAACCTTCATCTCCGGACGGAACTAGAAGTACTGGAGTTGACACCAATCGACTCTTTAGATCCTGGAAACTCTTCTCACAATCATCAAACCATTCAAATTTAACCCCTTTTTGTGTTAAACGAGTCAAAGGCATAGAAATTTGGGAAAATCTCTCAACAAACCTTCTATAATAACCTGCTAAACCCAAGAAGCTACAAATTTCAGTGACACTAGTTGGCCTATTCCACTCTACCACCGCCTCCACTTTCTTGGGGTCAACAGACATCCATCTCTAAATATCACATGACCCAAAAATGATACACTCTCCAGCCAAAATTCACACTTCTTTAATTTAGCAAATAATTTCTTCTCCCTTAATATCTGCAACACTATTCTCAGATGTTCTTTGTGCTGCTCTTTACTCTTCGAGTACACAAGAATGTCATAAATAAAAATTACCATAAACTGATCTAAGAAGGGTTGAAATACTCTGTTCATTAAATCCATAAAAGCTGCAGGCGCATTGGTCAACCCAAACGACATCACTAAAAATTCATAATGCCCATATCTAGTTCAGAAGGCTGTCTTAGGTATTTCTTCCGCCTTAACCTTCAACTGGTGATAGCCAGAACGAAGGTCAATCTTAGAAAAGACTTGTGCTCCTTGCAACTGATCAAATAGGTCATTTATCCTAGGCAAAGGATGTTTATTTCGAATTATCACCTTGTTTAACTCTCGATAGTCAAAGCAAAGGCGAAAACTACCATTATTCTTTTTCACAAATAAAACGGGTGCACCCCAAGGAAAAACACTAGGCCTAATAAAGTCCTTATCTAGTAACTCTTGTAATGTTCCTTCAACTCTTTCAACTCTGCTGGGCCATTCGATACGGAGCCCTAGAGATAGGACCCGTGCCGGGTATCAATTCGATGACAAACTCAATCTCTCTATCTGGTGGCAACCCCGGTAAGTCGTCAGGAAAAACATCGGGAAATTCCTTTACAACTAGAATATCCTCTAACTTCAATCCAGTCTCATGAATATCTCTCACAGAAGCTAAATAACCCTCGCAACCATTCCTCAACAATCGTCTAGCTTGCAAAGCTGAGACTACCAAAGGAGGAGTGTTAAGTCCACTACCCACAAAACAAAATTCTAGTTGATCAGGAAACTGAAATACTACCCTTTTGCCTCGACAATCAACAGAAGCATAATTGGTTTCCAACCAATCCATTCCAAGAATTATGTCAAAGTCCCGCATATCTAAAACAGCCAAGTTTACAAGCAATCTCCTGCTATCTATACTAACCACACGAGATTTGCCAATGTCTCCTCATGTTCCATTGCAACCTATATGCATCAATAATAAAACCTCATCTTATTCTATTCTCAAGTCCCTATAACATGTAAATAAAATTAACATTATATCAAATTATAAGTGTTCCCAATACTACATCTACCCAATCTCACCACTATTTTATACCAGCCTTTAAAATTATAACCTGGCTCTGATACCATAAAATTGTCACGCCCCAAGCTCCGTGACAACGCCGCACACTCATTTAAGTGAGCATGCAAGGCTAAGAGTCCAACACATAACCAACAATGTAAAATACTCCAATTAAATCCTTAATTGTCATAATGCTAAAATTCATAAAAATTGATTATTCTTATCATATGAAATTATCCACCAAGTCCACTAATAAAATCCATTAACAAAACAATAATCCAAGTACTTAAATCATAGTCCTACTCTCGGCACTCCCACGTGTAAAAATAATCTCGCGCAACTCTACTCTTCAAAATCTGAAAAAAAAAATAAGGGTAAGCTAGATAGCCCAGTAAATAACCAACCATCACTGCTAGCTGGATCAAGTATACAAAAATAAATAAATAAATCGATAACCAATAAATATAATTTTTTTTCTACAGTTCAATAAATGAACAATTATTTGTAAGATGGTTTCATAGCTAAAAATAAACAATGTACAATACATTTTAAATGAAAAGCCAACAAGATAATTCAAAGTAATTTGTTTGTTCAAATCAATGGTTCGATATTCAGATGGTTCAATGATTTGATTCACAAAACCCAAGTCTTAATGACTACGGTCACTTAGCCCGTGACAAGGCCGAGAACCACACATAGGCCGGTGGTAAAGCCCCAAAAGAAACTAGTTTCTGTGCGAATAAATAACCCCTATTGGCGAGGGTCCAAATCATAGTCAGACTAGAGTGATGTTCAAAATTCAAACAATACACAACTTTTAAATAAAATATTCGATATTTTCAGAATAAACATTTAGTACAATTTTCATAATAGTTCCACAAAATATTCAAATAATTTTCATAATAATTTTCGATGCTGTTTTATACTTGACCCATATTTTATTTTAAGAGAACATGAAGGCTATGAATAAATACTTATAATTTTAAACGATTCAATAGGAATAAAAATGTACCAACAGTGATAGAGGGTTACTTACATAAAACGCTTAAAAACAATATTCCAATACTAACTCCAAACATTTAGCTCCACCACTTTAATCACACAAACCTAATAAACAAAACCTCAAATAAATTAATATTTTTACGTGTTACATACACCCACAAAAGCCTTATCATATTAGATTAATGTATTGCTTTAATATCCAAGTGATCAAACCATTCAACCCAACTTTATAGCCAAACACACCCTTACCCATAATACAAAACTCCATTGATTCTATTACCCACCCAAAGGTACACTTACACATTGCACCCAATTCTCAAAACCTAAGTAGGCACCTAAAGATCTTCCAAATCCCCTTAATGCATTGATTGTTAAATTCCTCAACATAAACTTAACAATTAACAGTAAAGACAGATTTTACCTTAACCAATGGGTGTCCCAAAATCACCAACGTGCTGCCTCCAATCCCTATTGCAGCCTCACTTGAACCTCTCTTCTCTTTTTCTTTTCTTTTTTCTTTTACCTTCTCAAACCCTAGCCGCCTATGGAGCAATTCCCAGCCTCTGTTTTGTTTGTTTCCCAAGACTTAAAGCCATAATATATAGTTGGGCTTATTAACCTAATTTCTCAAAGTTACAAAATTACCCATCTAAGTAATAGAAAATATAATGCCATCTCATAACTAATTCTTTGATATTAATAAATGACCCATATAAATTAATTTAATTACTAATCTATCCAATAAAATAATCCTACACACAACTTGGGTTTTACATTCTTCCCCTCTTAAAAGAAATTTCGTCCTCGAAATTTGACATACCTGTAGTCTCAAAAAGTTGTGGATACTTTTGTCTCATTTCATCCTCAAGTTCCCAAGTAGCTTCTCTCTCCGAGTGAATGCTCCATTGAACCTTAACGTAGTGGATGACTCGATGCCTCAAAACCTGCTCCTTCTTATCAACAATTCTTACAGGGTGTTCCTCATAGGTTAAATCCTTCTTAAACTGCAACGGTGCATGATCAATCACATGATTGGGATTCGGTATATACTTCCTCAATATTGAAACATGGAAGACATTATGAACTCCAACTAGTGAAGGTGATAGGGCAAGTTTGTAAGCTACCTCTCCAATTCGATCTAAAACCTCAAATGGTCCAACAAATCTAGGACTCAATTTACCATGAACACCAAACCTCATTACTCTTTTCATAGGAGACACCTTAAGGAACACATGGTCTCCAACCCCAAACACCAAATCGCATCTCCTGTTATCTGTATAACTTTTATGTCTACTCTGTGCAGTGCGAAGTGGCTCTTTAATAAGATTGATCTTGTTCACTGGTTGTTGCACAATCTCAGGCCCTAACAACTTCCTTTCGCCCACATCATCCCAACAAATAGGTGATCTACACTTTCGTCCATATAAAGCCTCATATAGTGTTATCTAAATGTTCGCATGATAACTATTATTATAAGAGAATTCCACTAAGGCCAAATGCTCATCCCAAGAAGCTCCAAGATCAATAATACAGGCCTTCAACATGTCTTCAAGAGTCTGAATAGTTCTCTTTGACTGTCCATCAATTTGAGGATGAAAGACCTTGCTAAAATTCAAACTAGTACCCAAAGCTGTATGCAAACTCCTCCAAAACATAGATACAAATCTGCTATCTCTATCAGACACTATGGTCATCGGAATACCATGCAACTTCACAATCTCCTTAATATATAATTTTGCAAACCTCTCTAAGGAGAACCCTACCTTAAAAGCTTGAAAGTGAGCGGATTTGGTCAATCGATCAATAATAGCCCAAATAGCATTGTTACCACCTTGGGTCCTAGGCAACCCTGTCACAAAATCCATAGTAATATGTTCCCACTTCCAAAATCTTAAAAATCTATTTGGTTTGATTTTTACAGGATAAGTTTTGAAATGTGTTTGTAAATAGATTTTGGAAAAAAAAAATCTCTGAAATTTGTTTGGTTTGATTTTTGTAGGAAAAAACCCGAATTAAAAAAATTCTTAAAAAGGGGGGGGGAAAAAAAACAAAGATTTTTTCATTTTTTATACATAATTTTCATATTTATTGTAAGCATATTTTATATGTAATTAACATATTTTCACAAATAAAATACTGGCTCATATAGGTGGTGTTTGGCAAAGGCTTTTTGTTGGCTTTTTGGGCTAAAATTCACAAAAAGATAAAATAGGCTAAAATAGCCAATAAGACAAAATGTCACATCAAATCCATAATCATTTCACTTTTTCCCTCACAAACATTACATCCAACAACAAAAAAAATTCAATTATCTTTCCAAACACAAAAATTTTAGCCTACTAAAATAGCCAAAAACTAAAATAGCCTACTAAAATAGCAACTTTCCAAACACCCACATAATAAGTAGCACATGGTTTACCAAAAAATAAAAAATAAAAGCTAGCAGATGAAAGGTACCCATATAATACTAATATAATAGAAATTCAAGTACCACCATTGTTTGCAACCATACTTACAATTGTCTCACTTAAGTACAACCATAATGAAAGTACAAATACAAGGATGATAACAGTAAAGCAAAGAAATGCGTTGCATCCACAACAAGCCCGAAACAACCACTTCCCGCCAATACGAGGCACTTGACCAGATCTGGCATTTGTTACCCCACCATGATAATTGTCTACCCTACATAAATGAGCCCCTATGATTATGCCAATTAGGACAACAAAAAAAAGTAACGACCTTTGTTTACTTGGGTGCGAGCCATAATCACTTGCATTAGACTAGCTCCACATGAACAATTTAGTGTCACTTTCATTTACATATGACAATCTACATAATTACTTAATTGGATTACCATGATATGAATACATTTGCAAACATTATATGCAAATACAAATAAAAATAATAATTTGTCAATGCGAACATTTGCAATCATATTATTCAAATGAGCAATCAATTATAAAATTATTTAAAATTAAATAAATTATAATGTCAAATATAAATAGATAAAAGTAATTATGAACAACCATATTTGGAAGTGAGTTTGTTACATTGTCCATATTCTAAACTTAGCTAAAAATCAATTACCCGATTGTAACCTATCTATTATTGTAGGCTTACCACATATATGTTGCAAGCTCATCTCTCCATTGTCCCATCTGAAGTAGTTGTTCATGTGATATATTCACATGGTTTTGTTGTTGTGGTTCTACTACTCCATCTTCATTTTCAATTCCATCTTCACCTTTAACTTCACCTTCATCTTCACTTTAACTTTCATCTTTATCTTCTTCACTAGATTCATTTGCATCAAAGAATTCATTCCGCTCTTACTGCATACGAATCTAGTTGTGAACAACACAACAAGCCAAAACAATTGGCTCTTGGCACACCATATCATATCTTGGCAGATGTTTCAATAATGAAAACCGAGCCATCAATACTCCAAAGCATCTTTCAATTACATTTCTCAAAAAAGAATGTCTATGGTTGAATAACTCCTTAGGAACCATTATAGCACTGCCGCCTGTTGGACTCCTACAAATGATACTTTTACACACAATATGGGGCTAGGTATCCTGGCATATTTGTATATCTGGCGTCGACCACATAATATTTATCTATAGTAAAGCACTTTGAATAAGAAAAATTCATGGCACATTGGTGTTCACAATCATAAAAAAAAATCACTTACTAGAAAATCAGCGCTAGTTGTGGTAAGCACTTCTAAAAAAGTCCTCGAATCATGCGCATTACCTTCCTAACCAGTGTATGCAAATGTAAACTTCATATCAAATGAACATGTAGCCATCACATTTTGAGTGGTATTGACTTTCCTACCTTGATATGACATTTGGTCACATTTTGGTGCTACAACAGCAATGTGTGTGCCACGTATCGCACCTATATAATTCTACATCATTATTAAATTAATTTAAAAACAAGTAGCTAGTATCTTCTATCAATTAAAAAAAATATTCAAATGAAGTGTCATATATATTACCTTAAACCATGGCCAGTGTCGTTTGTCATTTCGAATTTGAGGAGGGATTACAACCATGTTCGATGGTTGGATTATAAATTGAGCAAGATTTTCAAGGACCCGCATCATAATTACAAAATGTCGATGAATAGTCTTAGATGAGTACTGAAATCGATCAGCAGCATTTCTCACCGGCGTATGGAGCGTTCCATTGTGGTTGTTTTGTAGTATTGTAAGTTGTTAGTTGGCAAAGCATGTTGTAGTTCATTAGATCGCCTTTGTCGTCACTATAGGGATTGTACTGAAATTTTCCTTGCCTTCCATTTCGGCATGACAACGACATCTAAATTAGTTGTAAATAGTAAAGGAAATATATTTAATAATATTAAATGTAGAGAATACGAAAATTAGTACACTACTCATAAGAAACATATATAAAAGTCCTACTGCAACCATAGTAGAATAAAAAAAACATATGTAGAAGTCGTTCATGAAACCATACCACAAATAAGTAAGTATACGGGTAGAAAAGTCACCAAAGCTGAAAAATTCAACGATCACCCATCCATCTTAATTTTCACCACCACGATGAAACTACTACCTACCAGAAGCACCACTAGCCTGTGTACCCGAACTGTGGAATCCCCATAACTTGTCACAAATTGTGGACCCAAATGTACCTCATTTCAGGTTCCATTGTCACAAACATGGTTTGCCATTCTAATGTTGTGAACATTTTTAAGTCCTTTAAGTACAAGTTGGGATCCACGACCATTGATTTTAGTATGTCCATGCAAGCATAAACATAGAATGCATCATCCGCCTCAACTATTGCCTCAACTTGGAGCTAAAACCTTTCACGTGCATCACATGCTCGTTTCCATGAATCAAATGCATTATCCATTCTCGGATTCTTGCTTGATTGATGGTGTCTATTAGACTTTCGCTTACCTCCATAAGTGAAAGATTCATCTAATACTCCTTTCCTTGAGGTATATGCATCAAAATGTTCATCCATTTCTCGATCATCATTAGATGTAAGTGCACCCAGACGAGAAGAACAAGCAAATGCTCCAGTAGCAGATGACTTCGCAAAGATTTGTGCCATTAGGTCATAATGTTCGAGGCCTTTATTAAAAAATTATTTCGCATTGGGATGTTCCTACAAGTTGTCAAAATAAAAATAATAATTAAAATAAGGCCAAAATTTACACTTACACTTCTGGCTTTGTTTAAAACCAAACAATTACCTGAACATAACTTTCCCAAACATCATCTGGGGTTGTAACAGTTTGTGTGAATGGATCCCAATCGAATCCACTAGTTTGCCTTCAAACACGTGTACTTATACTTCAATTTTCTTTGACCATAATTTTTTCCAAGCTTTTTTGTCATCTCCTTATCTATTGTTTGCCACTGCTTATTGTTAAAACTTTTGTCCTTTTTTGATACGAAGTTACCCCCTTTGTTTACTTCATCCAACAAGATTTCTAAAAAAAAAAAACTTAATATTTTCAGTTCCCCACATCTTAAAGTCATCAACATCGTTAGCCATACTAGCCTAAATTGGGGAATAAATGAAAAGAAAAGAAAAGCAACCACATGGCTAAGTATAAGTTGTTCGATTCATGAATAGGAAAATACCAATTGGAAGAGGAAAAGAAAAAAAATTAAACAAGAATTTTCCAATTTTAATTATTTCAATTTTTTAATAAATATAATACATTAAGTATAAGGAACTATTTATAAAGAAGTCTTAATGCACTTATCAGAAAGAAAAAAGAAATACTAAACAAACAAAAATAGAAGCACACAACTTTTGAGTATAAGGCAAACCCTTATATGCATACATTACTACCTAATTGTATTCTCATGCTGAAACTTTGCCAATAAATTTTTAAATAGAAAGTTTACCCTTTATTTTTACCCTGTACATATTGCATTAGAACTTATAAAATTTGGAAGATCATATACAGAACAACTTGTTCATTCACAATTCTAAGTCCAGATTTTCGTTGACTGAAGTTCAAGTTGTCATTAATATCAATATGCTTATCGCATGATTAGACCATTGTACACATATGCATGTGTATATTACATACCCCTGCTGTTGAATTTTCAGAGAATATTAAATTGAAATATTTGAAAATTTAGAGAGAAAAATGCTTTGGCCTCTCCTCTATCGTTTACTCCTTTTCTCTAGCATTAAGAATAATCTGCTTTTTGGTTAAAGACCCCAACTACTACAAGATATCAACAATTTTTAGACTCCAGTTATATGGATGTGTTAATATATAGATATATATATATATATATATATATTGTCATAGATTAAGACCATACAGTCATTTTTTAACTGCTACTACTTATGGTTGAAGTATATTTCTCTCAAACATCTAAAGGTGCATTGAAATAGGAACAAAAATATCTTATTATTTCTATAAGTTGCAAACAAACCATTCAATAAAGGTGTCAAGTAACCAAATGTAGCAATGGTGAGTGTGTAGAAATGATGTGAGCTAATTTATAACAAAGAATGAATTGAATGGTACATATTAATAATATTGCTAGAATTCAAATGAAATTTTTTACTAGATAACGAAAATCATTTTCACCAGTGGAGGATTTGACCGAGGGTTAAGGAGATCTCTTTCTCTTTTTCATTGGCGTATTGAACAATGCACGATGAGTACAAATCTAGCCTAAAAATAACAGATTGGAGACGAATAAGTAATATAAATAAACTTTTACGGCAACAACAAATTTCACAAATCTAAGAGAATTCATAGTAGAAATCCCCCCCACCCAAAAAAAAAAAAAAAATAGAGAGAGAAATACATCAAAAATAAATAAATAAAAGCAATCTTGGCTGCATTAATTTGAAAAAGAAACCCTCTAGTAAAAAAAATATCAAAAAAAAAAAAAAAACTAGAACAACGAATATATAACTAAAGTAGAAGGAATTCTTCTAACAAATTTAATAGTTAGTACAAGAAATCTAAACCGAAACAAAAATCTATTTTCTGAGCATATTTTAGAAAAAAAATTTCCTCAAATCGAAACCAAATAATTGGTAAAAAAAAATTTTTGTTTATTTTTGTAAAATTAATTTTTTAATTTTTAAAAAACAAATTTTCAAAAGTGAACAAGGTTGATTTGTGTGTGTGTGTGTGTATGTGTGTGTGCAAATTCTAAATTGGTTTCCCCATTGGAGTTTGAGAGAATTTTCTCTTGCTCTTGGAGAGTTATATCAAATCATTCTACAAAAACTTTTCCAATCTTACCACACTTTTAGCTAGTTTGAGTGGCCTAATGTGAATCATGATGAATTAATTTCCCTCTTAATAACTATCTAAAATGTATGGAAAATTATAAGAATTGGTGTATGATTTTTTGCAAATACATGAATAGGTTATCCATAACATACTTTAAACAATGAAACTCAAGCAACGCACAAACATAAGGGAAGTGAGAGACCAACGGTCATGAGAAAAGAGTGGAAAAAATAAAATGAATAATGAAGATATACAAATGCAAACATGCTCAACACAAAACAATATGAGATTGGGAAGTTTGTAAAGAAAAAAAAAAACAACGACTACATCTACCTCTTATTTGCCATGTTTTGGTGGCCTGCAAATCTCACTATCCACATCAAAGAAATGGTGGTCACATTATCTCTGTTATTTCAACGAAGGATATCATTATTGTTATAATGACCCGAACCCGCCCCTGTAGGTTAAGGTCATGACCGACTAGTAATCATTGGATTACCTATGGCCTCTACAAGATCAAACATACAATATAATAGTAGAGGGGCCAAAACAGAAGCAGCCTTAAAAACTTTTTATCCATTGAGTGGTGCTTACATGGCATAACAAAACATTTCCATATATGTAGCAATAGCCCACACCATGAACCAAAATAAACATCTTGTACATCCAGGATCATACAAACATATAGTCAGCCGAACTGGAGGCTTAAGTACACACATGTTCTATCATGATTAACAAAAGTAGCAAAAGAAGAACGAAGAACAAAAACAAGCCTCTTGCATGAGGTACCTAGGCTAACTCTACAAAACTCGGGTTCCTTTCTCAAACTTCACTAAGGCTAGGGTTGAACATCCCCGATGCTCACCTACATACATATAAATAAAGAATGAGAGAAAGCCTAGTGAATAATACCCAAGTAAAGAGTTATATGAATAAAGTTCTCTAATAGACGATATCCTTGTCAAACACATCAAATGGCCTTAAGCCCATTCATATTTCGATCAATATATCAAACAGCCTTAGGCCCAAACATATCGAATGGCCTCTGGCCCAACAACATGTTTCTTTCAATACATCAAACGGCCTCAAAACCAAACATATCAAACGACCTTTGGCCTAACATCATATTTCTATCAATATATCAAACGGCCTCTGGCCTAAACATATCAAACGGCCTCTAGCCCAACATATCAAACGGCCTTAGGCCCAATTCATTCTTATCAAACGGCCTCAAGCCCAATTATCGTATCAAACGACCTCTGGCCCATTATTTTCACATTCGTATTTATGCGCATTTCATACTTGTGATCATAATCATATTCATACTCAAACGGCCTTATGCAAAAGATAGGCATTTAGAATACTCATTCATAATTCAACCAACAAATCCGTAAAGCTTATACAGAAGTAGCATTTGGAAGATATCACAGTTGAACATATCTTTACTAAGATATTACTCACAGTGTTCCGTCGATGGATTTGCCCTCGTGCTTGACCCTACACATTTCATAACACATTGGGTCACAAACAATTCAATCCGTTCTTAACTCATTTATTTCTCTTAGGCCACTTTCTTATCATTTTAGTTCATTTATAATGCTCAATACATGCCTAAGAGTGCTTAGAAATGAAAGAGAATGGAAAACGGAACATACAACAATTTTTCAAAATTTTCTAAAGCAGGGCTCTCTGCTCGAGGGGCAGCTTTGGTCACTCGAGCGGCTTGCAAAACTCTGTAAAAGTACTAGTTGCATGAATTTTACGCTTGAGCGACGAGCCATATAAAACAGGGTTCGCTCGAGTGCAAGGTTTGCCATTCGAGCTACCGTGCAATTCTCTACAAAACTTCTAGGAGCTAGTATTTTATGCTCGAACGACAGTTTCTTCGCTATATCTCTCTCTTAACCAATTCTCCGGGTAATTCATCTGGGAATACATCTAGAAACTCGCTAACAATAAGGACCCTGACACCCTTTCCTAATCAGTTTGCATGCTTTCATTGCAGATATTAAATAAGGTGGAGGCACTACCCCGTTACCCACAAACACAATTTCTTTCTGTCCTGGTGGTCTAAATATAACTTGTTTTGTTACACAATCGATGGTGGCACAGTATTTAGGGGTGGTTTGGGATGATCTAAATAAGTGTATTTTTTGACTTTTTACGAAAAGATGTGTAGAAAAGTAAAGAGGTGATGTGATAGAAAAAGATAAAAAAGATGGATTATTTAGGGGATGCCAAACCACCCCTTAGATAACCAGTTCATACCCAGAATTACATCAAAATGTCTAAAGTCCAAGGGTAACAAATCTACATATAATGTAGCACTCCCAATACGCATATCACAAAATTGACACACAGATGTACACAACACAGATTCCCCGGATGGAGCAGATACACATAACAAATATGGCAATGATTCTAGAGGTCTACTCAATCTAGATGCAAATGCATAAGTTACAAAGGAGTGTGTTGATCCAGAGTCAATTAACACAAAAGCATCTTGATTACATATAGAGATAGTACCTGAGACAATGGCCTCTGTGTTCCGTGTATCACCCAGAACGAGTGTAAAGACTCTCCCCTGCCTCATGGTGTCTCTGGTCGTAGTAGGTCTCATAATATTTCCCAGTTTTGGAACTGATTTAGTTGAACTAGAAGCCACTTTTCCACTGGTTTGGTTACAATCCCTTGCCATATGCCCCGTTTTATTACACTTGAAGCAAGCCCTTGAAAGTCGGTAGCAAACCCCGCGATGTCTCTTGCCACATTGACTACACATTGGGGACGTATCTCTAGAGGAGTTTGACATACTTGACGATCTCATATTCTGTTTCTTTGAAAGTCTTTTCTTTGAAAAGAAACTCTATCTCTTACTTTTCTAATCGGTTAATGGTTTACTTTGCTGGGCTATATTAGCGTCTGATATTATAGCCCGATCTAGTACATCAATATAGGTTTCCAGCTTTAGCACATTCACCTTCTCTAAAATATCATCTCGAAGACCTCCCTCAAACTTCCTCACTTTCTTATAGTCGGTATCGGCCATGTGCGGTGCAAATTTGGCCAATTCAGTAAACTTGGCCTCGTACTCGGCTACTATCATGCTGCCTTGCCTAAGTTCCATGAATTCTGACACTTTTCTATCATAGACACATTGTGGGAAATATTTGTCATAAAAGATTTCCAAGAACCGTGTCCAACCAATATCTTTATTGCTTTCACGCTTCAACATCCACCACCTTCTTGCTTCATCTTCCAATGTAAAGGTGGCTAGCAGTACTTTATGTGCCAAGGACCCATGCTTCAGCTTTCAATGGATCCAATCCCTCGTGGAATTGTGGCGGCTTTATCTTCTTATCATTTTGCAAGTCATGTACAGGCTATACCGGAGGTAGAGGTGGAGGGTGCGGTTGTTGCCACTATTGCTGTTGTCTCAACGTCTTTGCCATTTCCTGTATTAATCTTTCCATCCTATCCATTCTGGCAGTAGAGGACTCCTCTAATTCATCAGCTCTTGTTCTCACCATTATCTGATTAAACTTGCATTATTCTTTATACAAAATTTACACAAGTATGCATATACAAAAGAGCATACATATTCAAGTAAATCACAATGCAAGTATATCGTAATGCATATAGTACCCAGTCATTTGTTTCAAAAAAAAAAAAAAATGTATCACATGAATGCATCCTAGATCTTTTCTAGACACTTACGGCTCATTTGGACAAGTGTGTGAGTTATCAACTCGTGCTCTGATACCACTCTATCATGACCTGAACCCGCCCCTGTAGGTTAAGGTCATGACCGACTAGTAATCATTGGATTACCTACGGCCTCTGTAAGATCAAACATATAATATAATAGTAGAGGGGCCAAAACGGAAGAAGCCTTAAAAACTTTTTGTCCATTGAGTGGTGCTTACATGGCATAACAAAACATTTCCATATATGTAACAATAACCTACTGTGGACTCGCCTTATTCTGCGCCCCCACCTTTCGGAAAGGGTTTGAAAAGAAGGCCTCATAGTTCGGACTCCCACGGTTCTAAATCTAGTCTCACAAGTGCAATGTGAAACTGATAATCACCAAAGAGCCTAAATCCGGCAAATCGTTTTGGAAAATCGATTTTTAATCAAATAATGCCAAAATTGGACTGCTTTGCCAGATTACAGAGTCGCCACCCCAATATTTTATTTTGGAGAAATTTAGGAAACCCTGACTCGTGCCAAAGGCCACGTATCCGTCATCACCAAAGTTGCCTCGGCTTGGGAACTTGGGTGCGAGAGGGGAAGGTCCTGAAATGAGCACCCCCGCTCGCCCGATCAAAGATCGGCCTCTACTAATCATGATATGTTCTTTTATAAACCTCATGTGTTCTTATTCCAATTATTAGCTAACTTTACTATGTGACGCACACAAGCAAGTATAGACTAGTTTGCAAGAATTGGAACATTTCAAGTCGTGTTTGTCTTTGAAAATGGTTTGAATTTGCCACCCTCAAGTGGGCTTAGAAATACGGATTTGCCACCAATCAAACCTTCATCCATAGGCATTCATACAGTTTAGCAAGTAATCACATAGCCTCATGGCAAGCATGCTAGACATGGAAATATGGCAATCACAGTCATGCAAGTATTGTAAAGCGTAAAAGCTTACAGTGTACTCCAAGCCAAAAACAAAAGCTAGTTAGAAACAATGCATGATCGTAATGATGTTAGATGCCTAATGCAACACATGCAATATGAAATTAATAGGCTCGGCTACTAAGATAACATATGAATGCAACAAGTTGATAACATACTTTGAAACACGTATTCAAAGAAGTATTGAATTGACAATGCAGTTTGAATGATGCGCCGAGCCTCAGTGCATGCCAGACAAATGAATGATGCAAACATGCGAGCATAAGGTATGCTAATCAAAACATGTCCCTAATCTAACCATCGAAAGCGGGTAAATAAAAGGGAGAAAGACGCGGGGTTAGAAAACATGCACACACGCACGCACACTTATTACAACATTACGCCCTCTTGAGGGTCTGAATAAATAAGCTAAGCTACACTAAGCTAAGCTAATTATTACAAAACGAAACTAATTAACTATTCTAGTTAACTAATTATTACAACACCCGAATTGAATAACTAGCTATGCTAAGCTAATTAAAAATATTACAAAACGAATTAAGCTCATTAATTACAACATATGTATGAATGAATTAGCTAACTTATTTTAAGCTAACAAAAGCAATTAAATGGCCTCGGGGCGAGGGATGCATGCATGCTCGGTTGCTCCACCCAAAAATACCCTTGCCTTGCCATCGAATGCCTCTGTTTGCACTCATTTGATCACCAAAAAATGTACCAACTTCCAGATTGCCTCTGCTCCAACACAGGAACACATTTGTACAAAAATTGACTGGTGGCCGGTCGGCCTCAAAAAGTGGCTGTTGGCCACCCCAACTGGCCGGTCGGCTAGATCAAGTGGCCGGTCGGCTACTTCAAGTGGCCGGTCGGCCACCTTTTTTCTGGACTTCTGCTTTTGCTGCAACAGAGAGCAAACAGAGGCAAAGCAATGCATTTTCAAGAAATATGTGTACTGCTACCCCCCTTATCATCTCTCAAGCTCAAAGGAGTGTAGCTCTTGGCTCTCACACCAGCAACCAAGCATTTTCAATGCATGATGGCTAGAGAACCAAGCTTGTACAAGTCAATGAATGCACAAACAAGACCAAAACGTCTACCAACCTATCATGCATAATCAGGGGTGACGGTGACCAAGAAAAGTGGTATGTTTCATTACTTTGAGTATGAAACGGCCCATTTCCCTTATGTTTGGATTAACGTCCGATCGAAACACATGCAATGCAACACAACATGCTTAACTTGCTCAAGTTTTACTTGTCATGTTTTATTTACACATTTTACATTACCAATTAGTCCTTTAACCGGTTAAGTCCAAAGTGAGAGTCCTCTAATGGAAAGAGGGCTTAAGCCACAAGTACCTTGAGCATGAAACAGGCCTCATGCTGTTGGTAATGAACTCCCGAAGGAATTAAACCATTAGGCATGAAGGTCTCAATTCCATACTCAAGCTAACAGGAGGCTCAAAGCCACTTTCAAAACTAAGTAAAGAGTGAAGAATAGAGGGAGGTTGCAGATATTTCAGTGCTGAAATGGCATGCAAAAAGACACTAAAACATGAAAACAACACATGCAATACATGCTAAGAGCCTGAAACATTAAGCTAGTGAAGGGGATTGCACCACAACCACACAATACAAGCCTCAAAGGGCCAAACCAACTCAAAACAGAGTTAAAACATGCCAAAACAGTGGCTAAAACTTGCTAAGATTAAGACACAAAGTGCTAGAAAAGCATGCTCACATGTTAACTTGCAAACAAGACTCAAGGCATAACTCTCAAAAGCAATGAAAGAGTGAAATGAATGAGCATGCTACAACATGTAAACAACTCAAACACTTCATGCTTAAAGCCTTAAAAACAATGAACTAGTGAAGACCGTTATACTATAGCCATGCAATACAAGCCTCGAAGTACTTAACTAGCCCAAAACAGAGTTAAAGTAGGTCAAAATAGTAGCTAAAACATGCTGAAGTTAAGCTAACACAAGCTAGAATAATAGGCTAAACCATTAGGCATGCTAGACTAGAAAGCACAATTGCACTAGAAGTACAAAAAGCAAGCAAAAAAATGCTCCAACCAACCCAAAACAGAGTTAAAACATGTAAAAATAGAGCTTAAAACATACTGAGATTAAGCTAAGTTAAACCACAAAATCATTCTATCATGTGATGCTAACTAGGCATGAAAGTGAGACACAAGGAGGGGAGGCTACCCCCTCCATTTTTAGACTTCAAAACATACTTTTTACCACTGAAATAGCTCTGAATTTCAGTGGTTTAAAGGCCCAAAAAGTTTGACTTTAATATGCTCAAAGATGGTGTAAAGGCTCACACAAATAAGCAATAAGAAGGGTAGACAAGCCCTTAGCACAAAATGGCTTCAAACCAACATGTTAAGGCCCAAAAATCAAAACTTTTTGTAGTTGAAAACTAGGCCCAAAATAGTATAAAAAGATGGCCAATCAAGTGATTAAAACTAAGCGTACAAGGTAGAACTTATACCTCTTGAAGCTCAGCACAAAATAGGGCTTTAATATGCTCAAAGATAGTGTAAGGGCTCACACAAATAAGCAACCAGAAGGGTGGACAACCTCTTAGCACAAAATGGCTTCAAACCAACATGTTAAGGCCCAAAAATTAGAACTTTTTCTAGTTAAAAACTAGGCCCAAAACAGTATAAAAGATGGCCAAGCAAGTGATTAAAACTAAGCCTACAAGGTAGAACTTATACCTCTTGAAGCTCAGCACAAAACAGGCCCTCTGTTAGGTTCAAACCTCCTTGCAACAACCCAAAATAGGCTCCAAGGGACCTCAGCGCCAAGGTGGTCCAATTTGGTTAAGACTTGATGTGCAAATATGTAGAGAATTCTAACTATAAGGCACAAAACAAGAGGAGAGAGAGAGAATTCTAGAGAGAGAGGAAGAAATTTGCTCAAAAATATCCAACCCTCTAAAATGGGGGAGAGACCTCCCTATATATAGAAAATCAAGCCAAAGGCTTGTATTCATCCCTCCATACACGTGTATGGAGATGAGCATCAGTGGACAACAGCTGGCAAATAAATATCTGAAAAAGGAGAAAAATGGCCGTCGGCCACCTTAACTAGCTAACCGACCACCTCAAGTGGTCGACAAGAGGGAAAAGTGGCCAACAAGGCCCCTCTCCCTTCCAGGCAAGAGGCACCAAGGTTTGGCCCAAAAACAAGCACAAACAAAAGGATTTAGAGGCCCAGAGACAAGGCGTTCCGCCGAGAACTTCAGGCGCTCAAACAAGCACAAACAAGCACAATCATTGAGTGCACAAACGATGATGTCTAAGTCTTGTGATCGGTTAAAAATGGGGTGTCTACACCTACACCATGAACCAAAATGAACATCTTGTACATCCAGTATCATACAAACGTATAGTCAGCTGAACTGGAGGCTTAAGTACACACATGTTCTATCATGATTAACAAAAGTAGCAAAAGAAGAACAAAGAACAAAAACAAGCCTCTTGCATGAGGCACCTGGGCTGACTCCACAAAACTCAGGTTCCTTTCTCAAACTTCACTAAGGCTGGGGTTGAACGTCCCGATGCCCAACTACATAAATATAAATAAAGAATGAGCGAAAGCCTAGTGAACAATACCCAAGTAAAGAGGTTATATGAATAAAATTCTCTAATAGATTATATCCTTGTTAAACACATCAAACGGTCTTAGGCTCATTCATATTTCTATCAATATATCAAACGGCCTCAGGCCCAAACATATCAAATGGCCTCTAGCCTAACATTATGTTTCTATCCATACATTAAATGACCTCAGGCCTAAGCCTATCAAACGGCCTCTGGCCCAACATCATATTTCTATCAATATATCAAACGGCCCTAGGCCCAAACATATCAAACGGCCTCTAGCCCAACATATTAAATGGCCTTAGGCCCAATTCATTCTTATCAAATGGCCTCGTGCCCAATTATCATATCAAACGGCCTCTGGCCCATTATTTTCATATTCGTATTTATGCACATTTCATACTTGTGATCATAATCATATTCATACTCAAACGGCCTTGTGCAAAAGATAGGCATTTAGAATACTCGTTCATAATTCAATCAACAAATCCATAAAGCTTGTATAGAAGTAGCATTTAGAAGATATCATACTTGAACATATCTTTACTAAGATATTACTCACAGTGTTCTGTCGATGGATTTGCCCTCGTGCTTGACCCTACACATTTCATAACACATTGGGTCACAAACAATTCAATTCGTTCTTAACTCATTCATTTCTCTTAGGCCACTTTCTTATCTTTTTAGTTCATTTATAATGCTCAATGCATGCCTAAGAGTGCTTAGAAATGAAAGAGAACGGAAACGGCGCATACAACAATTTTTCAAAATTTTCTAAAACATGGCTTTCTTCTCGAGGGCAGCTTTGGTCGCTCGAGCAGCCTGCAAAACTCTGTAAAAGTACTGGTTGCATGAATTTTACACTTGAGCAAGACTTCTATCGCTCAAGCGACGAGCCATATAAAACAGGGTTCGCTCGAGCACAAGGTTTGCTACTCGAGCTGCCGTGCAATTCTTTGCAAAACTTCTAGGAGCTAGCATTTTATGCTTGAGCGACGGTTTCTTCACTTGAGCATCATGCACGAATTTTTGGTTTTCTAGAATTTTGTTTGAGCTTCAAACACACATTCAAGAGTCCAATTTCATGCTTGACTCACCCCAATTATGCAAGAACACTCCCAAATACATATATTTGAAGTTAACTCAACTCATAGTTCACAATCCCATGGATTTAACAAAATTTGAACTGAAAACTTTAAATAATTATAGTTCATGTTCTTTAGCATGCATTTACAAGCTTCAGGGCTTTCAAAACTTAACCATTCATGCATGCATGTATTACACACCCCTTAATTTAACATGATCATTATGGTTTATGCTCAAACATGAGAAATCATTATGAATCCAAGCATGCATGTCCATATTGATCTCAAATTCATCTATTTAAGTTTAATTCATGTAAGTAACTTCATATATGCCTTGAATTCACATCATTACAAACTCTTACCCATGAATTAAGAGTTAATTACTCACCTAGGAGCTTCAATCTTCCAAATTCTAACTAGCTCTTGAGTTAGTCCTCTCAATTCAAGCTTTTAGCTCAATTTGCCTTCACTCTCTCTCTAGGACCGTCTATCTCTCTCTCTCTCAGCAGATTTTGAGCTTTTGTAATGAGCTTAAGCACATTTAATTTTTGTTTATACATTTCCCTAATCAAACTTAAAACTAATTAATTGTGCTTAATTTAATCAATTTAGTCTAATTAATTCAATCCGAATCAACTTTTAATTAAATTTCACCATAGGCTCTAAAAAATTATGCTAATCACAATGGTACAATCAATTTTGGTTTTTGACACCTCTATAGCCCTTAATTTTCATTTATAGAAGCATATAGAACAGATTTTTCTACGGTGGACAGATATAGTTTCAAAAACACATATAATCGTATAATTAGCATGCAAGATCATCTCAAGCACATAATTATGAGCGTAATTAAGATTAACTAGCATAACACAGGGTACGTTGTTACAGTTGTCACCACCCCAACCTGCCTCTAGAGTTTAGGGACATGACCAGTTAGTAATCATAGATTACCGACAGCCTCTTAACCAAAGTACAAAATATTTACTAGTTATCAGGGCCTGAAGCGGAAGCAAAAACAAAAATAACATTGTCCATTGAGCTGTGTATACACGATATGAACCGAAATACTCAAAATATTTCAAAGCACACTTATAATATATACAAACATTTATCTTATACATAACCCAAGATCACATACATGGCTTAACAAAACTTAACAAAATAAAGCTTAACAAAGCTTGGCCAAAAACAAAAGATAAAGCCACAAAGTAGAGGCACTTTTTCGGATGGCCTTCACAAAAAGGTTGACTCTAAAGCAAACTCTAATGCTGATCTTCTAGATGCTCACCTACATATGTAGGGCAAGGGGGTGAGCTAGAAGCCTAATGAGTAATGTCAATATAAAGAGATTGAATGAATAAGTTCCAAAACTTTATAAAAACAACATTCTTAACATGATCAAAGCATTTTCAGATATATATATATATATAAAATACATAAAGTTTATCAAACCTTTCATAGTTAAACACATTATGTGGTACATCCGACAACATCATACGAAACAAACAGAGTAAAGCTTGATAGAACGACCTTAAGGGATCAAAAACATACAGAACATCCACATTGGCCGAGCTCATACAGAACGTTCACATTGAAATGAAAACATACAGAACGTCTATAATGGGTCGATTACATACAGAACGTCCATAAAAGAACGAAGCCATACAGAACGATCATACGTGATTGGAGCCATGCCGAACAATTGAGAGGGTAATTTGTGAACAAATTGGGCGGAGCTAGGTCGAGTCTTCTTTGGAAATTGGGCCTGGCTAGGAAACATTGTTTCTGAATATTGGGTCACATTGTGAGCCAAGTTATGAGCTCAGGATATCTCGGTGTGGGAACAATGGTTGACAGGCCAGTCGATGAGATCTAGTTGCGGTCAGTGGGCGAACCGAAGTGCTATGTCGGACACATATAGGGAACCGAGCTAGAGGTAGCCCGATGAGAGGATTCAAAGCAAATTGGTGGTCGTGCGGCCTGGTCAGGGTATTCGTGCCAGACAGCTCGGCTAGGCGTAGCAAGCCGAGCAAGGTGATAACCATCTCACTTGGTTGGCAGTAAGTAGGGTGTTATCACGATATGCATTATCCTTGGGACTGTAATTCCGAGGAGGACTCTGCTTAGGAGAGTTAGAGTCTTACTAGGATTGTACTAGGGATTTGTGATTCCTAGGAGGACTCTACTAAGGAGAGTTGGAGTCCGACTAGGATTGTGCCAGGTGGAATCTATAAAAGATCATGACAGGACCTATGTACAGGTATCACAATTCTGACTCTCAAATACACAGAGCTTATGTGTCTATTGTCTATTTGCTGACTTAGGCATCGGAGAGGCTTCCGGCACACACCAGCCAGCTAGCTCACGTTTGTGTTTTCAGGTGACAAAGCGACGACGTTTGCAGGAGTGCAAACTTGATCAACAGGATTATATGAGAAGATTATTTCGTGCTTGTACAATCATCAAAGATCGATATAATACAAAACGTTTATAATGAATCAATAGCATACGCAGAACATTTATGACGAGTCAAAGATAGAACGAAAGTTTCCGAAGATCAAAACATATGTTTATGGATGTCACATTCGATTATCAAAAATGGAATCTCATTCATTCTTATCAAAATATAATTTTCAGAAAACTTGTCATATCATAAACATTTGGGAATTCTATAGCATAACTTGACATTTCAGAAAATACTAATCATACTGGACATTTCGTAAACAAAACATAGATTTCATAAAACATTATATAGCATAGGCATTTCAAAATCATTTATACGAAAATATTTTTACAAAGACATTACTTACAGTGCTTGGTCAAACAATACTTCTCAGCGGATCAACCTACATAATACACACAATGACATATACATTGAAACATAACTTCAATCAAATGCTTCTCTTTCTTATTCATTTACTTGTATCGATTCCTTACTTATTAATCTCTCACGAGGCTTAAATCATACCTAGGAATGCTTAGAATAAGATGAGAATGAAAATACAAACAAAAGGTAACTTTTCAAAAATATGTCGTAGGGTTCGTCTCTGTTTCTTCTCTCTTTTCACAATAACTTCTCTCCCTCACAAATTTTCCCAAATCTTGCCCTAACTTCTCTCTTAGTCAAAGAGATTGAGCAAATCTTCCAAAGAACCATCTGTAACATCAATTTCCATCATCTTGTCACCATAGCTCTATAAAATACAAAGTGCACAGCTTTAAACCCCACCAAGACAAAGCACAACTGTGATAACCACACCATGCATATTATTCTGCATTCATTTAATTATGAAAGTGTTGACTTAATTATGATTATTCTGAATTTGATTTGCATGTGATGTGTCTGATTTTTATATGTAAATTATTTGGTAGGAATTTCGTTTCTGATCATAAATTGAAAGCTTTAATGATTTGAGAAATCATAACTGACAAAACTAATTGAATTAGTTTAATGTGTAGAACAATATGGTGATTTAGTTAAAAATCTTATTTAGATTAGTAAAATTAAGTATGATTAAATTGGGCCTTAATTGGAATTAATTAGACCAATTAAGTTATGTACTAATCATGATTAATTAAGAATAAGTGTGGATTAATTAAGCTAATGTGTAATTAGTGTTTAAGTTAATCCTACTCATGTGTAATTAATTATAAAGAAGGGTGTAGAGAATTCTAGTCTCCTCGTGTGTGTATTGTGTTTATGTTGAGTCAAGAGATATGTGTGTGAATCAAAAATCTGCTGAAGAATTCTAGAGAGAGAAAGCTCAACTTAGAGAGAGAAACAAAGAGAAGCTCAAGAAAATTGAAGATGAACAAGAGAACCAAGGGAGAAATCATCTATATTTCTGAAATTAAAGCTCAAGGTAAGTAATTAATACTCAATTTATGTAGAATCTTCATCTTATCCGTGAAATTAAGAAGAGTTTAAGATCAATCTCATGGAATTTGTAGGAAAATGGGTATTGAATAAGAACTTAAGCTAGATTCATGTTCATGAAGGATAATTTGGAATTTCATGATTTTGGTATTGAATTTTGAAGTTTGATGCATGGAAGCTTATATCTTGCTAATAGTTTTAGAAATTCATGAGTTTATATGTTCAATTTTATGTTTTGTCCTTTAAAGAAAAAGAATTTTAAAATCCTATGCATGCATGTAAGTTCATGTTTTGCATATTGTTCTAGAAATTCATGAATTTATGATCTCCCTTTCATGTTTTGAAGAGCTAAGGGAAAAGAGTTTAGAAATCTTTACATGCATCAAGTTTTGGTTCAAATCATTGTTAAATTGAAGAGGTTTTGGGCAAATGGGTTATAAAGGATCATGTATTCATGTTTTTTAAAGTGTTTTCTTGGTTTTCATTAAGACATGGATGGATTTAAGTTTTGCAAAGGTGTTCGGATGCCATTTTTATGAAATTCAAAATGTTGAAGATTTGTAGACCGCTCAAGCGGTCTATCTACCACACAAGCATACAATAAAGACATCCAGTATTTATGTCTTGCAAGTTTGAAAAGTGCTGTGAACTCGCGTTCACCGCTCGAGCGGTCTTCTGGTAAGAGATGACCCTTATTGCCTCAACCTTCCATGAGACAGAGATGAATTTGAACGCAAGAGATTTTTCAAAATCTTCAACAGAGTAATAATAGAGGTGAGAGAAGTGGGTCTCTTGAAAAAAATTAAGTCTGTGGGTCTCTTGAACCTTCCTTGAGAGAGAGAGAGATTGACGGTGGACTGTTGCAAGATTTTTCAAAATCTTCAACAGTGTAATGGAGGTGAGAGAAGGTAAAGGTAAGAGAAAGGTCTCTTGGAAAAAAAGGTAAAGGTAAGTCAATGGGTTCTCTTGGGAACATGTAAAAGTTATTGTTCAAAACTTTCTACAGAGAATATTTCAAAACAAGCAATCCAAACATGTTTTTGTACTTAAATTTTTTGAAAGCTGATTTCAAAATACAAACCAAAAAGGTCATATGTTCGCATGTACTTTCTTTCTTCGAAGAATGTTATGAAGATAACTGATCAGTACATTTTAAAGAAGTGGACAAAGACTGCAAAATCATGGAATCTAGAAGCTACTTGTGCAAGTACAATTGAAGAAGACCCAAAGGCAATGCTAGGAAGAAGATATAAAGAGTTGTGTTGCTTGCACACCTAATTGGCAACAAGGGCTACTGAAACAGAACTAGCTTATAAAATTTCTTTGGAGGTGTAACACTTTGTATTCCTTGGACTTGTGGGATTGCTCTTGGCATTCTTATTATTGCACTTGGAGCCTCTTTGATTCATTTTAGAATATTGATTGAGGTGGTATCATAATGGCAAAGTAGGATTGAACCAAAAACTTTGATTCGAATAATTGTCCTGTGAGTAGTTTTCACTCTTTTACCTTTTCTATTTTCACACTTTGAATCTGGATGTGAGACTAGAACCATCGAAAAGCTTGTTTCTAGGGCTTTGATTTAGACACAAGAACGATCCAAAACAGAGTCTGAACGAGGGTGTTATGCTCGTTTGAAATTTAAGTACCTATGTTGGAAACAAGTCCGCTCGAGCGAACTTTTGACCGCTTGAGTGGTCTATGCGAGTTACAGAGATTTTGGGAGCTTTCTTTCACCACTTGAGCCAAGTTTCAACCGCTCAAGCGGTCTATTCGAAGTCAACACTTTAAAATCCCTTAATTTGGCCAAAATTTGTCACTTTTTTGTTCTTCTCTCTCTCTCTCTCTCTCTCTTCTCCCCTTCTCCCCTTCTCTTCCATATCCAAAACCCCACCCTTCAAACCTTAATTTCTTCTACTTTTATCAAAGATTCATCCAAAATTTTGCAAGATAAGCAAAGAGGAAGTAAAGACCAACATATTTACTGATTGACCCACTTTACCTTGGAAGTTCTCTTTGGATATGCAGCTTCTTGTCTCCATTCTTGAGGTAAGGGTACTTTTAACTTGATATATTTATGATTTGAGATATATATATGTGGTATTTTCTTAGTTATAGTAATTGATGATATGATTTTGTGATATCCAGATGGTTTGATAAATAAAAAGGGTTTATACCCAAATTTTTTGAGGAAGACTATAAATGTTTTGTTAAATATTGTTGTTGATGATGATAAAAATTGATCCTTTATGTGTAAAAGAGGGAAAAGTCCCAATTTTCTCAAAAACCCTGATTTTCAAACTTGATTAAATAATGGGGCTTTGGCTCAATTGACTCTTAAATTTTGAAATTGTGTGAATGAATATAGAAATAGTGTTGAGACATGAGATTATTGAATTTTCTTGGATATATGTATTCAAATAGATGAATATTGAGATTGTAGAAAATTGGGTTGGAGAAACCCTTTATTGTTGATAATATTAAATGTTATTGTGAATTGAACAAACCTTAGGGAAATTGGATTTGAAAACTCATGTATTATGTGCATGATAATTTTCTCATGTGACTTTACAATTTTATGGATGCTTGGAAACTGTCAAAGGGGGTAAATAGCATATAAGTTCGGGTAGTTGAGTCGGGTTTTGATAATGGGTTGTGTGTTGTATTTGGTACCTACGCGGAGAGTCAAGGTACCCAATTGCCTTGTCTTGAGGTTATTGCCAGACGAATGTAGAAAAGGTTTTTGGGTGTTCACGAGCCTGCCGTTTTTAGAGTCAGCAAATGTGGAAAAACATAATTGTGGGTGTCCACGAACCTGCCCATTCAGGAGTCAGCAAATGTGGAAGGGGAAGGTTTTTGATACCCATTGCCCCATCATTTTTAGAGTCAGCAAATATGGGAATATTTTTTGTATATAAATCTATATATGTATGTATAGTTTTGCGGCTCTTGCTTGGGACGACATAGCGTATTTACCATCCCATGGTTGTAGATGAGATTTTGAATGGAAATCATGTATTGAACATTTTTTATTTTAAAAGAGAAATATAGATTTTATCCTGACAAGTGTATGGCATGATCATATGCATCTCAATTATTAATATGTCTTGTTAATAGTATTTCCTACTGGGCATTACTTCACCCTAAACTAACAACATTTCAGGAATTGATGGTGTGACTCTGCCCAAGTGATAAGGCGGTGAAGATTTTGAATGGAGTACATGGGCTCATTGGATGCTATTTGTTGAAACTCGAGAGCTTATGTGTGTTGGGACTGAATGTCCAGCCTTTTGTGCAACCAAGGGGTTTCCCTTGAAACTTGTATGCCATTAGAGTGTCTTTACTTTTGATTTCTTTAATTTTGTGAACTATAATTTGTATTGTGAGCATAAGATGTAATAGTTCAATATAGTTCAATGAGAACAAGATTTACTTACACAGTGTTTGATTGGGGGATTTGAGAAGGGATTTGGAAAGGGAAAAGGAAAAAGTGTGTAAAACTAGGTGAAATGTAGCTATATTTTATTCATATATCACCTACCTTTTCCTTTTCCCTTTTCAAATCATTTCCCAAATCCCCCAACCAAACATAGTGTAAATGAACGATAATATTTTTCTTCAAGTATTATCTTACGAGAAATGGATTTATTTGATGGAAGCTGGTCAATATTTAATAAAAATTGACTATATAAAGGTTTATAAATTTTGGGACGTTACAGGAGAGTCTTAACAAGATATTGGGAGCAGGGGATGCAATTTTAAAAGATGGGAAACTTCTCATGGAACTTCAGAAGCCAACAAAATTTGTTTGAACATATCAGAACCATTTGTGCTAATGGTAGTTACATAAGAGTAAAAAGAATTAAAGTTAAAGAGAGACCTGGCAACAGGTCTAACAAAAGGCCAAAATGTGCTCTTGAAAGGGCCACTAAAATGAAAAAAAAAATAAAAATTCTGAAATAAGGTCATCCCTGCATGTTCAACAAAGTGAATTACCTTTGCAATTTACCCACAGAGAAAAAAAAATAAAAATAAAAGAATTACCTTTGCAATCACAATTCATGCAAGTAAAAGTTATATGATAGTTTATATCTTAGAGTTCTTGTTTGTTTTTGTTTTTAATTTTTCTCGTGGTATTTAATAATTTTAAAATATGTTAGCAATCAACACTGGGTTCTTATGGCATGACCATGAATGCACCTGTGGAACAAACTACGCTACCTTCATCGTTGCATTTTAAACAGGTATGAATATTCTTTTTATTGTCTCATACGCATTCAAGTTTAGCATTTTTCATTTAACAATAATGCAACTCATTTTATTTCTCTTTCTCTTTTCCTGGAATTTATTTATTAAGAAAAATAATAGCAACTCAACACTTGTACACATAACAAAAGGATGGAATCCCCACCCGAATGGAATTTATTGACTCCAGTGTCACAGGTAATAGTACTTTTTTAATATATAATTTATTGAGTAGAATTTATTTGTATGTTTTCTAATCTAATTTATAATTAAAAAACAAATCAGCAACAAGAGTCCGGAACCTCGGGAGGAAGGATGTTTTTGCTACAAGTTCTCATGCTTATACTTCAAAATTTTTATTGCTTTTATTTTTTTTAATGTTGTCGACATAATCCATATGTTTCCTTACTGACATAATTCATATGTTTCTTTTCTTTGTGAAATCTTCAAATTATATGGATGAACCAATAGGACAATATTGGTCCCTTCAATTTAATGAAAAATCAACAAGGTCCAACTAACCTGACTGAGTTACTTCAGGTAATTTGATAATTTTTACATGCATTAAATTTTATTTAGGATTTGAACTGTGACTACTTACATATACAATTTGTACAGGCACAACCATCACCTCACGGATATGATGAATTTTACTTCAAAAATTATCACTACAAAGGTCAAGAAAAGGAGTAATTTATGCAATGTTGTCCCATGGAGTAGTTTAAGATAGTGGAGAAGTTGGACTTCATGGAGTCAAAGCCTTATATTGGGATGCTCAAGTTGTTTGAAAATGAACACTAGCTTTATTAATTTTTTAATCTTTGGATTGGTGCTATTATATTTTTCAATTTTTCCTTATATTCCTTATTGTTGTCTAAGAGACCTTGTTCTGATATATTTTGTGAATGTGAAGCTTGGCCAGCGAAACTGTATTGAGTTTAAGCTCATGCATAGTGAGTGCATCAAAAAATTCATTAAAAGTTCAACTAGATGTGTAATTTTTATAAGCCATATAACAAGGTTAAAACCATAGATTTTCTTTATGTACCATTGTTTTCTTTAATAAATATATTATCACAGGCCATTGAAATTTTTAAAAAAACATTAAAAATAAACTTATTTCCAATTATTATATACCCTATAGCCAAACTTAGCCATTTGAAATCAATTTTTTTTGTTTTTGTTTTGACTTTTTTTTTTTTTTTTTTGTAGAATCTAAAAAGTTGATACGGTTGGGAAGATGAGTGACTTTTATGTTAGTGAAAAAGTTTACTTTTTGAAGTTTTTATATAATGACAAGCAGATTTTTTCCTTTTTGGATTGACTAGGGGTGTAAAAATGGCCTGAAGTTCGTGGGCGGCCCAAAACCCACCTGAGGCCCGAAGTGAGCCCGGCCCGTTTTGGCCCGAGCCTGAGCCCATCCCAGCACCTTTGGCTTGGGCTTGGGCCCTTCATTTGAGGCCTGATCCAGCGCGTTAGCCCGTCCAGTCCCGTCCCAAAAACTTTTGGACCATATGGGCTGCCTAGCCCAACCCACTCGATGGTCAAATTTCAAAAAATGAAAATAAAAAGCAACTTGCAATGGTTAAATAATTAAAAAAATATAAATAAATAAATAAATAAAATAAATAAAAGATTGATCATGCAAAAAAAATAAAATAAAATAAAAACAAAGTAACACAACAATCAATGTCATTTCCTTACAATGAATAAATAAACAAATAAAAGAATATATATTTCACCTTGTCACCCAAAAAGCAACCTAAGAGGGGGTGAATTAGGTTTCTACAAATTAAAATAAATAATCCCCAATACAAATTACAAACCAATACATCAATTAGAACAGTAGGCAAATCAGATAATTATCACAAATAATATCAGATAAATATGGCAGTGCAAGCAAGAGCTCTACTGCTCTGTATGATAGCAGAGCTCACTCCGTGCTCTGTTCTGTCTAACATGACCCATTCCTTTAAACTTTGAAAATTAGTCGTTGCATTCCTTTAAACTTTGAAAATTAGCCATTGCAGCTGGCAAAACTGTATTGGAGCACCAGCCGTCCTCCCGAACGTCCGGTCAGTCATCTGGCCGGACGGCCGCTAGGCCAAATTTCCTTTCCCAACCAAAAACCTGTCCGGTACGACCGACCAATAATAAATATGAATGAAAAAAAAAATATATATATATATATTCAAACGGTCATATTACCGTTTACTACAATGGTAATATATATATATATCTTTTTCATAAATTTACTTCACTCTTTCAAACTACTATAAATATCCTCCATTTTTCAAAATAAATCTCACAAATAATTCTCTATCTCTTAAACTCTCTCAATCTCTCTTAAAACTCTCAATCTCTCTCAACTCTCAATAATTTTAAAGTGTCATCCCGAAGTGATAATTTTAATTATGCAACAAAAAACTTTTATCAGAAAAAACTAATTTCTATATCGCATTCGCTAATCGGTAACATTAATTAGTTTAATTAAATTTATTAGCTACTCATTTTTTTTATTAATTATTTGGGCACATATATTAATATTATTTTTTACTCATTGCATTTACACATTATTTAAATTAATTGTTAATTCTTACTTATTGTTTTACTTACATTACTATGAATCTTAATATTCCTAATATTTATGTCGATGTTGATACATATACTACAGAACATGAATATGTTGATTCTCCTTCTAATATTCATCTTCCAATAGTTGGATCATCATCTAGGGGCATAACTAGTACTGTTTGGGAACATTTTGAAAAAATATCTATAAAAAAAATCCTGATGGTACAATTACATTTAAAGCAAAATGAAAATATTGTGCATATTTACTTAGTGCTGCATCTGCAGGAAGTACTAGTCATCTAAAATAATAATGCTATATGTACCAATTAATGTACTAACTAGTGTACTAACATATGATATGGTATAATTTTAGAGGTTTTGGATATTTGTAATTTGTATAATAAGTGGGGTCAGTAATAATGCCATAACACCAGTTGGTACACTAATGTGTACACTAATTGGTGCATGTAGCACCACCGCACCTAAAAAGGCACGCTAACATACATTTACAAAGTCAACAATCTGATATTAGAAGTCAAATGCAATTACAGGCTTCATCAACTGGTAATTAGCAAACATTTTTATATGATCCTATACGTGCATGAAATTCTGTAGTTGATTATATTATTAAAAAATAACAACCTTTTACTATTAGTGAATATCTCGATTTTATCGAAATGATTCACAAAAGTTTTGCATCGCAATGTCAAAGTTTTTTAAGAAATACTACAAGAAACAGGATTTTAAAGAAATTTAAGAATATTAAAAGTGAATTATTTGACATTTTTACAATTTTGAATAGAAGAGTTTGTTTAACATATGATCTGTGCTCAAATAATAGTTTTGAGTATCAATGTATTACTACACATTTTATTGATAATGATAGGAAATTAAATAAAAAAATTATTTCATTTAAATTAACTGAACTTCCATACACTGGTCATTCGCGTGGTGTAGAAATAATGTCACACCCCAAATCCGGGCATGACCGGCCGTGGCCCACAGGGACTTAGCCCAAGGCACACGTAAGTCTAAACATGAATCCAAAACCATAAAGAATAAATGTGATGATAGCCCAGAAATAAATAAATCAACACTCAATCCAGTGACATACCACAAGTGAAAAACAAGTCATAACCAACTTCCTAAAAATATATATATACTAAATGGGACACAACCGCCCACAAAATAAAATAATTCTAAATAAAATCCAACCACAATGTATGCACAAAACTCGACAAAGCAACCTAAAACAAATTAAATAAATGCCCTAGAGGTCCATGCAATTGAGTCCCTGCTACGCCATGAGTCCATTCTAAGTCCTTCTAACACTTGGAAATGGTAAACAACTAAGTCAGCTGATAGCTCAATGAGTAGCAGCATGGATGGTAAATACAGTTTTGAAAACATGGTTCAATTTCAAAATAAGATATATATCACAGAAACTAGATTGGCATACAGTTTGATAAATACAATCTGTTTCAAAAAGAAGGTTCCACAATTCAACACTTAAAATACTCATGTCTCGCAAGAACAAGATAAACGACATTTTCCACTTAAAACAGATTATAACACGAACACCAATAATTTTCTGGGTACCAATAAAAACAAATAATATGCCACACAGTTCTCAAGGCTATAAGCCCCGTTGGATCCAATACCGAACTAAGAGTCATCCTCAGGGTGGCACCTGGGCCTTTTCTCAAAGACGATCCGATTGAAGGTCACCTAGTTATTTTTAAAGGTCTTTTCCTTACAATCGTTGAGCACTAGAGTCAACATGGCCCAACCCAGATCTGTTCCCTAGTGGCCAGAGTCACCACACACAGTGGAATAATTTCCCTGGACTAAATACACACATGGTCCCAATAATCAATACACATCAGTTTCGGAAAACATAGTAGTTCACCATTATAAACATGAGACCAAAACAAATAGTTTACAGTATGCCAAGTTTACACGTGTTGCAGAAATAATTTGATTCCATTGATAATATAATAATTTATCACAATAGTTTAGTCTTAAAACAACAATTTAATTTTCCAACAGTTCAGGGTAGGGGAACGTTTATAAAAATACGTAGCATGAAACTACTCACTTGGAAATGAAATAATATAATCCTCGAATAGAGTAAGAAAGTCCAACTAGTGCCCTGAACCAATATGAAAACTACACGTCACTACTAATTTAAAAATACTAAAGAATACGAACTAAGTAACCCCAAACTAAAGCGCACTAACACGGCTCAACCCAACTCACCGTTACTCTTAAATATTATCTAAGTTCATGTTCTTGAAGGTCTAAAATCACCCAAGACATAGGTTTCGATCGAAACTTAACTAAAAGTGACTTTAAGATAAAACAGAGTTTTTCCAATCTATTCGCTAACTTTGAAAATTAAAAGCCCGCTCCACGTTGTTCGAAAAATTCTAAAACCCTCCAGATATCAACTAATATATCCTAAGTTCCAAACCCAATTGGTTTCACTAGATTTGCTTATCAAAATAATTATCTACAATTTATTATATCCAAACAGGTTTTCTGCAGCACTTTAAAGAAATTGACGGTTCTCTTAATATACACGAGCAATCAATGCAAGGCCAAAAAAATACGAAACTATACTCGTAACCGGTTCTAATGACACTAATTTGATAATTTTTGGATTTATACCCAAATAGAACAACACTCCCGAATTTACTGTTTCGGACTAGTTTCCTGGACAGATTTGAATACCTCAATTTATATGGATTTTGACTCCCAAAAATTATGAAAAAATTCAGATATGCAATTCAATATGTAATTGATCTAATGTAAAAATTTCAGTTCAAAATTCATCCGTTTGATATAGTTTCTTGATTTTTAACGTTCGTGATTATGCCCAGAATTTTTTAACTACGAATAATACCCATTCTTTATACATGAATTTAACTTCTCAAATTTCTTAACAGTATATATATATATACAAAATATATAAACCTACAACCTCCATGAATGAATAAAATAATAATAGAATAAGGATAAAAATAAAACCAAAAGGAAGAAGAAAGACAAAGACCCACCACATCCAAAAATTCTTCCTTGTTTGCAACCCTTCTTTTCTCTTCTTCTTTTCTCTCAACCTTTCTCTCTCTCCCGTGGTGGCTCCTGCTGCTATTATGAATAGTATGAGGCAGCCTAGGGTTACATATGTATCTACACAAAAAGGCCCTAAAATATTATCTTTATATTACTTTATTTTCTAACACATTAATTAAATAAAATATAACTATTATTATAACAAAATATACTTACTAACTTGCCCTCAATATTTTTTTTTTTAAATAATAAATCTTTCCTCTAAATTAAATGCTTTCACCACAAATTTATTTTAAGTTTAAAATTAATTAAAAGATCCTCCAATAATATTTAATTTGCACCTTAGAATTCACCACCAAAATATTTGAGATTGTAATATTATTATTTAATTATTTACTTAATTTTTATATTCGGGTTCTCACAAATAAGATAAATAAAATATTTAGGATTCGTTTAGGTAATTGTAAGCATCCCATTTTTGACCGTCCTCAAGACTTTGACGTCATCGTTTGAACACCCGATGATTGTACTTGCTCGTGTTCGTTTTGAGTCCATGAAGGTCTCGGCCGAGCGCCTTGCCTTGGAGCCTCTAATCTTGTCTGCTTTGTGCTTGGTTGTGGGCCAAGAGCTTGTTGCTTCACTTCTGGAGGAGAGGGTGACCTATCGGCCATACCCCTAGCCTGCCGGCCATGACTTGTGCCTGCCGCCCACCAGTGGTGGCCCGGTCAGCTATGTTGATGGCCAGTCGGCTACATTGATGGTCGACGACCATTTTTCTCCTTTTTCAGATATTTATTTGCCAACTGTGCCAACTGTTGTTCACTGATGCTCATCCCCATACACGTGTATGGAGGGATGAATGCAAGCCTTTGGCTTGATTTTCTATATAAGGGGGGTCTCTCCCCCCATTTTGAGAGGTTATACAATTTGGAGCAAATTTTTCCCTCTCTCTCTCTAGAATTCTCTCTCTCTTCTTGTTTTATGCTTGAAAGTGAGAATTCTCTACACTTTTGCACTAAGACCCTTAACCAAACATCTTCATCTTGGAGCTAAGGTTCTTTGAGGCTTAGTTTGAGCTCTTAAGGCTGGTTTTTGCTCAGAATTGTGACTGTTTAGTGCTGTGCTTCAAAGGTATAAGGATTACCTCATTTAAGCTTTGTTTTAGTTGCTTGCTTGGCTATCTTTTTACACTGTTTTGACCTGGTTTTTCAACCATAAAAAACTCTGTTTTTAAGGTTTCAAAATGGTGGTTTAAGTTGTAACGACCCCAAAATGCGTATAAGAAGTCATCATTGTTTAACTATGGGATAATGTGTTTTAATTTAATTATATCTATTAGAATTGAAGAACTATCTGTTAAGTTATGACTTTAAAGCTGGAATTGACGACCTCTATGGGTTTAGAAATCGGAATTGAGTACATAGATATATTAATGGGAATTTTTAGAACTATTTGGAAAAATTAATTGGAAATCTAATTTGTCTGATTCGTTAATGTACGTTTGGGTGGTTAACTTGGTACTGCAAATTGAAGGCCTTAGAGGCTTCAAAAACCAGAACAGGGGACATATTTATGATCAGCACAATTTTTAGAGTCATCTGGGAAGTTTAATTGAAATTTTATTTTGCACGATTCGTAAGGCCACGTTTGGCTCTCCCTTGTGTTAAGCTTGTGTGTGTGATATATTTATATATATAGAGATATGCCATATGAGTTGTGAACTCATCTTTTTGAAGTCAAAAACAAAATATTTGAGGGAGAGAGAACCGTGAGAAAGAGAGGCCAAGAGAGAGTGAGAGAGAGAGTTCACCATTGTTGGGAGCTTGAAGATGACTTGAAGAAATTGAAGAAAGAAGAAGGAGATCAACCATGGAAGCTTGGGAAAATTAAAGAGAACTATGAGAAAGTCAAAGAGTGAACTAAGGTACGATAAATTATCTTGAATCCTTATGTTTGAGGCATCAATTTCATGAAATCATGATAATAAGGGAAGCTTTGAACCCATTTGAGTTAGGGTTCTATGTATATATTTGATTGAACCTTGATTTCCTAAGAGTTGCTTGATTGAAGAATTAAAGTCATTATATTTGTTTATTTTGAGGTTATGATGTTTGATGGAGATTAATAATGTGAAATTTGTTATGTATTAAAGGGTTTTGGGCTTTGATTTACATGGAATTGAGGTTTGATTTTGAAAATGAGAAGCCCCAATTTTTCAGCCATTTTCGGACTGCAAACTGTCCAGGGCCGCACGTGCGGCTCTGTTTCCCGCACGTGCGGGAGACAGCTTTGTCTAGTCAACTTTGAATAAGCATATCTTTTGCCTCGGGACTCCGTTTTGAGTGATTCTTGAGCCTAAAATCAAGCCCCAAAAGTATAGTTTCTAATGGCGGTGGTTTCACTCCCAAATTATAAATACAGAAATAGTTATGCTCAAATTAGTAACGACTATTCACTTTCTGTCAACCAGTTTTGTACCATTTCTTCACCTAAACCATTTCCCATCAATTTCTCCTATTTTCTGAGACATGGATTATAAATTATTAAGGAATAATGAGCTTGGTACCACCATGGCTAATTGATTGAATGATCAAAGAGAATAAGTAAAGGATCGAGTATAATCTCATATTATGTGTTGTGTACTGTACTTGTAGGTCGAGACGAGGACATCGTCCCATTACTACCGGGAGCCGATCATAGTGAGTAATAGTAGTGTAACAATATGTTTCACTTACTTCCTGTGATTATGATTTATGTATTATTATTTGTGAACGGTCTATACCATTGATGTTGTGCTTTGCTTCAATTAATCGATATGCTTGAGTAATGGCATTGATATGGACCTAAGGTCGTTCTGTCCCTAGTAATAGACGTGGGCCCGAGGCCGTTATGATGTGAATTGTTTTGTCCTTATTAATGCAGTGATACATTTGCCTTCTGTTAATACTTATTATTAATGTTCTGTTATCCGCAAGACAACTATGTCAACTTGTAATAAACCATGGGAAAATCTTTGTGCACTAATGAGTAATAGTATTGTAGCAGTACGTTTTACTTATTGTTAATAGTTAATACTGACGTTCTGTTATCTGCAAGTTAATTATCTGAATTCATAATGAACAAAAGGAACATATGTATATTATGGAACAATGATATCTTTGTGTATCTGGAATCATTTTGTTTGCTAATAATGGGCCCGAGGCCAATCTGTTGATATCTGGGCCTGAGGCCGCTCTGCATAATATGTTAGGCTTCAGGCCGTCTTGTATTATCTACGGGCTTAAAGCCAATCTGTATCATGTTTGGACTTAAAGCCATTCTGTATTATATCTAGGCTTACAACCATTCTGTATTATATCTGGGCTTACAGCCGTTCTGTATTATATCTGGGCTTACAGCCATTCTGTATTATATCTAGGCTTACAGCCGTTCTGTATCATATCTGGGCTTACAGCCGCTCTGTATAATCTGTTAAGCCAGAGGCCGTTCTGTATAATCTGTTAGGCTAGAGGCTGTTCTGTATAATCTGTTAGGCCAGAGGCCGCTCTGTATAATCTGTTGGGCTTGAGGCCGCTCTGCATAATGTGTTCGGCCTATGGCCGTTCTGTATTCTGCATGGGCTTGAAGCCAGTCTATATTATATGTGAGCCTGAGACCGTATTGAAATATAGTTATGGATAAGACCTGTATATGGTTGGTAGCTGTCTATTTATTTTATCCAAGGTTTTGCTTATTCAATTAACCTTCTTACATTGCTATTATTCACTGAGCTTTGCTCATTCTATTTTATGTATATTTCTGTAGGTGAGCCATCGGGGATTGACACTAGAGTTGTACTGAGGTTCGCCTATCTGCCAAGTCACCTGGGGTATGTCTCCGCGTAGAGGCCTTAATTTATTGCTGGGAGTCTTATAAATTATTAAGTCTTATGTAAGTGTGTGTCAGATCTATATAAATTCTGTGATTGTATATGTATATTTGGAAATGTATTTAAATGCTTAAATCCAATTAAACCATCATGTATGCACAAGCTCAATGGATGTTGTCTTTTATTGATATTGCTTCCGCCTAAGGCCCCATATATGGTTAAATATTATTTTAAAATTCTATTTTGAGGCCTAAGTACAGGCCGGTCATGGACCAAACTTTTAGGGGTGAGTTTGGGTCGTGACATAAGTCTTGGTGAGTCAGGGGGTTGTTTCCCCTTTTTGCTCTTTGGCTTGTGAAGCCTTTTGTGCCATTTCTTACTACCTTTACATCAAAATTTTTGGGCCTTTAAACCATTGAAATTCAGAGTTATTTCAGTGGTAAAAACTATGTTTTGAAGTCCAAAAATGGAGGGGTTAGCCTCCCCTCCTTGTGTCTCTCTTGCATGCCTAGTTAGCTTCACATGGTAGCTTGATTTTGCAGCTTGTGTTAGCTTAGTTCAAGCATGTTTTAGGCTCTGCTTTTACATGTTTCAACTCTGTTTTTGGTTGGTTGGAGCACTTGTTGCTTGCTTTTTGTACTTGTAGTGTAATTGTGCTTACTAGTCTAGCATGCCTAATGAGTTAGCCTATTATTCTAGCTTGTGTTAGCTTAACTCCAGCTTGTTTCAGCCATTATTTTGAGCTACTTTAACTCTATTTTGGGTCGGTTAAGTCCTTCGAGGCTTGTTTTGCATGGCTATAGTGTAACGGTCTTCACTAGTCCATTGTTTTGAGGTTTTGAGCATGAAGTGTTTGAGTAGTTTGCATGTTATAGCATCATTTTGTATGTAATTTCAGCATCATAACCTCTGTTATGTGCTCATGTGTTTCACTCTTTCATTACTTTTGAGAGTTGTGTTTTGAGTCTTGTTTGCAAGCTAACATGTGAGCATGTTTTTCTAGCCTTTTGTACTTCAATCTCAGCATGTTTTAGCCACTGTTTTGGCATGTTTTAACTCTGTCTAGAGCTGGTTTGGTCAATTGAGCTTTGTGTTGCATGCTTATAGTGTTGTGATCTTCACTAGTTTGATGCTTTTAGGCTCTTAGCATGTCTTGCATGTGTTGCTTGCATGATTTAGTGTCTTTTTGCATGCCATATCAGCATTGAAATGTCTGCAACCTCCCTATATTCTTCACCTTTTTAATTTGTTTTGAAAGTGGCCTTGAGCCCCTTGTTGTCTTGAGTGTGAAATTAAGGCTCACATGCCTAATGCTTTTAATCCTCTCTTTAGGGTTTCTACTAACCAACAACATTAGGTCTCTTTCACGCTCAAGGTACTTGTGGCTTAAGCTCTCTTTCCAATTAGAGGACTCTCACTTTGGACTTAATCGGTTAAAGGACTAATCGGTAATGTAAAATGTGTAAATAAAATGAACCAAGTAAAACATGAGCAAGATAAGCATATTTGTGTTGCATTGCATTTGTTTGGATCGGACGTTAATCCAAACATAATAAAAATGGGACGTTTCATACTCAAAGTGCTGAAACGTGCCACTTTTCTTGGTCACCGACACCCTTGATCATGCGTGATAGGGTGGTGGTCTTTCGAGTCTTGTTTGTGCATTCATTAAGCTTTGTACAAGCTTGGTTTTCTAGCCATCATGCATTGAAAATGCTTGGTTGATGACTTGAGAGCCAAGAGCTACACTCCTTTGAGCTTGAGAAATGATAAGGAGTGTAGTAGTACACACATTCCTTGAAAATACTTTGTTTTGCTTATGTTGCTCTCTGTTGCAGTAAAAGCAGAAGTCTAGAAAATGGGGGTGGCTGACCGGCCACTTGCAGTAGCCGACCGGCCAGTTAAGGTGGCCGATAGCCACATTTGAAGCCGACCGGCCACCAGTGAAAAGTTGTTCAATGTGTTCCTGTGTTGGAGCAGAGGCAGTTTGGAAGTTGGTGCAATTTTCCAAGATCAAATGAGTGCAAACAGAGGCATCTGATGGCAAGGAAAGAGCATTTTCGAGAGGAAGCAACCGAGCATGCATGCATCCCTTGTCCCTCGAGGCCGTTTAAATTTCTTTACTAGTTAGTTAGCGTAGCTAATCATTCAATTCGTTTTGTAATATTTTAATTAGCTTAGCATAGCTAGTTATTCAATTGTGTGGTAATAATTAATTAGCTAGAACATCGTTTTGTAATAATTAGTTTAGCTTAGTTTAGCTTAGCTTATTTCATTCGGACCCTCCTTCGCGAGGGCGCAATATTGTAATACGTGTGCGTGCGTGTGTGCATGTCTTCCAACCCCACGTCTTTCTCCCTTTTATTTACTCGCTTTCGATGGTTAGATTAGGGACATATTTCAATTAGCATACCTTATGCTTGCATGTTTGCATTCATTCATTTGTATTGCATCCACCGAGGCTCAGCGCATCATTCAAACTACATTGCAATTTCAATACTTATTTGAATATGTGTTTCAAAGCGTACTGTCAAATGGTTGCAAATGCCATATTAGTAGCCGAGCCTATTAATTGCATGTGTTGCATTAAGCATCTTAACATAGTTAGGATCATGCATATTTCTAATTAGCTTTTGTTTTGGCTTGGAGTACTCAGTAAGCTTTTACGCTTTAGCATACTTGCATGAGTGTGAGTGTTGCCATACTTTCCATGAGGCTATGTGCTTAATTGATTAACTGCATGAATGCCTGTGGATGAAGGCTTTGTTGCTTGAATTTGAACAATTCAACGAGTGTGAGTTTTAAGCCCACTTTGCGAAGTGGCAAATCATGTTTTAAGCCCATCATGTTTGATGGAAAATCCGCGTTTTAGCCCACTTGAGGGTAGCAAATTCAAACCATTTTCACAAACAAACTTGAGTTGAATTCGTTTCAAATATCGCGACTTAGTCTATACTTGCTTGTGTGCGTCACATAGTAAAATTAGCTAATAACCGGAATAAGAACACATATGTTTATAAAACAATATATCATGACAGTAGAGGCCGATCTTTGATCAGGCGAGCGGGGGTGCTCATTTCAGGACCTTCCCCTCTCGTACCCAAGTTCCCGAGCCGAGACAATTTTGGTGATGACGGACACGTGGCCTTTGGCACGAGTCAGAGTTTCCTAAATTTTCCAAAAACAAAATATTTAGGTGGCGACTTTGTAATCTGGCAAAGTAGTCCAGTTTTGGCATTATTTGATTCAAAATCGATTTTCCAAAACGATTTGCCAGATTGGACTCTTTGGTGTTTATCAGTCTCACATTACACTTTGTGAGATTAGATTCAAAACCGTGATAGGAGTCCAAACTGTAGGACCAATTCGAGCTCTCCGAAAAGGGGGGCGCAAAGAAAGTCGAGTCTACAGTAATGCAGCATATTATAATCAAACTGTAGCACATTTAAAATCAACTTTACAATTATTTGTTGATGGTGATTTATTTCATGTTCGTTGTTGTGCCCATATTTTAAATTTGATTGTTAAAGAAGCTAAGCGTATATACGAGACTTTTGTACTTGTAATAAAAAATGCAGTTGTTACTATTATGTCTTCTGCTAATCGAATTTCGGAATATAGAAAAATTTGTCAACGAGAAAATATGTCATTTAAAAAATTAATTTTAGATGTAGATAGCAATGTATAATATGCTAAAAATAGCTTATAAACAAAGAAGAGCAATAGATTTATTTTTTGCAACAACATCAATAGAAGGAGCACTAACTCCCACATAACTTAATTGGTGTCAAGTAGCCTTGTATAAAATTTTTTTAAAAGTTTTTTATAATTCAACGAAATTATTTTCTTATATATATATTTCTACTTCACCATTTGTTTTACATATGCTAGCAGAAATAATTAAAGTTTTCGTAAAATATATGAGTAATGAATATTATGTAACCATTATTATTTCAATGAAAGCAAAATTTGATAAATATTTTGATTCATTGCCTCATCTTTTAGGGTTAGCCATAATAATTGATCCTAGGTGTAAAGAAATTAGTTTACAAGAATTTTTAGAACAGATTTTCGTTGATCAAACACAATTTGCCTCTATTATGCAAACATGTAACAGATTATTTAAAGAATACAAAGCAGCTGCATCTGTAAATACACCTACACACATTACACTACCAGTATCATCTCGAGGTGGGAGATTAAGTATTTTTTCAGTAATAAAAAGTATAAGAATATCTCAACATACAAGTGCAAGTAGTTTTGAACTATAACATTATTTGGAAAGCCTGTCAGTGGATGATTCTGATGATTTTGACATTTTGGAATGGTGGAAACAAAATGAAACTATGTGGCCTGTGGTTTTACAGATGGCCCGTGATATACTAGTTGTTCCTATTTCTATAGTTGCTTCGAAAATAACTTTTAGTGCAGGTGGACAGGTGCTAAGAGATTACCGAAGATCATATGCATGCGCTTACAAGAAGACAAAATTATAGTGAAATGAGCGAATTCAAAATGATTTGGATGATATATCCTCGGGCAATGCGATTGAAATGTCTGTCTCCTCCGATGATTGATCAACAATTTTTTTTTTACTATTTTATTTCATTTCATTTATTTTATTTTATTTAGATTACTGAGGTAGAGTATAATGTAAATGATTAGTAGGGATATACTTAACCTATAGTGATGCAATTGCTCTACCATCATCAATAATCTACACCTATTTTATTTAATAATATAAATTTTTGTAATATTTTGTTTCATTTTGAAATAAAAATTATTTATTCAATAAATGTTATACAATTAATTTAATATTGTAATACTGAAAGTTTCATTTTCATCTATATAAAATTATTCATTTTGAAAGAAAAATTACATAATTGCATACTTTTTTAGTTATACGTTCATAATTAAAAAAATATAAGTCATACATAATTAAATTTAAATACCACCATGAAATATTTTCAAACAAAACATTTTATTAATCTTAACTAAAATACTCTAGTATAATTTTTCTTTTATTTTTTATTTCTAATAAATAAGCTATATAGATAATATATTTATCATTTATTTTTCAAAAAAAAAAAGGCCCGATTAATAGCGGCCCGAGCCCTATTATGAGTGGGCTTGGACTTGGGCCCAACTTTTTGGCTCGTGGCCCGGCCCACTAAAAAGCTGGAGCCGGCGAGGCCCGCTTGGGCTGGCCCGGGTCGGGCCATTATTACATCCCTAGGATCCACCATCATTCCAAATAGTTTCAAAAACCTCTTCTTTTTTGTTTTTGCTTTTTGTTTTATCAGTTCATATATTTGGTTTCAACACAAACAATATATAATAAAACAATGCTCATTTAGTCCAACAAGATATGTAATGTGTTTCTAACAAAATGAAAAATATATATAAAAGAATCAACACTAGGATATAGAAGCACTAGTCTTACATATTCTTACATTAATGTTGAAATAAAGAAGAAGAACAAGCACAACTAAAATCCTTCAATTAAGCGAGACCTTTTGATCAAGTCCTCTTAATGGCTGGGTTGCTACGCCCATGTCCCATGTTTGTTGTGGGTGGAAGACACAGCTTGTGAAGCAATAAAGAACTTGATGAATCATAAACAAAATTAGTGTACTTGTATTTCTTGCGAGAGCAATGTCAATAAAGTTCCCTGCCTCGTCATGCATTAGCTACTTCCCAATCTCTAATGCATCGAACTGCTAATATATATCATGATCAAATTTGTGAATTTGCCGAACGATTTGATAATCATAGGAGAAATGTCATATCTAAACACGGGCCAAATTTATATATATATATATATATAATATTAGAGCTATTTTATGCAAATATATTAACTAAAACAAATTGAGAACAAAACGTTAAGGAATTATATGAACCTTAACAAAGATCTTGATCTTCGAAGTTCAAAAGGACCATTCAAAAGAATTGGCACTAATACATACATTGTAACATCAATGACTTTTATGTGTCTACTTTATTCCATGCTTGAGTGGAATCAATTATATGAAGGCTCAGAAAACATGCTTGTGAGAACTTCTTTGATGTTCTTTTCTCTACATCAATTATTGGAAGATTATGTGGTTGTATTCCTTTTCTTTTTGTTGGTTGGTGTCACGCCCCACTTTTTATTACTCGGAGTCATTACCAAATTCTTTAACTTAATCCAATTTTAGAGATAACATGCGGAAATAAACTCATACATTCAATCCGTAGAAATGATTAACAATACTCTCATTCGTATGCAAAGTAAACATTACATGAACTAACTTAATAAATTGCCCTTGGGCTTACATCATTAAAAGTACAAGAAGAAGGGTGTAACCCTTTACAACAATGGCATTCCGCCAACATAACTAAGGCCCCGTGGCCAACATATAAGAAGATCCAAATCTTGTAGCACACCCTGCTAAACACCTGAAAAAGATCCAACAACGTGGGATGAACATATAGTCCAGTAGGAAACTCAACATGCTCCTTAACAATAACAACATTACAGATAGCTATGATCATGAACACCCATTCTCATACTAGAATAATAATGTGACAGTTCATACAAAATATATATATAAATATATATATGAACTTTTCTTGAAAACAATCATTTAATTCACCGCTATAAGCGATTTATCCTCCCTTTTTCCTTTCATTAACCCCCGTTCCCAATCTTTTATAACATTAACAACTACTTAGAAACATAGATTCACTAAGCCCATTACTCTTCCATTTGCCACACATACAACAGATGTGCCTTTTCAAAACATATTTGGCATTTCAATGCAATTCCAATTATATCATAATTATCCATGCACACCTCTATAAAAAAAAAATAACAACTCAACTACATACATAAAATCAATCAATGAGTCAACTCGTCCCTCCAACACTATAACAAATACAATCCACAATGTTTCCAGATACATTGAAACAATAACAAAACAACACTGCCCTACTAGCTATATGCGTAGTAAGCCAAAGATACACTTCTCACCACAATCTACCAGTTTACCAGGCGCTAGCTGGAAGGGTATGGTACCTTAGATTATCAGCGCGTCTGTTCTCCAGGCGCTAGCTGGAAGGGTATGATACCTTTGATTATAAGCGCTGAACACATAAGTGTGTGGAGTCCATCCCCTATCTTCTCACACACACTGGAGTACAACCCCTCTCTTCTCCCAAACCAGTATACAAATATAATGTAATTCAGCATTTCATTACATATAATGTTCAATCAACAATGGTGTATTACATACACAGCAATTCAACACAACCACGTCATCCTCCACCGATGACCAAGGATAAAACCTCTAGATGCAAATATTTAGTACACCTATTAAAGACTCAATTACTATGAGACCACAAACCCGACAACAACATTAACATGGTAGTTCAAGATTCAATTCCACACATGTGTGTGTTCAACACTCATGAAACAATAATCCAATTTTCATACGTATTTCAAAACACTTTTCCCATTTCACAAAATAAGTTCCACTTCCCTCTTTGTTTTAACAAAACCAACTCTGTCTCTTTAGTTGTCACAAAACCAAACCCATCCCTTTTATTTTACAAAAACCGATTTCTACCAATAAGGAAGCCATAACTCACATTAGTACACTACATACATTTCAAACCCATTTCAAAGCCAAAGTTAACCCCTTAGGCATTAACACCTTCACCCACTCACATCAACAATAGAGAGTTACAATTTAGGTTCATTATTCTCCATTTTAATTTATCAATCAAAATATGATTTAGGCCTTTTTCCTTTATCAACTACAACATGCTAATTTACACTCCAATTAGCCCAAAACAACTCTCAATGATAACATAACCATTTTCAAATACCCAACCCTAGGTTCCTTCACATGATTTCAAACAAATCCAACATGGATATGATTTTTATGCAATACAAAATTACCACATGTCTATCTATAGACGAAGTATTGAAAAAGAACAAGGAGAATCCCTACCTCGAATAGAGAAGACGGAGATGAAGACCAAAGACCCACGTGCTCCAAATCCCAAGTTTCTCAGATTAAAACAAAGCTCTCGCGAAGCTCTACCTTTCTTCCAAAGGAACTAGAGTAGAAGACCACCGGGAACAGATCAAAACTTAGAGAGAAGGTAAGAGTAGAGAGAGAAACTCTCAAGGGGCGGTTTTTAAAAGTTAAGAGAGGAAAAGTAGGTCAAAAAGTGATCCAAAAAGTGAAATCACGGACTGATGTAGTCGACTCTCCGCTCGAGCGTAGAAAACCCCGCTCGAGCGTAAGACACAGACTCACGCTCGAGCGTGAAAAGAGCCGCTCGAGCGATGATTGCACACTTCCAGAATTTTTGCAGTCTACTCTCCGCTCGAGCGTAAAACTCCCCGCTCGAGCGTATGGACAAAAATCAAAGGATCACGCTCGAGCGTAAAAACTACCGCTCGAGCGAACTAACTGCAGAGTAAAGTACTGGGAGATGGAAAATCACGCTCGAGCGTCCAAACTGCCGCTCGAGCGAAAAGGCAGCAACAAAAGCCCGCTCGAGCGTAAAACCGCCGCTCGAGCGGAGAGACCAAAACCTGGGCAAAATTTTCAAAGCTTTAAAACACAACCAACTAATTCCCAACTTGCCCAACACAACCCAAAACTCTAAAACAAAGAGTAAGGGATAGAAATGAGGATAAGACAACAACGAATCTACGGAACTGAGTCCAGATTATAGATATACTATAGCGACCCTGGTCTTTTCCCATTTAATTATTGTATCCGGACTGTTCCGTAGATTTTGTCATTGTATATGGTTGTTGTTGTTATTCCTTATTTTCTCTTTTGGAATTATAGGATGTGTTGGGCAGGTTTGTTTCAGGTTGGTTGGGTTTAGAAACCAAGAGTTGCTGTCCAGGTTTTTGGTTCTTCGCTCGAGCGAGGAGTTGTTCGCTCGAGCGAGAGGTAGTGTTTGATTTGGACCTGTAGCTGTGCATTCTTGGCTCGAGCGAGCTTTTCTTCGCTCGAGCGAGTTAGTTCATCCTTCGCTCGAGCTATAGTTCCTTCGCTCGAGCGTGTGTCTGGGTTCAGACCTGAGGGTTTGAGTTCTTCGCTCGACCGAGCTTTCTTTCGCTCGAGCGAGCATTTGAGTTGTTGGCTCGAGCAAGGCTTCCTTGGCTCGAGCGTAGTTTCTCTGTGTCTGGTCGCTCGAGCGACCAAGTCTTCGCTCGAGCGAGCCTGTCCAGTTTATATACACAGCAGCGGGATTTGATCAGTCTTTTTCATATTCTTTTGATTCAAAACCCCAGGTTCGACTTCTCTCTCTCCCTACTCACCTTCTTTCTTAGATTTGATCCACTTAGGGTGTGTTTCTACCCTAGATCCTTCATTAAAAAGATAGAGTGAGGCAAGGGCTACCATTTAATCTGAGCATTTGACGATTTGGAGCACTTTGGTATTTTGGGCATTCATCTCTTTCTTCACCTTTTTGGGTTGTTTTCTTTGAGGTAGGGATTTCCTACTCCATTTTATAGGTTTTGCTCTAAGTTTTGGTATTTTGATGTGTTGGGTTACTTTGGTAATTTTTGGGAAAACCCCAGTTATTGTAATAAATTAATTTATATAATCAATTCAGGGAAAATTGGGGAATTTAGTTGAATTCATGGAATTAATGAATTTATTGATTAAATGGTGTAGTTGGTTAGTTTAATCACTCACCTATGAAAATGTTGGAATTATGTTAGTTGATACATTTATTTCCTGTTTAGAAATAACTGTTTTGGGCTATCGGTGGAGGATAGTCGTGATTGTTGTAGACATTGCATGTGGATTAGGAATAACTGAAACTAATCACATTGGTTAAGTCATTAACTTTGACTATTGCATTGATACAGAAAATACGTGTATTGATTGAGCATTGCATTTGCATACATTGTTTTGTGTGGGAGGAGATAGGGGATGTACTCCACGGTTTAGGGGAAGATAGGGGATGGACCTCTAAACCGGATTTTGTTTGGGAGGAGATAGGGGATGGACTCCATTAGCATCACTTTTATGTGTGCTTATTATATTGAAGTGTTTTTATTGATACAGCACTAAAATGTGTATCAATCTGGAAGTATGAAGTGTTGTGAATTGAGCTTGAGTCTCATTTGTTTGTTGATATTGGAAGGATGTGAATATGGTATATGTAATTCACTGTTGTAGGTTGGCCAGGTTCTGAGCCATGTTGATAAAATTGGAGAGTAAATTGTATCTTAGACAATAGTGTCATGAGACTGTAAAATGAAGTGGTTGATTATCTTGGTTAACCATCTGTCAAATACTATTGCTTTATTCATTGCTTATATGTGGTTTAGTATATTTCTACTGGGCTGTGGCTCACCCTTTATGGGAACATCATTTTCAGGTTCAGGTGATAAGCAACCTCCCAGGACTTAGTTTGGAAGGATGCGGATTTTGAAGACTTGTCTTTAGTTATTTATTTTAAATAAGGTTACATGTAAACATTCAAGCCAAGGGCTTAACTTGTAAATGGGTTAATACTCATTCTTTTGTGTCCAAGTGTTAGCTTGGAAAGATGTAAGCCCTTAGGGCATTTATTTTGATGTTCCATGTAATGACTTTTAATAAAAGTACTCTGATGAATAATTCAAAAGATTCGTTTTCTTTTAATAATGCACGTTAATGTTATGTACATTATGGGTTTAATTTGAGGGCGTTACAACTTGGTATCAGAGCGTACCGGGTTTGAATACTTTGGGTACGTGGGAAGTGATTAGTATCACATTGGGTTCGTCTCGTTTGATAGAGACTTAGTGTAATGTTATATGCTTATGTGATAACATGTTTATGTGATTATGTGGGTATGGAATGTAGTTTCTAGGATGTTGATTGGACCCTTGAGTTTCTTGTAGTCTTGTTGGAAAGGCACTTGATCACTGCTGCTTCCAACCGGAACTATAGTAACGCATTGGGACTATCATTATCCGGGAATGAAATTCGTAGGTGCTTATGTGATTATGTGCTTACGTGGAATGAATTATTGTTGTCCAATGCATTAGGACGCGAGTGTTTAGTTTCGGCACATTTATTAATGTGCTAATGCCTTTGTTTCCTTTATTAGGATGTCAGGACGAGGACGAGGACGCGGTAGGCGTGGTAGGCCGGGTAGGCAGGAGGTGCCTGTGCCAGAGGAGATTCCGGCAGTTCAGGAGGGAGTTGGCCAGGCCAATGTGGCTGAGCCAGTAGGCCAGCAGGCTATGGGCGCTCTAGCCCGAGAGATAGCAGGGGCATTCAGGGAGTCAGTAGGCATTCTCAGAGCTGAGAATCAAGCTCAGGTTGTTGCTGCAGATGCAGGACCTTCCTTTCTGAAGAGGGAGTTCTTCCGGTCTAATCCGGATGAATTTGTGGGTGATCCTAAAGAGCCGCTTAAGGCAGATGAGTGGCTCGAACAGACAACGAAGACGTTTGAGATGCTTGGCATCGAAGACGAGGGGTTGAAAGTGACCTTGGCATCTTTTCAGTTGAAGGGAGATGCGGGTCAGTGGTGGAAGTTCACTAAGGGGCGTATAGGAGGTACATGGGAGGCTTTTGTGAATGCATTCCAGGAGAAGTTTTTATCTCCGGCAGTCAGGGAGAAGCTGCGAGACCAGTTTTGTCAGCTTAAGCAGGCGAGTTCTTCAGTGGCCGAATTTGAGGCTGCATTTACTAGTTTGTCCAGGTTTGCACCTGAGTTGGTGGCGTCTGAGGAACGCCGTTGTATTGAGTTTGAGAAGAAGTTGAGGCGTGGCCTCAAGCTGAGAGTTGGGGGAACTATGATTCGAGATTATGGGCGTATGGTTGATGCTGCAGCCCATATGGTGATCATGATGCAGGAGGAGGAGGAAGGGCAGAAGGGCTCCAAGAGGAGTCAGGATGGTCAGAGTGATGGTAGGAGACAGAAGGGTTTTAATCCCCAGCAGTCTCAGGGTAGCTATTCTAGATCGACTTTTCCTGTACCGAGTGCTAGTTCGGGGAAAGGCAGTCAGGGAGACATTACCTGCTTTAAGTGTGGCCAGCTAGGCCACAAGTCTCCAGTTTGTCCTCAGAGGGGAGGAGTTCAGAGAGCAGCATCATCTTCGGCTCGATCTCAGAGCCAGAGTCAGGGTAGAGGCCAGCCACTCTCGTGTTATCAGTGTGGTCAGCCAGGGCATATGAAGAGGTATTGCCCGCAGTTGGGTGGCACACCTGGTGCATCCAGTATGAGGCCGATTCAGGGTCAGCAGCCAGCTCCGTCAGGTCAGGCCTCGAGGGCCAATCAGGGGGCTTCATCGTCCCAGTCAGTACAGCAATCTTATGCTCCTAGGGTTGAGCAGGTTGATCAGAGGTCGTCTGGGCGAGTGTATGCTGTTACCGCACAGGATCTTGTGCCAGCACCATCAGTTGTGAGAGGTACCTTCTTGTTTTGCAACTCGGTTGCTAATGTTTTGATTGATACGGGTGCATCTCATTCCTTTGTGTCTGCTGCATTTGCATCTGTTTTGGAGTTGGAGTTAGCACAGTTAGCATCTCCTATTTGTGTAGTGTCACCTCTTGGGGGTGAATTGATTTTGAAACAAGGTGTTAGGGGTTGTGATATAGAGGTTGATTATCATAGAATCCCATTTTCCTTTGTAGTTATGCCTATGAGGGGTTTCGATGTTATTTTGGGTATGGACTGGTTATCGTCATACCGGGCAGTTATTGATTGCTACCGCCAGAGGGTCACTTGTTGTACCGTGAGCGGAGAGTATTTTCATTTTCTGGGGGACCGGGTTGGTGATGTGTTGCCACCGGGGTACATTCCGCGAGGACAGAGTGAGCTTAGTAGTCTACTTGCTAACTTTTTGATTAGTGAGGATGATGAGACTCAGATTGTGTTGCCAAGGGTGGTTTGTGAGTACTCGGATGTCTTTCCCGAGGATCTTGTTGGTTTGCCACCGCATCGGGAGATTGAGTTCTCTATTGACCTAGTGCCCGGTACGGCGCCGATTTCCATGGCACCTTATCGTTTTGCCCCAGCCGAGCTAGTTGAGTTGAAGACTCAGCTCCAGGAGTTGCTAGACAAGGGTTTTATTCGTCCTAGTGTTTCGCCGTGGGGAGCACCAGCTCTCTTCGTTAAAAAGAAAGGTGGTGCTTTGAGACTTTGTATAGATTACCGGAAGTTGAATCGGGCTACGGTCAAGAATAAGTACCCTATGCCCCGTATAGATGACCTGTTTGACCAGTTGAAAGGTTCCCGTTGTTTCTCTAAGATAGATTTGAGATCGGGTTACCACCAGTTGAGGGTCAGGGAAGAGGATATTCCGAAGACGGCATTCCGTACGCGGTATGGCCATTATGAGTTTTTGGTGATGCCATTCGGGCTCACTAATGCACTGGCAGTTTTTATGGATTTGATGAACCGGATCTTCCGGGAATTCTTGGATCGGTTTGTAGTCGTTTTTGTGGACGACATCCTTATTTATTCACCTTCTGAGGAGAAGCACAAGGAACACTTGAGAGTGGTGCTTGAGTTACTTAGAGCCCATAAGCTTTATGCTAAGTTTGGGAAGTGTGAGTTCTGGCTAGAAGAGGTCAAGTTTTTAGGCCATGTTGTTTCTGGGGAAGGAGTGTCTGTTGATACATCCAAGGTAGAGGCAGTGCAGGATTGGGCACAGCCTAAGAACGTTTTTGAGATCCGTAGTTTTCTGGGATTAGCTGGTTATTACCGTCGGTTTGTAAAAGATTTCTCCAGATTAGCTTTGCCTTTGACTAGGTTGACTCGGAAGGGAGTCAAATTTGTATGGAGTGAGACTTGTGAAAAGTCGTTCCAGGAGTTGAAAGTTAGACTGACCACCGCTCCGGTCTTGATTATTCCAGAGAGAGGGTTGGGTTATGCAGTCTATTGTGACGCCTCACGAGAGGGTCTGGGTTGTGTGTTAATGCAAGAAGGGAAAGTAGTTGCCTATGGCTCACGTCAGTTGAAAATTCACGAGCAGAATTACCCTACGCATGATCTAGAGTTAGCAGCTGTGATATTTGCCTTGAAGATTTGGAGGCATTATCTTTATGGTGAGAGATTTGAGGTATTCTCGGATCATAAGAGTCTGAAATATTTGTTTACACAGAAAGACTTAAACTTGAGGCAGAGGAGGTGGATGGAATTTATAGAGGATTATGATTTTGATTTGCATTATCATCCGGGAAAGGCCAATGTGGTGGCCGATGCCCTTAGCAGGAAACCTATTGGTGATATGGCTGGTATAGCCATCCGAGAATGGGAGATGTTGGGTGCACTTGGGGAGTTTGACTTACTTCTGGGCGAATCCGTAGAGGCTGCGGCCTTATTTTCTGTTGTTGCACAGCCCACACTTGTGACTCGAGTGTTAGAGGCTCAGAGAGGTGACCTTGAGGTAGAATCTCTCCGTGAGAAGATTTCCGGTGGGAAGGTAGAGAAGGGTTTGACAGTGTATTCCGACCAGAGTGTGAGATACCGAGACCGTCTGTTTGTGCCGAAGTCTTGCCGAGAGGAAGTACTCCGAGAGTTCCACCATTCACGCCTTGCGGTGCATCCGGGAGGCACTAAGATGTATCGGGATTTGGGTCGCCAGTTCTGGTGGCGGGGTATGAAGAGAGATGTGGCAGCTTTCGTATCTAAGTGCCTTACTTGTCAACAAGTGAAGGCCGAACATCAGAGGCCAGCGGGTTTATTGCAACCCTTGCCTATTGCCGAGTGGAAGTGGGAGCATGTCACTATGGACTTCGTTGTGGGTCTTCCGAGGGCTCAGCGGGGTAGTGATGCTATTTGGGTAGTTGTGGACCGGTTGACTAAGTCGGCGCATTTTATTCCTATGCGTGTTAGAGATTCGGTAGATCATCTTGCTGACTTGTATATTCGGGACATAGTGAGATTGCATGGGGTCCCAGTGACGATCGTCTCAGATAGAGATCCTCGTTTTACTGCCAGGTTGTGGCAGAGTTTGCAGAGTGCCTTAGGCACTAAGTTGACCTTTAGCACGGCTTATCATCCTCAGACTGACGGACAGTCCGAGCGTACTATTCAAATCCTTGAGGATATGCTTCGGGGTTGTGTTCTAGACTTTAGTGGATCGTGGGAGAGGCACTTGCCGTTGGTGGAGTTTGCCTACAATAACAGTTTCCAATCTAGTATCGGTATGGCACCATTTGAGGCCTTGTATGGCCGACCGTGTAGATCTCCTGTTTGTTGGGCTGAGGTGGGTGATGCACCTCTGTTGGGTCCGGAGTTGGTGAGGGAAACGACGGAGAAAGTTGAGCTTATCCGTAAGAGGCTTGTTACAGCACAGAGTCGTCAGAAATCGTATGCCGACCGTAGGAGGAGAGCTTTGGTGTTTGAGGTGAGTGATCATGTCTTTCTGAAGATATCACCTAGACGAGGTTTGATGAGGTTTGGGAAGAGTGGGAAGTTGTTCCCTCGGTTTATTGGTCCGTTTGAGATCCTTGAGAGGATTGGCGAGGCTGCTTATCGTTTAGCCTTGCCGCCGCAGTTGTCCGGAGTACATGACGTGTTTCATGTGAGTATGCTTCGGAAGTATGAGCCGGATCCATCACATGTGTTGGATTGGACCGATTTAGTGGTTGATGTGGATATTTCGTATGAGGAGAGACCGGTTCGGGTATTGGATAGGCGGGATCAAGTTTTGCGAGGCAAAACCATCCCTTTGGTCAAAGTTTTGTGGAAACACCACGGAGTGGAGGAAGCCACTTGGGAACGTGAATTGGAAGTCCGCGAGAAATATCCGGACATGTTTGTTGATTTGTAATCTTACAACTAGATTCTGTTATATTGTTGAACTTAAGAGCTTTACATATGTCTTAAGTTGTAAAACATTGAGTATGTTATGGTAATTGATTGTATCTTGAAACTTGTTTCATTATAGAAGATTAGTGTAACATTGTATATGTTGGTTACATTGTTGGATGTGTTATATATATCATGCAATTGAATATGATATGGAAATTGTTAACATTGAAGGGAATAATGCATAATAGTGGTGCAGGTTGAAATATATATTATCTTATATATATTGTGGGATACCTCTTGATAAAAGGATGAAGTGACCAGTATTGGGTCAAGTTGTTTATTATGGTTATATTATATCATTGGGAAATTGAGAAAAATCTGTTTTCAAAAATTCATGCTTAATTTCGGGGACGAAATTCTTTGAAGGGGGGGAGGTTATAGCGACCCTGGTCTTTTCCCATTTAATTATTGTATCCGGACTGTTCCGTAGATCTTGTCATTGTATATGGTTGTTGTTGTTATTCCTTATTTTCTCTTTTGGAATTATAGGATGTGTTGGGCAGGTTTGTTTCAGGTTGGTTGGGTTTAGAAACCAAGAGTTGCTGTCCAGGTTTTTGGTTCTTCGCTCGAGCGAGGAGTTGTTCGCTCGAGCGAGAGGTAGTGTTTGATTTGGACCTGTAGCTGTGCATTCTTGGCTCGAGCGAGCTTTTCTTCGCTCGAGCGAGTTAGTTCATCCTTCGCTCGAGCTATAGTTCCTTCGCTCGAGCGTGTGTCTGGGTTCAGACCTGAGGGTTTGAGTTCTTCGCTCGACCGAGCTTTCTTTCGCTCGAGCGAGCATTTGAGTTGTTGGCTCGAGCAAGGCTTCCTTGGCTCGAGCGTAGTTTCTCTGTGTCTGGTCGCTCGAGCGACCAAGTCTTCGCTCGAGCGAGCCTGTCCAGTTTATATACACAGCAGCGGGATTTGATCAGTCTTTTTCATATTCTTTTGATTCAAAACCCCAGGTTCGACTTCTCTCTCTCCCTACTCACCTTCTTTCTTAGATTTGATCCACTTAGGGTGTGTTTCTACCCTAGATCCTTCATTAAAAAGATAGAGTGAGGCAAGGGCTACCATTTAATCTGAGCATTTGACGATTTGGAGCACTTTGGTATTTTGGGCATTCATCTCTTTCTTCACCTTTTTGGGTTGTTTTCTTTGAGGTAGGGATTTCCTACTCCATTTTATAGGTTTTGCTCTAAGTTTTGGTATTTTGATGTGTTGGGTTACTTTGGTAATTTTTGGGAAAACCCCAGTTATTGTAATAAATTAATTTATATAATCAATTCAGGGAAAATTGGGGAATTTAGTTGAATTCATGGAATTAATGAATTTATTGATTAAATGGTGTAGTTGGTTAGTTTAATCACTCACCTATGAAAATGTTGGAATTATGTTAGTTGATACATTTATTTCCTGTTTAGAAATAACTGTTTTGGGCTATCGGTGGAGGATAGTCGTGATTGTTGTAGACATTGCATGTGGATTAGGAATAACTGAAACTAATCACATTGGTTAAGTCATTAACTTTGACTATTGCATTGATACAGAAAATACGTGTATTGATTGAGCATTGCATTTGCATACATTGTTTTGTGTGGGAGGAGATAGGGGATGTACTCCACGGTTTAGGGGAAGATAGGGGATGGACCTCTAAACCGGATTTTGTTTGGGAGGAGATAGGGGATGGACTCCATTAGCATCACTTTTATGTGTGCTTATTATATTGAAGTGTTTTTATTGATACAGCACTAAAATGTGTATCAATCTGGAAGTATGAAGTGTTGTGAATTGAGCTTGAGTCTCATTTGTTTGTTGATATTGGAAGGATGTGAATATGGTATATGTAATTCACTGTTGTAGGTTGGCCAGGTTCTGAGCCATGTTGATAAAATTGGAGAGTAAATTGTATCTTAGACAATAGTGTCATGAGACTGTAAAATGAAGTGGTTGATTATCTTGGTTAACCATCTGTCAAATACTATTGCTTTATTCATTGCTTATATGTGGTTTAGTATATTTCTACTGGGCTGTGGCTCACCCTTTATGGGAACATCATTTTCAGGTTCAGGTGATAAGCAACCTCCCAGGACTTAGTTTGGAAGGATGCGGATTTTGAAGACTTGTCTTTAGTTATTTATTTTAAATAAGGTTACATGTAAACATTCAAGCCAAGGGCTTAACTTGTAAATGGGTTAATACTCATTCTTTTGTGTCCAAGTGTTAGCTTGGAAAGATGTAAGCCCTTAGGGCATTTATTTTGATGTTCCATGTAATGACTTTTAATAAAAGTACTCTGATGAATAATTCAAAAGATTCGTTTTCTTTTAATAATGCACGTTAATGTTATGTACATTATGGGTTTAATTTGAGGGCGTTACAACTACAACAACAGGGAATACCGGGATCGCTATAACCTCCCCCCCTTAAGGAATTTCGTCCCCGAAATTAAGGATGCGCCAAAACACATGGCCAACTGATCACACCACACCAACACCCGAGTACTAGGAAAGAAACTACTCTCACTACAAACCTTCGATTCACTCTTACCAAGGAAGAGACTAACCAAGGGAACACGTTCCAAATGACAACACTGTAGGCATAAAGCCACAATAAAATCAAACCTTCTGAAACAGTTTACTCACATCTGACCAGCGCTTCAAGCTAAGTCACTATGCAACAACACGACCCAAACAACTTTTGGAGTAAATAATAAGAAAACATTTTCTTGCTCAAGAGACATTTCTCAAAGATAGCCAAATTTTCAATGCTGACATTGCGAAATAATTTTGCATTTTCCATGCGAAACTCAAAAACTTTGTATACATTTTTCACCAACACGGTGTTATCTAAAACACAGTCATCCATCATTTATTTGCCAAAAATCATTCATTTGAAATTCCTCAAAACCCTTGAATTAAATCAATCTCTCAACAACACATTTAGATGGCCCAAACACTAGGAAAATTTTGTTTTCCGTTTCTTTTCCAAAACAACACTATCAACAACCATCACTCACACAGTGATGTCACAACTAACATGGAACAAAACATTTCTATAATGATAGTTAATAGAAATAACAACAGTATTATCAACACAAAAGGCATAAGAAATTCACTGTTTTGCAATTTCAGCCGGCCTCCCTTTACTTAATCAGTTTAATAGCATACACTTGGCTCAGAACCTGGCCAACAAATTAAATGAGATAGTAACCCATATAAAATATTTTTCACTTCACCATAGACAAGCATATAAGCTATATCTATCTTTCAATAGATACACATTTTGGTGCTGTATCGTCGGAGTCCATCCCCTATCTCCTCCCGAACAATATACATATATAATGTATAAAAAAAAAAACCTATCATTTACAATGATCATTCAATGCACAAATTTGCTGTATTATTATAACCGTCATATTCAATGGCACAACCGGATGATTAGTTTCGGTTTTTCTCAATCAACACACAAAGTCTACAACGAATGAGACTAACTTCACGGTGACCAAGGTCAACCCAAAACCCTATACCAGTGATCTAACTAATCAACTCAATAAACTCCACACTCAGTAATCCACTCACTGATGTGCCACTAACCCCACACACGGAGTTCCCCACACAAACCCCCAAATTTTGGAATCTCACTGGATCTCCTAAAATCAAACCACACCAACACTATGTCTAAGGGAATTTCTATTTTCCCCCCCCCCCCCATGGCTACGTAGTAAGCCTACTCATCTCCTCGACCAAAACCCGACTTGGTAAACCTCAATTACAACAACCCAATCACGAAGGACAATTTTGACCAATGCTATTCTCATTACTCTAGAACTCAAACTGTTCTCCCTCCAAAGAATGTTGCCAGCATTCACTCACAAACCATACCCCACAATTGATAACCAATCTCAATACAAACACTACCCCTATACAATCGATGGGGTCACCATGGACCTCTTAACTAGCAGGGCCCAAAACACAAATTTACACATAGGTACCAAGCAAACAACAACATCAGGATCATTGATCCCTTACACAACTCCTCAGCAGAAAAAGAGGATTCGAGATTCCACACATACTCCCCAATGCATGAGGGTTAAACAAACAACAATATGCATACATAAGCGATACATAAACATGGTGCCTCAGCATCCAACAGTACACCGGTCAACAACAAAATGATTCATAAGATACACCACCGGTCAACAATACAAAAGTCCCCCTCCAGGGTAATACTATAGGACTAACTAATAAGTCGCCCCTCGCGAGGCTCCCGAAGCCTGGCCTGACCGTTTCTGGTACCGATAGCGCCCCCGACTGGACGGGTACGACTGAGTCTGACTGGGTTTTGAAACACCCGAAGGATTCACACGCAAAGGACAAGAACGTCTACCATGGCCCTGCTGGCCACAAACGAAACAACCACCAGGCCCCCTGCCTTGAGACTGGTCTAAAACCTGCACTTCCCCGGACCTTCCAACCGAAGTGTCCGACACCCCTGACGAAGAAAAAGAACCAGCTCCCGACTGAGCATGTTTCCGCCTCCACCCCTTACTGAGCCTAGAGTATTTAGGAACCGAAGGACTTACCACTATAATCTCCTCCTTAATCCCATCATCCCTCGCAACCATGGCCTCCACATGGGCCGCTGCCTCAACTAAATAATAATAATCCTTCCAAAAGGATCCAGCTACCTTCTCCCGAATATTGAAACACAACCGCCTTTCAAACTCAAAACAACGACACTCCTCTGTTGCCACCAACTCTGGAGCAAACCTCGACAAGCTAGCAAACCGCATCTCAAACTGTGCCACAGGAGTATCATCCTGACGCAACTCCAAAAACTGATCCCTCAACCTTTCCCGAGCAGAAGGAGGGAAATACTTGGCCAAAAAGGCCTCGGTAAAAGCAACCCACGTGCTACCCACATTATTCTTAGCATACTTCCACCAATAACTCGCATCACTCTTCAACAGAAAAGTCGCCAAAGAAACCCTCAACTCCTCATCTTTGACTCTGAGCATATCAAGAGTCTTGGTAATCTGTTCCAACCAACTCTCTGCCTCCAACGGTTTAGCCTCCCCCACAAACTCTGGTGGACCGGAGTGGAAAAACTCCTTAGTAAGTTTGAGAGCATGCCCGCTGCCGCCCTCAGTGCGAGCTAGGGCGTCTTGCACTGCTCTCACAATCTCACGTGCGACATCCTCGCCGACAGCCGATGCTGCAACGGCAGGTACTAAAGGAACTGTTGTGCCTCTACCGACACTTCTACTACTCAACCGTCCTCTACTTCCCCGTGTAGACATCCTATAAAGCACAAAAGCAATAACCACGCTTAGTGTACAACACAATAGCCTTCTCCGAGGCACACTCCACTACTAAGTCACAAGATATACACCTCTATTGCATATAAACATCTAAACATATAAACACATAATCGAATCAAGTCTACAAAGATAGCCACTCATCCCGGAACTCTCAAGGAATTCCCATCAGAAACCACATTGATCAGGCGTGTTTCCAAAAGGACCTCAAAGCAAGTTCACCGGCTATGAATACTATCCGAGAGACTAAATCCCATGCTCACATAAATGCAACACATAAGTCCTAACTTTCATGATATCTATATGCAACGTCCTCACAATACGTAGTAAACCCACTGTGGTAAAAACCACTTCCCACGAGCCCAAGTATTCAAACCCGGCTCGCTCTGATACCAAGTTGTCACGCCCCACTTTTTATTACTCGGAGTCATTACCAAATTCTTTAACTTAATCCAATTTCAGAGATAACATGCGGAAATAAACTCATACATTCAATCCGTAGAAATGATTAACAATACTCTCATTCGTATGCAAAGTAAACATTACATGAACTAACTTAATAAATTGCCCTTGAGCTTACATCATTAAAAGTACAAGAAGAAGGGTGTAACCCTTTACAACAATGGCATTCCGCCAACATAACTATGGCCCCGTGGCCAACATATAAGAAGATCCAAATCTTGTAGCACACCCTGCTAAACACCTGAAAAAGATCCAACAACGTGGGATGAACATATAGTCCAGTAGGAAACTCAACATGCTCCTTAACAATAACAACATTACAGATAGCTATGATCATGAACACCCATTCTCATACTAGAATAATAATGTGACAGTTCATACAAAATATATATATAAATATATATATGAACTTTTCTTGAAAAAAATCATTTAATTCACCGCTATAAGCGATTTATCCTCCCTTTTTCCTTTCATTAACCCCCGTTCCCAATCTTTTATAACATTAACAACTACTTAGAAACATAGATTCACTAAGCCCATTACTCTTCCATTTGCCACACATACAACAGATGTGCCTTTTCAAAACATATTTGGCATTTCAATGCAATTCCAATTATATCATAATTATCCATGCACACCTCTATAAAAAAAAAATAACAACTCAACTACATACATAAAATCAATCAATGAGTCAACTCGTCCCTCCAACACTGTAACAAATACAATCTACAATGTTTCCAGATACACTGAAACAATAACAAAACAACACTGCCCTACTAGCTATATGCGTAGTAAGCCAAAGATACACTTCTCACCACAATCTACCAGTTTACCAGGCGCTAGCTGGAAGGGTATGGTACCTTAGATTATCAGCGCGTCAGTTCTCCAAGCGCTAGCTGGAAGGGTATGATACCTTTGATTATAAGCGCTGAACACATAAGTGTGTGGAGTCCATCCCCTATCTTCTCACACACACTGGAGTACAACCCCTCTCTTCTCCCAAACCAGTATACAAATATAATGTAATTCAGCATTTCATTACATATAATGTTCAATCAACAATGGTGTATTACATACACAGCAATTCAACACAACCACGTCATCCTCCACCGATGACCAAGGATAAAACCTCTAGATGCAAATATTTAGTACACCTATTAAAGACTCAATTACTATGAGACCACAAACCCGACAACAACATTAACATGGTAGTTCAAGATACAATTCCACACATGTGTGTGTTCAACACTCATGAAACAATAATCCAATTTTCATACGTATTTCAAAACACTTTTCCCATTTCACAAAATAAGTTCCACTTCCCTCTTTGTTTTAACAAAACCAACTCCGTCTCTTTAGTTGTCACAAAACCAAACCCATCCCTTTTATTTTACAAAAACCGATTTCTACCAATAAGGAAGCCATAACTCACATTAGTACACTACATACATTTCAAACCCATTTCAAAGCCAAAGTTAACCCCTTAGGCATTAACACCTTCACCCACTCACATCAACAATAGAGAGTTACAATTTAGGTTCATTATTCTCCATTTTAATTTATCAATCAAAATATGATTTAGGCCTTTTTCCTTTATCAACTACAACATGCTAATTTACACTCCAATTAGCCCAAAACAACTCTCAATGATAACATAAACATTTTCAAATACCCAACCCTAGGTTCCTTCCCCTGATTTCAAACAAATTCAACATGGATATGATTTTTATGCAATACAAAATTACCACATGTCTATCTATAGACGAAGTATTGAAAAAGAACAAGGAGAATCCCTACCTCGAATAGAGAAGACGGAGATGAAGACCAAAGACCCACATGCTCCAAATCCCAAGTTTCTCAGATTAAAACAAAGCTCTCGCGAAGCTCTACCTTTCTTCCAAAGGAACTAGAGTAGAAGACCACCGGGAACAGATCAAAACTTAGAGAGAAGGTAAGAGTAGAGAGAGAAACTCTCAAGGGGCGGTTTTTAAAAGTTAAGAGAGGAAAAGTAGGTCAAAAAGTGATCCAAAAAGTGAAATCACGGACTGATGTAGTCGACTCTCCGCTCGAGCGTAGAAAACCCCGCTCGAGCGTAAGACACAGACTCACGCTCGAGCGTGAAAAGAGCCGCTCGAGCGATGATTGCACACTTCCAGAAGTTTTGCAGTCTACTCTCCGCTCGAGCGTAAAACTCCCCGCTCGAGCGTATGGACAAAAATCAAAGGATCACACTCGAGCGTAAAAACTACCGCTCGAGCGGACTAACTGCAGAGTAAAGTACTGGGAGATGGAAAATCACGCTCGAGCGTCCAAACTGCCGCTCGAGCGGAAAGGCAGCAACAAAAGCCCGCTCGAGTGTAAAACCGCCGCTCGAGCGGAGAGACCAAAACCTGGGCAAAATTTTCAAAGCTTTAAAACACAACCAACTAATTCCCAACTTGCCCAACACAACCCAAAACTCTAAAACAAAGAGTAAGGGATAGAAATGAGGATAAGACAACAACGAATCTACGGAACTGAGTCCAGATTATAGATATACAACAACAGGGAATACCAGGATCGCTATAGTTGGGTCCAACTATTATACAAGGGATACAAAGGCAGTGGCTTTCTCTTCCCTCTCTCTTGTACTACTTTATTGCAGTTTGATAAATATAATACACTAATGGCTCCAATATAATATAAGAGAGACAAAAGCAGTGGCCTAACCACAAGGAAAATTCAAGCATATCAATAGAAACAAAGAACAGAGCAAAAAAAGGAAAAAGAAAAACATTGAAACCCCCTTTATGCAAAGATTAATCATTAACATTTTGTCATAACTCAATCTGAACACAAAACAACCTACAAAAAAAGCTGAGAAGATTTTCATCTTGTTATAAGCAAATTCCTTTTCCATACAAATTTGTGCCCATATTGTTTATCAACAGAAAATTGAAACTAGACATACTGGAAAATTAGTCCATAGAAAATTCTATCACAATGAAGTAGATATATTTCCTAAACTTGAAATATAGGCTTCATTTGAGAATAACTTATTTTGGTAACTTTTTAACTTTTTATAAAAAGATGCGCAGAAAAATAAAAAAAATAATGTGACAATTTATTGTGACTTTTGACTTTTTGACCAAAAAATGTAGTTGCCAAACAAGACTATAGATACAAACTCTAAACTTGAAATTAAAATGGAAGGCAACTTAATAATAGAGAGAAAAAGGTTAATAACATAAAATATTCTTTTATGATTTTAACAGCAAAATCACACATTTATGTGAACTCGTTCTGAAGTTCAAGAAGAAGAGATCAAATTGCTCAGGTGGGAATTTACTATCTAGGGTAGAGGCCAAGAGGTTGAAAGAGAAGCAATTGATCATCTATATCACGAAATAGACGTCGAACTCGATGAAAACAAGAGCTTCAATTCCATGCCTGATGTAAAATCTTTCATATAATCATCTGTGGTCTTCCTTCCGATCACGTAGCATATATATATACTAGTGCGTGACACACACAATGAGTGTGCAATTCAGAAAAGTAAGCATAAAAACAAATAATAAAGAAATTAATATCATAATATGTATGTTATCTAAATGGTAAAAGGGTTGTTAATAAAACCCCAGGTCTTGGATTCAAATCTTACTCACGCCTTTGAATAGTATATTTTTATTTTAGGATAGGAAAATTTGTCACATGACAGAAGGAAAAGCCATCACACTATTAGATACCAAGTTATGTGCTTACATATATAATACATATATATACATATATGCAGTTTGTGCTTTTATATATATTGGTGTGTGATTTCGGAATGAATTGAAGGAGTTGTGGATGGCTTCAGATCATCTATACAAGGAGAATACTGAATTGGAATAGTCTTCTCCGATTGAGAGTTTTAATCACAGTAGGGTTTTTCAAATTATTAAGAATTTTAATTAATGTTTATAACTCTGTTAACTAAGTGTTAAATTTAGATTCAAATTCCCTGCAACGTGTCTCAGTCAAAGGCGTGGGACAGAGGTTGGGACACCAAAATGATACAGTAGGTGTTCTCCAAATTAACAAACACTCAACACAAATGGGTCTTACTTTTTGCCCTTTTTTTTTTTTTTTTAACATACATTTACAAATAATTTTAACAACACTCTAACTATAAAGCCTGGCAAATTGTTATTTTATTTTAAGAGAATAACTTTATTTCCAACATCTTAATATCACATGTTTAAGTAAACCGGGCATGACAAATTTTTTTTTTGTCATTAGAGACTGACTTCAAATTATTTATTCCAGCTAGCTACATAACAATATTTTGGGATTAAGCCAAATAGTCCATGTTTGTTTGCCTCCATAAGTGAGGGAATTGAATTAGCAATTCTGTAAGACCTACATAATTCATGTTTGGTTGTTAAAAATATAATGGGGCTAGTAATCCCACGGGATTGAATCTACCCCACATGGTGGGATTAACTTTGCCATGGGAGGGGTGAGATTGCTGATCAAATCCCATGAGAATAGGAGTAAAAAGACAATTTTGCTCCCCCATTACAAAAACAACAAAGTTAATTTTCATACAATGAGAACTTTTATATAATCTCATAGATTTAATTCCAATAAACTAATACCACCACACTAGTATACAAACAAGCACACTTTATCTTATATCTCTAACTTAATACCATCACACTAATAATTTCTTCACTCAATTTGACCGTATTCATAATTCCATTAAATCTAATGCACCAAGCATAGGCAGAATTTGTTGCTTCTCTGGACTCACCTCAGTTCGTTGGCTACCACCTGCACCAAGATCTTTCAAGTTCAATTGTGATGTGCAACTTCGAAATGCTCAAACATGGTTGCCGTGGTTGCATTTCTACTGGATGAGAATGGAAGATTGATTGGTGGGTCCACAAAGACGATTTCAATTTCATCTGTGGTCTAGGGGGAACTTTATGCTATTAGAATGGCTTTCTTGTTAGCAGATAGTTTCAATCTTTCAAGAGTGGAGGTTGAAGGTGATAACAAAGACGCTATCCTTCTGTGTGTGAGATGAACTTGTGAGAGGTCACACGTTCATCTGGGCTCCAAGGGTTGCTAATCAGGTTGCCCACTGGACTGCAATAAACTACCTTAGAGGATCTTTAGGATTAGATTGGGTGTCTATGCCATCTACTACCCATTTGAGGTTTCTATCATTTGTTGATGCTCCTTCTGAGCTCTTGTAAGCTCTGTTGTTATGTTTTCAGTTCAAAAAAAAAAAAAAAAAAAAAGCGTAAAAGATGAATATAAATTTAATTTCGAGTATGATGGGTATATAACCCATCTGATTGAAAATTTATTTCTATTTTATTTTTAATAGGTTGATGACTCATTATTATTGTGGGTTTGATTTTAATGGATGCATGACCAAACATTTTATTTGAATGAACATTTAGGTTCAATAAAAAATGTGACTGCAACAATGGAATTAGTTGCCTATTTATCTATGCAATAAGTTGGAATGGAATTAAAAATCAATTGAATTTGAAAGTTGACAATTATTTGATTATGTGATTATAGCAATGTAATGGGTTACTTACGCAATAAGTCTGAATGGAATCAAAAACAAGTTTAGACAAGAATCAAGTCAATAATAGTTTTTATTTTGGCTTTAAACTGAAATCAAGTTAATTTTAGTTCTTAAATCGAAATTATATTTTATGACTGAATTTAATGTAATAAGTTAACTACATATATGAGACAAGAATCAATCACCTTTCCATATCACAAAAAAGAATCCCTTCCTATATCACAATCAGAGTTAGAGTAACTCATTGCGATCATACAATATGGGACATGAATCACCTTTGAAGCATAAGATATGCCTATTTAATATTAGATGCCTTGTCAAATTGTTAACTCTTAATAATCGGAACGAGTACAATAAAAAAGGAAGAGGTGGGAACCAAGTATGCAACATTTTCAGTAGATGCTTCACTTGTTCTCTTATGTCTATTACATTTTTGTTATAAGCTACTCATTTCTATTACACAATATGGGATAGGAATCATTGTTGACACATGAGATATATGTCTTTAGTATTAGATATTTTGTAAATTATTAACTCTTTTTTATCAAAACAAAGTACAAATCAAGTACAATGAAAAAGAAAAGTATGCAAGATTTCGCTGTACTACATGCTTCATTTGTCCTCTTCTCTCTTTTACAATCATCTTCTAAACTCAATCTTCTCTAAAATATTCAATAATTAAAATAAAATAAAATCAAATTAAAATTAAAATTTAAAAAAAAAAAAACCTCTTTAAATGGCTACATGCTTTTTTTCTTCTTTTTTTTTTTCTTTTTTTTTTTTTTTTTTGTATCATGCACAACCACAAATTCGAATGTATTGACATGTAAATAAATATGTCCAGTGATAATATTTCACAATACAAATTGAAAAAACTAAATATAGTGGAGTTCAAGTTTGAAAATTAGTGTGAAGCTTTTGAGCTTTGTGTGCCCTTTTTATGCAACTTTACCTTAGGGGTAATTTATTATTAGTATTTTTTTAAAAACTGATATTTTTAGATTCTTCTTATTCCTTTCTCTTCAACAAATTTTTTGCTCTTAAATTATGGTTCACAGCCTCAAAACAGTCCTGATTTCTACCATAAAACTCTACCTGATCAAGCCAAATTAACCCTAGCCCCTTTTCTTACCTTATGGCCCTTAATTTCACACCTACAAAACCTTCTGTTTATGAACTTCTATTTCACTGTATCTAACAAATCCTGCGACCTATCCTTCAGAAATCAAGACAAATCTCTGATCTATTTGTCTCTAAACAATGGAAACTTTGTTCTTAGAGATCAACACTCCTTAATCAACTAGAAGGGAACATCCAAGAAAGCATGCTATTTATCAAGCAGCTACAAGGAAGCATACAAGGGCTCTTCATGGATAAGTTAAATTTTCAGCATTTTTTATTGAAAAGAGTCATATATAGAACAATTTTGATTCATTGCATTAAGGACAATTTCAAGCACCTTCAGAAAAAACTAAATATTTTTAAATACTAACATCATAGGACATGGAAGTCATACTACTCACTATCGACTACACACAATAGTTTCACACTTGGGTTCGCAATTGAAAGCTTTGCGTAAGTCCTTCCAGAAATGGCATAAATACGTGCATAAACTTATAGAAACAACTCAGAATTAAACAACATACATAAAATACTAAAAAGCAACTCGCCTTTTAGTCTTTTACAAACCAATGCAATTAGTAATTTTTTATTTATTTTTGGATGTGCAAAGAAGAGATTTTATTGATGTATAGAAGCATGATCAACACCACCAAATAGAAGCACGATTAAACAACATACATAAACCCCTTCCCCACCAAATTAACACAATTAGAAAAAGCAAGATAGAATTTAAATTAATCAAAATTACAGAGACCAAATCAGCATAAAGAAAAAATTACAATGACCAATGGCGTAATTTTCTCTTATTTCTTTTAATTTATGATTGTCAACTTACTATCCTAAAGGAGCATTACACAAGTAGTAGCCTATTTGGTAACATTTTTTTTTTTATGAGACTTACAATGTCAATAATTGTTAGGTAAGTTGTTGAAAACATTGTTGGCCCCGTTTAGTAGAGTTATGGAAAAGTGATTATAGATTATACCTTAACAGATTATGGCTTATAGCTGTGAACCTAAGCTGTTAGCTTGTTTGGTGCAGCTGTAGGATTATGGATTTAAGCAGCAGAGTAGTGTTTGGTTAATAAGGTATAAAATAACTTTTTACTGTGTAATTGTCCATTTTGCCCTTATATGATATAAAAATGATTATTTTGTCATTTTTTCAGTTTTAATTTTAAAAAAATTATTTCATTAATAAAAGTTAATGTAATTAGTATTACAAAAGTTAAAATAATTAGCAACAATTAATAGTAAAATTATTAATAGTATCAATCAGTATAATTTTTTTCATTTTTTCATTATAAATTAATTAGGTGTCAATTAATGGCTTAATTACCATCAATTAATACTAAAATTATTAATATTATCAATTAATATAATTTTTTTCATTTTTTCATTATAAATGAATTAGGTGTCAATTAATGGCTTAATTACTATCAATTAATACTAAAATTATTAATATTATCAATTAGTATAATTTTTTTCATTTTTTCATTATGAAGGAATTAGGTGTCAATTTTTCATTATGAATGGCTTAATTAGCATCAATACTTTTTTTTTTCTTTTTTTTTTTAATGTTTTTCTTCATTATAAATTAATTAGTGTCAATTAATGGCTTGAAAATTGTGATTCTATTTTATTAATTTTTTTTCATTACAATTAATAATATAACAATTGTGCACTTTATTTCTTTATTTAAATTGTGATATTTCATTATAAATTAATTTGTGTCAATATTAATTGATATAAATTGCACAATTTATTTCAATATTAATTGATATTAATTTGCACAATTTATTTCATTATAAATTAATTTGTGTCAATTAATGGCTTAAGTAGCATCAACTAATACTAAAATTATCATTTCATTAATAGTATCAATTTATATAAAATTATTAATTATAAATTAATTAGTGTCAATTAATGACTTAATTAGCATCAATTAATACTAAAATTATTAATTAGTGACTAAAATGCCTAATTATTATTATTTTTTAATTAAAAAAACAGTAAAAGCCTCCCAAAAAAAAAAATTGAAACCCTAGCTTCAGCGGTCACAGCGGCGCTAGGGTTTGAGCTGCCTCTTCATCTTCATCTTCATCTTCTAGGCCAAGATCTTCATCTCCTTGTCCTCTCTGACAATACAATCACCCCTACCACCTCTCCATCTGTTGCCATCGCCATCGCCATCGCTGAAGGCAGAGAGACCAAATCTGGGCAATGGTAGATCCACCATCGCCTCTGACACCTCTTCTTTCTCTCTCTCTCTCTCTTTCCCAATTTCGAAAACACTAGGCGGGAGAGGAAGAAGCAGAACAGAGGCAGCAGTGGATTCGCCGCCGTTGATCGAGGTTGTCGATTTGGCTCCCATAGACACTAGGTTTCCGTCACCCTTCGCCACCGCAAGCTGCTCTAGGGCAGTGATTGTCACTCTCATAGATCTGAATCTGAACACACACACACACACACACACACACACACACAGAGAGAGAGAGAGAGAGAGCTAGGGTTTTAGAGAGCTAGGGTTGGTTAGAAATCACCTCCCTTTCGCCAAAAATCGCCTTTCAGAGGCGTGCAAGAGACAGAAATGAGTTGTGTTTGGTTTATATACGTGGCATACTGGTAATAACTTGAAATGGTGAGGGGCATTTAAGTCATTTTGCCCCTCAAACCCCCAGCTGCGCACTTAAGCTGAATCAAAAAGCACGTCCTCCCCAACTCAAAGAATAATCACTTTTTTGACTTAATTTAAGCTAAAATTGATCACTTGAGCTACACCAAACACACAAAAATCATTTAATTTAAGCTAAAAGCTTAAATGAGCTGGATTTAAGCTCTACCAAAAACCCTCGTTGTATTGTATCCCATTGCATTTCAAAAGTTATTTGCCCAAAACAAAGGAGGAGGAATTGGAGAGATTCCCATTCAAAGGTGAACAATACACTCCGGCAATAATAGACAGCCAAAAACCCCAACCATAGCTGATAACCAAAAACCCCAACATAGGCCTAAAAGCAGAACAAAAACAACCAGCCCAACCCAGCTATCTGAGTTGCATGAGCCAGCAGCCAAGCCAACCCAAACCCAAAGTTGAACAATACACAGTGGGAGCTGAAACACTTCCATCTCTCATCCAAACCAACCCAGCAAGGTATTTCAATTTTCTAGATGCTTACTTCTAGTAGAGTCATGCCATTTTTTGTAATAAACAAACCAAATAAATAAATAAATAAATTACATGCTCTTTCAATCATTGGTTCATTAATGAAACCCATTTACTCATTTCACATAAATTAAAACCCATTTACTCATTTACACATTTCACATAAATCAAAACCCTACAGTGTAAATAAAAATTATAAAAAAAACCCCTAGAGCCAGAATGAAATCGTGAAATAGTAAAAAGAAGGCAGAGAAACAAAGAGAGAGAGAGGAAGAGGGACATTGAGAATGAAAAACCTCAATGTTGAGGCTAGGTGAGCGGTGGTGGCGATGTAACGATGTGCGACCGTAAACCCAATTCTTTCACTATAGTTTCAAGTCCATAATTTGGGCCTTTTGGCCCAGGAGTTTAAGAACTAATTTGCTAGTTTTTTGGGTGTAGTAGAGAGACTAGAAAAATAAAAAAATAAAACATAATTAAACTTCATTTGGGAAATGACTATTTTAATTAGTTTTTTAGTTTTTTATAAAAATATGTGCAGAAAAGTAGAGATGATGATATAATAACTTATAGTGATTTTTTGACTAAAATCTTAAGTCCCCAAACGAGGCCTAGTCAATATTTTAGTCGGGAAAAAATTGGGTGGTAATCTGAAAAATTTGACACCATTGCCGACTAACTGTTTTTATCATCAAAAATACATATTTAGTGACCAAATTTTTGGTCCCCAAAGATTAAAAGTGAAATTATTTGGTGACTAATTTTTTTTAGTTGGCAAAAATTAATATACCACAACTAAAACAATAGCCTAAATCCTAAACTAATGTCGACCAATAGTTTTTTTTGTCACCTATTGTGGCACTTTTGGTGACTAATTTTTTTTTTAGTCGGTAAAAAATATTATAACACGACTAAAAAATATTTAGTACCCTAAACCCTAAACTAATGCCAACCAATCGTTTTTTTAGTCGCCTATTGTAGAACTTTTGGCAACTAAATTATTTTAGTCAGTAAATTTATTTGCCAAAAGTGGAATTTGTTGTAGTGATATTCAAGTCGGTAATTAGCTCTTAACACCCTTTGTGGCCTAGTGATTGTGTAACACCCTTTTGTGGTGTGAGATTTCAGATTCAACTTTTACGGAGAGGAGTATGATATATTTTGTGGTGACAATCTATTTCTCCTCCATTATTGGGCTTTGGGCGTGGTGGACTTGTAAATTGATTGTGTTAGGCTTTATTTAACTTTCTAGTTATTGTGAACTAGTTTGTTTGATAATATAAATATTTTTCATAATTATAATTACTTTCTTATCTATTGACAAAAAAAAAAAAAAAAAAAAAAATCTTAGTTAGAATAAGTCGATCATAGTTAAGGATTTAATTTGATTTTCACCAATTTATTTTTAATCAATTTAATTTTGGAGTGGCGTTAAAAGAGACTAGATTTCAAATGTCAAGATAAATTTGCTAATCATTTCCGATGTAAGCCCCAAAAAAAAAAAAAGAAAAAAAAAAAAGAAGATAAATTTGCTAATAAACTACCTTTAGAAGTAAAATTTGGGCCACAAAGTAGTGTCCATTCTGGGACCATTTTGAGGCAATATTGTAGCCATATGGCTGTCAATATAGAGGGGATTCTATTTGCATCAAAAAAATCAGTACGTTAAATTTCTTAATATTCCCTATTAAATTATTTAGAATTATAATTTACTTTTAATACATCTTATGTTTTTTTTTTTTTTTTTCTCACAAATTGCCCTTCAAGATAAAATCATAATTTGTGGTACACCCAAATAATAAATAAATCAAAAACCCCCAAATTACACTACTTTGAAAAACTTTTTCAAAAACCCTTAAATAGATTTCATTACACCTATTCCCTTTGTTCACAATTGGCACACCGAATTCTCACATAGTTTCAACATTAGGTATCACACAAGCTTGAAGATCAACCAAAACAAGTCTCACGTAGCATTTAACAGCGGATACCATTTCCTCTTTGGATTGAATCAAATTTTTGTAGGTTTAAAGTTTAGGGTATAAGCTTTATTGTTTAGGGTTTATTGTAAAGATTGTTTCCCATCTGTTCACCTTTTTATTTTTTGATTCATTTTCTATAATACATACGAAACCTTAACGAAGTAAACATGTTTCTATCTTTGTTTTTTCTTTAACAAAACGCTCAGCATCTGGCAATTGTTTGTTGTGATGAGGTGATCAAATGCCTTGTCTTCTCTTAATTTATTTAAATCTTTATTTTCTGTTACATTGCATACTATGGAAAATTTTAAAATTTCACTCTTCCTTGATGCTAAGAAAGTCTTTCCTAGAGGAAACTCACACAAATTTATGAAGTAAGTCACTGTGAATTAGTGTTGACTTGGAGTAGCTTCGAGTGATGATGATGATGATGATGATGATGATGATGAAAAGGGGTAGATTTGAATGAAATAGAGATTGTGGTGGGTTGGTGAAGAAGCTCTAACAACAACAGATCTTATATGGTGTAAAGTTTTGTAGATTATACAAGACATTGATTAAATTCTGGCTAGAGGAAAGGAACTTACCTGTTCTTCATATATAAACTTCTTGGCCTTAAAACCCAGTTCTTCCATGAACTCTAAAACCTTCTCAATTGAATATGTATAAGTAATTTGGGTGTATGAAAAAAAAAATTATTTTATTTTAGAATTTAATATGTATTGTTCTTATTAGTATATTTACATTAGGGTATAAGATTATCTTGCTCACGGTTGTTCCGTAAAAACAATCATTTACAGACAACCAATTATAACATGCCACATCATTAGTTCCCAAAGCCACCAAATTATCTTCTTTCTCTTGCACTTCCTCTCCCTCATAATCAATGCCTTCACTACAATTAATACGAACCCAGCACAAGCATGTAGATTGAAAATTCCAACATAATCCCATTCGCTGGAGCACCACCATTAAAGTTGTTGAGTTGGAACACAACAACCATACTAAAGTTAATATTTATTTAGATACAAAGATATACTTAAATATACAAGGAGATTCTCAAGGATAGCTCACTTTGGAATCACTCACACTTGAGCACTTGACTACATTTCTTGTTGTTGTTCTTGTGTCTTGTACCTTCCAAATGATGTCACTTCCCTTTATATAGTTATGGTAGCCCAAAAAACACCAAAACATCCCAACTTATTCGGGTGAATCCAAACAAGTCATCAAGCCACTTCTATAACAGGAAGGCATCCCATAAAAAAGAGGTATGCCTTATCTCTACAACACACACACAAACGCTTTTGAAGTTCTTCATCTATTCTCTTTGCTTGAAGATTCTAACTTTATCATTGGAGTGTCCCCGGCCGACAACCCCAATTGGGTGGCGTCAACCATGTTTATTTTTGTACGTCCATGAGGCCAAGTTCATATCTTCGTTGGATCTCTTCAATAATCCATGTGAGAGAATTTTTAACGTCTCGAAATTGGCACCATCTGTGAAAAAGAGCTAAAGAATTCAATGAAGAGAAGAACAAACACCACACTCAAGGTGCTCGGACCAGTGTTACATGTTACCATAAGTAAATATGGTCTACGCACCAAGGTTAGTGATCTCGCTTTATACAAGATCAAATTTTAACAATCTCTCTCTAGAAAAAGTAGACCTACTACTAGGTCTTTGTCTTTTTTCTTTTTGATTATGTTGTTTTTGCTGAAGTTCAATTTTGATATATATATATATATATATGTATGTATGTATTTATACACATAAATTTTGTCAAACATTTGTTGAATATGTATCTTGCTTACTAGTTGGAGAAACAAGACCAAGTTTGCAAATCTACAACAGAGACTTGACACTCTCTGTCCAGAAGAGGTTTTGGAAAGACAAAAAACCAAAACGAGTTACCGAAGAAATGTTTCGACAAGCCAAAGAAGTTGCCAAAATCGCTGACCAATAAAGTTTGGGCAAGGAAAAACCAAGGAGTTGCCGAAGAAAGTGTTTCGGCAAGCCAAAGAGGTTGCCGACTTGCCAACCAAGCTGCTTTGGTAAACCAAAGAGCTAAGTAGAGTTGCCGACCAAGTGCTTCGAGAAACGAAAGCACCAAGAGAAGTTGTCGATCAAGTGCCTTGGCAAACCAAAGACAAAGAAGAATTGTCGACCACCCGCCTATCTCCGCCGAAATATTTGTTTTGGAGTATCCGAAGAACTAACATTGCAACAAATTAACATTGATTGGGCAAGTCATCACCTTCAAGCCAGAGCAAGATCTACTGAGCAAAACAATCAAATGGGCTATTAATCCATTTAGCAATGGCACTGTTGATCAAGAACAAAGACCAATGGAAGGGACGAACACCATTATGCTCTCACCGAACAAGCACACATACTCTTTGTTTAGTATAAATGGTGCTGCTGAATCAACGTAGTTATGCTTACGCATTCAACTCAACATTCTTCCCGCCGAGATGACGCCATCAAGAATACATCGCCTAGCGACATGAACTAGCATCATCGAGCAAATGTAAAGCACTCAAGTCCCTTAAAATTTGCTAGGAAAACTAAGAGAATTTGACTTAAACTTCTTGATATAAGATTTTATTTTCTGTATATGTTCATTGCATTTGCATGCATGGTACACTTAAATCACTGTATTAGCCACCTAATATCTTAGACAGCTTACCAGACATAGACTCTGTCATGGTGGGAATACAAACCTCGAATCTGGATCACCAACGTACTGCTTGATCATTCTTTCACTCATAGGGGTTGGGAATGGTAGTGTAGACACCCTATTTTTTTATTGCCCTTAAGACTTGGGCACTTCAATCCGAACACTCGATGATGAAAATGTTACGTTGTGCAATTGTTCGAATCTTCAATAAAATGATTCAGTTTTGAGCTTCAAACCCAAACCCAAACCTTGCACCCCATTTGGACCAAACCCTATTTTTCTAGCCTATCCATTAAAAAAGCAGCAAAAGCAAAAATGACTGGTAGGCCACATTATGTTGGTCGGCCGGCCATGTTTGTCGAGAACAGATATGTTGCAGCTGTAACAGCTCCCATGCACGAGCTCCAAGCCAGCTGTTCTTTTTTAGATATTTCCAATGTGAAACGTCGAAATTCTATAAGTACAGCACCTGTCCTCAGTGTTTGGGGTTGAGAAACTTAGTGAGCAAGCCTTTTTCAAAGATATCCAAACCTTTCCTACCCTCTTGATATAGATACACTAGATATACACCACTGAAGCTTGACTTTGAAGCTTTTTGCTGAGATTTTGAACACTATTTTAGATACTTGAGAATGTTTAGCTTATAGTTTGTGAACCAAGAAACTCTTCCTCTTCTCTAGAGATTGATTCTTCAACTCTTTCCATTTCTTTTTCTTTTACGCTTCTTGTTCTTCATTTCATTACTGATTTTCAGAGTGTTTTTAGGCTTAAACATGTGATTTATACCTTGTTGAAGGTGGAAGGGTTAGCCACCCTTCCATAGACTTGTTCTCTAATGTTGCTTTCTTGTTGTTCTTCTTGTTTTTATTTATTTTCTTTCATTTTCAGCACTATTTTAGGTAGATTTTGATTAAATATGAACTGTATGTATGTGTTTAAAGCTTATATAGATAGTTTGATTCTTGTCTCATAGCTCTCTTCTGGGAAGATATTGCAAAGCTCTCTTCTAGTTCCTTCTTTGTAGCATGAAAATGGATGTTTCATAGGAAGATGAGCTTGCAATCATCTCTCCATCACTTTCATTTCTTTCTTTTACTTAGTTTAGTTTTGCTTTTGCTTCAAGGCTACATGAGAGCTCTTTCATCAAGACCATTAGAGACTATCTTTTAGTTCCTTTGAAGCATGGAAATGGAGGTTTTAATCCATCTTCCATGAGTAGGAAGAGGAGTCTCTTTGGTTTTCTTAATGATGGAACCTCTTGTGTATGAGCTTTGCCTCCAAGAATGGCTCCTTTTAAACCTATTCTCTCTAAGCTTCAGTATTCATTTGCTCTTGCTTTCCATAAGATTCAGTGGGTTTTGGCCATATCTTTGATTGTATCTTTCATAATTAGTTTTAGTTAGCTTTGAATCCATTAATTTCCATCCAGTTGCTTCATTAATCATCATTTAAATACCCTTGGGATTTTTGATGATTTGTGAAGCAAATCTACTCTCTCCTTGAGAATTTTTCATAATAGAAGACAGAAGAAATGATGAACATCCTCCGGAAACCCCCTGTTTTGCTCTGTTTCAGTTCTGTTGCAGCAGGTGTTTCCCCAACAATAGTGGTCGATTGGCCATCACTTTGTACAGTCAACCATTTCTCATGGCCGGCCCGCCATCCCTTTTTGTACAGCTGTGGTAGTTTTCTAGATAAACAGAGCAGATCCTGAGGCCCAAAACAAAGTCATTTTCAGACTGTGAACAGAGCAGCTTCTAGCAGTGAGTAGTGGGGGTTTCCGAAGGATGTTCTTGCCCGCACGCACGCAACTCCCCACCTTTTGTTTAATCTCTTTAGCTTAGTAGCATAGATATTCGTATCTGTAATTAATTAACTGTTTTCATTTGAATTTGTAATAATTAATTAATTAGTTTATTCATTAGTGTTTGTAATAATTAGTTAAATAGGCCATTCGGACCCTCTTGTGCGAGGGCAAACTTATAATATTTATATGTCTTCCAACCCCCATTTCTTTCTCCTTTTTATTTAACCGCTTACCATTAATTGTATAGCATCATGTTTTCTCTATCATTTCCATGATTTGCATCCATATTTGCATACATTAAGGTTCGGCAAATCATCCTTGATATCATCAATTATTTCTTACTTGAATACGTGCGCTACCGCATGCCTTGAATTGATTCATATGTCATGTTAAGAAGCCAAATCCGATAGTTAAATTTTTGTATGTGTTGCATTAGTCATGTACATAGTTAGGGTCATGTATTATTTTAAACTAACTTCTTATTGGCTTGCCTCGGAGTACTAGGTAAGCGCTTTTGGCTTTATCATATTCATGTGCGTAAATTGTTGTCATACTTAGCATCTTACCATGAGGCTACATGCTTAATCAAAATAAACTGCTTGAATGCTTGTGGATGAATGTTATTTTACTTGCATTGGGGATGATTTTGATCAAATTTATGTATGAACTAATTTCTTCCCTTTTGAGTTATGTGCACTCAAAGCTCTTTTAAAGATCACATAAAATCAAGTCATTTCCAAAGCAAGCGAAGTAGTCTATACTTGTGTGCCTCACATAGTAAGTTAGCATATTAATAATCAGAACAAGAGCATATAATGTTGATAAAATTCACATCATGATTAGTAGAGGCCGATCTTTGATCGGGTGAGGGGGTGCTCAATTCATGACCTTCCCCTCTCATACCTAAGTTCCCGAACCGAGACAACTTTGGATACAACGGACAAGTGGCCTTCGGCACAAGTCACGGGTTTCCTAAATTTCCTAAAAATATTTAGGTGGCGACTCTGAAATCCGGCAATGCAGTCCATTTTTGGCATCTCTGATGATTAATGGATTTTCTAAGATTTGTCGGATTTGGACTCTCATTTGTTTTTATGTTTCACATTGCACTTGCAAAACCAGATTCAAAACCACGGGAGTTTGAACTGTAGGGCTATCGTACCCGAGAAGACTAAACCCTTCCAAGGAGCGCGAAAAACCAACTACAGTTTCTGGCGACTCTGCTGAGGATTTTAGAGAACTTGAGGGTGATTTCATAATGTGAATTTTATTTACATATATATGTTCTTTGCATTGCATTTGTATGGTGCTCATTATTCACTGTGTTTACCATCTGATATCCTGGACGACTTGCCGGAAGCTTGCCAAAAGCTTGACAAAAGGCTGGTCAGACGTAGGCAATGTCATGTTGGAAACACAACCCTCGGATCTAGGTTATCGTCGTATCGCTTGATCCTCCTTTCACTTTTCGGTGTTAAGTGTGAGAGGTATATTAGGTAACCTTGTTGAGGTACCCTTTTGACCAACTGGCCTAGTGCATATAATAAAGCTCTAGTGATTGTTCCAACATAGGACAGGGTACTCACCCATATGCAGAATGTTGTGATATCACTTGTTTGAATAGTAAAGCTATAGATCACTCCCAAAGCTAGGACAGGGAAATCCTAACCTCTCATAGGGGTGTTTTGAATGCCTTTTGTGCAAAATGTGAAATCTTCGGCAACGTGTGATGCAATCCTTAGAGAGTCTTAATCTTGTGGCGATTTCTTTCAACCCTGAGGGTCATATCAGAATCAGATTTGAGTCAAAACCCAAGGGTTTGTGTTTGAAATGGTGGAAATCAAAAAATCAGGATCTGGGGATTGTATCTGAATAGGCGAATTTTCAGCAAGATCAGAACTAGGGACAAAAATTGTATCTTGCTTTCTTTTGACCAGCATACCCGGTACCCTGATCTGATAGGGCATTTGTTTTTAATGCTAGGTTTGTCTAAGCCAAAGAAGAAGCAATGCCCAACTCAGCAAAGGCCCAACCCAATCTGACCCAAAAAGCCTTAACCCATCACAGTCCATCCAATCCCAAAAAAAAACCCACTCAGCAAAAGTCCAATCCATGTGATCCCCAAAGGTCAGCTTAGAAAAGATCCATCCAATGCCAAAAGACCCATTCTAAAAAAGCCCAATACAGTCAAACCTGTCTAGACTAATCCAGTTCAGGTACATCAAAGTGTAACCGAGTCAAAATCCTTGTTAGTTAGCTCTCAGGTTACATCGATCCATTTCCCTAATTCCCAACTCCGCAGATCCGTGATGGCATAGAGTTCAGAAGAGGTTGTGGCCATGATAATGGCCTTTCAAAAAAACCATGGATACACTAAACCAAAGAATTGTTGTGTAGGATGAGACCATTGCTAAAATAGAACACTCATCCGGGGCATCTACCACACATCCAGTCCTGGCTACCCCGCCGAACCTCGATCCACCTCCGCTAGCTGAAAATCTCCAATCACAAATCCCCAAGAGGTATTAACTCAATCTCAATCTCTCAGGCCTCTGGGGCACAGCCCCACGGGGGAACTCTCCATGATTTTGATCCCGCATTATAAAAGTCTTCCAACTTGAAAGAATGCTTAAAAAGTCTCAAGGCTTTAACTTAATCCCGGACATCGAGGATGGGTGCACTAAGGCTTCTATAAGGTTACAAGTGAACTTTAAGATGCCACATATTAACAGATTCGACGGAAGTGGGGATCCGATCTTCTCATATGTCTTGAAACCAATTGGCTTGACATGAGCTCAGAAACTGTCATTGTTCGGGAGGACTCTATCGGAAGCGGAAGCCACCTGGTATGCGAAACTAGAGGACTCGACCAAGTAGAATTTGAGAGAATTAGCTATGGGAATTGTTTATCAGTAGTCCTACAACACTTAGATAGAGGTGACAATTAGTGAGCTAGAGGCAACTTCTCAAAATCCAAAAGAACCCTCCATAGACTTTGTTGTGAGATTGAGGGCGAAGGCCGCACAAATGACCAACCGGCCCCTGGAGAAAGAGCAAGTTTGGATAGTCATGTAGAATCTTGAGCTCGATATGTTGCAGAAGATGATAGTTGTCCCACTATTCACCTTTAAAGATTTGCATGAATTGGGGGTTCAAATTGAGAGCGCATTTAACAAAGGGATTATTCCTAGAACAAGCGAACCAACAAGGAGGGTGCTTTCCAGGAGTACCAGTGCTAGCAGTAGCATTATTCCTAAACCCATTGAAATCAATACAGTTGCCACCGATCCCAAAATTGTGGACCCCCTTGCCAATACCAATCCACAAACAGTCGACCCAACTCGAGCTCATGGCAGAACTTTCAACCCCCTCTATATGAGCCTAACTCGAACACTAGAAGTCCTAATTGTCACGACCCCAACCCGCCCCCATGGGTTAAGGACGTAACCGGCCAGTAATCCTAAGATTACCTACGGCCTCAAACCAAAACAGACATAACACATCAGAGTAAAGGGGGCCAAAAGGGAAGCCAAATTTTTAAAACTTTGTCCATAGAGCTGTGCTTACATGGCACATCAAAACAAACCATACACATGTACGTTAATAACTCACAACAGAAACATAGTGACATAAGATTCTATACAGACAGGATCATCCAAACTAAGTCAACCCATGAAAACTATATACAGACATATACAAAACTTCGCCAACCTGACAAAATGTAAATACATAACAAAAGGCGAAGACGGGTCTCATGCGTGAGACACAAGGGCTGACTCTCACAAAACCTTAGTTGTTCCAAGCAGACTTCACTGGAGTTGGGTTTGTGCTTCTCTTGGCTCACCTACAAGACACATGAATGAGCGTGAGCGATAGCCCAGTGAATAATATCAAATAGGACAGTTACATAACGATGTATAGAACAACATGCTCCAAACGGCCTTCGGCCCAATACATACTTCTATTTAACAAATATATATATATAACTATACAAAATTCAAATCAAGTAACTGTAGTTCCAACATTCTGGCCTTTGGCCCATTTGGGTTTCCATTCATGGCAAAACGGCCTTCGGCCCATTCACTTATGTCGAAACGGCCTTCGGCCCATTCATTCCTGTCAAAATGGCCTTCGGCCCATTCATTTATGTCAAAATGGCCTTTGGCCCACTCGTTCATGTCAAAACGGCCTTCGGCCCACTCACATGTGTCGAAACGACCTTTGATCCATTCATTTACATCAGGACGACCTTTAGTCCATTCATTTATGTCAAAACGACCTTCGGTCCATTCATTCACATCAAAACGACCTTCGGTCCATTCATTCACATCAAAACGACCTTTGGTCCATTCATATACATCAAAACGACCTTCGGTCCATTCATTCACATCAAAACGACCTTTGGTCCATTCATATACATCAAAACGACCTTTGGTCCATTCATGTACATCCAAACGACCTTTGGTCCACTCATTCATTTCAAAACGGCCTTTGGCCCACTCATTCATTTCAAAACGACCTTGGGTCCATTTATGCTTATCGAAACGACCTTGGGTCCATTTATGCGTTCATATCAGACTTACGTCCACAATCCCACAATCCCAATTAGCAATTCATAAAGCTTCAAAGGGAGTAAACAATTGGACATTCACAAGCATTCAAATATCGATATTACTCACAGTGATCGGCTGGTGCATTTGCCCTGGAGCTTGACCCTACACGTTTCATGAACACAAAAGGGTCATTAACAGTTCAATCCGTTCTTTAATTCACATATTCCTCTTTAGGCTTTATTATTATCTCATTAACTCATTTACAATGCTTAACATATGCCTAAGAGTGCTTGCAAGTGAAAGAGAACGGAAAACAGAACACAAAATGCAAAACAGGATTTCAGAAAATAGGGTCCCCGCTCGAGCGTGGACTTCCCCGCTCGAGCGGACCCTATGGCCTGCAAAAGTGCTGGTTGCATTAAAAATACGCTCGAGCGTGAAATAGGACGCTCGAGTGGAAGGCCTGTCTACAAAACTCCACGCTCGAGCATGAGGTATCCCGCTCGAGCGGACATCCAACTCTGCAAAAATGCTGGGAGCACGATTTTCCCGCTCGAGCGGCCATTACCCCGCTCGAGCGGACACCAAAATTCTGGAAAACCCAGAACGTGTTCTTGAGCTCCAAATCGGTTTTCCAGCTACATTACTTGCATGCAATGGCTCAAATCTTAATATAATCATACTAACATGGCACCAATGCAAGATTATAACATTATGAAGCTCAATTTCTTGATTTATCCATATGCATGCCTCAAAATATGTCAAACTCAACATCAATATAACAAATTCATGCATTCAAGCTCATATCTTCTCAATTTGTACATGCATGTGATGAATTAGCCACATTCTCAACTTAGGTAACACAAATGGTGCTCAAGACATGAGTTTCCTTTAACATTTCACATGTATCATACACATTTGTGCTCAAACATGCAATATCAAGGTGATTTCCTACATGCATGCACATATTAAGCTTCAATTCAACAAACACAACTCAACTTCATTACAATCTTGTTCTTGATCACCAAATTAGCTTGATCACACAAAATTACGAACTATAATCCAAGAATTACTCACCTAGAAGCTTTGATCTTCTAAGCTCTAGTCAATTCTTGAGCTAAATCCCCAAAATTTCCAAGCTTTAAGCCAAATTGCACAATTTCTCCCCCTTTCTCTCACTAAGGCCGGCCCTCACTCTCTCACAATTGAATCCCTCAGATTCTTGAGTTCATAAGAGTTAAAGGGGAGTGTAATGCTATCATACAATAAGCCCCACTAATATAATAATTTAATATAAAATATTTGGGCACTTAATTCATCAATTTAATCAGTTTAATCTGACCAGGATCAATTTCTAATTAAATTTCACCGTAGGCTCTAAAAATTATGCCAATCACAATGGCGTAATCAATTTCGGGTTCTGTGGCCGATAAGGCCCTCAATTTAATTTCCAGAGCAGATTATTCAAACAGATATTCCTACGGTGAACAGGTAGAATTCCAAAGTCGCATATATTCACATAATGGCACACAAAAATCATATCAAAACATATAGTCACATACGTATTAGGGACCAATTAGCATATTACGGAACAGGGGTATTACAGTCTTCCCCCCTTTAGGAAGTTTGGTCCTCCAAACTTATTTTACCTTTAGTCGAAACAATTCCGAACACTTTTCATTGAACGGTTCCAATCATTCTTAATAGTCATTCACTTAGTCTCAAAATCAAGCAACGCTCTATTCTCAATCAGTCATAGATTTACCTTTTTCCGCCATACTAGGCTTGTACGGTGCCATGCCAAAACTAGAGTGAGAGCTGTTGTTGGAAGCAAAGTTTGCCAACGATGGATAGATCTTTCCAACTCCCTTGAAAAATCTAATGCATATCTTTGGAGCCTTCCTCCCAAAACTCTAACAAGTTCTTTCTGATCGTACATCAATTTGCGGATGGAAAACAGCGCCGAATCATAATTCAGTTTAGTATCAAATTCATAATTTGTCCAGATCATATACGGAAATCATAAGTCATGATTAAGTTTACGTGATACATCCATTAGCATTAACAGAACAGAACGGAACAGAATAGAACAAAACATATACACGTGAGGTTACGAATAACCAGTTCCATAAGGGAACCTCCGGGTCCGGGTAACATAACAGAACAGAAGCTGAGCCCCCATTGCCCCTTGGAGGCTTTTCAGAATTCAAACACATTTTAGAATTTCTGTCTACACAATAGATACTGGGGCCCCATGTAACGAGCGATCTTATCGATGTAAACAGTGGCTAGTCTACAAGCATCATACAAAATTTTATAGGAAGAAATGGGCAACTTCAATAATTTTACTTACAATAGCCCAAATGGGACTTATACCTTGGGTGCTCAAGGTAGCCCCACAACGAAATTCGTAGCCACATATTCTCATTTCCATTCCAAAATGGAGAGAGGTTGAAGTAGTCCCGCCACTATTTGAAGTTCAACTTCGACCTGTTGGCACCGAAAAATATTTAGACATATTCACCAACTGCCCTCTTCAAGGTAGGTCACCAACATATTTATTTCAATGTCAGCTAACTTTATCACAGAAGTTTGGTCTATTTCGTGTCACAAAAGTTCAATTCATTCTTCAATAATTCCCCAATTCACGATCTGATTCTGTATTTAGTCCAGTGACTCATCACAATTATCCAAGGTCAATTAAAAGTCTTTAGGAATATAAGGTGGATCCAAAAACTGATTCCTGAAACAACAAAGGTAACATCGAAGTAATTACCCACACAATACACATAGTCCAGACATCCCCATAATACTGATTGTAAAGTACAATAACATCGAAACAGGCAATTTCTGACATAATACACGTGTTCTCAATTCATTCAACAGTTCACAGTTCACGATTCAGTTCAATATTCAATTCCCTGTTCTATCGAGTCTTTCCACATTATCTGATAGTCATCAAAAGCATAAGGCAATTCATATATATAAACCTCCATAATGGCAAAGGTAGTATCAAAGGAGTCAATCACATGTTAAGCACAATTTACACATCCTCAGGGCCCCAATTACAGAATATAATGGCGCTGGGCAGGCGTTCACATGGTGTACTGAATTCGCACACTTATAGATAATCAGGATTTTTCAAAGCTTCTTGGATGTCTATAACATCTGCATAATACCAAAGGATGACATTCCGGACAAAACAAAGGAATAATCGTCTCGGAATCAAGCACACCCGTTCACGACCGTCGGTGGCCGACTCGAGATCGATTAGTCAAACCCACCCGTACGAAACTGTCGGTGGCAAAAGGTATCTCGATCAAAGGTGCTACATAAGCTTAACGTTCCCTAGCACGAAAGGACGCCCCAAGAATGTCATCAAAACAAACACAATACCACTCACCGTAACCTGATCTTCCAAAATCCGATAACACTGAAGCAGCTACTCTCCCATACACAACATATTCTGATCAGTCAAGGACAAGTGTTCAGTACTGCTTATAGTCAAATCAATCTGCCATCATCAGTCCCCATAGCATCAAACCAACCAGGATGGGACAATACACAAGCATCGTTCCTTAAGACACCCAATCACGGGATTTGTACAATTCAGTTCATCTATAACACATATGCCCTCAATAGTTGAAGGTTGGTTCTCAATGGTGTTCATAGGTAGATCAATCTATTGATAGCCTACAAAAGGTCTTTCAAATAAGTCAAGCACTCCAAACGAATTCAAGTTTTGGGTCCATCAGTTTTCCTGCCGATAATAGTCTGGTCATTTATTCATAGACAATTCTTAACCCCCTCCCCTTTTTACAAAATCAACTTAGATAGAGGTTCTTATCAATCAATCCAAGCAAAGGTCTTGTCAGATTAAATCAAACAAGGTCCCGTCAAATTATATCCAATGAGGGTTCTATCGGGTCAATTCAGACAAAGGTTCTATTGGATCAAGTCAGATAGAAGTTTTCTCAAATAAGGTACATTTGATTCTGTAAAGCTCACTTCGTTTGTTTAGGAACATGGCTGATAGTTTCACAACTGTCCTAAATTTATCAGTTCTCAAGGTCGTATCAGAATCATTCATCATAACTGTTCATATCAAAGTGTTTCAAATCACATACAATACGGTATTATCCACATAAGTTCAGGTATAGTTACATAAGCATGCAATTGTTCATATCAGGAGGTACGTATCATAATCAGTATAGCAGTTCCCAAATGAGCCTCATATGCAAGAACATGGTGCACAGTAATACATTATACAAAGTTCCTCGGGTACACATAGTATGGGATTGTTACGCAAAAATTTCAAATTAGTCACATCACCCGGTCAACTTTCTACCAATCAAAATATATGGTCTCACAATTATAGAGTTCATCATTTAGGGCGCTCAACTTGGTCACACGATTACAGAATCACAACTCCAGTGGTTTAGTCGTGAAGACGGTAACATAATAAATCACCCTGAGCATAGGTGTAGATATATATGTGCATGTGCAGAGTCAATCAATATCCCAAAACGTATTTCACAAATTTCCCAAACGGGGCAATGAATACAGTCTCGATCGTGTGGGTCTAACCAATCTAGATACACATGCAGCAGATATGAAATATATGCCGATCCGAATCAAATAATATCCCGAGCGAAGATGTACAAACGTATTAATTCAGAATCAATCAGCACATAAGCATTCATTTGTAAACAGTATAGATACCTGGGATAATGGTTACAACATTCTGAGTGCTTTCTGGGATGAGTGTGATTACTCCATCCTGAGTAGCAATTCCTACCACTAGTACGGATTTAGCCAAGGCAGAGGATTCATTCACACTTCGTTCAATCCGGGGACAGTTCCTTGCCGTATGGTCCATTTTACCATATCTATAACGAGCCCTAGGAGTCTGATAACAAACTCCTCGGTGTTTCTCACACTGGTGGTGGCAAAGGTTCTTGCCGTAGCGGCAACTGACGCTGTTGTCTCAAGATCTCTGCCAATTCTTGTACTACTCTTTCCGAACTATTAAGTCGGGCTGTGGAAGAACCTTCCAACCCGTATGCCCTTAATTTACCCACGTTCTACACGAACTCTTATTAAATCATGCCAAATACGGGGATGTTCAATGCAAAAATAAACACATAGTCACACATAGGCACGTCTTTATGTTCTCATTTCACATATCGTACGTAATTAATTACATACGTAACAGATAATTGCGTACTTATCAGATATCGCATGCTGAACATTTACTAAGTAATTATATACTCAAATCATGCTCATGTTTCACATAGACACCCGTAGGCAGAATTGAATGCACATAAACAACTTTTCATGATTCATATATTCATGTATGCGCATTATAACAAAACAAACTTGTTGTACACATTAGTGTAACAATTCATATCTCACATTCAAATCATGTGTGGTACTCCCTTTAGCATAACATATCATACTGGTCAAGCATATCAAGTTCCATAATGGAATCTTCGGTACCGACAACATGTCTCATACATAGGCCACGGTATTATTTCCCCCGGGCTAGGGCCTCATAACCATAAGCCACAGTATTATGTCCCCTGGGCGAGGGCCTCTGCTAAGGATACCACAATTACGTTCCAGGAAAATTTGGACAATCATTCATACAAAACATAGCATTTCAGGGAACTTGTCATTTCATATCATCAGAAAATAATTAAGGCTAAACATAACCTTATAGAGTTTTTTTATTCCCCATCTGATTAAGCTTGCATTATACCTTTTTACAAAAGATTCACAAGTATGCATATATTAGAAGGCATACATCTTCCAATGGTTTACAATGCAAGCAATTTACAATTTATAGCACATAACTGTTCATATCGAAACACTTAAGCATATTCTTGATGCTTCCAAATTCATATTTATCACATGAATGCATCCTAGATCTTATCTAGACGCTTATTGCTCTTTTGGACAAGTGCGTGAGTTATTAACTTGTGCTCTGATACCACTCTGTCACGACCCCAACCCGCCCCCATGGGTTAAGGACGTAACCGGCCAGTAATCCTAAGATTACCTACGGCCTCAAACCAAAACAGACTTAACACATCAGAGTAAAGGGGGCCAAAAGGGAAGCCAAATTTTTAAAACTTTGTCCATAGAGCTGTGCTTACATGGCACATCAAAACAAACCATACACATGTACGTTAATAACTCACAACAGAAACATAGTGACATAAGATTCTATACAGACAGGATCATCCAAACTAAGTCAACCCATGAAAATTATATACAGACATATACAAAACTTCGCCAACCTGACAAAATGTAAATACATAACAAAAGGCGAAGACGGGTCTCATGCGTGAGACACAAGGGCTGACTCTCACAAAACCTTAGTTGTTCCAAGCAGACTTCACTGGAGTTGGGTTTGTGCTTCTCTTGGCTCACCTACAAGACACATGAATGAGCGTGAGCGATAGCCCAGTGAATAATATCAAATAGGACAGTTACATAACGATGTATAGAACAACATGCTCCAAACGGCCTTCGGCCCAATACATACTTCTATTTAACAAATATATATATATAACTATACAAAATTCAAATCAAGTAATTGTAGTTCCAACATTCTGGCCTTTGGCCCATTTGGGTTTCCATTCATGGCAAAACGGCCTTCGGCCCATTCACTTATGTCGAAACGGCCTTCGGCCCATTCATTCCTGTCAAAATGGCCTTCGGCCCATTCATTTATGTCAAAATGGCCTTTGGCCCACTCGTTCATGTCAAAACGGCCTTCGGCCCACTCACATGTGTCGAAACGACCTTTGATCCATTCATTTACATCAGGACGACCTTTGGTCCATTCATTTATGTCAAAACGACCTTCGGTCCATTCATTCACATCAAAACGACCTACGGTCCATTCATTCACATCAAAACGACCTTTGGTCCATTCATATACATCAAAACGACCTTCGGTCCATTCATTCACATCAAAACGACCTTTGGTCCATTCATATACATCAAAACGACCTTTGGTCCATTCATGTACATCCAAACGACCTTTGGTCCACTCATTCATTTCAAAACGGCCTTTGGCCCACTCATTCATTTCAAAACGACCTTGGGTCCATTTATGCTTATCGAAACGACCTTGGGTCCATTTATGCTTATCGAAACGACCTTGGGTCCATTTATGCGTTCATATCAGACTTACGTCCACAATCCCACAATCCCAATTAGCAATTCATAAAGCTTCAAAGGGAGTAAACAATTGGACATTCACAAGCATTCAAATATCGATATTACTCACAGTGATCGGCTGGTGGATTTGCCATGGAGCTTGACCCTACACGTTTCATGAACACAAAAGGGTCATTAACAGTTCAATCCGTTCTTTAATTCACATATTCCTCTTTAGGCTTTATTATTATCTCATTAACTCATTTACAATGCTTAACATATGCCTAAGAGTGCTTGCAAGTGAAAGAGAACGGAAAACAGGACACAAAATGCAAAACAGGATTTCAGAAAATAGGGTCCCCGCTCGAGCGGACCCTATGGCCTGCAAAAGTGCTGGTTGCATCAAAAATACGCTCGAGCGTGAAATAGGACGCTGGAGCGGAAGGCCTGTCTACAAAACTCCACGCTCGAGCGTGAGGTATCCCGCTCGAGCGGACATCCAACTCTGCAAAAATGCTGGGAGCACGATTTTCCCGCTCGAGCGGCCATTACCCCGCTCGAGCGGACACCAAAATTCTGGAAAACCCAGAACGTGTTCTTGAGCTCCAAATCGGTTTTCTAGCTACATTACTTGCATGCAATGGCTCAAATCTTAATATAATCATACTAACATGGCACCAATGCAAGATTATAACATTATGAAGCTCAATTTCTTGATTTATCCATATGCATGCCTCAAAATATGTCAAACTCAACATCAATATAACAAATTCATGCATTCAAGCTCATATCTTCTCAATTTGTACATGCATGTGATGAATTAGCCACATTCTCAACTTAGGTAACACAAATGGTGCTCAAGACATGAGTTTCCTTTAACATTTCACATGTATCATACACATTTGTGCTCAAACATGCAATATCAAGGTGATTTCCTACATGCATGCACATATTAAGCTTCAATTCAACAAACACAACTCAACTTCATTACAATCTTGTTCTTGATCACCAAATTAGCTTGAACACACAAAATTACGAACTATAATCCAAGAATTACTCACCTAGAAGCTTTGATCTTCTAAGCTCTAGTCAATTCTTGAGCTAAATCCCCAAAATTTCCAAGCTTTAAGCCAAATTGCACAATTTCTCCCCCTTTCTCTCACTAAGGCCGGCCCTCACTCTCTCACAATTGAATCCCTCAGATTCTTGAGTTCATAATAGTTAAAGGGGAGTGTAATGCTATCATACAATAAGCCCCACTAATATAATAATTTAATATAAAATATTTGGGCACTTAATTCATCAATTTAATCAGTTTAATCTGACCAGGATCAATTTCTAATTAAATTTCACCGTAGGCTCTAAAAATTATGCCAATCACAATGGCGTAATCAATTTCGGGTTCTGTGGCCGATAAGGCCCTCAATTTAATTTCCAGAGCAGATTATTCAAACAGATATTCCTACGGTGAACAGGTAGAATTCCAAAGTCGCATATATTCACATAATGGCACACAAAAATCATATCAAAACATATAGTCACATACGTATTAGGGACCAATTAGCATATTACGGAACAGGGGCATTACACTAATGGAAAGAGGGCATCTCAAACCCCTTGATCCTCAACCTCTTCCTGACCTACTCCCTACTAGACATAACCCCATCAAATACTATGTGTACCATCAGCAGCGCAGTCATGACACCGATCGTTGCTACCACCGTCGTCATGAGGTTCAGAATCTCATCGACAACTAGACGATAGCTTCCCCTCAAGAGCCTAATGTTACCACCAACCCACTCCCCGTACATGACCCAGTACCTCCTTCTCATCAAAATCTAAACCTTACCCATACACTCCCATCTACCTTCAACCCTAGCCCATTTACCCAAGCCTAAGGTGTTCATTCCAGAAAGCACGTACATATGTATGATGGATGCACTTGAACCCTAATCGTCTCGAACCCTAATCGTCTCAAACCCCAAAACTTGAACTCCACAATAGCCCAATTCCAGTCCAACCTACTCTAAAGAGCCCCAACCCAAGCAATTCATCAAGACCAAGTCGATTCAAATACACTGCAGGTACCAATGGCCGAACCCACTACTTTTTGAGTTAATGAGCATGATTGAAGATCTTCAGCGAACTATGGGAGATTTAACCTTTGGGGTTTTGGCTCCATCATCGTCCACATCATATGACACAAAGTTCACGTCAAAAAACTCTACAATCTTGGGGTGAGTTACAGTTGGAAATGGCCAACTCGAAGCTATCTCAAGTTTGGGTGATGGCATATTAACAACAAATGGGCCTTGCTTCGGTATAGCCACCCAATCCCTTGGCCAAGATGAAGCAACTGGCAAGAACAAGGCTGGGGCAAGTATTGATCCCTATGCACATCTTCGGTGGGCTATTGAGACTTTGAAGATCAAAGGGTTGAACAAGCAACAAGTGCTTGTAGTTGTTACAAATACTATGGATGACACTTTTGTCACTCAAGTTGGGAGCATTTTGAATAAGGGGGTAAGCCATAAAATGGGATGCTTTACCAGGAACACCCATTCTAATTCCAGTCCCAAGCCTATGAATACCCAGCCAACACCTGCCAACACATTTGCCAATGTTTCTAAAACTAGTACTTCCTACTCCTAAAAATGAACCTTCGCCCATCTCCATATAAGCCTAGTCTGCACCTTGAAGGTACTAATAGAGGAAGGGTATCTCAAACCTCTCAATCCTCGACCTCTCCCTAACCCTCTCCCACTTAGACATGACCCTACCCAATATTGCACATTCCACCAGCAGTACGGTCATCATACTGACCATTTCTTTTGCCTTCACCATGAAATTCAAGACTTGATTGATAATAAGGTCACCCTACCTGAAAATCCCAAGGTTGTCAATAACCCTCTCCCTAACTGTAATAAATTGCCACTCCATAACATAAATCCCATCCACAACTTGCGGACAACCAAACATTACCCTAGCCAACACATCATACACGCCAATGAGCCTAAACCCATTGTGTTCATTCCAGACTCTTCTGATTCCGATCTGAGCAAAAGGAACCAAATCTTTAGAGAGATGGAAATTTTACTCACTGTTGGTGAGTTCAAGCTTGATGAGGAAATGGGCGCCCTTAACAGATACCAACAATGATGGTTGGAATGATGAACCTCAGTCTCAGCTAGGGGAATTGTCGAAAGCACTAAGGGCATAGTGTGGAAAAGAAGTTGTTTCGGTCAAAGAGATGTGTGGGGACAACTAGGGTAATTGTGAGGCTCAATCTATGAGACCCAATTTGGGAGTTTGAAATCAATCCCACTGGGTGTGGATGTTAGTAATGCTGAATTGAAAGCAGGTTTGGACCTTCCCATGGGCTACTTGAAGTTTTTCATGAATTCTACCGTTGGACTTGGAGAGTGAAAACCCCTTTTGTCTCAAGGATACTAATTTTGTTTTAAGTCGTGTCCTGTGAATAGTTGAGTTGTGTATCGAGTTTAGAGCTTTATTTTTATTTTATTTTTTTTGTCTTTTCTTGTGTCATTGCGTCAGTTGAGTCTTTTCCTTTGAATCACTCGCATGTACCTTTAGGTCTTCGTTGTTGTTTTAATAAAGTGAAAGTCAAGTTTTTTATCATTTTATTGTGCCTACAGTAATGCATAAGTGACCTTTTTAAAAAAATAGAAAAAGCTTCGAATTTATTTTTTGACTGAGATTCTGTTAATAAGCTTGAGTGTTAAGAAGGATCCCCCAAACGGTTTGAGCGGATTATGGATTGTCATCGCAAAGTCCTTCATGATTTCAACAAAGGTTAAGTTGTTTCTTTTGCAAAACTTACGAAGATAGATTTAAAATTATGCGTGGTATTCTACACTGTCCTGAGGATTATCTTCACCTTTAGGCAATCATTTTGCCAAGCACAAGACAACTTTCAGACATCACAATCATAGAATTTCTCTCCCTGGTATTTTCATTACTTCAAAAAGAAATGGATAAAAGAAACCAAAAAAAGAAAGAAAAAGGAAAAAGAAAAGAAATGAGGAATAAGAAAAAAGAAAAAGAAGAAAAAAAGAAAGGAAAAAAAAAGAAAAAGAAAAAAGTCAACCATCAAGCCAGGGGTATTCATTGGAATGAAATCTAATCAAAGGAAACTTTTGTCTAAATTCGGGGAAGCCAATGTGAGGAGATACCATATCGCGAGAAGAACCAACTTTGAAAGTTGGAGAAAAAGAAAGGAATAAGACATGTATAAGGGAATGAAGAACCAAGCTCAAATCAAGATGAAGCCAATTCCAATATTAGGGGAAGGATGACTATTGATCAAATTCCCTGCAAATGCTGTAACACTATCCTTGAGAGGCTCGCTAGGCCGAAAACCCGAAAGGACAACCTAGGCAAAAGTTAGAGCATAAAAAAAAATGAGAAATCAAATAAATAGAGCTCGCAAGGTTGAAAACTCGAAGGGGCGACTTTGGCAAGAGTTAGAGTGCAAAAGGATAGTGTCAACACCTAAGTGAACCTTAGCCCATGAACTACGTTGGCCTGATTCCCATTCTCAGGAGATGTAGGCAATTTCATCCTGAAGCTCGGTCTCAACCAAATCCATCTTGACCCAATAACCTTGTCTAATTCACGTCGTCAGCTTCATGTCAATCCATGAGCTACACCGATTGCTATGCATATCATACTTGCGTTGGGTAAGGAAGAACTAGTTTGAATCAACAAGTGGAGACATTTTCAATACTTGAACTTATCAGTAGAATCTCTAACTTGAGCAAAAAAAGAAGAGAGAATCGAAACTCAGGTTTTGCAAAACTGAGTTCTAAAGGGAGCATAAGTAATACTAGGGGCACTATAAATAATCAGTCACCTTTAGTCTTTTTCTTCTTTTGGGTCAGTTATGAAGTTCAGTTGTGAAGTTCTGTTGTGTTGTGTTTGTTGTTTGTCTTGGTCTGCGCTTTTCATCGAGTCAACCTAGCGTGTCTGTCGCTCAAAGTTCAATAGAATGGCATGGTCAAAATTCCATACACGAGTGTTCACTCCATACTAAAAAACAAGTTCATGTGTGGAATTCATAAACGAATTGAGAGTGCCCATACAAGGGGCATCGCGTTCATGATCATTAAAAACTGTATGTGAAGAATTCGTCACTACTTTGGAGGGGACTGTAGTGAGTTCTCAATAGGCTGGGACAAAAGAGAAGCACGAGTCTAATTAGTTGGCAACCGTTCCAGGATCTGATGATCCTCATCACATGTGTCTGCATGATGTTAAAATCGGTGGCCAGTGACTGGACACTAAGGGCAATTTTTAGTACATCTGATCGAGTCATCAATTGTACAAGGGGCATGAACCCAACCTTTCTCTCAGTCTGCTCAAAGCCATTTGTCAGGCACTTTTCCCTAGGTTAGGGTGAGCTCACCCCCATGATGATTTTGATATGATTCAGCTTTCGAAAGTTGTCTCTGACCATTTCAAAACTGTGACAACCCTCACCTCTGATTATCGTTAAACTGTGATTGAGCATGATAAGTAATTGATAAGAATGAAATCCTAATCTGTTTGTATGAGTATGTTGCTTTGATTGCATTTCTATTTGTTTGTCATTTAATGACCTGTTCGTGTTTTAAGTTTCGGATTGCGAATTGAGGGCCTTATCGGCGACCGAATTGGAAATTGATTAGTGTTTTGTGCTAATTAGGATTTATGTGATTTTATGGTAGGTTTAACAAAAATTCAATTTGGAATGATTAAATTAGCATTGTTAATATTAAATTATTTGAGCCTAGGTTATTTACACTTTTGCCATTGAGTGGCCATTTTCTATAACTTTGTTTGGGACTTAATTATTGCATTTCATACACCATTCTTCATCCACCTTCTTGCCAAAAACCGTGAGAGAGAGGGAGATAGGAGAAAATTGTTTCATCTAGAGATTGCCTTGGAAAATTTGAGGAATTGAGGAGAATTTGCAAAATTGGGCTTCCATACTTAGAATTCAAGATCTAAGGTAGGAAATTCACCCTCTTGATTATGAATTTAAGTTGTTTGATGCATGGTTCATGGTAAATTAGTGAGTTGAGCCTAGGATTAGCTCAAAGTGTTGATTTGAGAGGCAATGTGTGCATGCATGTCCATTTCATTAAGTTTTGAGATCAATTACATGAGAATTTCCACATGCATGTTCCTATTTTAGTTATGGTCCATGAATTCACCATGATTTTGAGCTCAATCTTGCATTTGATCATGTTTTGGAGCATTAGAGTTCATGGGAACTCATACATGTCATGTTCTTGCATTGTTTTTCAAGTGTCTTTGAAATTGGTGTTTAATTGGCTTACTTTTAGGCTTTGATTTTGTAAAATGATCTTTGAAACATGTTGTAGTATGAGTTTCCACGTGTTTTCTAGAAAATTGGCCCAAAAGGTTGAGTTTTGATAAGTTTAATTCTTGGTTTAAGCTTTGGAGGCAAATCTGGAAAACCCAGATTTTGGCTTCCTCGCTCGAGCGAAGGATTTCACGCTCGAGCAAGCACCTTTGTTTTCTGAATTTCGCTCGAGCGTAGATTGCAAGCTCTCAGGTTTTTGTGGACGCAGAAGCACGCTCGAGCAACGAGACCTGTGCTCGAGCGAAGGACTGTGTCTCTCGCTCGAGCGAGCATCGAGCAAGCATTGAGTGGAGATTTTCAACAACCAGTACTTTTTGCATTTTTATAGACCGCTCGAGCGAGGGAGTCTATGCTTGAGCGACCCCTCTATTTTGGTAAGCTCGCTCGAGCGAAGAAAGCCACGCTCGAGCAAGATGCCTGTTTTCAGCAAATTTTGAAAAGTGTGTTAAAGTACATCTTTGCATCCTTATTTCATCCTAGGCATTCCTAGGCCAAGTTTAAGGCACCTTAATGAGGATATTAATGTAGAACCACACCAAGTCAAGTTAAGAGGCTAGGTTATTAATCCCAAGTGTGTAACTTAGTGTGTGTTCATTCTGCAACTGTATAGGGTTGGCACCCGACGACGCTGACTAGCCAGTCTATAGCCCAGTACTCTGTGAGTTACAATGTTGTAAAGATACGTTCAATTATAACTATTTCTAAACGAATGACTGTACTGCTTTCCGAAGTAACATTGTTTTCTAAATGAATGTTTGTCCTATTTTATGAATTGTACTCGTGGCATCCATAGCAACTTCCTGTTACTGTTATTGTACTGTTACTGTTACTGCTACTGGTACAGAAATCTCTGTCAGTTCCAATGTTTGGAACTACCACTGTTTACTGTTATGATGGCCATCAACTAACTGCTCGGTCTACTACGACCTACTGTACTGTTTTGCTATTGGATGTACCACATATGACCACTATGGTTTCTAAATGATTGTATGGCATGTATTATGAGCCACTGATTGAATAACTGATCTACAGATCCAATTGGTCTTTTTAATTACTGAAAGGATATTCATTCTTAACCCCCTTTACGCATTTGTTATTCACTAGGCTTTAGCTCACTGTTTATATTTATATGTAGGTGTCCAGGCACCGGACCGAAGCTAGGAGCGTCAAGTTAAGCTCCCGTTTTGTTAAGCCAACCATTGTGCCTCACTTTGAGGTTCCAAGTCTGTTCAAGCCAAGGCTGTTTTTGGGGTGTCTCAATGTCACCCTTTTGTCTCTATTTGTAATAAATGTTTTAGACTTGACTGTACAGTTATGGTGAAAGGACTGGATCCCTAACCTGGTTGTTAAGTGTAACTGAATGCATATATGTTTTGGTTGTGAATGTGCCTTTGCACGTAAAAGTCTTTTTCCATACAGATTTTTGTAGCTCATTGGACATCTTTCATTTACTGTTTGGCTTCCGCCAGCCCCTTACTCTGTATTACTGTCTTTACTGTTAAGCAGGCCTTCTGTAATCACGGATTACTGGCCGGTTACGATGCTAAACCAATAGGGGCGGGTTTGGGTCGTGACAGAGTGGTATTAGAGCGCACGAGTTATACCGCACACGCGTGTCCAAATGAGCTATGGGATGTCCTAGAAAAGCAATTAGGGCATTGCATGAGCATGAGAAAGTGTGTGTGGCCATGATATGAATATATGTGCTAATGTGCTAATGTGCTTAAGTCAACAACTTTCCATGTTTATTATTACCATATTGCCTATAGTGAAATGGAGAATGCAAGAAATGCCGATGAATCTGAATCATCTGAGGCAAGAATGGCAAGGTTAGAAAGAACGGTTGAACTGTTGACTGAGGCCTTAAGACAACAACAGAACCAACAGCCCCCACCTCCTCCAATACAACTAGAACCGAATGTTCATGATGATGTCATTTCTTTGACACAGAAGTTCAATAAAATGAAGCCACCATTATTTCAGGGAGGCCTTGAACCACTAAAAGCCAAAGCATGGGTTCTAGAAACCGAAAAATTGTTTGAGGTGTTTCCGTGTTCTGAGGCACATAAAGTGCTGCTGGTTACCTTTACTTTACAAGAAGAGGCTAGACGGTGGTGGATGCTTGTTCGTGACACCAATAATGCTATGAGTTGGGCTTAGTTTAAAGAATCTTTCTTTGAGAAATACTTTCCCCAGTGTGTCCGAGACCGCAAGGTAACTGAATTTGAACAGTTGAAAAAAGGTACCATGTCAGTAGCAGAATATGAATCTAAGTTCACTGAACTCGCCCGATACACACCGTAAATGGTTGATACTAATTACAACAAGGCCAAAAAATTTGAAGGTGGGCTTAATGTAGAAATCCTTGATCGAATCAATGTTTTGAAATTACTTAAATATGTGGATGTCCTTGACCAAGCCATTATGGTCGAGGCAAATGTTACTACATTGCAACAGGCTAGGACACCGGTAATCGAATGGCGGGGTAAGAGGCGAGGCTTTAATTTCAAAAAGGGCCGAAATAACTCATTGAACAAAAAGCAAAACACAGGGCCAACAAGCAGCTCCAGTCAAGAAAATCGTTCCATACCGCCCTGTTCCGAATATGGAAAGAGACATAAGGGGGTTTGCTATAGCATTTCTGGTGCTTGTTACAAGTGTGGCAAGGTGGGCCACATGGTCAAAGATTGCCCTTCCACATCTCAAGGCAATAGTAACGTTGCAGCTAGTGCCACAGCATCAATTGTTACACTGAAACCCAATCCCAAAGCTATTGGAAAGGAGCCTTTAAGGCAAGGCCGAGTGTTCGCACTTGTACCGGGAGATGTGCAGAACACCGAGACAGTTGTGTCAAGTATACTCTCAATTTGTACCCAAAATGCTTACATTCTGATTGATTCGGGGTCTATACATTCATTTGTCTCCCATGCTTTTTCACAAAAATTAAATAGACCACTGGAACCCATGAACTATTTGTTAGTTATATCTTCACCTGCTGGGGGATCCATGACTTGCACTTATGTGTATCCTCCATGTGAGATTGTTATTGGGGATGTACTTTTGTATATTGATTTACTGCCCTTGAATATTGATCATTTCGATGTAATTTTGGGAATGGACTGGTTAACAAAATATCATGCTACCATAGACTGTGTAACGAAACAAGTTGTCTTTCGTCCACTTAGATTGCCTGAATTTATATTTAACGGAGTTGGTGTAGTACCTCCCCCATATCTGATTTCATCCATGAAACCATTCAAATTGATTAAAAGGGGGTGTAAAGGGTATTTATGTTGTATATTGACTGTACATGCTGATACTAAAACTAATGTGGACAGTATTCCTGTAGTCAAAGAATTCCCAGATGTTTTTCCAGATGATTTGCCAGGGGATTTGATTGATAGGGAGATTGAGTTCACAATTGAAGTGTTATCGGGTACATAGCCAGTTTCCAAAACTCCGTACAAAATGGCACCTACCGAATTGAAAGAATTGAAAATTCAGCTGCAAGAATTGTTAGATAAGAAGTTCATCAGGCCTAGTACTTCACTATGGGGCGCGCCAGTTCTATTTGTAAAAAAGATAGACGGCTCGCTAAGACTCTGCATTGACTACTGCGAATTGAACAAGGTAACAGTGAAAAACAAGTACCCATTGCCTCGTATTGATGACTTATTTGACCAATTGCAAGGTGCCCAGGTTTTCTCCAAAATTGACCTTAGATCCGGATATCACCAGTTGAAGGTCAAAACAGAGGACATTGAAAAGACTGCCTTCTGAACGAGGTACGGACATTATGAATTTCTTGTTATGCCTTTCGGAGTTACTAATGCGCCTGCTGCATTTATGGACCTCATGAACAGAATTTTCAAACCATTCCTCGATGAATTTGTGGTTGTTTTTATAGATGACATTTTGATTTATTCCAAGAGTAAGGAAGAACATGAACATCATTTGAGAGTTGCTTTGCAGACCTTAAGAGAACAGAAATTGTATGCAAAACTAACAAAGTGTGAATTTTGGCTTGATAATGTTATGTTTTTGGGACATGTGATTAGTAAGGACGGCATCTCAGTTGACCCACAGAAGATTGAAGCAGTAGTGAATTGGCCTAGACTGACTAATGTTACGAAAGTTCTAAGTTTCTTGGGCTTAGCCAGGTACTACAGGAGGTTGTGTAAGATTTTTCCAAAATTGCTCTACCATTGACTCAGTTGACTCAAAAGGGAAAACCATTTGACTGGACCGATCAGAGAGAATCAGCTTTCCAGGAATTGAAGACTCGACTTGTGACTTCACCGATTCTCACCCTACCCTCAGGTACGGATGGATTTACTATTTTTAGTGATGCTTCTTATAAGGGTTTGGGATGTGTGTTAATGCAGAATGGTAAAGTTATTGTGTATGCTTCCCGACAACTGAGGCCACATGAAAAGAATTACCCGACCCATGACTTAAAACTTGCCGCAGTGGTATTTGCATTGAAAATTTGGCGCCACTACCTATATGGGGCAACATGTGAGGTGTACACTGATCACAAGAGTTTAAAATATTTCTTCACACAGAAGAAGTTAAACATGAGGCAGCGGAGATGGCTAGAACTGATAAAAGACTATGACTTGCAAATTTTATACCATCCAGGGAAAGCTAACACCGTTGCTGATGCACTTAGTAGGAAATCAATTGGGAATTTGGCTTGTTTACTCACCGGACAGAAAGAACTGCTATGTGATATTGAGAAATTTGAGGTTGAGATTGTTTTGCGTGAACAAGGTGGGACATTGGCCGTTATTTCTACTCAACCGGCACTTATTGAGGAGATTAAAAAGAAACAACACCAAGATGACTTTCTGAAAAAGATCATTGATGAACGGGAATCCAAACCAAGGCCAAACTTTGAATTTGAAAACAATGTGTTGAAATTTCAGGGAAGGTTGTGTGTACCAAATGATTCTGAACTGAGAAAACGAGTTTTGCAGGAAGGCCACAATTCAAAACTTTCCATCCATCCGGGAAATACAAAAATGTACCAAGACTTGAAACTTGATTTCTAGTGGCCGGGAATGAAGAAAGAGATTGCTGACTTTGTGTCGAAATATCTACATTGCCAACAAGTCAAAGCCGAACATCAACGACCCGCAGGCTTACTTCAGCCTTTGCCCATACCGGAGTGGAAATGGGAACATATTACTATGGATTTCATTGTTGGTTTGCCTCGTTCCAGTAAAGGTATGGACTCAATTTGGGTTATTGTTGATCGATTGACTAAATCTACTCACTTCTTACTCGTCAAGACAATTTATAATGCGGATAAATTGGCTATAATTTATATTGATGAGATTGTTAGATTGCACAGAGTGCCTATGTCTATTGTTTCTGATAGGGACTCGAAGTTTATATCGAGATTTTGGCAAAGTCTGCAAACGGCATTGGGTACGAATTGAGGTTGACTAGTTCATACCATCCTCAGATAGATGGCCAATCAGAAAGAACCATCCAAACTCTGGAAGACTTACTGCATATGTGTGTTCTTGATTTCCAAGGAAATTGGGAAAGCCATTTACCTTTAGCTGAATTTGCCTACAACAACAGTTTTCACTCAAGCATTGGTATGGCACCGTTCGAGGCTTTATATGGCAGGAAATGTCGATCTCCTATTTGTTGGGCAGAAGTTGGAGATGGGCCTTTGCTTGGGCCCGAGATTGTACACAAGACCACAGAAAAAATGAAACTGATTCAACAAAGATTGAAAACCGCACAAAGCTGACAGAAAAGTTATGCGAATGTCTGAAGGCGAGACAGGGAATATGAAGTGGGTGATCATGTTTTTGTTAAAGCGACACCAATGAAAGGATAGACTCGTTTTGGGGCTAAGGGCAAGCTAGCACCGAGATATGTTGGGCCGTATGAAATCATTGAAAAGATTAATCCAGTGGCGTATCAAGTAACACTTCCTCCTGAAATAGAGCATACGCATAATGTCTTCCACATTTCAATGTTAAGGGATTATCTTCGAGATCCCTTCCATGTTATTGAACCTACCCGTGTGGTATTAAGTGATGATTACACTTATGAAGAACGGCCTATTCAGGTTGTAAACCGACGAATCAAGAAGTTGAGAAATAAAGAAATTCCGTTGGTGAAAGTGGATTGGCAAAACCATGGTGGCATTTATGCCACTTGGGAAAGGGAAGATGATATGATGAAGAGATATCCTGAACTGTTCCCCTGAACCCAGTATTCTTCCAAAATGAAGGTAATTCGAGTTTGGAGGACCAAACTCTTTTTGAGGGAAGACTGTGACAACCCTCACCTCTGATTAGCATTAAACAGTGATTGAGCATGATAAGTAATTGATAAGAATGAAATCCTAATCTGTTTGTATGAGTATGTTGCTTTGATTGCATTTCTATCTGTTTGTCATTTAATGATCTGTTCGTGTTTTAAGTTTCGGATTGCGAATTGAGAGCCTTATCGGCGACCGAATCGGAAATTGATTAGTGTTTTGTGCTAATTAGGATTTATGTGATTTTATGGTAGGTTTAACAAAAATTCAATTTGGAATGATTAAATTAGCATTGTTAATGTTAAATTATTTGAGCCTAGGTTATTTACACCTTTTCCATTGAGTGGCCATTTTCTACAACTTTGTTTGGGACTTAATTATTGCATTTCATACACCATTCTTTATCCACCTTCTTGCCAAAAACTGTGAGAGAGAGGGAGATAGGAGAAAATTGTTTCATCTAGAGATTGGCTTGGAAAATTTGAGGAATTGAGGAGAATTTGCAAAATTAGGCTTCCATACTTAGAATTCAAGGTCTAAGGTAGGAAATTCACCCTCTTGATTATGAATTTAAGTTGTTTGATGCATGGTTCATGGTAAATTAGTGAGTTGAGCCTAGGATTAGCTCAAAGTGTTGATTTGAGAAGCAATGTGTGCATGCATGTCCATTTCATTGAGTTTTGAGATCAATTACATGAGAATTTCCACATCCATGTTCATATTTTAGTTATGGTCCATGAATTCACTATGATTTTGAGCTCAATCTTGCATTTAATCATGTTTTGGAGCATTATAGTTCATGGGAACTCATGCATGTCATGTTCTTGCATTGTTCTTCAAGTTTCTTTGAAATTGGTGTTTCATTGGCTTACTTTTGGGCTTTGATTTTGTAAAATGATCTTTGAAACATGTTGTAGTATGAGTTTCCACGTGTTTTCCAGAAAATTGGCCCAAAAGGTTGAGTTTTGATAAGTTTAATTCTTGGTTTGAGCTTTGGAGGCAAATTTGGAAAACCCAGATTTTGGCTTCCTCGCTCGAGCGAAGGATTCCACGCTCGAGCGAGCACCTTTGTTTTCAGAATTTCGCTCAAGCGACGGAATGCTGGCTCGAGCATAGATTGCAAGCTCTCAGGTTTTTGTGGACGCAAAAGCGCGCTCGAGCGACGAGACCTGCGCTTGAGTGAAGGACTGTGTCTCTTGCTCGAGCAAGCATCGAGCGGAGATTTTCAACAACCAGTACTTTTTGCATTTTTACAGACCGCTTGAGTGAGAGAGTCTATGCTCGAGCGACCTTTCTGTTTTGGTAAGCTCGCTCGAGCAAAGAAAGCCACGCTCGAACGAGACCCCTATTTTCAGCAAATTTTGAAAAGTGTTTTAAAGTACATCTTTGCATCCTTATTTCATCCTAGGCCTTCCTAGGCCAAGTTTAAGGCATCTTAATGAGGATATTGATGTAGAACCACCCCAAGTCAAGTTAAGGGGATAGGTTATTAATCCCAAGTGTGTAACTTAGTGTGTGTTCATTCTGCAACTGTGTAGGGTTGGCACCCGAGGATGCTGACTAGCCAGTCTATAGCCCAGTACTCTGTGAGTAACAATGTTGTAAAAATACATTCAATTATAAGTATTTCTGAACGAATGACTGTACTGCTTTCCGAAGTAACATTGTTTACTGAATGAATGTTTGTCCTATTTTATGAATTGTACTTGTGGTATCCATAGCAACTTACTGTTACTGTTACAGAGATCTCTATCAGTTCCAATGTTTGGAACTACCACTGTTTACTGTTATGATGGCCATCAACTGACTGTTCGGTCTACTACGACCTACTATACTGTTTTGCTATTGGATGTACCACATGTGACCATTATGGTTTCTAAATGATTGTATGGCATGTATTATGAGCCACTGATTGAATAACTGATCTACAGATCCAATTGAATGTTTTAATTACTGAAAGGTCATTCATTCTTATCCCCCTTTACGCATTTGTTATTCACTAGGCTTTAGCTCACTGTTTATATTTATATGTAGGTGTCCAGGCACCGGACCGAAGCTAGGAGCGTCAAGTTAAGCTCCCGTTTTGTCAAGCCAACCATTGTGCCTCACTTTGAGGTTCCAAGTTTGTTCAAGCCAAGGTTGTTTTTGGGGTGTCTCAGTGTCACCCTTTTGTCTCTGTTTGTAATAAATGTTTTAGACTTGACTGTACAGTTATGGTGAAGGGACTGGATCCCTAACCTGGTTGTTAAGTGTAACTGAATGTATATATGTTTTGGTTGTGAATGTGCCTTTGCACGTATAAGTCTTTTTCCATACAGATTTTCACAGCTCATTGGACATCTTTCATTTACTGTTTGGCTTCCGTCAGCCCCTTACTCTGTATTACTGTCTTTACTGTTAAGCAGGCCTTCAGTAATCACGGATTACTGGCCAGTTACGATGCTAAACCCATAGGGGCGGGTTTGGGTCGTGACAAAAACTCTCTTGGGATTGCCCTAATCCCTCTTATTAATACATGTGCTTTGGATTATGCATGCATGCTAATACACTCTGGTTGATTTGAGCTGTGTGATTGGTTGCTCTTACTCTTGACTTTGTTCTGTTCATATTAGTGTTTCGTCGAGTTGCCTCCCATGGTGTTTTTTAGTTACATTTCAATAAGTTGTGGCAAGTTGCCCTACACTCATTTCATAAGGTACATGATGCAGTACTCTATGTACTACTCGTTTCCCTCTGCATACCATACATCTTTCCCCTGTATCACACTGTCTTGTGCACTCTACACAGCACTGTCTCATGCACCTCACATCACACTGTCTTGTGCACCTTGCATCATACTGTCTTGTACAACCTGCATCGCACTGTTTTGTGCATTCACCACACATAGCACTGTTTTGTGCACATGCATAGCATTGTTTTGTGCACTTCACCCTGCATTGTTTTATGCACCTCGCACTGTTTTGTGCATTCACCTTGCATCACACTATCCTATGTACCCCCATAGCACTGTCTTGTGCACTCCCATAGCACTATTTTGTGCACCCCTATAGCACTGTTTTGTGCACTTCACCCCGCACTATTTTGTGCACCTCGCACTGCTTTGTGTATTCACCTTTCATGGCACTATTTTGTGCATCCACTAGGTCCAGGAGACCTTAAATCCTTTAAAGGTGCAATTCCTTTGGTGTTTGTCGTGTCCAAACAATTTCAGGCGGTTCGGTATAGCTACCTAACTGTGTTTGTAGTGAGTTCCTAGGAAACCAACTGAGACAGTGAAAACTAAAGTTCGAGTGGCTGAGGCCTAGAACGCAAAGGTTTGGAATTTCCAAGACTAAAGTCTAGTTTAAATACCCAGGGGTGTATCCTTGGCTTGAAATCTGTATGGCACCCCCATAGGTTGAGGTAGCTTGTATGCGCCTCAATTCTGGATACTGAACTGACCTAGTCTATCACCCTATTGGAGAATAGGGAAAGTTGCAAACATAGCCGGGAAGAAAAGTAGTACCAGTGGTTTTCGCGTGAAGATGAAGATCCCTAGCAGAATAAGGTGAAACATCGCCAATTACCCCTATAAGGTGCTTTTAAGGCACCACTTCCTACCTGCTACATCATATCTATTATTATCTATTACCTCCATCGCATTGCATATAGCATTTGTCGCATACATCCATTTTATCCATTGTTGTAGCTGGCGTTTCGTGCTCCTCAGAGGGGTTTAGTCTCCTCATATATGATCGCCCTATAGTTCGAACTCCTGTGGTTCTGAATTTGGTTTCACAGGTGCAATATGAAACATAAAAATGAATGAGAGTCCAAATCTGGCAAATCTTAGAAAATCCATTAATTATCAAAGATACCGAAAATGGACTGCATTGCCAGATTTCAAAGTCGTCACCTAAATAATTTTAGGAAATTTAGGAAATCTATGACTCGTACCAAAGGCCACTTATCCGTCATAATCAAAGTTGTCTCGATTTGGGAACTTAGGTATGAGAGGGCAAAATCATTAATTGTGCACCCCCCTCACCCAACCAAAGATCGGTCTCTACTAATCATGATGTAAATTTTATGTACATTATATGCTCTTGTTCTGATTATTAATATGCTAATTTACTATGTGAGGCACACAAGTATAGACTATTTCGCTTGCTTTGGAAATGACTTGATTTTATGTAATTTTTAAAAAAGATTTGAGTGCACACAACTCAAAAAGAAAGTAATGAGCTCTTACATACATTTGATCAAAATCATCCCCAATGCAAGTAAAATAACCTTCATCCACAGGTATTCAAACAGTTCATTTTGAGTAAGCACATAGCCTCATGGTAAGATGCTAAGCATGGCAACAATCACACACATGAATATGCTAAAGCCAAAAATGCTCACCTAATACTCCAAGGTAAGCCAAAGAAAAAGAAAACAATTAGAAAAAATGCATGATTCTAATTATGCACGTGGCTAATGCAACACATATAAGAATGCGACAATTAGGTTTGGTTGATTAACATGTCATATGAATTAACTCAAAGCATGCGGTAACGCACATATTCAAGTAAGTAGGAAACGACAACGATATTCAAGAATGGTGAATCGAACCCGATACATGCAAAAATGGATATGAAGCATGGTAATGCTATGAAACAAAAACATGATACTATATGCAACCATGATAAGCATATAAGTAAAAGGGAGAAAGAAATAGGGGTCAGAAGACATACAAATATTATAAGTTTGTTCTCGCACAAGAGGGTCTGAATGGCCTATTTAACTAATTATTACAAACGCTAATGAATTAATTAATTAATTAATTATTACAAATTCAAATGAAAGCAACTAATTAATTATAAATACGGATATCTATGCTACTAATTTAAAGGGACTAAACAAAAGGCAGGGAGTTGCGTGCGCGCAAGCAAGAACATCCTCCAGAAACCCCTACTGCTCACTGCTAGAAGGTGCTCTATTCATAGTCTGAAAATGACTTTGTTTTGGGCCTTAGGATCTGCTCTGTTTATTTGGAAAACTACCACAGTCATACAAAAAGGGGTGGGCAGCCAGCCTTGAGAAGTGGTCGGCCGTACAAAGTGATGGTTGGCAAGCCATTGCTGGGGAAACACCTGCTGTGACAGAACTGAAACAGAGCAAAACAAGGAGTGTCTGGAGGATGTTCATCCCTTCTCCTATCTCGTGTCATGAAAAATTCTCAAGGAAAGAGCAGGTTTGCTTCACAAATCATCAAACATCCCAAAGGTATTTAAATGATGATTAGTAAAGCAACGGGATGGCAGTTAATGGATTCAAAGCTAACTAAAACTAATTATGAAAGATACAATCAAAGATATGGCCAAAACCCATTGAATCTCATGGAAAGCAAAAGCAAGTGAATACTCAAGCTTAGAGAGAATAGGTTTAAAAGGAGCCATTCTTGGAGGCAAAGCTCATACACAAGAGGTTCCATCATTAAGAAAACCAAAGAGACTCTTCCTCTTACTCATGGAAGATGGATTGAAACCACCATTTCCATGCTTCAAAGGAACGAAAAGGGAGTCTCTAATGGTCTTGATGAAAGAGCTTTCATGTAGCTTTGAAGCAAAAGTAAAACTAAACTAAGTAAAAGCAAGAAATGAAAGCTATGGAGAGATGATTGCAAGCTCATCTTCCTACTCATGGAACATAGATGAAACATCCATTTCCATGCTACAAAGAAGGAACTAGAAGAGAGCTTTGCAATATCTTCCAAGAATAAGGATATGAGACAAGAATCAAACTATCTATATAAGCTTTAAATACATATATACAGTTCATATTTAATCAAAATCTACCTAAAATAGTGCTGAAAATGAAAGAAAAGAAGAAAAAACAAGAAGAACAATAAGAGAGCAACACTAGAGAACAAGCCTTTGGAAGGATGACCCTTCCACCTTCAACGAGGTTTAAATCACATGTTTAAGCCTAAAAACACTATGAAAATCAGTAATAAAATGGAGAACAAGAAGTTTAAAAGAAAATGAAATGGAAAGAGTTGAAGAATCAACCTCTAGAGAAGAGGAAGAGTTTCTTGGTTCACAAACCACAAGCTAAACACTCTCAAGTATTTGAAATAGTGTTCAAAATCTCGGCAAAAAGCTTCAAAGTCAAGCTTCAATGGTGTATATCTTATGTATCTATATCAAGAGGGTAGGAAAGGTTTGGATATCTTTGAAAAAGGCTTGCTTACTAAGTTTCTCAACCCCAAACACTGAGAACAGGTGTTGCATTTATAGAATTTCGACGTTTCACGTCAGAAATATTTGAAAAAGGACAGCTGGCTTGAAGCTCGTGCATGGAAGCAGCTACAACTACAAAATATTTGTTCTCAGCAAACATGGCCGACCGACCAAGAAAAGGGCCTGTCGGCCAACATAATGTGGCATGCCAGTCATTTTGGGTTTTACCGCTTTTTGAGTGGTCAGGCTAGAAAAATAGGGTTTGGTTCAAATGGTGTGCAAGGTTTGGGTTTAGAGCTCAAAACTAAATCATTTTGCTGAAGATTCGAACAATTGCACAGTGTAACATTTCATCATCGAGTGTTCAGATTGAAGCGCCCAAGTCTTAAGGACGGTAAAAAATAGGGTGTCTACAGTTTCCCTTCTTTGATAGAGCTCGAAGTCACGAAATGACGTGAGTGAATGTCAAAGGCCAAAGATGACCTATTTGACAATGCCATAAGACTTGGGCAAACAAAGAAAATGCAGATGACAAAAGCCTCCTAAGTCACCCCAATATGCTCTCGCACATACTTCCACCATTGACCTACATCTCCCTTAAGTTGGAAGGATGCCAAGGTCGTCCTCAACCCGTCGTCATTGATGCCAAGCATCTCAAACGTCTTCATCATCTGTTCTAGCCACTTATCAGCCTTCAATGGCTCCTTTAGATCCTCGATAAACTTATCTGGATTTGATCGGAAGAACTCCCTCTTCAAAAATGATGGCCCTGTTTCTGCAATGTGGGTCTGGACTTAACTCTCAGCCCTGAGAATGTCCATGGATTCTCGCAATGCTCTAGTCATTTAGCAGGCTAAAGCGCCCATGGCTTGCTGACTTGCTGGCTCAGCCATGTTGGCCTAACCAACTCCCTTCTCCTGCGTCATAATTTCATCCAGTATCGACACCTCTTGCCACCTAGGCTTGCCACGCTAACCACCACCACGTCCGCATCCTAACATTCTAATAAAGGTAACACAATTTATTAGCATATTTATAAATTTGTCGAAGGTAATTCACTCACGTCCTAATACGATGGACAACAAGTAATTCATTCCACATAAGCACCGAATCACATAATCACAAACGAATTTCCTTTCTAGATAATGATCATCCCGCGACATTGCTAGAGTTCCAGTTAGAAATAATAGTGATCAAGTGCACTTCTAACAAGACATCTAGAAACTCATAGATCCAATCAATATCTTAGAAACCAAATCCCATACTCATCTAGTCACATAAACATGTTATCACATAACATACCAGGTCTACTTCTAACATCATCTAGAGAGATAAACCCATTGTGATAAAAGCCACATCTCACAATCCCAAAGTATTCAAACCCGGTTGTTCTGATACCAAGTTGTAATGCCCTCGAAATAATAACAGCAACCCATAGCATAATATTCGATAGAATGAATAACTTGCGATGTATTTAACGTTTCATTGATACTCCTCAATTGTACAAAAGATAACATATGCGTGTATACATTCATAAATCCTAGATCTTGAATCTATAGCATATTCCAATTGTAAATGAATCTAAACAAAAGGACGTACAGATAAGTTTATGCCCTAATGTCTAAATAAAGCCTAAGGCTTGTACAAAATAATTACACAAAAGAAACAACAAGAAACTCTCGGCTCCAAGTCCTCCAAAGCTATGTCCTTAGTCGAGGCATATCATCAGCACCTAAAAGTTGTTTTCCACATAGGGTGAGTTAAAGCCCAGTATAGATACTTTAACACAATCCATAAAACTTAACGAAGTCACAAGGTGAATGCATATGTATGCCATTTGCCAAACATTATACTTTTTCCATCTCAAAACAATGTATGCCAATATTAAATATCAATTCATGAAAAATATCTTTTTATATTAGAAAATAGGGCAATGGATACAAAACACTAGAAATCTCTAGATACATGTCTGCCAGTAGACTATACGAGCACTACAAAGCCATTTTACTGGTACTAACCGGAAGGATCGTCACCTAACTGCGCGGGTTTCTCGACTTTCACCAAAGACACACAGGCCAACATAATAACCACAAGCACACCCCCAAACCAGATTCACTAAGGTATACACCACTTTTTCTCAAAACAATACATTTTCAATGTTTAAGTATGAAACAATGCTTAATGTAAGATATATGAGTAATTAGTTTCCATTCACCTAATCCTGATGCAATTTCTACAACAATTAATGCTATCCTCCACCAATAGCCCAAAATAGATATTTCTACTCAGCAAATAATTTTTCAACAACAGAAATAATCTCATAATTTTCAAAATGGGAGTGATAATATATATCCAACTCCACTCTCATCATGAACAGATACACTCTTCTTATCATCTCAATCCCAACATCCATTTTTTTTCTTTCATAAATCAATTATCAAAAATTTTCAAACAAAACATCCTTTACTTTCAAAATCACATTTAAGTAAGGAAATTCCAACATTTCAACATAACCCAACATTTTATACACTCCCACAACATTTCTCAAGAATTTATTTGAATCAGACCCAAGGTTGAACCCAAAATCCCCAAATTACTAATCATTTCAAAGAACAAATAACTAAGTTAAAAATCATACAAAAGGTTGAAGAAATTTCTACCTTAAGACTAGAAGAGGAAGAGAGAAAGGGTGAAAGTTTGACAAAGCCAAAAACGAGATCCTCTCCGATTAAAACGGAACTTTCGACGAGCTCTACCTTTTTCTCCAAGGAACTATGGTGGAGAAATCAATGGATTAGGAGCATTTGGGGTTTTAAGGCAAGAACTAGAGAGAGATGGTAAAGAAATTAGGATTTTGAGTGTCTTAGAGAGAGAGAGAGTAAGTGAAAAAGTGACTAAAATCCCTTTTTTCCTGAATTAATATACGCACAGATTGTTTGAACGACCAAACCACCGCTTGAGCATCAGACATAATAAATGACACTGCTCGAGCGACCAAAGCCACCGCTCGAGCATCAGACACAATAAGTGACACTGCTCGAGCGACCAAAGCCACAGCTCGAGCGCACAATGACCTTGAAAAGACTGTTCGAGCAAAAAAAAGATCGCCCAAGTAAAGATCACCCATTCCGAGAAGTTTTACAGGCTTGCAAAAATACTGAGACATCTCAAAGACCGCTCGAGTGACCAAAACATTGCTCGAGTAAACCCACAGTGAAACAGACAACAACTCTTTTGAAAAATTAACTCTCAACTTATTTCAAACACAATTAACTGTAAGAAATGGTTTGGGAAAAAACATATTTTTTCCAAACTTTGGTCTATATTTTAGGTGGGACCCATGCGCCAAAGTTGACGGGTCTAAGTGGTAATGCGTTCTATGTCGCGTTGTGATTCACATAGTATATTTGGTTGCTCAAAACTATTATCAGGTGAATAAGAAATTGATACCAAAATGGGCTCCATGAAAATAGTGTGTTTGGTAAAATTTCCATAAAGGTTTGCGTTAAGGTTTGTCCCACATTGGTTTGGTAGGCAAACTTTGTGTGGGTTTATAAGGCTTGGGTTTGGAACTTGGGGAGGGCCCCAAGGGTACCCAAGTTTTCTGGAAAGGTGAGATTATGGGCAAAATAGGCTAGACTCATTGGACCCAAAACAAACACACACTCGCGCGCGTACCGTCGCCGCTATCCATTCGGTCAATCGGGCGGGCTGGGCTAGGCTGGGCTTGGGTGCGGGTGCGTGATGTGAGGTTGGGTTGGGCTTGTCCAGCCCAATACTAATTCTTTTTAGGCCAAAAATATTTAAATTTTATTTTTTGTTTGAAAAATAAATTCTGTCCAGTTTTGTTTTCAAATTTTAGATTGGAAAAATTCAAATTATGGCTTGTACCTCTTCAAATGTTTTGTACAGGTTCCATACCCGTCCGAACATATTCAAATATGTTCAGTTCAATCTCAATAGGTTCCTACCTATTTAATTTAAATTCAAACAGATTTTGCATCTATTTAATTCAAACCGAATACGTACTATACCTGTTCAAACAGGTTTGCCACCTGTTGAATTCAAAACTGAAAAGCCACCATTGCACCTATAAATAGACAAGTTCCTTATTTGGATTTTCACTCAATTTTTCATCCTCAATTCTGTTATTACTCTCTATATTTTGCTGCATTATTTTTTTTCTGTGAGAAAGAGTGTAAACACAAAGTGTGTTTGTTGTGTGAATAGTTTGTAGTGTTGCTACTATTCGTTGTTGATTATTTCATCATGGGAGATAGACGTCCACAATTTGAAAGCCAAGGAGAGGACGAATCTGTCTTAAGGACACAGTGTTAAACACTAGACTTGATCAAAAATTTGTTTGAGAAAGTAATATGGTAAGTGATTAGTTTTCTTTTCTGTTTTATTTATTTTTCTTTATCAGATTTTGATTTTGCTTTTGTAACAAAATAAGAATCAGTTGTTTTATTTTTTTTTTATATGTTGTTTTGATTTTTGCAATCAAACTGTCTCTCTCCTTTCTTTAATTCTTTCGTTGAATTCTTTGAAGATTGTCCAACAATCTTAAGACAGAACCTTTTGTGTCTTAATTATATTAATAAAATTCGTTTTATAAACTTGATTTATTTGAATCCAATAAAATATTTTTTTTGGTTTTTGTGACAAGGAAATTATTGTGTTGTGTTTTATTTTTCTAGTTTTAATAACTAGAAAAATAAAATTATTTTATGTTATAATTTATTTTCTGGTTTTAGTAACTAGAAAATTAATTTGTGTTTTGGTTATGGCTACTGCAACTGAAAATGGTACTCTAATTTTGATTGTTACAACGACTTCAGTCCCTATCCAGAACCATGTTCAAGTTCCAATAAATCATGAAGAAAAATTGAAAAAATTTAATGGCACCGAGTTTAAGAGATTGCAGCTGAAAATGCTATTCTATCTTACAACTCTGAATCTTGCCCAATTTCTTCGTGAAGAGGCTCCAGTGCTTAAAGAGGATGAAATTGATCGGCAGGTTGTTGCTGTTGTAGATGCCTAGAAACATTCTGATTTTCTGCGCAGAAACTACATCCTCAATGGCCTAGACAACATGCTGCATAATGTTTACAGTCTTCTAAAAACAACAAAAGAATTATGGGATTCTTTGGAGAAAAAATACAAGGCAGAAGATGCCGGCAGAAAGAAATTTGTTGTCTGTAAATTTTTGGATTTTATTATGGTAGACTCCCAAACAGTAATTTCTCAAGTTCAAAGTTTTCAATTAATTTTGCCTAATATTTATGTTGAAGGTATGTCTCTTAGTGAGTCTTTCCAAGTTGCTGCATTAGTGGAAAAATTACCACCGGCTTGGAAAGATTTCAAAAATTATTTAAAACATAAACGTAAAGAGATGACCATGGATGAACTTATTGTAAGACTAAGAATTGAGGAAGATAACCATATGGCTGAAAAAAGGAATGGTAAAAATCCCATTGAGTTCAAGGCTAATGTGGTTGAACAAGTGCCCAAACCACATAACAAGAAGAGGAAGTTTGCTGGAGATGGTCCTAAACAAGGCGACAACAATGGCAATAAAAAGTTCAAAGGTAAATGCTATAACTGTGGCAAGACTGGACATCGTGCCTCTGATTGCCGACACCCTAAAAAGGATCGTGGAAGTACAAGCAAAAAGACCACCAATCAAACCAATATGGCAGAATTAGATTATATCTCTGACGAGGTAAATGACATCAATCTATCTGTTGTGGTGTCTGAGGCTAATTTGGTTGGAAATCCCAAAGAATGGTGAGTTGACATTGGGGCAACTCGACACATTTGCGCGGACAAAAAGACGTTCACTACTTATAATGAGGCTGCAAATGGTGAGCAACTATTCATGGGAAATTCATTTACTTTTGCTGTGGCTAAACAAAGGAAAGTAATCTTGAAGATGACATCGGGGAAGGAACTGACCCTCAACAATGTGTTGCATATACCAGACATCCGAAAGAATTTAGTTTCTGGTTCTTTGTTAAGTAAAAATGGTTTTAGGCTTGTATTTGAGTCTGATAAATTTGTATTAACAAAAAGTGATATGTATGTAGGTAAGGGATATATGAGTGATGGTTTTTTCAAGTTGAATGTAATGACTGTTGTACCAAAATCTGCTATTAATAAGAATAACACAACTTTTGCTTATATTCTTGAGTCAAATTTATGGCATGGTAGATTAGGACATGTGAATTTTGAGACTTTGCATAGACTAATTGGTTTGGATTATATACTAAAGTTTGAAATTGATCCTAATCACAAATGTGAGATATGTGTAGAAGCAAAACTAACTAAGGCTCCTTTTAAATCGATTGAAAGAGAAACCGAACCTCTAGAATTAATTCATACTATTGTGTGTGGTCTTAAATTTGTTCAAACTAGAGGAGGCAAAAAGTATTCCATAACATTTATCGATGATTGCATAAGATATTATTATGTATATTTACTTAGAAGTAAAGATAAAGCCTTGGAAATGTTTAAACTCTGCAAAACTGAAATTGAAAATCAACTTGGTAATAACATTAAAATGGTTAGAAGTGATAGGGGTGATGAATATGATGCACCTTTAAATAAATTTTGTACACAACATGGCATTATTCGTCAAACTACAACACACTATTCTCCACAGCAAAATGGAATTGCAAAAAGAAAGAATAGAACCCTTAAAGAAATCATGAATGTCATGTTACTAAGTTCAAGCTTACCACAGAACTTGTGAGGGAAAGCAATATTGTTTGCTAATTATGTTCTTAACAGAATACCCCATAAGAAAACAGATAACACACCTTATGAATTGGGGAAAAGTCGACCACCTTCCTCCAAATACTTAAAAGTGTGAGGGTATTTGGCAAAGGTAGAAGTTCCTTTTTCTAAAAAAGACAAAGATAGGACCAAAAATAGTGGATTTCATGTTTATTGGTTATGCGCATAATAGTATTGCATATTGGTTTCTGACTTATAAATCAGAAATACCTGATATACATATGAACACTATTATAGAATCAAAGAATGTTGTGTTTTTCGAACATGCATCGCACGATCTACAATGGAATCTAAGTTCATTGCTTTAGACAAAGCATGAGAAGAAGCAGAATGGGTTCGCCACTTCTTAGAAGACATTCCAATATGGCCAAAACTTGTGCCAGCTATTTGCATGCATTGTGATAGTCAATTTGCAATAGGCAGGGCATAGAGTCATATGTATGGTAAGTCACGACATATTCATCGTCGACATAATACCGTAAAACAATTTCACTTAAGTGGAATAATCTCAATAGATTATATAAAATCTAAAAAGAATATTGCGGATCCGTTAATGAAAGGTTTGACTAAAGAGCAAGTGTGTAGTTCATTGAAGGGGATGGAATTAAAGCCTATTACATAAGAGTCATCATAATGGTAACCCTACTTAGATGACTGGAGATCCTAAGAACTAAGTTCAAAGGGACAACTAAGTTATTTGTGGCTCGCCAGAAATCACCAAGGGATTAAAATTCCCTACCCATTCCTATGATGAGAGTGATATCTACAACATTTGTTGTATACAGGGGTTTAAAGATAAGTTTTTTTTTTAATGATTACTTATATCTTGATTTAGGCATAAAAATCAAGACGAGTATAAGAGATACTCACAATAAGAATTAGCTATATGAGTGTCGAACTGGAGCCGGTTCTATGAAAATGAAGAGGCTAAATTCACTAGAAGCACTCACGAACATCCAGGAGCGGTCAAGGCAAAAATCAACACAACCGTGAGAACCACGATGTGCCAGAAGATATTTTAAGTGAAATCTATTGTCTTGGTTCACACAAACGGCTGAACAATTCAAGGCATCACGTTCATTGGTTAGCTAGTAAGTCCAATAGGTTATTACTAGGGAAGGTTCAAAGCCGAAAGCTACCTATGTTGTAGCACCTGTATCTTTCAAAGCTTTTGGGGAAGTGTATTTGAATCCTTTATTTTTATTTTGGAAATCTTTGGTGTTGTTGTACGTTAGTTTTGGAAGAGTATAATCCGATTTAAACTTGTTGGGTTTGGTTGTTCACACTTATTCTTGTCAAAAGTTCCTTGGAGACTTAGAAATTCTATTCTAGGGTCGACACCAGCCTTCCTAAGGGTCGACCCTTACCTGTTGGTAAAGTTTCTGGAAGTGTTGCTGGAAAATAGGGTAGACACCAGACTAGAGAGGGTCGACCCTCTTATGTCTGTGTGTTAGTTGCTGAAAAATAGGGTCGACCCTATCCTGTCTAAGGGTTGACCCCCCTTGCTTGTGTAGATTGTCTTTTCTACCTAAAGGGTCGACCCCCATGCCCGAAGGATCGACCCCTGCGTGTTTTTTTAGATTTTTGAGGTTTGAATGTGCTCTATCTAAAGGGGGTTTTTGGGCCTATTATTTTATTTGACCTTAGGGCTTTTCCTCACTACTATAAATAGGCCCAAACCATTTTTCTCCCATGATTTTCCTTCCCTTTTTTCCTCTTAAACTGTGATGTCTCTCTTCTCTCTCTAAAACCCAAACTTTTTCATTTAAATCTCTAGATCTACTCACCTAGAGTGATCGTTTCATCTTGCTCCTTTGAGATAAAGTGTAGAGCTTGTCAAGGGCTTCGTTTTGATCGGGGCAAAACGTGGTTTCGTCGCCATTGACTTTTGAGCTTTCTCTTTTCTCTCTCATCTAAGCTTGAGGTAGGGATATTCTACTCTTTAATATGAGTTTTAACCTAGATATTTATCATTTTGTATAAATGGTGGGATTTTGGAAGATTTTGGTAAAAGTTAAAGTTTGGGTTCTAAACTAAAGGGCATTTTTCATGTTGATTTACGAAGTAGCCTTGGGGGTTTGTGTATGAGGTTCTTTATTGTTGAAGTGGTGAAATTTGAACCCGTGGGTTGATATTTTGGAAAAAAGGAAAATTTTACCCAATGTTGAGTTGAAATAAGTATTTATGTAAATAATGAAATTGGTTTGGGAATTATGAAATTGGGGGAAATATGATTGAATGGTGTAGTTTGGTTTCATAAATCACACCCCTATGGAATTTGATAAATTATATGTTAATAGATTTATTTATCTATTTAGATATATCTGTTTTGGGCTATCGGTGGAGGATATCTATGATTGTTGTAGAAACTGCATGAGAATTAGGATGATTGAAACTAATCAATTGAATTATGTCATTGAATATGACGGTTTGATTAAATCATTGAATATGTGTTTTGATTAGTCATTATTTATGACAAAGTGTTTAAATACATTGTATATGTATCTTTGTTTAGGAGGAGATAGGGGATGGACTTCATTGATAATTAAGTTGGCCGGAGTGTCCATGGTGAAAGTCCCGAAATCTTATATATTTATGGGTGCCGGTTCCCTCGGACATGGTTCCGTAAAATGGCAAGAAATAGAAGTGTTGGATTGATGATTGTAATGAATTGTGAACCATTGAGTTGTAGTCTCATATTGGTTGCTTTGATAATAATGAATTTGGTTAATTTATTTACCTGGAATGGAAGAATGGAAATGAATTGAGATATTGGCTATCTATGTTGAATGACCTTGAAAAGAATATGCATTGGTTAAGAATGTTGTACATTTATCTGATGCTCATATTTTAGTTAATTCTCATATATTTTTTAGCATATCTCTATTGGGCTTTGGCTCAATCTACTTGGGAAACCATTTTCAGGTACAGGTGACATGTTGCCTCCAAAGGCATAGCTTGGGAGGCTTAGGGGCTAAAGGCTCCACTTTTGTGATTTCGTTTTTGTGCTGGATGTTTATTCAAGCCGAGGGCTTTATATGTATAGAGTTAGGACTCTTCTTTTGTTGTAACCAAGCAAAGTCTTGGAAAGATGTAAGCTCGTAGGGCACTTATTCTGTTGTTAACATTCAGAGTTACATGCTATAGTTTCAGGATAATCATTTGTGAAAGTGTAATGCATGTAATATCTCTTTTAATATTAACTCTGATGAATGAAAATATAACATTTCTATTATGTCTATAAATCTTGTGAATGATTGATTTATGTACTTTTTGAGGGCGCTACAACTTGGTATCAGAGCGTACCGGGTTTGAATACTTTGGGTACGTGGGAAGTGGTTAGTACCATAATGGGTTTGTCTCACTTGTTAGAGACTTATGTATGATGTTATGTGCTTCTATAATAACATGTTTATGTGACTATATGGGTATGGGATTTAGTTTCTAGGATGTTGATCGAATCTATGGGTTTCTGGGAGTCCTGTTGGAAAGGTCCTTGATCATTGCCATTTCTAATTGGAACTCTAGCAACGCCGCGGGACGGTCATTATCCATAAATGAAATTTGTATGTGCTTATCTGATTATGTGCTTATATGGAGTGAATTATTGTTGTCCAACGTATTAGGACACGAGTGAGTTAGCTTCGGCACATTTATGAATGTGCAAATCTCTTATTACCCTTATTAGGAAGCCTAGACGAGGAAGTGACAATTTCCCTCCTTCCACACGGGAAAAGTAGCGGAAACGGTTTATGAAATTACGCCAAGGCACTACACATTTGGTATAGTTTGAAGCATGGTTTACTAACTTGTCGAGATTTGCTTCAGAGTTGGTTGCAACAAGGGAGCGACGTTGTCTTGAGTTCGAAGGGAGGTTGTGTGATGCTATTTGGAGAAGAGTTGCTGGGCAATGCATAGAGATTACCATGCCTTGGTAGAGGCAGCAACTCACGTGGAGACCATTATCGATAGTGTTGGTCAGGATGAGAAGGAAGAGTCCATACCGACAAGTTCAACTGTTTGGAGAGGTAGTAGACCTAGTAAGGCAGGCGTAGTTGACGCCTCGGGCTACTCTCGTTTCATTAGACTCGTCCTCTGGAGAGTCTAGCCAGACATAGGCGTTCTCGAGTCAACCTCGGAATAGAAGATCACCTTGGTGTTTTCAATATGGTTGGACAGGCCATGTTTGGCACCGATGTCCTCTGAGGGAACAGCGCCAGTTTTTGGAGTCCAAGAGGGGACAATAGTGAGGCTGGAAGTGTGAAGGAGTTTTGATTCTTCGCAGTGTTATTTGATATTATATTATGAAAGGCTGTATGTCTATGGATATTGTTTATATATGTGTATGTGGTTGTAAACCCAAAAGGTGTGGTTATGTAATTAACTTTGTGCTCATTGGTAATGTGTTAATAGAAGTGGTACGAATTGAAAATCATAGTGTTTTTTTTATGCCATATTGATGTTATGGGAAATGGGTTGGCTTGTGATTTCTCAGGTCAGTCACGAATGCCTTGTGAAAAGGCAAGCATGTGTTTTATTTTGGACTTTGAGTCTTGAGGATAGAGGACTGGTGGTTGGGTCGTATGGTATTCGAAGTTGGTTGGCACGTAGTCACCTTGGAAATTGTTCTCGGGTTGCGTTAATGGACTTAGGGGCATGGGGGCCTTGCTTATGGGTGCATTTGATTGGCGTGCTTATATAAAACCCCTTGAATTGGGGCAACGTGTTAATGTGAAAATTTTGCAAACGCCTTACGCCATTGAATTATGACAATTAATATTGTTGGTGTTATATTGGTTTGAGACTTCCGTGATTTGGAAAGTTATGTGTGTTATACTATATCTCTTGGTACTGTATGTATCTCTATTTATTGTTGTGATAGAAATTTCATGGGAATTAGGTAAATTAAAACTAATTTCTCATCCGTTGTCATTGAATATGATTATATCTTTAAATAAATTGTATATGTAAGATGTTTGGAGTCACTGTAGGTGTGATGGTTGTGATTGGGTGAAGGTTGAGATTCACCGGATATTGTTGGGAAATAAGTTGGAGGGTGAGTTCGGCTCTGTGGCCTTTTATGGCATTCATTTCAACTGAAAACTCTAATTTGAAATTTTGTGGATTGTTTGGAGAAAATGTTTGCAAAACAATTAGTCTCCTTGAGATTTTGGAACAAAATTTTTGTTGGAAAATGATGTAAGTTAGAATAATTTTTTAGAAAAAGGGGGTAAGTGGTGAAAGTGCCTTTGAAATAACAAGAAAAACCATTGTTTTAATCAAATTATGTGATTGTTCTGTTCAACATTGTAGGGGTGAGATTCCGTTATGGTTGGATTTCAGCTACTAGTTATGTACGTTTTATTTTCTGATCTGTTGTTTCTTGTGAAGGGTTGTTAGTCCCTTATCATAATATTAGTTTTTTTGCATCGGTGGGGTGGTGTGTTGTGAGCAACTGGTAATATGTTTCAGGCAGAGATATAGTGGAGGTTTCCTAAGTTTTAGGACTCTTTTATTATGTTTGAATGCAATAGGTATGTACCTTAATTCTGGTTAAGTCAGGTGATGCTGTCGGAAGGGTTGGTTGGGTATATAACCCGTGGTTAGGGTGTGACCTGTGTGTAAGGTCACAGTGGTTTGGTGCTTATGGGCAAAGGTTTGGGATAACGGCGAGGAGATTGAGGACTTCATTTGTTCTTCTGGAGAGTTAGGACGGTAAGTCTTGGAAAGCCCTGTCAGTGTTTTGCATTGGCGTTGGGGCTTAGTTCAGAGTAGTTGTTTAGTAGTAGCAATGGCTAGTGGATTGACACGGAGGCTTAGTATTTTGATTATACTCTTGTGACGAGTGACGAATAGAATGTGGAATAAAGAGTGGACCTTATTGGTCATTGAGTGATGGAGGTGTTATGTTTGCTTGTGTTCGATTTGAATGGTTACGTAGTAACAAGGGTGTTGTAGCGTGGTAAGCCTTTGCTGGTTAACTTGGTGTGAGGGAGCAAGTGCATAAATTTCATTATTGTGAATTCAGTCGAGGTTTTGAGTACATCCTCAGAATGAGGAATTTAGTGTGGGTGTAGAATGTCGTGCATTAAGTGAGAAGGTTTTGCTAGTATGGTATGTTGTGGTCTGTGGTTTGTATGTTGTTATTATAATATATGTAGAAGGGGATCGGTCATAGGGTAATCCCAGGAGAGTGCCTTGGTAAGGCAATTGTGTAGTTAATGATTGGGTTGAGTAATTTAATATTCAAAATTATTGGGTCACTTTGGTGTGGGTGTTTGTTGTCCAGTTTGGATAGTGAAACTCCGAGTGAGGCAGTAAGAGTGAGTGATGCACTCTGTCAGAGTTGTTTCGACTTATTCGGTCCTTGTGTGCATTGACTTGAGATGGTGTATTGGGTTTGACTTGAAAAGTTCGGTTAGGACTCAAATGTGAAGCAAGGATGTGTGTGCCACTTAAGCATACGTGTGAGGGGTGAATAAAAAGTTAGAGTACCATGGGGTAACTTTGAAGAATCCGAAGTGATTCATTGAACCGGAGAGGTTGTGTATGGAACTCCATTTAGAAGTTGGCGAGGTTGAGCAAGATGTTGGTGTTGAAGACTGACACGAGTGAATAAAGTTAGGTAGCTGATTGGTCAATACTTGGGTTGGTTGACATATAGTCACCTCGAGAATCGATCGAAATTGTAGGTTGTGTAATTAAACGGTGTCTTGGTATGGAATATAAGTCCCTCATGGACATGGACAGTTGGAAGGTTATTTGAGTGGTAATAACTGGTTTGGGATTTCGGTTGAGAACTTTGGTCTTATAAGCGCTTTGCACCATTATGTGATCAATGGTGTGCAATTTCCTCCTTTGTGTTATTGCGTTACTGTCATTTCTAAAATTTATAGGGGTTCTCATTGTGGAAAATCTTGTTTTGGGTATTGTAACACCACCGTGAGTGTGATGGGTTTTGTTCGATGACTATGTTGTGATTTACTCGAGGAATGTTGAAGAATAATTTGGAGGAAAACCAAGTGTTTTGGAACAAATGAGATAGATTAAGCATTTTCTTTAACTTGAACGGAATATCTTATACCATGTGTTGAGAAGTCATATTTTGATCTAGCCTAAGTTACTGGTTACATGTTGTATGTCCTTTGGTAAGGGGCTTAGAATTGTCGGGTATTGATGTGCCATGACGTTATTGATTATTCGTGTTTTATTTTGCGTTTTTGTTCGACAAGAGTTGACTGAAAGCCTTGTGTGCGAGTGGTTTCCTTTTTCCTATGTTGGAGTGTTAAACACTCAATGGTGATTCGAGTATTGTAAGTAGTCAAGTCATGGTGGATGTCATGAAGCACAGTTGTTATTGACGACGTTGTTACTATTATTATTGGGGGAATGTGTTCTTGTCTTATAAACCGCCGCAAGTTTGGCCAGTTGGGGAGGTAATCATATTCGTTCATTGTTCTTGAGTCAAGTCCTGTGAAGCAAGACGATTCTATTAGTTACGGTATCATGGAAACATCTTGGGATTGAGGAAGCTACTTGGGAGCGTGAATTGGAAGTCCGTGAGAAATATCCAGACTTATTCGTTGGTATTTGAACATATGTAGAGATTTTAGTTTGTTAATGAAATGTTAAAACATTGTATATGTTGTGGGTGTCTTGAAAACATGGATTCAATATGAACATTGTATATGTTCTGGGAATATAGACTATTGTATGTGTTGTATCAAATTTGGAAACATTGTATATGTTTTGGATTATGAAAGCATTGTGAATATTGAATATGTTTCAGAAGCGCAAGTTTAATTTGAACATTGTATATGTTATTTAACTCTTGCAAATGCAAATTTATCATAAACATTGAATATGTTTTGGAAATATGAGATACACATATTGAAATTGGTTAAATTTGAAAGATTCATATTGATAATATATGTTGATATATGTCTATTGTGGAATTGTTCTTTTGTGGAAGGATTGAATGACTGGTAGGTGGGTCATAGTAATGAGAATTGAATTGTAATCATTTGAAAATTGGGCAATCATGGTTTTGAAACTTGTACTAAAATTTCGGGGACAAAATTTCCTAAGGTGGGGAGGTTGTAGCACCTGTATCTTTCAAAGCTTTTGGGGAAGTGTATTCGAATCCTTTATTTTTATTTTGGAAATCTTTGGTGTTGTTGTATGTTGGTTTTGAAGGAGTATAATCCGATTTAAACTTGTTGGGTTTGGTTGTTCGCACTTATTCTTGTCAAAAGTTCCTTGGAGACTTAGAAATTCTATTCTAGGGTCGACACCAGCCTTCCTAAGGGTCGACCCTTACCTATTGGTCAAGTTTTTGGAAGTGTTGCTAGAAAATAGGGTAGACACCAGACTGGAGAGGGTCGACCCTCTTATGTCTGTGCGTTAGTTGCTGGAAAATAGGGTCGACCCTATCCTGTCTAAGGGTTGACCCCCCTTGCTTGTGCAAATTGTCTTTTCTACCTAAAGGGTCGACCCCCATGCCCGAAGGATCGACCCCTGCGTGTTTTTTTTCAGATTTTTGAGGTCCGAATGAGCCCTAAATAAAGGGGGTTTTTAGGCCTATTATTTTATTTGACCTTAGGGCTTTTCCTTACTACTATAAATTGACACAAACCATTTTTCTCCCATGATTTTCCTTTCATTTTTCCTCTTAAATCGTGATTTCCCTCTTTTCTCTCTAAAACCCAAACTTTTTCACTTAAATCTCCAGATCTACTCACCTAGAGTGATCTTTTCACCTTGCTACTTTGAGATAAAGTGTAGAGCTTGTCAAGGGTTTCGTTTGGATCGGGGCAAAACGTGGTTTCGTCGCCATCGACTTTTGAGCTCTCTCTCTTCTCTCTCATCTAAGCTTGAGGTAGGGATATTCTATTATTTAATATGAGCTTTAACCTAGATATTTGTCATTTTGTATAAATGGTGGGATTTCGGAAGATTTTGGTAAAAGTTAAAGTTTGGGTTCTAAACTAAAGGGGGTTTTTCATATTGATTTACAAAGTAACCTTGGGGGTTTGTGTATGAGGTTCTTTATTGTTGAAGTGGTGAGATTTGGACCAATGGGTTCATATTTTGGAAAAAGGGAAAATTTTGCCCTAAGTTGAGTTGAAATAACTATTTATGTAAATAATGAAATTGGTTTGGGAATTATGAAATTGCGGGAAATGTGATTAAATGGTGTAGTCTGGTTTGATAAATCACACACCTATGGAATTTGATAAATTATCTGTTGATAGATTTATTTATCTGTTTAGATATATCTGTTTTGGGCTATCGGTGGAGGATAGCTATGATTGTTGTAGAAACTGCATAAGAATTAGGATGATTGAAACTAATCAATTGAATATGACAGTTTGATTAAACCATTGTATGTGTTTTGATTAGTCATTGTATATGACAAAGTGTTTAAATACATTGTATATGTATGTTTGTTTGGGAGGAGATAGGGGATGTACTCCATTGTTTGGGGGGAGATAGGGGATGGACTCCATTGATAATTAAATTGGCCGGAGTGTCAACAGTGAAAGTCCCAAAATCTTATATATTTATGGGTGCCGGTTCCCTCGGACGTGGTTCCGTAAAATGGAAAGAAATAGAAGTTTTGGATTGATGAATGTAATGAATTGTGAACCATTGAGTTGTAGTCACATATTGGTTGCTTTGATAATAATGAATTTGGTTAATTGATTTACCTGGAATGGAAGAATGGAAATGAATTAAGATATTGGCTATCTATGTTGAATGACCTTGAAAAGAATATGTATTGGTTAAGAATGTTGTACATTTATCTGATGCTCATATTTTAGTTAATTCTCATATATTGTTTAGCATATCTCTACTGGGTTTTGGCTCACCCTACTTGGGAGACCATTTTCAGGTATAGGTGACATGCCGCCTCCAAGGGCATAGCTTGGGAGGCTTAGGGGCTGAAGGCTCCACTTTTGTGATTTCATTTTTGTGCTGAATGTTTATTCAAGCCGAGGGCTTTATATGTATAGAGCTAGGACTCTTCTTTTGTCGTAACCAAGCCAAGTCTTGGAAAGATGTAAGCCCGTAGGGCACTTATTCTATTGTTAACATTCAGAGTTACATGTTATAGTTTCAGGATGATCATTTGTGAAAGTGTAATGCATGTAATATCTCTTGTAATATTAACTCTGATGAATGAAAAGATAACATTTCTATTATGTTTATAGATCTTGTAAATGATTGATTTATGTACTTTTTGAGGGCGTTACAATCCTGATGCAACATATTTTCGATTTATACTCTTTCGAAAAATTCTGCATATTGTTGCCTTTCTATTGTCATCAAATTCCATTCAGGTGGGTGATTATAATAAATGGTTTGAGAAAAAACAGATTTTTTTCAAAATTTGGTCTAATTTTTAGGTGGGACCCATGTGCCAAAATTGGCGAGTCTAAGTGATAACGCATTCTATGTCACGCTGTGATTTACGTAGTATATTTGGTTAGTCAAAACCATTATCGGGTGAATGAAAAATTGATGCCAAAATGGGCTCCATGAAAATGGTGTGTTTGGTAGAATTTTTATAAAAGTTTGAGTTAAGGTTTGTCCCACGTTGGTTTGGTGGGCGAACTTTGTGTGGGTTTATAAGGCTTAGGTTTGGAACTTGGAGAGGGCCCCAAGGGGTACCCAAGTTTTGCACACAAGCGCAAGCACGCGCCGCCGCCATTGTCCGTTGGTCGGGCGGGTTGGGCTGTGCTCGAGCACGGGTGCGTGATGTGAGGTTGGGTTAGGCTTGTAGGGCCCAATACTAATTCTTTTGTGGCAAAAAACATTTGAATTTTATTTTTTGTTTGGAAAATAAATTCTGTTTGGCTTTGTTTTTAAATTTCATATTGGAAAAATTCAAATTTTGGCATGCACCTCTTTAAATTTTTTGTATAGGTTCCATACTTGTTCGAACAGATTCAAATATGTTCAGTTCAAACCCAACTAGTTCCTACCTGTTTAATTTAAATTCAAATAGGTTCGTATCTATTTAATTCAAACTGAATAGGTACTAAACCTGTTCAAACCAGTTTGCTACCTGATGAATTTAAAACTGAAAAGCCATCAATGCACCTATAAATAGACAAGTTCCTCATTTGGATTTTCACTTAATTCTTCGTCCTCAATTCTGTTATTACTCTCTACATTTTGCTGCATTTTTTTTTCTGTGAGAAAGAGTGTAAACACAAAGTGTGTTCGTTGTGCGAATAGTTTGTAGTGCTGCTACTATTCGTTATTGATCATTTTATCTTAGGAGATAAACGTCCACAATTTGAAAGCACTGAGGAGAGGACGAATTTGTCTTAAGGATACAGTGTTGAACACTGGATTTAATCAAAAATTTGTTCGAGAAACTAAAAAGGTAAATTATTAGTTTTCTTTTCTATTTTATTTATTTTTCTTTATCAAATTTTGATTTTGTTTTTGTAACAAAATAAGAATTTGTTGTTTTATTTATTTTTTTATATACTGTTTTCATTTTTGTAATCAGACAGTCTCTTTCCTTTCTTTAATTCTTTCCTTGAATACTTTGAAGATTGTCCAACATTAACAACTTCACTCAACTATCAATAAGATGATAAAAGAGCTTGAACAACAGTTAACGGTACAAAATCCCGGATCTGAGAGTATGAAAAGGGTCAGGTCTAAACTAGAACCATTATAGGGTGGGAGAAAATGAGGGAGGAAACGGTTGGTTTTTGTGAGTTGGCATATTTGGCAACTGCCAAAACTTGTACCAATTTGGCACAAGTTTTGGCATTTACCAAATATAATAGTTGTTAAAGCTTACCACTGGAGAACCACTTTTGCTCCACACCTGCTATAAAATGGCTTTAGCAATTCTAATGACAAACCATTAGAAATGCTCTTAATATTACTATTTATTTTATTTTATTTTATATTATATTTTATAACAGCAGTGCTAGAGACCCCCACATGGAGGTGACCCCCACCACCCCCACATACACGTGGGGGTCAAAGAGTGGAGAACCAAAAAAAAAAAAAAAATTTGAGCCAATCAAAAATTAGTGGGGGTAGTGGGGGTCACCCCCATTGGGAGTCTAAGTCATTGTTGATTTTATAATAAAATATATATATATATATATAATTTAATACATAACATATATATATGGTGATCATTCACCGAATTCTCTTATTATAATAATATCATATATATATATATATATTATAAAGTTAAATTATAATATATTATTTATAATAATTTTATATAAACACTTAAAATATATAAAGCACATAAAATCATAAAATAATACATATTATTGTATTATTAATTTAGAAATGTACAAATAAACACTTTTTATCTTAAATCTCTAATTTAATACTGTTATATTATTAATCTCCTCACTCAATTTTAGTGCAATCATAACTGATGTTACAGCGTGTTCCAGATGGAACGGGTCAGACTGATCCACGCTTCCCAAACCAGTGTCCAAGGTACCAAGCCCACAGACGAACCTGCACAAGAGTTCAACGGGGAATGGGGAGTCCCCCAATGAACCCTCCAACGAGCAAGTTAGAAAGAGAGATGGAATGTAGAGATAGATTAGAGATAGAAAGCTTAACCTTCTTCTTGTCTTCGACGTCTGCTTATATCCTCTGGTAATCATTTCGTTGTCCCTTCCGACTTGTCATCTTGGCCGAAAGTCTATGCTCTAGCTTGCCTTGTTCTTGGTGAGGCCGTTCTGTCTTGACGGGGAGGGGTTATCGCAATAAATGCTGTAAGGGGCTTCATTAATGGCTGATGTGCAGTGTAATAACTTTGTAGGATCTTTGTCTGCTTATGTGGCTTGTCCTTCTTTTGCCACGTGTTTAGATGTCATTGGTTCTTAATGCCATGTTGAGTTCCAGCAACGTTGGGCTTTGGTAGTTAAATTATGTATTGGGCCCTAAATGGTGGGCTATAACCTTTATGGGCTTACCCATGTCAGTAGTCCCCCATTCCCAAGTGCAGCTTTAGTCTAACGAAGGGAATAATGAAGAAAGCGATGGTTGTGAAAGGCCGGCTGGGCGAAGACCGACAGAGAGGTGGGATGACGGCGATGGGTGGCCGAGCAGAAAGACCGACCCTTAGGAGAGGCGACCCTAAAGGGAGACCGAGTGGAGGGGAAGACCATTAGGACGCCGACCGCGAAAGGTGACCGAGTGGAAGGACCGATCGTGAGGAGGGCCGACCGCGATGGGTGACCAAGTGGAAGGACCGATCGTGAGTAGAGGGGCAAGTGGCGGTGCGCGGGGCTCAAGGAGTGGCAGGGCACGTGGTGATTTGAAGTGGAAAAGACAGGGTAGGGGAAGGGGGCAGTGGATCGTGGTCGTACACGTGGCCGAATCCCCCGATGGGGGAGGTTAGGCGTTGGGCAAGAGACGAAAGGATTGGTTAACATAGGGTGTTGAAAAGGCGGTTTTGGCAAATTTTTTTGAAAATTTTCAAGCTGGCAAAATTTAATTGTGACCCTTAGAATACAAGTAAGCCCTAGGCTTTTGGTATTATTCGCTTTACCTATCTTTTTGCAAAAAACCAAAACGTTCTAGAAGTAAACTCTTTTGTTTCCAGCGATCCACCTCTGCAACATTTTGCAAACTACCATGTGCCCGCGTCCGAAGCCATTCGCAGACACACAAGAGAAATGGCTCAAGAGGAAGTAGCGACCGCAAGGCTTGATTCATTAGGCAACGACGATGGGGTGGGATTAGCGGAACAGTACCGTGCGGAGCGAAGGGAGGGGGGTTAGGTAGTCAGGCGATGCGGGCTCGTCCTAGGACAATGATTGCAGCGGTGAGACCTATTAGTCAAGTGGAGCCGGACCACTGGCACACCAAGCCGGACAGATCCATACTTACGGCAAGGAGTTAGAGGGAATAAGAAGGAAGTACCAAATTCCCTCGGAAGTAGGGCTGAGGCTGCCCACATCTAGGAAAAGGGCGTCAGATGTGCGGTCGGATGAATTCAGTCTCTACGAGGAAGCGTTGCGAGGAGGTTTGAGGCTACCTCTCTCTCTAGTAGTGGTGGATGTGCTAAATAAGCTAGAAGTGGTGCCAGGGAAGTTGATGCCGAACGCCTGGAAAATACTGATGGCATGTGCGAGTTCTTGGCAGCAAGCGACTGGAGGAGTAGCCATGACTGTAGAGGAATTTTTCTCCTGCTACAAGGCCTCCGGTCAACAGGAGACGTGAGTGTCGTTGCAGGCAGTAGCAGGCCGAGGCGTAGTGGCGGGGTTGCCATCTTCGGTGAAGGGATAGAGGCCGAGATGGTTTTTTGTGTCGGCGAATGGTGGAAGGGGCGTTCGGACAACATGGAAGGTCCCCACTAAATCAGTCGAGCCCAAGTTGGATGGGGTGGCTAAAGACCGAGTGAAGAAGGTGAGGGAATGGAGGGAAGAGAAGGGAGTGAGGTGGGACGAGCTGGTCTTTCCTTCGACGTTGTTTGCCCTGAACTTGGGGCCGCAACCATTGGGGGAGGATCCGGCAAGGGAGGAACTAGAGGTGCAGAGGAAAGCGAAGGAGGAGGAAGAGGAAAGGAGATTGTTCGCCCGAGCGGACAAATATAAAGAGGCAAAGTTGGGGCCTACTCCGAAATTGGTAATGAAAGAGAGGATTCAACCTCGCCCTAAGCCTTTGGGGAACAAGAACCTGACTGAGTTTGCCCAATTGCCACAAGCCATAGACCCACTGAAGGTGAGGGGCAGACGAGAGGTGGAGGCAGGGCTGAAGAGGTCGAAGAAGAAGAGAGTCGCCACTAAGGGGGCTAAGGATGCGCCTAGTTTGAAGAAGATGAGGGTTAGTGGCGAGAACACCCCCATGGCGAAGAAAGCAAAGGAAGGGGGGTGGGGGTTACTCCAGAAGGGGTGGTTGTCCTAGAGGTACAAGGGACGAAGGTCAAGGGGCCCAAATAGAAAAAGAACACATGAGTGCCATGGGCCCGAGATACCAGTGGAAGGTGGGTTGGCTGGTCCTGAGGAGGGGGCAGAGCAACAACCTAAAGGGGGGCCTGCGCCCCAAGGAGAGGGAGAGAGGGCCAAGTTGAAGACTGCCATCTACCACGCTCCAGCAGTGTTTGGGCGACTGGAGGGAGAAGTAGGCGAAGCCAGGACTACTGTCGATCAGCTTTTGGGGGTGGTAGAGGACGCGGTCGTGCATTTGTTGGCCAGTTTCACAGAGGCTGAACTACTAAGGGGGCTATGCTCGACCCAGATAGAGGCGACGGCCTTAGCAGGAGCCTTACTGAACAAGGCACGACTGCAAGAGGCGAAGTTAGGCCACTGAAGGGAAAGTTGAAGGAGGTGGAGGCCCAACTTGAAAGTTCGAGGTTCCGGAGTTTTAGCTAAGATCCTTGCCTCCGGGCCTCTGAACTCTTTGTGCTTTGGCTCGGTTTGTGGACCGAACCTTGTTTCTCTTCCCTGGAGGAAGGGAGAGGTCTTGTAGACCATCTCTTTGTGGTCATAGGCCACTTTTCGTGGTCGTAGACCACTTTTCTCGTTTGGAGACCGGTTTCCGGTTTTCGATTTTCGGAGCCTTCGGCCGCGCGCCTCGACCCAAGACCGTGTAACGTTCTCCGTTTGGCGTGGTTTTTGAACCACACCTTGTTGCCTCTACCTAGAGGGACACTGTGGTCCGAGAGACCACTTTTGTGGTCGCAGACCACTTTTGATGCCGGTAGACTAGTTTTTGAGGCTTTCGGCTGCGCACTTTGCCTCCCGAACTTTCGTCTTGCATCCGTTTTAGTTTGTTTTTGGTACAAACCTTGTTTTCCTTATTTGGAAGGTGGTACAAGGGTGGGAGACCAGTTCTTCCCCTTGGAGACCACTTTTCCTCCCGCCAGCCAATTTTCTGGTCGGCCAACTAGTTTTCTTGGTCTTTGGGCAATCTTTTTTGGTCGGCCACCACACCACTGCACTGTTTTCATGCTCTAGACCCTCTCCCACCATGGCCGACCAGTTGTTGTCTTGGGAGACCAGTTGTGGTGGTCGATCGATAACTTCAAGTAGCTGGCCGACCACTTGTGGTCGGCTACTTTTTGACACCTTTTTGGAGATATTTTCATTCAGTTGGCACAACTGGAAGGCACTAAAGCCATCCTCCATACACGTGTATGGAGGGATGGCCTTGAACCCTAAGCTTGTTCAACAAGCTTGGGCATTGGTTCTCTATAAGAGAGAACCTCCTCCTCCATCCTCCAGGTTCAGTTCTTGAGGCTTAAGAGTGATACATACATACTTATATCTATCTTGCTCTTGTTCTTCATTTTGTGCTTTAAAAGTGTAGTTTTACCACACTTTAACACACAAACACATACTCAAATACCATCCTTTTGTTGCTGAGGCTTCTTGAAGTTGTTTTTAAAGTTTATGGACTGGTTTTGGTTCAAAAAGTGTGCTAGAGTTGCAGCCTTGAAGGTGTTCATCAAGGGTGAGTTTCTAACCCTTAAACCTTGGTTTTTGCTCAAGCTTTTAGACCTATTTGCATGCTAATTTAAGCTTAAATTTCTACTGCAAAATGTTCTGTTTTTCAGCCCTTAAAATGTTTGTTTGAGGTCATTTTTGTGTTGGGGGTGGTCTACCCCCTCTTAGGCCTTGTTAGGCCTTGCTTTGAGCCATTCCTTCTGGCTCTTGTTCTAGCCTTCGCATTAACTTTCTACCACTGAAATCCAAAGGATTTTCAGTGGTGGAAAGGTGGTTTTTGGGTCCTAAATAGGAGAGGGTCATCCCCTCTCCTTGTATTTTGAATACTTGTTTTGAATGCCTCATGTTTGAGCATGTTTATTAAGCTTGTGTTAGCTTGTTCTTAGCATGTATTTGGGGTTATTTCAGTATGCCTCAGATCTGTTTTGACTTGGTTCGGTCATTCCATGCATGCCTTATACACTTGTAGTGTAAATTTCATAAACTAGTCGTGTATGCTTTATGAAGTAGCATGTCTTTCTAGCTTATGTTGACTCTATTTCAGCATGTTTTTGGTGATGTTTTGCCATGTCATGACTCTATTTTGGGTTGGTTTGGTTGGCCCTTGCATGCTCCATGCACTTGTAGTGCATTTTCATGAACTAGCCTAATGTGTACCATGCTTTAGACTATCATTCTAACATGTTTTTGGCTTAACTCTAAGAAGCTTTTGTCCATGTTTTAGCATGCTTAAGCTCTGATTTGTGTTGTTTTGGTCATGCATGACTTGCTTTGTATAGCCATGGTTCAATCTAACTTGTTAGCTTTGTGTATTGAATCCATTAGCATGCATTACTTGGACTATTTCCATGATTTGGCATCATTTGAAATGTGATTTCAGTCCATGTTTCGTGGTCTTACACTCTCATCTTTCACTCATTCAATACGTTGGAGGGTTTGCCCTTTATGCCTTAACATGAATCATTGTGTATGCCTTCATGCCTAAGCTTGCGAGCTATCATTTTAACATGTATTTGGGGTTATTTTGTCATGATATAACTCTGATTTTTGTTGGCGAAGCCATCTCATGCCTGGCCTTGGTAGGTGTAGTGTAATCCACTTTATTTGCCTTGCATACATCATGCCTTATGCCCTTCATGCTAGCATATTTTGGCTTCCTTCCATACATGTTTCAGTATCATTTTGACATATTCTAGGACTACTTTGGGTTGTACTTGCCATATGCTTCATGTTTTGCATAGCTATAGTGTAAATGCCTATGCTAGTTTCAAGTTTTGAGCTTTATAGCATGCTTCATTTGTGTTGTATATATGATTTGGCATCATTTACCATGACATTTCAGGGCATGTAGTATTTCCATGTTCCCACTTCATTCACTCTTTGATTGCCTTTGAGGGTTGCGCATTGTTGCCTAGTTTGTGGCCTAGCATGTATGCCATCTTGCCTAGGTCCTTGAGCCCTTATTTTAGCATGTTTTGGTCTTTGTTTAGACCTAATTAAGCTTTGTCCATGGTTGGTTCAATCATTTGTGCCATGTTTTGCATGCCCCTTGTGCAGTCCCTTTAATGGCTTTGTGCCTTAGGCCCTTTTGCGTGCTTTACTTGTGTTGTTTGAATGATTTGGCATCATTTCACACTTGATTTCAGAGCCTTCAGTGTTGTCACACTTCCATGTTTATCGCTTCTTCATCATGCTTGAGTGTTGTGCTCTTAGGCCTAGTCAATGGGCCATTACATTGAGCATGTTTGCCTTGCCCTTTTGTGCCTCTTATTCAATTTATGGCCACTGATTTGGGCATGACCGAGGTCTATCCATTTTGGTTTAAGTCCATCGAGCATGATATGTGAATGTTGTTACATTGCATCATGTTGCTTGCATGCTTATATCACATTGCATTGAGTATGCCATGTTGTTCATCGCATTGTGTATACCATGTTCTTCGCATTATGTATGCCATGTTACATTGCATTGAGTATGCCATGTTGTTCTTCGCATTGAGTATGCCATGTTGCATTGCATTTCCATGTTGCATGTTGTTGCTTGCATGTGTTTGGATTAGGTGTTAGTCCAAACATGAGAAACGAGGGACGTTTCATACTTGAAGTGATGAAACGTGCCTCAATTCTCGATCGCCGACGCTCTTGATCATACATGATAGAGTTCTAGGCATTTATGTGTTTATTTGTGCATTCATTTTACATTGAATTGTGCAATTTGGCTTCCCGGCCATCATGCATCGAGATGAGTGATTGGTGGCCCGAGGGTCGAGAACCACACTCCCTTGAGCTTATGAAATGATAGGGAGGGTGGTTGTGCACACATATATTGCAAATACATTGCCATGCCTTTTCTTGGTCTCTGTTGTAGCAAAGTGGAGAAATGCAGCAACAACTGGTCGGCCGACCAGTAACACTAGCTGGCCGACCACTTTTTCTGGTATGCAACAAAGAAAAGTGGTCGACAGGTGGCTGGAGGCATCCCTAGGTGGTCGGCCATGCTCCCACAGGTCCCCAAGGTGAGTGTGAAGCTTTCTGGAGCTTGGTGCAAGGTTCTGAGAACAATTGCAAACAGAGGCAAGGTGGGGCATCGCGACGGATTTCCGAGCGAGGCGACCGAGCATGCATATACTTCCCGCCCTGGAGGCTTCTGATTTACTGCTTTACTTGGCTAATTTGCTTAGCTAGTTTATGCTTTGGTTTTGTACCTAATTAGTTAATGCGTTTAACTATTCAATTTGTGTTGTAATAGCTTAATTAATTAGCGTGTTAGTTAATTAGTTTTGTGATGTAATAATTAGTTTAATTAGCTTAGATTAGCTAGTTAGCTTTTTATTCGGACCCTCCGTCGAGAGGGCCAACTGTTGTAATAAGCGTGCGTGTGTGTGATGCATGTCTTCCAACCCCCATTTCTTTCTCCCTTTTACTTAACCGCTTACGATGATTAGTTTTAGGGCATATTTCGATTAGCATACCTTATGCTTGCATGCGTGCATTATTCATCTGTATTACATGCACCGGGCTTGGCGCATCATACTAGCTGCATTGTATTTCAATACATTTACTTGAATACGTGTTCAACATCATGTTATCAAGTTGCATTTCTTATGCCATCTTAGAATAGTCGAGCCTATCTTAGTTGCATTCTTGCATGTGTTACATTAGCCATCTTAACATGAACTAGGATCATGCATGATTTCTAACTAGTTCTCTATTTTGGCTTAGAGTACACTGTGAGTGTTTACGCTTTAGCATACTGCATGTGCGTTATTGATTGCCATGAAAGCATGTTTGCCATGAGGTTAACTGCTTATGTGATTAACTGCTTGAATGCCTGTGGGTGAAGGTTGGATTACTTGAATTTGAACAATTCATTGAAATCCGCGATTTAGCCTACTTGCGAGTAGCAAACTTCAAACCACTTTCAAACAAACGAACATGTAATGTTTTGTTCCAACTTAAGCGATCTAGTCTATACTTGTATGCTGTGCACATCACATAGTAATTCTAGGTTAATAACCGGAATAAGAACACATGCGTTTTCAAAAACAAAATATCATGCTTAATACAGGCCGATCTTTGATCGGGCGAGCGGGGGTGCTCATTGCATGGCCTTCCCCTCTCGTACCCAAGTTCTCGAGCCGAGACAACTTTGGTGATGACGGACACGTGGCCTTAGGCACAAGTCAGGGTTTCCTAAATTTCCCCAAAATAAAATATTTAGGTGGCGACTCTGTATCTGGCAAAACAGTCCATGTTTGGCACTTCTTTATAAAAATTAGTTTTCCAAAACGATTTTCCGGATTTGGACTCTTTGGTGATTTATCAGTCTCACATTGCACATTATGAGATTAGATTCAGAACCGTGACATGAGTTTGAACTGTAGTAGCTAGAGAACAAGATGGGGTTCGCACCCTCGCAGGCACAGAGCCCGGGGAGTTCTCAGGGCGCGTCTACACCGTGCCAATGCTGAGCTGCTTGCCACCAAGTTAGAGCTGGAGACGGAACGCCGCAAGGTGTTGTCGCTTGAGTTCCAGTTGGCTAGCGAGCAGAAGAAGCTGGAAGAGGCCCAAAAAGCCTACATTGTCGCCAATGAAATGTGGGATGAAGCCATGGTCTGCAATGAAGATCTGCGCGCTCAGTCGATCAAAGAAAAAGAAGAAGCAGATCTGAAGATCGCTGAGTTGGAGCGGGCGCTGGCGGACGAGAGGGCCAAGTCGATGACTGAGAATGCAGGGCTAGAGAAAGCCTTGGATGAGGAGAAGACCAAGTTGGCGTCTGAGAGGGCGACGTACCCCGACCTATGTGTTGCAGCAGTAGAGCAGTTCAAGGGGTCTGCCGACTTCCAGATGGCTATTGATGCCGCAGTCGCCAGCAGCTTGGCGAGAGAGGGGGATAGGGGGCTGGCCCATCGGGAGTGACCGCTGGAAGTAGGAGCAAAGAGGAAGTGATCCAGAGCTTCCAGCGGTCGGACTTCTACAAACATGAGATGGCTGAGTTCTGGGACAGCGGCTGGAAGATGTTTAAACATAAAGCAAAAGAGCTGTTCCCAGACTTGGACTTTAGCAATGTTAGAATAGACGAAGACGATGTGGCCCAGACCCCCTAGATGAAGGGGTTGACGAAGAAGACCTTGCCTCGAGCGAGGATGAATGATTGATGTAAAATTTTGCATTTTGTTTGTAAATAAAATTTTTGTTGTTGTTTTTGTTGTTTCTTGATCGTGTAATTTCTGTAGAAAGTTGTATGTAAGGCACAATTTTGGGAATAAAACAAGTGTTGTGTATCATTGTTGCCTTTATTTCTTCTGAGCTGTAAATTTGGAAGTAATTCAACGGAAAATGGATATGAAATTTAGACTTTTGTGCAAATTAGCCTAACTTGTGAGAGAGCCATGATGCCAAAATCATTAAAAAAATGGGCGTACATGAAAATGTTAAAAGATGAAAGATGTAAGACTGATTTAGACAACGATGAACCTAAATTTTAACCATGTGGAAGATGTGAGATTAAAAATATAAACACTGCAAAAATGGGTTGGATTTTGACTAAGTATGGCCACCATGCTATAATATTAAATCATTAAAATAAGTCGCTGCTCAGTCTGGCTGAGGTTTTAAGTAACTCAGTCTGGCTGAGCTCTTGGTGCTCAATCTGGCTGAGGCTTTAAGTAACTCAGTCTGGCTAAGCCCTTCGTGCTCAGTCTGGCTGAGACTTTAAGTAGAGTGATATTGAAATACCACGCAGATAACTGAGATATAAGATTGTTGTCATTTAAAGTGTAGCCCATTGATCACAAATTTACACCATATGAGAAAAGAACAAGAACGTCCAAGTGTGTAGGTTGTCAAAAAGAAAATACAACAATTGATCAATACAAAAATAGGGCTTTTTTAAAATAACGCTTCAAGTGCTCGGAGTTCCACGGATGGGGGAGATCTCGACCTTCTAAGTTGTGAAGTCGGTAAGTGCCCGAACGAGGTCTGGCCTTAACAACGTAAGGTCCCTCCCACTTGGCTGCCAGCTTGCCCTCAACCGAATTTTTGGTGGCAAGAGTTGCTTTGCGCAAAACAAGGTCCCCCATAGCGAACTCCCTCTGTCAGACTTTGCAGTTGTAGTGTGTTCTCATTTTCTGTTGGTATGAGGCCCGCCTGACAGCAGTGGTCTCTCAGAGCTCTTCAATCAGGTCTAGGTCTGCCCGACGCAACTCTTCAATTAGTTCTGGATTCGGGTACAGAACCCTTGGGGTGGGCAGACCGATTTCCACTGGGATGACCGCCTCAGCGCCGTATGTTAAGCGGAAGGGGGTCTCCCTAGTGCAGGTTCGGGCGGTAGTGCGGTAGGCCCAGAGTACATTTGGTAATTCCTTAGCCCAGAGTCCCTTAGCAGCTTCCAACTTAGTTTTGATGATCTTTAGAAGAGAACGGTTGGTAACCTCAACTTGGCCATTGGCTTGGGGATGACCTGGGGAAGAGAAGCATGGCTGGATTTGAAGCTCTGCACAGAATTTCCTAAACTTGGCATTGTCGAATTGTTTGCCGTTGTCGGAAATGATGGCTTGAGGGATGCCAAATCGGCACATGATCGACTGCCAAATGAATCTGGTTGTGTTCTGCTCTGTGATTGTGGCGAGGGGTTCCGCCTCCACCCATTTAGTGAAGTAATCAATGGCGACGATTGCAAATTTGGTTTGGCCTTAGTTGGTGGGCAATGGGCCAACTAAGTCGATCCCCCATTTGGCGAATGGGTAAGGACTGCAAAGTGTGATCAGTTCTGTAGGAGGAGCATGAGGGATGTTGGCAAAACGTTGGCACTTATCACATTTAATCACGAATTCTGTAATACCCCTGTCCCGTATTATGTTAACTGGTCCTTATTTTGAATATGAGTATGTGTTTGACATGATTTTGTGTGCCATTATGTGGTTTTGAATTTCTATCTGTTCACCGTAGGAATATCTGTTTAATTTTTCCGTTTCGAAAATTAAATTGAAGGCCTTATCGGCCACAGAACTCAAAATTGATTACGCCATTGTGATTGGCATAATTTTTAGAGCCTTCGGTGAAATTTAATTGAAAATTGATTTGGATCAAATTAAGTTGATTAAATTGGTGAATTAGTGCCCAACTATTTAATATTATTAAATAAGCATTAGTGGGACCTTTTATATGGCCATATACACTCTCTTTGCTCCTTTTTGAACTCAAAAATCTGAGATAGGCATGGAGAGGGTGTGAAGGCCGGCTATAGAGAGAGAGAGAGAGAAGAATTGTGCAAGTTTTGCTCTTGAACTTTGAAAGTCTTGAAGATAACTCAAGAATTTGCCATAAATTGTGAAGATTAAAGCTCCTTGGTGAGTAATTCATGTGTTTTTAGTTATCATCCTGTGAATTCAAGTTTGAATGAGGGTCAAGAACATGAATTAGTTTGATTTTGTTGTATTAAAGACCCATGTGTGCAAGCATGTATGTAATTGCTTGAATTTGCATGTTTGAGTTTAAAATACATGATCCATATAGGATTTTGGTTAAAGCTCATGTATAATCACCATTTGTATTATCTAAGTTGAAAATGGGAGCAATACATCACATGCATGTACAATTTATGAAGATAAGAGCTTTGGATGCATGAATGTTGTAGACGCGCCCGTGGGCCCCATGCTACAGTTCGGACTCGATTTGTGTCACGGTTCTAAATCTGAACCAAAGAGTCCAAATCCGGCAAATCGTTTTGAGAAAACAGATTTTTTTGAAAGAAGTGCCAAACATGGACTGCTTTGCCAGATACAGAGTCGCCACCTAAATATTTTTTATTGGGGAATTTAGGAAACCCTGACTCGGTGCCAAAGGCCACGTGTCCGTCATCACCAAAGTTGCCTCGGCTCGGGAACTTGGGTACGATTGGGGAAGGTCAGCTATGAGCACCCCCTCTCGCCCAATCCGAAGATCGGCCTCTACTAACCGTGATATCCGTTTTTGAAAACGTTATGTATTCTTATTCCGGTTAATTAGCTAGAATTACTATGTGATGCGCACAATACAAAAATATAGACTAGATCGCCTAATTTGGAACGAAGCATTGCATATCCATTTTTTTGAAAAATAGTTTGAAATTTGCTACTCGCAAGTAGGCTAAAGCACGGATTTCAACGAGTTGTTCCAACTCAAACAATCCAACCTTCACCCACAGGCATTCAGGCAGTTTATATCACATAAGCGTCTAGTCACATGGTAAGCATGCTGTCATGGCAAACACTCATGCAAGATGCTAAAGCATAAAAGCTTACCTAGTACTCCGAGCCAAGACAAGAACATGTTAGCAATCAATGCATGATCCAAGTCCATGTTAAATGGCTAATGCAGTGCATACAGAATGCAATCAAGAATGGGCTCGGCTAATCTAAGGATGACATGTGAAAATGCACAGATAGCATGTATTCTAGTTAGATTTGAAATACTTTATGCAGTTAGCATGATGCGCCGAGCCCGATGCATGCAAGACTAATGAATGATGCACGCATGCGTAGCTTAAGGTATGCTAAAGTAAACATGTCCTAATACTAACCATCAAAAGCAGATAAGTAAAAAGGAGAAAGAAGTGGGGGTTGGAAGACATGCACACACGCACCCACACTTATTACAAATTCGCCCTTACTCGGAGGGACCAAAAGAATAATACAATTTAACTAACTGACTAGCTAATTAAATATTACAAACAATCAAATTAACTAAGCAAATTAATTAATCTAATTTAAACAGTAAATGGCCTCGGGACGAGGGTCCGGTGCGATGCGCGCTCGGTCCTGCTCAGAAGCCCACTGCCATGTATAAGCTGCCTCTGCTTTGGCTGTTCTACTCCTCTGAAGACTACACAAGTCTCAGGGTTGCTACTCTGAATGCTGGGGAACACCACCGGCTGAGGGAAATGATCATCGGCCATGGATAATGGGCATCGGCTGCCTCTCAATCTATCGGCCGCAAATGGATGGCCGGTCGGCACTAAACACTGCCGGTTGGCCAATTCTTCCTGCTGAAACCTGCAGTCGACAGTAGCAGAGGACAAGGCATAGCATGGCAATGTATTTCAAGCAAATGTATGCACCAATCACACCCCTTATCATGTGTATGACTCAAAGGGGTATGGTTCTCGATTCTCGGACCACCAATCGTGCATTTCCATGCATGATGGCCCGAAGAATCAAGTGTGCACTTTGATATGGGATGCACTGCACATAAACACACAATGAGGGCCAACCTCTATCATACTCACTTCAAGAGGTCAAGCATGCATACTCATGCAATGCAATCCTAAGCATGTGAACTAGCATGCAACATGGCAATTCAATGCGAATATGCAAGTATGCAAGCAAACATACAAGGTGAGCACACAACCAAGCAAGGGGGATGGACTTAGACTAATTTAGGCAGCCCTCAATCTATCCTAAAACAGTGGCTAAAGTGCTCAAACATGAGGACCAACACACACACACACATGCACATGTTAATGGGCCAACACTTAAACAAGGAAAGGCAACTCTCAAGCACATTTGAAAGATACTAAACACGGACTAAGGGCATGCAATGTAAGCTCTGAAAACCATGTTAATGATGGTGCCAAACCAACCTAAACAAGACAAACATAGCGTACAATTGGTCCAAGTACTTGAGGCAAGTCAAGGAGACTTAAACCATGGCTAAGCCAACCAAGACTCACAAGGCCAAGAGGGCTTAAAACAAGTTCAAGGCAGACCTAGACCATGCAAAGGGAACACTTAGATGGCATCTAAGTGGCTTAAACATGGAAGTATGCAAAAGAGGCCAAACATGGAGCATACAACACAAGCTTTTAAAGCATCAAAGAGGCATCAAAGGCATGCATGCAAGCATGTTATGAGGACTGAAATAGCATGGTAAGTGGTTCCATACCACTGAAAATGATGCAAGCAACGCATACTACACACTCACACACCTAAGGCTAACAAGCCAAAATGCAAGGTAGCTATACTAAGCATGTGATTGTTGACCAAAACAACCAAAAACAGAGCTTAAGCATGCTAAAATCAACACAAAAGCTTCACAAGGCTTGGCCAAAATCACGCTAGAACAAGGGTCTAAACCTAAAGCATGTCAAGGCAAAAGTATGGCATTACAAGACATGTATGCAAGGCATGCAAGATGTGTCCAAACCAACTGAAAACAGAGCTAATACAAGACAAAATACTACCAAATAACAGTAAAGGCATGGTCAACATGAACCTAAACTAGGTGCTCACACATGAGGCAAAAATGGCCCTTTTTTAGGACAACAAGGAGATGGGGTGGCCCTCTCCTTCCTAGGACCTCGAGGCACCATCCTTACCTCTGAAATCCCTCAAGATTTCAGTGGTGAGGAGGCCCAAACATAATGGTCCCGGAGCTCAACCAAAATGGCACCAAAAGTGGCCAAACAAGCCCAAAGAGGGGTCAAACAACCCCAAAGCTTAAAACACCCTTAACAAACTATTTAGAGCACTCAAAAATAGAACTTTTATATGTTATATGCTAAGCTCAAAAACAGTTGCAAGATAGGCTAAAAAAGCTTTGCCAGAATGGGGTAAAAAGGGACAAAAGTCTTACCCTTGTAGACCCTCTTCACAAACAATGTTCCAGCAACTCTTTTGGTTCCAAACCAGTCCAAAAGCTTCAAGGAAAGACCTCTGGTACCTCAGCCACTAAGAAAATGTGTGATGGTGGGTGTTTGTGCACAAAAGTAAGACTAAAACACACACACTAAACACAGGAGAGAGAAAGATATAGAGATAGAGGATATATGTAAACCCTAACCTTAAAACTCAAGCTCTAAAAAAAGTGTTGACCAAGTTGTCTCTCCTTTTTTTTCTCCTTCTCCTTCTTCTCCTTCCTTTTTTCCTCTTTTTTTTTTCAAGAGTTTGATTGATATATCTATATATCAATCTGCAGCTTCCTCAGAACACCCACGTCCAGGCATGGGCTGGGGTATAGCCGTGAATGACAGCTGTGCCAGCTGTCTGCAGAGATATCTGTTGAAAACCACACTTGGCCGGCCGGCCAACAAAGTGGCCGACCGGCAATCAAACTGGTCAACCGGCCATTACATTCGGCCGATGGTAACAAAACATAGCCGGTGGCTTCAAGCCACGGCCGGTGGAGTGTGGGGATGTCCCAAAAGCCATTCCCTGCCCTCCAAAGTAAAAACACAAGTGTTTGGTGCAAAACCAAACACAAAACAGTCGAGTTGAGAGATCCTGAGGCAAGGCGCGTAGCCGAGGCCTCTGGGAACTCAAGACGAACACAAACAAGGATGATCACCGAGTGTTCAAGCGGTGATGTCCAAGTCTTGAGGACGGTCAAAAATGGGGTGTCTACAGTTGCCCCTCTTTGACAGAACTCGAAAGTCATGACAATGACGAGAGTGAGTGTCAAAGCCCAGAGACGACCCATTTTTGACAAAGCCAAAGTCTTAGACAAGCATGCAAGACAATAAAGATATGCGCCCGAAGGCAGGGGCAAAATGCACCTGACAATGCAAGGAGCCGAACATAACTTATGATCATGCAAAGAAAGCTGTAATGAAGCATGACATGCGACAGTTTTAAGCTAGCATACACCAAACTACACTACAATGCAGAAAGGATGTAAGAGAATTATGTAATTCTCATTGCGTTTCACACGGAGAATACAGTACCTGCGCGGTTCGTCTGGTTGCACCAGCCTCAAATGAACCGTACATACAATATCGTGCCTGCAAAGAAAGCAAACTTAACAGGTACAATATTGTTAGTAATGTGCACAACATGCAAAATGATATGCGATATATACAAAACTATGTATAATAATGCAAATGAAAATGCAATGCAATTGAATCATGATCAAATCATGAGCGGTTCAAAACCACACAAACGTCAAATAGATTAATGGAGATGCAAAGTCCGTCTACCATAGAAAAGGTGCCGCAACCCTCAAACCAACATACCAATGTAGAATAGGCGCGTACACGTGCAGAACTATGAGTGATGTAGATGGACACAAGAACAAGTAATTGGGTGGAATGACATAAGTGGGGAAATGACCCGCTAACGAAAGACCAATGATCCTAATGTTGGACGCAACGGCGCACGGGCCAAACCGCATCTTGCCTAGGAAAAGCATGTACACGTACAAGCCATGTCTAACACAGAAAAGGTGCCGCAACCCTCAAACCAACATATCAGCATGGAATAGGCGCGCACACATGCAGAACTATGCTTCGACATGAAAAGTATGGGCACATACGAGACCAAGCTTAACAAGGAAACGCGCAAGCCATAGATGGAAGTGATGTAGGGAATGCACGCAAGCTACAATGCAATATCTACAATATGCAGTGGAATGGGCGTAAATGCAATATTTGCAGTAAGATGCATGACATATGCATTATTTACAGTGGTATGCATGACATATGCACTATTTACAATGAATGCATGACATATGCACTATTTACAATGATGCATGACATATGCACTATTTTTGTTTTTGAAATGCAAATGCATGATGATGCATGATTTGGGAATGCGCGACAACGCGCGGCCTTTGAGATGCATGACAATGCATGTTGATGCAAGTGCGTGGCAACGCACGTCTTATGACAATGCATGTGAACCCGAATACGCAACCATGCGCGCCATTTGAAACGCATGACAATGCAACCGAACGGGTTTAAGGTCTCTCCAGTCCAGGCAAGTGCGTGAATTTTGTTATTTCGAACGCATGATTATGCATGATTTCGAAATGCGCGACAACGCGCGGCTTTTGAGATGTATGAAAATGCATGTTGACGCAAGTGCGTGACAACACACGTCTTTTGATATGCATGACAATGCATGTGAACCCAAATGCGCAACCACGTGCATTGTTTGAAATGCACGTGAACTTGAATATGTGACGACGCAAGTTGCTTGGAGTGCATGGTAATGCGACTTACCAAAAGTCGTTCGGGCACGACAAACGCCGAAGGGCTTACACCTTCAGAGGATTTAAGGTCTCCTAGACCGAGCGAATTTAAGGTCTCGCCAGACCGTGGATGCATGCAAAATGTAATGAGATGTGCATAACAGCGCGATGCGTTAGACAATGCGAGTGCACAAGACAGTGCGATGCGCGAGATAGCGCGACAGAATGCATGCCAAATGCAATGAAATGCGCAAAACAGCGCGATGCGTTTAGACAATGCGATGCATTTAGACAACGCGAGTGCACAAGACAGTGCGATTGAAATGTGATGCACAAGACAGTATGATTGAGATGCGCATGGGGGCAACTTTCGAGTTTTGTAAATGACAAAAGGATACGTAAAGGATACACCTTGCACGAATTCGAGTGCCACGCACAGAAGACACGGTCCGAGGTCAAAACGGAGGCCGGTTGAGCTTCGGAAATGCCTTTTCTCGTACTATCTTGAGCAATGAAGATCCCAAACTACAGATCTGACCCAAACAAGGCTGTAGGAGGCTCACCGGCTGGAAGAGGAAGCCACTGGCCATCCATCGGCCGAAAAAACACATAACCGGCCAAAATTGTAGCCGACCGGCCAAAAATGCCTGAATCGGGACAGTTTTGTCTTTTTGGCTCGGGTTTTATAAAATAGGGCTTCTAGCCCTATTCTTTTCACTTTCTTGTGGCCGAAATTCCTTCCTCTCTCTTCCTAGAGTATTTTCTTCTCTTTATTTCCTCGTTTTCCTTGATTTTCGCGCCCTTTTCGACGTTTGATTCGCGAAGTTCATCGCGTTTCGAACACTTTCATCCGATCGAAACTTCGTTTCGGTGTAGTTTTTTCAATTTCCGCCTCTTAGGGTTTGTTTCCCCCATGTTTTTCTTGATTTTCGTATATTTTCCACATTCCGGCTTTTTCGGCCATTTTTCGCCCTCCCGGGGTTGACTTTTCGGTTGACCTTTCATATTCTAGGCCGATTTTCTCTCTTCCGACCATTTTCACACCACCTTTGACATGGCCGACGATATTCCACAGGGCGGGACTCCCCCGGACCACGAGATGGACCTCGGGGCCGAGCTGCTCCCCTTGAGCGTCCGCTCGTTCGACCCGACGACCTACCAGCCGACGATTCACATCCTGCCTCCTGATGGACTGCGCCAATTCAGGAGTTTCGAGAGGGGCATGCCTCCAGAGTTTCTCTTGCGCGAGCCTACATCTCATTTGTCCTTCAGCGCTTTCGAGGTAACATTCTTCCCTCTGCCTTACTTTCCGCAATATAGAACACTTAGCTACCATAACTGATTATGCTCTTTAATTGCTTAGCCCAAATGCACTGAGGCACTGTACACTGTAATCGACCGTGAACACACTTGCAACTGATATCTGTTTGAATCTGAACGCGCGCACACACACTGCACTTACCTTGAACCACTCAAACACACTGACACATCAGTCACTGTAGTTCATTACGAGCACACCGGCACCCGATATCTGTTTGAATCTGGAAAACGTGCACACATGCTATATCTGTACTGAACCATATAAACATACTGACACATCACATGTTGTAGTTCACTGCCAAATCTAAATGCTTTTCAAAACTATACTTGAGCATTTCTTTGCCATTGTCTGCTTGAAAATAGGGAGATTCCCATACCGTCCGGGGGTATGGGAACATCGCCGCTCGCGATTGGTACGCCGAGCTACCTGATGCGGTCCGCCACATCGTGGACCAGGCCGATTTTGGTGCATTTTGTAGAGGGCTTTCCAGACTGACGACGAGCAGGCCTCTCCTTGCCGCTCTAGCAGAGAGATGGTGGGACACCACCGACTCGTTCCACCTCTCCACTGTGGGAGACATGACGATGACTCCCTACGATTTCTCGATGCTCATAGGCATCGGGGTAGGGGGTGATCCGATCCCCTTTGATATTGATATGGACGAGTGGACGGCTGCTCAGATCCATCTGCTCGGCGAGGTGCCGCCTCTTGCGCGTCTTGGCTTCGTCCGATATTCATGGTTTGAGGTCCAGTTCAGGGTCCAGCCGGCTTTGACCGAGGAGGCTCTGATGACCCAGGAGGCAGTGGAGCAGTACGCCCGCAGCTTTCTAATGTTTCTGCTGGGGACTACCATTTTCGCCGACCGGGCGAACACTGTACCCCTCTGCCTACTTAGTGCACTTGTGGATCTCAGGCAAATCTTGCACTACGAGTGGGGTGGTGCCGCTCTGGCCACCCTCTACGGGTACATGACCTCAGCTTCCCGCGGCAGTGGACAGTTGCTCGGGGGCTATTGGCGCGCTTGGGAGGTACATTTCCTTTTTCTTCTTCACATTTCATTTCTGCTTTCTATCATCTATACTCTGTACTGTACTCTGTACACTGCACACACTGTGGTCTGCTTTATACTGACTGTATACTGTACACACGACACACACATACTCTGCTTTACACCGACTGTACACTGCTCACACTGTACACTCTGCTCAATACACTGCACACGGCTCTGCTATTTCTGTTTTATTCTGCGTCCTGCTTTATCTGATGATCATATTGGTATTTGGTTTGCAGTTGTGGGTCTACGCTTACTTTCCCAGGTTAGCCCCAGTACCCGACGCGGAGACCTCTCTCGTCGTCTCGTTCTCACGCCGTTTCGACGGGAGGTGCGTGCGGAGGCCCCGGGAGACGTTTAGCTTCTTTCGCCGCTATTTTGACACCATCACTTCCACAGAGGTATGTTTTACTTGCAGTTCATTTAAGCTTTGCTTCGCACTGTATTGTCAACAATAGTAGATAACAATCTGTATTTCATTTTCAGATCACCTGGCAGCCTTGGGCTCCTCTGCTAACCGTGACTCGGGATCGATTTGCCGGTGCATAGGAGACTGCACGTTTTTGGATCTTGCTGGAGGGCCCGGTTTGTCGGACTTGGTACCTGGGCATGCATTTCCTATGCCAGACCCTGGGGTTACCAGAGCAGATAGTCCCGGGTCCCCCTCCTACCCACATGCGGGATACCGAGAGATTCACCTCCCAGGAGATGGCCATTTACACGATCGGCTGGGACGCGGAGAGCTTCAGGGGCGAGGGCGACTACAGAGAGTATGTACAGATGTACATTATGCGGCCTCTGAGTGGCGGCCGTCGAGTCGATGGGAGAGAGGCCCGCAGCGCCGGCAGCTAGGGCAAGAGCGGGGGCTGGGGCAGGATCATCGAGGAGAGCTCGGGTCCGCGGCAGAGGTGGAGTTCAGAGAGGGTGGGGGGGTGGCTGGCCTGCACTGCCCACTTTACTGTCATACAGAGGGCAGAGTGGGGCGACCTACCAGATCTCCTTTGCTCCTCTTCCGGCTGACCACGAGTTGGTCGATTTCCATGACTTGCCTCCGGTATGTATTACTACATTTTATGCATCTTGTATTGGCATTTCATTTCAGTTTATTTGATATTCCGCAGAATACTGATGCATCTGATACTTTTGCAGGCTTCTTTTGAGTATACCCGGCAGTCCTTGGAGCTGAATGCCTCCATGATGGGGATGTTGCAGCGGACTTTCGACCTCCTGGCCCTCTATAGTATTCCGGTATGTTCTTCTGATCACGGTCTCAGACCATACACATAAACTGTTTCACATATCTGACACACAACACAATATTGGATACACTGCTCACGGCATTCATACACTGTACTCATACATTGCATTCTGCACTGATATACTGCCCACAATATTCACACACTGTACTCATACATTGCATTCTGCACTGATAAACTGCTCACAGTATTCACACACTGTACTCATACATTGCATTCTGCGCTGATAAACTGCTCACAGTATTCACACACTGTACTCATGCACTGTATTCTGCGCTGATAAACTACTCACAGTATTCACACACTGTACTCATACATTGCATTCTGCGCTGATAAACTGCTCACAGTATTCACACACTGTACTCATACACTGCATTCTGCGCTGATAAACTGCTCACAGTATTCACACACTGTACTCATACATTGCATTCTGTAGCGTACTGATGCATTTGCCGTTTGTGCTTTCCAGCCTCCCTTCCAGATCCCTACCGTAGGAGGTGCTCCAGCTGGACCCCTGTTCCTGCCGGAGGAGATGGCAGAGTATACCCCCGCACCAAGGCGGGGCGCACCCATGTTGGAAGTAGCTCGCGGGCTCCAGTTCCTGATGGTGATGACGAGGAGTCGGAGGCGGAGGCGGAGGCAGAGTCGTCGGAGGAGGAGACCGGAGACGGCTCGGACTCGGGCTCAGATGACAGCGCTGATGATGCTCCTGGACCTTCGTCCAAGAAGAGGACTAGGATGGACTCCCAGGCCTGAGATCCTTTGATTCAGATTTTTGCTGCTTTTCTTCTTTTTATTATTTTTTGTATTTTCTTCTTTTGCTGGTAGCTAGAGTACTTTGTACTGCCGCAGGTAGATTTTGTTTTTCTCCGAAATTTTGTACTTGAAAAGATGATGAAATAAAGTAAACTTTTTATCTGAAAAAGTGTTATATTTGTACATTTCATACTCTGCATCGCATTGCATCATATTACACCTCAATGTAAATGGGATTGATCTCCTGTCTGAAAACCAAACACTTGCATTGTAATAATCAGATAACGAACCAGCCAATCAGCGAAATAACCCATATAAACCACTACTCAGTCCGAACACTCGGCTCACACTCTACTGGGGATATACAGCCCATAACACAGCGCTTGGTTCATTTTGCACACAGCAGATCCTGAACAATCAGCCCAAATCTGACAAGACGGACTATGAAGGTTGAATCTACTTAAGTCGAAACACACTCAGATGCCCCAAATTGTCCCCTTCTCTTTTTGCTTCTCATAAATGTAGAGAATGGCACAGCACTCTAAGCACAGACGATTCAAAAAAAAAAGGTTTTCGACCAGGTGTTGAGCCTACGACCAAACACAGCGAAAATGATTTAACAAAAGGTACACAACCTAAGCATATCGAGTAACACTCGAAAAAGACTCAAAACAAAAGTTGAGGTAAATAAAACAAAAAGACACAACACACAGATGCGTTACAAAAAAGAAATGAGAAACCTCAGAAGTCGCGAGGAGCCAGTTTCTTCGGGTATTTCTTCCCACCCTTTCTGATTTGTGATTCTCACATCACTCGGCCCTCAGGTTCGGTTTTTCTCTCAAAACCATTTTGCTCACTTTTCTCTCAGCGCACACCTCTCTATTCTTTACTCTCTCATTTTTCATCCCTCCCCAGGTGTGGTTGATGGACAAGTTGCAGGTTGTGGACTCTTGCCCAGCATACTCAGCCCGCGGCTACTTCCTTCGGTGACATCTCATCGGTGCCCCGGATAAGAGAGTGGGGTATTTTGATCCATCCCAACTTGTGCTTCGCACTTGGCTTGATACCTTGTTGCTTGGTGGATGTTGAGAGCTTTCAGGCCATTTGTTGTTAACCTCAGTTATACCTTCGTTGGCAGGTAGAGTGCCCTTCTGACAAGTATGTTGACGACGGGGGGAAGACAGAACACCTGACTCGACTGTGCCCCTATTTCATTATTTTGACCATTTTTGGTTTTGGTTTTCTAATAATTTTGACCAAAATGAGAGTCGGATTAACATACTTGTTCGCTTTTTGATTAGAGAATCACACAAGTTAGGCTGTGAGCACTGAAAATTTTCCCTTTTGGGTCCCAGAAAAGGTCCGGTTTTGAAAAATGAAATAACTTTCGAAAAAAAATAGTCAACCTCAGTAAAAATTTTCAAAAACCATTTTTGCAAACGGCCGGTGCTAAACGAGCACCGAACTTACCCTCGAGATGCGCAACCTCGGATCGAAGGCAATGAAAAATTGCCCCTGGCTTGGAAGGGGTGGATGGCAACAGAAAGTTGCCCCTAGTTTAAAAGGTGACTCGTGGCAACCCATGGCAATGGAAAGTTGCCCCTTGTTTGGATGACGCCGTAGCATTTGGAAAACAGTCTTCGTTAGTGATGATTGCAACTGAACTCTCGGAGACGGAGAAGGCGAAGATGGTCAAAACCAATATATGGACACAGTCACTTTGAAAGCATTAGTGGCTGGATTTCAAGGCGAAGTTCCTAGATATCCCGAACGTGGGAATCAAAGATGATCAAAACCATTACATGGACTCGGTCGCTATGAAAGCGTTGGGGGCTGGACTTCAGGATGAAGTTGCCTACGTATCCTAATCATGGGAATCAAGCCTTACGTAGTTCCGGTTAAGGTGCACTCGGGTATTAACCTTCACTTTTTAGGCTCTAACTTTTGCCAAGGCGCCCGTTGCGGGTTTTCGACCTTGCGAGCATCGTTTTTCTTCTTTTCAATTTTTGTGTTCTTTTCTTTTCTTTTCATTTCTTTTTTGATTTTCTTTTTTTGTTCTTTCCTTTGCATCTTTCTTTTTTGTTCTTTTGTTCTTTTTTCTTTTTTGTTCTTTTTCTTCTTTTCTTGCTCTAACTTTTGCATGGGCCGCCCTTCCGGGTTTTCGGCCCAGTGAGCCTCTCAAGGGTAAAAGTATAGCTGTGTCCATGCCAAATGGTTTTAGGGTTTTGAAGCCATCCGTATCCAGGACAGTGGCTGTTGCATTGACTTACTGAAGGACCCATCTTCGGCTCTTCGAGCAAATCGGACATTTTTGCCCCTAGTTTGGAGGGGTGCTTCTGTTCTAGCTTTACAGGCTTCTTCTGATGAGATCTGATCTTCTTGATCTGACTTTGGTGCCTCTTGTTCGAGGGCTGCTCCCAATCTGGCCACACAGGCCTCTCTTGATGGTCGATCGTTTGAACACTCCGAATTGTGGTTCAAGGCTTTAAAACAAGGGCTCGAGTCTTGAGGCTGAGAGCGATCCTAAGCTACACAATCTCAAGAGTGATTCCGCACAGGTCTTCGCAGGACCACGCAAAACATTTTGTTTTTGAAAGTTTTTAAAGAAGCCACAAATCACTCGCGCTGAAGATAGTGTGGAACCAGTCTGGATCAAGCCAGGGTCCTTTTCAGTACTCACGCTGACAAGCATGATTTCAATCATTAAGGGCTTAGCACGCCTCTCTTTCTCTCAATTTGATCAAAGTTTGCAAAACCCGAGGAATTCCTTCCTCTTTATTTTCACCGCAGTGTTCAAAAAGTTTTGAAAAACTTAGGTCAGTGCAATGATTCTGAGGGCACAAGAGATCAGGTGGAATGTACTGTCGTTCCATTCAAATCCTCTAGCACAACTAGCTCAAAATAGCAATAAGCATGGGAATATGATAGCCGCAGCTGTTTCATTCAGATTTCTTGGTTGCAACTGGCTCTACGACAGAGACAGACTCAAAAGAAAGCAAAAGGGGTAATTACAAAACAAAACAGTGTTCAAGGCAACAGCTCCGGAATCACCCGACATTCTATACAAAGGGGACTGACTCGCTACAACAAGACAGACCCATAAGCAAAAGGACTGACTCAAGATAGACTCAAAATAAAACAAAAGACTGACTCAACACCCAAGCCAGAATTTACAAAACTAGCATTCGCAGATGCTCCAAAAATGCGTGCTAGACGCCACATCCAAAATACGCCAAGCACCGCCTGCAGGTAGTCCAACCCCTGATCACAAATTTGTAGTATCCTCGAAGTCTAATAGTTCAGTGGTAACAGACTTTGCTGAGGTAGGCGGGAGGATGACCTCATTGTCGATCAAATCTTGTACTTCATGACGAAGGCGGAAACAACCATCGGTACTGTGACCGGACTGTTGGTGGTACGCGCAGTACAAGGTAGCATCATGCGAGAGAGGGAGATTCTTCGGGAGGGGCCGAGGCTCGAGGGGTTTAAGATGCCCCTTTTTAGCCAATATTTGAAATGCCCTAGACAAAGGCATGTAGAGGGCATGAAAGACTCTGCGCCCTCGAGGCAGGTACTTCGAAGTCTGAGGGTTCTTGTTAGACGCACTAGCGAAAGGGTCGGCTGGCACTGCCTTAGCTTTCTGATCTTTCCCTGGTGCAGGGTTGGGAATGATAGGAATCGTCCTGGCATGACGGGGCCCATCCCGATTTTTAGCCTGGCTTGAACTGCCTTCGGTTGGAGTGGGGAAAGCATCATCCACAGCTTTATTCATGACTGCAGACACCTGCTGCTTCTTCATTCCTCCGGCTTTCAGAGCCTCGACTGCCCATAGCAGTTGTTCGACGGGATCAGTATCTATTCCCACTTTGTTCTTACCTCTGGTCTCAGCCTGATTGGGGGTTTGGGTTACTACATCAGAGCGATGTCTGGTTGTTGCTGACACTTCGTTGCTGTAGTTGGAGGCAACCTCTGGTTGGCTGAGCTCGATCACAATCTGCCCCAGTAGCGGGGGCTCCTGTGGTATGAAATTCTCGGCATACGGTGCAGCTGGTGGCGAAGCCGACATTCCATAAGCCAGATCGGCCACGAATCTTTGGAGGTCGCCGATCATTCCCATTAATTCAAACGTAGTGGGTTCACGAGTCTGATATAACTGGGGAGTCTAGATCGGGTGTGCAGCAGGCAACCTGGGCGGATGCGGTATATCAACGTTGGTCTCATCTTGCGAGATGATCTCTTAGTCTAACGCGGCTGCCATAACCACAATTTCCTCTGAGCTTTGGGTCGTCATAAGTCCGCTGATCTTGAACGGTGACTGATGGATCAAATATCTGCCTTGCCTCAGCGAAGGAGAACACTGGCTATTCTGTACTAAATCTCTGAACTGAAAGGAAAAAAAAAAAAAGCAGCGCTTCAGCCCAAATGAATCAATCACAGGTGTAGCCGAACAACTATACTCTACTGCTGACCATTGTTGCCCGAAATCACTGCCCCCCAAAATACTGAATCGGATACCCACAGATATAACTGATTCCCCAAAACACTGATACTGATGCCCTCAGGCCTGATACTCAAACTTGTAATCTGATATGTACGTTCCCTGTAGAGATGCACTCCAAAAGCACACAGCAAGTAAAGAGAGCCAAAACACCCCTATGTTGGGGTAGGGTTTCCCTATCCTATTTTGTCAGGAGCTAGGGTTTCACTATGCACGCAGCAGTTTTCAAACAATCTAACATCGGGTAAGCAACCTGTCCTAGTTTGGAATGGTCACTATGGATTTCGATATGCACTAGGTCGAATGGTCGAAAAGGGTGCCCCGGTAAAACCGGGGTTTGTGTTCCCATACTGTCAGAGCCCACAACCGGTCAGCCTTATGGCATGCTTTGACAAAGTCAAGCCTCTGGCAAACCGTTCAGGAATGGCAGATGGCAAACACGGTGTCCTAGGCGCACCAATACACATGCAATGCAAAAAGACACATAAATGAAATCAAAACAGGATATCACGAGTTCGAGTCAAGCTCTCTAAATCCCCAGCAGAGTCGCCAGAAACTAAAGGCGCGCCCGTGGGCCCCATGCTACAGTTCAGACTCGATTTGTGTCACGGTTCTAAATCTGAACCAAAGAGTCCAAATCTGGCAAATCGTTTTGAGAAAACAGATTTTTTTGAAAGAAGTGCCAAACATAGACTGCTTTGCCAGATACAGAGTCGCCACCTAAATATTTTTTATGGGGGAATTTAGGAAACCCTGACTCGGTGCCAAAGGCCACGTGTTCGTCATCACCAAAGTTGCCTCGGCTCGGGAGCTTGGGTACGATTGGGGAAGGTCAGCTATGAGCACCCCCTCTCGCCCAATCCGAAGATCAGCCTCTACTAACCATGATATCCATTTTTGAAAACGTTATGTGTTCTTATTCTGGTTAATTAGCTAGAATTACTATGTGATGCGCACAACACAAAAATATAGACTAAATCGCCTAATTTGGAACGAAGCATTGCATATCCGTTTGTTTGAAAAACAGTTTGAAATTTGCTACTCGCAAGTAGGCTAAAGCACGGATTTCAACGAGTTGTTCCAACTCAAACAATCCAACCTTCACCCACAGGCATTCAGGCAGTTTATATCACATAAGCGTCTAGTCACATGGTAAGCATGCTGTCATGGCAAACACTCATGCAAGATGCTAAAGCATAAAAGCTTACCTAGTACTCCGAGCCAAGACAAGAACATGTTAGCAATCAATGCATGATCCAAGTCCATGTTAAATGGCTAATGCAGCACATACAGAATGCAATCTAGAATGGGCTCGGCTAATCTAAGGATGACATGTGAAAATGCACAGATAGCATGTATTCTAGTTAGATTTGAAATACTTTATGCAGTTAGCATGATGCGCCGAGCCCGATGCATGCAAGACTAATGAATGATGCACGCATACGTAGCATAAGGTATGCTAAAGTAAACATGTCCTAATACTAACCATCAAAAGCAGATAAGTAAAAGGAGAAAGAAGTGGGGGTTGGAAAACATGCACACACGCACCCACACTTATTACAAATTCGCCCTTGCTCGGAGGGACCAAAAGAATAATACAATTTAACTAACTGACTAGCTAATTAAATATTACAAACAATCAAATTAACTAAGCAAATTAATTAATCTAATTTAAGTAGTAAATGGCCTCGGGACGAGGGTCCGGTGCGATGCGCGCTCGGTCCTGCTCAGAAGCCCACTGCCATGCATAAGCTACCTCTGCTTTGGCTGTTCTACTCCTCTGAAGACTACACAAGTCTCAGGGTTGCTACTCTGAATGCTGGGGAACACCACCGGCTGAGGGAAATGATCATCGGCCATGGATAATGGGCATCGACTGCCTCTCAATCTATCGGCCGCAAATGGATGGCCGGTCGGCACTAAACACTGCCGGTCGGCCAATTCTTCCTGCTGAAACCTGCAGTCGACAGCAGCAGAGGACAAGGCATAGCATGGCAATGTATTTCAAGCAAATGTATGCACCAATCACACCCCTTATCATGTGTATGACTCAAAGGGGTATGGTTCTCGATTCTCGGACCACCAATCGTGCATTTCCATGCATGATGGCCTGAAGAATCAAGTGTGCACTTTGATATGGCATGCAATGCACATAAACACACAATGAGGGCCAACCTCTATCATACTCACTTCAAGAGGTCAAGCATGCATACTCATGCAATGCAATCCTAAGCATGTGAACTAGCATGCAACATGGCAATTCAATGCGAATATGCAAGTATGCAAGCAAACATACAAGGTGAGCACACAACCAAGCAAGGGGGATGGACTTAGACTAATTTAGGCAGCCCTCAAGCTATCCTAAAACAGTGGCTAAAGTGCTCAAACATGAGGACCAACACACACACACACATGCACATGTTAATGGGCCAACACTTAAACAACGAAAGGCAACTCTCAAGCACATTTGAAAGAGACTAAACACGGACTAAGGGCATGCAATGTAAGCTCTGAAAACCATGTTAATGATGGTGGCAAACCAACCTAAACAAGACAAACATAGCGTACAATTGGTCCAAGTACTTGAGGCAAGTCAAGGAGACTTAAACCATGGCTAAGCCAACCAAGACTCACAAGGCCAAGAGGACTTAAAACAGGTTCAAGGCAGACCTAGACCTTGCAAAGGGAACACCTAGATGGCATCTAAGTGGCTTAAACATGGAAGCATGCAAAAGAGGCCAAACATGGAGCATACAACACAAGCTTTTAAAGCATCAAAGAGGCATCAAAGGCATGTATGCAAGCATGTTATGAGGACTGAAATAGCATGGTAAGTGGTTCCAAACCACTGAAAATGATGCAAGCAACGCATACTACACACTCACACACCTAAGGCTAACAAGCCAAAATGCAAGGTAGCTATACTAAGCATGTGATGGGCGACCAAAACAACCAAAAACAGAGCTTAAGCATGCTAAAATCAACACAAAAGCTTCACAAGGCTTGGCCAAAATCATGCTAGAACAAGGGTCTAAACCTAAAGCATGTCAAGGCAAAAGTATAGCATTACAAGACATGTATGCAAGGCATGCAAGATGTGTCCAAACCAACTAAAAACAGAGCTAATACATGGAAAAATACTACCAAATAACAGTTAAGGCATGGTCAACATGAACCTAAACTAGGTGCTCACACATGAGGCAAAAATGGCCCTTTTTGAGGACAACAAGTAAAGGGGGTGGCCCTCTCCTTCCTAGGACCTCAAGGCACCATCCTCACCTCCGAAATCCTAAGATTTCAGTGGTGAGGAGGCCCAAACATAATGGTCCCAGAGCTCAACCAAAATGGCACCAAAAGGGGCCAAACAAGCCCTAAGAGGGGTCAAACAACCCCAAAGCTTAAAACACCCTTAACAAACTATTTAGAGCACTCAAAAACAGAACTTTTATATGTTATATTCTAAGCTCAAAAACAGTTGCAAGATAAGCTAAAAAAGCTTTGTAAGAATGGGGTAAAAAGGGACAAAAGTCTTACCCTTGTAGACCCTCTTCACAAACAATGTTCCAGTAACTCTTTTGGTTCCAAACCAGTCCAAAAGCTTCAAGGAAAGACCTCTGGTACCTCAGCCACTAAGAAAAGGTGTGATGGTGGGTGTTTGTGCACAAAAGTAAGACTAAAACACACACTAAACACAAGAGAAAGAAAGATATAGAGATAGAGGATATATGTAAACCCTAACCCTAAAACTCAAGCTCTAAAAAAGTGTTGACCAAGTTGTCTCTACTTTTTTTTTTCCTTCTCCTTCTTCTCCTCCCTTTTTTCCTCTTTTTTTTTCAAGAGTTTGATTGATATATTTATATATCAATCTGCAGCTTCCTCAGAACACCCACGTCCAGGCATGGGCTGGGGTATGGCCTTGAATGACAGCTGTGCCAGCTGTCTGCAGAGATATCTGTTGAAAACCACACTTGGCCGGCCGGCCGGCCAACAAAGTGGCCGACCGGCAATCAAACTGGTCGACCGGCCATCAAATTCGGCCGATGGTAACAAAACATAGCCGGTGGCTTCAAGCCACGGCCGGTGGAGTGTGGGGATGTCCCAAAAGCCATTCCCTGCCCTCCAAAGCAAAAACACAAGTGTTTGGTGCAAAACCAAACACAAAACAGTCGAGTCGAGAGATCCTGAGGCAAGGCGCGTAGCCGAGGCCTCCGGGAACTCAAGACGAACACAAACAAGGATGATCACCGAGTGTTCAAGCGGTGATGTCTAAGTCTTGAGGACGGTCAAAAATGGGGTGTCTAAAAATGTGTATATTGGAATTGAGTTTGGTGTCAATTTGGGCATGCATGTGTTTGATTCATGAAATTGAGCTCCATGATGATGTGTTTTAGTGTTTATACCATGTTAGTACAAAAATATGTGAGGTTGGAGCCATAAAATGCGAGAAATGTTGGTTTGAATGTTGAGAGGGAGCTTGTAGACACCCCATTTTTGACCGTCCTCAAGACTTGGACGTCACCATTGGAGCACTTGGTGATTACCCTTGTTTGTGTTCATCTTGAGTTCCCGGAGGTCTTGGTTGCGTGCCTTGCCTCAAGATCTCTCGACTCGACCGTGTTGTGTCTGGTTTTGCACCAAACACTTGCGTTTTGCCTTGGAGGGGCAGGGAATGCCTTGTGAGGCATCCCCACACATCACCGGCCATGGCTTGAGGCCACCGGCCAGTGATTTTATGCCATCGGCAATGTATATTTGCCGGTCGGCACTCTTTGTTGCCGATCGACCATATATTTTGCCAAAATGGCAATTTTGAATGGCCGATCACTGTTCATCTACTTTTAGTAGATATTTTGTGCCAGCTGTGATAGCTGGCACCCACCTTTTCTCCCCTCCATACACGTGTATGGAGGGATCTCTCTCTTGACAAGCTTGTTTGACAAGCTTTACAAGAGAGAGCTCTATAAGAGAGAGTCTCCTCTCTTTGATTTAGGGTTAGACAACATTTTTAGAGAGCTTTGATATTAGGGTTAGGAATTTGTATCTATTCCATCTCTATATTTCCTTCTCTTGTTAGTTTAGTGTGCGTTTGGTCCTACTTTTGCACACAAACACCCACCATTACACCTTTTCTTGGTTATTGAGGGCCAAAGGAGTGTTCTTGGAGTTCTTGGAGCTGGTTTGGAGCTAAAGAAGCTACTGGAGCTTCATTTGTGAAAAAAGTCTTCAAGGGTAACAACTTTGCCCCCTTTTTACCCCTTTCTTGCATAGCCTTTTAGCTTATGTTGCATCTGTATTTGAGCTTTGTGTATAACATAAAAAAGTTCTGTTTTTAGGCCCTCTAAATAGTTTTTTAAGGTTGCTTCAAGCTTTAGGGTTGTTTGACCCCTCTTAAGCCTTATAAGGCTCCATTTTGTGCCTTTTTTTGGTGAGCTCCGGGATCATTGTGTTTGGGCCTCCTCACCACTGAAATCTTGTGGGATTTCAGTGGTGAGGATGGTGCCTTGTGGTCCCAAGAAGGAGAGGGCCACCCCCCTCTCCTTGTTGTCCTTGAAAAGGACCATTTTTGCCTCTTAAGAGAGCATCTAGCTTAGGTTCTTGTTGACCATGCCTTAGCTTTTATTTATGCTTATTTTTCCATGAAATAGCATTGTTTTAAGTTGGTTTAGACACACCATGCTTGCTTTGCATACTTGTCTTGTAATGCCATGAATTGCCTTAACATGTGCCTAGCATTTAGACTACCATGCTCACTTGTTTTGGCTTAGCTTTGTGAAGCTTTTGTGCATGTTTTAGTGTGCTTGAGATCTGTTTTGGGTCATTCGGGTCATCCATGCTTTGCTTTGTATAGCTACCATGTAATCCCCCTTGGCTTGCCTTGAGTTTTAGACCATTATTGCATGCTTGGCTTGTCTTGTTTACTTGGCTTTGCACCTTCTATAACATGATTTCAGAGCTTTCTATGCATGCCATGTATCCATGTTTATCATCTTTTAAGTGTGCTTAAAAGTTGCTCTTTGGCGCCTAAGTGTTGGACCTTGTGTGCATGCATGATTGTGTGCGTCTTAGCCTTCATCTCCATGGCGTTTGGCCACTGTTTTGGACCTAGTAGAGAGCTGTCCAAATTAGTTTAAGACCATCCCTTTGGAATTTTTTTGCATGCTATACATGTTTGTATGTTTAGGTACTTAGCCTATTAACATGTTGCATGTTTAGGTGGCTTCACATTTGGCATGCATTTATCTTGGTTAAGTTGTCTAACATGTTGTCACATGCCTTGCCTACTTGCATGCCCATATTACATGTTGAATGCTTGTCATTCCATGCCTTGCATGATTGATTCCTTATGTTGTGTGCCTAGCATCATCATTTGCTTGCATACCCGCATTGCACACTTAGGCTCACATGCGTAGGATTGCATCGCATTGGCATGCATGCTTAACCTCTTGAATTGCTTGTGATAGAGGTTGAGCTCCATTTATTTGTTTATATGCATTGCATGACATTTGAAATCAAAAGTGCACACTTGGTTTCTTAGGCCATCACGCATCGAAATGCGCGATTGATGGTCCGAGAATCGAGGGCCATGCTCCCTTGAGTCCATTGCATGATAGGGGGTGTGGCCATGCATACATTTGCCTGAAAATTCTATGCCATACACTGCTTGCCCTCTGCTGCTATCAATTACAGGTTCTGCAGGAAGCTTTGGCCGGTTGGTTAAATACAGTGCCGACCGGCCAGTAATCTGTGGCCGATAGATCAAAAGGCAGCCGGTGATCATCCCCTTCAGCCGGTGGTGTTTCTACTTGGTCGGTGGTATTCCCTAGCATCCAGAGAGCATACCCTGGGATTTTGGCAATCCTCAGAGGAGCAGGCAGTGAAAACAGAGGCAGCAGTGCTATGGCAGCGAGTTTCCGGGCAAGACGAGTCAAGCATGCATCATTCACGCATTCCGGGGCAAGGCTGCAACCACCTTCCTTCTATATTTACTTTGTTAATTAAATTAGAAGTTTTGTAATAATTAATTAGCTAGAATAGTTAATTCATTATTCGGACTGTATTATTCTTTCGGTCCCTCCGAGTGAGGGCGTATTTGTAATAAGTGTGTGTGAGTGTGTGCATGTCTTCCAACCCCACGTCTTTCTTCCGTTTTATTTACTAGCTTTCGATGGTTAGTTTAGGGCATATTTAATTTAGCATACCTTATGCTATGCATGCATGCATCCATACATTTGTCTTGCACACACCGGGCTCGGCGCATCATTCTAACTGCATTCGTATTTCAATTCCAAATTGAATACGTGTTAGTTGTAGCATCTCACATGTCATTGTAGATTAGCCGATCTTGTCTAGATTGCATCCTTGCATGTGTTACATTAGCCATCTTGAACATGAACTAGGATCATACATATGATTACTAACTAGTTTCTGTTTTGGCTTGGAGTACTAGGTGAGCTTTTATGCTTTAGCATCCTTGCATGCGTGTGAATGTTGCCATGACAGTATGATTACCATGAGGCTAATTGCTTATGTGATATAACTGCCTGAATGCCTGTGGGTAAAGGTTGGATTGTTTGAGTTGGAACAACTCATTGAAATCCGTGTTTTAGCCTACTTGCGAGTAGCAAATTTCAAATTGTTTTCCAAACAAACGGATATGCAATGTTTTGTTCCAATTTAGGCAATTTGGTCTATATTTATTTGCTGTGCACATAACATAGAAAATCTAGGCTAATAACCAGAATAAGAACACATAATGTTTTCAAAAACGGATATCACGGTTAGTAGAGGCCGATCTTCAGATCGGGCGAGAGGGGGTGCTCATAGCTGACCTTTCCCAATCGTACCCAAGCTCCCGAGCCAAGGCAACTTTGGTGATGACGGACACGTGGCCTTTGGCACCTAGTCAAGGTTTCCTAAATTCCCTCATAAAAAATATTTAGGTGGCGACTCTGTATCTGGCAAAGCAGTCCATGTTTGGCACTTCTTTTCTAAAAATCTGTTTTCTCAAAACGATTTGCCAGATTTAGACTCTTTGGTTCAGATTAAAAACCGTGACAAATTGAGTCCGAACTGTAGCATGGGGCCCGCGGGCGCGTCTACAGAGCTCAAGAACACATTCTAGATTTTCTAGAATTTTGAGGTCCGCTCGAGCGGGAGAACCTCCGCTCGAGCGTAAATTTCGTGGTCCCAGTACTTTTTGCAGACTTGGTGTCCGCTCGAACGGGGTATTTCACGCTCGAGCGAGGAGCTTTGTAGACAGGCCTTCCACTCGAGCGCCTTATTTCACGCTCGAGCTTATTTTTCATGCAACTAGTACTTTTGCAGGCCTTAAGGGTCCGCTCGAGCGTGGTAGTCCACGCTCAAGCGGGGACCCTGTTTTCTGAAATTTTGTTTTCGCATTCTGTGTTTCGTTTTTCGTTCTCTTTCACTTGCAAGCACTCTTAGGCATGTGTTAAACATTGTAAATGAGTTAAAGAGATAAGAATAAAGCCTAAAGAGGAAAATGTGAATTTAGAACGGATTGAATTGTTAGTGACCCTTTTGTGTTCATGGAATGTGTAAGGTCGAGCTCCAGGGCAAATCCACAAACCGATCACTGTGAGTAATATCTTAACAAGATATTTGAAATATATTGTTGTCCAATTGTTACTTATATGTAAGTTCATTAATCTGAATGGTGGACAACGATTGATACGAATGGTTGGGCCGAAGGCCGATTGACATGAATGACTGGGCCGAAGGCCGATTGATACGAATGGTTAGGCCGAAGGCCAATTGACATGAATAATTGAGCCGAAGGCCGATTGACATAAATGACTGGGCCGAGGGCCGACTGACATAAACGATTGGGCCAAAGGCCGATAGATATAAATGATTGGGCCAAAGGCCGTTTGCTGTAACTGTTTCAATGATTGCTTATGTATCTTCTTTAATTGATATTATTCACTGGGCATTCACTCACGCTCATTCATGTACATGTAGGTGAGCCAAGGGATGTCCAAAACCAGCCCCGATGAAATTGTGAGAAACAGTCAGAGTTTTGAGGAGTCAGCCCAAACGTCTCACGCACGAGATTGTCTTCACCCTTTTGTCCTCTGTTTATAGTTTTGTTTTGTTGGCGAAAACATCGGACCATTTTTGTATATAAGTCTTGGGTTTGACTAACTTAAATCTGTATGATCCTGTATGTACAGTGTTTTGTGCTAGTACATTTTCTGATGTGAGTTATTAACATATAAATGTTTGAAATGTTATGGTGTGCACTTAAGCACAGCTCTATGGACAAAGTTTCAAATTTGCTTCCGTTTAGCCCCCATTAACTCTGTTAAAATACATTTGGTTCGGTTTGAGGCTGTAGGTAGTCTCATGATTACTGGCCGGTCGTGTCCTTAACCCACGGGGGCGGGTTCGGGTCATGACAAATTCAGCTGCATCTTGATTGAGAGTAGGCCAGAAATAACCGGTGTGAAGTATTTTGTGGGCTAGTGACCTGGCACCCGAATGATTACCACATATACCCTCATAGACTTCCCTCATCACGTAGGTCGCTTGAGCAGGATTGAGGCATCGCAGGTATGGGCGTGAAAAGCCAGGTTTGTACAAGAGGCCGCTGATGAGAATGTAGTTGGACGACCGGGCCCTGATTTTGGCGGCCTACTGTTTGTCGTCTTGCAGTTCCTCCGTTGTCAAAAATAGCAAGATGTCGGCCGCCCATGGAATAGGTTCATTTTGGAGGAAGTGGACTTGCTGCTGGTTTGGGGAAATGGCAAGGTGGGCCAGGTACTCGAGGCGGACACCATGGCTGAGGTTTGACTGGTCTGCAGAAGATAATTGAGCCATCTCATCTACCTTGGAGTTTTCCGTCGGAGGGATGTGCTTGATGTGGAAAGTGTTGACGAGGCGAGCAAGGGGGAGTGCAATATCCCTGTAAGCCCGCATTGTGTCTTCCTTGGCATCGAATTCCCCCATAATTTGTCCGACAATGAGCTGGGAATCGCTGAAGACTTGGATATGGCTGACACCAATGTCTCTGGTGAGGTGGAGACCTACGATCAATGCCTCATATTCAGCCACATTATTGCTTGCGTTGAACAAGAAGCGGAGAGCACACTTGAAGTAACTACGTGAGGATGAGACCAACCCCGCTGCCTTCTTTGCGGGATGATCCGTCGACGTTGAGGGTCCAAGAGTGGGGGTCTTCTGCCTCAATCTGGGGTCGCGGGGGTGGTGGGGCTGTGGTTGGAGTGGGATTAGTGAATTCCAGGATAAAATCGGTAACGGCCTGCCCTTTGATCGCCATTCGAGGTCGGTAGGAGATGTCAAACTGGCTGAGCTCGACCGACCATTGCATGAGTCTGTCGAACAACTCTGGTTGTTGCATTATCTTTTTCAAGGGTTGGTCAGTGAGGACCACCATGGAATGGGCTTGGAAGTAAGGATAGAGTCGTCTTGAGGCAGTGACCAAGGCCAAGGACATTTTTTCTAGTAGTGGGTAGTTTAGTTCTGTGCCTCTGAGAGCCCGGCTAATGTAATAAACCGGGCGTTGTACTGAACCATCCTCCCGGATGAGGGCCGCACTGACTGCGGTGCTAGAGATGGCTAAATAAAGAAAAAGGGGCTCACCCGTGAGGGTTGGCCATGCACTGCTTCAATTGTTGGAAAGCCTCTTCAGACTTGGTCGTCCACTCAAAAGTTTTCCGAAGAACTTTGAAGAAGGGGAGGCACTTCTCCGTTGCGCGGGAAATGAAGCGGTTGAGGGCAGCGACTCTGCCAGTAGGCCTCTGAACCTTCTTAACCATTCTGGGTGACTGCATTTCTATCAAGGCCTTGATCTTTTCAGGGTTAGCTTCGATGCCCCGCTGACTGACCATGAAACCCAAGAACTTCCCAGATCCTACACCGAAGGCGCATTTCTCCGGATTGAGCTTTATTTGATACTTTCGTAGGGTGCCAAAGGTCTCTCGCAGGTCGGCCAGATGATCAGTGGAGAGTTTGCTCTTGACTAGCATGTCATCGACATATACTTCCATGTTCCGGCCTATCTGATGATGAAAGACGGTGTTGACCAACCGTTGGTAAGTGGCTCCGGCATTTTTCAACCCAAATGACATGACACGATAATGATAGGTTCCCCGGTCGGTGATGAAGGAGGTGTGTTCCTGGTCAGACGGGTGCATCAGAATTTGGTTGTACCTAGAGAAGGCATCCATGAAGCTGAGCATTTGATGATCGGCCGTGGCATCAACAAGCAGATCTATGCGAGGAAGGGGATAACTGTCTTTGGGGCAAGCTCGGTTGAGGTCGGAGTAGTCGACACAGAGTCTCCATTTGTCATTGTTTTTACGGACCAGGACCACATTTGACAGCCATCTGGGGTAGTCCACGTTTGTGATAAATTGTGCCTCAAGGAGCTTATCTACTTCAGAAGCAATAAGAGTATTGCGCTCCGGGTGAAAGATGCACTGCTTCTGGCAGAAGGGTCGGAAATGGGGCTCAATACTGAGACGATGGGTGATGAAGGAGGGGTCAATACCTGCCATGTCGGAGTGGGTCCAAGAAAATACGTCGTTGTGCTCAATCAGGAAGGTCGTAAGGTCGGCCTTGGCCTGGGATAATAGTTGGCTGCCGATCTTAGCAGTTTTTGTCGGGTTTGTGGGATCGATGAGGACCTCGACAAGCTCTTCCACTGGTTCCCCTCTGACCAGCTCATCCTCGTCTCTGACGTCGAGCCCTTCGATGATTATAGCCTCCTTTAGCTTGACCTCTTTAAGTGAAGCGACGTAACATTCTCTGGCCACGATCTGCTTTGCCCTCACCGTGCTGACCCCAAGGTCGGTGGGGAATTTGACGGCAAGATGGAAAGGGGATGTGATAGCTTAGAAAGCATTTAGGGCGATGCGGCCAAGGATGATGTTGTAAGCAGGGGGACAGTCGACAACGAGGAAGGTGAGCAACTTTGTGTTCTGCCGCGGGTATTCTCTGATTGTGATGAGAAGATCGATGGAGCCGATGGAGGTCACCCGATCTCCAATAAAACCGACCAATGGGGTTTAAAGATGGGACAGACTTTCTTCCCAACATTAAGCTGGCGAAAGGCATTTAGGAAGATGATGTCTGAAGAACTGCCGTTATCGATGAGAACCCGTCTGACTTTGTAATTGGAGAGGAGGGCAGAGATGACAAAGGGGTCGTCATTGAGGTAACGGATGCCTGTGCAGTCGGCCTCCATAAAGGTGATGGGCTCCATCCACTGCTTGGGCTGTTTGGAAGGGCGATCCAATGTGGCAACTTCTTTGTCCAACCCCTGCCTTATTTTTCTAAGCTCTGCCCACTGAGCCGAGCGGGATAGTCCTCCACAAGCAAGCCCACCAGTAATAACTATGATCTCTCCAACAGGGGGGGCGGGGTTACCTTGTCCCGGGGTTGCTGTGGGGGCCGATCATGACCTTGTTCATGGTGAGGACGTTCTGTTGCGAGTTGTCGAGGAGGGGTGCGCCAGCGGTTGTTTTTGATGGGTTCAGTCCTTTGCCTCTGCTGAGGACGGGCTTCCATGAACCGACTGAGACGTCCCAGACGTATCAAGCCCTCAACTTGGTCTTTGAGGTTAGCACACTCCTCCGTATTATGGTCGTGGTTCTGATGAAAGCGGCAGTATTTGGACTGGTCTTGCCAGTTGGAAGGAGACCGTGACGGTTACGGCCATTTTAGAGGATAATCTCGTTGAATCTAGTTCAAGACTTGTTCCATGGGGGAGTTGAGGGGGGTGTATCGTTCGAACTAGCCGAGCAGTCGGGTTGACGCCGACCGGTCAGCTCAGGGTGGTCGGTCGGTATACTGAGGTGTTTGGTGAGTGTATTGGGTGTTTCTGGTTTCTGAGTCCTTTCTGTTCGCTCTGGGGGTTGGGTTTTTGGCTGTAGGATCCTGTTGGGCGGCTAGGGAATCTTCGGCGTTCATGTATTTTTGGGCTTTGGAAAGTAGGGTTGCCATGGAGGTCGGGGGGTTTTTGGAGAGGAAAAAAAAGAAATCAGATGATCGTAGACCGGCCATGAAAGTCGTGAGAATGACCTTGTCATCATTTTCTGCCACCTGCAAGGCCTCGGTGTTGAAGCGGGTGACGAAGCTGCGCAGTGACTTTCCCTCCGTCTAACGGATGTTAAGGAGTTGAGTTGCTGGATGCCGTTGGCGCTAGGCACCAATGAAGTGGCTGAGGAAGGAGTCACTCAGGTGCTGAAAGGTAGAGACAGAGTCCGTCGGTAGCTGACTAAACCACAGTCGGGCTGACCCCTTAAGTGTTACGGGGAAAGACCGACACATGATTTCATCAGGGAATGCATGGAGGATCATGAGAGTCCTGTAGGTCTCCAAGTGGTCGACTAGGTCCGTTGTACCGTCGAAAGAGTCAATCGAGGGCATTTTAAACTTAGGAGGTAGAGGTTTGTCCCTGATAGAGGCAACGAATGGTGAGTTGGCTGTGGTGGATGGTTTATGATGTATGTTCTGCATGACTCCTTGGAGCTGGAGCTTCATGGCTCAGAGTTCCGCATCCCATAGTGGAACGTTGTCACCTCCGGAATGCAGCAGGGGCTGGACACTACTGGCCTCTCCCTCTAGTGTTGGTACCTGGACCGATGGATGTGGGCCCTGGGGTGGCGGGTTTATATTTGGGGGAGGGGGTCGCAAGCCTTCCAAGTTGGGTGGATGGGGCTGCTGGATAGTATGGCTCGGAGCTCGTTCTTGGTTGGGTGGGATATCTGGAGGCGGTGGAGCAAGCATAGGAAGGTTTCTTTGGAGTAGAGCATTAATCAGGGCTTGGTTTTGCTCGGCTAGGTGGTTAATGCTGTTGGTGAGCTCGGTGAAATACTGTGGGTGGTTGTTTGGATTAGGAGGGTCGGCTTGGTGGCCGGCAACATTGTGGTGAGAAGCCATGGATCTAGTTGTGACCATCCACCTTGGTGGGTGGCAAGGAAGGGTTTTTGGGAAAGGGTCTCCGGCGACAATGAGCACAACTGGCACACGGAGCAGCAGGTTTCCCACAAATGGCGCCAACTGATGTTACAGTGTGTTCCAGATGGAACGAATCGGACTGATCCACGCTTCCCAAACCAGTATCCGACGTACCAAGCCCACAGAGGAACCTGCACAAGAGTTCAACAGGGAACGGAGAGTCCCCCAGCGAACCCTCCGACGAGCAAGTTAGAAAGAGAGATGGAATGTAGAGATAGATTAGAGATAGAAAGCTTAACCTTCTTCTTATCTTCGACGTCTGCTTATATCCTCTAGTAATCATTTCGTTGTCCCTTCCGACCTGTCATCTTGGCCGAAAGTCTATGCTCTAGCTTGCCTTGTTCATGGTGAGGTCGTTTTGTCTCGACGGGGAGGGATTATCGCAATAAATGCTGTAAGGGGCTTCATTAATGGCTGATGTGCAGTGCAATAACTTTGCAGGATCTTTGTCGGCTTATGTGGCTTGTCCTTCTCTTGCCACGTGTTTAGATGTCATTGGTTCTTGATGCCATGTTGAGTTCCAGCAACATTAGGCTTTGGTAGTTGAATTATGTATTGGACCCTAAATGGCGGGCTATAACCTTTATGGGCTAACCCATGTCAATAACCATCTAACCTAATTTGTTAAATAAACATAGAGAGCAATGGGTGTAAGTCTAAGTACATTTTTGTCTAGGCAATTTACTGTCTAGTTGCAAACGTTGTTGTTCGAGGTCTTTCACATGGCTCTGTTTCATCAAACTTTTTAATGGTTCAAGTTTCACAAGAGCAATGCACCATAAAAAGATTTATCCAAACTATTCTAAATTATATTTTATAATATATATATATATATAATTAAATATATAATAATATATTTATGGTGATCATTTACGGAAGACTCTCTTATTATAATAATATTATATATATATATATTATAAAGTTAAATTATAATATATTATTTATAATAATTTTATATAAACAATGTCTAATTTAATACTATTACATTATTAATCTCTTTATTCAATTTTATCATATTCATATTTCATTTAACCTAATCCATTAAACAAATATAGATGTCCTGTTTGTTTTCAGAGATAGAATAGAGGGGATTAGTAGTGAGGGGATTGATAGTGAGGGGATTAAGTAAAATTGTATTTGTTTTGATGATAGTTGTTAGTGTAGGAATTGTTAAATTATTTTTATATAAAATAATAAAACAAATACAAAAAATTAAACATTAATGTTCAAAAAGAATTCCCAATATGTAAAAAATTAAAAAATTAAAAAAATTTCTAATCCCCTCACTATTTTTCTAATACTACCTCCACCTCCTTCATTTCAATCCCCCTTCTAACCTCCATCTTAATCCCCTCTTCCATCCTAATTCTTTTTCCAACTCTACAAACAAATACAACACTAAATAGTCTCATTTCTATCCTAATCCCATTCCATTCTTTACGCTCCAAAACAAACGGGGCCAGAGAGCAATGGGTCTATGTCTAGTACCTTACTGCCTAGGCAATTTATTGCCGTCTTGCAAACGTTGTTCAAGGTCTTTCAGATGGCTCTGTTTCATCAAGAAAAATGTTTGGAAGCTTTAAATGAATCTTTAAATGTTCAGTAACAATAAATGTGTATATAATACTTGATCTTAAAATGTAATTTATCCAATTTAATGTAATTTATCCAGATTAATCTTAACATTATGTTTCTTAAATTGATTTAATTTAATAATTTTATTTTGATTTATATTTTAATCTCATTATTAATTACATCGTGCCTTTAGGTACGAACATACACTAATATATATATATATATATACACGGTGATCATTCACCGAAGACTCTCTTATTATAATAATATTATATATATATATTATAAAGTTCAATTATAATATATTATTTATAATAATTTTATATAAATATTTAAAATATATAAAATCATAAAATAATACATATTATTGTATTATTAATTTATAAGTGTACAAATAAATACTTTTTTATCTTATATATCTAATTTCATACAATTATATTATTAATCTCCTCACTCAATTTTAGTACAATCATAACCATCTAACCTAATTTGTTAAATAAACATAGAGAGCAATGGGTGTAAGTCTAAGCACATTTTTGTCTAGGCAATTTACTGTCTAGTTGCAAACGTTGTTGTTCGAGGTCTTTCACATGGCTCTTATTCATCAAATTTTTTAATGGTTCAAGTTTCACAAGAGCAATGCGCCATAAAAAGAATTATCCAAACTACTCTAAATTATATTTTATAATATATATAATTTAGTATATAATAATATATTTATGGTAATCATTCACGGAAGACTCTCTTATTATAATAATATTATATGTGTATATATATATTATAAAGTTAAATTATAATATATATAATATTTATAATAATTTTATATAAACAATGTCTAATTTAATACTATTACATTATTAATCTCTTTATTCAATTTTATCATATTCATAATTCATTTAACCTAATCCATCAAATAAATATAGATGCCCTGTTTGTTTTCAGAAATAGAATAGAGGGGATTCATAGTAAGTGGATTAAATAAAATTATATTTGTTTTGATGATAGTTGTTAGTGTAGGAATTGTTAAATTATTTTTATATAAAATAATAAAACAAATACAAAAAATTAAACATTAATGTTCAAAAAAAATTCCCAATATGTAAAACATTAAAAAATTAAAAAAATTTATAATCCCCTCACTATTTTTCTAATACTACCTCCACCTCTTTCATTTCAATCCCCCCTCCAACCTCCATCTTAATCCCCTCTTTCATCCTAATTCTTTTTCCAATTCTACAAACAAATACAACACTAAATAGTCTCATTTCTATTCTAATCCCATTCCATTCTTTACGCTCCAAAACAAACGGGGCCAGAGAGCAATGGGTCTATGTCTAATACCTTACTGTTTAGGTAATTTATTGCCGTGTTGCAAACGTTGTTCGAGGTCTTTCAGATGGCTCTGTTTCATCAAGAAAAATGTTTGGAAGCTTTAAAGGAATCTTAGGGTGGGCTCCACCCATTGATATGATATTTTGAATTTGGTTTTTTTTTTTTTTTTTTTTTAAAAAAATTTTCACGTCATTAAAACTCAATTAGAACTTCAAAATTAAAAAGATGTATCGTTACTAGTTTCATTAAACTTTTTAATGGTTCAAATTTCACAAGGATAGTACGGCATAAAAAGAAGGATAAATTACGAATATACCCCATGAGATTTAATTAAAATACAAATCACTCTTATGGTTTTGAAAATTATATTTCACCTTCTGAGGTTTTTAATTTTATAACAAATCCCTAATTTTATTAATAAATCATGAAATCAATCAACAGTTTTTAATAATATTAGAAATATGTTTCAATTAATAATTTAGTTAATTTTATTAGTATATAGGAGAGCAATTATGAATTTTATTTTTTTAGTTAGTTTTGTTAAATAAAAAAATTCTGACAAGAGAGTATTTGTAATTTTTCAAATTATAGGGAGCAATCTGTATTTTAAAAAAAATTTAAGAAATGTATTTATAATTTACCCTAAAAAGAATTACCCAAACTATTCTAAATTATATTTTATAATATATATATATATGGTGATCTTTCACTGAAGACTTTCTCTTAAGTTAAATTATAATATATTATTTATAATTATTTTATATAAATACTTAAAATATATAAAAACGCATAAAATCATAACATAATACATATTATTATATTATTAATTTAAAGGTGTACAAACAAACACTCTTTATTTTACATCTTTATTTTACATCTTTATTTTAATACCACTATATTATTAAGGACAAATTACCAATACCCTTCAAGGTTTGACTAAAATACTGATTCTTCTTGAGGTTTGAAGAATTACAAATTGTCTCTTGAGGTTTATATTTACATAACAAATTGTCTCATGAGGTTTATATTTGTATAACAAATTGTCCCCACAAACCTCATGAGACAATTCGTTATGTAAACATAAACCTCACAAGGCGAGATGTAATTTCTTAAACCTCAAAAAAAATATATATATTTTAATCAAACCTCAAAAAAGTATTAATAATTTACCCTATTATTAATCTTCTTATTCAATTTTACCATAGTCATAATCGATTTAACCTATCTGTTAGACAAAATTTGAGTGCAATGGGTCTACTAGTACGTTATTGTCTGGGCAATTAACAATTCCACAATTCAATTTGCTTTTAATATTACCATTTGTAAATGTTCTGTAATAATAAATGTGTATATAATACTTGATCTTAAAATGTAATTTATCCAATTTAATGTAATTTATCCAGATTAATCTTAATATTATGTTTCTTAAATGGATTTAATTTAATAATTTTATTTTGATTTATATTTTAATCTCATTATTAATTATATCGTGCCTTCCGGTACGAACAAACACTGGCACCGTTTGGAAAGGGATTTTGTGGACTTTTTTTGCTATTTTAGCCACAAAAGACAAAATAGACTATTTTAACCACAACAAACAAAACATCACATCCAACCCATAATCATTACACTCTTCTCTCACAAAAAAAGTCAAAAAAATCAAAAAGTTAAAAAGCCCTTCCCAAACCAAGCTTTTTAGCTCAGGCTAAAATAGCCAAAAAAACCAAAAAGCCAACCCACTTCTCAAACCAACCCACTAATATATATATACAGTGATCATTCACCGAAAACTCTCTTATTATAATAATATTATATATATTATAAAGTTCAATTATAATATATTATTTATAATAATTTTATATAAACATTTAAAATATATAAAAATATATAAAATCGTAAAATAATACATATTATTGCATTATTAATTTAGAAGTGTACAAATAAATACTTTTTTATCTTATATATCTAATTTTAATACCATTATATTATTAATCTATTTATTCAATTTTATTATATTCATAATCCATCTAATCTAATATGTCAAACAATAGGTTTAAGTCTAGTACCTTATTGTTTAGGCAATTTAGTGTCGTGTTGCAAACGTTGTTTGAGGTCTTTCAAATAACTTTTTAGAATAAATTATAAATATATCTCTTGAGATTTGATTAAAATATAAATTTTCCTTTATTATTAAAAAAATTACATTTTATCCCTCAAGATTTCTAATTTCATAACAAATCACCCATTTTATTCATAAATTATCAAATTAATTAACAATTTTTAATGATGTTAGAAATATGTTACAATTAACAATTTAGGTAATTTTATTATGTTGCACCAGGCAACCGTAAGTTCTTCATCGCCGCCACCGACTATTTCACCAAGTGGGTTGAGGCTGACTCACTAGCGACCATAAGGGAAAAGGACGTGAAGAAGTTTGTGTGGAAAAACGTGATCACCCGTTTCGGTATATCCAAGGCCCTCATCTCGGATAATGGCGCTCAATTTGATGGTAAACTCTTTCGCGGATTTTGCGAAGAGTTGAAGATCGAGTTCTACAATTCGACGCCGGCCTATACTCAGTCAAATGGTCAAGCAGAGGCCTCAAACAAGACCATCCTGGACGGGCTGAAGAAGCGGCTTGAGAAGGCTAAGGGCAAGCGGGCTGAAGAACTCCCTAATGTGCTCTGGGCATACCGCACTACGCCAAGGCGGTCAACCGAAGAAACACCATTTGCTTTGGCCTACGGCATGGAGGCCGTCATCCCATTGGAAATTGGCATGCCAACCATCCGCTCTGAAAGTTTCCAGCCAGATCTGAATAGTGAAACGGTGGCATTGGAGTTGGACCTTGCTGAAGAAAGGAGGGAGCGAGCATTGATCCACATAGCGGCTTATCAACAAGAACTCTCCAAAAAGTACAACAAGGCTGTGCACCCCAGGATGTTCAAGATTGGGGACTGGGTATTAAGAAAGGTGCTTGGCAACACAGTGGTCCCTGGCGAAGGAAATCTCGGTGCAAATTGGGAAGGACCATACAAGGTGATTGGTCTTGCTAGTAAAGGGGCATACCATCTGGAAGATATAGATGGCAAGGCTGTCCCCCGACCATGGAATACGGCCAACCTTGAGGTCTTTTACTTTTAAGATGTAATTTGCTTGTGTTGTTTAGCTTTTTTAGACCTTTAGCCTTTTGGCACTTAATGTAAAGGATAACAATGCTTTTGTAATGAAAAATAGCCCTCTTGTTGTTTGGAATTACGTCTTTGTACAATGGATTCGCAAGGACGCAAGGCAATTATGAATACCAGGGGCAAGAGACCAACCTGAATGGGACCGGACTGATTTCCTCTCGCCGGAATGAATGCAGACCGCACAAACAGTTGGTGCATTGTCCGACGATGTAGTTGGCGTATGGCCCCATTCGCATTAGGGCCGAGCTGGTTTTGCTCGCCCAGTTGAAATGTTGGCATCATGACCAACTCAACTGAAACATTGGTGTTTTGCCCAGTGTGAGGGCCGAGCTGATTTTGCTCGGCCCAGTGGACGTATTGGTGTCTTGCCCAATATGGAAAACGAGCGGAGTTTGCTCGGCAGAATTCAGAATGTTGGAGTTTTGTCCAACCAATAAGAAGCCGACCTGAATTTGCTCGGCCTAAAAGAAATGTTGGCGGCTTACCCAACTTAAAAGGCGAGCTGAATTTGCTCGATCACATCGAAATTACATGAAAATTACAAACGAATTAAGGCCGAGCAGATTTTGCTCGGAAGAGTTAAAATGTCAGTTCATTTGAAAGTTCATGGAACCGAACTACTAGTTCTGGTTAGAAAACGTTTGAGGGGATTTTAGCTCGGCAAACTGTACGGCACAGCCGACTTGGCAGTTGTGAATTGACAACAATTGAATCGAGGAATCCATGCAGATGCAAACCGAACAGAAATAGAAGATGAGCGAGCAAAAAGTCGGAAATTTTCATTGATAAAGGAAATTTAAGTACAGGACGGGGGGCAGAGCCTGGTTACACACAAAAAAAAAAAAAAAAAGACATGGTCAATCCAACTCTACGTCAACCGTTTGTTCGGCAACCTGCACAGTTTGCTTGGCCTCCACATTGTGCTCGGGCAGGTTTTCTTCGGCGTCATCGTCAGTGCCTTCCACCACGGCAACATCCCGATCAGCCTCTTCCTCCGCATCTGGAGATGCTTCGGGAGGATTTTGCTCGGCTTGTTTCGCGGCGGCAGCTTCTTCCTCGGCCTCTTTCCTTGCCTCCGCGATGAACCAGTTTTGGGTGGCCTTGGAGTGTGCCTGCATGTAGACTGGGATATAGGCAGCAGGCGGATTAATGAACATGTCAGAATCCTGACCAAGACCAACTTTCTCCACGGCAGCTTTCCAGCCGTACTGGAAAAAGATGTCCTTGGTCGCTTGGACCTGCCGTTCGTAGGTCTTCTCGCCCTGCACGTATCCCCGGTCTTCTGCATCATCTACGGCCTTGTCCTTCTCGGCTTTGTGCGCATTGTGCAATTTCCTTAACTCGGCGAGATATCGATCCTTCGTCGACTTCACGGCCCAAAGTTTGTCCTCGTTAGCTCGGTCAACCTTTTGGCTCAGGATATCTCGCTCGGCCTTGACTGCCTCCTGCACAGCTTTAAGCTTCGCTATCTTGGCCTTTTGTTCCTTATTCTCAGCTATGGCATCCCGCAGGCTCTGCCACACTTTGATCATTCGGTCGTGGGCCAAATAGTTCTTTTGTGCGTCCTGAAAACAAGCGAGAGATCGTCAATATTCGAAAAATCGAGCAATCACCGAGCAAACAGTCGAAGCAAAGAGTGGAGAACTTACCAGCACTATGGATTTTGCCGCCGAACGGAGGACCTTGAGGTCGGAAAGCTCGTCATGTTTTTTCATATCAGCGGGCAAGATCAACCCCTTGGTCAAATTGAAACCAAGCGAGTAGTCCTTATCCGCGTAGACCGAGTCTTCAGCAGAAACTACTCGGCCATGATATTTGAACTCGGGTGCCCAGACCGGGGGGGTGGTCGGACCCTTGGATCTGCCAGTTTGCGGTTGCTCGGTCTGGTCCCCGAGCTCGGTGGAGACGCGATCGGTAGAATCTTCATCTGCCAGACGTGGCCCGGTTTGCTCCTTCCTCTGCCGCTTCTTGGACCGACCAGCCGGTTGCTCGCTGGCAAGTGCCAGAACTGCCCCTTCTTGTTGCCCGGCGGGTGTGGAGGACGTCCCCCCGGTTGCCTCCGGTATTTGGGACTCGCCCTCTTCACCAGTAATCATGGACTTGATTGCCCTAATCTTCGCCATTTCTTGCTCGGCGGTGAGGGGAACAAGCCTGATCGGTGGTAGGTTTGGATCTGGCTCTGGAGATGGCTCACGCAGAAAGTCGGTAACCCGGCTCTTGCGCGGTGCGGTGTAGTTGTAGGTCTGTTCGAAGCCGAGCAGTTTCGAAGCCTCCCTCTCCTCGGTAGGATGGCGCAGCAGGGCTCTGATGGCCTCTTGGTTGGCCTGGTGGTAGTCTACTGCTAGGTGCTTATCTGCAAAAAAAAAAAGACAAGTGTTAGATCGGCGCGGAAAGTAATTAATGCATAATGAAAATAGCGCGGTCAGCCGAGCAACTAATATACCATCCTTTCTAATATACCATCCCGGTATGGGTGCCTCGGTGTCCTCATAGCGACCAGACACCCACAAGAAGTCGTCGTTGGTCTCCTTGTCCGGGTTACCCTCTATTAATTTTGCTCGGCCCTTCTTCACTTTGAGGTACCAGCATAACCCGCTCTTATTTCTACTAAGACTATACTGATGGAAAATTTCAGCCAGACCGAGATTGAGACCGAGCCTCCGGTTCAGTTCGGCGACCCCGTTTATTATTTTGTAAGTGTTATTTGAAACTTGGGTCGGGCAAAGCCTTGTCTGCCTCAAAAACTCGCAGATCAAAGGCTGGACCGGGAAGCGGAGCCCTCCCTCTACTATTGATACGACGGTAAAGGGGCACCGGTCTAGGTCCCCCCAAGGGGTGTCTCCCTTTTAGGCGAGCTCTAAGACGACGTCATCGGGGATGTTGTACTCCCTTCGAAACTCCGCCATCGCGCCGGGCGAGCTAACCATAAATCGGTACTTCCCCATTTATCTCGGTTTTATTTGGTTTATTGACTATCTCGGTAAAAAAGGATGGTGTATTTGCTCAGACCTTGAGCTCCACCAATGATGGTTCTGGACTGGCCTGGACGGTCCTAGTGTGTTCTGCATTATTAAAAATAATTTCGAAGGGTTAGCACGGCAAAACTTGCGTGGCTCTTATTGCAACTAGCTCAATGAAAGGGTCACTAGTGTTTGGCCGGTTCGACCCCTACCTCGGCTAGACCACTTTGTCGATTCCCTAGCTCGGTTCATTCCTATTTGTAGATCTAATGGAGTATTCAGCTCGGCTAGGGTTTTCAGCTCGGTGCGTTCCTATTTACCAATCTAATTAAAGTATTCAGTTCGGTTGCGACCTCGGTAAGAAGCCACAAACCAATTTTTGCTCGGCTATAGCTCTACCTATGGATCTAAATGAGCGTTTAGCTCGGTTCTACCCAGATTTAAACTGTTCATCCCAGAAGTGGGGCGAACTCGTTTGAACCAAGGTGGAATAGGGGGCTCAGAGGCCCCTTCCATTCTCAAAGTTCCCATTTGCCCTAGGGTCTGCAGGTTCTAAGCAAAGAAAGGGGACTCTGGTGGTCACAAAAAAAAAAAACGCACAAAGTACACTGGCACGGAATCGAAGAACATGTATAATGAATTTCGAGAAACAGAAACAGAAAATGCAAGGGAAGGTAGTGTAGCTTACCAGGGGGACAGATGCGAGGTTTAACGCGACCTCGAGAGCTTGATCGTGGCCTTCGAAAGGATATGAAATGGAGGATGTAGCACTGAGACAGCAATGGCAGTAGGTCTGGGGGGTTCGAAGGTTTGAGTGGTTTAGGATTTGTGCGGAAGAGAAGGTGAAAAGTGAAGGGTTGTAAGCCCTTTGTTGGAATACAAAAGAGGGGGAAACGAACCCCAAACGGCTGCGCCGTTTGAATTCTGCGCATGCAGGACAGCTGGCTGCGCGACCCAATGGCGTGAAGCCATGTGACACTGGAAACGCGGCTGTCAGTACGGCTGTACGACCTTTGATGAGACTGCGGAGAAAATGGCCGACCAAACAGGATAGCTCGGCAATAGATATGCCCCCAATCATGCTCGGCTTGGTGATGGCGCAACTCATCGGTTAGCTCGGTCACCATGGTAACCCCAGTCACGACTAGGTCGGATGGGGTTAAGGGGCAATTGAGAGGGGAGATTTGCCCGTTAGTACGGCCGAGTTACGATAACGCCGATCATGACGAACCGCACGCCGCCAAGCAGAAGACCGGCCAGACACGAACTAATGCCTGGCCGAGCTACAGGAGATATGTAAGACAAGATAAGAAGACTTGAATCAATTGGCAGAGAACGAAATAGAGAAGAATTACAAAGAAATAGCGAAATTAGAAACAAACGTGGCACTAATACCAAATTATAAGAGAGCGGCCGAACAGTAGAAATAAAGAACCAAATATTTATCTTACATATTGTTGGCTACATATTTTGTATAAAGCCAATCACAGTTCAACACGTGGCAGGTTGAGGGTAATACGGGAAAACAATTCAAATATTTGATCGTGATCGTACACGTGGCAGTTAGTATTGGTTTTTCATAGGATCTGCGTAGCACTGGATCAACAAAGAGATGCAAAGTGATGTGCCTCCAACGGTTACTCATATTTAAATTCAAAATTAGGAGGGAAGTCTAACTGTAGGTATTGGCATAGTGGAGCTAGCTATAAGGCAACATGATTAGTGATCATGGAGGAGCGGTTCGACGGTTAGAAGTGCAGTTCGATGGTTGTCATTGAGAAGTATAAATAGCAGAGAAGGCCCCAGAAAATCCCCCCGGACTTAGATCCAAAAAATCAGTTTTATTCTACTTTATTTCCTTTCCAGTTTTATATTTCTTGTTCTTTACATTTCTGTAATTCAAATTCCTGCACTGCATTTCGTTCATAGGAGTAGTTTTCAAATAGCTTGTTGCTATAAACCTCTACGAGGCTGATTTGGATCTTTGTAAGTCTTTCATTTTGTTTAATGAAATGCTACAATTATTCTTCATTTAATCATTATTTGCTTAATTCTCCTAAATAAAGCCACTAGTAAAAGTCCTATTCATTGAGGCTGAAAGAAGTAAAACACAATCCTCTGATAATTGGTTGGCAATTAATATTCTGTAAGGACTGATTGATCCTTGCTGGCACACTCATAATTACAAAAATAACCTTCGAAAGCCAAAAAGCCAACATATATTTTTGGCACGCCCAGTGGGACTAATTAAAATGGCTAGACGTAGGAGACAAGGAGAAAATGAACACTTGGAAGAAGGCGTAGAAAGAGAGATAGAAATACCTAATCCAGAGGATAATGTGATAACACATCTTGTGGAAGTACCTGTTGTAGACCCCCCATTTTTGACCGCCCTTAAGACTTAGGCACTACTGATGGTTTACTTGGTGGAGAAAGGTGTGCAGGGGAAAGGTTTAGTTTCTTCAGTAAGGAGAGAGTCAAATCTCAACTTTATACCCTTTTTTTTTTTTGGACCAAAACAATCTTGACCAAAATATTTTAGACTTGAAACCTCTCATTCAAAATGTTTTGAAATAAAGTTCTACGATGTTCTGATGCTCGCATTTTGTTAAATGTCGCGCATTTCAGTAAACCGAGCAAGGGAAAAGTAGAAATGAACGAAAGAGAGATGAAATCTCTGAAAAATTTGGAGTTGAAGAAAAGAAGAGAAGAGAGAAAAAACCCAGTTGGGGGAGAAATGGACATGAATCGCTAAGAGAGGGACAAGCAGTCCTCGCTAAATCAGGCCTATTCATTTACATACTTGGATTTCAGCTATGAGGCCACCACCATTAGAAAGCTTACTTCTGGGGCTTCATTTTGCACTCAAGAATCACCTAAAGCCAAGTCCGGACGGGGGAGATATAGTTAGTTGAAGTAGTGCATCAATCCGGTTGGACTAAATCTGCGTGGCTTCACCAAAACAGGCATAACTTTTTACACAGTTGGAATTTTAATGCAAGGCTGGCGCCATGGAAAAGCTAACTTCTGGGGCTTCATCATAGGGGATGTCCGACCACCTTGGACCTTTTGACCTGGTTGGCCGACCAGGGAAAGTGGTCGGCCGACCACTTGAACTAGTCGGCCTGCCTCCCTCAGTTTTGTCTTTGTGAGTTGATTCCAGTTGTGCCATCTGGAGGGCACAGACTGGATCCTCCATACACATGTATGGAGGATTTTTTCCCTTGGTATGAAGCTTCTTTGAGAAGCTTTAGACTTGTTTGCCTATAAAGGAGGGCCTTCCCCTCCTTGGCCTTGGTTCAGAAATTGTTGAGAGGCATACACCATATCTCTCTTTGTATCTCTCTACTTTGAGCCCTAAAGAGTGAAGTTCTTGACCCTTTTGCATACAACTCCACAGCCTAACCCTTCCACCATTGCTTGGAGGTTCTTGGAGGTTGTTTTCAAAGGCTAAGGGGTTGCATTTTTGGTCCAGAAGCTGCTGGAGTTGCTGAGCTACAAGGGTAACACCCTATTCCCTCTTTAAGGCTTTATTTTGCTTCATCTTTTAGCCTTACTTGAAAGCATTTTTGAGCTTTGTCATAAACTAAAAAAAAGTCTTATGTTGAGGTCCTTTGCATGTTTCTTTAAGGTCATTTTTCTGTTGGGGGTCATCTACCCCCTTGCATGCTTGTTTTCACCTTGTTTTGAGCCATGCACTTAAGCCTTTGCATTGGCCTTTGTTTGGCCTCTTAGACACTGAAATCCAGTGGATTTTCAGTGGCTAGCATGCTATTTTGAGCACCAAAATCAGAGAGGGGTGACCCTCTCACCCCTTGTCTTGTTTACTAGCATATTTGGCCTAACAAAGGAGCCCTTATTTGTACACTTCTTGAGCATGTTTCAGGCCATTTTTGGTGGGTTTTAGGACCTGCATAGGCTCTGCCCAGAGCCCATTTTTCTATATTAGGTGTCTATCTTGCATGTGTAGAACAACCATCTTCATAGCATATCAAGGGAGCATATGTTTGTATCATTTGGAGGCCTATTTCAGGCACTTTTTGGTGACTTTTGGGACCTGCCTAGCCTCTCTCCATGGCTGGTTTGGTCCCCTTTTTTCTTGCCTCTTGCATGTGTAGAGCAATCCCTTTCATAGCCTATCAAAGGATCCTATCATTCTTGCATGCATAGACCATATTTCAGTGGGTTTTCGGGCTTTATTTGGCATGTCATACCCCTGAATTTTGCTGGTTTAGTGGCCTCTTGAAGGCTTTATATACTTGTAGTGTAAACCCTCTTCACTAGCTTGTATTGCATGTTATTTTGGTCCTTGATTCTAGCACTTTTTGGCCATGCCCTAAACTGATTTTGTGCATGTTTTGGACTGCCTTAACTCTGTTTTTATGCCTCATGGTAGAATGATGCTTGCTATGTATGGTTATAGTTCAATACCCTTGCCTAGTTTTGAGTTTTGGAGCCTATTGCATGCTTGTGTTGAGGTGTTTCCATGATTTGGGGGCATTGTGCATCATATTTCAGAGCTTATATGTATGCCATATTCCCATGTTTTCCACTCTTTAAATGCGTTTGAGAGTTGTGCATAAATGCCTCGTTTTTGGACCATTACATGAGCTTCATTTCCATGCCTTTTGAGCCATCATTTTAGACCATATTCCCACTGTCTTGGACCTACCTAGGGTCTGTTTGGGGCTGGTTTTTCCATTTGAGCATTGCTTTGTGTACCTCTAGTGTAATGCACTTCACTAGTTTCAGTATCCAGACCATCTAGCATGCATTGTGTGAGGTGTTTGCATGATTCGGGACCATCTTGCATGTCATTTCAGAGCTAGAAAATATGTGATTGTATGCCATATTTCATGCTTACCATGCTTTGGTGGGGTTGCACTTTGTGCCTTAGGTTTGGTCCCTTGCATTTGTGCATGTTTACATGTGTGTTGTTGCTTCAATTTCATCATGTTTGGCCACTGATTTGGGTGTGGCTGAGGCTCACTTATCGTGGTTTAAGTCCATCTCGCATTGTATATGCCATTTAGTCCATGTTGTTGCATGATTGACCATTGCATTATGTATGCCTTGATCATTTCATTGTTAGTCTCTATGTGTGCATTGCGTATGCCATATAGTTTTCGTGTGCATTAAGTATGCCATCGATTATTCCATAGCATTGTGTATGTTAGTAGCGTGTTTGCATATCATCATTTGCATGTTTGCATCATTTAGTGGCATTGTGTTTAGGTTGCATGTTAGAGTTGCATTCATGTATGCCATGTGTATTGCATTGTGTTTGGAGTAGGGTTTAGCCCAAACACGGGAAACGAGGGACGTTTCGTACTCCAAGTGACGAAACGTGCCTCGATTCTCGGTCGCCGACACTCTGGATTACCCATGATGGAGCTTGGGCCTTGTTGTGTTTATATGTGCATTCATTTTACATCGAGTCATGCAATTCGACTCCTCAGCCACCATGCATCGAGATGCATGATTGGTGGCACGAGGATCGAGGACTACACTCCCTAGAGCTCGTGCAATGACGGGGAGAGTGGTTGTGCATACATATGTCGAAAATACTTTGCCATGCCCCTTTCTTGCTCTCTGTTGCAACAAACCGGAAGCCAGCAGTAAAAACTGGTCAGCAGTATCCCTACAAGTTCCCATGGAGTTGTGTACAGTGTTCCGGGGTCAATTGTAAACAGAGGCAAATTGGGGCATCGCGATGGATTTCCCGACAAGGCGACTCGAGCATGCATGCATCTTTTATCATTCCGAACAGAGCTGAGGCAATCTACTTCATGTAGCATTGCATGCTAGTTTACTCGCTTTCTTAGTTAATTTGTTAATTAGCTAGTGTTGTGTAATAATTAGTTATTCATTTTGGTTGTGTAAAATTTATTCGGACCCTCCGAGAAGGGCAATGTTGTAATAAGTGTGCGTGTGTGTGATGTATGTCTTCCAACCCCACATCTTTCTCCCTTTTATTTACCAGCTTATGATGGTTAGTTTTAGGGCATGCTTCAATTAGCATCTATATGCTCGCATGTTTGCATCCATTCATCTGTCTTGCATGCACCGGGCTCGGCGCATCATACTAACTGTATTGTATTTCAATTCCAAGTTGAATACATGTTATCTGTTGCATTTCATATGCCATGTTTAGAATAGCCAAGCCTATTTGAGTTGCATTTTGCATGTGTTGCATTAGCCATCTTAACATAAACTAGGATCATACATTGATTACTAACTAGTTTCTGTTTTGACTTGGAGTACTCGGTGAGTGTTTATGCTTTAGCATCCTTGCATGCATGTGAGTGACTGCCATGATAGCATGCTTACCATGAGGCTATTTGCTTATGTGATATAATTGCCTGAATGCTTGTGGGTGGAGGTTAGGTTATTTGAATCGGAACAATGCATTGAATGAGAGTTTTAAGCCTATTTGAGAGTGGCAAAATCATGTTTTCTAAGCCCACCTGAGGATGGCAAAATGCACGTCTTAGCCTACTTGCGAGTAGCACCTTCAAACTGTTTTTCAAAACGAACATGAGATGTTTTGTTCCAATTCAGGCAACCCAGTCTATACTTGTATGCTGTGCGCATCACATAGTAATTCTAGGCTAATAACCAGAATAAGAGCACATATGTTTTCAAAACTCGATATCATGCTTAGTAGTGGCCGATCTTTGATCGGGCGAGTGGGGGTGCTCATAGCTGACCTTCTCCAATCGTACCCAAGTTCCCGAGCTGAGGCAACTTTGGTGATGACGGATACGTGGCCTTAGGCACGAGTCAGGGTTTTCTAAATTCTCCCAAAATAAAATATTTAGGTGGCGACTCTGTATTTGGCAAAGCAGTCCATATTTGGCACTTCTTTCTAAAAATCAGTTTTCCAAAACGATTTGCCGAATTTGGACTCTTTGATGATTCATTGGTCTTGCATTGCACTCTGCGAGATTAGATACAGGACCGTGACATTGAGTCCTGAACTGTAGTAAGCCCAAATGAACAAAACGGGATTTCTCCCGGGACGTTCGGGGACGTCTACACCTGTGTTATCAGAACCTATGGTCGAACAGACCAGCACTTCGGAGCAAGTACCACATCTTCAGAGTATTGGACGAAGCCAAGGAATTGGACCAGCCACTACTCCATCTACTCAGCCAATGAATCCATGGAGAGGCTTAGTAGATGCTATGGGACAGCAGTTAATGAACACCATAGAAAGATGGGCAACATCTTTTTTGGATCGAATGAACACTCATCAACCAACTAACGCAAGGCATACAGAGGAAGTTACAAATGTCCTTCAACAAAGATTGGCTAGAGATAAACAGGCTATGCAGAGTAATGGACATACTAATGGTCAAACTAGTAACCAAAACTATGAAAGACCATCACCTCAGTCTTGGTATGAGCCTCTTTCGAATTTATACCCGGGGGGTTGGAAGGGTTTCCTACAACTGGAAGAAACACAACACCTGTTCCAACACTTTTCCCAGGTCCTTTCGCACGACAGGCTCAGAGAGGTCACCTATACCCTCAACAGCAGCCAGCACCACAGGGACAACCAATCCCAAACATACCACCCTATGGACCAAGAGGACCCCAGGCACAAGGTTGTCCACCAAATCCTGTGTTTGTTCCTCCAGTAGTGGTTCAACGAGCACAAAATATGGTCCCTAGGGACTAAATTGTTGATATTGTTAGAGAGATGTGTAGACCAATGGCTTAGAGGGTTCAGACTCCTGTGTACATGAAACCATACCCAGAATAGGTAGATAGGGTACATGAATACCCAAGAGGTTTCAGGATACCAGACTTTGCCCTTTTTTATAGGAATGGAAACCAGTCAACAGTTGAGCATATTGCTAGGTTCGCTGCTCAGTGCGGTGAATTTACTAATAATGACTATATGAAGTTAAGATTATTCCCAAATTCTCTAACTAGGGAAGCCTTTGTATGGTATATTAACCTTACACCTGGCTCTATCCAAACTTGGCAACAAATGGAGGAGGCATTTCATGCCCAATTCTTCCAAATAGAGCCAGAAGTGTCTATGGCAGACTTGGCAAGATTGAGTCAAAGGCTTGATGAGAAGGCTACTCAGTTTATTGCCAGATTCAAAAGAGCATGAAACAAATATAGGATCATCTTACCAGAGCCTGAATTCGTGAGGTTGGCTCAAATGGTCTAGAGTTTAGGCTTCAAAAAAAATTTGACTGAACTAAGTTTAAAGACTTGGTGGAACTAACCTATAAGGTGTCTAGGTATGAAGCATTACTAGAGGAAGAGCAAGATCGAAGTAATGCATCATACAAGACGTATTATAGAGATCCTAATTATGAGATTGATGCAGCAGAGATTGTAGGAAAAGAACCTATGCTTTCTGAAGCATTAATTCATAAAGACACAACAATTGACCAGTAGTTTAAAAAAAAAGACCTTCATAGGAAATACTTTTTTCGATTTAACAAAGGAAGATGACATTTTTGATCATCTGCTTGCGGCCAACTTTCTGAAGTTACCAAAAGGAGTCAAAATTCCGTCTCCAGAGGAACTTAAAGGAAAAGTGTACTGTAAATGGCATAATTCTTGGTCTCACTCAACTAAAAACTACATTATTTTTCGAGACAGGATCCAAGAGCAGATTCGAAAAGGGAGTTTAAAATTCCCAGCTAAAGCAGAAAAGGCCATGGGGATTGACACTAATCCATTCCCAGAAATCGGAGAAATGGCAGCCAATGTTATTGTGTCAGACTTGCAGAACTTGTCCTTAAAAGAATTGGAAGAGGTCAATGTGCAAATGCATGTTGCCAGCCAAACTACTGTCAAAACAGATGCTAGAAGTTTACCAGCTGTTGGGCAAGGCTTTGCAGGTCAGAAAGAAGACTCTGATGAAGAGCCACTGGATGATGATTCTTTTGAGGTAGCTGTCATGCAAAGAATGTGTCCCAGGTGTAGGTTGAGCTACAAGTGGTTGAAAAGGCTTCCGATTGATAGGAAGCAATATTACAAGGATGTGCAGTGGCGTCCTAAACCAACCAATGCCTATAATAAGAGATCATATCCAAGTGGTACTAGACAGCAGCCATTCATGACTGAGCCAGCAGCCACGAGAATGCAGTCCAAGGGCAAGAGACCTGTACATGAATTCAGACCACCCAACTATTACAAAATAAAGGGCAATCATCCTGAAAGGAGGCCTGAAATGGGCTAAGGTCATGGGATCAAATCCAGAGATTGGCCCCCTAGACCAACCTCATACAAAAAAGGAAAATGGCCACCTTCATGGGAGGCTTGAATTAGGCCTAAAACAAGGGTTTAGAGCCAAGCAGTGGTCTTCACTGCCAGCTTCGAAATTGGCTTCGAAGGAAGAAAGAGGTAGTTCGACAACTGGGTCAGTAGGTTTATGGGTACCTGGAGTTCCAGATTGCTTTGTCATGCAGAACAAACCAAGGGAAATACCTACCCAAAGAAATGTTGTTGGAGATCAGGGCAGGATGGTTAAACCCTTTTTGGTAGCTCCACATAATTTGGTGTTACTAAAGCATCCAAAAACAAAGGAACCAGACATGGTCCCAGTGATCTCTAGATCCCAAAGGAGGAAGATCCAATGAAGGTACACTCAGTACCAAAAGGATCAGAAAGAAAGTGGAGAAAGCTCTTCATTAGTTTAGCCAAAGGGCCAAGCAGCAAGAGAAAAAAGTTTAAAGTCATATCATAATTCAAAATCAACTCTTCAAGACAAGAGGAGTTGCAGCAGAGAGCAATTGGCCAAAGTTCATTCCGAACTGAAAGCAACAGAGAGATCCAGATTGGCAGGACTGGAAAAGGCTTTGATGGAAAGTAATAGTGAGACAGAGGAAGAAGTTGGCCTAGGCCAAAGGAAGGAGACAATTGAAGAAGAAATGTTTGAAGCCGTCATGACTGAACAAATATTTTTGATTGAAAAACCAGCAGAAACAGATCATTCGAAGGAATTTACGAGTACTGAAGTACCAGAATGCATCATGGAAGATGCTTCTGAAATAATTGAACAAGTTGACCAGGAAGAGAAACAGGTACAATCAGTCATCCAATTTGGCTCGTTTCCTCCAGTATCAGTGAATATGGTACACATACTACCACAAGAATTCCAAGCTGAATATGAGAACCAAGAAGGTCAAGAAATTAATCCAATTCCAGTTTCCAGTGAAGACTCACAAGTGAGTATGGTGCAAAATGAATCCGAAGTGGCCATACCAATGGAAACTGGAGATGAGAGTAAGGAAGAGGTGAGTATTAACCTCTCATACCCTTTTGAGTATCCCACGACATCTATGACACAACATGTCAAACCCTTGTATATCAAGGCCTTCTTCGATGGGATACAAATGAATTGAGTGTTGGTAGATAATGGGGCAGCAGTAAACCTGCTTCCAAAATCTTCTTTGAAGAAACTAGGAAAGAGGAACCCCAGACTAATCCCAACTAGTACAACCATTGCTGGTTACGCTAGAGACAAACAGATGGCTCAAGGCATTTTTCCCATCAACCTGAGTGTGGGAACCAGGGACTGTATGACTGCATTCTTCGTTATCGACAACAATGCTAAATACAATGCTCTACTTGGTAGGGATTGGATTCACACCAACAAGTGTGTGCCTTCCTCTCTACATCAGAAAATTATGATGGCTTGGGCAGTGGAGAAATAGAGGAGATCAATGTAGACCCTCAACCCTTCATAGCTTGTGCAGATTTTGCAGAGGCCAAATTGTATACTGAAGGAGTGGCACCACTCAGTGTACTGAGGAAACCTGATGGATCAGCCGAAGTGACGGCTGATGAGGAATTAGCACACCTGAATCACTTAGTCCAAGAAAGTGCCAATGAGGAGTTTGTCATCAAAGATGACAATGATGCCTGGTTGTAGGCAAAAGGATGGAACCCAGGAGGCCAGGTCTTTGGCGGTAATTAAGTTCTCAGTATTGGACATAAAATCAATAGTCCAGAAGATACAAGAGCAAGAGGAAAAAGCCATAGTAATTGGCTATAAGAAGGAGTAGCAACAGGTCAAAGTATTGGCTTTGGGAAAATACTGCGCATTGGACATTGAAACAAAATTCTAGGAGATACAAGAAGAAGAGGCCTTGTGGACAGATTTTGTCTATAAGGAGGAGGGCAAAGATGTTGAAACAAAGAAACTGGAGGCAGGACAAAGCAAGGAGATTGCTTCGAAGGTAAAAGAAATAAAAAAAGAAGCATCAGTAAGTCCTCAGATGCAAGACCCTTTTGAGGAAGTGAACTTAGGGGAATGTTCTATACAGTAGCCCACCTATATGAGTGCTTGGTTGAATGCTCTTGACAGGGACCAGTTGTTGGTGGTCTTGAAGAGATATAAAGATTGTTTTGCATGGTCTTATAATGAGCTACCAGGATTGGATAGATCATTAGTAGAACATAGGCTCCTTATGAGGCCTAATTTCAAGCCATACAAGCAAAAACCAAGAAGGATGAGTCCTGAAGTGATTCAGAAGGTCAAGAAAGAAATCCTTAGGCTCCTTAAGGCAGGCTTTATTAAGACAGTCAGGTATGTTGAATAGCTATCCAATATTGTGCCTATAATCAAGAAGAATGGTAAAATAAGGGTATGCATTGATTTCAGAAATCTGAATCTAGCAACTCCAAAGGATGAGTATCCTATGCCCATAGTAGATTTATTGGTAGACAGTTCAGCAGGGCATCAAATTTTATCAATGATGGATGGCACTCTGGTTATAACCAAATCTGCATTGCAGAAGAGGATATCCGTAAGACAGCATTCAGATGTCCTGGGAACATTGGCACCTTCGAATGGGTTAAAATGTCATTTGGTCTAAAGAATGCTGGGGCTACATATCAAAGAGCTATGAACACTATCTTTCATGACCTCATTGGAGGATACTTAGAGTGCTACATTGATGATATTGTAGTAAAATCCCAATCCATGGAGGAACATTTGTTTCACTTGGAAGTAGCTTTTGAAAGAATGAGGAAGCTTAAATTGAAGCTTAATCCTCTCAAATGTGCTTTTGGTGTATCAGCTGGAAACCTCTTAGGCTATGTAGTACACAAAAAGGGAATACAGATTGATCAGAACAAAGCCAAAGCTATCATCGAAGCCAGACCTCCATCAAGTAAGAAAGAAGTACAAAAATTCCTTGGGCATGTTAATTTTCTTCAAAGATTTATTTCTAATACTGCAGGGAAAACTAAAGTATTTTCTTCCTTATTAAGGTCGAAAAATGAAGAGGAATTTGTGTGGACAGCAGAGCATCAAACTGCTTTCGAATGAATCAAAGCCTATTTGGCCAATCCTCCAGTGTTGATGCCAGCAAAGGGTGATAAGCCTTTGAAGTTGTATATAGCTGCAGCAGAAGATTTGCTGGGAGTTTTCCTAGCCCAAGACAATGAAGAAGGCAAGGAGCAAGCTGTTTATTACCTTAGTAGGTTTCTAAATTCTTGTGAATGTAAATATTCAGCTGTAGAAAAGCTGTGCCTTGCATTGTATTTTGCTACAATGAAATTAAGATACTATCTTTTGCCTACAACTGTCTTGGTAATTGCAACCATAGATTTGGTTAAATATATGTTATCTAGACCCATGTTGAGGGGAAAAATTAATAAATGGATACTAGCTTTATCAGAATTTCATTTAGAATATGTCCCCTAAAAGGTAGTAAAAGGACAAGTTTTAGCTAATTTTTTGGCAGAACATCCATGTCAAATAGAAAGCCAAGAGATGATGGAACTTGGTGTGGCTAATGTTGAACCATGGCAAATGTGATTCGATGGATCAAAAGCCAATGGTTTAACTGGAATTGGTGTAGTAATTAAGTCACCACAAGGAGTAGAAACCACATATGGTTTCAGAGTTGATGAAAATACTTGTTCCAATAATCAAGCTGAATATGAAGCCTTAATAATGGGACTGGAAATACTTATTATATTACAAGCTCATGTAGTTGATATATTTGGAGATTCTCAATTGGTGGTTAACCAGGTGAAAGGGATTTTCAAATGTCAAAGTATAAACATGTTGCCATACTATATTGTTGCATTACATCTGCTTTCTCAATTTTAGATAGCAAATGTAACTTATGTTCCAAGATTCTTGAATAATAAAGCTAATGATGTGGCTCAGAAAGTTTAGAATTTCAAGAGAAGGGATAATGCTCAAAGGGACATAAGCCAAACAATGTATCAGAAAGTAATACCACCGTTAAATAAAAGGAATGTGGTCCTGGAAGTCAATCATAATGACTTACAAGAACAAGATTGGAGGCATCCAATAATGCAGTATCTGGATGGCTCATCTTCGAAAGCCAGTAGAAAAATTAAATTGCAGTCTATGCAATACATAATGTATGGTAATGCTCTCTACAAAAGGGGAGGAGATGGGTTATTGTTGGAATGTTTAGGTCCAAAGGAAGCATTGATAGCTATGGCTAAGGTTCATGAAGGCATCTGTGGTGCTCATCAGCCTGGTGTGAAGATGAGATGGCCGCTTCGAAGACATTCCTACTATTGGCCAACTATCCCTAAAGACTGCATAGAATATGCTAGAGGTTGCCAGGCATGCCAAAAGCATGGCACAATAAGGCACGTGCCCATAACTGACCTGCATGCAGTTGTGAAGCCTTGGCCATTTAGAGGATGGGCCATGGATATGATGGGGAAAATACACACATCCTCTTCAAAGCATCATTGTTTTATCTTAGTGGCCACAGATTACTTCACTAAGTGGGTCGAAGCTAAGCCACACAAGGCTGTAGACCAGATCGAAGTGATTGGATTCATCAAAGAACTGATTCACAGATTTGGCATCCCACAGACTATAACTGTTGATAATGGGACTGTATTTGATGGAAAAATGGTAAAGTCTTTTGTGGCAGAGTTTGGAATTAGCCTTGTTAATTCTACCCCCTATTATGCACAACCCAATGGTCAAGCTAAATCATCCAATAAGTCTTTGAAAAAAGGAATACAGAAAGTTGTGGAAGACAATCCTAGGGATTGGCATAAATTGTTGTTGGATGTATTGTGGGCTTATAGAACTTCTCCAAGTTCAAGTACAGGAATCACTCCTTATGCCTTAGTATATGGGCATGATGCGGTGTTACCTGTGGAAATTAATGTTAAGTCCTTGAGGGTGAGATGCCAGGATCAGTTAGATTTTGAGCAATACCATCAGAGTATGTGCTTAGAATTAGAAAGTATAGATGAAGCTAGAATTCTGACATTAAATAACATTATTTTCCAAAAAAAGAAAGCAGCCAAAAACTATAATAAGAAGGTCAAGTACATTAGCTTTGATGAAGGTGATTTGGTATGAAAGACAATACTCCCAATAGGGGTTAAAAGCCACAAGTTTGGCAAATGGTCACCTAACTGGGAAGGACCATATCAAATTCATAGAGTCTTGCCTTCGAGAGCATATCATTTGAAAATTTTGAATGGATATGTACATCCCAAGAGGATTAATGGCAGATATTTGAAGCCTTATTTTCCAACTATATGGGAAACACAAGGAATAAAATAAATGCTAAGTAAAAGAACATGAAAACACTCAAATAATGAATAAGGATTTTATTTCATAATGAGTTAAGTACATTTAGCCATAGATTGGCCCAAAAGTCAGTACAATGTTTCAGTTGTTCTTTTACAATAGATGCTCTATTCTTTAGGGATGGGAACAACTGAATAGCTGTGGTCATCTCTTGCTTTCAATCAGCTAGCTCTTGATTAATAATTTGCAACTTGGTGGTAGTTCTATCTAAAGCTTGGTTGGTTACTGATAACTCTTCCTCAAGTTGGGCCTTCTTTTCCAACAGTTGGGCTTGAAATTGGGAGACAGAGGAATGTTGCTCTTTCAGTTCTGATACTTCAGCGTGTATTTTGGAAACAAAACTCTGATCTCTCAGCAATTTCTCCTCTGCAGCCTTGGCAGCATGACAAATGTTGATGTAAAAATCAATAGTGGCTGCCGCCTGAGATAAATGACTTGAGACAGTCATGCTGGATTGTTCAATAATCTTGCAACACTAGAGGAAGCCATTTTTTATTATAGGCCTTTGTAAGGCTTCGAAAGGAATCCTCAAAAAGGATGTCAGCAGCTCCAGACAGCTGTCCAAGTCTATTGAAGACAAGGAAGTTTTACCACAGGAGGAAGAGCTCTTAAAAATTTCTAGCAGAGAATCAGCTAGAACTAATGGCTCAGTCTCATTGCTAGCCATTGGAGAGGTGAAAGGTATGTCAAAGAGACTAGCTAGCCTAGCTTCGAAGATGCCCACCTCATCCATGGACATGGAGGGTACAGAAAGAGCTCTGGTAGAAGGAAGAAATGACTGCATAGGAATAGGAGAAGAAGGTGGAGTATCCTTAACAGTCTCTATAGTTTTGGCTACCAGTAGGTCGAGAGAAGAGGGACTGGAGCTAGGCAAGGATAATGGACCGTGAGTTGGAGAGTTACCAGTACCCTTTCTATAGGAATCAGCCATCATTAAATGTAAAGTAACAGCTGGAATTTCTTTAGGAGAGGAAGGAGAAGCAAGACTTGAAGGGAAATCAAATTGAGAAGAATTGAAAGATAAATGAGGGAAATATGGAATTAAGCCAGAAGAAAGAGATGTAGGAATACTTGGCCTCAAGAAGGGTATGGAAAATATAGGGCCAAGAAATAAGAGTGTTATTTGAATAGGCTTCACATCTTGAGGTTGTTCAACTTCAACTAAAACTGAAGGAATCCTTATTGGAAGAATAGGCAAAGTAGTTGCTGCTGCAAAAGAAGAAATACAAAACAATGTCAAGCCTCAGTATTGAGAATTTGAGAAAGATGAATAGAAGTACAAAGGAACTTACTGGTTTCAGAAGTAGTGGTTATGATTGGAAAGCTGCGAAGAGTGTAGTGTCCAGCAGCTTGTTTTTTTCTTGCAACCTCTTTTTGGAGTGCATCAGCGGTGGTGGCTTCATTCCTGAGCATTTGCTATTGCTTCCTCTTCTCAGCCCTTTGGAATACAATGAGCTCTTTGGAATGCTCTGCTTGCACTGCTTTAGCAGATGCTTCGTGGATGGGATCTCCAATGAAATCAGCAGGAGAGACAGCCATCTTCTTTCTTCTTTTTAAGGGTGTTTCTTGCTCTTGTTCTGCCTCTTCTGCTTCTGCTGCGTGAACTCCAGGTGCCTCCTCTTCAGGGTCAAGTAAAAGCTTTCTTTTCTTTTGTTGCTGTTTGCTCCTGAAAATATTTAAAGCTTGGACCTTTTGGGGGAGAATCTCCCTATGAAGCATCTGCACCACCTACACCAAAGAATGAATTACAAGTAAGGGTAAGAGCATTATAAAGGAGAAGAAGAGAAAAGAAACAAGGGTATACACCTTTCTTCGAGGCAGCTCGAGTAACTCTGGGATGAGTTGAGGCAGCAGGAATAGGCTCTGTGGTGACAGGTACACGAACTATAGTAGTAGGAGCAATGGAAGAAATAACAACTCCAGCCCCTTTCGATTTGGCTTGAGGTATGTCCAGTACCATTAATAGGTCTTGGGGAGGAATGGCCAAGTGTACCTCCATATTGGTCACCCACCAGTTCTGGCACCTTTTCAATATGTTACTTTGAGGAATGAAAGGGAAGTACTCAAAGTCAATCAAGTCCTGGATGAATTTAGAAGTTTCTTCTTCTAATATGGATATTCAAACCTTTAAGTCCCTGCTGGTAAGACTTAAATTGGTCTGGCTGCAGAGAGGTATTGGGACCCTTTGTGAGAAACCAAACTACCTAGCAAATTGGGCAGGACAATAGGGCTCAGCAATGCATTTGTAAGCTCTGGGGTTCATAGTCCCAATGAATAACTCTGTAAGGATCAGAATAGAGGCCCATATGTTCTTGTGTTGGGGTGAAGAGCAGAACCTATCACTCAGAAAGGATCTCAACCAGGATGGGCCAATGTTGGTAGGTTCGAAGAGACGGAAGCTGTGGGAAGAAAGAGAGGCTGGGAGTTGGTGGAAGAAAGAAAAGTAAAAAGCGAAGGTGGAAGGATAGAGTGAAACATTGGCTAACCTCATGCCATGAGTAGTAGGGTTTGGCTCTAAAAACTTTAGGCATTTAGATTCTAGCTCAATAAAATATGTAAAAAGCCAAAGCTGAAGTATCCAAAATGAACCTCCTTGATTGGCATCCAAGGGTTTCTCACAAAAAAGGGAACAAGCTCTATATACATGACCTAAGACATATGGAGCTAAGGCCACCTTTCTTTGTAAAACAAGAGCTTTGGCAAGAGGGGCGAATTTAGGCATGATCCTCTAAGAAGAGGTGCAGAAAAGGAACTTGCAAAGCCAATATAATATAAAAGAAAAGAATTCCCTATCAGTCACAGGGCCGTCTCTTTTATTCTCAGTCTTGACAAAGTCACTATAGGATGAGTTAAGAGAGGAGAGGGAAAAAGGGGTTTTGAGGTCAGGATAATCTGGACCAATAGTGGACAATCCTAATAGATGGCAGATATCAAGAACAGTAGGGGGCATCATCCCATATCTGAATTGAAAGAAACTAAAAGCAGAATTCCAAAAGCAAAGGGCAGCAGGTATTAAGAAAGGGTCCTCTGAAATGGTGAACCTGGATAATTAGAGGACGTCGAAAAAGCAGAGTTCTTGAAGATCCAGAATCCTATCAGGGACAACCCGATCAAACCATTCTTGCCACTCTGGTCTCACTGTGGGCCAGCAGCGATGGGGGTGATTCATCCTCCAGCTTCCCCAGTCAAGACCACCTTCGTAAAGGAGACAATGGTTTTCTAGACGTGGATATAGAGCTAGAAGCTCAATAGGAATCTCCCTGAAGATGGGCCCAAGCACATACTCTTGCTGCTCATGACGATGAGAAATGAAGATGCGTCCGTCTATGGCACTTTTCTCACCGGCTTTGTACTTCTCACACTCTGCGTCAATAATCATTTTCAAGGTCACAGATGGACTCGCACGCTCCATGACCGGTATTTTCAGAGAAGAAGAAGCCATTGATAGAAGAGTTCTCTCAGGAGACGAAGTTGGAAAGGAGAGTAGAGGAAAAAGGAAGGTCAGTAGAGATAAAGGGTTTATGTGATAGGCAAATAGGTGAATTCAAAGCACGAAATAAAAGGGTTTTAAAACTTTTGTATCTGAAAAATATATACCCAGTCGTGTTGCACGGACGGAATTCACAAAGAAGTACTAAAGTTATAGATGAGAAAAGTTTCTTTCTATATTGATAGTTATTGAGGGAAACACATCTCAAATACTAATGTCAGCTTCGAAATAAAACATTTGGCTTCGAAGCCAAATTTTGGTGCCAAAATGAAATGATAAACGGCTTCGAAAATAGGAAGCCGACTTCGAAGCACATTCCATGCCTCACGGTGAAAGAGTGCTTAGGTATTTGTTTGCTTCAAAAGGATTACGGGCCTGTTTGTAGGTTTCCAAATGAGAGTAAAATTTTTCAAAGCAAAACTTGAAACACTTTTCGGTTAGAAATTGTTTGTTCTAAGTTTCAAACCAATAGTTGGTTTGATAGTATATAGAAGAAATTACTCTTTCCAAATAAAATAGTGCAGTACTTAGCAAAGGTTTCCATACTTTGGAAAATATAGACTGTTTGCTCGAAACAAAATTGATTTGAAAGTCCTTGGTTGTGTTAACCATATGTTGGGGAATTGGATATGATCAAATCAAATTTCGAAACGCAAAATTGGTGAATTCGGAGCTTTTATTCTAAAAGGAAACCGGTAAAAGTTGCTAATTACACTCCATAAGTTGGAAAAGTTCAAGTTGGTTTGTCAGTATTGCCATTGGGAATGATCGAAATGAGATTCGAAGGATGAAATTGTTGACTTCGAAGCCCTAAGTTTGTTTGACTTTTACAAATAGGGTAAAATTAGACCATGCCAATTAAAAAGAAAACATCTTGGCTTTATTAAAATAAGAGCAATTACATCATAGGCCTTCTTTGGCTACATATTCAAGCTCATAAAAATAAGAAATAGAATAAATAACAAGGTCATAAAATTTGCTCCAACTGTGGTCAATGAACTTCTATTCTTTCTTTATTCTATCTTCTATCTTCTCCAGGCTGGGCTTATGAAGTTGATATGCTCGAACTTGATAAAATAGTTTCTCAGCCTTTATTTCGAATTTTGTTTCCCTTAACCCTTGTTCCATCTCATCCATGTCCAAGTCATCCTAGTATGCAGAGTCTTTATTCTTGAAATCATTATATTCATCGATGAGGTTTTCTGCTTCAAACTGGGTATGAACTTGACGGGCTGAGATTTGATCCAAGGATCGAGTGGTGGCCACAAAAATGTGGTACCAATGAAGAAATGATGGGAGCTGGTCTAAAAACATTTGAAGCTCTGCTTGGGCAATAGGGTTGAGGACATGACCCCGGGTCATAACATCACAAGCCCATCGAAAGTTCTTGAGAGAAACATTGTCCTCAAGAACACTGAAAGGCAAGTGAGAAAAGGCCGCAAGCAGAAGTTGGGCTTGCTGTCGCTGATGTTTGGTAAGTGGAGATGGAGGATGATAAGAGAGGAGAAACTGGTCCTCAAAGAGAGTAAGTCTTAGTTCCTCTATCCAGTGAGCGTTTTGCGGGAGAGGAAGCGCAGGGGCTTCCATCTCGAAAGAAGGAGGAAATTGGCGGTTGTTAACAATGTCAAGCCAGTCAGAAGAGCAAAGTTTAGCCCTTTGAGCTAAGAATAACGGGCTGTATCTTTGGGCCTCTTCTGGACGAGGGGTGGCTTAAACTATCTTCGTAGGCACGGAAGACGTGTACCATGCTACGAGTAAGTTATCTTCTAAACAGTGTCAGCGGTCGATGGGTACATATGGGTAAACCACCGAACTCCGAGCAAAGGGAGGGAAAGTGAGAGGATTAACGAATTCGACAAAATGATGATTGATTTGTTCCCTTAACTTAGACTCCTTAGGTTCTGGCCAGCTTCTCCAACCAGAAGCCCCAGAAGAAGAAGGAGCAGCAGTTTCATCCCATGCAGAAGGTTTTGGGTTGGAAGAAGAGCTTCCAATATCCATGTTTGCATAATTTTGGGTTAAGGAATTGTGAATGACAGGTCCATAGTCCAAAGGTCGATAGTTTGCAAAAGCTTCCATGAATTAAATATAGGAAGGTGGGTAAAGATGGCTAATCAATGCATGAAGATTCTTTCAAGGACGAATAGCATCATCAAACAACTCTTCATATGCTTGATCGAGATAAGAAAAGGTCTATTTAGCCATGAGAGCTGAGCTAGTCTTTTCGAATTCTGAGATAGTGGGAGTGTTCAAGGGTTAGAAGTAAATTTAATGCAAATGTTTCATGGATGAATGATGGTTGCATTTCTGAAAAATACAAAGCCCATGCACGTTCTAAGACGTGGGTAAAAAATACCTTGATCCACTAATATCACCAAGTATTGGGTATATTAGTGCGGGGGGTAATGTTGGCTACATATTTTGTATAAAGCCAATCACAGTTCAACATGTGGCAGGTTGAGGGTAATACGGGAAAACAATTCAAATCTTCGATCGTGATCGTACACGTGGCAGTTAGTATTGGTTTTTCATAAGATCTACGTAGCACTGGATCAGCAAAGAGATGCAAAGTGATGTGGCTTCAACGGTTACTCATATTTAAATTCAAAATCAGGAGGGAAGCCTAACTGTAGGTATTGGCATAGTGGAGCTAGCTATAAGGCAACATGATCAGCGATCATGGAGGAGCGGTTCGACGGTTAGAAGTGCAGTTCGATGGTTGTCATTGAGAAGTATAAATAGCAGAGAAGGCCGCAAAAAATCCCCCCAGACTCAGATCCAAAAAATTAGTTTTATTTTACTTTATTTCCTTTCCAGTTTTATATTTCTTCTTCTTTACATTTCTGTACTTCAAATTCCTGCACTGCATTTCGTTCATAGGAGTAGTTTTCAAGTAGCTTGTTGCTGTAAACCTCTACAAGGCTGATTTGGATCTTTGTAAGTCTTTCATTTTGCTTAATGAAATGCTACAATTATTCTTAATTTAATCATTATTTGCTTAATTCTCCTAAACAAAGTCACCAGTAAAAGTCCTCTTCATTGAGGCTGTAAGAACTAAAATACAATCGTTTGATAATTGGTTGGCAATTAATATTCTGTAAGGACTGACTGATCCTTGCTGGCACACTCACAATTACAAAAATAACCTTCAAAAGCCAAAAAACCAACATATACATATCTAATTTAGGGGGTGTTTGGGAAGATGGGTTTGAGGCTAATATAGCCTCAAATTAAAAATAAGCCAAAAAGCCCCCAAATCAACCCTTTTATTAAAAAAAAAAAAAAAATAGGGGCAGCTGCTGGACAGCCTACACTGTCACATTGACAAAATGTTCCATCACTTGGTTATTTACGATTTTGCCCCTTTATATCAATTTAAAAAATTATAATCTTAGGGAGAAATTTGTCATTTTAAATTTAAATATCATTTCAACACATTTTTCAATACAACAACTCAAATAAAAATTCATCTCATCTTCCCAAACACAAAAACTAAAATAGCGTACTAAAATAGTCAAAAAGCTAAAAAACCTCTAAAATAGCCACTTCCCAAACGAGACCTTAATATTACTATAATATTAATCTTCTTATTCAATTTTACTACAATCATAACCCATCCAACCTAATCTAAATAAACATAAAGAGCAATGGGTCTAAGTCTAGTACCTTATATTGTCTCGGCAATTTATTGCCGTGTTGCAAACGTGCTCGAGGTCTTTCACGTGACTCTGTTTCATAGAACTCTTTCATGTGACTCTGTTTCATAGAACTTTTTAATGGTTCAAATTGCACAAGGGCAATACGCCACAAAATGAAGGATAAATTATAAATATACTTATCAGATTTAATTAAAATATAAATAATTTTTATGATTTTAAAATTTACATTGTATCATTTGAAATTTTTTATTTTATAATAAATTGTTCCTTTTATTAATAAATCATGAAATCAATTAATGATTTTTAATGATGTTAGAAATATATTTTAATTAATAATTTAGTTAATTTTATTATTATATAAGAGAGCAATTGTGAATTTTATTTTTTTAATTAATTTTGCTAAATAAAAAATTCTGACAATGGAGTATTTATAATTTTTCAAATCGCAAGGAACAAATTGTGTTTTAAACAAATTTCAAAAGATGTATTTATAATTTATTCTAAAAAAAATTACCCAAACTATTCTAAATTATATTTAATAATATATATAATACATATACGGTGATCATTCACGGAAGACTTTCTCTTATTATAATATATTATTCATAATAATTTTATATAAACACTTAAAATATATAAAATATTATCCTATTATTAATTTAAAGATATACAAACAAACACTTTTTATTTTACATCTTTAATTTAATACTACTATATTATTAATCTTCTTACTCAATTTTATCATAATCATTACCCATCCAACCTGCCAAACAAAAATAGAGAGCGATGGGTCTACTAGTACCTAATTGTCTACGCAATTAACTGTTGTTCTAAGTGTTTCAGAAGCCTTGTTCTAAGTCTTTCAGAAGTCTTTCAGATGGCTCTGTTTCACCAAACTTTTTAATGGTTCAAATTTCACAAGTGACAATAACCATAAAAAGAGTTACCCAAACTATTCTAAATTACATAAAGCAGCCTAGAAAAACATACTCGATTCATTAGAAACAAAGTAATGGCAAAGTGGGTTAGTGTTCTCTACACTGCCTGTGTGTGGTGGTGCTTCTTCAGCAACACCCCTGCCACTTGCTTGGTGAATGAGACAGAAAGATTAGCTTTGATTACTTTCAAGACTGCAATTGATCAAGATCCATTTGGGGCCTTGAGATCCTGGAATGATTCAGTGCACTACTGTGATTGGAATGGCATTTGGTGCAGTCGTCGACATCCTGATAGAGTCGTGAAGTTGAATCTAAGCTCGCAAGGCCTGGTAGGATCGCTCTCACCTCATATTGGAAACCTCTCCTTTCTCAAAACCATCGTCCTTCAAAACAATAGCTTCCATGGCCCAATCCCACAAGAGATTAGTCATTTGTTTCGGCTTCGAAGCATAATACTCAGCAATAATTCATTTAACGGTGAAATACCCACCAACCTTTCCCGATGCTCAAATCTTGAAATCCTTAACTTGATCGACAACAACTTGACTGGAAACATCCCGGCCGAGCTAGGATCTTTGTCAAAGCTTAAAGGTTTAGGCTTAAGTTATAACAACCTTTTAGCAGGAACCATCCCTCCTTCCCTTGGCAACCTTTCAGTTCTTTCAATACTTTCTTTAGCCGACTGCGGGTTGCAAGGAGATATTCCGAAGGAAATTGCCCTACTTCAAGGCCTCACATTTGTCCAATTATCCCTAAACAGTCTATCTGGTACAATTCCTGCAGGCATTTACAACATCTCTAGTATATCTGTGTTTGAATTGTTCCATAACCAACTTCATGGATACGTCCCTTCTGATATAGGCTTAACCCTTCCCAATCTCAACAATCTCTATCTTGGAGAGAATCGGTTTATAGGGCCACTTCCTACTTCATTGTCAAATGCATCCGGACTTCAAGAAATAGGCCTCTATGTGAATGATTTTGTGGGGCCAATACCAAGAGATCTTGGAAGACTTTTACGCCTCCAAACTTTGCTCCTTGGTGGGAATAGGCTGCAAGATGACCTCAGTTTTATTTCGTCATTAACAAATTGCACGAATTTACAATTTATTAACATGCAAACCAATCTTCTCAGAGGTCCGATGCCCGAGTCCATAGCTAATCTCTCTTCTGCGATCTTTATTGACATGGCAGACAATCAAATACATGGCAGCATGCCTTCAGGTATTGGGAACCTTCTTAGTCTCGCCAACTTTGAAATGGCACAGAATCAACTTAGTGGCCCTATTCCTACCACCATTGGAAAACTTTATAATTTGCATAGACTTAATTTTGACAAAAACAATTTCACACAGCTACCATCGTCATTAGGGAACTTAACTTTGTTAAATATTCTCAGCTTGAGGCAAAACAATATCTATGGAAGCATACCTCCGAGTCTCGGCAATTGTCATAGCTTGTTGGTATTAGATCTCTCTCATAATAATCTCAATGGTTCAATACCCACTGAAATTATGAGACTCTCCTCCATTTCAATTTTCTTTAGCTTAGCTAACAATGGATTGACTGGTGGTCTTCCATCAGACGTTGGGTCTTTGAAAAATCTTGCAGAATTGGATGTGTCCAATAATAGATTATCAGGACCTATTCCAAACTCTCTGAGCAATTGTGAGAGCTTGGAATGGCTTCATTTGGAAGGTAATTCATTTCAAGGAATGATACCTCAAAGTTTGAGAGAGCTAAGGGGTTTACGAGAGTTGGATCTTTCACACAACAATTTGTCGGGGTTGATCCCAAGTTATCTAGGTGAGCTCCACTTAGAAAAGTTGAATCTATCTTTTAACAAGCTACATGGGGAAGTTCCAATGAACGGAGTTTTTCAAAATGGAAGTGCTGTTTCAGTGGTTGGTAATAATGATCTATGTGGAGGCATTCCACCCTTGAATCTTCCTCCTTGCCTGTCCTCAAAGTCCAACAGCAATAAGTTCTCTCACAAGAAGAAAGTCATACTCATCGTGGTTGTTCTTGTGTTATGCTTAACAATGTTGGTTTGCTTATTTTTCATATTCCTTCATCCGCGATGCATTTCAAGAAAAAAAGCCTTTTCCATGCCATCACTCAAGCACCATCTGTTATGGGTTTCTTATGCAGAGCTTCTCAAAGCCACTGATGGATTTTCAAAGGACAATCTAATTGGTGTTGGAAACTATGGTTCTGTTTACAAAGGAATTCTCAATCAGGTTCAGACAGTAGTGGCAGTGAAAGTGCTCAGTCTCGAGCACAGAGGAGCTTCTAAGAGCTTCATGTCAGAATGCAAAGCACTAAGAACCATACGGCATAGAAATGTATTGAAAATTTTGAGCGTTTGTTCTAGTATGGACTTCCAAGGTAATGAATTTATGGCTTTGGTATATGAGTTTATGGTCAATGGAAGCTTAGAGAAATGGCTGCACAAAGATGGAGCCCAAAATGAAGGGCAGGAAGAAGAATCCAGCAATTTAAAGTTTATTCATAGGCTGAACATTGCCATAGATGTTGCTTCTGCAATTGAGTATCTTCACTGTCATTGTGATTCGACAATTATTCATGGTGATTTGAAGCCAAGTAATGTTCTCTTGGATGATGAGATGACTGCTCATGTTGGAGACTTTGGGTTAGCAAAAATTATCTCCACTGTTTCAAGTGAGGAGGTTCAGTACCAGAGCAATTCAACTGCAGTAAGGGGAACCATAGGCTATGTTGCTCCAGGTTTGGGTTCACTTTTAATCCCCATAATCATGCAACCACAAAAGCGCTGGAATAAACATTACCCTTCCTACAGGCTTACTGCATGCTGTGCATTTGTTTTGATATCCTTTTGCTATAAATACTTTTTGAAACACAAGCCAATGAATGCTCCCTTATGTGTTGTATAACCTGGTCTTCAAAACATGTCTTTCTCGTAACTTCCTAATTAAAACATATTCCAAAGCTAACTCAGTTTATCTTAATTCTAGACTCTGCTGATTAAGAAATAGAAATTCTTAAACTAGATAGGGATAAATTTACTAAACTTGGGCAATGCCTTTGATAAAACAGTGTTTGTTGGATTGTATTTTCATGTTGACATTGGACTTGGTTGTTTCAGCTAGTGAAAGTACTGCTTTGAGCTAGGTTGTGAGTTAAGCCTAACGATTTACAATCAGTTTAATCATTTGCCAACCTACATCATATATAACAGAGACCTAAAAAATATCAATTTCAAGTTTCATCCAGATTATTTTTACTGGTTAGTTTCATATAAGACACGGCATTTTAAGATGATTTGGTGTATCGTCTAGTGTAGAGAGATTTATTGTTGGGACATTGGTTTGTATTGTTTCAAAATGCGGGCAGTAGCCCAATAATATAAATTCGCACACACATAAAATGGGTGGGAGGCACCCTTGAAAAATCTGATTTTTTTGTAAAAGACTCGTGGATTCATTTCCTTGTAGCTTTGTTATATGAGCATTTGCCTATATTTCGCAGCAGTCGTGAGAGTATATCCAACCTAAAAAAAACTTTTTTTTCTACATAAAACTACCAGAATAGGGCCCTAGTTTTTCTAGGACACTAGTGGTTTGACTAAACAGTATCCCGACCATTCATTGAACTTGTAGAGAAACTACCTGTAAACCACCACAACCTGTTTGTGCTCGACCCATTTATGTTTGATTTGGTCATAAGAAAGTGTTCATTTTTCTCAATATAACATATTGCATGCAGTTTTCTTGACGTTATGACCTTCCTACCTCACTTGCACAGACAAAAAAAAAGAAAAAGAAAAAGAAAAAGAAAAATTGTAATTAATAATATATGTGAAAAAAAACAGCATAATAGATACCCTCAACCATATTGTTTCTTCCAACTACAATTGGGTTATATTTTAAAAATTATTTTAGGATTACAACTTTGTGAATTAATCAGATTTTCAGTTTGCAAACTGAAGTGTACTATCACATGAATCAATTTGCAGAGTATGCCATGGGCAATAGAGCTTCCCCACTAGCTGATGTGTATAGCTATGGGATTCTTCTCTTGGAGATGTTGACAGGTAAAAAACCTACCGATAATGTATTTACCGATGATCTAAGTCTTCATAGCTTCGTTGAGAGTGCTTTGCCTGACCAAGTGATGGAGATTGTGGATCCTCGCATTCTTTCAGAAGATGAGCCAATAATTTGGCTCAAGGACAACCTGGTTTCTGTGTTGAGAGTTGGAATTGCATGTTCCATGGAATCACCAAGAGATCGAATGCAGATTCAATATGTAGTTAACGAATTGTGTAAGATAAAAAATGCTTACGAAAAGCTGGGTTGAGCAAGGACTAGGAAAACATGATATCCAAAGGTGTGTCTCCTAACAATGCTATTTGGGAATTGAGCTTCGTGTCTCCTAGACCAAACATATTTATTACCCCTTCCGAAAAATCTATGCTAGATTTCTCATAGGTTTTTCTTTTTGGTTTCAATTCTGTTTGTGCAGGAAAGACTAGTAAACCAAAGCATTCTTATGACTACCCTATTTTCTCCGAGGATGCTTGGGGAACTATGTTGCTATGGTCCTCATATTGTCTTCGTCGGCTGAGCATTTAATAAATAACTGCAATTTTAGTTCTTTATTTAAATATGTAAAATTTGCTCTTGTGGGATCTTTCTGGTGTAACGTTTTGATCATTTCATTAGTGTAAGTCTGGTTTCTTTTGTGGTTCTTAAATTCAAACGCTAGATACCGTGCTTCAATTATTGTCTGGTTTTAATTTCTCATCAATTTGAGCGGTTCTTCAGCAACCTAGATGAAAACTTGTTAAGGCCAAAATGCTTTCAATTTTCAGCAAATTTATTAATTGTACCCAAGAAAATAAAAAATAAAAAAAACACTCAATTTTCTTGTGGATTTTTCTCACCTTTCTATGATAGATTTTGAATTTAAATTTAGTGTTTATTGTTGTTTTTGGTTTAGTTTTAGAATTATGATTTGACCATGAAATTGAGATTTAAATGTGGAGTTGTGAGTTGAGTTTTAAAAAAAAAAAAATTTGTTTGGTTATAAGTTTTGAAAAAAAAAAAAAAAAAATTATTTTGAATTTTGAAAAGAGTTTTGGGTTTTGAAAAGAGTTTTGGGTTATATTTTTAGTTTTGATTTTTTGAATTTTGAGTTGTATTTTGAAATTTTCTTGAATTTATTTTTTTTAAATATTTAAAAATGTTTAAGAAAATTTTATTTTTTTCTTTTAAATATATAATTTTTATTTATTTTTTTAATTTTAAATATTTTATTTTATTTTGTAAACATTTTAATTTTTTTTAATATTTTAAACTCAAAACACAACTCCACACTTAAATCATAACCAAACACTTAACTCAAAACTCAATTCAAAAATTATTTTCAAAGCTCATGACCAAACACATAATTCAAAACTCTACATTACTTTTAAAACTTTACACTCAAATTGTAACCAAACACATAACTAAAAAATTAAAATATTTAAAAATATATTTATAAAATAAAATAAATTATTTAAAATAAAAAATAAAAATATTTAAAATGAAAATTATATATTTAAAATAAAAAATAAATTTTTTTAATATTTAACAAATATATTTAAAATATTTAAAAAAATGCAACACACAAATGTATGAAATACAATGCACATTAAAATAAATAAATTAATATTTAAAATATAAAATATTTACTTAAAAAAAATAAAATTAACAAAATTCTTAAATATTAAAAAATATATATATCTAAAAAATTTCAAAATACAACTCAAAACTCATTTCAAAACTCATAACCAAACAAATTTTTTCCTTTTAAAATTCATATCTCAAAATATCACTCCATACTCAAATCATGATTCCAAAATTAATTTTAAAAAACAAAATAAAAAATATTTTTTTGATTTTTTTTTAATAGTGTTTTGAAAAGAGTTTAGTTTTGAGTTTTAAAAAAAAATTAAATTGTATATTTGATTATGAGTTTTGAAAATAATTTTTAAATTGAGTTTGATGTGTTTTTCAAATGTGTGTTTAATTATAAGTTTTTTTTTAAAAAAATTAAATTAAATTGTTTCTTTTTAGAATTATATTTTCCAAACAAAATTGAACGTGGTCTTCATTTTTATCTATATATTTTTTCTCGATTTTCAATCACATACTCCCTATGTCCTAAAATAATGGTCCATTTTGGGGAATCTAACTTTTTTTTATAGTACAATTATTGCACTTTAAAAATGTTAATTTTTCAAAATTACCCTTTTAATAGTACATTTTTTTGAGAATATCAATATCATAATTGTTCTTTTTATATTGTTTATTAATTTAAAAGAATGACAAAATAGGAAATTTGTATTATTTTTAAACTTGATTTTTGAAGAGGGACTAATATTTTGAGATAATGAAAATTAGAATGAGGGACTAATATTTTGGGACGGTGGAGTAACATACTTTCAATAATTTTAATATTACTTTCAAAATTTTTGAAATCGTCCATACCATCACATTTCAACCAAAAAAATAAAAAATAAAAATAAAAATAAAAATAAATAAATAAATAAAATAAATTTAAAAATTATATTTTAATCCTAAATTATAAAATAAAGATGCAACTTCGTCCTCTCTTCTTTACTCTCGTCATTGTCTAAATTACCCAAATCCCTCCGCCACCCTCCTGCTCCTCCTCCTTCTCCCTCGTCCGATTGAGAAATTTCATAATGACCACTCTCTTCTCTCTACCTTCGTCTTCCTCTGCTTTTCTTTCCTCTCCCAAAAATCCCCCAAATCAAACAACTTTCCCAAGAAACAAACAAACCCTCCATTTCAAAACCCATCTCTCTGTAAACTCTCTGCGCTCTCCTGAATCTGACCTACCACCACCCCCGGCGATCCAAACCTTCTGGCAGTGGCTCTCCGGCGAACTTGTCATCTCTTCCAAGTCTCAGGTGAAGCCCGGAATTGTACCTGAAGGTCTGGGACTTGTTGCTACAAACTACATGACTCTGGTGGCGCCACCACTCTCATCCCTATCTCACGGCCGCCGCCGCCACCAACATCCCTTCCGCAGAATCACCCAGAAATCAAACTCCATAAATTCTCTCCATTCAATTTGCATCCCACAATCATCTCTTTTTCCCTCTACCCAAACATCCCCAAAAAACTCTCTCACTCCAACTTATACTTCAACCCATCAACTAACCAGGCTTTGCCACGCCGGAAACCTTGCCGAAGCTCTATCCTTGTTGCAACAAAACTTCGATAATGTCTCTGTTGATTCGACTCGAAAAGCCGAGGCATTGAATGTGTTATTGCAAGCATGTGGTCACCACAAAGAAATTGAAATAGGTCGAAAAGTCCCCGAGATGCTTCAGAGATCGACCCGATTCAGAGATGACTTTGTTCCCAATACCCGAATCATTACGATGTATTCCATTTGTGGGTCTCCTTCAGATTCTCGATTGGTGTTTGATCAATTACGGAGGAAGAATTTGTATCAGTGGAATGCAATGGTTAGTGGGTACACTAGAAATGAGCTCTGGTTTGAAACTACGTCCACATTTTCTTTGATTGTTGGTTTGTGATTCAGTGATTTGGGCTTGTTTTACTTTCATTATTACTTTCATTATTAGATTATTAAAAAGAGTGAAATAGACAAAAACACGTGGTAAAATAAATAGATAAATAAATAAATAAAGTCTTCTAAAAATTCCATACTTAGAAAAAATGTAACTCTCAACTAAATTCTATTTTTTATATTTATTTATGGAAAAACACGAGACTTTAATACATTGCACATTTGATAGTACAAAATAAATCTTGTAACGCCCCGAAAATATTGACATCCGATAGATTTAGATTAACTCGTATACGTAGTCTAAACCCCATTACTTCCAATTATTTACATACATAAACATTGAGTATTATAAGCATTTCAATGATTAATATTCATACTAAATTCTCATTTTTCTCTTAGTAATATTCAACATGAGAATTAACGAGAAGAGTGACTGCTTGCATTAATATTTTCATCATTCCTAAGATATGAATCTATAGCATGTGATAGCAGTAAGTTAAAACAATCTAAATACAAATTTATGCTTTAATGGCTACAAGTTCCAAGGTTTTGTTCGGTTACAACAAAGTGGTTTTCAAACTCATACATAGATAGCCCTTGGTTTGCAAAATCAAAACAAATGAACAACCGAGCTTTGCGCTCCAAAAAAATCCTCCACGCCTTCACTTTAGTGGAGGCACACCACAATCACCTGAAAAATGGTTTGCACTAAGGGATAAGCATAAAGCCCAATAGAGATAATCTAAATAAAGTGCATACAGTTTAACAATATCATGAGGTGCAATGCTTACGAGATGCCAATACCAAAAATCATTTCTCATTTTGGAATTCTCGTGCCATGCACTTGTTCGAAAAACATAACCAATTCAATCATCCATTTGATAAAACAATAGGCAGTAAATATGATATTGGTAATCACTAGGTTGGTGTCTGTAAGTAGGCAAAACTAGCATTACCAATCTCCACTTTACCGGCTCCTAACCGAAAGGCCCATAGTACCTACTCTGCGCGTATTTTCGGTCTATCACCCTGGACACTCAGGCCAATTTAAACAATACCAATCTACACCTTCTATCCAGACTTACCAAACGTATTGACCCCGTAACTCAACACATTTCAAATATTCTCAATGAATCAATTTGAAAATCAATTTCTCAAATCCAATGCAAGGATTAAATTATGAGTATGCAATGTTTAATGCCATGTATGAATTGCAAATATTTCAATTTGCCTAATTCACATGTAATTTCTATAACAATCAATACAACCTTGCACTGGTTGCCCAAATAATTATTTCTATATACAATATAAATTTTAAGAGACAAATATAACTCATAATCTCATATCTTCAATAATTTCAATATAGGAGTAACAATCACATGTTCAATATCATTTTTCCCAACTCAATCAAGAATCATAATATACTTCCAAAAATTTCATCAATCTTTACTTTTTATTCAAACTCAATAATTCACCAAGAATATTCAAAATGCTAAAAATAACATAATTTTTTTCCGACATTTCTCAATACCTCAACATGATAAATAATTTTCATATTTATCAAGAGTTCAATAATTTCGAATTAAACAATTTCTAAAAAGAACCTCAATGGTTTCCAAAATTCCCAACAACATTGTCATCAATCTCATCCATTTGAACCTCTTTCAAATTCTCATTTGTTCAAATAAAAATATGTTCTTAACTCTTATTAGCTTTTCACAAATTTAGCCAAAAATCTTAATCTTAGCATTTTAAATTTCTAAGGTTTTACTAAAATTTGGGGATTTCTCATAAAAAAATAAAAAATAAAAAATACATTCCTCAAAATCCATGAGTTATACAATTAATCACACTTAACTAACAAGAGATTTTCAAAAATATAAAAGTTGAGAACTTCCCCATTTTCATGCATTTAATATACCATTAACAAAACCCTAACCCTAATATTTTCAAACATCACACTATTAAAATAACGCATAATAAAGTTAAAATACATACACAATGTTTAGAAAATCCCTACCTCAATAGGTAGAATGAAGAAGAAGCAAAAATCCCAAATTTTGACATTGTCGGATTTCGATATCCATCGATCAAAACGTTGCTTTCGCCAAGCTCTTCACTTTGGCCTCAAGAACTAAGCTCTAAAACCTAATAGATTTTGGTGGATCAAAGATTTTACATGATAAATGTAAAAAGAAAAAAAAAAATCAGAGAGAGAGAGAGAGAGAGAGAGAGCTCTACAATTGGAAAGAAGTGAAGTTGATTGGGATGGGGCAGCCCTTCCATGTGGGCTTGCTGCCTCAGTCTTTTTTTTAATCAATGTACACCCATATATATATATATATATATATAAAGGTGTATTTTAGGAACACTGTAATATTTTGTAACATAAACAATATAATGATATAATTGTTTTCTCACCACAAATATATTTCGTTTAATGGTGTACGTTTTAAACATTCGTAACTCTCTAATAATAATAATAACAACAACAACAACAACAACAATAATAATAATAATAGATGGTTACAAATGAGTCATAATTCAATCAATTGAGTCCAAAATGATTGCAATTTAATAATTTAGAATCAATCTCTAATTGAGATTAAAGAATAAAATAATTTAAATAGTTTCAAGGTGGTCCACACCATTAACAAATTAAATATGAACTAAAACAATATAATTGGGCTAATCAAATAAGCTTCAAAAATTAAATTTACATCTTATTTAATACTCAAGACCCAAGAATAATTAAAACTAAAAAATAAATAAAAAAAATTGCGAAGTGGGCCTTACGGAATCGAAATCAATAAGTAATATAATTTGTTTTCACCAATTTAAATAAAATGGTTCACGATACCACAACTATAACAATGATTATAATAAGGGCAAATTTAATTGGATTCAACTCATTACAAATCTCAATAGGGATAAAGAGAAAATTCGCACAAGGAAGATACACAAGGAGGATATGAGTCTCCACATAAGGAGAAAAATAATAATTTTGCTTCTAAAAATAAAAATATGACACCATCATGCTTATTATGTCAATAATGGTACATTTACTACATTTTTATACAATATTTTGTTTGACATCTAATGTGTTGCATGAGTCTTATTTGTTGGTAAATGGGTCGGGTTTCGGACCCAGGTTTAGGTACCTGTACGGGGAGCAAATATTCCGGCAAGCCCGTATTCCTTTCTTCCGAGCTCCGTCGATGTCCGATCACCTGCGAGCAAGTAACGGTGAGCTACCCGGCGGTGTGTGGCCGGAAAAACCCTCCGACGATCAAGTTAGCACACACCTTAGGATGGATAGAGAGAAGGGAGAGAGTGTTTGAGTGTAAGAAATTCCTTACAGAGTGTTCGTGTCTCGCGTATGGGGGGCGCAGACATGCCTATATACCTTCTGAGCCCCTTACCCACTCCCAGTCATCTCCTGACACGTGGCTCTGCTATCCCATCTGTCAGCATAGACCTTGCTGAACATCACCTAATCTCAACTGCCTGACTTCACAGCTGGAGCTCGACAGCCGAGCTGCTCTACCACGGCCATGCCATGCTTCATACCCATGCACCTAACCGGACAAACACATGGAGGACCGGGCTAGGCGGTATCCTGGCAAAGCCTAGCCCGGGTACCTCCTTTGGTCGGCCTTCCTGCCGGTCAATCAACTACCTCGGCTGACCACGCCTTTCCGGGCACCGGTCACTCGGTCTGTCTGGCTTCGACCATCCTCGGACCGAGCATCCTGGTCCGACCGGTCACTTCCTGGCCGAGCAGTTTCTGTTCGGTCTGGGGTGGCACACACTCAGTCCAAACTCTGCCCGGCCCAAATCTGTCCGGCCCAAATCTGTCCGGCACAACTCTGCCCGGCCCAAATCTGTACGGCACAACTCTGTCCGGCCCAAATCTGTCTGGCACAAAGTCCATATCATTAATCTCCCTCTCAATTGCCCCTTAATTCCGTCCGCTGAAGCGTGACTGGGATTACCTATCCTGATCGGGGTAATACTTCCTCAGTCCTCAATATGCAAGATGGTGACCGCACTAAGAAAGCGAGCAAGGTCCGCTCCACGACTTCCTTCTTGGCGAGCAACATCAGCTCGGTCAAGGAACTTCCAAGGTCAGCGAGCAAGGTCCGCTCCACGACTTGCTTCTTGGCGAGCAACAACAGCTCGGCAAAGAACTTCCAAGGCCGGCGAGCAAGGTCCGCTCCGCGACATGCTTCTTGGCGAGCAACATCAGCTCGGTCAAGGAACTTCCAAGGTCAGCGAGCAAGGTCCGCTCCGCGACTTGCTTCTTGGCGAGCAACAACAGCTCGGCAAAGAACTTCCAAGGTCGGCGAGCAAGGTCCGCTCCGCGACTTGCTTCTTGGCGAGCAACATCAGCTCGGTCAAGGAACTTCCAAGGTCGGCGAGCAAGGTCCGCTCCGCGACTTGCTTCTTGGCGAGCAACATCAGCTCGGTCAAGGAACTCCGAGGAAGGCGAGCAAGGTCCGCTCCGCGACTTCCTTCTTGGCGAGCAAAAACAGCTCGGCAAGGAACTTCCAAGGTCAGCGAGCAAGGTCCGCTCCGCGACTTGCTTCTTGGTGAGCAACAACAGCTCGGCTGGACCCTCGGAGTTGAGCAAATCATCAACTCACCAGCCGGAGTAAAACATCTCGGCTGGAACCTCGCAGTTGAGCAAATCATCAACCCGTCAGCCAGTGTAAATCATCTCGGCTGGAACCTCGCAGTTGAGCAAATCATCAACTCTTCAGCCGAAGTAAAACATCTCGGCTGGAACCTCGCAGTTGATCAAATCATCAACTCTTCAGCCGGAGTAAAACATCTCGGCTGGAACCTCGCAGTTGAGCAAATCATCAACCCGTCAGCCGGTGTAAATCATCTCGGCTGGAACCTCGCAGTTGAGCAAATCATCAACTCTTCAGCCGGAGTAAAACATCTCGGCTGGAACCTCGCAGTTGAGCAAATCATCAACTCTTCAGCCGGAGTAAAACATCTCGGCTGGAACCTCGCAGTTGAACAAATCATCAACTCTTCAGCCGGAGTAAATCATCTCGGCTGGAACCTCGCAGTTGAACAAATCATCAACTCTTCAGCCGGAGTAAAACATCTCGGCTGGAACCTCGCAGTTGAACAAATCATCAACTCTTCAGCCGGAGTAAATCATCTCAGCCGGAACCTCGCAGTTGAACAAATCATCAACTCTTCAGCCGGAGTAAATCATCTCGGCCGGAACCTCGCAGTTGAACAAATCATCAACTCTTCAGCCGGAGTAAATCATCTCGGCTGGAACCTCGCAGTTGAGCAAATCATCAACTCTTCAGCCGGAGTAAAACATCTCGGCTGGAACAGAAGAGTAGGCCCCTTATCCACTATTATTTCGGACACAACAAAGCTCTTCAGCAAAAGTAATTCACTTCTATTACATTGACAAAAAGAGTATTTGCATTCAGAAGTGTAGGGGAAACAAGCCCCTCAAAAAATTACATAAGGCCGCATTCCATGGCCGGGGTACGCCTTTGCCATCCAAATCTTCTAAGTTGTATGCCCCCTTGCCCGGTTATCTTGTAAGGCTCCTCCTAGTTTGCTAGCTTGCCATCACCCGGCACTAGTGCGTTGCCCATGACCTTCCTTAAAACCCAGTCGCCCATTTGCTCGTTGCCATCGAGGTTGTCTCCGCGGTGGACGTCGCCGCATCATCCTCTACTCGGATGTGCTCATTGATGCGCTGTATTAGGTGCCACATGGATGTCTGCTGGTTCATTGTAAGCGAATCCCTCAGCCTATGTCCGAGCGGGAGACCGCGCTTGTATTGCGTGATTGCAAGGTTGACCGGGCAATCCAAGATCTCGTTGAAGGTTTCCCAATACCTCGAGTTGTATGCCTTCAGTGTGTCGCTCGGTTCCATCTTGACACTAAGTAAATGATCGACTTCCTTTGGTGTTTTTGTGTTGGTTTTGAAGCGCGTCACAAAGGCTTCGGCCAACTGATGCCATCGTTGTATGCTCCCTTCCGGCAACCTCTCGAACCACTTCAATCCCAGCTCGCCTAAACTTGACGGGAAGATCAGGCACATAAGTCCGTCATTTCGCCTATGTCCGGCCATAACCTGTCGGAAGTGGCTCACATGCAAGTAAGGATCGGTTTTCCCGTCGTAAAGCGCGAACTTTGGCTGGTGGAAGCCTGCCGGAAGCGGTGTAGTTTCTATTTCCAGGGAGAAAGGGGTGGCACTCAACCTGGCCAAATCTGAATCCACTAGGAGTGGCGCTGCTTGGCGGGGTGGAGGCATTCCGACCTCTTCGCTGGCGTGAACCCCGTAGGATAGCCGCTGGAATGCCGGTATCCTCTGAGCTTCGCGCCGCCGAACCCGCTCCTTTAAGACCGCCCGCAAATCCTCTGAATGAGCGGAGTAAGAGTACCTCGAAGTCGTCACCGGACGTGAGGGCCGGTAGATGCTGTCTTGCGCGCTAGACTTCTCTGCATGCACGTCGGAATCACCAACCTGGTAACTTCTGGTAATAGAAATGGATGGAATGCGTCGCTGCCTCTGACTGCCTGAACGGCGGGATGGGGTGCGCTCACTGTGGTTACCCACTCTAGCTTCACCTTTCCCTTTGACATGCCGCTTCAGATCCTCCATCTCCGCCGCCATTCGCCGGATGACACCGTCTTGGTCCCTCAACTTATTTTCCAGACGTCTGGCGTGTGAGTCTCTCCTCCGCCGGTGACCGTCTGGACTCCGTGAATGACCATGACTTCTTCCGTGCTTATCCCGCGCGTCTCCCGACTGTCCGCCAGTGGGCGTTCCCAAGTCAGCCATTGGGTGGACAGCAGGAGGTCCCTCTCTCCTTCGGGTATACTCCGGGGTGGCTCCGTCGATGGCGGACAACGGAAACTCGTCGTTGTTCCCCATGGACGGCGATCAGATGAACCTGGAAGACAAGGTTTTGTCTGTCAAGCTTCCCACAGACGGCGCCAATTGTACGGGGAGCAAATATTCCGGCAAGCCCGTATTCCTTTCTTCCGAGCTCCGTCGATGTCCGATCACCTGCGAGCAAGTAACGGTGAGCTACCCGGCGGTGTGTGGCCGGAAAAACCCTCCGACGATCAAGTTAGCACACACCTTAGGATGGATAGAGAGAAGGGAGAGAGTGTTTGAGTGTAAGAAATTCCTTACAGAGTGTTCGTGTCTCGCGTATGGGGGGCGCAGACATGCCTATATACCTTCTGAGCCCCTTACCCACTCCCAGTCATCTCCTGACACGTGGCTCTGCTATCCCATCTGTCAGCATAGACCTTGCTGAACATCACCTAATCTCAACTGCCTGACTTCACAGCTGGAGCTCGGCAGCCGAGCTGCTCTACCACGGCCATGCCATGCTTCATACCCATGCACCTAACCGGACAAACACATGGAGGACCGGGCTAGGCGGCATCCCGGCAAAGCCTAGCCCGGGTACCTCCTTTGGTCGGCCTTCCTGCCGGTCAATCAACTACCTCGGCTGACCACGCCTTTCCGGGCGCCGGTCACTCGGTCTGTCTAGCTTCGACCATCCTCGGACCGAGCATCCTGGTCCGACCGGTCACTTCCTGGCCGAGCAGTTTCTGTTCGGTCCGGGGTGGCACACACTCAGTCCAAACTCTGCCCGGCCCAAATCTGTCCGGCACAACTCTGCCCGGCCCAAATCTGTCCGGCACAACTCTGTCCGGCCCAAATCTGTCTGGCACAAAGTCCATATCATTAATCTCCCTCTCAGTACCCATGTCCCATAAGAGACCTATGTGAATTTAAATTCAGAACTATCCTAATCGACAAGGATAGCACATCATCCCATCTTATGTAGGATAAGGATGAGTGGTTACTCATCTCAACTAAATGATGATATTTTGATACTATATACGAATTATTATGGGAGTGGGAATAATAAGCAGAATGTAATATTTTGTGCATAAAATATTTGAGCTCTCTCAATCTCTCTGCCACTAGAGAACTAGACACAAGCCCTTGTATTGTAACTGTGTGGGTGTTGCTCGCTTTGTAGTATCACTCCACTATTGGGATTTCAGTCAGTGATTTGGAGCCACGTGATTCACTCATCAGGTTCATTCTTTTCAGATTCAAGATATTCAAGTATGTATTGAATCCGTTAATCCACTGCGTATTGATATTTCTACATTGGTATCAAAGCCATCTTGAGTGTTTTCGTGTTTTTATGCATAAAATATGATTTAAACTATATATATAATCATTAAAATATGTATATGTATGCTTCATGCAAGAAAATTGATGATTTTCAAACTATCTCCGATCGTCTTGAAATTCATATATGTTGTAGTTCATATCACGTAGAGCATATTTGCAAAGTTTCATTGAAATCATGTGGTCAAATTTTGAGAAAAATGAAGACCCATTTTGTATTTTCGAAACTTTAATTACATGTTGTTTTAACATGTTTCGTTTTCATGATATGAAACTTATATATTTGGGTTCCTTCTTTTGAGACCTTCAAAACCATATATTATTTGCATGTTTTCTACTTACGAATTGAGAGAAAACATAAACCCTAAGAGTGGTTCATTTTTGTATTCTTGGTGGTTCATTGTAGAAGATGAAGTGCAGAGAAGCTGCACTCTGACTCTCACTAAAGAGAGAATGAATTACACTTCCTATTTTAGACTCATCAAAATAAAAAACTGAGCCCATCATTGGATTCCTCTTGAACAATCGAGTTAAATAATGCCAAAATCAAGCTGAAATTGAGTTCGAGAGGTGGCACATGGGCCCCACGCACTGATAGCTAAAGCCACATGCTTCTACACGTGGACTGACGTACTGACATGCGCACTGATGAAAGCACTGTCTGACGTGTGCTGAGGGCATCGCCGATGTAAGTCAATGACATCATTACTGATGTTAAAAATCTATGAAAATCAATAAAAATTGAGGCAAAATATAAAAGTAAAATTGTGCAAGCATCTATTAGTTGTTTTTGTTCCTTCTAGATTCCCTTTTTTCTTTTTCTTTTTTTTCTAAATTTTTTAGATCTTTGTGCTTTCTTAAAATTTTGGATCATGTTTGTTTTTAGTTTATTTTGTAGATTGAACGATATTGTTGGACCTATGAAACCCATCACAGGTTCTGTTTTAATAATCTTAACCGTATAATGTATAGAGCTCGTCGAATATTTATTCTTATAAAAAAAATCACATTGATCGGATATCGATGACTACTTGATCAGATTAGATTTTTGTCAATAATTTATTTTAAAAAATATATTTACTATTGATAAAAATCTGATTTGACAACACGCTCCCGTCCAATCTCAAATCGAAAAAAAGCCTGATCTTAAAATTTTTATTTTCCTTGTGCATTAGACATAAATAGGGGTGTAAATTTGGCCCGACCAATGTGGGGGCCTTGCGGTCTCCTGCCAAAATTCAGGCCGGCCAATGAGCCAGAAAATTAGGCCCAGGCCTAAGGGGTATTCGGGCCTCGGGCTGGGCCGGTGGGCCTGGGTTTGGGCTTGGGCTTGGGCTTGGGTCAGGCTTGGGAGGGTGTCACGCTCCACTTTTTATTTCTCGAAGTCATTACCAAATTCATTTACTTAATTCAAGTTCAGAGATAACATGCGGAAATAAATTCTTTAGTCCCATGAGTAGAAATAAATAACAATTCTCTCATCCGAATGCAAATTAAATACAACATGAGCATACTGAATAAAATGCCCGAAGGCTTACATCATTAAAGAATCAAGAAGAAGGGTGTAACCCTTTTACATATATGGCATTCCGCCAACACAAAGAGGCCCCGTGGGCAACAAATAAGAAGATCCATATCCTGTAGCACATCCTGCTTAACACTTGAAAAAGATTCAACAACGTGGGATGAACATATAGTCTAGTAGGGATCTCAACATGGCCCTCAACAATAACAACTTACAGATAGCTATGATCATGAATGCTCAATCTCATACTAGAATAGTAATGTGGAAGTTTATACAAAATATACATAAGTATGAACTTTTCTCGAAAACATCCATTTCATTCAACGCTATAAGCGATTCATCTTTCTTTTCATTTCATTACCCCTTGTTCCCAAACTTTCATAACAATAACAACTTAGAAAAACAATTTCTCTAAGCCCATTACTTTCCTCCCGTTTTCCATACTTACAACAGGTGTCCCCTTTTCAAAACATATTTTCAAAATACTCGATTTCCTTCACATTTTCCCAAAATCTCAAAATGGCATTTTGGTTTATTCCCAATACATTCATATCTATACATGCATGCCCTTAATAGAAAGGAGATAACAAATCATCAACATGTATATAATCAACAAATGAGGCAACTCGGCCCTCCAAAACTGTAATCATCGCAATTCATGATATACTCAGATACACTGAGACAAAATAATAAAGCTCTGCTCTACCGGCTATATGCACAGGAAGCCAAGGATGCAACTCTCACAACAGTATGCCATTTTACCAGGCGCTAGCTGGACGGTAACGGTACCTCTGATTGTAAGCGCAGGGTATAACACCAATAATCACAATACAGCAGAGTATAACCAACAAGTGTAATACATACACATAAACTATCAAGATACATAAGCAATGTGTTAAAGTATATGAATACATAGGTATGTGTGGAGTACATCCCCTATCTCCTCCCACACACTGGAGTACATCACCTATCTCCTCCCTAACAATTATACCTATATAATGTATCATAGCACTTCATTACATACAATGTTCAATCAACACAGGTGTAATGCATACATGATAATTCAACACAACCATGTCATCCTCCACCGATGACCAAGGACAAAACCTCTAGATGCATGATTTTAATACATCGATTATAAGGACTCAACTCTCGTGAGATTTTAAACCCAACAATGACACTAGTACAATAGGTAAGGGTAAAACCCCCAAATGTGTGTATTCAACACTCATAATGCAATAATCCAATTCTCATATTTATTTTCTAAAACTCACGTAGAGTTAACATTTCATTTCCCATTTCTAAGATCAACTTCCAGGATTTTCCAATTCCAAAACCCCTTTTTCATTTCACAAAACCCATTTCCATTCATTAATAAGCCATAACTTGACTCGATTTAATACATTCTTTTCAAAACAACCCCAAAGCCATAGTTAATCCCTTAAGCATTAACACCTTCACCCAACTCATATTAACAATAGAGGCTTATAAACATTAATCAAGCACCCTCCAATTTAATTTACCAAATCAAAACATAATTTAGGGCTTTTTCTTCTTTCCACAATGACATGCTAATTTACACTCCAATTAGCCCAAAGAACTATTAATGATAAAATAATCATTCTCAAACAACCAACCCTAGGTTCCCTCACATGGTTTTTAAAGAAATTCAACATGATATGATTTCCATGCAATACAAAACTACCACATGTCTATCTATAGACAGAGTATTGAAAAAGAACAAGGAGAATCCCTACCTCAAAAGGAGAACCCAAGGGGAAGAAGAGCCAAACTCAGAAGTGCTCCAATCCCAAAGTTTTTTGGATCAAAACAAAGCCCCAACAAGCTCCACACTTTTTACAAAGGCCCAAGGATAGAAGATCACTCCTACTAGATCAAACCCTAGAGAGAAGTTAGAGTTTTAGAGTGAGGTGCTCTCCAATAGAGGTTTTGAAAAGTAAGAGAGAGAAAGAAAGTGTGAAAAGTGATTTAAAATCACCCGGCTACCATCTGATATACAACTAGTCTGCTCGAGCGAATAATAGGACGCTTGAGCGTCAAGCACAAAAACTGGACCCGCTCGAGCTCAAGAATACCCTCTCGAGCGCCAAGACACAACTACAAAACACACCCGCTCGAGCGCAAAGGGAAACCCGCTCGAGCGTAGATTACCCTCTTCTAGTATATTTACAGACATTGAACACCTGCTCAAGTGTAAAAAAGCCCGCTCGAGCGTAAGGAACTCCGCTCGAGCGTGAAAAACAAACCTGCAGTACTTTTGCAAACGCACAAAATGCTGAAAGGATACAAACTCCGCTCGAGCGCGAAGCGATCCGCTCGAGCGGATCACTAAAAACCTGGGCAACAAGAATTAGGACAAAAGCTCAACCAACCTGTTCGAAACACGCCCAAGACAATTCTAAACTCAAATACAAAGAGTTAAGGGACGGAAATGAAATACAAACAACAACAGCTATCAACGGAACTGAGTCCGGAAAACAGTAAACATGAGAGGAAAAACCGGGATCACTATAACCTCCCCCCCTTAAAGAATTTCGTCCCCGAAATTAAGAACACGCCAAAAGCACAAGGCCAACAGATCACACAGCACCCAACACCCGAGTACTAGGAAATAAACTATTCTCGCAACAAACCTCCGGTTAGCTCTCACCAATAGAAAGGCTTACCAAGGAAACCCGTTCCAAAAGACAACACTCAGGCACAAAAAGTTTTAACAAAGCCAAACCTTTCACAAAACAATTCACCAACATCCGACTAGCGTTTCAAGCTAAGTCACTACTCAACAACATAATTCCCAAAAAGGCAACCAAAGCAAATCTTTTGTATAAATATAAGAAAAATCATTTTCTTGTTCATGAGACATTTCTCCGAGATAGTCAAATTTTCAACGTTGACATTCCGAAATAAATTTTGTACTTTCCAAGTGAAACTCAAAAGTTTTGTAAGCATTTGTCACAAACACGATGCCACCCATAAAATATAATCCTTCCCAGTTTATTTGCCAAAAACTACTTGTTTGGAAATTCTCATATCATTCAAATTAAATCAAATCCTCAACATTTTCCTTTTGACAATGCCCTTAAAAGACCATAACAACTAGGAAGAATTTATTGTCCATTCCTTTTTAAGATAACACTAGCAACATCCATCACTCACACGGCGATGCCACAACCAACACATAACATAACATTTCTATAATGATAGTTAATAGAAATAAACACTTTGCTATCAATACATAAGGCACAAGAAATTCATGATTTTGCAATTTCATTCCACCGTCCTTTACTCAATCAATTTAAAATCATAAACATGGTGCATTATCTAGCCAACCAAATTCCATGAGACTACCGCTCATATAAAAACACTTTCATACTTCAATTGATACACAAATTTGCTGTATCAGTAGAGTCCATCCCCTATCTCCTCCAAAATAATATACATATACAATGTATTAAAATGCTTATCATACACAATGATCAACCAATACACATATTTGATGTATTATATCCCAATATCCCATAGAATCAATTGTATAGTGCGGTAGTACTAAAGTAGTCGTTAGTAAAACATATTAAGTCCATATACTCCCACGTAGTTGAGGTTTTTGATCCCAAATAGTGTTCACTTTCAATATAATTCGTTGTTAACAATTCCCCCGACATCAGATTTAAAGTACAGTGACCTGGATGCAACCATTCTCTAAAACCATCAAACCCATGGTATTAAGATATGTTCCCAATCAATCGGAGGTATGGGTTTATATATTGTTCATATCGGATAGTCTATTATTGGCAAGTCCGAATAAAGTCTTCAAAACAGATTCAAGTTATCGGTTTATCATTTCCCTTAGTAGACATAACCTGGCCATTCATTTATAAACAATTCATAGTTCCCTTGTAACGTAATTAGATCAAATGCAGTTATATCCCATCATTCTCAAACAAAGTTTTGTCCCAAAGGTCATAATCAAATCATCTAGATAAACGAATGGGCAGTCTCACAATTTGTTTTAAGTTTATCAATTCTCACAATTATATCATAGTCATATCATGATGGTTCATATCATCTCAAAGTCATATCAATGGGTATCATATCGTATTCAATATAATAGTTCTCAAATAAGTCCACAAGTAGGCGTGCAGGTTCACAATTAAGTATAGCATGGAGTTTACTATCCGAGATATTCAACCAAGTCGCATAATCATCATAGAATTATAGTTTCGATAGTCTAGTCAATAGGAATAAGTAACATAACAATCATTCCGAGGAAAGGTGTAAATATATCAGTCCAAAATTAAGTAACACATAGGTAATCATTCACATCAATAAAAGTACCTTGATTAGTATTCAGTCTTGTAGTAACAAGTCTCATCATTGGCACTAATCCAGCTGAGCTAGCGGTAGGTCTATTCATAGTCTGTCCAGCCTGAGGACAATTCCCACTGTATGGCCCATCTTACCACACCTATAACAAGCTCCATAAATTCAATAATAGATTCCCCGGTGCTTTTTTCCACATTCAGAACAAATCGATGCTGAACCATTTCTTTGGGCGAGTTCATCTTGGCTTGACATTCCTAACATCAATTTCTTAGTCTTTAAAAATTCCTCGTTCTCATCAGTACTTTGTCTTTTTTCCTTCCATATAGAAGATCGGTTAATATTAACTTCAAACATCAATGCCCGATCTAACACCTCAACGTATTTTGTTAATTTCAACGCATTAGCTTTCTCTTGGATTGAGTTTCGGAGTCCTCCATGGAAAAGCGGTGGTTTCATTTTCTTGACCTCTTTTGTCAATATGATAATTCAGTCATCCGCTTGATGTTCATGCATAGACGGTATTGGCATTGGGGTTAGAGGCAGCGGTTGTTGCCGTTGTTGTTGTCGTTCCAAACTTTCTGCCATCTCATGTATTAGTCTTTCTATTTTGTCTAGTCTTAAGGAGGTTGACTTCTCTAGTTCGTCCCCTCTTGTTCTCACTATTTTCTAACAGATACAGAAAGTTACGCATACAAACAGGCATATTTACACATAAGCACATGCTCTCATATTCAAATTTCACATATCTTGGGTGCGTAATTGATCATATCCTTGATAGATAGTAACATACAGAACACGTACCAAATAATGCATACGTAACAGATGATTGTATGCTTGTCAGATATTGCACAATGAATACTTATTAGATAAATGAACATTTAACAGATGAATGCAATCCTCAATTCCGTTCTACAACTCTTATAGTTCAAATGGACACGTGTGTGAGATATAACTCGTGCTCTGATACCACTCTATTGTGACCTGAACCCGCCCCTAAAAGTTTAGGTCATAACCGGCCAATAACCCATAGATTACCAAAGGCCTCAAACGATCATACATAATATTTATGCTAATGAGGCCATAAATGGAAGCGTATAATAAAGAGAAGTCCATTGAGCTGTGCCAATCATGAGCAAAAATTATGAAGATAACCTCATAACACATTAACACATTTACATACCCAAGCAAAAATATAAGTGCCACAAGAAATTTACACATATTGTTCACAAACCCAAGACCATAATGGCAAAAAAAAAAAAAAAAATAAGGTCAAGGTGTGGAGTGAGTCATAAACAAAACTCCATCTCGAAAGCATGACTTAATTGGGTCACAAAATGGCTCCTGAAACTGACTCTAGGGGTGTGCTCCATGCTGCTGATCACCTACATGAATACACAATATTGGGTGAGCGAAGCTCAATGAGTAATAATACAGCAAAGCAATGTAAATAGATGATCATAAGGTTCTCAAAATAGCCATAATCATATGACAAGTGGCATTGGGCCCAATCATATAACAAGCGGCCTCGGGCCCAATCAGATAACAAGCGGCCGCGGGCCCAATCAAATAACAAGTGGCCTCGGGCCAAATCATATAAAAAGTGGCCTCAGGCCCAATCATACAACAAGCGACCTCGGGCCCAATCAGATAACAAGCAGCCTCGGGCCCAATCAAATAACAAGCGACTTCGAGCCCAATCATATAACAAGTGGTCTCGGGCCCAATCAGATAACAAGCGACCTCAGGCCCAATTAGATAACAAGTGGCTCGGGCCCAATCATATAACAGGCGACCTTAGGCCTAATCAGATAACAAGGGGCCTCGGGCCCAATCATATAACAAGCGACCACGGGCCTAATCAGATAACAAACGGCCTCGGGCCCAATCATTTAACAAGCGGCCTCGGGCCCAGTCAGATAACAAGCGACCTCGGGCCCAACACATAACAAGTGGTCTTGGGCCTAATCATATAACAAGTGGCCTCGGGCCTAATTAGGTAACAAGCGGCCTCGGGCCCAATCAGATAACAAGCAGCCTTGGGCCTAATCGTATAACAAGCGGCCTTGAGCCCAATTAGATAACATGCGGCCTCGAGCCCAATCAAATAACAAACAGCCTCGGGTTCAATCATATAACAAGTGGCCTCGGGCCCATTCAGATAACAAGTTGGGCCCTAATAAGACAACAAGCGGCGTCGGGCCCAATCATATAACAAGCGGCCTCAGGCCCAATCATATAACAAGCGGAAACAGAACGACCTTAGGTCCACATTGCACATGTCATATAATATTAATGAAGTTCCTTCATTTCAATCAAATGGTACATTTAAGTCTAATTCCAAATCACATTAAAGCTTATTTCAAATCACAAAGTATCAAACATTGCTTATCAATCCTTTCATAACTCCAAGTCGTAGCGGAGTACCCGAAGGCCTTATTTAACTTGTTGAATTTACCATACAAAACATTCATATAGAATGACCTCATTCGAAACAGCCATATTCGTGCAGAACATAATTTATATGGCTTTTATAGAACATCACATTGATGGCTCATTCAAAACGATTACTATCGAAGCTATACAAAACAATCATTAAAGATTGACATCACACAGAACGTTAGTAATGAATCATTAGTTCATACAAAACGTCCAAGACGGATCATAGACAAATAACAGTTACTAAGGGTCAAAATACATTTTCCCAATTTATCATAATCGTTGCTCAAAAGGAAGCTCATTCATTCTTATCAAAACATTCTTTCAGAAACTTGCCATAACATAATTACTCTGAAGATTTCAAGCATATTTATCATTTCAGAAACACTCATCAAGGCACATAATTTATACAAAGCATAAGTTTCATAATTCCAAAGTATTTCACATGAAAATATCGTTACAAAGAAATTACTCACAGTGCTTGGTCAGATGATGCTCCTTAACGACTCAGCCTGCAAAAACATAATCAAGCATAACATTTCAAAACACATTGCCTTCAATTCACTCAATCGATTTATTCATTACATAACCGTTCAATCGTTCCCCATTCTTTAATCCCTTTCAAGTGTTTAATGCTAAACTTCTCTACATGTGATTCACATATAAAGCTTGTGTCAAAGATGTACTTTAAACGGCCCTAACTGTTCATGACTTAAATTAATGTATCCTACAACAATTTCATATGTTTTTCTTTGAAATTATCATGTTTACATATTTAAGGTTTAAGGAAATAGCAAGAAGCGAAATGAAACTTAGTTAGGGTAGGAAATGGCATGAATCGGTTAAAAGAAAATAAACAATATTCACTAATTTGAGCATATCCATTTGTGTACTTTGAATTTAGATGTGGGACTACCATCATTGGAAACTAGACTTCTGGGGCTTGAATTTAAGCTCAAGAATCGTCTAAAACGGAGTCCGGATGTGTGAGATATACCTATTTGAAGTTACCAAGTATAAGCTAAAACAGGGCTGGCCACACGTGCGCCCAATTTGACCGCTCGTGTGGCAACTGGGCCGCTTGAGCGGTGGTCTTGGCCGCTCGAGCGGTGTGTTAAGAAGAATGCAGTTCCCTATTTTTGTTCATGTTCCACTCGTTCGAAGCTTGTGGCCGCTCGTGCGGTGCCCGTCGCCGCTCGTGCAGTCTAGGCAAAATCAAACAGTCCGAAAATGACACAAAAATGCAAACTTCCCAAGCTCATTATCAACCCCAAATACATGAAAAACTAACCCAAAAACATGATATACTAACATGATTCAAGGGTAATTACATCTCAAACACATCAATCTTGAGTCAATAACAAAATCAAGGTCTCATCTTTTTCATAACTTCATGAATTTCATGATCAAGCTCAAACACATAAAATAAAATAAAAAAAACATGGATGATCCTTCAACAAATCTTTGTTGTATGCACAATCTAGAGCTCATTTCATGCATTAATCACAAGATTGGACTCAAATCAAACAAATATGAAGAGATTTCTTGCATTTAGTTCAATCCATTACACAACCTAAAATCCTAGCTCAAAATTCCCAATTTCTTCTTGATTTCAAGCAAAAGATGAACTATATGCAAAGATTATAAGTAGATTATCATACCTTAGTTCAAATCTAGGGTTTGCCCCTTGAATCCCTTGTAAAATCCTAGCTTCTCCTCTTCCTCTCTCTCTAACTCACTATCTAGCAAGTTTCTCAACAAAATGAAGAACCCAAGAAGTTAGAGATATATAATTTAGGCTAATTAAAACATTACAAATCATAATTTTTCAAAATTTCACCGTAAGCTCTATAAATCGTGCTAATCACAAATATGATGTCGGTTTTGGCTTGTCACACCTCTAAGACTTTCAATTTTCAATTCAAAGTTCCAATTGCAACAGATATATTCAACAGATATTATTCTAAATTCACATAATTCATATATTTAAAATTACAAATTCATATCAAACACATAATTATATGCATAATTAAACATAATATGGGTTAGGTTATCACATTATAGAAGCACAAGTATCACCTCATGGATATGATGAATTTTGCTTCAAAAATTATCAGTACAAAGGTCAAGAAAAGGAGTAATTTATGCAATGTTGTCCCATGGAGTAGTTTAAGATAGTGGAGAAGTTGGACTTCATGGAGTCAAAGCCTTTATATTGGGATGCTCAAGTTGTGGAAAGTTTTGGATTTTTTTTTTATTATTTTTTTTATTTTTCTTTTGGCTATGTTGAAACATATTTGTTACATTTTGTTTGAAAATGAACACTAGCTTTATTAATTTTTTAATCTTTGGATTGGTGCTATTATATTTTTCAATACTGAATTTTTCCTTCTATACCTTCTTCTTGTCTAAGAGACTTTGTTCTGATATATTTTGTGAATAAGCTGTGAAGCTTGGAGTTTAAGCTCATACATAGTGAGTGCATCAAAAAATTCATTAAAAGTTCAACTAGATGTGTAATTTTTATAAGCCATATAACAAAGTTAAAAACCATAGATTTTGTTTATGTGCCATTATTTTCTTTAATAAATACATTATCACAGGCCATTGAAATTTTAAGAAAACATTAAAAATAAAACTTATTTCCAATTATTATATACCTTTTAGCCAAACTTAGCCATTTGAAATTACAATTTTTTTTTTTTTAAGAATCTAAAAAGTTGATAAGTTTGGGAAGATGAGTGACTTCTACTTTTATGTTAGTGAAAAAATTTATGTTTTGAATTTTTTATACAATGACAAGCAGACTTTTTGCTCTTTGAATCCATTATTATTCCAAATAGTTTCAAATATATATATATATATATATTCTGTGTGTGCGCGCGCTAAGTAACAGTTTTAAGAACCTGTTTAATTGCAAAAGTACAAGAATTTTATCAGTTCATATAATAAAACAATGCTCATTTTAGTTAAAATATAAGCTAAAAAAAACTAAGTTGTTTGGGATGAACTTTTTGACTTTTTACGAAAAAAATGTGTAAAGAAGTAATATAAAAAAATAAAAGTTTGAAACTTGACATTTTTGCCCTTGCACGGAAATCAAAGCCTGGGAAATGGAGACAGATGCAGCGTCCGTTGGAACTTTTGACCAATATTTATTTATTTTTATTTTTTTTTATATGACAAAGTACTGTACACTTTTTCACTCATGTGCAACCAATGTCAAAGTATCACACGTGGCCACATATGTAATTGGAAAATTAGATTTCTGGGTTTCTATTGTGATGTATTGTTTAATTAATTTTTTTTTTTTTTTTTGTGTTCTTTGTTTTTGGGTTTTTGTTTTTTTTTTTTAATTTCAGGATTTTGACACCAACACATATGCAACATGTAGGCCTTGTTTGGTTGAAAATTGGAAAAGAAATATAGGGAAAATAATCTACAAATAGTATTTGGTTTACTGGTTTTGAAAAAAAAATTCAAAATCATTTTCTATGTCCTACACATAAATCAATCATTTTTTTATTCTCCGCTTTCCTTCTAAATCACTTTTGTCTCTCACACACATCCACTCAAGTACACAATCTTTTTAAATTCCCACACTGAGAAATTATTTCCAAAATATACAACCAAGCAAACCCAAAAAATTTGTAAATGCTTTTCCCAATTTTTTTTTCTTTTTTTATAAATTTATCTCCCAAAACCAAACCACACACACCCATACTTTCAAAAATTCTCAATTTTGTAAACTTGGTAAATTTTCAAATTTTTTTTAAAAAAAATTTGACATAGATGTCCGGTCCACACACATGGTAATTTCTTTGATGTCCATAACATTTTTGAAAACAAATTTCGTAATGAATAACATTGACACTTTCGTTGGTAATGTTTGTGGTGTTATAGATGAAACTTGGAAAATAAAATTTTAATTATTGTCAATTTCCAATATTGAAAGTAGTTTATTTGAAGATTTTTCAAATACATTAATTTTTTGATTTTATTTCTGAAATACTAATTTTTATTTTAGTTGGTTGAAGACAATTTTGTGCCATGTTTTTTACGTGATATAATTGGGCACAATTATAGACTTTACAGTTAATGCATGTAATATGTGCGACGAAATTCGTTATGACAATCCGTGAAATAGGGATTTTGCATTACCCATACACGCATGCAAAGTACGACGATTTCGAAAGTTTTTTTTTTTAAATTCGTACATTTTCAAATATCTAAACAGTTTTGTACGTTATGCATACAAAAGTACAAAACAAGACATTAGTGACGGTTTTCACAAAACACATACTACAAAAAACATTTAAAAGCAGTCATGCTAAACAACACTGTCCGACTACCTACCATTGCGCCAAATTTGGTATAACTCAGCCCTTATCCGATGACGCACCTCTGCCATTTCAATGTCCTCGTCCGTAGCCATGACGGCTTCGTCTAGGGCAGCCAAATATGCGCGATCGGGAATATCGGCATACGTGTACTCTGCCGCATTTCTGACAGCAGCAATGGTCGCATCATCCTCGCAGTTTCTGCGTATGAAATTGTGTAATGCCATAGATGCAACCACCAACGGCATCTGGACTCTACGAAAGTCAACCGAGGCATGTTGTGCAAGAATCTCCACCGCGACTTCCAAGCACCAAATGTTCGCTCAATCACACTCCGCAATAAAGAGTGGGCACAGTTGAACAACTCATCACGATTCCTTGGCTTGTGACATTGAAAGTGTGGTTGGTGATAGTGGCTGCCCTTATATGGTGCGAGAAATCCCTTCTTATTACTGTATCCACTATCCACTAGATAATAGCGACCTGTGAATGTGTGCATATTAATACATATTTGTTTCACGTGTGGGCAAACAAATTTAACAAGTTATGGCATTGAACAAATAAACTGTGCGTACGTACCATCCACTGCAGTTGGAAAATTATATTGCGGATCCTCGGTGACAATGTTTAAAATCCGGCTGTCATGCATGCTACCCTCCCAACCACATGACACAAAGACAAAACACATATTGAAATCACACACTGCCAAAATATTTTGAGTGTGGCAACCCTTTCGGCTAAAATACGGGGATGCTTCCGACTCCTTTATGCACGCTGACACGTGTGTCCCATCCAAGGCACCTAAACAATCCTGCACAATTCGAACAAGTAGGCAACGTATTAGTACCATGATGACATGCATTATAGCCGCGCAATTTTTTGAAGTCACATCTTCGTAGAATTTTGCGGAAAAAAAACTCGAATTGTTGCATTTTTTTCTCACCTTAAACGGCAAATACTGTGGTTGGGTCTGCAGGTGGGGATCCCTCCTGTTTTGGAAATCTGTGGGCGGCCGACAGTGCGCGACGGTAAACTTTTTCATTGCTTTCAGAACATTATGAAAATGGCGTGATATTGTTTCACCAGAGTGTTGGAATCTTTCTTGAAGCTCGCGGTTAGGCAAGTTTTTTAGAACATGAATGAAGATTGCAACACTCTCCTCAACGTGCAAGCCGTGGTCCCGCTCAGGTACATGCAACCCGAAGTCATTCACTAGTGTGGCACATAAACGGGTAAAAACGACTTTGGGCATGCACAGTTCATAGCGAAATCTGCCACTATGTCCATTATACATTTCCAAAATCCATGCCCTCCCCGTCAAGATGGACGTCCGACATGGAACTTTAAGCACGTGCGCCCTGTAGTAGTCAGAGGCAATTCTGTACGCTTCAACATAATTATTATTCATTTCAGTCTGCCACTCGATTGCGAGCGCCGCGACATCATCACACATTGCCTGCATCCGTGCATCGGTGTCATCGTCGCTTTCCATGCCTAAATCACATAACTTCAAATAAAATCAGAAGCATAACATGACAGACTACTACTCTGCCAAAATTAAACATGCAAAAATTAATTTTTGTTTGGTCAACTGTAAAGGCTGTCAATAACAAGAGTATAATGCATAAATAATCAATTTATTTCATTTGCATAAATTCTTCTGAGACCTTCTATTGTATTAAAGTAGTTCTGTTAGCAATGGTGAAATGGTGAAGACATTTACTTGATGTATAAATAAGCAAAAATTAATTTTTCCTTTTTCTGACTAATAAGCAATACAGAAATTGCAATGAGATATACAAAAACACAATGTTAAATTAAAATATACAAAAATAATAACTTAAATTATTTTGTTTTTTTAGTACCTTACAACGGGTCTAACTTCCAGTTTTTAAGTTGAAGGCTTCAGTAAACTGGACATGTCTCTCTACAAGTAGCAATGCTTTTGTTCAAATGGTCCAGCACAATTGATTTACAACCACTGTTTACATAACTATGAAGCTACAAATTGGAAGAGTGTAATCAGATTCATGGTTTATTGAAATTTAAAATTGTAAAATCCATAGCCCATGCCCAACCAATGCACATCCATAATTAGAAAACCAGGCAAAGAAAAGGAATCACATAACCATCTCCCTACCAATTCTCCTTACAAAGCATAGTTGAAAACATCATGTCATTAGCAAATACAAAACGAACATAAGCGAAAAGAAGTCCAACACAAAGCATTTCATTAAAACGCAGCCCTTTAGCAAATATAAGCGAAGTCCAACGCATAAGCGAAAAGAAGTCCAACACATAACGCATAAGAAGTCCAACACAAAGCATAGTTAGAAACGAAGTCCTTGATTACGCAATGTGCTTGCAAGAGTTGGAGCTGCTGTCGTCCTCTCTTTGTCTTGTTGCTTCACCTGGAGCCAGCCGATAATGCCTTCATCAGAAGGAATACTCATAACCATCTCCCTATTATTGGGTACCTCCATAAGGGAAATACCGAAATGGAGCAGTGGATTAGTTTGTTCAAGTCCTTGAATTTCATAAAGACGTCCCACAGCTTCGGCCATAGCGACACTTTATCCACCGACAACATGGTTAACAGTGAGTTCCTTACTTTGTGTCTTCACCGAATTCACCAAATCATCCATGCTTGTTGCCAATGCTTCTGCCCCGGTGATTCGCTTCTTCTGCACGGCTGTGACAGATGAGTGCCTCCTTTTGCTGCCACTACCGGATGCGGTAATGTTTGCAGATTTCATCAAGTTTGCAGTTTTAGAGGCACCCAATTTGTTGCTGTCCATAGAGAAGTCTGCACTATCGGACTCCCCTTCCACCTCCAGCTGGTTCCGCATCTCACCAGGCGTCCAAGCATTTTTTCCCGTTGCCGCAGCCCCCGTGAAAACACGACGCATTAATTCCTCATGATCCAACCTCTTTGTTCTAAACTTGCAACACTCTGTCAACTTGTAATACAATACAATGGGAGTACACCATTACCAAAATGAATAACTTATGAATCTGGGAATCTGTGCATTATGAATGAACCAAAAAAATTTTAAACTACCAACATTCAGCAAGTATTAATCAGGCATTATGAACAATAGATTTGTCTGGACAGTCCTGCCTAATAACAGATCTGTCCAACTGTCTGGGCGATTCTATGATTACACATTGCTAATAGGTAATTTAATTTTATTAAATCAAATCTGATACAATCTGTCCGACAGGGATTATCTGTCCAGACATATTTTTGATATAATCTGTCCAGGAATATAATCTGTCCAGACATATTTTTGATATAATCTGTCCAGACATATTTTGATATAATCTGTCCAGGAACAATGTTCAACACAGCAATGTAAAAATAATATTCATAATAGGGCATACCTAATGGAAGATCTAATCCACAGAAATGATCAAAATTGCATATACGCAATCCCAAAAAGTAACAAATTAATAAAAACCCATAATTCAAAGTGCCAAAACCATCAATACTATTCTGAATTCTCAGATAACCCATTTACCAAATCCAGAAATGAGACAAACCAAGATGAGACAAGGCCTAAACCCCCCCCCCCCCAAGAAGAACCAATAAAACCAACAAGGTGATATAAGAGGGTTGTAGTGGACAGATAAGGGTTCATATAATCTGTCTAGGAAAATTTTACTGGACAGATTATTGTAACAGATTGTTATTTTTTTGGACAGATTATTATATGATAGCAAAGTGAAATTGTAATTCCCAGGATCTTACAGTATAGGCTTAAAAAAATAGAAGCATATCTTGTCATCATTCATTACACATTGCTGGAGTTCATTACATCAATGACAGAAAATGGAGAAAGCAGTGAAACAGAAAAACACATGATGATAGATCCAATTGTGAAAGAAAAATTAAGGTAGAAATCTGAGACGGTCTAGGCAACCACAAAGTAAAAAGTGAAATCAACTCTTGACAATTATACATTTCAACATTACTGAGATGCTGAGGAAAGTTTTCAAGAAGATCAAACAAAGGTTTTACAAAAAACACATGACATGTCATGCCAAAACTAGTGTAACCACAAAGTGAGCATCATTATATTCCCTCAATCAACATTGAACTGTACATATATCTGGTACAAGGTTCCCGAAAGTATGCAGTTTAGCACTTCAGATGTAAATAGTCTTGTTTGGTATGCCTACTTAAGGCGTATAATCAAATGTATTTGAATTCAACATGTCTGTATGAATACTTGAATTGCAGCAGATTCAATTTCAACGACATCATGAAACACAAAATTATGTAAACATGAGTTCAAGTCGTTACCTTCTCCATTGTAGCCCACCATTCATCCGACGCATTGATGAAGCCAGTCTCTTGGTCGAACCCAATTCCAGTGGGGCCTTTGCGGCTATCCATTAGCTTCAACCATGCACGCCACTCCGCCTTTAGTTGGTTGTACCTATTTTTCAGTTGTTTCATGCTATGTGTCAACCTAGTCGCTGCCTCAAAAGTCTTAGCCAAAGACTGGTACCCATTCGGATTTATTGACATGTGCGGCCTGTTACCTGCGTCTATTTCCTTGACAACAAGTTCCAAGTAGATACGTGTGTTCTCCCAGTCCCAATTGGCTTTGTGATAAGGTTTTGGGCCCTTCCCTTTCCCGGAAGGGGTACAAGAGCCGGATCGAGTTGAAGCCATGCAACTATAGAACATTATAATTTGCATTACTTATTAGTTTGTTGTGTGCATTACTTGTAGTTGTGTTAACCATATGTTATTATGTTTGTCCAACACAAATGCAATAGTAGAATGACACGGATAAGTAATATATTACATAAGGAAAGCATAGTACGGTAACAAGCAACACGCGGATACATATATCACATACGGAAACCATAGTACAGTAACCATCTAAACACTGATACATATATTACATACGGAACAACACGATAGCGACGATGATGGACAAAAAACATGTGACAACTTTAAGTACACGCAGACTCTGTTCAATGTCAATCAAACGCGCCTCAAAACGACGAACATTGTCTCTGTCATTCTCAGCAGCCGTTTGTCGGCCATATTCGTCACACCACCCAATCCAATTAACACATGGCTGAGGTTGAAAAAAGTTATGAAATTATTAGTGACGGATTGACAAGGTAATAATCCCAAAGAAGGTGAAGGTGCTTGTACTTACCACTCCACGAGGGCATTGGTAGTACGCACGTCCTGGATTTTTGGCGGACCGAGAAATCTTGACCACACAGTGCCCGTACCCACAAGCACACATAGGGCCTCGTTGTGTTGATGTCGCAGTGGACATAAACGAGGCCATGTAGTCTGTGATGACGTGTTCGATGACATGACAAACACAACAAAACAGGTAAACGGGTGTGACACTTACGGTATGGGATAAGTGTATTGTGTAAACAAAACACAACATTATATTTACAAAAGGGAACATATATTCTTCCATTTTGAATAGGATTGTTTCCCTAGTCATTTAGGTGCAAGTGGTTGAATGCTAAGAAGCGCGGAGGCAGAGACAGGAATTTTGTAAAAAACTAAGATACCGGCAAGACAAGATAGAAATACAGCCAAAAAAATCTGTTAGTTTTTTTTTTTAAATTTCTATTGCTATGTATATAAATATAAATGTAGGAGACACTGATGTAAACAACATTAATGTATGTAGGTGTATTTTTACTTTCTCAGTGAATACTCTTTGTTTTTATATATTTTAGTTTGATCTTAATGCATCTTTCTAAATCAAATAAAAAATATCACAAATATGATTTGAGGCATGTTTAAACATAGGAGACACGTATCTGTGAACTGTCTAGTTAAAAAAAACAAATAATTCATTCCACGTGATGTGTCCAACACAGAGATGTATCCCTAGCATGTTGGTGCCCCATACATTGACACAAACACATCTATTTTGAAGTGTCAGTACTTCATAAGTTGATTGAGTTTTCAAGTGTGTCAGACTTTTCTTTGCCTTTCATAATTTGAACATGATTTACACTTGTGCTTTGTTATGACAGATTTAAAACCGAGAAATTAAAATATTAATCATGATTCACCATACAACAAGCAAAGAGCTTGAAAATCAAAGTAAAAAAAAAAAAAACAGAATCATGGCAAACCAATAATACCAAAATAGCACATGACACACATCAGAAGAAACCTCTTTGATAGCCATGCACACATACTGATGCAATTAACCTCTTTGAAATGGGAGAAATGAAAAATCCTCAATCAATTACCATGCATAAAGACAACCATTCATCACGCTGGAATGGCCATGCACACATACTGATGCAATTAATCTATCACTTTAGGAAACATTGTGCCGAGGCATCTATCTGGGCAACATTAAAATTTGCAGTCTCAAAAAACTAGCTAGGTATGAAGGCAACATAATAACGTAAGATCCCACCACAGCATTAACCATATATTGATAGCATTACAAGTCAAAGTCATCCTTGGATTAGCAGTTGTATTGTATTTAGGACAATGTTAATTAAGGCATAACCACAAGAAGCCAACTAATATTTGTCAGGAAATACAGTAGTTAAGCAAAGCCAACGCGATTTTGAGGTCAATATATTAAGGCAACTATGTACCAAGCAGCACAATGGTTTGCATCAACGAACATGGCGATTACTAAAGACTGAAGCAACTCAACGGAATGTCAAACTCATACCAGGATTTTTTTGAAACTACAAACTTGTGTATTAGATTAGAAAGAAATAGAATGTTATGTCATGTTAAAACATATGCACATTTACATATATATGTATGTACATGTGTATTAGATTAGAAAGAAATAGACTATATTCATGCATATTTATATGCATAAAGATCTACAAAAAGTACTTGAATAGATGTTACACAAACATCCGGATCATGGAAATCATGCTCACCAACTTCACAGTTATACAGCTACTGAATTCATGTCTATGTTCCATCTATTTAGCACTTTCTAACAATCGTATCACATTTCCATGAACACTATGAGGCAAGCGTGAAGCAGAAAAATGAAAAATAAGAAAGCGTCAAGCAAAAAAATGAAGACCTTTAAACTATTTTGTGAATTTAAAATACAGCTCCATGACCTTACCTTAAACAGATAACCTTAAATAGATTAAAAATCTTAAACGCATGCAAACAGATTACAAATTTTAAACAGATTAAAAACCTTAAACAGATTACCTAAAAATATGGCTCCATCAAATGCATACATTACCTTACCTTAAACAGATGACCTTAAACAGAAATCTTAAACAGTTTAAAAATTTGAAACAGATTAAACATTTGTGAAAATTTTAAACACATAAAAATCAACATTACCTTGAACAGATTAAAAATCTTTTGCTGAAGTACATTGTTTAAACACTTAGACATATGGAAGATGAGTTTGTTGTGGAAATTCGTATGATTCGTTGTTTTCTAGTGACAAATTTTCTTTTTTCTCCCCCCTCCTTTTTCATTATAGGGATTGAATCCACCTTACTCAAAAGATTAACAGGGACAACCAGACTGCCACATAAACAAAAGAAAATGACCAATTATTCACCAACTTTATTGTGATGTGTTCGTAGAAATCACAATGGTGGCATTTGTAGCTAATTTCACCAAATTTATAGGAATCGTATAAATGAAAATTTCATGTCAACGTATTGCACAATTATAACCACAGAGATAGACAGAATACTTCCAACTTGTTCTATTAATACAGACTACTTCGTCCTATTTAGGAGGCTTTCTTGTTAGGGGAAAATTAATCATAATACTTCATCGTATTTAGGGGACTTTGTTGTTAATCCCCCCCAAAAAAGCGTTGTAATTTTTGGTTTTAGAACACGTAATGCGTATGAAAGAGGCAACGGTTGATACACACACACAGCGACAAAGACAAACAGAGAGCGAGAGGGAGAGAGGGCAGACTGTTCACATATACAAAAACCAGAGTAGAGAAGTCATGGTTATGAGATCCACACCCCCCCCCACCAACGGACAACCCGCAATATTGTCTATTTCCGGTATGTGAAAGAAACCCTAAAACCCCCAACATAATAGGCCAGTTTCTGAAAAAATTTACCCAACTCGAATGTTGAAGAGAAATTGGAGAACGACAATGGTCAAACAGAGCGACAGACACACACACACAGACAGAGAGAGCATGCGAGAGAGAGAGAGAGAGAATTCATACATACATACAAACCAAAAGCAGCGTACGATGGTTGGGAAGCCATAGCGAAATAGAAACAAGAGAGGCTGAAGAGAGAGAGAGAGAGCATACTTGCAGTTGGGGGGATCGTCTGAGGAGGGATTGCTTTTCCGTTTGCCTTGGCGGACTATCGTCGTCTCTTGGTTCCTCTTTCTCTTCAGATCAGAGCTTCTACTATGATCCAGCCTTGAACGAAGGGTCATCTTCATCTTCACCTTCACCGTTTGATGTAGCTGCACAGCCGTAGCTACTATACCCTGTGGGAGAGTAGGTCTTCTGATATCCCCATCAATGTTTGACATAAAGGCAGGGGTGAAAACGAGATAAACAAAATGAAAAAGGGGCAAAACCGTCATTTTACACTACAGCTGGCAGCCTTCACGTGCAGCTAGTGTATATAGGTTTTTAGGGTGACTTTTTGGCTTTTTTGGTAACTTTTTGGCTTTTTGGCTAAAACAGAAGCATCCCAAACGAGGCCAGTCCAACAAGATATGTAATGTGTTTCTAACAAAATGAAAAATATATATAAAAGAATCAACACTAGGATATAGAAGCACTAGTCTTACATATTCTTGCATTATTGTTGAAATAAAGAAGAAGAACAAATACAATTGAAATCCTTCAATTAAGCGAGACCTTTTGATCAAGTCCTCTTAATGGCTGGGTTGCTATGCCCATTTCCCATGTTTGTTGTGGGTGGAAGACAGCTTGTGCTTGTGAAGCAATAAAGAATTTGATGAATCATAAACAAAATTAGTGTACTTGTATTTCTTGCGAGAGTAATGTCAATAAAGTTCCTTGCCTCGTCACACATTAGCTACTTCCCAATCTGTAGTGCATCGAACAGCTAATATATATCATGATCAAATTTGTGAATTTGCCGAACGATTTGATAATCATAGGAGAAATGTCATATCTAAACACGGGCCAAATTTATATATATATATATATATATATAAAAATAATATTAGAGCTATTTTATGCAAATATATTAACTAACACAAATTGAGAACAATACGTTAAGGAATTTTATGAACTTTAACAAAGATCTTGATCTTAGAAATTCAAAAAGACCATTCAAAAGAATTGACACTAATACATACATTGTAACATTATATAATATAGTTCAATGACTTTTATGTGTCTACTTTATTCCATGCTTGAGTGGAATCAATTATATGAAGGCTCAGAAAAGATGCTTGTGAGAACTTCTTTGATGTTCTTTTCTATACATCAATTATTGGAAGATTAGAGCATGTAGAACAGAGTGGTTTGTGGCTTTGTGGTTGTATTCCTTTTATTTTTGTTGGTTGGGTCCAACTATTATACAAGAGATACAAAGCTGTGGCTTTCTCTTCCCTCTCTCTTGTAATACTTTATTGCAGTTTGATAAATAGAATACACTAATGGCTCCAATATAATATAAGAGAGACAAAGGCAGTGGCCTCACCACAAGGAAAATTCAAGCATACCAATAGAAACAAAGAACAGAGCAAAAAAAGGAAAAAGAAAAACATTGAAACCCCCTTTATGCAAAGATTAATCATCGTTTAATAATTAACATTTTGTCATAACTCAATTTGAACACAAAACAACCTACAAAAAAGATGAGAAGATTTTCATCTTCTTATAAGCAAATTCCTTTTTCATACAAATTTGTGCCCATATTGTTTATCAACAGAAAAATTGAAACTAGACATACACGAAAATTAGTCCATAGAAAATTCTATCTGCAATGAAGTAGATTTATTTCCTAAACTTGAAATATAGATACAAACTCTAAACTTGAAATTAATATGGAAGGCAATTTAATAATAGAGAGAAAAGGTTAATAACATAAATTATTCTTTATGATTTTAACAGCAAAACCAAACATATTTAAATGAAATGGTTCTGAAGTACAAGAAGAAGAGATCAAATTGTTCAGGTAGGAATTTATTGTTGGGATCTGGGATCCCGCCCAAGACCTTATAGAAATCAAAACAAGCAAAAAAACACACCCACACACAAGGAGACACAATATTTTACGTGGTTCGGCCCAATGCCTACGTCCACGGGAGAGTAACCGGTTATCACTATACCAATGAGGAGATTACAGAAAGATTACAATAGAGGAGGAGCTCACACTCTCCTCACTCAGCCACTCACCCGTCTCCCTCGCTCACACCGAGGGAGACGGTCTCTCCGCCTCACATCTCTCGCACTCTTTGGTTCACGGTTTTCTTCCTCACTTGGTTCTCTCTCTATTGTCTACTCTCCTCTCAACCTCTATTTATACATATCATGAGGGAAGGAAGCTGGACAGCAATGGTAAGTGGATTGGTTAGTGGGGAGGTGCCACTCCCACTCTCTCTAAAGTGGTCTCCAACCACCCCACTCTCTCTAAGGTGGGTTAGCCACTCACATGGGATGATAATAACATAGCCAACAAATCACCCCCTCAACCCATGTGAGGTGATAAACTGCACACACTGCTGCTAATCTTGTCACGCCCAAATTTCAACAGAATCTTCATCTCCTCATTGAGACGCTACATCCCCTGAAGCTAGAGATAATACACCAGAGATACAAGAAGAGGAGGGAATCCTACATCCTCAACTCAACTCACACCACTCTCTGATTTGGAGAGAGCCTCTGCTCCTATCTCCCACAAATCTCTTCCACGCTTCCTGTCTCGGATATCTTCACTTGCTATGCTTGAACTTGCGCAACCAAGATATCTTGACACCCCCTGATTGGATGTCCTGCACCCCCTGCTCGGGATACCCTTGCATTACCGTGCAACTCCTTGCATGATGAACACTGGAGCAACTAGAAAACTTCAGAGTTTGACACATCAACATCCTCAATTTTCCTTGCTCGGAGCTTATTTCTGAACAACCAGCCTTTGCTTTCTGCACTTCAGAACAACTTCCCAGCGATCTCATACGCCCGTTGTCTGTGCTGCAATCCCTGATGTTCAGTTCTGTCTCACTTGTACGTCCGTACTGATGTTTGACAGTTAGCCCTTTTGCCAAGACAACTTCCACCGCTCTGTACAAGTTACCACTATGCAACTCCGTGCATAGTGCTCGCACCCATGGCTTCTGGTCTCCCTGCGTCAAGCTTGCTTGAGAGATCTGCATCAACTCTATCATCTGCTGCCATGGAACTAAAGAAACCACCATAGAGAAATAAGACTTGCCACTCCTTGGCACGCACTCCTGCGTTTTACCTGTCTCAATTTCTCTGTCTGAAAGTTCCTGTGAACTGTCAACAACCCGCTGCTACACACTCTTCTCGCGCCTCTGTACGACACTCTAGCGTACCCTTGCACTGTTGCATGTCTGCAATTAAAAACTTCTGCGCTTAGGATGTTCCTCTGCAACTATTGTTCTACATGTCCACTTACCATTAGTACCTACTCGTATACAGTAGCTCCAACAGCCACAGTATTTCCCTGAGCCTGTACTAGTTGCCAAACCATCTATCCGTCGATGAATGGTCTTCTCTTTTGATTGAACCAGATCCTCCGATCACTTCAACAACCAGGAAAGTTCCCAGGAAAGACTGGTGGGGTCACAACCGGTCCCACTTAAGAACCAGTCTCCTTAGACAGTGTCTTTTTGACAGAACTTTCCTAGACCTTTGAGATAATCATGTCTGCAATCCTCTGATCGCCCCTGACCAATCCTGATCTCCCTCGATCTGCCATTTGATCAAGCCTGATCTCCTCTGGTCTTCTATGATCTATCTTAATCTGTATCTGGTTGTCCAATCTGGTCAGAATCTGCCCATTCTAACCTCTTCAGTGAATCCGCAACATTCCATAATATCCGGCAACCTTCCTTCGAGTATTGAAGATGGCAAACACCCATGTTTTGACAATCTTTCCAAACCGTTCAGAATTTCACTATTTTGACCTCGCGGTTGCGTCCGGAGCGGTCCATTTAGCTAGAACCAACCTTCGTTGCATTTCCGGGGACCTCACTGAAAATTATCCCCGAAAGCTGGGCCACACCACAATTTTCTGAAAATTCTGGGCCAAATTACAATTTTCAGAAGTTCAGGGAATATTCCGTGTACCAACAGAATATTCCGTACACTGCCCCTGACGCCGTCTGCCACTTTAATCTGCCTTCCTTTTACAGAAACTCCATCTCCAAAATCTGACCGAACGGATGTGTCCGGAATACTCCAAATAGTCGGAAACCACTATTGGATCACCAAAAACGGACTCCAAATGGCTTCGATCTAGCCAAAACATTTTGTACGCCTCAGATCTGCGGCTGCACCGTAGCCGCGAAGCACTGGATCCTTCCTCCTGCGGCTGCACCATTGCCGCGTAGCACTGGATCCCTCCCTGCCTCTGGTTGACTGGTCAACACCACTGCTGACGTGGCAGACACGTGGCAGCCACGTGGATGACACGTGGCGGAGAGTATGACACGTCGCTGCCGACGTGGGTCCACATGGCGTGCGCGTGGGCCTGGCGCGTGTCTTGGACGCGCGTCTGCTCAGTCACCTTCTTCCTCTCGCCGCGCGTGTGGCGCGTGCCTGAGACTGGGCCGACGCGCCGACTGTCTTCACTGGCGCGTGGAGGCGCGTGCCGAGACTGGGCCTCACGCGCCTTCTTCAGGTGGGGCGTGAGGGCGCGTGGAGCCTCCTCTGGGTGTCTGCTTTATATGGTTGGACTCCTCTTCTCGAGACCTTGCTCCTGGTATGCTCAAAACCTGATTTCGAGCAACTTGATTTCTGGGCAGTTTCAAACAACACGCTGTTTTTGTTCCGAAACGCCACCGACGAGGCTCTGATACCACTTGTTGGGATCTGGGATCCCGCCCAAGACCTTATAGAAATCAAAACAAGCAGAAAAACACACCCACACACAAGGAGACACAATATTTTACGTGGTTCGGCCCAATGCCTACGTCCACGGGAGAGTAACCGGTTATCACTATACCAATGAGGAGATTACAGAAAGATTACAATAGAGGAGGAGCTCACACTCTCCTCACTCAGCCACTCACCCGTCTCCCTCGCTCACACCGAGGGAGACGGTCTCTCCGCCTCACATCTCTCGCACTCTTTGGTTCACGGTTTTCTTCCTCACTTGGTTCTCTCTCTATTGTCTACTCTCCTCTCAACCTCTATTTATACATATCATGAGGGAAGGAAGCTGGACAGCAATGGTGAGTGGATTGGTTAGTGGGGAGGTGCCACTCCCACTCTCTCTAAAGTGGTCTCCAACCACCCCACTCTCTCTAAGGTGGGTTAGCCACTCACATGGGATGATAATAACATAGCCAACATTTATTACCTAGGGTAGAGGCCAAGAGGTTGAAAGAGAAGCAATTGATCATCTATGTCACGAAATAGACGTCGAACTCGGTGAAAACAAGAGCTTCAATTCCATGCCTGATGTAAAATCTATCAGATTAATCATCTGTAGTCTTCCTTCTGATCACGTAGCAGATATATATATATATATATATATATATGCAGTTTGTGCTTTTATATATATTGGACTGTGATTTCGGAATGAATCGAAGGAGTTGTGGGATGGCTTCAGATCATCTATACAACGAAAAGACTGAATTGTAATAGTCTTCTCCGATTGAGAGTTTTAATCACAGTAGGGTTTTTCAAATTATTAAGAATTTTAATTAATGTTCATAACTCTGTTAACTAACAGTGTTAAACTTATATTCAAATTCCCTGCATCGTGTAAAAGGCGTGGGACAGAGGTTGGGACACCAAAGTAGTATAGTACGTGATTTTATTTTGGAAATACAATATTTTAGTAATTTTTTAATTGGGAGCTTTTTTGATAAATTCATTTTCTAAGAGTTTTATTCCATCTAACCCATATTCTTTTTGACTATTCCATTAGGTCCAATTTGAGATAAGAAGACCAAAATACACTTTTCATCTACTTATGTTCCATTTAGTTCACATTATTTTCTTATATTTCAATAAGTCCTATGGGTGACATAATTACCAAAATACCCTTAATGTGAATGTTCACACCGTCAACGTAAATGTTCATATCGTCAATGTGTAGGGGCCCGGCCCATGTAGATCCTCGTGGGTGCCCGAAAAAATTCGAGTCGGGCCGGGCCGGCCCACAGGCCAAAAAAATAGGCCCGGCTCGGCCTGTTAATAATATGAATATTCACATTGACAAGTTAACATTCACATTGATAGGAGTGTAAAATTGGCCTGCAGCCCGTGGGCGGCCCGAAACCAGCCCGCCGCTCGGGGCGGGCCCGGACCGGCCCGTTCACAATGTGAATATTCACATTGACATATTAACATTAACAAGAGTGTAAAATTAGCCCATGACCCGTGGGCAGCCCGAAGCCCGGGCCCGGGTCGGGGCGGGTCTCGGCCCGTTGACAATGTGAATATTCACATTGATATGTTAACATTCACAATGATAAGAGTGTAAAATTAGCCCGCGGCCTGTGGCCGGCCCGAAACCCGCTCGCGACTCATGGGCTGCCCTGGGCGGGCCCGGCCCGACTCGTGGATAATGTGAATATTCACATTGACATGTTAACATTCACATTGATAAGAGTATAAAATTAGCCCGCGCCCCGTGGCTGCTCGAAACTAGCCCACGGCCCGTGGGCGGCCCGTGGTGGGCCTGGCCCGGCCTGTTGACAATGTGAATATTCACATTGACATGTTAACATTCACATTGATAAGAGTGTAAAATTGACTCGCGTCCCATGGGCGGCACGAAGCCCGTGGGCGGCGCGGGGCGAGCCCGGTCCGGCCCGTTGACAATGTGAATATTCACATTGACATATTAACATTCACATTGATAGGAGTGTAAAATTGGCCCGTGGCCCGAAACCCGCCCGCTGCCTAGGGCGGGCCCAGCCCGGCTCGTTGACAATGTGAATATTCACATTGACATATTAACATTAACATTGATAAGAGTGTAAAATTGGCCCGTGACCCGTGAGCAGCCCGAAGCCCGACCTCGGGTCGGGAGCGGGCCCGGCCCGTTGACAACGTGAATATTTACATTGACATATTAACATTCACATTGATAAGAGTGTAACATTAGCCCGTGCCCCGTGGCTGCTCGAAATACGCCCACGGCCCGTGGAGCGGCCCGAGGCGGGCCTGGCCCAGCCTGTTGACAATGTGAATATGCACATTGACATGTTAACATTCACATTGATAAGAATGTAAAATTGACTCTCGTCCCACGGGCGGCCTGAAGCCCGTGGGCGGCCCGGGTATGGGTCCGGGCCTACCCCGGGCCGCGGGCGAGCTTCGGGCAGCGGACAAATTTTACACTCCTATCAATGTTAATGTTAATACGTCAATGTGAATATTCACATTGTCACGGGTCGGGCCAAGCCCGCCTCGGGCTGCGATCAGGCTTCGAGCCGCCCACGGGTTGCGGACCAATTTTACACTCCTATTAATGTGAATGTTAACATGTCAATGTGAATATTCACATTGCCAACGAGCCGGGCCCGCCCCGGCCTGAGGTCAGGCTTCGGGCTGCACACGGGTCACGGGCCAATTGTACACACTTATCAATGTGAATGTTAACATGTCAATGTAAATATTCACATTGTCAACAGGCCGGGCCGGGCCCGCCCCGGGCCACCCACGGGCCGTGGGCGGGTTTCGGGCAGCCACGGGGCGCGGGCTAATTTTACACTCCTATCAATGTGCATGTTAACATGTCAATATAAATATTCACATTGTCACGAGTCGGGCCAAGCCCGCCTCGGGCTGAGGTCGAGCTTCGGGCCGCCCACGGGCTGCGGGCCAATTTTACACTCTTATCAATGTGAATGTTAACATGTCAATGTGAATATTCACATTGTCAACAGGCTGGGCCGGGCCGGGCCCGCTTCGGGCAGCAGGCGGGCTTTTGGCCGTCCATGGGCCGCAGGCCAATTTTATACTCTTATCAATGTGAATGTTAACATGTCAATGTGCACATTCACATTGTCAACGGGCCGGACCGGGCTCGTCCCGGGCCGCCCATGGGCCGCGGGCGGGTTTCGCGCCACCATGGGACGGGGGCCAATTTTACACTCCTATTAATGTGAATGTTAACATGCCAATGTGAATATTCACATTGTCAACGGGCCGGGCCGGGTCGGCCCGCCCTGGACCGCTGTCTAGTTTTATACTCTTATCAATGTGAATGTTAACATGTCAATGTGAACATTCACATTGTCAACAGGCAGGGCCGGGCCCGCCCACGGCCCGTGGACGGATTTCGGGCTGCCATGAGGTGCGGGCTAATTTTACACTCCTATCAATGTGAATGTTAACATGTCAATGTGAATATTCACATTGTCAACGGGCCGGGCCGGGCCCGCCTCGGGCTGTGGGCGGGCTTTTGGCCACCCATGGGCCGCGGCCCAATTTTATACTCTTATCAATGTGAATGTTAACATGTCAATGTGAATATTCACATTGTCAATGGGCCGGACCGGGCCCGCCCCGGGCCGCCCATGGGCCGCGGGCGAGTTTCGCGCCGTCACGGGACGGGGGCCAATTTTACACTCCTATTAATGTGAATGTTTATATGTCAATGTGAATATTCACATTGTCAACGGGCCGAGCCGGGTCGGGCCCGCCCTGGGCTGCTGTCCAGTTTTATACTCTTATCAATGTGAATGTTAACATGTCAATGTGAACATTCACATTGTCAACAGGCCGGGCCGGGCCCGCCCACGGGCCGTGGGCGGGTTTTGGGCAGCCACGAGGCGCGGGCTAATTTTATACTCCTATCAATGTGAATGTTAACATGTCAATGTGAATATTCACATTGTCAACGAGCCGGGCCGGGCCCGCCCCAGGCCGCGGGCGGGCTTTTGGCCGCCCATGGGCCGCGGCCTAATTTTATGCTCTTATCAATGTGAATGTTAACATGTCAATGTGAATATTCACATTGTCGACAGGCCGGACCAGGACCGCCCCGGGCCGACCATGGGTCGCGGGTAGGTTTCGCGCCGCCATGGGACGGGGGTCAATTTTACACTTATATTAATGTGAATGTTAATATGTCAATGTGAATATTCACATTGTCAATGGGCCGGGCCCGCCCCGGCTCGCGGCCGGGTTTCGGGCCGCCCACGGGCCAATTTTACATTCCTACCAATGTGAATTTTAAAATATAAATGTTCACATCATTAAATTGCTGATCGTTCAAAAAATATTTATAAGGGCATCAAAATTAAATATAAGGGCATAAATGTCCAAGAAAATAGTGTAAATCAAGAAAATGGACTTTATGGAATAAAACTATACATACATGGGACTAAATGGGTTAAAAAATTCCTTCATGGACTTCTTGGGTTAAAACACTTCTAAATTGGACTTATCAATAAAAATCCCTTTTTAATTTTTTAGTTAAAATATGAAGTAAAAAAAATTTATATGCTTAGAATGATTTTTTAATTTTTTATCAAAAGATGTGCAAAAAATGAAAAAATAAATAAATCTTTAACTTTTTTATATAAATTATAGATTTTTTATTTTTTAAAATATTTTTTTGACTTTTAGACTAAAACTATTACTTCCTAAACGAGACCAAAATTAACAAACCCTTGACACATATAAATGGGTGTTACTTTTTACTCTTTTTATCATAAAACACATTTTCACGAATAATTTTAACAACACCATTAGAAATGTTCTAACTATGCAAATTGTTATTTTATTTTTTTATTTTAAGAGAATTACTTTATTTCCAACATCTTAATATCACATGTTTAATTAAACCAGGCATGACATTTTTTTTTTTTTTCTGCATTTTATTTTAGAGACGATTTCAAATTATTTATATAAGCTAGCTAGGTAACAATATTACGGGATCAAATCAAATATGTCATGTTCGTTTCGTACCATAGATGATAGAGTTGAAATAACAATTTTGTGAGCCCTACATAACTCTTGTTTGGTTAATAAAAATAGAATGAGACTAGCACAGAGATGATAAAATTGAAATAACAATTTTGTAAGCCCTACATAACTCTTGTTTGGTTAATAAAAATAGAATGGGACTAGCAGTCCCATGGGACTGAATCTCCCCACATGGTGGGATTAACTTTGCCATAGGAGGGGTGAGATCGCTGATCAAATCCCATGAGATCGGGGTATAAAAGGACAATTTTGCTCCCACATTACAAAAACAACAAAGTTAATTTTCATATAATGAGAACTTTTATATAATTTAATAGATTTGATTCTAATTAACTAATACTACTATACTAGTATACAAACAAACACATTTTATCTTACATCTCCGATCTAATACTATCACACTAATAATTTATTCACTCAATCTCACGGTGCTCATAATTCCACTCAATCTAATCCACCAAGCATGGGCAGAATTTGTTGCTTCGCTGCACTCCCCTCAGTTCGTTGGCTACCACCGGCACCAAGATCTTTCTAGTTCAATTGTGATGTGCAACTTCGAAATGCTCAAACATGGTTGCCGTGGTTGCAGTTCTACTGGATGAGAATGGAAGATTGATTGATGGGTCCACAAAGAAGATTTCAATTTCATCTGTGGTCCAGGGGGAAACTTTATGCTATTAGAATGGCTTTCTTGTTAGCAGATACTTTCAATCTTTCAAGAGTGGAGGTTGAAGGTGATAACTATCCCTCTGTGTGTGCCAGATGATGCCCCTCCACGGGAATCAGCTGTGATTGTTCAGGATATTAGAAACATGGCAAGTGTGAGAGGTCACAAGTTCATCTGGACTCCAAGGGTTGCTAATCAGGCTGCCCACTGGACAGCAATGAACTACCTTAGAGGATCTTTAGGATTAGATTGGGTGTCTATGCCATCTACTACCCATTTGAGGTTTCTTTCATTTGTTGATGCTCCTTCTGAGCTCTTGTAAGCTCTGTTGTTATGTTTTCAGTTCAAAAATAAAAAAAAATAAAAAAAATAAAAAAAAATAATTGAATATAAATTTAATTTCAAGTATGATGGGTATATAACCCATCTGTTTGAAAATTTATTTCTATTTTATTTTTAATAGGTTGATGACTCTTTATTATTGTGGGTTTGATTTTAATGGATGCATGACCAAACATTTTATTTGAATGAACATTTAGGTTCAATAAAAAATATGACTGCAACAATGGAATTAGTTGCCTATTTATCTATGCCAATAGGTTGGAATGGAATTAGAAATCAATTGAATTTGAAAGTTGAAAATTATTTGATTATGTGATTGTAGCAATGTAATGGGTTACTTACGCAATAAGTCTGAATGGAATCAAAAACAAGTTTAGACAAAAATCAAGTCAATAATAGTTTTTGTTTTGGCTTTAAACTGAAATCAAGTTAATTGTAGTTCTTAGATCAAAATTATATTTTATGACTGAATTTAATGTAATAAGTTACCTACATACATGAGACAGGAATCACCTTTCTATATCACGAAAGAGAATCCCTTCCTATATCACAATCAGAGTTAGAGTAACTCATTGCGATCATACAATATGGGACATGAATTACCTTTGAAGTATAGATATGCCTACTTAGTATTAGATGCCTTGTCAAATTGTTAACTCTTAATAATCAGAACAAGTACAATAAAAAAGGAAGAGGTGGGAACCAAGTATGCAACATTACTCTTCACTAGATGCTTCACTTGTTCTCTTATGTCTCTTACATTTTTGTTATAAGCTACTCATTTCTATTACACAATATGGGATAGGAATCCTTGTTGAGACACGAGATATGTCTTTAGTATTAGATATTTTGTAAATTATTAACTCTTTTTTATCAAAACAATGTACAAATCAAGTACAATGAAAAAGAAGAGTATGCAAGATTTCGCTGTACTACATGCTTCATTTGTCCTCTTCTCTCTTTTACAATCATCTTCTAAACTCAATTTTCTTTAAAATACTCAATAATTATAAAAATTAAAAATTTTAAAAAAAACCTCTTTAAATGGCTACATGCTTTTTTTTTTTTTGGTATCACGCACAACCACAAATTCGAATATATTGACATGTAAATAAATATGTCCAGTGATAATATTGCACAACACAAATTGAAAAAACTAAATATAGTGGAGTTCAAGTTTGAAATTTAGTGTGAAGCTTTTGAGCTTTGTGTGCCCTTTTTATGCAACTTTACCTTAGGGGTAATTTATTATTAGTATTTTTTTTAAAACTGATATTTTTAGATTCTTCTTATTCCTTTCTCTTCAATAAATTTTTTGTTCTTAAATTACGGTTCACAGCCTCAAAACAGTCCTGATTTCTACCATAAAACTCTACCTGATCAAGCCAAATTAACCCTAGCCCCTTTTCTTACCTTATGGCCTTAAATTTCACACCTACAAAACCTTCTGTTTATGAACTTCTATTTCACTGTATCTAACAAATCCTGCGACCTATCCTTCAAAAATCAAGACAAATCTCTGATCTCTAAACCATGGAAACTTTGTTCTTAGAGATCAACACTCCTTAATCAACTAGAAGGGAACATCCAAGAAAGCATGCTATTTATCAAGCAGCTACAATGTCAGTAAATGTTAGTTAAGTAGTTGAAAACATTGTTCTATTGTATCCCATTGCATTTCAAAAGTTATTTGCCCAAAACAAAGGAAGAGAAATTGGAGAGATTCCAATTCAAAGGTGAACAATACACTCTGGCAATAATAGACAGCCGAAAACCCGGCAACCAAAAACCTCAACATAGGCCTAAAAACAGGACAAAAACAGCCAGCCCAACCCAGCTATCTGAGTTGCATGAGCCAGCAGCCAAGCCAACCCAAACCCAAAGTTGAACAATATACAGTGGGAGCTGAAACACTTCCATCTGTCATCCAGGAAGGTATTTCAATTTTCTAGATGCTTACTTCTAGTAGAGTCATACCATTTTTTGTAATAAAACAAACTAAAAAAATAAATAAATAAATTACATGTTCTTTCAATCATTGGTTCATTGATGAAACCCATCTACTCATTTCACATAAATTAAAACCCATTTACTCATTTACATATCTCACATAAATCAAAACCCTAAAGCCAAAATAAATAAATAAATAAATAAATAAATAAATCCTAGAGCCAGAATGAAATGGGGAAATAGTAAAAAGGAGACAGAGAAACAAAGAGAGAGAGGAAGAGGGACATTGAGAGCGAAAAACCTCAATGTTGAGGCTAGGTGAGCGGTGGTGGCGATGTAACGATGTGCGACCGTAAACCCAATTCTTTCACTGTAGTTTCAAGTGCATAATTTGGGCCTTTGGGGCCAGGAGTTTAACATTTGCTGGTTTTTGGGTGTAGTAGAGAGACTAGAAAAATAAAAAAATAAAACATAATTAAACTTCGTTTGGGAAATAGCTATTTTAATTAGTTTTTTACTTTTTTTTATGAAAATATGTGCAGAAAAGTAGAGAGAGTGATATAACTTATAGTGATTTTTTGGCTAAAATCTTAAGTCCCCAAACGAGGCTTAGACAATATTTTAGTTGGGGAAAAAATTGGGCGATAATCTGAAAAATTTGACACCATTGCCGACCAACTGTTTTTATCACCAAAAAAACATATTTAGTGACCAAATTTTTGGTCTCCAAAGATTAAAAGTGAAATTTTCTGGTGACTAATTTTTTTTAGTTGGCAAAAATTAATATACCATAACTAAAACAGTAGCCTAAATCCGAAACTAATGTCGACCAATAGTTTTTTTTTGTCACCTATTGTGGCACTTTGGTGACTAACTTTTTTTTTTAGTGGGTAAAATATATTATAACACTACTAAAAAATATTTAGTACCCTAAACCCTAAACTAATGCCAACCAGTCATTTTTTCAGTTGCCTATTGTGGAACTTTTGGCAACTAAATTATTTTAGTTAATAAATTTATTTGCCAAAAGTATAATTTGTTGTAGTAATATTCAAGTCGGTAATTAGCTCTTAACACCCTTTGTGGCCTAGTGATTGTGTAACATCCTTTTTGTGGTGTGAGATTTCGGGTTCAACTTTTACGAAGAGGATAATGATATATTTTGCAGTGGCAGTCTATTTCTCTGCCATTATGGGGATTGTATGTATTGGGCTTTGGGCTTGGTGGACTTGTAGATTGATTGTCTTAGGCTTTATTTAACTTTCTAGTTATTGTGAACTAGTTTGTTTGATAATATAAATATTTTTCATAATTATAATTACTTTCTTATCTATTGACAAAAATAAATAAATAAATAAATAAAAAATCTTAGTTAGAATTAAGTCGATCATAGTTAAGGATTTAATTTTATTTTCACCAATTTATTTTTAATCAATTTAATTTTGGAGTGGCATTAAAGAGACTAGATTTCAAATGTCAAGATAAATTTGCTAATCATTTCCGGAAGTGGGGACGCTTGCGTAGCAGCAGCGTCTGTTGTGCGGTGATTTGGGCCCATTTCGGGGTCCATTTTGATAATTCGAACCGTTCACATTTTAGAATACGTCAAGTAGAACATGTCTGCAAAAAATCAAGTTAATCGGATATCGTTTACCTATTCATCCACTTACATTTGTATTCATTTTAATTAAGTTAAAATTCATTTGTATTTATTTTTGTAGATTCAAATGTGAGTGGATGAATGGATAACGATATCCGATTAACTTGATTTTTTAAAGGCATATTCTATTTAACGTATTCTAAAATGTGAACGGTTCGAATTATCAAAATGGACCCCGAAATGGGCCCAAATCACCGCACAGCAGACGCTGCTGCGTGGGCTACGCAGCAGTGTCCCCACTTCCATCATTTCCGATGTAACCCAAAAAAAAAAAAAGGAAGATAAATTTGCTAATAAACTTCTTTTAAGCCTGAAATTTTAGGGCCTAAAAAGAGGCTTTGAGACAACATTGTGACTGTAGTTTCAAGTCTATAATTAGGGGATTTTATCTACATTAAAAAAATTATTAAGTACTCCCAATTTTTAAGTACACTTTGTTTAATTATTTAAAATTTTATTTTACTCTCATTACACCCTATTATTTTTCTCAAATTATCCTCAATGTAAACCCAAATAATAAATAATAAATAAACTAAAAAAACTAAATTATTTCAAAAACTTTTCAATACATAAAATAATTCTCAAATAGAGAGAAAAAAAAATTATATGCACATAAGTATTATAAATACAAAAAAACCAAACTTTTATATAAGCATTATAAAACTTTTCAATACATAAAAAAAAACTTTTACATTATAAATTATCCACAAGAATGCTCATAGAAAAGTCAAAACCAAACTTATAAGCAAATAAGCATCAGTCATTGACAAGAAAGAGTAATTTTCAAATAATGTACTATTTAAATGACAAAATAAGAGCAACTCCAATAATATGTTATTGTTAATCTAACTATTGGACCCATTAATTTTTCTCAAAAAAATGATATATAAAATAATTGATGGTACTAAACAAAAATTGTGAAATCCCTTTATATGAATACTTACCTCCTTTTTGATGGGTTGTTTCAAAAAACTATTCAGTGTGTTTGGTTTGAGTTTTCTGAATTAAGTTTTTTGAAAACTGAAATTTTTGATTTTCGTGTTTTTTTTTTTTGTTTTTAGTGAATATTTTTAAAATTTTAAACATTTTTTTTTTACTTTTTTGCATGCACCTTACTTAGATGTATTTAAAAATTAAAAATTTTGTGAAAAAGTATTTTAAAAAATTAATAAATACATAAAAATAAAAAAAAAATGTACTCAATTTTTGTATTTTTTTTTGTTTTTTTTTTTTTTTTGTATTTTTGGTATATAGTGAATTTTTAAAAGATTTTTTTTTTTCAATTTTTTTACTTTTTAGATGTATTTATGTTAGGTGTGTCTAACAAGTAAAAAAAATTGCTTAAAATATTTTAAAAATTCAGTAAAAACAAAAAAATACGGAAAATAAGAAAGTAGAATTTTCTAAAAAATATTTTTGGAAACGAAAAATTAATCTCTTTATTCAATTTTATCATATTCATAATTCATTTAACCTAATCCATCAAACAAATAGAGATTATTTCATTTTTACCCCTATACTTTTACACGATTTTCAATGACCCCAGACTACTCTTATTTTCACGCGTACCCCCATACTATTTAAATTACTATAAGTTTTTCCCCTGGCATCACATTTGAAACGAAAAACGTTAAAAAAATTATATTTTAGCCCTAAATTTCAAAATAAAGATGCAAACCCACCATTTCCTACCAGCAAACCACAACCACCACCAACCACCACTTCAAGCCCTTCTATCTCCTTCGTCATAACTCCATTTCGCCTCATTTTTACGTTGTTGGATTCAACTTACGGTCTATTTTTCGTATCACATCTCACACGTCTCGTTCTTCCTCTTTTTGCATGCTATCGGAGCTCCAAAAATTGATATAAAAAAAAAAGACTTTTCTTCTCATTTTTTACTTTTCTTCGAGCCATCTTTCGGACTTCAAATCTTTCTCGATACTTGATGGTTCTACTTCATTCTTTCACCATTCTCCTCACCTCACTTCCTACTTCGCCCTATATTACCTCGCTTTCTCACTTCTTCGTGTAATGAGCGGTTTTGGTATATCGAAAGTTGACCGAAAACTAATTTCAAAATTTTCAAAACATTCATCTTTTGTTTCTTTATTCTTCATCTTCCTCATTCTCCTTCTTCTTCTTCTTCTTCTTCTTCTTCTTCTTCACTTATAACATGATGTGAAACATTGTTCTAGGTGGTAACATAGCTAGTGATGGTGGTGGTGGTGGTGGTGGTCTGGCGATGGCGACGGCGCTCGCGATGATGGTGGTCGTGGAGTTTGAAGGTAGTAGTAATGGAATTTGCTTGTAAAAAAGGTGTGTTTGGTGTTGAAGGGTAGTGCTGATGGTGATGGTGATGGTGATGCTCATGGTGGTAATGAAGTTGGTGGTTCGGGTGGTGATGAGAAGATAATACAAAACTAAAATAGGCATTGGCATTCCATTCCAATTTTCAACATACCAAACATGCTCCAAATCTTATACAACCAGTGATTAAGTCCGAATGTGTTGCACCTCATGAAACAAGACCAAGAGACCTCAAGAAATTATCTATTATTAGAAAATCACATTCAACGCTATTAATCACTGAGCTACCCACGTGGGTTAAATATATGGAACATATCATATTTTTTCTAATTTCAACTGAAAATTTATCACTATCTCTATTGTCAATAAATATATGAACAAGCCAATCACCATTTAAAATTAGAAAAAAAAAATTACAGTAAAAAAAAAAAAAGCATATATAACTATATATAGATGAGAGAGAAAATAGTTTTCTCAAAGCTTGAATACAAATACATGACTTTCACTTACAACATCACTTTTAAAACAATAATACCAATTTCATACAATACAATCACAACAAAAACTAGGTCCTCATTTGCGACAAATCTTTGTGATGACAAGCCTTCGGTGGGTTGTACATTGAAAGTCACGTTTGGTGTGTTTTGTTCGGGGTGGTGATGTTGGTGAAGTTGGTGGTTTGGATGCTGATGTTAGAGAAGTTGATGAAGTTGGTGGTTCGGGTGGTCGGTTACCCCCTAGAACCATGCTCTACATCATGTTATAAGTGCAGAAGAAAAAGATGAATGAGGAAGATAGAGGAAAAAGAAACAAAAGATGAATGTTTTAGAATTTTTGAAATTAGTTTTCAAACAACTTTCGGCATACCAAAGCTGCCAATTACACGAAAAAGTAAGAAAGCGAGGTAGTGTAAGGTGAAGTAGGAAGTGAGGTGAAGAGAATGGAAAAAGAATGAAGTAGAATCATCAAGAATCGAGAAAGATATGAAGTCCGAAAGATGGCTCGAAGAAAAGTCAAAAACGAGAAGACAAGTCTTATTTTTTATCAACTTTCGGAGCTCCGATAGCATGCAAAAAGAGAAAGAACGAGACATGTGAGATGTGATATGAAAATTAGAATGTGAGTTGAATCCAACGACGTAAAAATGAAATGAAATGGAGTTATGACAAAGGAGATAGGACTTGAAATGGTGGTTGGTGGTGGTGGTTTGCTGGTAGGAAAATGTGAGTTTGTATCTTTATTTTGAAATTTTGGGCTAAAATGTAGTTTTTTTTAACGTTTTTCTTTTTAAATCTGACCGTTGGGGGAAAATTGATAGTAATTTAAATAGTATGGAGGTACGCGTGAAAATAAGAGTAGTCTGAAGGGATCATTGAAAATCATGACAAAGTATAGGGATAAAAATGAAATAATCTCAAACAAATATATAAAGCAATGGGTCTATGTCTAGTACCTTATTATCTAGGAAATTTATTGCCGCATTGCAAACGTTGTTCGAGGTCTTTCAGATGGTTCTGTTTCATCAAGAAAAATGTTTGGGAGCTTTAAAGGAATTTTAGGGAGTCGGCTTCACCCATTGATATAATATTTTAATTTTGATTTTTTTTTTTGAATTTTCATATAATTAGAGTTCAATTAAAGCTCTAAAATTAACGAGATGTATCATTGCTAGTTTCATCAAACTTTTTAATGGTTCGAATTTCACAAGGATAGTACGCCATAAAAAGATGGGTAGGTTACAAATATGCCCCATGAGATTTAATTAAAATACAAATCACTCTTATGGTTTTGAAAATTATATTTCACCTTTTGAGGTTTCTAATTTTATAACAAATTATCAATTTTATTAATAAATCATGAAATCAATCAATAATTTTTAATGATGTTAGAAATATATTTCAATTAATAATTTATTTAATTTTATTATTATATAGGAGAGCAATTATGAATTTTATTTTTTTAGTTAATTTTGTTAAATAAAATTTTTTTTAACAATAGAGTATTTGTAATTTTTCAAATTACAGGAAGCAGTCTATATTTTAAATGTAATTTTTCAAATTATGGAGAACAATCTGTATTTTAAATAAATTTCAAAGGTTGTATTTATAATTTATCCTAAAAAGAATTACCCAAACTATTTTAAAGTATATTTTATAATATATATTGTTAGACCTATTTATTTTGATGATTTGTTTAATTATGTTTTAATTTATTTGGAAGAGAAAAATAGAATCACATTTTATTTTGATGATTTATTTAATTATGTTTTAATTTATTTGGAAGAGAAAAATAGAATCAAAATTTATTTTAATAATTTAGGTGAAAGAAAAAATAGAATTAACATTTATTTTAATGATTTATTTAATTATATTTTAATTTATTTGAAAAAAAAAATAGAATCAAAATCTATTTCTCCTCCATTATGGGGATTGTATGTATTGGGCTTTGGGCTTGGTAGACTTATAGATTGATTGTGTTCGGCTTTATTTAACTCTCTAGTTATTGTGAACTAGTTTGTTTGATAATATAAATATTTTTTATAATTATAATTACTTTCTAATCTATTGTCAAAAATAAATAAATAAAAAAATAAAAAAATCTTAGTTAGAATTAAGTCGATCATAGTTAAGGATTTAATTTTATTTTCATCAATTTATTTTTAATCAATTTAATTTTGGAGTGGCGTTAAAAGAGAATAGATTTCAAATGTCAAGGTAAATCTGTTAATCATTTCCGATGTAGCCCAAAAAAAAAAAGAAAAAAGGAAGATAAATTTGCTAATAAACTTCTTTTAAGGCCGAAATTTTAGGGCCTAAAAAGAGGCTTTGAGACAACATTGTGACTGTAGTTTCAAGTCTATAATTAGGGGATTTTATCTACATTAAAAAAAATTTTAAGTACTCCTAATTTTTATGTACACTTTAATTAATTATTTAAAATTTTATTTTACTCTCATTACACCCCATTATCTTTCTCAAATTATCCTCAATGTAAACCCAAATAATAAATAATAAATAAACTAAATTATTTCAAAAACTTTTCAATACATAAAATAATTCTCAAATACAGAGAAAAATTTTTTTATGCACATAAGTATTATAAATACAAAAAAAAAAATCAAACTTTTACATAAGCATTATAAAACTTTTCAATACATAAAAAAAAAACTTTTACATTATAAATTATCCACAAGAATGCTCATAGAAAAGTCAAAATCAAACTTATAAGCACATAAGCATCAGTCATTGACAAGAAAAAGCAATTATCAAATAATGTACTATTTAAATGACAAAATAAAAGCAACTCCAATAATATGTTATTGTTAATCTAACTATTGGACCCATTAATTTTTGTCAAAAAAATGATATATAAAATAATTGATGGTACTCTACAAAAATTGTGAAATCCCTTTATATGAATACTCACCTCCTTTTTGATGAGTTGTTTCAAAAAACTATTCAGTGTGTTTGGTTTGACTTTTCTGAATTAAGTTTTTTAAAAACTGAATTTTTTGGTTTTCGTGTTTTTTTTTTTTGTTTTTAGTGAATATTTTTAAAATTTTAAACATTTTTTTTTTACTTTTTTGCATGCACCTTACTTAGATGTATTTAAAAATTAAAAAATTTGTGAAAAAATATTTTAAAAAATTAATAAATACATAAAAATACAAAAAAAAAATGTACTGAATTGTTTTTTTTTTTTTTTTTGTATTTTTAGTATTTAGTGAATTTTTAAAAGATTTTTTTTTTCAATTTTTTTACTTTTTAGGTTTATTTATGTTAGGGGTGTCTAAAAAGTAAAAAAAAAAATTTGCTTAAAATATTTTAAAAATTCAATAAAAACAAAAAATAACACGGAAAATAAGAAAGTAGAATTTTCTAAAAAATATTTTTGGAAACGAAAAATTAATCTCTTTATTCAATTTTATCATATTCATAATTCATTTAACCTAATCCATCAAACAAATAGAGATTATTTCATTTTTACCCCTATACTTTTACACGATTTTCAATGACCCCCAGACTACTCTTATTTTCACGCGTACCCCCATACTATTTAAATTACTATCAGTTTTGCCCCTGCCATCACATTTGAAACGAAAAATGTTAAATAAATTATATTTTAGCCCCAAATTTCAAAATAAAGATGCAAACCCACCATTTCCTACCAGCAAACCACAACCACCACCAACCACCACTTCAAGCCATTCTATCTCTTTCGTCATAACTCCGTTTCGCCTCATTTTTACGTTGTTGGATTCAACTCATGGTCTATTTTTCGTATCACATCTCACACGTCTCGTTCTTCCTTTTTTTGCATGCTATCGGAGCTCCGAAAGTTGATAAAAAAAAAAAAGACTTTTCTCATTACAAGAAAAAATACTTTTGGCGACCACCTATTTTTTTTGGTCGCAAATAGTCTACTTTCTACGACTAAAATCTAACTTTTGGCGACCACAATTTTTTGGTCACGGAAAATCACCTTTTGGCGACCAAAAAAAAAAGTTAGTCGCGAAAAGTATACCTATTGGCGACCAAAGGCTTTTTTGGTCGCGGAAGATCACCTTTTGGCGACTAAAAAAATGTTGGTTGCAGAAAGTATACCCTTTGGCGACCAAAGGCTTTTTTGGTCGTGGAGAGTATACCTTTTAGTGTCCAAAAAAATGTTGATCGCGGAAAGTATACCCTTTGGCGACCAAAAAAAAAGTTGGTCGCAGAAAGTATACCCATTGGCAACCAAAGGCTTATTTGGTCGCGGAAGATTACCCTTTGGCGACCAAAGAAAAAATTTGGTTACGAAAAGTATACTATTGGCGACCAAAGGCTTTTTTGGTCACGGAAGATTACCCTTTGGTGACCAAAAAAAAAGTTGGTCGCGGAAAGTTATGGCGGGATAAATTTTAAAAAAAAAACAGATACTACTGTAATTACATGCTATTTTTCTGTTTAGGCATTAAAAGTTTTATAAAATAATATATAACCCAATTTTTATGGGTTATATATTTTCTCTGCCAAATAAGAACAAGAAGCATGTTATTGGCAGAGTGGATTGGGTGCATGGTGACTCATTGGTTAGGAGTTCAAGTTCTAGGCAGCGCAAAAGAATTAATTTTTTTGGGTCAAGGCGCTGACTTTTGGCGACCAACTTATCTTTCGTTGCTAAAAGTTCCCTATTGGCTAATATGAATTGGACTTTCCGCGACCAAAAAAGTTGGTCGCCAATGGTCACTTTTTTTGGTCGCTAAAAGTTCCCTTTTGGCTAATATGAATTGGACTTTCCACGGCCAAAAAAGTTGGGCACGACTGGTCACTTTTAGCGACCAAAGGCTTTTTTGGTCGCAGAAAACTATCTGTCACAAGGCTTTAGCGACCAACTCGCGACCAACATATTTTGGTCGTGAAAAGGTTTTAGCGACCTGTCACGTCCCAAACCCGCCCCTATGGGTTTAGCACCGTAACCGGCCAGTAATCCGAGATTATCGAAGGCCTGCTTAACAGTAATACAGTGATACAGAGTACAGGGGCTGGCGGAAGCCAAAACAGTAATTAAAAGATGTTCAATGAGCTGTGACAGTCTGTATGCAAAAAGACTTTTCACATATATACACATTCATAACAGAACAGTCTATATATACATGTACAATATATACAATCATTCAGGACAGGGACTTAATCTCTATCTAAAACAGTACAGTACAAAAACATTCAGTCTATACAGAACATAATCAAGAAGGGAGAAAACTAAAACACCCCAAAAGCCCTAGCTTGACAGGCTCGGAACCTCGCAGTGAGGCACAGTGGTTGGCTTTGATAAAAGGGAGTCTAACCCACGCTCCTAGCTCCGGTCTGGTGCCTGTACACCTACATATATATATATGAGCAGTGAGCTAAAGCCCAGTTAATAATATAATGCGTAAAGAGGTTAAGAATGAATGTCATTTCAGTATTGAAAACAGTCAATTGATTCGGTGTATCAGTCATTCAGTCATAACAGTCATATGTGGTACATTCATTAGCAGAACAGTACAGTAAACAATAGGTCTTGAAAGACTGAACAGTCAAGGATGGCCATCAGAACAGTAAGCAGAAGTTCCAAGATAGGAACTGACAGAGATCTCTATAACAGTAGCAGTAACAGTAACAGTAGTTGCTAAGGATGCCACAATACAGTTCAGAATAGAGGACAAACATTCATTCAGTTAACAGTAAACAGTTCAGAAAACAGTTCCGTTGATCATTCAGAAAATATTCATTTTCGAACATATCTTCACAACATTGTTACTCACAGAGTTCTGGGCTACCGATAAGCTAGAGCGCGTCTCCGGATGCCAACCCTACACAGTTACAGAGTGAACACACACTAAGCTGCACAATTGGGAAAAATAATAACTTAATCCCTATCTTGATTTGGTGTGGTTCTACATCAATATCCTTATTAAGATGCCTTAAACTAGGCCTAAGAATGCCTAGAATGGAATGAGGATGCAAAGATGTACTTTAAAAACATTTTCAAAATTTTCAGAAAACAGAGGTCCCGCTCGAGCGTGGTTTTACTCTCTCGAGCGTACAGGCAAACACAATACTCCACTTGAGCGCGAGTTACCCCGCTTGAGCAAACTGTAAAACATGCTAAAAGTACTAGATGTGTGAAAATCACGCTCGATTGGGCGCTCGATACCCGCTCAAGCGTGTAACACAAGTCCTCGCTCAAGCGTCCAATACCCCGCTCGAGCGGACTGTAAAACAGCGTAAAGTGCTGGATGCAAGAATTTCACGCTCGAGCGCCAATCACTCCGCTCGAGCGTGAGTCCAAAATCTGGAATTTCCAGATTTGAACCTCAAGTTCAAAAACAAGTTTTAAAACACCAAATTCGATCCTCTTGGGCCAATTTTCTGGAAAACTCTTGTAAACTCATAATATAACATGTTTCAAAGATTAATTTGAGAAATCAAAGCCCAAAGGTGGTTCAATTGAATCCAATTTCAAACCAATTTTCATGAACATAACTCAAACATGACATGCATGAGTTTAAACCAATTCAAAACTTCAATTACTTGCTCAAATGCGCCTCAACTTCCAAAAACAAGATGAAAACATTGACTATAACAATAATATGAACATGCATGTACCAAAATTCCATGTAATCAACCTCAAAATGCAACAATGTAGACATGCATGCATGCATGATATATGCTACAATTCAACATTTTAGGACCAATTCTAGGCTCAACTCTTCAATTTAGAATGAACCATGCAAGAACTAACTTAAATACATCAATGAGAGGTTGAATACCCTACCTTGGGTCTTCAATCACAAGACTAGAAGCTCAATTTGGCAAATTCTCTGACAATTCCTCCAATTTCCAAGCAAACCATCAAGTTGAACTCAATTCCCTCACTCTCTCTCACTCTTGGTCGGTTATGTACTCAAAATGGCTGGTGCAATGCTATGAGATAAAGGCTCAATATGTTTTATATGAAGTGGGCCACTAGGCATAGCAAAGTGGCAATTAGTTCATCTCATGTAGTTTAACTTATTTTAATCTAATTTAATCATACCAAATCACATTTCAAAAAAGTATGCCATAAAATCACAATAATTATGATTAACACGTATCACTAATCAATTTTAGATTCGGCCGCCGATAAGGCCTTCAATTTGCAGTTTAAACATAAAACGTGAACGGATAGTTTAACAGTCAAACAGATATAAATGCACTTAAACAGATACAAACAATCAATCAGTTCAGGATTTCAGTCAATTCAGTCAATTATCATAATCAGTCTCAGTTTAACAGTAATCAGTGGTTTATCAGTAATCAGTGGTGAGGGTTGTCACACGACCAAATATGGTACTTTTCGCGACCAAACATGTTCGTCGCGGAAAGTGTTTTTTCTTGTAGTGTCTTCTCATTTTTGACTTTTCTTCGAGCCATCTTTCGGACTTCGTATCTTTCTCGATTCTTGACGGTTCTACTTTATTCTTTCACCATTCTCCTCACCTTACTTCCTACTTCGCCCTACATTACCTCACTTTCTCACTTATTCGTATAATGGGCGGTTTTGGTATACCGAAAGTTGTCCGAAAACTAATTTTGAAAATTTCAAAACATTCATCTTTTGTTTCTTTCTACTTCATCTTTCTTATTCTTCTTCTTCTTCTTCTTCTTCTTCTTCTTCACTTATAACATGATGTGAAACATGGTTCTAGATGGTAAGATAGCTAGTGATGGTGGTGGTGGTCTGGCGATGGCGACGGTGCTCGCGATGATGGTCGTCGTGGAGTTTGAAGGTAGTAGTAATGGAATTTGCTTGTAAAAAATGTGGGTTTGGTGTTGAAGGGTGGTGGTGATGGTGATGCTCATGGTGGTAATGAAGTTGGTGGTTCGGGTAGTGATGAGAAGATAATACAAAACTAAAGTAGGCATTGGCATTCCATTCCAATTTTCAACATACCAAACGTGGTCCAAATCTTATACAACCAATGATTAAGTCCGAATGTGTTGCACCTCATGAAACTAGACCAAGAGACCTCAAGAAATTATCTATTATTAGAAAACCACATTCAACGCTATTAATCACTGAGCTACCCGCGTGGGTTAAATATATGGAACATATCATATTTTTTCTAATTTCAATTGAAAATTTATCACTGTCTCTATTGTCAATAAATATATGAACAAGACAATCACCATTTAAAATTAGAAAAAAAAAAATTACAGTAAAAAAAAAAAGCATATATAACTATATATAGATGAGAGAGAAAATAGTTTTCTCAAAGCTTGAATACAAATACATGACTTTCACTTACAACATCACTTTTAAAACAATAATACCAATTTCATACAATACAATCACAACAAAAAACTAGGTCCTCATTTGCGACAAATCTTTGTGATGACAAGCCTTCGGTGGGTTGTACATTGAAAGTCACGTTTGGTGTGTTTTGTTCGGGGTGGTGATGTTGGTGAAGTTGGTGGTTTGGGTGCTGATGTTAGAGAAGTTGATGAAGTTGGTGGTTCGGGTGGTCGGTTGCCCCCTAGAACCATGCTCTACATCATGTTATAAGTGAAGAAGAAAAAGAAGAATGAGGAAGATGGAGGAGAAAGAAACAAAAGATGAATGTTTCAGAATTTTCGAAATTAGTTTTCAGACAACTTTCGGCATACCAAAGCTGCCCATTACACGAAAAAGTGAGAAAGCGAGGTAGTGTAAGGCGAAGTTGGAAGTGAGGTGAAGAGAATGGCGAAAGAATGAAGTAGAATCGTCAAGAATCGAGAAAGATATGAAGTCCGAAAGATGACTCGAAGAAAAGTAAAAAACGAGAAAACAAGTCTTATTTTTTATCAACTTTCGGAGCTTCGATAGCATGCAAAAAGAGGAAGAACGAGACATGTGAGATGTGATACGTAAACTAGACCGTGAGTTGAATCCAACGACGTAAAAATGAAATGAAATGGAGTTATGACAAAGGAGAGAGAAGGGCTTGAAGTGGTGGTTGGTGGTGGTGGTTTGCTGGTAGGAAAATGTGAGTTTGTATCTTTATTTTGAAATTTGGGGCTAAAATGTAATTTTTTTTAACGTTTTTTGTTTCAAATCTGACAGCCGGGGGAAAATTGATAGTAATTTAAATAGTATGGAGGTACGCGTGAAAATAAGAGTAGTCTGAAGGAATCATTGAAAATCATGACAAAGTATAGGGATAAAAATGAAATAATCTCAAACAAATATATAGAGCAATGGGTCTATGTCTACAATGGCGGAGGGAAGTAAGGCCTAGGGGGGTCACGTGCCCCCCCTAGATTTTGGGAATTTTTTTTTTTTTAAATTTTGTAAACATAAAGAAAATATGTTAAATAAAAAAAATTATAAAAATATTATTAGGGTGAAATGTCAATGACATTTTAAAAATTATGAGAACAATAATGGTTATTTTGATTGAAAATGAAGAGACTACTTAAACCATATTATTTATGAAATTTTTTGAATGTAACGGTGATGTCATTATTATTGACATGCAAGTATAAGTAATCTCACTATAAAGATATTTATTGTATTGTTAGTTACATTTGTCATGTGAGGTTCACTTTCTATGTGTTTATGTATTATTAGTTTGTGATATCACATATCAATGAAGACGTGGTATTACCATTATATTGAATTTTTAATCAAATTTGGTATAAATTTTTTTTTAACATTATATAATTTATTTTAAGACTAGTATCCATATTTTTTTTTGTATTATCCATGATACACTAGTTACAAATAACATTATTTTTCTGATATTTCTCGAAATCAATCGTAAAAACTTGCGTGATATATTTTTGCAAAAATTTTCAATATTGTAATTAATAAGTGCCCCCTCTAATTTAATTTTCTGGCTCCGCCATTGTATGTCTAGTACCTTATTCTAGGCAATTTATTGTCGCATTGCAAACGTTGTTCGAGGTCTTTTAGATGGCTCTGTTTCATCAAGAAAAATGTTTGGGAGCTTTAAAGGAATTTTAGGGAGTCGGCTTCACCCATTGATATAATATTTTAATTTTGATTTTTTTTTTTGAATTTTCAAATCATTAGAGTTCAATTAAAGCTCCAAAATTAACGAAATGTATCATTGCTAGTTTCATCAAACTTTTTAATGGTTCGAATTTCACAAGGATAGTACGCCATAAAAAGAAGGGTAGGTTACAAATATACCCCATGAGATTTAATTAAAATACAAATCACTCTCATGGTTTTGAAAATTATATTTCACCTTTTGAGATTTCTAATTTTATAACAAATTGTCAATTTTATTAATAAATCATGAAATCAATCAATAATTTTTAATGATGTTAGAAATATATTTCAATTAATAATTTAGTTAATTTTATTATTATATAGGAGAGCAATTATGAATTTTATTTTTTTAGTTAATTTTGTTAAATAAAAAAATTCTAACAATAGAGTATTTGTAATTTTTCAAATTACAGGAAGCAGTCTATATTTTAAATGTAATTTTTTAAATTATAGGGAACAATCTGTATTTTAAATAAATTTCAAAGGTTGTATTTATAATTTATCCTGAAAAGAATTACCCAAACTATTCTAAATTATATTTTATAATATATATTGTTAGACTTATTTATTTTGATGATTTGTTTAATTATGTTTTAATTTATTTGGAAGAGAAAAATAGAATCACAATTTATTTTGATAATTTATTTAATTATGTTTTAATTTATTTGGAAGAGAAAAATAGAATCAAAATTTATTTTGATGATTTATTTAATTATTTTTTAATTTATCTGGAAGAGAAAAATAGAATCAAAATTTATTTTAATGATTTATTTAAAAGAGAAAAATAAAATCAACATTTATTTTGATGATTTATTTAATTATGTTTTAATTTATTTGAAAGAGAAAAATAGAATCAAAATTTATTTTGTCCCATTATTTCTCACCTAAACCTTTATCCTAAATGTTGTTAGAATGTATTTAATATTTTATTAAATCAGGAGTTCAAACAGCCCAAAACAGAGGTTCAAATAGCCCAAAAACAGAGGTTCAAATAACCCAGCACAACAGCAGTTCAAAAGGTTAAAAAGGTTCAAGTGAAAGATATTCAAATTTGTTATGATGGAGTGGAAGATATTCAAATTAGTAATGATGGAGTGGAAGATATTCAAACGAATACAACGGATATAAATTCAAATGAATACAACGGCTAGAAACGACTATAAGTTTCATTATATATACCAAAACCTCTAATGTAAACAAGTTACAACAAAAAAAACCAGAAAATATTCTTTAATCTATAATCACTCACATCTATTCTCTGAAAAATTCTCTGAAAAGTGTTCTTCAATTTTTATTTACATCCTCTTTTAGAAATTATATACTGTGACGTATAGCTTTAAGCCCATCTTTCCTGTGTGAGGTTTACAGAAACATCAGAGCTTCATTTTTATATCTATCTTTGAGAGATAATTCTTGTAGCTTTCTGTGAAAGCAAAAACATCTTCTTTTCAACCTTGTAAAAGTGTAGTACACTTAATGTTCTTGACTTAGAAAGTCTGTGTAAAATATGTAGATGATTGCTCCATCTGTGAAAAGGTTGCTAGCACCTTGTGGAGCTAGAGTATAGTAGAAAATCTCAAGTGACGCTTGAGGAGTGGATGCAAGCCGAGTTGAAACCGAACCATTATAAATTTGTTTGCCTCTCTCTCCATTATCTCTTTATTTTATTTAAATTGCCATAACTATATTTCACATTTTCACTGTGCTAAAATCATTAACTGACATAGTTGTTAGAACACTTGTTTTAATTATTTTTATTTTATTAACTATATTTATCTATTGTGCTAGTCATAATTTTTATTAGGGTATTATTATTTTTATTTGTAAAAACCTAATTCACTCCCCCTCTTAGGTTGTCTTTTGGGTAACAATTGGTATCAGAGCCTAGACTCTTGTTTTAGATTTAACCATCTGGGAGTTTCGATCCATGGCAACCTTAGCTGAAGGACACGCCACAAATAGGCCACCATTGTTTGACGAAAACAACTATAGTCATTTGAAGGAGAAGATGACCCTATACCTACAAGCCACTGATTATGGCATGTGGATTATTGTCACCAAAGGCCCAAAATTTCCTACCAAATTAGTAGACAATATTAGTGTACCTAAAACTGAAGATGAATGTGATGAGAGGGATCATAAATTATTGCAAGCCAATGTTAAAGCCAAACTCACCATTGTTTGTGGATTAGACTCTAAGGAGTATAATAGAATTTCAAGTTGTGATTCGGCAAAAGAAATTTGGGACAAACTTGAGGTAACGTATGAAGGTACAAACCAAGTGAAGGAATCTCGTATTGATATGCTTGTTCATAGTTATGAATTGTTTAAAATGAACTCTGATGAATCTATTTCAAGTATGTTTACTAGATTTACTGAAATTGTAAACTCTTGGCAAAGCTTATACTAACAGTGAGTTTGTGAGAAAAATTCTTAGGTGTTTATCAAAGAATTGGGAAGCAAAGGTCACGGCCATTATAGAAGCCAAAAATCTCTCTACACTTGGATTAGATGAGCTTATGGGTTCCCTTATGACTCATGAGATCACCATGAAAGGACATAAGGATGTTAAAAACAAAAAGAAAAATGGAATTGCATTCAAAGCCTCATCAAATGAAGAAGAACATGAAAACACCAGTGAGGATGAAAGCTATGCCATGTTTAGTAGAAATCTCAAAAAGCACTTTAAGAAAAACAATTATAGAGGAAGAAGACCTTTCAAGAAAGAGTACAACAAAGATAACAAGAAAGAGCCTATTATTTGCTATGAGTGCAAAAATCTTGGACATATGAAGATGGATTGTTCAGAATTGAAGAATCATGGAAAAGACTACAAAAGAAACAAAAAGGCCATGGTAGCAGCTTGGGGAGAAAGTGAAGATGAAAAGCTCAAGTGACGAAATTGAAAATGAAGTAGCCAACTTATGTCTCATGGCTCTTGAAGATGAAGACTCTACTTAAGATGAGGTAACTACTCTTTATGAAGAACTTAAAAATGCATTCCATGAACTACAAGATGAATTTTGAAAAGTTTGTGCCAAAAATAATGTGTTGAAGAAATCTGTTGCATCTTTATCTATTAATGTAGAAGAATTAAAGAAAGAAAAAATTATTTTGAAAAATGATTTTGATACTATATCTAATGAGAAAACTACTTTAAAAAACATGTTGATGATTTAACAAAAATATTTGAAAATTTTGTAAAAGGTAAAGATAATCTCAACATGCTTCTGGGAAATTAAAGATGTGTTTTTGATAAAGCGGGTATTGGATATGACCCTATTAAGAAACAAAAGAATCTCAATACAATTTTTTAAAATGCACCTCTCATGACACACCCTCATATTACTTGTCATTATTATAGAAAGAAAGGCTATTATATATCTTATTGTCCATTCAAAAAGAATATGAACATGGAAATTAAAAAGATTTGGATTATTAAGGGATCTAACAAAACTAACCATGAAGGACCCAAGAAACTATGGGTACCAAAAACCAATACTTGATTGTCATCTTGTAGGTTTGCTTTAAGTCTAAAGCTAAAGAAGGGAAGTGATACCTTGATAGTGGATGTTCTAGATACATGACCGGAGATAAATTATTCTTTACTAAACTATCATCGAAAGATGGAGGATTTGTTACTTTTGAAGACAACAAGAAAGGAAAAATCATTGGTATTGGTAGCATCGGTATTTCTCCTAACCCTTCTATTGAAAATGTTTTACTTGTCGATGGACTTAAGCATAACTTACTTAGTATTAGTCAATTATGTGATAAAGGTAATCAAGTTATTTTTGATAAATCACATTGCACAATTGAAAGCACAAATGATCATAAAGTTTTATTCGTTGGTAATCGCCATGATAATGTTTATGTTTTTCATCTTTATGATCTCTATGCTAGTGATGTTAAATGTTTATATGTTAATAATGAAAATAGTTGGTTATGGCATAGAAGACTTGGTCATGCTCATATGGATTTAATTGCTAAACTTTTGAGAAAGGATTTGGTCATTGGACTTTCAAAAATTAAATTTGAAAAAGATCATCTTTGTAGTGCTTGTCAACAAGGAAAACAAACTAAAACATCATTTAAATCAAAATCTCATATTTCCACAACTAGACATTTACAACTATTGCATATGGATTTATTTGGTCTCTCAAGGACATCTAGTCTAGGTGGCAAACATTATTGTCTTGTTATTGTTGATGATTATTCAAGATTTACATGGGTTATGTTTTTAGCACACAAAGATGAAACATTTTCTTCTTTCACAAAACTGTATCGTAGAATTCAAAATGAAAAAGGATTTCTTTTTGCTGATATTCGAACCGACCATGGTAGAGAACTTGAAAATGAGAAATTTGAATTGTTTTGTGATGAGTATGGTATTGGACATTATTTTTCAGCACCTAGAATCCCTCAACAAAATGGTGTAGTAGAAAGGAAGAATAGAACTTTAGAAGAGATGAGTAGAACAATGTTTTGCGAAAACAATCTTCCTAAATATTTTTAGGCCAAAGTCGTTCACACCGCATGCTATATTTTAAATTATGCATTAATTAGACCTATTCTCAAAAAGACTCCTTATGAACTTTGGCATGATAGAAAGCCCAACATTAGTCACTTGCATGTTTTTGGTTGTAAATGTTTTGTGCATAATAATCGTAAGGATAACTTAGGTAAATTTGATTCAAAATCTGATGAAGCAATTTTTCTTGGCTATTCCTTAACTAGCAAAGCTTATCGTGTTTTTAATAAAAGAACTCTTGTTGTGGAAGAATCTATACATGTGGCATTTGATGAAACTAACATCTCTGCTCAAAAGCAAATTGTTAGTGATAATATAGATTTGGAACCAAATGTGGAAGATTCAAGTATCTACAAAGAAGAGAACCAACCATGTAAGTTGAACAAAGAGATTGAACAACCTATTCTCCCACCTCAAGAAGAAGGAGGAAACAATGATGATTTGCCAAGAGAATGGAAGTTTGTTCATAATCACCCTAAAGATTTAATCCTAGGTGACCGTACAAAAGGTATTGAAACTCGCTCTTCGCTTAGAAACATTTGTAGTAACTTGGCTTTTCTCTCACAGATTAAGCCTAAAAACTTTCAAGAAGTCGAATTCGATGAACATTGGATGATAGCTACGCATGAAGAGCTTAACCAATTTGAGAGAAACAAAGTGTGGGAACTTGTGCCAAAACCTAAAGATCATACCATTATCGGTACCAAATGGATCTTTCGAAACAAGCTTGATGAATCTGGCACAATTATAAGAAACAAGGTTAGACTTGTTGCACAAGGATACAATCAAGAAGAAGGTATTGATTTCGATGAAACCTTTGCTCCGGTTGCTAGATTAGAAGCCATTCGCATGTTACTTGCATTTGCATGTTTTAGAGATTTCAAACTTTATCAAATGGATGTAAAAAGTGCCTTTCTTAATGGTTTTACAAATGAGGAAGTTTATATTAAACAACCCCCAGGTTTTGAAGATCATGCTTTTCCAAATCATGTTTTTAACTATCAAAAGCTTTATATGGTTTGAAACAAGCACCTCGTGCATGGTACGAACGATTAAGTAAATTTTTGATTGAAAATAATTTTTCTAGAGGAATGATTGACACAACACTTTTTGTTAAAACTAAAAATGATGATTTAATTATTGTGCAAATATAGGTGGATGACATTATATTTGGTACTACTAATGAAACCTTGTGTAAGGAATTTGCTAAGTGTATGCAAGGTGAGTTTGAGATGAGCATGATGGGGGAACTAAATTATTTTCTTGGGCTTCAAATCAAACAATGTAAGGAAGGAATTTTTATCAACCAAGTTAAGTACACAAAAGAACTACTCAAAAAGTTTGGTATATATGACTCAAAAATAGCTGGAACACCTATGAGCACATCCATTAAGCTAGACAAGGATGAAAAAGGTAAGTCCATTGATCAAACAAAATATCGAGGTATGATCGGCTCACTTCTTTATTTAACTGCAAGTAGACCTGATATTATGTTTAGTATTTATATGTGTGCTAGATATCAATCAAATCCTAAGGAATCACACTTAGTGCTGTTAAAAGAATTTTTAGATATTTTGTTGGCATTCAAAATTTGGGACTCATTTATCCTAGAGGTGTTGCATTTGATTTAATTAGTTACTCGGATGCCGACTTTGCCAAATGCAAACTTGATAGAAAAAGCACCAGTGGCACTTGTCACTTTCTTGGTAACTCATTAATATCTTGGTTAAGCAAAAAGAAAAATTTTGTTACTTTATCAACGGCCGAAGCTGAATATATAGCTTCCGGAAGTTGTTGTGCCCAAATACTTTGGATGAAACAACAATTGGAGGACTTTGATTTGCATTATGATCATATCCCTATCAAATGTGATAATACTAGTGCCATCAATTTAAGCAAAAATCCGGTTCAACACTCATGAACAAAACATATTGAATTTCGGCATCATTTTTTAAGAGATCATGTTCAAAAGGGGGATATTGTATTTGAAGTTGTAAACACTGACAAGCAATTGGCGAATATTTTCACAAAACCCCTAAGCGAGAATTGCTTTAATTTTATTCATGGCAAGCTTGGAATGTTGATTTCTACTTAAAAAATTTTGTTATAACTGTGAAACTTGAATTTTTGTTAAAATGATATATGCGTATTGCTACATTGATATGGAAACATTTATATCAGTTGAATGCTCTCAAGTCCTTCATATATTTATTCTCCTTAACAGTTTACTATTCTCAACTGTGTAATTTTTTTGGGTTCTGCATCTTGAGGTAAAATTAACTTTGCATACATTGATTTTTTTTTAAAACCCTCATGGTATTTTTTTTGCATTACCATTCCAGCCACACCAATGTCTCATTAAGTTTAATTTCTACTGGTATTATTTTATTTTAATTTATTTCATTTTTTTATTTTGCTATTAGGTTTAATTTCTTTTATTTTTATTTTTATTTTTTTTCTCATTATTATATTTTGTTTGGGCTTAATTTTCTTATTTTTTTTCTACTTTTTAATTTCATTTTTCAGTACTTAAACATAAAAACAAAAACAAATTAAAATACAAATATTTACATCAAAAAAAAAAAAACACCTTTCATTTTTTTACAGTCATACACCGATCAAAATAAACATATTTACATAAAAAAAAAACCCTTCATTTTTTTACAGCCATACACCGATCTTACTTACTCGTCTCTTCCATCATTTTCTTCCTCTTTTTATCACCTTAGGAGGCCCTTGAAGGCCCTGCCCCCGTGCTTTCGTCGAGAGCGACGACTCCCCGCTGACTATCAAAGGCCAAGAACGACGTTGCTTCAAATCGGGCCATGGAGGTGGTCTCCTGTTTAAGCTCTTTATTTTCAGCCTTCAGTGCGCAAATCTCGGCTTACGCATCCTTGTACATGCGTTGGAGCATCGAGAGTTGGGCGTTGACCTGGTGGAGCTCACTTGTCCTGTTCTACAGTCGGTGAACCAATTTTGTGACTGTAGTCACCGTCTCCATACAGGACATCAGTGTAAAATGATTGGCTTCAATGTCTGATTGAGCTACCATTATTTGCTCAATCGACATCATAGGAAGGTTGGGAATAGTAGGAGCCAGGGCACTCAGCCCAACGGCGCTTACGGGATCATTCAGGTCTAGAAAGAGAGTAAGGGGACGAGACAAGGCCATGAAGTAGAAGAGAGAGATGTAATTGACAAGAGGGTCGTTTTTGGCAGCCTTTCTGCTCTGCTCAGTCTCTCTGTTCTATCTCTCTCACGTAGAAGAAGAAAGAGACGGAAATGAATGAGAAAGACGAAGGAGAAGAGAGTGATTAAGAAGAAGACGGAGGAGAAAAAGACAAAAGGGAGAAAGAGCCGAGGCCGTTGATTGACCCGTCTCGCTTTTGTCGGTCGGCTAACGCAAAAGCGAGGACGTATGTCTGACAAGATTTTCGACGGAAAAGAGAGAGGCGCGTGAATCATATATATATGTATATATGTTTTGAATTGTATAGATACCATTTATCACTATCATTTTCCTCCTCCTCCTCCTCCTCCTCCAGATTCTGACCTATGATTTCCTTTTGATAATGTCACAAGGGGAGAAATTATATGATGTTATGTATTATGGTATTATTTTGTTATGATATTATGTATTATGGTATTATTTTCAAATTATGGTATTATTTGAAAACTAATATGATGATTATGTATTTATAGTTTGATATCTTAGTCTCATATCATGTCTCTAATTAAAGCTTATTTATTACACATGTGCTAACCTATGTATTTAGAAATGAATTCAGGGAGCATGACTTGAGGGGGAGCTTTTCTTACTCCCAAATCAAATCAAAATATCATTGTGTGCCATCATAAAAAACGGGGAGATTGTTAGACTTATTTGTTTTGACGATTTGTTTAATTATGTTTTAATTTATTTGGAAGAGAAAAATTGAATCAAAATTTATTTTGATGATTTATTTAATTATGTTTTAATTTATTTGGAAGAGAAAAATAGAATCAATATTTATTTTAATGATTTATTTAATTATGTTTTAATTTATTTGAAAGAGAAAAATAGAATCAAAATTTATTTTGTCCCATTATTTATCACCTAAACCTTTATCCTAAATGTTGTTAGAATGTATTTAATATTTGATTAAATCAAGAGTTCAAACAGCCCAAAATAGAGGTTCAAACAACCCAAAAACAAAAGTTCAAACAGCCCAGCACAGCAGCAGTTCAAAAGGCTCAAAAGGTTTAAGTAGAAGATATTCAAATTTGTAATGATGGAGTGGAAGATATTCAAATTAGTAATGATGGAGTGGAAGATATTCAAATGAATACAACGGCTATAAACGGCTATAAATTCAAATGAATATAACGACTATAAATGGCTATAAACGGCTATAAGTTTTATTATATATACCAAAGCCTCTAATGTAAACAAGTTACAACAAAAAAAATCAGAAAAATATTCTTTGATCTATAATCACTCACATCTATTCTCTGAAAAATTTTCTAAGAAGTGTTCTTCAATTTTTGTTTACATCATCTTTCAGAAATTATACACTGAGACGTATAGCTTTAAACCCATCTTTCCTGTGTGAGGTTTACAGAAAAATCAGAACTTCATATTTACATCTATCTTTAAAAGATAATTCTTGTAGCTTTCTGTGAAAGCAAAAACACTTTCTTTTCAACCTTGTAAGAGTAGAGTACACTCAGTGTTCTTGACTTAGAAAGTCTGTGTAAAATCTGTGGAAGATTGCTCCATCTATGAAAAGGTTGCTAGCACCCCGTGAAGCTAGAGTATAGTGAAAAATCTCAAGTGAAGCTTGAGGAGTGGACGTAGGCTGGGTTGAAGCTGAATTACTATAAATTTGTTTGCCTCTCTCTCTCTTATCTTTTTATTTTATTTAAATTGCCATAACTATATTTCACATTTTCACTGTGATAAAATCATTAACTGACATAGTTGTTAGAATGCTTGTTTTAATTATTTTTATTTCATTAACTATATTTATCTATTGTGCTGGTCATAATTTTTATTGGAGTATTATTATTTTTTTTTGTAAAAACCTAATTCACCCCCTCCTCTTAGGTTGTCTTTTGGATAACATATATAATTTGATATTATATATATATGTGTGTGTGTGTGTGTGTGTGTGTGTGGTGATCATTCACTAAAGCCTTTCTCTTATTATAATATATATATGTAAGTTAAATTATAATATATTATTTATAATAATTTTATATAAACACTTAAAATATATAAAAACACATAAAATTATAAAATAATACATATTATAGTATTATTAATTTAAAGGTGTACAAACAAACACTCTTTATTTTACATCTTTATTTGAATACTACTATATTATTAAGGGCAAATTACCAACATCCTCTTCGAGATTTGATTAAAATACAGATTCCTCCTGAAGTTTTGGAAATTATAAATTGCCCCTTGAGGTCTATATTTGCATAACAAATTGTTTGTTATGCAAATATAGACCTCAAGGGGCAATTTGTTATGTAAACATAAATCTTAGGAGGCGGGATGTAATTTCTCAAACCTTAGAAAGGAATCCATATTTTAGTCAAACCTCGAAGGGTATTGGTAATTTACCCTATTATTAATCTTCTTGTTCAATTTTACCATAGTCATAATCAATCTAACCTTATCTGTCAAACAAAAATTGAGTGCAATGGGTCTACTAGTACCTTATTATCTGCGCAATTAACTGTCGTGTTGCAAACGTTGTTCGAAGTCTTCAATTAACAATTCCACAATTCAATTTGCTTTTAATATTACCATTCAATTTCACCATTCAATTTCACCATACTCATAATCATTTTAACCTTATCTGTCAAACAAAAATTGAGTGCAATGGGTCTACTAGTACCTTATTGTCTGGACAATTAACAGGCGTGTTGCAAAATGTTGATATTATGAATTTTTTTAATAAAATAATACATTTTATAGTAAGGTTCATATGGTATGCACCCACACCATAGCAATTTCCAAAAAATTATTTACTGTCGTATTGCAAATGTTGTTTGAGGTCTTTCAAATAACTTTTTAGGGTAAATTATAAATACATTCCTTGAGATTTGATTAAAATATAAATTGTCTTTTATAGTTCTAAAAATTACATTCTATCCTCCGAGATTTCTAATTTCATAACAAATAGCCCATTTTATTAATAAATCATCAAATTAATTAATAGCTTGTAATAATGTTAGAAATATGTTTCAATTAACAATTTAGGTAATTTTATTATTGTATAAGAAAGCAATTATGAGTTTTATTTTTTTAATTAATTATGTTAAATAATTTTTTTTAAATAAGGGATATTTATAATTTTTCAAATCACAAGGGTAATTTATATTTTAAGCAAATCTTATGGGATATGTATATAATTTACATAACTTTTTAATGGTTCAAATTTCACAAGGACAACACGGCATAAAAAGAAAGGTAACTTACAAATATACCCTATGGCCATGTTTGATTGGGTGGATTAAAGCATGTGATTGGGATTATTAATCCGTAGATCCAATTATCACTACAAAATAATTGACATATAGCAGCGGCCAAAACCGCCGCTAGAAGTACTAAAAAGTGTCGCTAAAAACTTGCACACTTTTACCAGCGGTTTGAATAGCAGCGGCCAAACTGCCGCAATAGCCCCGTCAGCATAGGTTTATTGTGACACTTTTCTCAACCACTGGTATAAATATTTTTCTTGCGACGGTTGATGTAGCGACAGTTGTAAACGTCCATATATCTCAAATTTACCCATTGCTTATATACCTTTATAGCGACGGTTTGACTATTGCTACAACATTTGCTTTTGTGACATTTTGTCCACTGCTACCATATTTTGACTCTATTCCATCAATTTTACACTGTCACTATAGCCATAGAATTTTTTTGAATTTTATTTGTAGCGGCGGTTATTAATCGCAATTATGGGCTATGTTTTACTATTCAATTACCAATATTATATAGATTGAAATTTTCAATGGTTTGCTAACCGTTAATTATTGTCTCCCACTTATCCCTACTTACATAATCACCATTATATATCTATAAATGCACTATGTTATTCTAATAGCTCAACACTCAATAATTCTAAAAGGTAAAAGAGTTTGCATTTCATAATCTCAAAATGTTCAAAACATCTTAATGAAAAGGTTCATTACATAAGTTTGTCATATCAAAATAGATCAAATGTTTCTAATAAACTAATAGCTACACCATACTCCAAAAGGTACATATAAAGTTGTCATGTGACAATAGTACTTAAAAGAATTACTCAAGATGCCATTTTATAAAGACCTCCATGAAAAATGTTCAAATGGAGTAATGACGTCCATTTTGATGTTTTCATATTGTTCTATTTCCTGCAATGAAAAACGATTTCCATTTTGATGCTTTCATATTGTCTTGTTTCCTGTAATAAAAATGATTGAATGAGCATAAGTATCATTTTCAATTTGAAAATCTATAAATCACATAATACAACATAGATGAATGATTATTTGTTGGTCTTGGAGCATTACTCCATATCTCTTTCACTAGACACTCATGAAAATTGATCTTCTAGGGATTAATTATTTTATAGCAAATTTATTTTATGTTCAATCTAAGAACTAGAACATATATATGATTCTGATTATTCAAACATTTAAAAAAGCAATATCAATAATAGAATTAACCAAAAAAATTAAGATAACCCTTCATAACTACATAACAATTTATTCAACACTACCAAGAACCAAACTTAATATAGTAACAGATAGAATCAACAAGCTATAAGGCATATATAGATAGATAGCTTAGTACCAGTTGTGCAAGCTCCATTGATGGTGGTAGCTCTGTTTTATTTCCCTATTTTTTGGTAGCTGTTGTTGGTGTCTTACAAATGTTGAGGGGTGCTAACAAATGATTAGGTAGGCCTCGTGGTGTCAATCTAGTTGCGATAATGTTGGCTTACATGATGCCCTTTACACTCCTCCCCTTTTATTGATGTACTAACATATGTTATGTATGATTTTCTCATCAATGAAGTTCTTTTTTACCTGGTACAAACATATATATAAAATATTGTTGTAGAGGGGCTTCTTCAATGGTGGGTAGGCACCAAATTCAAACAGTTGATTCTCAAAAATTGGAAACTAGTTCCTGCAGACGCGCCCGCGTGGGCCTCGTGCTATAGTTCGGACTCGATTTGTGTCACGGTTCTTAATCTGAACCAAAGAGTCCAAATCCGGCAAATCGTTTTGAGAAATAGATTTTTTGAAAATGAGTGCCAAACATGGACTGCTTTGCCAGATACAGAGTCGCCACCTAAATATTTTAAAATGGGAGAATTTAGGAAACCCTGACTCGGTGCCAAAGGCACGTGTCCGTCATTGCCAAAGTTGCCTCGGCTCGGGAGCTTGGGTACGATTGGGGAAGGTCAGCTATGAGCACCCCCTCTCGCCCGGTCTGAAGATCGGCCTCTACTAACCGTGATATCTAGTTTTGAAAACTTTATGCGTTCTTATTCTGGTTATTAGCCTAGATTTACTATGTGATGCGCACAGCATACAAGTATAGACTAGATTGCCTAATTTGGAAATAAACATTGCACATCCGTTTGTCTTGAAAAACATTTTGGAATTTGCTACTCGCAAGTAGGCTAAAACACGGATTTCAACGAGTTTTTCCAACTCAAACAACCCAACCTTCACCCACAAGCATTCAAACAGTTTATCACATAAGCATCTAGCCACATGATGAGCATGCTGTCATGATAGCATTCACACTCATGCGAGATGCTAAAGCATAAATACTTACATCATACTCCGTGCCAAAACAATAAACTAGTTAGCAAACATGCGTGGTCCTAGTTCATGTCAATTTGACTAATGCAACACATACAGGATGCAATTAGAGTAGGCTCGGCTAACCTAAGCATGGCATGTGAAATGCAGTCCATTGATGCATGTATTCAAATCGGAATTGAAGTACAAATGTAGTTAGCATGATGTACCGAGCCTGATGCATGCAATACAAATGCATGAATGCACGTATGCATAGCATAAGGTATGCTAATTTTAAATATGCCCTAATCTACCATCATAAGCAGGTAAATAAAAGGGAAGAAAGACTTGAAGTTGGAAGACATACACACACTCACGCACTTATTACACAATTGCCCTCACTCGGAGGGACCAAATAAATATTACAGTCCGAATAATAAACAAATAAATTATTACAGAATTTCTAATTTACTTAACAGAATGAATGTAAAAAAAAAAAGGTAGCCACGGCCCCTGCCTCGGGATGCGCGAATGATGCATGCTCGAACCCGTCTTGTCCGGAAAGCCCGTACCATACCATTACTACCTCTGTTTTCACTGTCTTGCTTCTCTGAAAAATTCCAAAGCTCTGGGACAGATTCCTTTCACACTGCAGAATACCATCGGTTGGAGTAAATTGCCACCGGCAGTGTATAATTTCCGTCGGCTGATTTTGGAGTCACCGGCCATTCACCAATGGCTGGTCGGCACTTAATTCTGCCGGTCGGCAGCAACTTCCTGCAGAAGACAGTTTTGACAGCAACAGAGGACAGACAGCATATGGCATGGGATTTTAGGCACATGTAAGCATGCTCATGTTCCCCATCATGTATTGAACTCAGGGAAGCATGGCCCTCGATCCTCGAGCCATCAGTTGTGTATGATAACCCAAGGGATCAAGCTTGCCATTTGATATAAGAATGCATGTAACACACAAATGAGGACCAAGGCCTTATCATGTCGAAGTCAAAGGCCCCGGTGACCGAGAGTTAAGACACGTTGCATCACTTATAGTATGAACGCTCCTTAACCCTCACACTTGGTTTGACACCCCAAACCAAGTAATGCAATGCATGTTATGCAAACATGACTTAAGAAATGCAACATGAGATCAAGATCCAAGGCATGCCAAATGCCATACAACTACTATGGCAAGTATGCAATGCTAGGCATGCAAGATGCAAATGCAATGCAAACATAAACGGTTTAGGCAATGGGATCATCATATTACAACACCTCATGAAGCAACCATGCAACAAACATGAGACAAACATGCAATGGTGGCCTAAAATAGTAAAGGGGCAGACTTCAATCCACCTCAAAACAGTGGCCAAAAGTGCCCAAAATGATGGACAAACACTCATGCCAACATGCAAGCCAATGGACCTAAGGCTAAGGCACAAAAAGGGGCACTTTACTTCTGCCAATATGACCATTCATGGCATGAATTAGACAAGTAAGAACAGAATTTTAGCATGCAAAAATGGACTCCAAAATCCACTAATATGGCAACTTAAGTGGCTCCAATGAGATGCATGCACCAAAATCCACTAATGGTGAAAGCAGTCTTCTCCCGGTCTTCGAGTGCCATCACTATCTGATTGTAACCTGAGGAGCCATCCATGAATGAAAGCAAAGCATGCCCCGCTGTAAAATCCACCAACTCATCAATATGCGGCAGGGGAAAGTCGTCCTTCGGACTAGCTCTATTCAAATACCTGAAATCCACGCATACTCGGATCTTGCCATCCTTCTTTGGCACTGGAACAATGTTGGCCAACCAAGTCGGGTATTCGGATACCAACAGGAAGCTTACATCAATTTGCTTGGTGACCTCTTCCTTAATTTTGATGGCCCAGTCCGGACGAATCCTTCTAAGCTTCTGTTTGATCGGTCGGGCCTCGGGGTCAAGAGGGATCCGGTGTTGTACAATCTCAGGATCGATTCCAGGCATGTCTTTGTAGGACCACGCGAAAACGTCTTTGAAATCTTTTAATAAAGCGACTAAGCGCTCCCGTTCCTCTGAAGACAACGTGGACCCGATCTGGACCAGCTACGGGTCCTTCTCAGTACCAACATTCACAGTAGTGATTTCATCCATTAAGGGTTTAACAAATCTTTCCTGCTCTTGATCAATTAATCGTTGCAAAATCGGAGGAATTTCTTCCTCGTTGTTTTCATCAAAATTTTGAAAATCCTGATTTAAGCAATAAATCAAAGGCACAGAAAAATACTCAGAAACCACATCCACCTCATTCTCATTAAATACTTCCAAGCCGTCCGATTCTTCTGTTAAAACAGACTCAAAAGAGAAAGAAAATGACGACCTAGACAGGACTGTGGCATCCGGGTTATCACCCCCAGGAATACCGGACTCAGACTCAGTTGAGCTGGAACCTGATTCCGACTCACAAGATTCGGTGGAATCAGATTCCGGCTCACTACCTGACCCGGTGCTGCTAGATAAAAATCCCTCTTCATATTGCCAAACGAGAGAGGGTGCGATGGATGCATCCAAAATAGTTGATGGTAGGCCCACAGCCGTTTCATTCCCGATCATGCATACCGAGGAGTTATCCCCCAAGCACTTCTGTTCGATCGGAGGATCTGAAAGTAGACATGTTAGTGCTACCCCCATTTCATTTTCAGCGTCCTCGGACTGCACTTCCTTACTCTGCTCAGCCTCAGCCGATAGATCTGCTTGCCTTTCGGCGATGTCATTCTCAGGTAACTACAGGTCAAAGAAAATCTCAAACCCCGGTACGCGCTTCCTCTCTGCGTTCAGCCACGGCTCTGGGAAGCCACAGAACGGAAAGTCCTCCCTCTCCCGGACGAAGCGTCCGTTTAGGGTACCCTGAATGGGCCGGTGCATTAGGTCAAAGGGCTTCCCCATTTGTTTCTCTCTGGCTCTTTCGGCCATCTCCTTTCCTTTCCTTATCCAGTCCTCTTTGGTGGGTAGATAACCCAATCCAAAGGTATGAGGGTTGTGTGGCACTTCGGCCAATGCCGCGACGCCTTTCCGACCGCTCTTTCCCAATCCCATCCCGGGGATGTGCTAGAGCTTGTTCATGAGATAGACTGCTTGAGCACTGACATATACCCCTTCATTAGCTGCCATAATGTCCTGTACAACCCGAGCCTCAGCCAAGGTAAAACCTGATATGAACACATCTTCCATACCGTGCTCGATTTCTAGAACAGGCGTAGATACCTCCGGCGGCGGATGAATTGATGATTTTCCGAAAACAATGGCTACTCCCTTCCCATAGGGGTATTTCACCACTTGATGTAGGGTGGAGGAGACCGCCTTTACCTGATGCAGCCACGGCCGCCCCAAAAGTAGGTTGAACGTTGCAGGAACCTCCAAGACATGGAAATCTATCTCATGCTGTCCCGGCCCAACCTTTGTTTGAATCTTAACTGTCCCCATTACTTCCCGGCTTGTGTTGTCATACGCCCGAATCACCTGGGCCGTTGGCACAAAGTCCGCGATTTTCAGACCGATCGCGTAGGCTGTCCTTGCCGGACAGACGTTGATGGCGGACCCTGTGTCGACAAGCACCACGGGTATCCATTTATCTCTGCACTCCACAGAGATGTAGAGTGGCTTGTTATGGTTCGCACCCTCGGGTGGTAGTTCTTTGTCAGAAAAGGTCAGTATCGGGGTAGCTCCTCCCGAAAAGACTAGGCCCACCAGCTGTTCGGGCGTGGTGTCTATAGAAAGCTTGGCTTTGTCCATGGCTGAAAGGACAGCCGGCCTATGTACTCGAGAAGCCATAAGCAGCCCCCAGATGGAGATGTCTGCTTGTATTTTCTTCAATTGTCTCAATACGGCCTCGTCCTCGAGTTGTTTTTTCTTTTGCTTTTCTGCCTCCCTATCTTTTCCAGACGCCTCTGGTTGATCTAGGTGTGGAGGCTTGAAATACCGTCCACTCCTAGTCATGTGATCGACTTCGCCGATATACCAGGTATCATCTGGTTGGTTACTCCCCCAATCTTCGTCTGTGTGGGCAAGACATAGATCCTCATCCTCCCACCACATTCCATCTGCTGCTGACAGGCACCTGTCCGGTTTTGGCATGACTGTTCTTATACTTGCAGCACCTTCTATTCCTATGCTCGCGGCATTCTCCTTTTCTGTACTCGCAGCAGTCTCAATCCCCACATGGGCTTTTGCCTTCCTGACTCTCTCGAAATCTTCGAATCTCCCCTGTTCCGACTGTGTCAATGCAGCCGACTGTCCAATAATCCCCGTACTCGAAATTCTCCAATCCCGAGCGAAATTCTCGGCACCGGCGCTCTCCGGCGATGCACTCTGTTCTTCAACCCTTCCGGCTGCCACTGATATTCTTGCCCCCTGCCGGGCCTTGTTGCGGCTGAAACTCCTCCACCACATCTGGTTGGTTGTCTAGCCATCCTGTAGCCTCTGTTGATTCCTCATAATCGAACCAGTTGACGGCTAAGTCCTCTGGATCTTGGTTACTGTAAAATTGGAGCTTGGCGAGGTCCTCTTCCACAGCCGTTGCATCATCCGTTCCCTATCCCAGACTGTCCCCTTGGATCACACACAGCTCCCCCTCTGTTGGTAGTTCCATATCTGGCCTGTCTTGGCCTATTGACAAAATGTAGTCACTCGGACTATAAGCATTCCCAACACCACTCCCAGATTTCGCAGACTCTGGCTCAACAGTCCTCTTCTCCCTTGAAGTCTTCTCTCTCCTGTTCTCAATAGTCACCACCGTTGCCTTAGGTTGGGCTAGGGAGATGTCCATCATGCACAAATTGGTGCAATCGGGAAGGAACACTTCCGGCTTAGGCAGGTGGGAAGGAGTGATATAGATGCTAGGATTGTAAGGCACAACCCCGGCTTGGATGAAGTTGACTCTTTTGGGTGGTGGAGTTTGGTTATGTGTGGGGAGAGGGTTTGTGGTAACATTGGGTTTCTCGGGAGGCAAAATCACCCCGTTGTGGATGAGATCTTGAATCTCATGACGCAATCGGAAGAACAGGTCGGTGTCATAACCGTGCTGTTGGTGAAATGCACAATATTTAGAGGGGTTGTGGGTAGCGGAGAGTCTTTCTGGTAAGGGCCGCGGCTCTAGGGGCTTCAAATGCCCCTTTCTGATTAAGACCCCCAAAGCTTTGGACAGGGGCATATAAAGTGGAGCGAAGGTTCTGGTGTTTTTGGGTGGGTATTTGACTGTTTATGGGTTGCTTCCGGACGCACCGGAGAATGGTACGGCTACCATGGTTCTTGGGGGAGGGTTGGTGGTGACCATACTCACTTCGGAGGTCCTGGTAGTTGTAGCGCCACTCGGGCCTGCATTAGTGTTACGGTTGAAAGTTCTGCGGGGCTGCTCCCAGTCATTATCAATCAATCCTTGCTTTAAGGCATCCTCAATCTGCACCTCCATTTCATGTAGGTCAGAAAAGGTAGGGAAGGGGAGTACAATCATCTTCTGCATTAGCTTCGGTTGAAGATTGCGCACAATTATCCGAATCTGGTCTTTGTCTGTGGGCCTTAAGGTCATCATCGAAGCCTTAGCCCGCCATCTGGTTACGAATTCTGAGAAGCTCTTTTTGGGTTCTTGCCTCGTTGTCTCGAGATCCCGGGTCGTAATCTCGATTTGTGTATTGTATGAGTACTGCAAGATGAAGGCCTCAGCCATCTCATCCCAACTTCTCATGACGTCATCCTCCAATTTGGCATACCATATGGCCGCTACACCCGACAGGGTCCGGCCAAATAGAGACAGCTTCTGCAGTCTAGTGAGGCCCATTGGCCTTAGGATGTCTGAAAACAATCTTAGGTGCACCATGGGGTCTCCAGACCCATCAAATCGATCAATGTGCGGCATCTTGAATCTGTCAGGCAGCGTCACGGCTGCGTCGGTATACCCATCTTCGATGTCAGGGATGGTCTTGACTCCCTGGGATCTTTTGAACATCTTTTCCAACTTACTCAATTTTAAGGCTGTGGGGTCAATTTTGAACTCAAAAGGAGAGTCCGGTATATTGACAGGCGTGGGTGCCTTGGATAGTTGTGGCGGAATCGGGGGCGGAGCTGGCCCCGTTGGAAGGTCGGTATCCTCTTGGACGTTCCGGGTATTTGGTGTTTCTTCGGGTATCGGAACCCTTGGTGGGGGAGGAACTTGTTGCGAAACAGATGCTCCGTTTTGCTGTTGTAACCTCACGATTAACTCTGCTTGTTCGCTCACAACCGTGGCCTGCTGCTTGGTGAACTCTGCCTGCCGAACAGCATCCTGCTGCATCATCTTCATGCTTTCTTGGAGTTGGCGCACCATCTCCTCTAAACTAGCCATACTGTTTTGTTCTGACTGAATTGTCGGTATATGTTCCCTCTCTGTGGGTGAAGCAGAACCCTGATCCCTACTGTACACAGGTGGGGTAGACAAAGCCCTCTGTACTGACTGTTGAACTGATGCCCTCTTCCTAGCTGTCCTCCGTCTAGTAACCGGGGGTAGAGAGTGGTACACTGGTTGCCCGTCTACCAGATCTTCAGATCGATGGAGCCGACGACGTCTAACCCAGAGTGCTTGGGGAATATCTACCGGGTTGGAAGCAATGGTGCTAAACTACCTAGCAAAAAGATAAATAAAGCAATAAACAAACAATCGGACAGCATAACGGCATAAAATAAACACATACAACGCACAGTTGGGCATTCATAATACACAGTTGGTAAGCCGAACACACTGTTCGTTGATACTGATCACTGTTCCCCAGAATCACTGTCCCCAAAAATTGAACCTGATATCCGCAGATAACTGATTCTCAAAACACTGAACTGGTGCCCGCAGGCCTGATGCCCAAACTCGCAAACTGATATATGCACCCTGTAGAGACACACTCTAACAACACATAACAGATAATTGAGAGCCAAAACACCCCTATGGAGGGGTAAGGTTTCCCTGTCTTATTTTGTCAGGAGCTAGGGTTTCACTACACACGCAGCGATTTTCAAACAACCTAACATCGGGTAAGCAACCTGTCCTAGCTTGGAATGGTCACTATGGATTTCGATATGCACTAGGTCGAATGGTCAAAAAGGGTGCCCCGGAAAAATCGGGGTTTGTGTTCCCATGCTGTCAGAGCCCATAACCGGTCAGCCTTATGGTCATGCCTTGACAAGACAAGCCTCCGGCAAACCATTCAGGAATGGCAGATGGCAAACACGGTGTCCTATGCGCACCAATGCACATGCAATGCAAAGAGACACATAAATGAAATCAAAACAGGATATCACGAGTTCGAGTCAAGCACTCTAAAATCCCCAGCGGAGTCGCCAGAAACTGTAGACGCGCCCACGTGGGCCTCGTGCTATAGTTCGGACTCGATTTATGTCACGGTTCTTAATCTGAACCAAAGAGTCCAAATCCGGCAAATCGTTTTGAGAAACAGATTTTTTGAAAAGGAGTGCCAAACATGGACTGCTTTGCCAGATACAGAGTCGCCACCTAAATATTTTAAAATGGGGAATTTAGGAAACCTTGACTCGGTGCCAAAGGCACGTGCCCGTCATTGCCAAAGTTGCCTCGGCTCGGGAGCTTGGGTACGATTGGGGAAGGTCAGCTATGAGCACCCCCTCTCGCCCGGTCTGAAGACCGGCCTCTACTAACCGTGATATCTAGTTTTGAAAACTTTATGCGTTCTTATTCCGGTTATTAACCTAGATTTACTATGTGATGCGCACAGCATACAAGTATAGACTAGATTGCCTAATTTGGAAATAAACATTGCATATCCGTTTGTCTTGAAAAACATTTTGGAATTTGCTACTCGCAAGTAGGCTAAAACACGGATTTCAACGAGTTTTTCAACTCAAACAACCCAACCTTCACCCACAAGCATTCAAACAGTTTATCACATAAGCATCTAGCCACATGATGAGCATGCTGTCATGATAGCATTCACACTCATGCGAGATGCTAAAGCATAAATACTTATATCGTACTCCGTGCCAAAACAATAAACTAGTTAGCAAACATGCGTGGTCCTAGTTCATGTCAATTTGACTAATGCAACACATACAGGATGCAATTAGAGTAGGCTCAACTAACCTAAGCATGGCATGTGAAATGCAGTCCATTGATGCATGTATTCAAATCGGAATTGAAGTACAAATGTAGTTAGCGTGATGTACCGAGCCTGATGCATGCAATACAAATGCATGAATGCACGCATGCATAGCATAAGGTATGCTAATTTTAAATATGCCCTAATCTACCATCATAAGCAGGTAAATAAAAGGGAAGAAAGACGTGAGGTTGGAAGACATACACACACTCACGCACACTTATTACACAATTGCCCTCACTCGGAGGGACCAAATAAATATTACAGTCCGAATAATAAACAAATAAATTATTACAGAATTTCTAATTTACTTAACAGAATGAATGTAAAAAAAGAAAGGTAGCCACGGCCCCTGCCTCGGGATGCGCGAATGATGCATGCTCGAACCCGTCTTGTCCGGAAAGCCCGTACCATACCATTACTGCCTCTGTTTTCACTGTCTTGCTTCTCTGAAAAATTCCAAAGTTCTAGGACAGATTCCTTTCACACTGCAGAATACCATCGGCTGGAGTAAATTCCCACCGGCAATGTATAATTTCCGTCGGCTGATTTTGGAGTCACCGGCCATTCACCAATGGCTGGTCGGCACTTAATTCTGCCGGTCGGCAGAAACTTCCTGCAGAAGACAGTTTTGACAGCAACAGAGGACAGACAACATATGGCATGGGATTTTAGGCACATGTAAGCATGCTCATGTTCCCCATCATGTATTGAACTCAGGGAAGCATGGCCCTCGATCCTCGAGCCATCAGTTGTGCATGATAACCCAAGGGATCAAGCTTGCCATTTGATATAAGAATGCATGTAACACACAAATGAGGACCAAGGCCTTATCATGTCGAAGTCAAAGGCCCCGGTGACCGAGAGTTAAGACACGTTGCATCACTTATAGTATGAACGCTCTTTAACCCTCACACTTGGTTTGACACCCCAAACCAAGTAATGCAATGCATGTTATGCAAACATGACTTAAGAAATGCAACATGAGATCAAGATCCAAGGCATGCCAAATGCCATACAACTATTATGGCAAGTATGCAATGCTAGGCATGCAAGATGCAAATGCAATGCAAACATAAACGGTTTAGGCAACGGGATCATCATATTACAACACCTCATGAAGCAACCATGCAACAAACATGAGACAAACATGCAATGGTGGCCTAAAATAGTAAAGGGGCAGACTTCAATCCACCTCAAAACAGTGGCCAAAAGTGCCCAAAATGATGGACAAACACTCATGCCAACATGCAAGCCAATGGACCTAAGGCTAAGGCACAAAAAGGGGCACTTTACTTCTACCAATATGACCATTCATGGCATGAATTAGACAAGTAAGAACAGAATTTTAGCATGCAAAAATGGACTCCAAAATCCACTAATATGGCAACTTAAGTGGCTCCAATGAGATGCATGCACCAAGGCTCATTTCTAGGCATAAAAGGGCATATCCTCAAAGCATGAAAGAGGTCGCATATGTAAGCATACAAGCATGATTTATGGACTGAAATACGACCCTAAATGATGCCAAATCATGAAGATGGTCCAAGCTACGCATGCTAGAGGCCAATATGCTCAAGGCTCACAAGCCAAAACACAAAGAGAGGACACCAAACATGGCAAGCATGACTGAAACAAATGGCCAACAAACCTTGAACATGGTGAAATAATGCCAATATCTTCATGAAATTAGGCTAACACATGCAAGAATCATGGCCTAAACAAAAGATGCATTTCTAGGCCAAATAGAGGAATGTAAAGCAAGTATGTTAAACATGAAAAAGGGCACAAATCCGACCAAAAACAGAGATCATATGTGACCTAAGGACACCCAAAAAGTTCTGAAATAGGGCCAAAAACAATCAAGCATACATGTTGCCCTTTTAGCCAAAAGGCAAGAAAATAAGGCAATGAAGGGAGAGGGGTGTCCCTCCCCTATACAAGACTTCAAACCACCTTCCTCACCATTGAAAATCCACTGGTTTTCAGTGGTGAGAAGACCAAAACACTCAAGCAAACAAGGCCTCACAAAGGAAGCACCAAAAAGGCCAAATAAGGCCTAAGAGGGTGAGTTTGAACTCGAACCGCAAAAGACCCTTAATGAAAGTTCTTAAGCATGAAAATATAAGCCTTTTTTATGTTATGCACAAAAACTAAATCAGCAAGCAAGATAGGTAAAAAACTAGTGCAAGTTTGGGGAAACTAAAGCAAAGTGATTACCCTTGAAGATCCTTTGAAGAACAATTGGTCCAGCCCTCTTCTTTTGATCAAAATCAGTCCAAAACTCAAGAATCAACCCTCAAAGCCCCTCAATCTCGGAGCAAGGTGTAATGGTGTGTGTATTAGTGCAAAAGTAAGGTCAAATGCACTTTTAGGCCATAAAACACACACAAGGGAGGAGAGAGAGGGAAATATAGAGAGAGGGTGTGTATGTATATGTATGAGCTCTGGTTTTGCTTCCAAAATTGCTAACCTAGAACAAGGAGAAGACCCCTCCTCTTATAGAAGTCCCTCTTGCAAAGCTTATTCAACAAGCTTGCTTAGAGGGAAATCCCTCCATACACGTGTATGGAGGGGAACAGAGTGGGTGCCAGCTATCACAGCTGGCACAAAATATCTACATAAAGTAGATGAACAGTAGTCGGCTGCTCAAAATTGCCATTTTGACAAAATGGAGTGCCGACCGGCAACAAACAATGCCGACCGGCAATATACATTGCCGATGGCAACAAAACACCAGCCGGTGGCCTCCGGCCATGGCCGGTGGTGTGTGGGGATGCCTCAAAAGGCATTCCCTGCCCCTCCAAGGCAAAACACAAGTGTTTGGTGTAAAACCAGACACTAAACAGTCGAGTCGAGAGATCCTGAGGCCAGGCGCGCAAGCCGAGACCTCCGGGAACTCAAGACGAACACAAACATGGATGATCACTGAGTGTTCAAACGGTGACGTCCAAGTCTTGAGGACGGTCAAAAATGGGGTGTCTACAGTTCCCTTAACAATGATGTGGTAAATTTGGGGGCTAGAAATGACTGCTTATTCAATGGTAGGCAAGTAGATTGGGATGAATTAAAAGAATTGGTCAAAGTGAGGATAGCAATTTGGAGAAAGTACAATCTGAAAGGGGTGCAATATTCTAAACAGGACAGAGCATGTATGAATAACAGGTGTGTGGGCATCACTTGATACTTAGCAGCTGCAGGGAAGGGGCTGAAGATCTAGTGTTTTCAAATCATCTAATGTTTTCTAAAACATAATTGGGAAAAAAAATATGAAGAATACAAAGAGCGAGAGCGATTATTTGCCACAAACACATTACAATTTTGAAAATGTAAATTATTAGGTGTGCATACAATTTTTGTAGCTGCCACTTTGTTGACTAGTGTCCCATTCTTCCTTTTGTGAAGCGGTATATATAGTTTTGCTCGATCTAGAGCAATCTTATCTTTTTGTTCCTATGAAACAATCATATCATTTGAGAATAAAATCATTATACAATGTACTAACCAAATTGAAAATATAAAACAAGGAATGAAGTTTGAAATACCATATCATATGCATGTTGTGCATAAATTTTAAATCCTGCTGTTTGTGCACTTGTTTGCTCTCGCCGGCTTTCCTTATTGGTCGTACTAAGTTCCTTCACTCATAAATCCAAAAGATATATCCTAAGCACGTCAAAATAGAGAATAAAAATACAAAACCCAGGTATGATATGTTGAGTTGACACACAAAATCACAAACCACTGGTGGCCAATGTTTTTAGTGAAGTACTTCTAATGAAAAATGTTAAAGAAGTATATATATGTCATTGTCTCCAAATACAATATTATTAAACTACAAAACACGAGTTGATATATAGAACTACAATGTTTTTTACCTTCTAACACCTCTAAGAAAACCACTGGTAGCCTTTTTTTTTTTTTTTTTTTTTCAGCAAAAGGAAAATGTTATTGATGTTATAAAGAGTAGAACATAATTACATCAAAAGAGGAAGCTAAGGTAAAATAGCATAAGCGCTTAGCGAATCCCGACTAAATTGATGGAAACACTCAAGCCAAACAAATGCTAAACCAACCACCCAAAAACTAATCATCAGCCAATTTTGCAATACAAAACCAATTAACTAACAAATCCTAACACAAAAACATCACAATCACAACCAACATAACCACAAAAAAAATACATTATAAACAAAACCACCCTATAGAGCCAAACAAAATGCAACTACGGCCACAAACCCCCTGAACCCAAAAATCATACGACAACAACATCATTCAATAAATAGCAGCAGCCTCTGTTTAAGAGATGACTACTCAAGACAAGGATGTTACTTGTGACATCTATCTCATTATGCTCCAACCAATTATATTATATTATTAACAATTATTCAGTCAATAATCATTATCCATCAACACAAAAAGTCAACAGTTTATTTACAATGTTAGAGCATCTTCAAGGGTTTAAGGATAATGTAAATCTAAAATGACATGTGAGAAAGTGTTGGAAGCTCTAAGAAAAATATCAAAATCTTATTTGACATTTAACATCCTTTATCAAATTTGACATAAACCACGAAATCAATTTTTGTTCAATTTATTTATTTAATGGGCCCATTTTTAGGGAGTATGTTAAAAAAAATGATATAATGACATTGTATTATTTGATAGAAAACATACATCTATGCATACCTGTCCTTCCATTGAAAACCAATACACGACAAGGTCAACATAGTGCTCACGGTTAACCGTTAAAGGCGCAGTAGCTACTTTTTGTGCTTCTGTCTTTGTCTCATCATAGTACTTTTTTTAAATAAAAAACTAACATATTAATCAAATTAAATGAGCATTTTTTTTTTTTAAATCAGCAAAAGAAAAAGATCTTTATTGATAAATCATAAGCTTACAATTACAGCAACAATACATGAATGAAAGGTGGGGGCTAGCTCAATCAAGTCTAGCCAAATATAGCAGTGTACAAAATAAAAGCAAGCTCTGTTTCTTCTCTGTTCCAGCAATAAATTCAGTCACAAAAAATTCCATCGCAACACTAAAACATAATAGCAGCAGTGTGTTTGTGCATGCACATAGATAAATGGTAAGATTTAGTCCCAGTGTGTTTGTGCTCTGAAGTACTTTTTTTTGGCATCAACATGAACTTTTGATCTTTATGTAAATTTTTGAAAATAATCTGAGATTGGTTCTAAAGAAATTTCTAAACTTCTTTTATGTAAAAAGGAAACATACCCTAAAAGGCTAAAAAATCTTAAATATTTCTTAGGATGGCCTATATATATTTCTTAGCATGTATCAGGTTGGCAACTAATATATATATTTTTCTCTATTCTCTTTAATTTTTTTTTTTTTAATTTTCCTCTTGCTGAAAAGGAAGCACATGGACATAATGTTTACAGTTGAAACTACTGCCACAATGCTCCTTACTTCAAATGCTTTGAGGAGCATGGGCTTGGATACTTGTAATTCAATAAAATGTTTTGACTTGTAATGTTTGTATGGAGGTCCTAGACAGCAGAAAATGGATGTCATAATTTGATTTTTGAATGCTATATTATGAAAATGTCTCTTCCTTTCTGTTGTTTCAGTTTGGCTATTAAAGCTTAAGAAGGTGGATGTATGCATGTTCATGTTAGTTTCAAGTAAATACTGATACATTTTTTATGCAATGCAAAGAAGCCATAGTCATATATTGGAAGCACTAGAGGTCTTTAGTGATATGGGAATGGCTGGTAACTTCCTTCAAGAATTGTGTCTTTAGATTCAACAAAAAAATGGCGTACATAAATGTTGAATTTCCTCTAATCACATTATTAAGCCAATAAAACATTACAAACTATGCATTAAATTCATGAACAACAATTTTCTCAACAAAAACAAAAACAGAACAAACCAATAAAGAAAAGGATAGACACTATTACTCCATTGTGGCATTTTGTCAAATACCTAGCATATATAATGATTCCTCAGTGCTATTCATAATTAGAAGCATGAGATTTCACTTCACTAATTATATTGGTTAAAATATGAATGTCATAGATGATCAAATATATATATTATGTGTGTGTGTGTGTATGTGTGAATATCATAATCAGAATACAGAACATGTTCAATCTATTTTCTAAATTATTTTCCCAAATCAAAATCATTCAACATGTTCACGAAATCCTTCATAATAGAGAAATTTTGGAGATATTAGAAGCAATATAAATGGAATGGCAAGTACCCAAACTTGTTCGAAGACAGTGAAAGCAGAAAAGGAGAATCTGAGAGACAAGAAGAAAGAGAGATGGGTAGAGAGAGAAACTGAGAGACCAGAAGAATGAGAGGGGTAGAGAAAGAGAAACAGAGAGAGCAGACTGACCTTGAAATCACAGTGGTGCTGTAGCTTGACGTCGTCGATACATCGGTGGAGGATGAACAAAGGCGCAATGATACTTCGTGAAAGAAGTGTTGATAGACTATAGGGCACAAAATTGAAATCAAGGAGTTGAACGGTTTTTTGGGATTGATTCTGATATGTTATTCACCAAAAAAAATAATTCGGATAAGCGCGAAATTAGAATTTGTTTGGCGCCTTTATTTTGCTTGGCTTATTGTAGCGGTTGTGTTCAAACCGTCACTACAAAAAAAATATATGGCAGCGCTTTAAGAAAAAAATGTAGCTAAAAGTTTTATTTGTAATGGCGGTCAACAACCATCACAATAGCCCATTTATAGCAGCATTTTTCGGGCCGCTGCAAAAAAAAAAATGCTGCTAAAACTTGATTTTCTTGTAGTGTATCCTATATTTATTTTAACATTTTGGTTTAGGATTATTAATCCAATGAATAATTAATCAAACAAATTTGTAGGATTATTAGTAATGGGGCAGGGGTGGGATTATTAATCCAATGGATGTTAATCCAATTGGATAGTGAATACTACACTAATTTAATAGGATTGTTAATACTTCACTATTAATCTTGTGAATCAAACATGACCTATAAGATTTAATATGAATTACTCTTATGATTTTGAAAAGGGGGATTTGGTGATAGCCCCCTCACTATCTAATTTGTCTTTCAAAAGGACAAGAATTATATAAGTACTTTCAAAACCCCCTAATATTTTAAAACTTGTTTCTTTTACTATATTACCCTCATATCTATCAGCTCTCCTATTAAGTCATCTTCACTAGATATTTCAGAGTAAAATTTTACTCTGTATGAAAGTAAAATTTTACATTCTGAAACTAAAAGTAAAATTTTACTCTGTATGAAAGTAAAATTTTACATTCTGAAACTAAAAGTAAAATTTTACTCTGTATGAAAGTAAATTTTACTCTGTATAAAAGTCAAATTTTACTCTGAATAAGAGTAAAATGTTACACTCTGAAACTAAAAATAAAATTTTACTCTGTATAAAAGTAAAATTTTACTCTGAAAAACTAGTAAAATGTTAGACTCTACACAAAAGTAAAATTTTACTCTGAAAAATGAGTAAAATGTTAGACTCTACACAAAAGTAAAATTTTACTCTGTATAAAAGTAAAATTTTACTCTGGTTCTGTCAAATGAAAAAAACAGAGCAATAGAACCAGAGTAAAATTTTACTCTGGTTCTGTCAAATGAAATTAGATAAAAAATAACAAAAATAAATAAAAAACAAACAAACAAACAAAAATAAAACAAATTAATCAACAAATCAACATATCTAATTGAGAAGAAAAACTTCTAAAACTCAATCAACAATCACAAATCTCAATGAAAAGAATACATGTGTTCAACAACACTCATGCACACAAATATATATATATATACATATATTCTACTGTTCCTCATCCACATCATTCCCAACCTTCTGTTCAACTTCTTTCAATCTCGAAGCTTCAGCCTTCGCATTCAACATCGCCAGCATCTGATCAACAACCTCATCATGTTTCTTCTTCGCTTCTAATTGAGCCATCTTCACCACACTCCGAATCTCCCCCATCTACTCCGAAACCCTAGCTTTCGAATCTCCAACGACATCCTCATTCAATTTCAACAAAATTAAGGATGAGAGTCGATAAATTTATGTAGAAACATCAACAAAAATCGCGAAATGTGAAGAGATTTGAATGATTTGTGAATTTAACATAGCCAGATAGGTATTGAATCGATTGTACCTGGAGATTGTAGAGACGATTCAATAGTTATTCATTTGTGGTTTCTGAGCAGAGTTGTGAAATCAAAAATTTAGGGTTTAGAGACAGAGAGAGAGAGAACGAAGAAGGTAGAAAGATCTAGTTGAGGGGTATAATAGTCTGATAAAATATTTAAATAATAAATTGTGTCCTTTATGTAAGATTTTATAATTATGAGGGGGTTTAGAAAGTATAATTTTTTTCTTAGTCCTTTTAACAATGAAAGGAAGGTAAAAGGGGTTTATAGCTAAATTTCTCTTTTGAAAATTATATTATATCTTTTGAGATTTCTAATTTTATAACAAATTGTCTATTTTAATAATAAATCATGAAATCAATTAACAGTTTTTAATGATGTAAGAAATATGTTTCAATTAATAATTTAGTTAATTTTATTATATAGGAGAGTAATTATGAATTTTATTTTTTAAATTAATTTTGTTAATTAAAAAATTATGACAAATGAGTATTTATAATTTTTTAAATCACAAGAAGTAATTTATATTTTAAACAAATTTCAAGAGATGTATTTATAATTTATCCTAAAAAGAATTATCCAAACTATTCTAAATTATATTTTATAATATATATATATATATATATATAAATATATATGGTGATCATTCACAGAAGACTTTCTCTTATTATATAAACACTTAAAATATATGAAAACACACAAAATCATAAAATAATACATATTATTGTACTGTTAATTTAAAGGTGTACAAACAAACCCTCTTTTTTTTTGACATGTTTAATTTAATATTATTACATTATTAATCTTTCCATTCAATTTTATCATATTCAAAATCCATCCAACCTAATTCCTGCAATCAAGCAAACATGGAGAGCAATGGGTCTAAGTCTAGTAGCTTATTGTCTAGGCAATTTACTGCCGTGTTGCAAACGTTGATCGAAGTCTTTCAGATGGCTCTGTTTTATCAAACGTTTCTAATGGTTCAAATTTCACAAGGGCAATAACCATAAAAAGAATTACCCAAACTATTTAGTTACATAAAGCATCCTAAAAAAACATACTCGATTCATTAGAAAAAAAGTAATGGCAAAGTGGGTTAGTGTTCTCTACACTGCCTGTGTGTGGTGGTGCTTCTTCAGCAACACCCCTGCCACTTGCTTGGTGAATGAGACAGATAGATTAGCTTTGATTGCTTTCAAAGCTGCAATTGATCAAGACCCAATTGGGGCCTTGAGATCCTGGAATGATTCAGTACACTACTGTGATTGGAATGGCATTTGGTGCAGTCGTCGACATCCTGATAGAGTCGTGAAGTTGGAACTAAGGTCGCAAGGCCTGGTAGGATCGCTCTCGCCTCATATTGGAAACCTCTCCTTCCTCAAAACCATCGTCCTTCAAAACAATAGCTTCCATGGCCCAATCCCACAAGAGATTAGTCATTTGTTTCGGCTTCGAAACATAACACTCAGCAATAATTCATTTAACGGTGAAATACCCACCAACCTTTCCCGATGCTCAAATCTTGAAATCCTTAACTTGATCGACAACAACTTGACTGGAAACATCCCAGCCGAGCTAGGATCTTTGTCAAAGCTTAGAGGTTTGGGCTTAACTCGTAACAACCTTTTAGCAGGAACCATCCCTCCTTCCCTTGGCAACCTTTCAGTTCTTTCAATACTCTCTTTAAGAGACTGTGGGTTGCAAGGAGATATTCCGAAGGAAATTGCCAAACTTCAAGGCCTCACAATTGTCCAATTATCCGAAAACAGTCTATCTGGTACAATTCCTGCAGGCATTTACAACATCTCTAGTATCTCTGTGTTTGAAATGTTCCATAACCAACTTCATGGATACATCCCTTCTGATATAGGCTTAAGCCTTCCCAATCTCAACAATCTTGTTCTTGCAGAGAATCGGTTTATAGGGCCACTTCCTACTTCATTGTCAAATGCATCCAGACTTCAACAAATAGCCCTCTATCTGAATGATTTTGTGGGGCCAATACCAAGAGATCTTGGAAGGCTTTTAAGCCTCCGATATTTGACCCTTTATCAGAATAGGCTGCAAGATGACCTCAGTTTTATTTCGTCATTAACAAATTGCACGAGTCTACGAAGTATTGACGTGAGCGTCAATCTTCTCAGAGGTCCGATGCCCGAGTCCATAGCTAATTTCTCTTCTACGATTTTCTTCATTGCCATGGTAGACAATCAAATACATGGCAGCATGCCTTCAGGTATTGGGAACCTTCTTAGTCTCGCTGTCTTTGAAATGGCACGGAATCAACTTAGTGGCCCTATTCCTACCACCATTGGAAAACTTTATAACTTGCATAACCTTCTTTTTGACAAAAACAATTTCACACAGCTACCATCTTCAGTGGGGAACTTAACTTCGTTAAATATTCTCATCTTGGGGCAAAACAATATCTATGGAAGCATACCTCCGAGTCTCGGCAATTGTCATAGCTTGTTGGTATTAGATCTTTCTCATAATAATCTCAATGGTTCAATACCCACTGAAATTATGAGACTCTCCTCCATTTCAATTTTGTTTAGCTTAGCTAACAACGGATTGACTGGTGGTCTTCCATCAGACGTTGGGTCTTTGAAAAATCTTGAAGACTTGGATGTGTCCAATAATAGATTATCAGGACCTATCCCAAACTCTCTGAGCAATTGTTTGAGCTTGGAATGGCTTCATTTGGAAGGTAATTCATTTCAAGGAATGATACCTCAAAGCTTGAGAGAGCTAAGGGGTTTACGAGAGTTGGATCTTTCACACAACAATTTATCGGGGTTGATCCCAAGTTATCTAGGTGAGCTCCACTTAGAAAAGTTGAATCTATCTTTTAACAAGCTACATGGGAAAGTTCCAATGAAAGGAGTTTTTCAAAATGGAAGTGCTATTTCAGTGGTTGGTAATAATGATCTATGTGGAGGCATTCCACTCTTGAGTCTTCCTCCTTGCCTGTCCTCAAAGTCCAACAGCAATAAGTTCTCTCACAAGAAGAAGGTCATACTCATCGTGGTTGTTCTTGTGTTATGCTTGACAATGTTGGTTTGCTTATTTTTCATATTCCTTCATCCGCGATGCATTTCAAGAAAAAAAGCCTTTTCCATGCCATCGCTCAAGCACCATCTGTTACGGGTTTCTTATGCGGAGCTTCTCAAAGCCACTGATGGATTTTCTAAGGACAATCTAATTGGTGTTGGAAACTATGGTTCTGTTTACAAAGGAATTCTCAATCAGGTTCAGACAGTAGTGGCAGTGAAAGTGCTCAGTCTCAAGCACAAAGGAGCTTTTAAGAGCTTCATGTCAGAATGCAAAGCACTAAGAAGCATACGGCATAGAAATGTATTGAAAATTTTGAGCGTTTGTTCTAGTATGGATTTCCAAGGTAATGAATTTATGGCTTTGGTATATGAGTTTATGGTCAATGGAAGCTTAGAGAAATGGCTGCATGAAGATGGAGTCCAAAATGAAGGGCAGGAAGAAGAATCCAGCAATCTAAAGTTTATTCATAGGTTAAACATTGCCATAGATGTTGCTTCTGCAATTGAGTATCTTCACTGTCATTGCGATTCGACGATTATTCATGGTGATTTGAAGCCAAGTAATGTTCTCTTGGATGATGAGATGACTGCTCATGTTGGAGACTTTGGGTTAGCAAAAATTATCTCCACTGTTTCAAATGAGGAGGTTCAGTACCAGAGCAATTCAACTGCAGTAAGGGGAACCATAGGTTATGTTGCTCCAGGTATGGGTTCACTTTTAATCCCCATAATCATGCAACCACAAAAGCGCTGGAATAAACATTACCCTTCCTACAGGCTTACTATATGCTGTGCATTTGTTTTGATATCCTTTTGCTTTAAATGCTCTTTGAAACACAAGCCAATGAATGCTCCCTTATGTGTTGTATAACCTGGTCTTCAAAACATGTCTTTCTCATAACTTCCTAATCAAAATGGGCAATGCCTTTGATAAAACAGTGTTTGTTGGATTGAATTTTCAAGTTGACATTGGACTTGGTTGTTTCAGCTAGTGAAAGTACTGCTTTGAGCTAGGTTGTGAGTTAAGCCTGAAGATTTACAATCAGTTTAATCATTTGCCAGCCTACATCATATATAACAGAGACATAAAAAACATCAATTTCGAGTTTCATCCAGACTATTTTTACTGGTTAGTTTCATATAAGATACGGCATTTTAGGATGATTTGGTGTATCGTCTAGTGTAGAGAGACATTTATTGTTGGGACATTAATTGGTTTGTATTGTTTCAAAATGCGGGCAATAGCCCAATAATATAAATTCACACACACATAAAATGGGTGGGAGGCACCCTTGAAAAATCTGATTTTTTTGTAAAAGACTCATGGATTCATTTCCTTGTAGCTTTGTTATATGAGCATTTGCCTATATTTCGCAGGAGTCTGCGAGTATATTCAACCTAAAAAAAAGAAAACCTTTTTTTTCTACGTAAAACTACCAGAATAGGGCCCTAGTTTTTCTAGGCCACTAGTGGTTTGACTAAACAATATCCCGACCATTCATTGAACTTGTACCTGTAAACCACCACAACCTGTTTGTGCTAGACCCATTTATGTTTGATTTGGTCAAAAGACAGTGTTCATTTTTCTAATATAACATATTACATGCAGTTTTCTTGACGTTATGACCTTCCTACCTCACTTGCACAGACCAAAAGAAGAAGAAGAAGAAGAAAATTTGTAATTAATATATGTGAAAAAAAAATGAAAAACATAATAGATGCCCTCAACCATATTGTTTCTTCCAACTACAATTGGGTTATATTTTAAAAATTATTTTAGGATTACAACTTTGTGAATTAATCAGATTTTCAGTTTGCAAACTAAAAGTGTACAAACACATGAATCAATTTGCAGAGTATGCCACGGGCAATAGAGCTTCCCCACTAGCCGATGTGTATAGCTATGGGATTCTTCTCTTGGAGATGTTAACAGGTAAAAAACCTACCGATAATGTATTTACGGATGGTTTAAGTCTTCATAGCTTCGTTGAGAGTGCTTTGCCTGACCAAGTGATGGAGATTGTGGATCCTCGCATTCTTTCAGAAGATGAGCCAATAAGTTGGCTCAAGGACAACCTTGTTTCTGTGTTGAGAATTGGAATTGCGTGTTCTATGGAATCACCAAGAGATCGAATGCAGATTCAATATGTAGTTAACGAATTGTGTAAGATAAAAAATGCTTACGAAAAGCTGGGTTGAGCAAGGACTAAGAAAACATGACCTCCAAAGGTGTGTCTCCTAACAATGCTATTTGAGAATTGAGCTTTTTGTCTCCTAGACAAAACATATTTATTACCCCTTTAAAAAAATCTATGTTAGATTTCTCATAAGTTTTTTGTTTTTTTGTTTTTTTTGGTTTCAATTCTGTTTGTGCAGGAAAGACTAGTAAACCAAAGCATTCTTATGACTACCCTATTTTCTCCGAGAGGATGATTGGGGGACTATGTTGCTATGGTCCTCATATTGTCTTCGTCCGCTGAGCATTTGATAAATAACTGCAATTTTAGTTCTTATTTGAATATGTAAAATTTGCTCATGTGGGATCTTTAATTTTAAGTGTGTATGTGTTTTTCCTTATCTTCTTATGATCTTTCTGGTGTAACGTTTTGCGGTTCGCTGAATAACTTGTCATCATTTCATTAGTGTAAAGTCTGGTTTCGCTGGATACCATGCTTCAATTATTGTCTGGTTTTAATTTCTCATCAATTTGAGCGGTTCTTCAGCCACCTAGATGAAAACTTGTTAAGGCCAAAATGCTTTCAATTTTCAGCAAATTTATTAATTGTACCCAAGAAAATAAAGGGAAAAAAAAGCACTCAATTTTCTTGTGGATTTTTCTCACCTTTCTATGATAGATTTTGAATTTAAATTTAGTGTTTATTGTTGTTTTTGGTTTAGTTTTAGAATTATGATTTGAGCATGAAGTTGTAATTTATATGTGGAGTTGTGAGCTGAGTTTTAAAAAAAGAAAATTTGTTTGGCTATAAATTTTGAAAATATATATATATATATATTTATTTTGAATTTTGAAAAGAGTTTTGAAAAGAGTTTTGAGTTATATTTTTAGTTTTGAGTGTTTGAATTTTGAGTTGTATTTTGAAATTTTTTGAATTTATTTTTTTTAAATATTTAAAAATGTTTAAGAAAAATTTATTTTTTTCTTTTAAATATATAATTTTTATTTAATTTTTTTATTTTAAATATTTTATTTTATTTTATAAACATTTTAATTTTTTAAATTCAAAACAGAACTCCATACTTAAATCATAACCAAACACTTAACTCAAAACTCAATTCAAGAATTATTTTCAAAACTCACATAACTCAAAACTTCACACTACTTTCAAAACTCTACGCTCAAATCGTAACCAAACACATGACTAAAAAATTAAAATATTTAAAAATATATTTATAAAATAAAAAATAAAAATATTTAAAATGAAAATTATATATTTAAAATAAAAAATATTTTTTTAATATTTAACAAATATATTTAAAATATTTTAAAAAATACAGCACACAAATGTATGAAATACAATGCACATTAAAATAAATAAATTAATATTTAAAATATAAAATATTTACTTAAAAAAATAAAATTAACAACATTTTTAAATATTTAAAAAAAATAACTTCAAAAAATTTCAAAATACAACTCAAAACTCATTTCAAAACTCATAACCAAACAAATATTTTTCTTTTAAAATTCATATCTCAAAATACCACTCCACATTCAAATCATGATTCTAAAACTAATTTTAAAAAACAAAATACAAATTATTTTTTTGATTTTTTTTTAAATAGTGTTTTAAAAAAAGTTTCGTTTTGAATTTTAAAAAAAGTTTTAAATTATATGTTTAATTATAAATTTTAAAAATAGTTTTTGAATTGAGTTTGATGTGTTTTTCAATTATGTGTTTAGTTATAAGTTTTGAAAAAAAAATTAAATTATTTCTTTTTAGAATTATATTTTCAAAACAAAATCAAACGCCGTCTTCATTTTTATCTCTATGTTTTTCCTCGGCTTTCAATGACATAATATTACTTTCAATAATTTTAATCTTACTTTCAAAATTTTTGAAATCGTCCATATCATCACATTTCAACCAAAAAAAAAAAAAAAAAAATTAAAAAATTATATTTTAACCCTAAATTATAAAATAAAGATGCAACTTCGTCCTCTCTTGTTTTCTCTCGTCATTGTCTAAGTTACCCAACTCCCTCCGCCACCCTCCTCCTCCTCCTCCTCCTCCTCCTGAGAAATTTCATAATGACCACTCTCTTCTCTCTACCTTCGTCTTCCTCTGCTTTTCTTTCCTCTCCCAAAAATCCCCCAAATCAAACAACTTTCCCAAGAAACAAACAAACCCTCCATTTCAAAACTCCTTTCTCTGTAAACTCTCTGCTCTCTCCTGCATCTGACCTACCACCACCCCCGGCGATCCAAACCTTCTGGCAGTGGCTCTCCGGCGAAGGTGTCATCTCTTCCAAGTCTCAGGTGAAGCCCGGAATTGTACCTGAAGGTCTGGGACTAGTTGCTACAAAACTACATGGCTCTGGTGGCGCCACCACTCTCATCCCTATCTCACGGCCGCCGCCGCCGCCACCACCACCAACAACCCTTCCGCAGAATCACCCAGAAATCAAATGCCAAAAACTCTATCCATTCAATTTGCATTCCACAATCATCTCTTTTTCCCTCTACCCAAGCATCCCCAAAAAACTCTCTCACTCCAACTTATACTTCAACCCATCAACTAACCAGGCTTTGCCACGCCGGAAACCTTGTCGAAGCTCTATCCTTGTTGCAACAAAACTTCGATAATGTCTCTGTTGATTCGACTTGAAAAGCCGAGGCATTGAATGTGTTATTGCAAGCATGTGGTCACCACAAAGAAATTGAAATAGGTCGAAAAGTCCACGAGATGCTTCAGAGATCGACCCGATTCAGAGACGACTTTGTTCTCAATACCCGAATCATTACGATGTATTCCATTTGTGGGTCTCCTTCAGATTCTCGATTGGTGTTTGATCAATTACAGAGGAAGAATTTGTATCAGTGGAATGCAATGGTTAGTGGGTACACTAGAAATGAGCTCTGGTTTGAAACAACGTCCACATTCTGGCCTTCTTTGATCGTTGGTTTGTGATTCAGTGATTTGGGCTTGTTTTACTTTCATTATTAGATTAATAGATTTTTCTTTTTCTTTTTTTTTTTTTTTTTTTTTGGATGGGTTTGAAATTTTTATTGTTTGGTGTATTCAGTGCAAAGGGCTTCTTGATGGTGGCGGTGGTGTGGAAGATGATGACGAAGGAGGATGGAGGAGGAGGGATTTGGGTAATTCAAGGAATGATGAGGGAGAGGAAGAGAGAAGTGAGTTTGAATATATATATATATATATTTTTTTTAATTTGGGATCAAAATGTATATTTTTTATTTTTTTTAAAATTTCTGTTTAAATGAGATAGTAGGAGATAAATTAATATGAATTCAAAAATTTTAAAGGTAAAATTAAAATTATTAAAAATCTATGAATACCATTAAAAATCATGGCAAAACATAAAAGTAAAATTTAGGTATGATATATTTGTTTAGTTTAGCCCTTCTATTCATCAAGTGTGCAAGCATCGGTGTGTTTGATTGGGAGGATAAGGTGGGGGGGGGACTATCCACTATTTGGACTCCATGTCCGGCCTCCCTCCTTATCCGTCGTTTGATTTTTTTTTAGTCCGGCGGACTCCATGTCCGGCCGGACTCCATGTCCCCCATATGGGAGACTATCCTGTCCTGGGGGGTGGGATTGTTTTGGGGGGACTAATCACTGTTTGGATTAGATGCAAAAATGACAATTTTGACCCTCTACTATTTAATTATGTATTATATTTAATAAAATTTAATAAAATTTAAATGTCTCAATTTAAAAATAAAATAATTTTATCTAACTTTTTATTAATGTTTTATTTATTTAATTTTTTAAAATAATTTTTTATAGATATTTTATTGATGTTTTATTTTAAAATTTTGTTTATGTTTTATTTAATTTCATTATTTAAATTTAATAGATGTTTTAATAGATGTTTTATTTAAACAATTAAATGTTTAATTTCAACAATAAATAATTTCATTTATTTAAATTATGTTTTATTTAAACATTTAAACATTTGTACATCAACATGTTTATTAAATTATTTCAACATCTGTACATCAACATGTATATTTATTTAACATCTATTAAATTATGTTTTAATACGTCAACATTTGATTACATCTACATTTGTTAATTGTTAATTACATCAACATTTGTTAATTGTTTAAACATAATCTGTACATCAACATTTATTTAATTGTTAATTGTTAATTGTTTAAACATAATCTGTACATCAAAATAATTTCAATGTTAATTGTTTAAATAAAAATTTAAACATTTAACCATTAGTATGCTTAATTTCAACAATAAATTTTTATTTGTTTAAATAAAAATAATCTGTACCAGTCAAAATTTTTTTATCAATATTAGTATGTTTAAATATCTTTAAACAAAATTTAACCATTAGTATGTTTAATGTTTACTAAAAATAATTAAAATATTAAAGATGTGTTTAATATTGCTATTACTTAGTAAACAATTGAAAAAGGGTAAAATAGTCTTTTGTTCATTTATCCTATCCAGTCCGTCCAACCAAACGTTGGATTCACTGAAAATAGTCCTATCCAGACATCTAATCCCATGAAAAAACAAACACAGGATACATATCCAATCCGACCAAATAGTCCGGGGGATTCACAGTCCTAGGACTCAAGTCCGATGGATTCTAATCCCCTCTTTTCCAGTCCGTCCAATCAAACACACCCTATTAGTTGTAAATATTTGTGAGTATATCTTTTTAGATAACTAGTAACCGACACAACACTAAGTAAACTTGTAAAATATTTAGATTTTGCTTTAATTATAGTTATATCATCAAGATTATCTACAAATACTCTTTCAAAATACTCATAAATAGTACTAGACGTGCCCTTAGATGACGATGATATTGTCGGAAGAGGGTCGTGAGGCATAGTAGAAGGAGAATTAACACATTCATGTTGTATATATTCATCAATATCGACAAAAATATTAGGAATATTATGATCCATATTAATAATATAAAATAATATATATTAATTAATTCATGTTGTGTATATTCATCAATATCGACAAAAATATTAAGAATATTATGATACATATTAATAATATAAAATAATATATATTAACTAACAATTAATTAAAATAATGAGTAACTAACAAATATGACTAACAAGAAGTAATATATGTTAACAAACAATTAATGTTTAAAAAAATGAGTAACTAATAAATGTTAATTCAAATAATTAATGCTATCAACCGCCGATTATGATACAAAAATTAAGTTTTTTCTGATAAAAATTTCTTCTTACACAATTGCAATTGCTACATAGGAATGAGACTTAAAAATTAATTGAGAGAGTTGAGAATTTGAGGAAATGATTTGTTTGTGAGAAAATAAAATGGAGAGAGTAGTGTATTTATAGTAATGGAGGGAGGGGTTAAATTTTTATAATAAAAGAATAAATAAATTAGACTGTTGTGAGAAATGGTCATATGACCATTTGTTTTGTTTTCAAAAAATTTGACCATTAGGGGGGAGGGATTTGAACGTTGTGGCGGGTCGGACCGATCCGGGCCAATAGGAGGCAAAACAATTTCGAGCCAAATGGGCCGAGCTTCAAAACAGAGGCCTGGGTCAAGGCCAGGGGGCTCGAGCTGGGTTTGGGCTTCGGCGTAGCCGGGTTGGGTCGTGGATTGGTGGGCCAGATTTACACCGCTATCCCAACCAGCTAAAGTCAAAAGGTTTGGTTTTATTATATTTGCAATTTAAGTCTCGAATGTTTTGAAATACAAATTTGGACCCCAAAATTTTGAACTTTTTAATTTAACTTGGCCTTTTTGTAAGAAGTTTTAGACCTTTCAAATAGGAATGGGCCTTTTTTGTTTTATAGGGTAGTACTAGAGGTAATAATATAATTCTAGGAAAATGAGTGAGAGCATTAATTAGTGCCACCACTAACCCAATGCCACAATGTTGTTGTGTCTTTTTTTTTTTTTTTTTTAAATGGATGCCACATCATTAGTAGTTGCTTTAGAGCACCATTTTTTTAAAAAAAAAAAAAAAAAGTGAATGCCACGTCATTAGTGGTTTGCTTTATAGCACCACTGTTAGTGGTCTCTATCATTGCCCATAATTCTAAAACCAGTGGCATAGCCAAAAACTTTGCTTACTAGTGTCATTTAATCACTGATCAGTACCTCATATTTTTATTTCTAAGAAAGCTATAAAAATATATTTATTTTTTTTACATAATAAACTATACTATACTGTAATATCATATGTTAGCCATATTAATATCATAATGTAATTCAAACTTACCAAATTATATTGACAACAAAATTTAAAAAAGCAAGATAGTACAGTTGTTCAAAGGGCTTCTTGATGGTGGTGGTGGTGGGAAAGATGATGACGAGGAAGATGATGACGAGGGAGGATGGAGGAGGACGGATTTGGGTAATTCAGGGAATGATGAGGGAGAGAAAGAGAGAAGTGAGTTTGAATATATATATATATATATATATTTAAATTTGGGATCAAAAAGTATTTTTTTAAAAAAAAAAATTTCTGTTTAAATGAGATAGTAGGAGATAAATTAATATGTGTGGGGATGTATTTTCTGAATACCAACACGTGGCAAGTTGACACCGACGTGTCAGCCGAGATGCCACGTATCCAGGTTGTGACGCCGAGGTTATCTCGGCAAGGCCGAGGTTATCTCCGAAGATATCAGAATCCGAGATACATGGATAAAAGATAAGGGACAGGAGTCCTAGAGTAAAGAGAAGACTTTGCTAAGATAAGGATAAAGCTCTTAGGGAGTTTATCTTTATCTCTTGAGAAATCCAAAGTAAGTACAGAATTGGAGTCCATAGAAGTCAAGCTTCTAGTGGGACTAGGATTGAGTAAACTATAAAAAAGAGGCACCCCCGTGGGTCTAAGGTACGCAGTTTTATGCTTTGAGTAGTGAGTTTAGCACTTGATTATCTTTGAGAGATATACTGACTTGATCGTCGGAGTGCCCCCGGGTGGAAGAGCCACCGCCGGAGCCTTTTCTTTCTGTTACAAGTTTGCTGAAGCCATCTATTCTGCCGGTGCTCTCCAGCTGATTACTAGGCGGGCAGTGTGGTCAGAAAATCACTCACACAATTTGGCGCCGTCTATGGGAACTTAGAAGAATAGATGGCCAGTAACGGACAGAGGGAAAACATTGGGGGCGACACTCATGCTGGGAGTGGCAGACCAATTGACCTTGACGTTGAAGGAGACAACAACAATACAGAAACTCATGACCAGGGCCACGGAGAGAAAGACGTCGGCCAGGAGGGCGACGCTTCGAAGAGGACAGACCAAAACAAGTATTATAATGAAGATAACCTTCAGGAATGGAGGGATAGGTGCCTACGGAGGGATGATGAAGTAAAAGACTTGGCAAACAAGTTGGCAGACCTACAGTCAGTGGTCAACTTCATAATGCAAAACAATGTCATGCAGCCACCATACCCGCTGCAGGATACACCGATGCCAGCAACTAACACCCAGAAGGGAGGAAGAAGAATAATCCCCGAAGTCCCTCAGTACACCAGGAGCGGAAGGCACTCTCACCGACCTTCCAGGGAAGGCGGACGAGAGGAGTCCCGAAGAACGTATCACACGAAGGACCCAGAACCCAAAGAACATCGACATGTTCAAGGGCAAGTGCTTTGCTTTGACACAACACATGGAGAGAGATCAAAACGAGCCTACCACGAGACCGAAAGTAGTGTGCCGAAGAGATTGAAGTCCAGAGATAGCCGAGCTCCAGGAAGGAGTAAAGAAGACTTGAGAGATCACCTCAAGAGGAAGCAACAGAATGTTGAAGCCGAGGTAACCTCCCCGGTTAAGCCGAGGACACTATTCTTGGTGAAACTAAACAAATTTCAAGCACCAAAGCGATTCAGTATGCCGAGGTTCCAAATATATGATGGTAAGTCAGATCCCAACTTCCACGTCGGGCTATACCTGAATTCGATGGCATTATATAGTGGGAACGAGCCGTTGCCCTGCAAAGTGTTCCCCTCGTCCTTTGGGAAAATTGCATCAGATTGGTTCCATAAACTACCGAAGGGAAGCGTAAAGACTTGGGAAGGCCTGGCCGAGATGTTTGTGGCCAGGTTTGTAACGAACAAACTGCAGCCATCGAGGGTGGACGCATTGATGGCTCTGAAGATCAGCAAAGACGAAGGCCTTAGGGCCTATGCGAAAAGGTACTATGAGGTGTTCAATCGAATACCAGAATGTAATTAAGAAGTAGCGGTCGTGTCATTCAAGAACGACCTGAAAGACAATTGTCCACTACGGAAGTCTTTGGCAAAAACTTTGCCAAAAAGCACGGAAGAGCTCATGGCGAGAATTGAGAAATATGCCAGAGCCGAGGAGGACACATCGGGGAATAAGGAGGTAAAGCAGGAAAAAGGGAACGGCTCGCCGAAGTGAAGCCGAGGTGACAACGGATTTAACAAATCGGAGATAGAATTGAGGGGTAAACAGGTAGTAACAACTATACTCCGAGTCCCGATCCACAAAGTCTTGGATCAAATACGAAACCAACCCTATTTCAGAGCTCCAACAAGAGCACCAGGGGAATTTATGGGAAGAAACGTTGGTAGGCATTGTGCTTACCACAATGAAGAAGGGCACCCAACTCAGGGTTGCAGAGCCCTAAAAGCACACTTAGAAGACTTGGTAAGGCAAGGCCATCTGAGGGACCTTGTTGATGAGGCCAGGACAAGAGAAGAACAGGCAAGATTGCCTCAAGCACCAGCAGCTCCGCCTCCCCCAGCACAGCAACCACAGACAGGAGGACCACGGGTGGTTAATGTAATTCACTCAAATGTAAACGAAAGCGACATTTGGGGAGAAACCCAAAGAGTAAAACACCTGCAGCACGTGAACCAGGTCGGACATAAAAGACCTCGGCCTGAAGAGTGTCGAGGACCGATGATAGCCTTCATAGAAGCTAACCTAGAGATGGTCCAGCATCCGCATAATGATGCCTTGGTAGTATCCCTCCAGGTTGGGGAGTGCCAAGTGAAACGCATCCTAATAGATCAAGGCAGCTCTTGTGACATCATGTACGTTAGATGTTACAAGGAGCTAGGCCTTCACCCAGACGACATGGAGCAATCGAATGGCCCGATGGTCGGCTTCAATGGAACGCCGACGTGGCCACTGGGCGCAACAAGCTTGGAAGTACAAGCTGGCACTAAGAAAATCAGGACAGAATTCATGGTGATTGACACACCTTCGCCATATAACATCATCTTGGAAAGACCATGGTTGCATGCAATGAGGGCAGTTCCCTCAACATTGCATCAACTACTGCAGTTCCCAACAGAGCATGGGATTGAAGAAGTTAGCGGAGATCAACTGCAGGCAAAAAGTTGCTCCATGGCAGCAATGAAGTCTACTTGTAGTGTTCAAGAGCCAAAAGAGGCAGAAATTGAAGATGAGGACGTGGAAGTACTAGAAGACGTCGGCAAAGAACCAGCCAAGAAGAGTGAAGAGGCGCTGAAGAAAAGCCTCATCCAAGATGGGGATGAAGAACGCTTCTTTCTTCTCGGCTCGGGCTTAGTCGAAGAAGAAGAAAAAGAGTTGGAGACTTTTTTAAGATCCAACATTGAGGTGTTCGCCTGGACACCTTACGAAATGCCTGGCATTGACCCCGAGGTCACTTGCCACAGACTGAATGTCGACAGGTCGGCAAAACCTGTGATTCAACGAGCCAGAAGACCGACGTTGATGCAAGTCGAACCAGTAGAAGAAGAAGTGGACAGACTTCTGGAGGCCAGGGCCATCCGAGAAGTTCATTACCCGACATGGCTCTCTAACACAGTAGTGGTAAAGAAGAAAAACGGTAAATGGCGGGTCTGCGTAGATTTTACAAGCCTGAACAAAGCTTGTCCCAAAGACTGCTTTCCTCTACCCAAGATCGACCAGTTGGTAGACGCCACCTTTGGACATGGAAGGATGAGCTTCCTGGATGGTTATAGGGGGTACCACCAGATAGCCATGTACCCCCCAGACGAAGAGAAGACAGCGTTTATCACCCCAAAAGGCCTGTACTGTTACAGAGTGATGCCTTTTGGGTTGAAAAACGTAGGAGCAACCTACCAAAGGCTGGTAACCAAAATGTTCAAACACCTGATTGGCCAAACAGTAGAAGTCTACATCGATGACATGGTCGTGAAGACCAAGGAGCCTAAGAGTCATCTTACCGACCTAAAAGAGGTATTTAAGATCCTCAAAACATATCGGCTCCGACTCAACGCATCAAAGTGCGCGTTTGGAGTTGGATCTGGTAAATTTCTGGGGTACCTGGTAACGAGAAAGGGCATAGAGGCCAGCCCAGATCAGATCAAGGCCTTCCTAGACCTACAGAGCCCAACATCGGTAAAACAGGTACAAATGCTTACTGGAAGGGCCGCAGCCCTAAACAGGTTCATAAGCCGAAGATCAGACAAATGTAAACCCTTCTTCAACCTGGTGAAGAAGACCACGGACTTCCTATGGACTGAGGAATGTGAGGCCGCTTTGGCCGACCTAAAGAAACATCTGACCACGGCTCCGGTCCTCTCGACACCTGAACCTGGGGAAGAGCTGTTTTTGTACTTAGCTGTGTCAGAACACGCAGTAAGTGCAGTGCTAATCCGAGAAGAACAAGGAGAACAAAAGGCTGTTTATTATGTAAGTAAAACCTTGGCCGACGCAGAAACAAGGTATCTACCACTAGAGAAATTAATGCTGGCCTTAGTAATGGCCTCAAAAAAATTGAACCATTACTTTCAGGCGCACAAGATTGTGGTACTCACAGAGCACCCACTGAAGTCCCTATTGCAACAAGGAGACTTAACAGGAAGAATCGCAAGATGGGCAGTTGCCTTGGGCCAGTATGACCTGGAGTTCAGGCCCAAAACAGCAATAAAGGGCCAAGTTTTGGCCGACTTCGTGGCAGAATTCACGCCTGAAACCATCGAACATCAGGCTCCGTTGAGCCAGGATGAGCATTGTCCCAGCAAGCAAGGACAATCCCAGCCTAAGGCAAAAGAGCAAAGGAAGGAAAAACTCAGACCCTACAGCATCTACATCGGCGACTCATTTAGACTGTTTGTCGATGGAAGTTCGAACCGACAAGAAGCGGGGGTAGGAGTACTGCTGATATCTCTAGATGGAGGAATAATAGAACAGTCCATCCGTTTGGGGTTCAAGGCCTCAAACAATGAAGCGGAATACGAAGCATTAATTGCAGGGCTAAAACTGGCAGCAGCAGCAGAAGCAGATGAGGTAATCTTTTTTTGTGATTCACAGTTTATTATTAACTAGTCAACAGGAGAATTTGCAGCCAGAGATGAAAGGATGTCGGCATATGCAAAAGAGGTCATCAGATTAGCAGCCCTATTTCAGAACTGCCAGCTACTCCAAGTTAGCCGAGATAACAACACCCATGCCGACGCGTTGGCTAACCTGGCAAGTTCAATGCAGACTGGAAAAACAAGAACAATTATGATCGACTATATGTCGGGCCCGAGCATAGAACCACAGAGCACAGAGCAGGAAGCAATGTGTGTGGACATGGGGCCAAGCTGGATGGATGCAGTTGTTGCATTCCTGAAAGAAGGAAAGCTGCCAGAAGATCGTAAGGAGGTACACAAAGTCAGATTGAAATTGGCAAGATTCAGTCTGATAGCAGATGGACACCTCTACAGAAGGTCCTTCACTGGACCCCTTTTAAGGTGCGTACACCCTTTGCAGGTTGAAGATTTCCTATATGAAATTCATGAAGGAATTTGGGGAAGCCATGCTGGGGGCAGATCATTAGCCCACAGGGCCATTACCTAGGGATATTGGTGGCCCTTCATGCAAAAGGATGTTGAAGCCTACGTGAAGAAGTGTGAACAATGCCAAAGGTTTGCACCTTTGATACATCAGCCAGCTGCTGACCTAAACCCAGTATCTAGCCCTTGGCCGTTTGCCCAATGGGGCATGGATCTTGTTGGGCAACTTCCCCAGGCAACTGGGCAGAGAAAATACTTGCTGGTAGCAACAGATTACTTTACGAAGTGGATAGAGGCAGAACCTCTTGCCAAAATCCGATATGTGGACGTCAAGAACTTTATATGGAGAAACATCATCACCAGATTTGGGATTCCGAGAGCAATAGTTGCTGACAACGAAACACAGTTTGACAGCAAACTCATCATGAACTTTTGTGCTAAATTCAAGATCAAGAATTACTTTTCAACACCAAGTTTTCCCCAAAGTAATGGGCAAGCAGAAGCATCCAACAAAGTAATTTTGGATGGAATAAAGAAGAGGCTACAGGCAGCAAAAGGAAAGTGGGTAGACGAATTACCCAACGTGCTTTGGGCATATCGGACTACGTCGAGAAGATCAATAGGGGAATCCCTCTTTGCCATGGCTTATGGCACAGAAGTAGTCATTCCACTGGAAGTCGGCATCCCAGGGATCCGAACCCAGGGAGTTGAGAACCGGACAAATGACATACTTTTAGCCCGAGATCTGGATCTTTTGGAAGAACGAAGAGAGAAAGCTACAATTCAGCTCGCAGTATACCAGCAACAGCTTGCCAGAGCTTACAACAAGAAGGTCAATCCAAGAGATTTTCAAGTCGGCGACCTAGTCCTGAGAAAAGTCGTTGGCAACAAGAAGGATCCCAGAGAGGGCAAGCTTGGCCCAAACTGGGAAGGACCCTACAGAATTACTTCGGTATTAGGCAATGGAGCTTATCGGCTTGAAGATAACGAGGGCAAAGCACTGCCAAGACCTTGGAACACTTGTAATTTGAAATTCTTCTATCATTAGATGTGCATTATTTTTTGGCCGAGGTCATCAATAAAATCTTTTCCCTTTTCTTTAAACACATATGATTGATAAAGTTACATATTGGTGTTTTTGGAGACATGAATAATGAGAACCCAAGTAGAACTCAGGTTCACATTGGGGGCAGAGAGAAGACAGAGACACTTAATTCACTTGTTGAAATTTGTAGCAATTTACAAGTTGAAGTTAAGCCGAGATGGTTCCTTATCTTCACTTGTTGAAATTTGTAGCAATTTACAAGTTGAAGTTAAACTGAGATGGTTCCTTATCTTCACTTGTTGAAATTTGTAGCAATTTACAAGTTGAAGTTAAGCTGAGATGGTTCCTTATCTTCACTTGTTGAAATTCGTAGCAATTTACAAGTTGAAGTTAAGCTGAGATTATTCCTTATCTTCACTTGTTGAAATTTGTAGCAATTTACAAGTTGAAGTTAAGCCAAGATTACTGTTTCTCTTCGCTTGTTTGAATTCGTAGCAATTTACGAGTTGAAGCAAAGCCGAGGTTATTGCTAAACACTTGTAGCAATCTACAGGTTGGTTAAACCAAAGAAGATGCTTAACACTTGTTGAAATTTGTAGCAATTTACAAGATAATGTTAAGCCGACATATGATCATCTGTTGAAATTTGCAGCAATTTACAGGTTGAGGAAAAAGCTAAGTATGTTGTTTAAACACTTGTTGAAATTCGTAACAATTTACAAATAGATTATTGTTTAACACTTGTTATGTTAATCCTTGTTGATCCCTGTTACAGTATATGTTAATCCTTGTTGAAATTTGTAGCAATTTACAAGTAGGCTAGACCGAGATCACCGTTTAAACACTTGTTGAAACTTGAGAAAAAGTTTGCAAAGTTAACATTGAGTAGTATATGTTTCACACTTGTTAGAATTTATGAAAAGTTTGCAGGTCAGTATCTTGCCGAAGTAAAAGTTTTGTAGCTATTATACCCGAGGTATGTAACCCCGAGAAGATTGCACAAAGGAGGCAAAGTATGAAAGGCATACAAAAAATTCTAAGTATAGAATCAAACAGAGGCAGTCAAAGAAAAGGCAAAAAAGAATGCAGTCATTCAAAGAAAGATAGTTATGTTAAAATATCCAACACAAACAGAAGGCACATCGGCCGTACAGAGAAGCTTCTACTGTCCAGGAAACAAAAAAGTACAAAAGACAAGAAAAGAGGGACATCAAAGTTATGATTCTTCTACTTCAGGCGCAATTTGAGACTGGACCTCGGCCGATTCTTGGAGAACTACCTCGGTTGATTCCTGGAGAGCTACTTCGGCAGTCTTTTCCGCCTCGATTTCGGCGTCAATCTACGCAAGAGTTTCATCAAGACTTTTTTCGGCTGGAGGAACATCAGATGAAGCCTGTTCAGGAGTAGTTTTCTTGGCAACTGCATCACCATCATCATCTTGAGTCAGGTCCAAGACTTGCTCATTCAGAGAAGGAGACTTAGACCCAACAGCCTCCTTGGATTTCCTTACTAAAGCCTCATCCTCACCTTCCTCCTCATCTTCAGACTCAGATTCAGATTCTTCTTCAGCTTGACTTAGAGGTGGAGGAGGAGGAGGGAATGGGAGAGGAATAGCTTCGGCCTTGCGCAGAGGTGAATCTTCAAGAATATTGAGCTTTTTGGCCAGGGACATCCAACCAAGAGAAAAGCCCCTGTTGCATGCCTGTCTAACTTGTAATTTGTATTCCTCTGTAACATCGGCCATTCCTTGGGCATAGGCTTTTTCGTCGGCCGCTTTGATTTCAGCGTCTTTAGTGGCCAAGGCCTCCTGAAGTTCCTTTTCGGCTTGGGCCTTTTGGTCCTCAGCTTCTCTCTTCTCGGCCTTAGCAACATTCTTGATGGCCTCAGCAGATTCGGCCTTTTCTTCGGCTAGGGTTTGGGCTTTGGTGGCAGCCTCAGCCTGGTCTTCCAGTTTTTTCATTTTTGATTGAAGAGTTTTGTTCTCCTTTTTAAGGGCAGAAACCTCCCTCTTCATGTCGGCCAACTTTGCCCTGTTTTCAAAAGCTTGCATAGAGAGAGAGTGGGCATGTTGAATGGCCTAAAAGAGCACAGGGCAAAAATTATTACAAAATTTTACAAAGTAAAAGAGAAGACAAGTTTCCATGTAAAGACACTTACTTGGACAGAACGTTGGAGCATAAAGGCATAGTTCTCGTACTCACTCATCTTGGCATTCCGCTCAAGATCACCTGGGAGAAGTAGGGCGGTACTGAGTGCTACGCCGACATTAATGTCGTCAGCACTATCGCTGGCAAGAACAGGCATATCTTCTAAAGTAATTTCAGGCGTCCAGGGGACTTTTGGTATTCTGGACCCCGAGGTCGTCGCGGACGATGACCTCGGCTTCTTTGATTGTGTGGACTCTGATGGCTGTGTCTCAGCAGACCTTTTTTTGGGAACGGAAGCCGTCTTCTCACTCCCTGCCAATTGTGAAATTGTCAGGGTATCCTTAGCCTCAACTTCAGTGGCTTTAGCCTTTGGCTGGGCTTTCTTGGTTCGTTTCGGCTTTGGTGGGGGCATGGTTTGCGTCGGCTGAGCATCGATGTCAACAGGGAGATCGGCAAGGAGGTCTTGAGCAACGGGCTTTGGACGACCCATCTCAGCAGTTTTGACAAGTCTTCGCCGACGTTTTCGTTCTTGTATTGGGACCAAGTATGGGGCCGAAGTAGATGGTTGATTGGTTGGGTCAGATGTTGACTCTTGATCTGTTCGTGATGTAGAGGCGGTTTGAGTTGTGGCAGTAGGAGGAGAAAGACTTTTCTTCTTTCTTTTGGGGACGTCGGGCAAAATCGATTTGTATGTAGGAATAAAGTTGAGAAGAAGAGGTGCTTTTCTTTTGTGAACTGGCAAGTCCATGAGTTTTTTCAGGTCCTTACTGGGAACGTAAGATTGGCGAAAGTTTTTCGCTGGCTTGCGAACGTCTGCAAGAAGAAACAGACATTAGAAACAGATAAAATATTGAAGACTTGAACAGAAACAACTAAGTATTGACACTGGGCTCTTACCCTTGCCCTCCTTAACTGATCGGGGAAGAGGGTAGAGATGGGCGTCCTCGTCTGCGCCAAACTCCCAATTTCCCGAAGCAATAACATAATCATCTCCAGCCCCCTTGTTGGAGTCTGGAAGGTCGGCTACGATTTTGAATTCTGTAGACCTCAGCTTAAGATAATAAACGAAGCCTTTTTCTTTCAAGTTAAGGGCACACATGGTGTAACAATACTGTATGTCGGCTAGGGTGATCCTAACGTTTTCTTGTTTAGATAAGGCGATAATACCAAAAATCACTCGATAAGAGTTGATTGCCAGTTGCATGGGGTTCAACTTATAATAATGAAGAATCTCGCGAAAAAGGATGTTGAGTGGGAGCCGGAGTCCGCACTCAGTAAAAGCTACAATGGGAAGGGGCATGGCGTTTTTCTGTAGGCATGATGGAGTCGTCATCCCCAGCCAGTCTCAGGTGGACATCGGTAGGGATGGAGAACTCTTGCCTAAAGTACTCAAGTTTGGTCGGGGTATCTACCCTATGTCTCCACATACCCATGATATCGGCTTCTATTAAAAGGGTTGAAATTCAGAAAGATGTTTCTTATTGATGAGACCTCGACAAACAATGAAAGTAGGTGCATGTTTTTGTTTTTTTCTAAGTTATGGGTTCTACAAACAAATCCCATATCTAAAGTTATGAAGATGAAGATCAAAGGTACAGATCTGGAAAAGATACAAAAAAATAGAAAACAAATACGAAGTTTCAGAGTCAAGAACAGAGATGGACTATCAAGAACATGAAGAATACAAAGGGTTGAAGGCCAGGAAACAGTAGCAAGACGTGCAAGAAACACTAAGAACAGTACATGTATTCAGGGCATAAGGAAAAAACAAAATTAACGTATTCAGATGTATGATCCACAAATTGATTACTTAAGTAAAGCAGTAGTAAACAAGAAATTCCAGGAAAGATCAAGAACTGGAATAGAAAGAAATAGATGCTTACCAGAAAAAGGGAGGCCGGAAAGGGATTTGCCGACATCCTACGACGGTTGCAAGAGCAGAAGACCGGTGGAAATTTCACCGGAAGGGGTGAACGGAGAAGGATGCAGAGCTTTGGAAGCTTGAGCAATGGCGGATTTGAAAGAAAGAGTTTTAGAGAGAGAAAAAAGCAAGAGAACTCAGATGCAAAAGTGAGGAGACGAAAGAAAGGGGGAAAGATTTTGTCAAAAAATGAAAACGGCGGCAAAAGCAATCAATACGCCTAAAAGAGCGCATACGTCAGACGGCGCATGTGAAGAAGAGATGACTTATGGGCGCGTCACAGGCACCAGCCAGTAAGAAAGAAACGCGTGTCTAAAATGGTTGAATTGAAGTGCATGACAGCTCATGCGCGTAAAAGGTTCCTTAAAAATCTTTGATTTTTTAGGGAAAGCATGTCGGCCAGAAATGAATAATCTCGGCTGTCAAATCTTAAGCCGATTTACTGGAAGAAAATACAGATATAGGTTCCATCACCTCAGAATACCGAGGTAATAGAACCTAGGGGCCAGTTGTGGGGATGTATTTTCTGAATACCAACACGTGGCAAGGTGACGCCGACGTGTCAGCCGAGATGCCACGTATCCAGGTTGTGACGCCGAGGTTATCTCGGCAAGGCCGAGGTTATCTCCGAAGATATCGGAATCCGAGATAAATGGATAAAAGATAAGGGACAGGAGTCCTAGAGTAAAGAGAAGACTTTGCTAAGATAAGGATAAAACTCTTAGGGAGTTTATCTTTATCTCTTGAGAAATCTAAAGTAAGTACAGAATTGGAGTCCATAGAAGTCAAGCTTCTAGTGGGACTAGGATTGAGTAAACTATAAAAAAGAGGGACGCCCGTGGGTCTAAGGTACGCAGTTTTATGCTTTGAGTAGTGAGTTTAGCACTTGATTATCTTTGAGAGATATACTGACTTGATCGTCGGAGTGCCCCCGGGTGGAAGAGCCACCGTCGAAGCCTTTTCTTTCTGTTACAGGTTTGCTGAAGCCATCTATTCTGTCGGTGCTCTCCAGCTGATCACTAGGCAGGCAGTGTGGTCAGAAAATCACTCACACAATATGATTTCAAAAATTTTAAAGGTAAAATTAAAATTATTAAAAATCTATGAATACCATTAAAAATCGTGCCAAAATATAAAAGTAAAATTTAGGTACGATATATTTGTTTAGTTTAGCCCTTCTATTCATCAAGTGTGCAAGCATCTATTAGTTGTAAATATTTGTGAGTATACCCTTTTAGATGACTAGTAACCCCCGTAGATACAACACTAAGTAAACTTGGAAAATATTTAGATTTTGCTTTAATTATAGTTATGTCATCAAGATTATCTACAAATACTGTTTCAAAATACTCATAAATAGTACTAGGCGTGCCCCTGGATAATGATGATATTGTTGGAAGAGGGTCATGAGGCATAGTAGAAGGAGAATTAACACATTCATGTTGTATATATTCATCAATATCGATAAAAATATTAGGAATATTATGATCCATATTAATAATATAAAATAATATATCTTAATTAACTCATGTTGTGTATATTCATCAATATCGACAAAAATATTAGGAATATTATGATACATATTAATAATAGAAAATAATATATATTAACTAACAATTAATTAAAATAATGAGTAACTAACAAATATGTATAACAAGAAGTAATATATGTTAACAAACAATTAATGTTTAAAAAAATGAGTAACTAATAAATGTTAATTCAAATAATTAATGTTATCAACCGCCGATTATGATACAAAAATTAAGTTTTTTCTGATAAAAATTTCTTCTTGCACAATTGCAATTGCTATGTAGGAATGAGACTTAAAAATTAATTGAGAGAGTTGAGAATTTGAGGAAAAGATTTGTTTGTGAGAAAATAAGATGGGGAGAGTAGTGTATTTATAGTAATGGAGGGAGGGATTAAATTTTTATAATAAAAAAATAAATAAATTAAACTATTGTGAGAAATGGTCATATGATCATTTGTTTTGTTTTCAAAAAATTTGACGATTGGGGGGGAGGGATTTGAACGTTGTGGCGGGTCGGACCGATCCGGGCCAATAGGAGGCAAAAAAATTTCGAGCCAAATGGGCCGAGCTTCAAAATAGAGGCCTGGGCCAAGGGCAAGGGGCTTGAGCTGGGCTTGGGTTTCGGCCTAGCCGAGTTAGGTCGTGGATTGGTGGGCCCGATTTACACCCCTATCCTAACCAGGTAAAGTCAAAAGGTTTGGTTTTATTATATTTGCAATTTAAGTATCGAATGTTTTGAAATACAAATTTGGACCCCAAATTTTTGAACTTTTTAATTTAACTTGGCCTTTTTGTAAGAAGTTTTAGACCTTTCAAATAGGAATGGGCCTTTTTTGTTTTATAGGGTAGTACTAGAGGAAATATAATTCTAGGAAAATGAGTGAGAGCACTAATTAGTGTCACCACTAATGATGTGGCAGTGGGTCCCACCGACTGCCACAGTGTTGTTGTGTTTGGTTTTTTTTTTTTAAAAAAAAAAAAATTGGATGCCATATCATTAGTGGTTGCTTTAGAACACCACTTTTTTTAAAAAAAAAAAAAAAAAAAATGAATGTCACATCATTAGTGGTTGCTTTAGAACACCACTTTTAGTGGTCTCTATCATTGCCTATAATTCTAAAACCAGTGGCATAGCCAAAAACTTTGCTTACTAGTGTCATTTAATCATTGATTAGTACCTCATATTTTTAATTCTAAGAAAGCTATAAAAATATATATATTTTTTTTACATAATAAACTATACTATATTGTAATATCATATGTTAGCCATATTAATATCGTAATGTAATTCAAACTCACCAAATTATATTGACAACAAAATTAAAAAAAGTAAGATAGTACAGTTGTTCAAAAAATAGAGTGACATAGACGAAACACATGGTAAAATAAATAAATAAAGTTTTCTAAAAATTCCATACTTAGAAAAAATGTAACTCTCAACTAAATTCTATTTTTTATATTTATTTATGGAAAAACATGAGACTTTAATACATTGCACATTTGATAGTACAAAATAAATCGTGTAATGCCCCAAAAATATTGACATCCGATAGATTTGGATTAACTCGTATGCGTAGTCTAAACCCCATTACCTCCAATTATTTACATACATAAACAATGAGTATTATAAGCATTTCAATTATTAATATTCATACTAAATTCTCATTTTTCTCTTAGTAATATTCAACATGAGAATTAACGAAAGAGTGGCTGCTTGCATTAATATTTTCATCATTCCAAAGATATGAATCTATAGCATGTGATAGCAATAAGTTAAAACAATCTAAATACAAATATATGCCTTAATGACTACAAGTTCCAAGGCTTTTCTCGGTTACAATAAAGTGGTTTTCAAACTCATACATAGATAGCCATTGGCTGGCAAAACCAAAATAAGTGAACAACCAAGCTCTGTGCTCCAAAAAGATCCTCCACGCCTTCACTTTAGTGGAGGCACACCACAATCACCTGAAAAATGGTTTGCATTGAGGGATGAGCATAAAGCCCAACAGAGATCATCTAAATAAAGTGCATGCAGTTTAAAAATATCATGAGGTGCAATGCATACGAGATGCCAATACCAAAAATCATTTCTCATTTTGGAATTCTCATGCCATGCACTTGTTCGAAAACATAACCAATTCAATCATCCATTTGATAAAACAATGGGCATAAATACGATATTGGTAATCACTAGGCTGGTGTCTGTAAGTAGGCATAGCTAGCACTACCAATCTCCACTTTACCGGCTCCTAACCGAAAGGCACATAGTACCTACTTCGCGCGTATTTTCGATCTATCATCCTGGGCAGTCAGGTCAACTTAAACAATACCAATCTACACCTCCTATCAGGACTTACCAAGCGTATTTACCCCATAATTCAACACATTTCAAATATTCTCAATGAATCAATTTGAAAATCAATTTCTCAAATCCAATGCGAGGATTCAATCATGAGTATGTAGTGTTTAATGCCATGTATGAATTGAAAATATTTCAATTTGCCTAATTCACATGTAATTTCTATAACAATCAATACAACACTGCACTGGTTGCCCAAATAATTATCTCTATGTACAATATAAATTTTAAGAGACAAATATAACTCATAATCTCATATCTTCAATAATTTCAACATAGAAGTAACAATCACATGTTCAATATCCTTTTTTCCAACTCAATTAAGAATCATAATATTCTTCAAAAAATTTCATCAATCTTCCCTTTTTATTCAAACTCAAGAATTCACCAAGAATATTCAAAATGCTAAAAATGACATAATTTTTTCCCGACATTTCTCAATACCTCAACATGATAAATAATTTTCATCTTTATTAGGAGTTCAATAATTTCGAATTAAACAATTTCTAAAAAGAACCTCATTGGTTTCCAATATTCCCAACAACATTGTCATCAATCTCATCCATTTGAATCACTTTCAAATTCTCATTTGTTCAAATAAAAATATGTTCTTAACTCTTATTAGCTTTTCACAAATTTAGCCAAAAATCTTAATGTTAGCATTTTAAATTTCTAAGGTTTTACTAAAATTTGGGTACTTCTCATAAAAGAAATAAAAAAAATAAAATAAAAATACATTCCTCAAAATACATGATTCATACAAAATCACACTTAACTAACAAGAGATTTTCAAAAACATAAAAGTTGAGAACTTCCCCATTTTCACGCATTTAATATACCATTAATAAAACCCTAACCCTAATATTTTCAAACATCACACTATTAAAATAACACATAATATAGTTAAAATACATACGCAATGTTTAGAAAATCCCTACCTCAATAGGTAGAATGAAGAAGAAGCAAAAATCCCAAATTTTGACATTGTTGGATTTCAATATCCATCGATCAAAACGTTACTCTCGCTAAACTCTTCATTTTGGCCTCAAGAGCTAGGCTCTAAAACCTAATAGATTTTGGTGGATCAAAGTTTTACATGATAAATGTAAAAAGAAAAAAAAAAAACTGAGAGAGAGAGAGAGAGAGAGCTCTACAATTGAAAAGAAGTGGAGTTGATTGGGATGGGGCAGCCCTTCCATGTGGGCTTGCTGCCTCAGTCTTTTTTTTAATCAATGTACACCCATATATATATATATATATAAAGGTGTATTTTAGGAACATTGTAATATTTTGTAACATAAACAATATAATGATATAATTGTTTTCTTACCACAAATTTATTTCGTTTAATGGCGCACACCATAAATATTCGTAACTCTCTAATGATAATAAAATAATAATAATAACAACAACAACAACAATAATAATAGATGGTTACAAATGAGTCATAATTCAATCAATTGAGTCCAAAATGATTGGAATTTAATAATTTAGAATAAATCTCTAATTGAGATTAAAGAATAAAATAATTGAGATTAAACAATATAATTGGGCTCATCAAATAAGTTTCAAAAATTAAATTTATATCTTATTTAATACTCAAGACCCAAGAATTTAAAACTAAAAAATAAATAAATAATTGCGAAGTGGGCCTTACGAAATCGAAATCAATAAGTAATATAATTTGTTTTCACCAATTAAAATAAAATGGTTCACGATACCACAACTATAATAATGATTATAATAAGGGCAAATTTAATTGGAATCAACTCGTTACAAATCTCAATAGGGATAAAGAGAACATTCACACAAGGAGGATATGAGTCTCCACATAAGGAGAAAAATAATAATTCTGCTTCTAACGATAAAAATATGACACCATCATGCTTATTATGTCAATAATGGTACATTTCCTACATTTTTATACGATATTTTGTTTGACATCTAATGTATCGCATGAGTCTTATTTGTTGGTAAATGGGTTGGGTTTCAGACTCGGGTTTAGGTATCCATGTCCCATAAGAGACCTACGTGAATTTAAATTAAGAACTATCCTGATAGACAAGTATAGCACATCATCCCATCTTATCTAGGATAAGGATGAGTGGTTACTTATCTCAACTAAATGATCATATTTTGATACTATATATGTATTATTGTGAGAGTGGGAATAATAAGCAGAACGTAATATTTTGTGCATAAAATATCTGAGCTCTCTCAATCTCTATGCCATTAGAACTAGACACAAGCCCTTGTATTGTAACTGTGTGGGTGTTGGGATTTCAGCCGGTGATTTGGAGGCACGTGATTCACTCATCAGGTTCATTCTTTTCAGATTCAAGATATTCAAGTATGTATTGAATCTGTTAATCCGCTGCGTATTGATATTTCTACATTGGTATCAAAGCCATCTTGAGTGTTTTCGTGTTTTTATGCATAAAATATGATTTGAACTATATATAATCATTAAAATATGTATATGTATGTTTCATGCAAGAAAATTGATGATTTTCAAACTATCTCCGATCGTCTTGAAATTCATATATGTTGTAGTTCATATCACGTAAAGCATATTTGCAAAGTTTCACTGAAATCATATGGTTAGATTTTGAGAAAAATGAAGACCCATTTTGTATTTTCGAAACTTTAATTACATGTTTTAACATGTTTCGTTTTCATGATATGAAACTTATATATTTGGGTTCCTTCTCTTGAGACCTTCGAAACCATATATTATTCGCATGTTTTCTACTTACGGATTGAGAGAAAACATAAACCCTAAGTGTGGTTCATTTTTGTATTCTTGGTGGTTCATTGTAGAAGATGAAGTGCAGAGAATCTGCACTCTGACTCTCACTAAAGAGAGAGTGGATTACACTCCCTATTTTAGACTTGTCAAAACAAAAAACTGAGCCCACCATTGGATTCCTCTTGAACAATCGAGTAAATAGTGCCAAAACCGAGCTGGAATTGAGTTCGAGAGGTGGCGTGTGGGCCCCATGCACCGATAGCTAACGCCACACGCTTCTACATGTGGACTGCTGTGCTAACATGCGCACTGATGAAAGCACTGTCTGACGTGTGCTGATGGCATCGCCAATGAAAGTCGATGACATCATTCCTGATGTTAAAAATCTATGAAAATCATTAAAAATTGAGGCAAAATATAAAAGTAAAATTGTGCAAGCATCTATTAGTTGTTTTTGTTCCTTCTAGATTCCTTTTTTTCTTTTTTCTTTTTTTTTTCTAAATTTTTTAGATCTTTGCACTTTCTTAAAATTTTGGATCATGTTTGTTTTCAGTTTATTTTGTAGATTGAACGGTATTGTTGGACTTATGAAACCCATCACAGGTTCTGTTTTAATAATCTTAATCGTTTAATGTATAGAGCTCGTCGAATATTTTATTGTTATAAAAAAATCACGTTGATCAGATATCGATGACTACTTGATCAGATTTGATTTTTGTCAATAATTTATTTTAAAAAATTTATTTACTATTGATACAAATCTTATCTGAGAACACACTCTCATCCAATCTCAACCCGAAAAGAAGCCTGATCTTAAAATTTTTATTTTCCTTGTGCATTGGACATAAATAGGGGTGTAAATTTGGCCCGAACATTGTGGAGCCTCGCGGTCTCCCGCCAAAAGTCAGGCCGGCCAACGAGCCATAAAATTAGGCCCAGGCCCAGGGGGCATTCGGGCCTCAGGCTGGGCCGGTGGGCCTGGGTTTGGGCTCCGGCTTAGGTCAGGCTTGGGCGGGCCTGAACATTTTTTTTAATTTTTTTAAATTTTTTCTACCAAAATTTTATTATTTTTCACTAAAAGAGACACTGGGCCTCGAGATGGGCGGGCTGGGCCTTGAGTGGGCCTTAAGCGGGCCGATAGGCCGGGCTAGACTTCAAAATGGTGGCCCACGCCCAAGGTCTCAGGCTGGGCTCAAGACGGGGCCCAAACGAGCCTAAACGGGCCAGGCCCACTCCGGCCACGGGCAGGTTCCGGGCCGCCCGCGGGTCGCGGGCCATTTTTACACTCATAGGCATAAATCCAAGCTTATGCACTTGTAGAGTAGGTCTGCTCTGACTTTTTTTGGAACACAAAACAAACTCTATATATAGGCCTTCCATGCATATAAAAAATTTATTTATAAAAAATTGTGACAAAAAGATTATTATTATTATTATTATTATTATTATTATTATTATTATTATTATTATTATTATTATTATTATTATTATTTTGATATTTGATGACACTTGTAAAAAGGTGATTTTCATATACAATTATTAAAATTTACTTAAATATCACACTTGAACAAAACTATTTATTTTATGCAGCTTATAAATAAATTTATTATCATCATAATGACAACTTAATTGTCAACCATTACAAATCAAATCATAAATGAGAGAAAATATAAAATTAAAAAAAAATTAATCACGTAATTATAACAGCCAAAAAATTAAAAAAAAAACTAAAAAATCATGATCAAACAAAATAGCAAAAATAGAGTCTGCAACTTGAAGCAAATATGAGACTTTCCATTATAATAGTTTAGCAAATAAACATGTAGGACATACTTTTGGGATTGTCCACGTGGCCAAGATGGTCAGTCGAGGTGCCACATGGACGAGTCATATTGCTGAGGTTGTTATGATATTGCCGAGATATGTGTGGTAATATCGGCGTCCGAGATATTCGGATAGAGGACAAGAATCCTAGATAAGTTAAGGCGCTTAGTTCGAATAGAGATGAGATTCTTTAATGGGATCATTCCTATCTAACTAAGAGTCTGGGATAGATGTTGTGCTTGAGTCCTATGAAGTGAGACTTCTAAGGGATGAGAGCATTATTGGATATAAAAGTAAAGCACCCCCGTGGGTCTAAGGTACGCTTTTTTCATTGTGAGTAATTTACTTGTGTCGATATCTTTGAGAGATAAGTTAACTGACTTGATCGTCAGAGTGCCTCCGGGTGGACGAGTCACCGCAATATTTCTCACCTTCTTGTGTGCAAGCGTTTGCCTTAATCTATTCTGTCGCGTGCTCTCCAGCTAAGTTCCCTAGATCTTGGCAGTGAGATCTATTTTGTTGTGAGGTCAAAAACCAACACCCACAATTTGGCACCATCTATGGGAACTTAATAAGAATAGATGGCCAACATTAGGCAAGGAGAACGAGTCGAAGACGATATGCAATGTGAAGAAGAGGAGCACGTAAGTCTTGTTGGAGTCTTGAGTTCTTGAACTAGCAGGTGATGACCTCAGCTAGTAGTGCGATCTCAGTTGAGATGTTGGATTTGGATGAAAGAACATGTTGGTCCTTGATTCTTGATGAGTGGAAACTTGAGTCCTTCTTTTTTGACATCGACGAGTCATGATCTCGGTCGGAGAACATCTTCTAGCATGTTGTTAGTCAACATGTTAGGAGGTCAGACGATATAGATTCTATCACCTTAGATTGTCGAGGTAATAGAACCTATGGGGCAGTTGTGGGGACATATTTTTGGGGTTGTCTACGTGGCCGAGGTTGTGGGCCGAGGTGCCATGTGGATGGACCATTTTACCAAGATGTAATGCGATTATATCAGAATTCGGTATATTCAAATAGAGGACAAGAGTCCTAGATGATGTAGGACTACTTGTTTAGGTAAGAATGTACTCTTGAGACCCTATAAAGGATAGTCTCATGAAGTAAGACTTCTAAGAGAAGTTGGACACTAATAATTATAAAGGTAAGGCACCCCCATAGGTCTGTGGTATGCTTTTTCTTGTGAGTTGTTTGCTTGAATTGATATCTTGTGAGATAAGTTATCGATTTGATCATCGGAGTGCCCTCAGGTAGACGAGCCACCGTGGTATATCTTATCTTCTTGTGTGTAGCTGTTTCGCTTAATCTATTGTTCTGTGTGCTCTCCAGCTGAGTTCCCTCGATCTCGACAAGGGGATTTGTTTGGTTGTGACCTTGGAAATCAATACCCACAAAACAAAAGACACATTTTTTTTAAAGTCTAGAAATATGATAGCTCTTTAATTATTATTTTTTTAAAAAAAAAAATTCATTTTTACCCTTATACTTTGCCTCGATGATCAATTACACCACTAGATTTCAAATAATTTCAATTTTACCCTCAAAGTTTTTGAAATCATATCAATTTGTCCCCTACTATCACATTTACACGGAATTTTTTTTTTTTAAAAAATTACATTTTGACTCCAAATTTCAAAACAAAAATGCAAACTCAACCTTTTATACCTAAACTCACCCTCTTTCTTCACCCATTCCATTTTTTCCTCTGGTAGCCCTCATTCCTCACCCGTTTCCGACTCCGCTACGAAAAACCTAAACTTACCCAAGAAGAACAACAACCCATCTGTGGACGCGCCCGTGGGCCTCGTGCTACAGTTCGGACTCGATTTGTGTCACGGTTCTTAATCTGAACCAAAGAGTCCAAATCTGGCAAATCGTTTTGAGAAACAGATTTTTGGAAAAGTAGTGCCAAACATGGACTGCTTTGCCAGATACAGAGTCGCCACCTAAATATTTTTTAATGGGAGAATTTAGGAAACCCTGACTCGGTGCCGAAGGCCACATGTCCGTCATCACCGGAGTTGTCTCGGCTCGGGAGCTTGGGTACGATCGGGGAAGGTCAGCTATGAGCACCCCCTTTCGCCCGGTCCGAAGACCGGCCTCTACTAACCATGATATCCAATTTTGAAAACGTTACGTGTTCTTATTCCAGTTATTAGCCTAGAATTACTATGTTATGCGCGCAGCAAACAAGTATAGACTAGATTGCCTAATTTGGAAATAAGCATTGCATATCCGTTTGTTTTGAAAATGTTTCGGGATTTGCTACTCGTAAGTAGGCTAAAACACGGATTTTAACGAGTTTTTCCAACTCAAGCAATCCAACCTCCACCCACAGGCATTCAAACAGTTTATCTCATATAAGCACTTAGCCGCATGGTAGGCATACTGTCATGTTAACATTCACACGCATGCGAGATGCTAAAGCATAAATACTTACATTGTACTCCGTGCCAAAACAATAAACTAGTTAGCAAACATGCATGTCCTAGTTCATGTTAAGTGACTAATGCAACACAGGCAAGGATGCAATTTAGAGTAGGCTCGGCTAACCCTAAAATGGCATATGAAATGCTACAAGTAACACGTATTCAATTTGGAATTGAAAAGTACAATGTAGTTTGTATGATGTACCGAGCCCGGTGCATGTCAACAAATGAATGCACGCATGCATAGCATAAGGTATGCTAAAATAAATGTGTCCTAATCTACCATCATAAGCAGGTAAATAAAAGGGAAGAAAGAAGTGGAGGTTGGAAGACATGCACACCACGCACACACACTTATTACAAATTTGCCCTCACTCGGAGGGACCAAAATAATAATACAAATTAATTAACTACGCAAACTAATTAAATATTACAAATTGCTTAATTAATTAACAAATTAACTAAACTAAATAAAAACAGTAAACCGCCTCGGGGCGAGGGCCAGATGCAACACATGCTCGGGACTGGCTCGGAATCGCACTGCCATGCATAGTTTGCCTCTGTTTTCCCTGCTCTGCTCTTCTGAAAACTGCCAAAGTCTTAGGGATGCCTCTCAGGACACTGGGGGATATCATCGGCTGAGCAGAATTTCCACCGGCAGTATCATTTAGTCACTGGCACAAAATAGATCCACCGGCCATCGGTTGACTACCGGTCGGCACTAAATACTGCCGGCCGGCAATAAATTCCTGCAGAACCTGCAACTCACAGCAGCAGAGGGCAAAATCTTGCATGGTAATGCAATTCAAACAATTTATGCACCAATCACATTCCTTATCATGTTAATGACTCAAAGGAGGATGTGCCCCGATTCTCGGACCACCAATCACGTATTTCCATGCATGATGGTCCAAAGAATCAAGTGTGCAACTTCAATTTCAAAATGCATGCAAGCCAAATAAACACACAAGGAGGCCTAACCTCTATCATACTCATCTCAAGAGGCAAGGTGATGCATGCAAGATGCAATGCAACTTAGGCTTACGAGCTAAGGATGCAACATGCCGATACAAGCAAACATGCAAGATGAGCATGCAAATAAGCAAAGGATGGTCTTAAACATGAATTAGGCAGCTCTAGTTAGGCCCAAAACAGTGGCCATAATATGAAAATGAAGTGCCTCGAAATGCGTGCACACGGGCACGCAAACCGAGGCAATGGCATATGCAATGCAATGGCTAAAACGGCATATAGAATGCAACATGGACTTATACTAACATGAGAGAGCCTCAGCCACACTCACATAAGAGGCCGATGAATGAAAATGAAGTGCCTCGAAATGCGTGCACACGGGCACGCAAACCGAGGCAATGCCATATGCAATGCAATGGCATGGAAAATGACATGCAAATATGCTAATGGGATTTTAGCACTGAAGTATGGGGGAAAACAGCCCCGGAATGAGGCGAAAACACACCCGATGCATGGAATAGTCCCGAAACATGGACTTTGGCACCCGAAATGGCCTATAGCTATATCAAACATGCACAACATGGATATGCAATGAATAGACAGTAGCAAGGCAGCCCCAAAATTAGCATTTTACTAGTACAACTCATGGCCAAAAAGCAAACAAAGATAGGGCAACAATGGCATACAAAAACGGCCCTAAACATGAGATTATGAAGCAACTCACAGCTGCTGTCCCCAAACATGTTAGGGCCCTTCAACAACATTGAAGAGGGGCCCAAAATATGCACATTTACAGTTCATGGCAGCCCCGAAATCAGTATACAAACATGCTAGAAATACAATGCAAAATGAGGCTCAAAAGTGGCTATAACATGAGGTATACAAAACATTCACCAAACAAGAAAATACCCTTAATAAAACATGTTCAAGAGGTCAAAATAAAGCCACTTTAGTTCGGACCAAGGTCCAAAAACAGCAACATCAGGGGCTGCCAAGACATACAAAAATGGGACCAAAAAGAGGATATAAAGGGAAGTACAACATGGAAGTCCCAAACAGTGTTGAGCCCTTCTTCAATGTTGAAGAGGGGCTCAAAATAAGCCTATTTTCAGTTTACATCAGGCTCTAAAACAGATCACACGCAAGCCAAAAATTCTATGCAAGATTATGGCATTCAAGGAGGATATTGAAGCAAGTGCTAGCTACTATCCTCAAACAGCAAGAGGTCCTCAATCAAACATGAAGAGGACCTCAAAATATGATGAGTTACAGTTTGGGTCGGAGCCCAAAGATGCAAGCAACTATGGCTTAGATATGAAGCAAGAAAAGGCTAGAAAAGGGAAGATGAGGACTCACCCTTGAAGACCAGCAAACCAACACCTCTTGGACCAAGTTTGGGAGCTTTTAACCTCTGGAGGACAGCCTCAAGCTGCTGGAATAGGCGTTGGATGCCTTGTGCTATGAGTTGATGAAGAAATGGCCCAAGAACAAGGGTGTTTGGTCACTCTAACACACCCAAATGTAGAGAGAGAGGGAGATATAGAGAGAGAGGGTGATATATATGTTATATGTATGTATTAGGTCTGGTTTTTGCTTCAAATCTCTCCAACCTAGACAAAGGGAGAGGAATGGTCCTTATATAAGGCAAGGGAAGCATTTAACTTACAAGCTAAGTAAAGGGAAAGGGTCAAAGGGGTTTAAGGGGGTGCAAGGCTTCTAGAGGAAGCTAAAACATCTGGCCAAGCTTCTCCAAGAAGCTTGGCCAAAGGGTTCAAGCTTCTAGAAGGTTAGGGGGGGTTCAAAGGCTCACAAGGTGCAAAACAACCACACATGTGCGTGGGGGATCGATTCTGTGCATTCCAGCTGGCACAGCTGGAATCCACTCAATCTGCAGAATGCTCTGGAAGGTCGTCGGCTAGCAAAAATTGCCGTTCAGCAAAATAAAGTGCCGGTCGGCACAATAAATTGCCGGCCGGATAAATATAGGGCCGGTGGATGGCCGGTAAGGTCAAAAAACGGCCAGTTGCTGTCTAAATTGAAGCCCCGGAAGTTAGCTTTCCAATGGCGTAAACCTTGCATTAAAATTCCTCCTGTGGAAAAAGTTATGCCCATTTTGGTGAAGCCGCGCAGATTCGATCCAACCGGGATGATACCCAACTTCAACCAATCATATCTCCCCCACCCGGACTTGGCTTTAAGAGATTCTTGAGTGCAAAATGAAGCCCCGGAAGTAAGCTTTCCGACGGTGGTGGCCTCATAGCTAAAATCCAAGCGTACAGACAGATAAGCCCGATTCAGCGAGGGCTGCTCGACTTGCTTCTACCCGGATTCATGCCGAACTTTTCCCAAACTAGTTTTCTCCTCTCCTTTCCTCTTTTCTTCAACTCCAAAACCCTAAACAAAGTGTTTTGAAAGATTTTCCTCTCTTCTATCCGAAGAAAATGAATCTTTGCCCTGCACATCTCTCAACACTGAGCAAACCATCAGTAGTGCCCAAGTCTTAAGGGCGGTCAAAAATGGGGTGTCTACACCATCAAAGCACATCAATCAAATCTTTCCATGATGAAGAAATTAGCCTATAAGTCCCCCCTCTCTGTCTCTGTCTCTCTGTCTCTCTGTCTCTGTCTCTGTCTCTATCTCTCTGCCTCTCTCTTTGCATCTTCCTAATTTCTCACCAATGGTGGATTCACTGAAATAGCTCTATTCAACTGCAAAAGACCTCTTGTCCATTCAAAGACTTCTACATCGAATGGATTAAAACCCTCAAGAACAGCCGCATCCTTCTTCTCCGGCAATCAAGCTCCACTCTATCGCCACCATCAAGTTTACTTTTCACCCACGTCGAAATGCTCCACCACCACTTCCAACCATACTACGACACCCTCAACCTTGACGCCTCCGACAACATCGTCTAAATACTCTTCCCCGATTAGTGAAACTTCCTTGAAAAGCCTTTCCTCTTCCTCGGCGATCTCCACTCCTATCTCTTTATTAATCTCCTCCGATCATTCCTCAATGATGAAGATGATAATGAAATTGGGTTTCAAATTGAGGGAGATTCGGAGTTTTTTGATAAGCTGTGGCACGTTATGATGGCTTGTAAGAGTCCTCCAAAGGCTTTAATGGCGAAAATCGAGCAGGTTAAATGTGGGTTGAGGCCAATGGAGCCTGCGCTGGTGGCTAGAGTGAGAATTGCTCAAACGGGTTTTGTAAAGAGAGTGAGAGGGAAGCTAGGGTAGAAAAGAGGCGACAAGAGGTAAGATTGGGGAGGTTGTAGTGACATTGATGTAGGAGATGAGAGGTGTTTTTATCAATGTGAATCGGCTTCGACGCAGTGTTATTTTAGATATCTTGAGTGTTACCAGTTTGTGGAAGATGATGGCGAAAGATGGAGGATGAGGGTGGTGGAGGGATTTAGGTAATTCAGGGAATGATGAGAAAGAGGAAGAGAGGGTGAGTTTGCATCTTTGTTTTGAAATTTAGGGTCAAAATGTAATTTTTTTTAAAAACTTTTTCTGTTTAAATGTGACAATAGAGGGGCAAATTGATACGATCTCAAAAACTTTGGGGTAAAATTGAAATTATTCAAAGTCTGGGGTGTAATTGATCATCGAGGCAAATTATAGGAGTAAAATTGAAATTTTCACAAAAAAAAAAAAATTAAAAATTAAATAGAGAAGGAAAGAAAGTAGCTTTAATGTTTGTGATTGATAAGACGTTGTGAGAAGATAATAAAAGACGCCAGTGATGTTGAATTGTACCACCAATTCGTTCAACTTTACACTTAAATCGTTGATCTTGCATGGGTTTTAGAGTAGGGTTTTGAAGCTTTTGAAAGATTTTATGTTTCTTCGATTCTAATTTCCGAAATAATCCCAACCAAGGGATCAATTTTGGCTCGGCTTGAGTCAGCTCACCCGTGGGCCATGTGGGCTCCCACCAAATTTTGGGTAGGGCGGGCCCAATCCGGGTCACGTGGAAAAAAATTATGTCCAGCCCAAGCCCAAGCCCAAGCCCAATTAGAATAAGACCGCGGTTTTCGGCCACGGGCTCGGGCTGTGGGCGGGGCTGTGGAGGCCTTTTTTTTTTTTTTAACAGATAATTTTGGGTGATCGCTCGAGCGGTCATTTGGTCACTCAAGCATAGATTTGCAGCTTCCAGTATCTTTTATGTTTGTAGGCCAGACCGCTCAAGTGAAGGAAAGGTCGCTTGAGCGTAAAATTCAAGCTCCTAGTATTCTCACTGTAGCTCTACAAAATTTCTGAGACCATGCGTATATCGCTTGAGCTGTAGAAGGTTCACTCGAGCGGTCTCTTTGCATTTTGGCACTTTGCTCGAGCAATGAAAAGTTTGCTCGAGCGGTCTGTTTGGGGCAGCAAAGTTATAATGCGATCTAAACATTTTTCTAGCTGATTCTTTTCACACTCCTTCTCTCTCTAACAACCCTTCTTCCAAAACCCTATCTTGAAAACCCTAGATTTCATCTAGTAATAGAAAGAATCAATCTTTGGGCCTTCATTAAAGTTGTTACCCTCACCAAGAGCTACGCTTTGAACCGATTAGATCATGTTATTTCGGAAGTTCATTACGTGGATTTTCATCTCTCTTCTTGCAATCCTTGAGGTAGGAATATCTTTACCCTTGTATAATTATATTTTGGTTTAAAGGTGTGTGAATCTTAAGGTGTATGTGACTATTTACATGGGTGATGTAGATATATATGTATATATATGCATGGATTTTGTGTTGATGATGTGTTTTGTGTGAAATTAATGATGGGCTAGGTAACCAATTATGGAAAATTGAGTAAATTAGACATGAATTAAGGGAAATTGATACTTGGAAGGAAAAGCCCCAAATTTTAACGCGTAACCCTAAGGGTTGTTCTTGAATTGACTTAATGGATAATTGAAAAGTAAAATTGGATGGTATTTGTGATGTGCTAAGATGTTATTGTTTTGGAATGTGTTTGAGGTGCTCACTTGCCCGGTTCGTGTGAGGACGAAAAATGTGGGAATGTGTTAAGGTGCTCACTTCCTGGTTCATGTGAGGATGACGAATGTGGAGATGTTATGAGATGTCCACTTGTCTGTTCGTGTGAGGACGACAAAAGTGGAAGGTTTGAGGTGTCTACTGGCCATCCGTGTAAAGATGAAAAAATGTGGAGATTGAATGTTGAATTGTGTGTTGTGTTATAAATTTTTAAATAATGTAAATTCATGGGTATTAATGGAGGTCATGCATATTTTAAATCAAACATTCATATACTTGGTTAAATATATTCACAACTGGACAATTGCTCATTCTTATCTACTAACAATATTTCAGGACATGAAGAGCCCTAGCCCCGCCAATGAAGAAGAAGATGTCTATCTCTTTTAATATCTAAATTTTTGTGAACATAAAAATTATAATAGAACCGTTGAACTTCTTTAATACTTTTATTTTGAAATTGTATATCTTTCGCATCAAGTGGCACAATGTAATTAGCAAACTCACTGGACAATGTATTTTTTTTTTTTGGGGGTCATTTTCTCTAATTTATTGAACTATGATATGTAACTTGTAATTTTGTAAATTGAAATGTATAGTTCAATGAGAAAGAGAAATGTTGGATTGAATTGTATTGTTGTCATTTGGGAGTTATTTCTGGGGTCTTACAAATTTGGTATCAGAGCTAACCGGGTTGAATACTTGGAGCTCGTGGGAAGTGACTTTTGTCACATTGGGTTGTCATGCTCGGATGAGGGGTTGGTTGTCTTACTTGTGTAGTGATCCTAGTTTTTTGTAGATCATTATTTATTTATTATTACTTTAATTTATTTTTGACTTTATTAATTGTGTGATTACATGAGAATTTAATGTGTTGTTTGGTTAATTTAATGTGATATTTTATTAGTTTAATGTGGTATTTAATTATACATAATTAATCAGAATATTTATATTTATATATACATAAAAAAAGTGTTACATGTATTGATTTTATAAAGCGTATTTATATATGTTGTATTTGTGTTGAATTTGTATAGTATGATATCATATAATGTTAATTAGGTTAATAATCATAGCAGCTGCATTAGGAAGAGAGAAAAAAAAAAAAAAGAAAACCAAAAAGTCAGGTGTTGTGTGCGGCGGTTGTGCAAGCCACGCGAGAGAGAGAGAGAGAGAGAGAGAGAGAGAGAGGCGTTGAAAGAAAGGATTAGGGTTTTGTTTTGGGGGTTTTATTAATTCTTCAAGTAACTCGTTGATCTTCAAAAAAAATATTGTGAGTGCAAAACCCACTTCCCTTTATTTATGTTTAATTCGTTGTTTTTATTTATTTATTTTTATTTATTTGATGTTGGTTTGATTTTGCATTTGCATGTAGATGATGGATTGATTTCAATTATTTTAATTAGTTGCGTATGCAATATTTTGGGTTTTTATATGTATTTGTTTTACGGTTGTAATCACACCCATGAATATATGAAATTAAAATAAACTTGAAACCCATAGATAAATTCCGAATACTCCACCATGACTCCATGGATTGTTGTTTTATTTGAGTGTTGGTGAGAAAGAGTTTATATAAAATAAAAAAAAAGGTGAGGATTATGAGATTTATTTCAATGCCTTAGGCTTGGCATTTGTTGCCTCGTTCTCAGGAGTAGACAAGTGCCTTGATTTACGTGCGTACTTATATGCTAACCATCCAGAGAGTGTGGGTCAAACTCGGGACGATATCCCCATGCAAGTTTGGCTTCGGAGCGGTGTTAGGCATACGGAAGGCACATGGGATATATGTGTAGGCCGAAAGTGAAGGTCTGGAGTGGTGGAGTTAAGGTACAGAGAATTAAATATGTGTTTTTTTATTATAGTGTGAATTGTATTGATTTGTACATCTTGAAAAATAGTAAATGACCTTGATAAATTATGAAATTTCAGTAGAGGCATGTATACGTGATTCTAGACAGCTTTTGTGTTTTAACTTTTTATTAAAAAGTTCAATTATAACTTGTAATCGAATGATCTTGGTTAAAACAGTTTTTATTCATTTTAGTAATGCAAACTTTAGATGCTGTTTTAACCCACAAAATGAGCTCATTTTATTGGTTTTGCATAAACTGAAGTAAAACATTATTCTGCACATTTTTCGTGTTTTGAACTTTTCTGAAAAAAATCATCTGAGGGTAGTTTCTTTTCATTTGCAGCTTTAGATTTTTCGGTTGAATTCCATCTAGGTTCTTCTATCAAGTTTTTCTCTCAACCTGTTTAGTTTCTACTAAATTTGTTCACATTTCCTTTTAGGAAATTTGATTCTGTACAACGTTTGTTCTTTGAGCTTTGGTCAATTCGAATTATTTAAGCATGAAACGGTACATTTTTATACTTTTTTAGCAAGTTACTTATGATTAAATTATACTAACTTTATTTGTTGCAGAATGATGGGTCTTAACAGCTTTTTATGCAAGGCTGACCCACCATATTTTAATTTTTATTTTGTTTATTTTATACTTAATTTATATTTAGTTGTGTACGGGTAAGAAACTAAATGCCACCGTATCTCAGGAAACTACCCCTTTGTCTCGGTGCGAGTGGAACTACTTGTCTTGTCTCGTAACAATAATTAAATGTAATTTTGTTTGTGTCTGGTGGACACGTGGGTGTCAAATTTTGTACTCATACCAGTATACTTGTATACTGACCCATTTTGTCTCTTGGCATCTTGGGTGCGTTTTATTTGAGTGCAGCCGAGCTTCCTTTGCAAGATTAGTTAGGGCTATGGTTGTGACGAAAAATAACAATAGTTGTTGGACATGTCTTTTGGACTTTTTTTGTTTTCTTGAACTTACGGTTGATATTAGTTTATGTATTTTTTTTTATGACCTTAGTATTTTGACAATTTGGCATGGTTTGTAACTTTACATTATTTAAGTTGTTTTGATTATTTATTGTTACTTTAATGTTGAAGGTATTAGATAGTTATGAGATTATGGTGGATGGTTTGATTGACGTTTTGTTAGGTTTTTTTCCCTTGTAATCTTTTGAGCATGGAAATTTACTTAAATCTTTTTGAGACGAGAACGTTTAGATTTTGTTTCACCCCTACGTAGACACCCCATTTTTGACCGCCCTTAAGACTTGTGCGCTACTGATTGATTATGCGATGGTGCAGGCTATGTTGTGCAAAGGTTCGATTTCTTCGGTATAGAGAGCGTCAAATCCAAACCTTACACCCCATTTTTGGACCAAAAATATTTTAGACCTTAAAACCCTCTCTTTCAAAATATTTTTGAAACAAAGTTCATACGATATTTCGAGGCTCGCATTTTATTAAATGTTGCGCTTTTCGGTAAACCGAGTAAGGACAAAGTGGAAATGAATGAAAGAGAGGTTAAATCTTTGAAAAATCTTTCAAAACACCTTATTTAAAGGTTTGGAGTTGAAGAAAAGAGGAGAGGAGGGAAGAAAACTGGCCGAGGAGAAGTTAGGCATGAATCTGATTGGACCAAAACTGAGCAGTCTGCACTAAAAGAGGCATATCTCTTAGCACACTTGGAATTTTGATGTGAGGCTTCACCATTGGAAAGACGACTTCCGGGGCTTCAATTTAGGCACAAGAATGACCTGAAAAGGAGTCCAGATGAAGGAGATATGCCTATCTGAAGTTGGACTTGCAGAGCAAATTTTTGCTGTCGGCCACAAATGTGGGCTGTTGGCCACCAGGGGTGGCCGGTTGGCCATAAAAGTGGCCGGTCGGACATTTGAAGTGGCCGGTCGGCCACTAATGTCCTAAACTCAGATATTTTGTGGATATTTACCTCCAGTTGTCTTCCACAAGCTCTAGCTGTCATTAAATCAGATATTTCGACCCAAGGCCTATATTTTGCTGTATATGGAGGCCATATCTCTCATATGGGAAGGTTAGAAAAATTTTGGGAGCCTCTCTCTCTAAAAATCCTCTCTCTCTACATCGCTCTCTCTCTAGAGTTCTCTCTCTCTTGCCCTTTTGTGCATACAAGAAGAGAGTGTGCATAGAGTAGAGATACACTTCTCCTTTGCCTAGACATCCTTCATCAAAGTTGCATATCTTTGGGCTGAGGTCCCTTGGAACCTATTTTGGGCTGTTAAAGGCTGGTTTTGGCTCAGATAGTGGCTGTTTAAGTGCTGTGCTTCAAAGGTATAAGACTTACCTTCCTTAAGCTTATTTTTGTACACTTGTGTGGCCACCTTTGCATGTTGTTTTTGGCCTAGTTTTCAACTACAAAAACCTTTGTTTTTAAGGTTTAAAAATGGTGGTTTAAGGCCTTTTTGGAGTTAGGGGTGGTCCACCCTCTTTTGTAGCTTGTTTGCTAAGTGTTGTGCCATTTTCCAAAGCTTTTAAAACAACCTCTTTTTGGCCTTTTAACCACTGAATTCCAGAGGAATTTCAGTGGTAAAAACTTGGTTTTGAGGTCCAAAATAGGAGGGGGTGACCTCCCTTTCTTATGTCTTCTTTGCAAATGTAGATAGCCTAACATATGAGCATGTATTTCTACCATTTTGTAGCTTAATTCAAGCATGTTTTAGGCTCTATTTTGACATGTTTCAACTCTATTTTTGGCTGGTTGGGTCACTTGTTGCCTACTTCTTGCACTTGTAGTGTAATTATGCTTACTAGCCTAGCATGCCTAATGAGTTAGCCTATCATTCTAGCTTGTGTTAGCTTGACTCCAGCACATTTTTGCTACTTATTTTCCTTGCTTTAACTCTGTTTTGGGCTGCTTTGATCATATGAGCCTTGTATTGCATAGCTATAGTGAAAATGCCTTCACTAGCTTAGTGTTTTAACGCCTCTAACATGTCTTGCATGAGATGGTTGCATGCTATAGCATCATTTAACATGTGATTTCAGTGCATATATCTCTTTCACACTCTCACATATTTCACTCTTTCATTGCTTTTGAGAGTTGTGCTTTGAGCCTTGTTTGTGAGCCAACATGTGAGCATGTTTTTCTTGCCTTCTATGCTTCAATTCCAGCATGATTTAGCCACTATTTTGGCATGTTTTAGCTCTGTCCGGAGCTGGTTTGGTCATTTGAGCTTGATGTTGCATGCTTCTAGTGTAATGCTCTTCACTAGTTTAATGCTTTTGGCTCTTAACAGGTTGTGCATGAGTTGTTTGCATGTTGTAGTATTCTTTTGCATGCCATTTCAGCACTAAAAAAGTCTGCAACCTCCCTCATTTCTTCATTTTCCTATTTGTTTTGAGGGTTGGTTGACCTTATGATTGTGTTTAAGCTTGAGATAGAGCTTGTACTCAATGGCTTTAACCCTCTTTTGAGGGTGCCTCCTAGCCAAAGGCATGATCTCTCTCATGTCTTAAACCATCCTTTGGTTGACTCTTCTCTCATTAGAGGACTTTCACATTGGACTTAATCGGTTAAAGGATTAATCGGTAATGTAAAATGTGTAAACAAGAATTGGACAAGTAAAACATGACCAAGATAAACATGTTTGTTTGCATTGCATTGTGTTCAATAGGATGCTATATTGAACACGGGAGAGATTGGTCCATTTCATACTCAAAGTGATGAAATGAGCCAATCTCTTTTGTCTCCATCACCCTTGATCATGCATGATAGGGTGGTGGTACTTAGAGTCTTATTTATACATTCATTGACTTTGTACAAGCTTGACTCTTTGGCCATCACGCATGAAAATGCTTGATTGATGGCTTGAGAGCCAAGTGCCATACTCCTTTGAGCTTGAGACATGATGAGGAGGGTGACAGTACACACATTTCCTTATAAAATACCTTGATGTGCCTCTGTTGTTCTCTATTGCAGCAAAAACAGGAGTCTGGAGAATCAGTGGCCGACCGGCCACTTGAAGTAGCCGACCGGGCACTTAGACTAGCCGACCGGCCAGTTAAAGTGGCTGACCGGCCACCGGTCCATTCTTGTGCAGAAGTGTTCCTGTTTTAGAGCAGTAGCACTTTGGAATATTGGTTCAATGTTCAAAAATCACAGCGAGTGCAAACAGAGGCAACAGAGATCAACACGATGGATTTTCGGGAGGACGCAACTGAGCATGCATGTCTCTCTCGCTCGCGAGGCCACTTTATCGCTTTACTAGCTAGTTGTAGCTGATTAATGCAAGTGTTGTAATTAATTAGTTCAATTCATTTGTAATATTCTAATTAGATTAGAATTAGCTAGTTATTCAATTGTGTTGTAATAATTAATTAGCTAGAATAGTTAATTAGTTGGTTTGTAATAATTACCTTAGCTTAGTGTAGCTTAGCTTATTCATTTGGACCCTTCTTCGAGAGGGCACAATGTTATAATAAGTGTGCGTGTGTGTGTGTATGTCTTTCAACCCCACGTCTTTCTCCCTTTTATTTAACCGCTTTCGATGCTTAGATTAGGGCACATTTTGATTAGCATACCTTATGCTTGCATGTTTGCATCATTCATTTGTATTGCATGCACCAGGCTCGGCGCATCATTCAAATTGCATCGTATTTCAATACTTCTTTGAATACGTGTATCAAACCGTTGCATTCATATGCCATCTTAGATAGCCGAGCCTATTTAGTTGTATATTACATATGTTGCATTAGGCATCTTGTATAGTTAGGATCATGCATATTTCTAACTAGCTTTTGTTTTGGCTTGGAGTACACTGTAAGTTTTATGCTTTAGCATATTTGCATGAGTGTGAGTGTTGCCATGAGAGCATGCTTGCCATGAGGCTATGTGCTTAAGTGATAAACTGCATGAATGCCTGTGGATGAAGGCTTTGTTGCTTGAATTGGAACGATTCGATGATTGTGAGTTTTAAGTCCACTTTGCGAAGTAGCAAATCATAATGTTTTAAGCCCATTTGAGGGTAGCAAATTCGCGCTTTAGCCCACTTGGCAGTGGCAATTTCAAACCATTTTCGAAAAAACAAACATGAGTCAATTTGTTCCAAATCTTGCGACTTAGTCTATACTTGTGTGTGCGTTACATAGTAAAGTTAGCTAATAATCGAACAAGAACACATGTGTTTATAAAACAACATATCATGCTTAGTAGAGGCCGATCCTTTGATCAGGCGAGCGGGGGTGTTTGTTTAAGGACCTTCCCCTCTCGTACCCAAGTTCCTGAGCAGAGACAACTTTGGTGATGATGGACATGTGGCCTTTGGCACGAGTCAGGGTTTCCTAAATTTCCCACAAACAAAATATTTAGGTGGCGACTCTATAATCTGGCAAAGCAGTCCAGTTTTGGCATTTTCTGATTCAAAATATGATTTTCCAAAATGATTTGCCGGATTGGACTCTTTGGTGTTTATCAGTCTCAAATTGCACTTTGTGAGGTTAGATTCAGAATCGTGACAGGAGTCCGAACTGTAGGACCAATTCGCGCCTCTCCAAAAGGGGGGCGAGCAAAGGAAGTCGAGTCTACACCCTAGGATTTGGATGATGGAATACTGATTGGGGTTTAGTCCTAATTTAATAATTAATTGTCCAAATTTTGGGGCGTGACAACTTGACTATGTGTTTATGTGATTAGGTGTGTATGGGGTCAATCCTCTAGGATATGACTTGTCCCATGACTTGGAGTTAGCTGCGATTATTTTTGCTTTAAAACTGTAGAGACATTATTTGTATAGGGAGATATTTGAGATGTTCTCGGATCATAAAAGTCTTAAGTACTTATTTTACGAAAAGGATTTGAATTTACATGAAAGGAGGTCGATGAAATTTTTGGAGGATTACGATTTGAAATTAAACTATCACCCCGGAAAAGCCAATGTGGTGGCTGATGCCTTGAGTAGAAAATCTGTGAGTACCATTACTAATCTTGCAATTAGAGAATGGGAAATGTTGGGTGATTTGGGTGAATTTAATTTGTATCTTAGTGAATCTCCTGAGCTTGCCACCTCGTTTTCTGCCCTTGCACAACCAACACTTGTTACTCGGGTTATAGAGACACAATAGGGTGACTTGGAAGTTGAAGCAATCAAGGACAAAATTGCACAGGAGAATGAGGAGAAGGGTTTGAGGGTTGATTCCGATTCTAATGTCCAGTATCTAGACCACCTTTTTGTGCCTAAGTCACATACAGACGAAGTACTTCAGGAATTTCATCACTCCTACCTTCAGAAGACACCAAGATGTACCATGACCTTAGCCGACAATTTTGGTAGAGAGGTATGAAGCGAGATGTATCTTCATTTGTGCCAAAGTATTTAACTTGTCAACAAGTCAAGACAGAAAATCAACGACCAGCCGGGTTATTGCAACCCTTGCCTATTGTTGAATGGAAGTGGGAACATATCACTATGGAATTTGTTTCGGGTCTCCCTAGAACACAAAGGGGTACTGACGTAGTTTGGGTTGTGGAGGATCAACTGACTAAGTCGGCTCATTTTCTTGCTATGTATATGGGTGACTTGGTTAATTACCTAGCGAAACTTTATTTTAAAGAGATTGTCCGGCTTTATGGAGTTTTGGTGAGTATTGTCTCGGATCGAGACCCTCGTTTTACCACACGGTTGTGGCAAATTCTACAAACCTTTATGGACACTCAGTTACCTTTTAGCATTGCCTACCATCCTAAAACTGACGAACAGTCCGAGTGCACTATCCAAATCTTAGAAGACATGTGAAGAGCTTGTGTACTAGACTTTAAAGGTTCTTGGAAGAGACACCTACTGTAGACACCCCATTTTTGACCGACCTTAAGACTCAGACGTCACTGATTGAGCGCTTGGTGATGTCGCATAATGTGCTCGTTCAGAAGTTTTAGAGTTGCGGCCGTGAGCCCTGCCTCCAGACTTCCGAACCCTTTTCTGTGCCTTGTCTCGGTTTGCGAACCAGACTCGGTTTTCTCTGTTTCTTTTCCTGAGGGGAGGGAGAGGTCCTGTAGACCATCTCTCAATGTTCGCAGGCTACATTTGGTGGCCGTAGGCCATTTTGCCCATTTCGGAGTCCGGTTCCCGGTTTTCGGGACCGTTGGCCGTGCGCCTCGGTTCGGGACCGCTTAACCATCTCCTATTGCTCTAATTTTTGGCATACTTCCTATTTTCTCCCTTTTGAGGGACACTGGGGGCTGAGAAACCCACTTCAAGGTCGAATACCACTTTCGGTGCTTAACAGCCCATTTTCGGGACCCCGAACTGCGTGTTTTACCCCCGGAACGTTCGTTTTGCAACGGTTTTCATTCATTTTTGGCAGGTACCTCTGTTTTATCACAAGAAAGGTCACTGAAGGGTGGGAGGCCAGCAATTGTTGCAGCAGCCAGTTATCTCTCCTCCGGGGCCCTCCGGCGCCCGTTTTTCCAACTTCCGGGCTAATGTTGAACACCCTAGGGGTAGTGTTGCCAACTTTCAACCACATATCTGTGATCTACACACATGAGAGGCCACTAAAAGTTGGTGGCCGGCCATTAAGGTCACCTGACCCTTTTGACCCCTTTCTTCCGGGCTAATGTTGAACCCCTTGGACCCTTTTTCTCGAACTTTGAACCACATATCTGTGATGTACACACCTGGGAGGCCCCTAAAAGTTCATGGCCGGCCAGTAATTCGAATTGACCCTTTTGAACCCCTCTTTCCGAGCCAATGTTGAACCCCTTGGACCCACTTTCTTGGAATTTTAACCACATGGTTGTGTTGTACACACATAGGGGTACCTCTCCGTTAGCTGGCCGGCCAGAAAATCACATTGACCCTTTTGACCCCTAGCCGGCCGGCTAGGGGGTGTGGCCGGCCGGCCACCTCCAGCAAAAGTGTTAGGCCGGCCGTGTTCCTTGCACTGTGCACTTTACAGCTGTGGGGCAATATCCCCCAGATATTTTCTGTATCCGGGGGATATTTTGTGGGGGAGTTTTGCCCTCCTTCTCCCCCACCTTTACACCCCCTTTTTGATCCTTTTAACCAGCTGGTGGCCTCACTTCTAAGGGTTAGAAAATTTACTCTTCAAGCTTCCATAGCCAACTCCATCTTCTTCCTTCTCAATTCTTCAAAAAACCCTAAGTCACTAACCATCATTCATTCTACACCACCAAGCTCTACCACCACCATCTCATTTCCAGCAACAAGGAAGGATTCTTGAAGGCTAAAGAAGCTGCAAATCCATCCAAGAAGCAACAAAAGTTTGAATCTTCAAGGGTAAGTAACACTTTTACCCTTTTGAACCTTTTTCTTGATCTATTTCTAAGCCCCACTTCTTTTTCGTTTCAAGCTCCGGCCCTAACTGAAAAGGGACATATTTTGAGCTCATCTTCACTTCTCATTAAGGGCTCAACCCTGTTTGAGCCCTCCATAATACACTTGCTTCATTGATCATCTTGTATGTCATGATTTTGTATGCTATTTTTGGCCCATGAGCAATTTATTTTCGAGCATGTTGTAAACTGATATAAGGCTTATTTTGAGCCCCTCTTCAACATTGGAGAAGGGCTCAACCTTGTTTGGTGTCTCCATGTGTCACTTGTAGTTCAATCCCTTATTTGGCCCCATTTTTGCATAAATTGGTAGCCCTTTTTGCTTCTGTTTTTGGACCTTGGTCCGAACTTAAAGTGGTCTTGTTTTGGCCTATAATTCATGTTTCATTCACACTTTTTTTCTGTTTGGTGATTATTTTGTATACTTCATGTTTTAGCACCTTTTGAGCCTCATTTTGCATCATATTTTTAGCATGTTTGTATACTGATTTTGAGGCTGCTATATACTGTAAATGTTCATATTTTTGGTCCATATTCAGTGTTGTAGAAGGAAATTTTTCAGTTTGGGTTTAGCTTATACCACTTGCTTCATTACCCCTCTTTTGGCCCCTATTCTTGCATGCTATTTTTCCTTTACCTATGCTTGCTGTTTGGCCATGTTTATAACTGTGAAAGTGCATCTTTTGGGACTGTCTAGCTTCTGTCTTTGCATTGCATGTCCATATTGTGCATGTTTGGCATGGCTATAGGCCATTTCGGATGCCTAATGTTGCATTTCGGGACATTTCCTTGCATTTCATGTCATTTCGCTTCATTTCGGGACTGTTTTCCCCCATATTTTGTTGCTGAAATTCCATTGGCATGCTTGCATATCATTTTTGTCATGTTTCATTACATTTTATCATTGCCTCGGTTTGCATGCCCGTGTGCACGCATTTCGAGGCACTCCTTTTTTATCCGCCGGCATCCTATGTGAGTGTGGCTGAGGCTCACTCATGTTGGTATAAGCCCATTCGTCATTTCCATCTCATTTTCATTGCATTCTATCATCGCATCGGTTTGCGTGCCCGTGTGCACGCATTTCGAGACACATATCATCGCATCGGTTTGCGTGCCCGTGTGCACGCATTTTGAGACACATATCATCGCATCAGTTTGCGTGCCCATGTGCACGCATTTCGAGACACATATCATCGCCTCGGTTTGCGTGCCCGCGTGCACGTATTTCGAGACACATATCATCGCCTCGGTTTGCGTGCCCGTGTGTACGCATTTCGAGACACATATCATCGCCTCGATTTGTGTGCCCGCATGCACGTATTTCGAGACACATATCATCACCTCAGTTTGCGTGCCCGCGTGCACGCATTTCGAGACACATATCATCGCATCAGTTTGCGTGCCCGTGTGCACGTATTTCGAGACACATATCATCGCCTCGGTTTGCGTGCCCGTGTGCATGCATTTTGAGACACATATCATTGCCTCGGTTTGCGTGCCCGCATGCACGTATTTCGAGACACATATCATCGCCTCGGTTTGCGTGCCCGCGTGTACGTATTTCGAGACACATATCATTGCCTCGGTTTGCGTGCCCGCGTGCACGCATTTCGAGGCATCTCATTTTCATAGCATTGTGTATGTTAGGATTGCATCTTAGTTGCATTTCATGCATATCATGCATATTGCATCGTGCTCGGAATAGGAGTTAGCCCGGGCACGGGAAACGGGGTACATTTCGTACTCCGAGTGACGGAATGTGTCTCAATTCCCCAGTCACCGACACTCCGGATTATCCATGATGGAGTTAGGTTTTAGCTGTAGTTTCATGTGCATTCATCCTATATTGAGTTGTGAATTTCGATTCCTCGGCCATCATGCCTCGGTATGCGTGATTGGTGGCACGAGGATCGAGACATGCATATATTTGTGCAAATACATTGCTATGCCCCTTTCCTGCTCTCTGTTGCAGCAAAACGAAGGATCAGCAACTTTTGGGACTTGGCACGCATTTCAAGAACAGGTGTAAACAGAGGCTAATTGGGGCATTCCGGTGGATTTCCGCGCAAGACAACCCGGACATGCATCATCCATCAGAAGCAAGACAGCTCCCTAGCTTGCACGCCAGTTTTATTCGCTTTCGTAGATAATTTGTTAATTAATTAGAACTTTGTAATATTTCGGACTGTAATATTCTTTTATTCGGGACTGTAATATTTGGACTGTATATTTATTCGGACCCTCCGAGTGAGGGCACAACTGTAATAAGTGTGCGTGAGTGTGATGTATGTCTTCCAACCCCACGTCTTTCTCCCTTTTATTTATCCGCTTATGATGGTCAGATTAGGGCATATTTAAATTAGCATACAGTATGACAGCATGTTTGCATCATTCATCTGTATCGCATGCACCGGGCTCGGCGCACCATACTAACTGCATCGTACTTTCAATTCCAAATTGAATACATGCTAGTTGTAGCATTTCATATACCATCCTAGAATAGCCGAGCCTGCTATAGTTGCATTTTGCATGTGTTGCATTAGGCATCTCTGTATACTTAGGATCATGCATGATTTCTAATACAGCTTTTGTTTTGGCTTGGAGTACCCGGTAAGTTTTATGCTTTAGCATCCTTGCATGCGTGTGAGTGATTGCCATGAGTAGCATGCTTACCATGAGGTTATGTGCTTATCTGATATAACTGCCTGAATGCCTGTGGGTGGAGGCTGTGTTATCTGAATTGGAATAAATCATCAATTGTTTCAAGCCTACCTGCGGGTAGCAAACCACTTTCAAAAATAAGCATGAAATGTTTTGTTCCAATTCAGGTGACCTGGTCTATACTTGTATGCTGTGCGCATCACATAGTAACCTAGGCTAATAACCGGAATAAGAGCACACAATGTTTTCAAAAATTGATATCATGGTTAGTAGAGGCCGGTCTATGACCGGGCGAGCGGGGGTGCTCACGAAGTGACCTTCCCCAATCGTACCCAAGTTCCCGAGCTGAGGCAACTTTGGTGATGACGGACACGTGGCCTTTCGGCACCGAGTCAGGGTTTCCTAAATTTCTCAAAATAAAATATTTAGGTGGCGACTCTGTATCTGGCAAAGCAGTCCATGTTTGGCACTTCTTTCAAAAATCAGTTTTCCTAAAACGATTTGCCGGATTTGGACTCTTTGGTTCAGATCTAGAACCGTGACTGCAAGAGTCGAGTCCGAGCTGTAGCGAGGCCCCCCCCCGCGGGCTTGTTACAGTTTCTGGCGACTCTGCTGGGGATTTAGAGAGCTTGACTCGAACTCATGATATCTGTTTTTGACTACACTTGTGTGTTTCTTTGCATTACATTTGCATTGGTGCGCCTAGGACACCGTGTTTGCCATCTGCTATTCCTGAACGGTTTGCCGGAGGCTTGTCTTGTCAAGGCATGACCATAAGGCTGACCGGTTGTGGGCTCTGCCAGTATGGGAACACAAACCCCGGTTTTACCGAGGCACCCTCTTTGACCATTCGGCCTAGTGCATATTCGGATCCATAGTGACCATTCCAAATTAGGACAGGTTGCTTACCCGTTTATAGGTTGTTTTGAAACCGCTGCGTGCGTAGTGAAACCCTAGCTCCTGACACAATAGGACAGGGAAACCCTACCCCAACATAGGGGTGTTATGGCTCTCACTTATCTGCTATGTGCTTTAGAGTGCGTCTCTACAGGAATGCATGTATCAGTATATGAGTTTGGGCATTAAGCCTGTGGGCTTCAGTTCAGTATTGTCAGTATCGAGCCTGCGGGCATCAGTTCAGAATTGTCAGTATCAGGCCTGCGGGCATCAGTTCAGTATTGTCGACATCAGGCCTGCGGGCATCAGTTTGGTATTACAGGTATCAAAGCCTGCGGGCATCAGCCAGTATTTGAGGATTAGTTATCTGCGGATATCAGATTCTGTTTTAGGGAACAGTGATACAGGGATGATAATCAGTGTTTGAGGACAGTGTATATTTCAGCTTATTGACTGTGTGTTGATTATGCCCGACTGTGTGTCTTGCATTTTATTTTAAGCTGTTGTGCTGTCCGTTTATCTGTTTATTTATTTCCTTTTCGCTTTATTTATCTTTTGCTAGGTCAGTTTTTAGTACGATTGCTTCCAACCCAGCAGGCATTCCCCAAGCACATTGGACACGAGGTCGTCGACTCCATCGATCTGAGGATCTAATCGACGGACAGCCAGTGTTCTATTCTCTACCCCCTGTTATCAGAAGGAAGCCGAAAAGGCGCAGTGTGTCAGAACAGAGGTTATCAGGGCAGTGGGTTACTTCATCAGAGGACTATAGGACTGAGGTCTCAATTACTGCTGCAGAAATAGACATACCAGTTAGACAGATGGAGCAACAGAATACATCGGGGATAGAGGCTCTAATGCGCCAGATGCAGGAGAGTATGAAGCAAATGCATGACGATGCCGCCCGTCAAGCGGAATTCTCCAAACAGCAGGCCGCAGTCATGGCCCAACAGGCTGAGCTGATTACCAGATTGCAACAGCAGAATACAGCATCTGCTTCACAACAAATCCCTCCTCCGACAGGGGCTCCGTTACCTGAGCAGGCCCCTACTGTTCAGAACCCCCCACCAAATGCCCAGAATACCCTACCAAATGTCCAAAACTTACAAGAGGACACGAGTCTTCCAACGGGGCCAGCTCCGCCCCCGCTTCCACCACAACTGTCCAAGGTTCATACATCCAATCACCCGGACTCTCCATCCGAGGTCGAGGTTGATCATACGGCTCTGAAATTGAGCAAACTGGAGAAGCTCTTCAAAAAATCCCAAAGGGCCAAGGCTATGCCGGATATCGGAGATGGGTATACCGAGGAGGCCGTGACACTCCCCGATAGGTTCAAAATGCCACAAATCGACCGTTTTGACGGGACCGGCGATCCCATGGTCCATATCCGACTGTTTGCGGATGTCTTACGGCCAATGGGCCTTACGCGACCGCAGAAGCTCTCATTATTCGGCCGAACCCTGTCGGGTGTGGCCTCCCATTGGTACGCAAGATTACCAGATGAAGTGAAAAAGAATTGGGATGAGATGGCTGAGGCCTTTGTCACACAATATTCATACAACACTCAGATCGAGATCACAACCCGTGATCTTGAAACGACGAGGCAAGAGCCTAAGGAATCTTTCTCGGACTTTGTGATCCGATGGAGGGCAAAGGCATCAACGATGACTTTAAGGCCTACTGACAAAGATCAAATTCGGATGATTGTGCGCAATCTCCACCCGAAATTAATGCAGAGAATGATTGTAGTCCCCTTCCCTACTTTCGCAGATTTACATGATATGGGGGTGCAAATAGAAGATGCTATGAGGCAAGGCCTGTTTGACCAGGACAGAGAACAACCGAGGAGGACCTTCAACCGCAACAACAACGCAGGCCCGAGTGGCGCTGCAAATACGAGAGCCTCGGAAGTTAGTATGGTCACCACCATTCCCCCTCCCCCTCCAAGACCCATGACTGCCACACCATTCTCCGGCGCGTCCGGAAGCAACTCACAAAACAACCGATTCCAACCGCGAGGCCAAAGAACCTTTACCCCACTATATATGCCTCTGACCAAGGTTCTGGGGATATTGATCAGAAAAAATCATTTAAAACCCTTGGAGCCAAAGCCATTACCAAATCCACTCCCCCCCTCTTACGACCCGTCAAAATACTGTGCGTATCACCAACAACACGGTCATGACACCGACCGATGTTACAGATTGCGTCATGAGATCCAAGATCTTATTGACAAACAAGTGATCGCACCTCCTGATAAACCCAATGTCACAACCAACCCTCTCCCACCACATAACCAGCCTCCCCCTCCCAACAGAATTAATTTCATCCAGACTGGGGTCGCGTCTTACGATCCCAGCATCTATATTACGCCCACTCACCTACCCAAGCCGGAGGTGCTCCTCCCCGATTGCACTGATTTCTTGTGCGTAGTGGACATCTCCAAAACCCAACCAGAACCGATGGTGGTGACCGTCGAAGACAGGGCAGGGCAGATTTTGGGAGAGACTCAGTCTGTTGAATCTGGGACTGGGCAGAATTTTGCCAGGGGAGCCTATGATCCAAGCAAGTACATCCTATCAACGAGCCGAATTGGGCTAAATGTAGAATTGCCAGAGACAGGAGAACTATGCATGATCCGAGGGGATGGATCTGGGCTATGGGCAGATGAGCCGATAGCCGTAGAGGAGGACTTTGCTAACTTGCAATTTCTCGAGGACCAGGAACTGGGGGATGCGTCGATTAATTGGTATGATTATGAGGAATCAGAGGAGGCCACGGGATGGCTCGAAGATCAACCGGATGCAGTGGGGGAAACCCAACCAGAACAGAGCCCGACAGGGGCAGAAATATCAGTTGTGGCCGGAACGGCCGAAAATCAAGTTGTATCGCCAGAGAGCGCCGGTGTTGAGAATTCCGCTCGGGACATGGGCATTATTGATACGGGAACTGTTGAACAAACAACTGTACTGACGCAGTTGGAAGAAGAAAAGTTTGAGGCTACTGAGAGAGCCAGAAAGGCAAAGGGCCCTGAGGGGACTGTAAGTGCCGTGTGCACAAAGACAAACAATGCTGCGAGCATATGGACAGAAAGCACTGAGAGTGCGAGCGGACTGGAGCCAGACAGGTGTCTGTTGGCTGCCAGCGGAATGTGGTGGGAAGATGACGACTTGTGTCTTGCCCACACCGATGAAGACTGGGGGAATAACCAGCCGGATGATACTTGGTACCTCGATGAGGTTGACCATATGACAAGAAGTGGGCGGTACTTTAAGCCCCCACACCTGGACCAACCCGAGGCATCCGGGAAGGATAGAGAGGCGGAGAAACAGAAGGAGAAGCAGATTGAAGATGAAGCTGTGCTGAAACAATTAAAAAAGATACAAGCAGACATCTCCATCTGGGGACTGCTAATGGCATCACGAGTGCACAGAGAAGCTGTCCTATCTGCTATGGACAAGTCCAAACTCTCCATAGACACCACGCCTGAACAGCTGGTTGGGCTGGTTTTTCCGGGAGGAGGTTCCCCGGCATTAACCTTTTCGGACAAAGAGCTACCGCCTGAGGGCACAGGTCATAACAAACCTCTCTATATCTCTGTGGAATGTAGAGATAAGTGGATACCGGTGGTACTTGTTGATACCGGGTCTGCGATTAATGTCTGCCCAACCAGAACGGCATATGCAATCGGGTTAAAACCCGCAGACTTCGTCCCAACTACCCAAGTGATCAGAGCATACGACAACACCAGCAGAGAAGTGATGGGGACTGTTAAAATTCAAACCAAGGTTGGTCCAGGACAACACAGTGTCGAATTTCATATCTTGGACGTTCCCGCAACCTTCAACCTACTTTTGGGGCGACCGTGGTTGCACCAGGTCAAAGCAGTCTCTTCCACTCTACATCAAATGCTAAAGTACCCCCACGGGAAAGGGGTAGCGATCGTCTTTGGGAATTCATCAATCCATCCGCCGCCGGAAGTGTCCACGCCTGTCTTGGAGATCGAGCACGGCACGGAGGATGTATTTTTGTCGGGGTTCACTTTGGCCGAGGCTCAAGTGGTGCAGAATGTCATGGCTGTGAATGAGGGCATGTATGTTAGTGCTCAATCTATATACCTCATGAACAAGCTAAAACATATCCCCGGGATGGGATTAGGGAGAAGCGGCCGGAAGGGCGTCTCAGTATTGGCCGAAGTGCCACACAATCCTCACGCCTTTGGACTGGGTTATCTGCCCACCAAAGAGGATTGGGTGAGGAAAGGAAAAGAAATGGCCGGAAGGGCCAAAGCAAAGAAGGCCGGGAAGCCATTTGATTTAATGCACAGGCCCATCTGGGGTACCCTAAACGGACGTTTCGTCCGGGAGGGGGAAGATTTTCCGTTCTGCGGCTTCCCGGAGCCATGGCTAAACGCGGAGGGGACGCGCGTGCCTGGTTTTGAAATCTTCTTCGACATACAATTATCTGGGGATGACGTTGCCGAAGCGCAGACAGACCCACCAACTGAGGTTGAGCAATGTGAAACAGTGGATCCTGAGAGTACAGAGCTTGAAATGGGGGTAGCACTGGCGAGTCTACTATCAGATCCTCCGATCGACCAAGAGTGCTTGGGGGATAACTCTTCGGTTTCTGTGATTGGAGATGAAATAGCTGCGGGCTTTCCAGCGCCGATCTTGGATGCATCTATCGCACCTTCTCTCATCTGGCAATATGAAGAAGGCTTTTTATCTAGCAGTTCCGGGTCAGGTAGTGAGCCGGAATCTGATTCTACCGAATCTTGTGCGTCAGAATCAGATTCCAGCTCGACTGAGTCTGAGTCCGGTATTCCTGGGGGTGATAACCCGGATACCACAGTCCTGTCTAGGTCGTCTTTTTCATTTTCTTTTGAGTCTGTTGTAACAGAGGAATCTGACGGCTTGGAAGTATTTAATGAGAATGATGTGGATGTGGTTTTCGAGTATTTTTCTGTGCCTTTGATTTATTGCTTAAATCAGGATTTTCAAAATTTTGACGAAAACAGCGAGGAAGAAATTCCCCCAGTTTTGCAACGATTAATTGATCAAGAGCAGGAAAGATTTGTTAAACCTTTAATGGATGAAATCACTACTATGAATGTTGGTACTGAGAAGGACCCGCGGCTGGTCCAGATCGGGTCCACGTTGTCTTCAGAGGAGCGCGAGCGCTTAGTCGCTTTATTAAAAGATTTCAAAGATGTTTTCGCGTGGTCCTATGAAGACATGCCTGGAATCGATCCTGAGATTGTACAGCACCGGATCCCTCTTGATCCAGAGGCCCATCCTGTCAAACAGAAACTCAGAAGGATTCGCCCGGACTGGGCCCTCAAAATTAAGGAAGAGGTCACCAAGCAAATTGACGTAGGGTTCCTGCTGGTGTCCGAATATCCAACTTGGTTGGCCAATATAGTTCCGGTGCCAAAGAAGGATGGCAAGATTCGGGTCTGTGTAGACTTCAGAGATTTGAACAGGGCCAGTCCGAAGGACGACTTTCCCTTGCCACACATCGACGAATTGGTGGATTTCACGGCAGGACACGCCTTGCTTTCGTTTATGGATGGTTTCTCAGGCTATAATCAGATAGTGATGGCACCCGAAGACCGGGAGAAGACTGCGTTCACTACCCCGTGGGGGACATATTGTTATAGAGTGATGCCATTCGGGTTGAAAAATGCTGGAGCTACGTATCAACGGGCAGCAACTACAATATTGCATGATATGATCCATAAGGAGGTCGAGGTGTACGTGGACGACATGATTGTCAAGTCCAAAGATAGGGAAGGCCACTACACCGCCTTACAAAAATTCTTTCAACGGATCAAAGAGTTTCGGCTGCGACTGAATCCCCAGAAATGCACGTTTGGTGTTACAGCAGGGAAGATGCTAGGGTTTCTGATCACACAAAGGGGCATCGAGGTCGACCCTTCCAAAATCAAGGCCATCTTAGAAATGCCACCACCAAGGACTGAAAAGGAGGTGCGAGGCTTTCTAGGTAAAGTGCAATTCATAAGACGGTTTATTTCTAAATTAACCTTGACTTGTGAACCACTTTTTGGTCTCCTGAAGAAAGGAAAGAAATTCCAGTGGGACGGCCGATGTCAAGCAGCTTTTGAGCAAATCAAAGAGTACCTACAGAACCCACCCGTGTTGTCACCGCCAGAGCCAGGGAGACCGTTGATACTGTACCTTTCGGTAACCGAGACTACCATGGGCTGCATGCTCGCGCAGGAGTCAGAAGACAAAGTGGAAAGGGCCATATACTATCTGAGCAAAAAGATGCTGGATTACGAGACCCGCTATACACCGCTGGAGAAGGCTTGTTTGGCCTTGGTATGGGCAACCAGGAAGCTGCGGCACTACCTGTTAGCCCACTCTGTAATGTTGGTTTCCCGTTTGGATCCCATCAAATATCTCTTCGAGAAACCAGCACTTACGGGTAGGCTAGCTCGATGGCTGCTGTTGCTCTCCGAATTTGATTTGAAGTATGTAACGCGCAAGTCAGTAAAAGGCAGAGCGGTAGCGGAGTTCCTTGCCGACCACCCGGTCGAGGGGGATGAAGCGGTTGAGTATCTATTCCCAGATGAAGCCATTCTGCACGTCGAAAATGAAACTTGGACAATGTACTTTGACGGAGCGTCAAACCAGTATGGGTATGGGATAGGGGTGTTGCTGATAGCGCCTGATGATTCCCGTATTCCTTTAGCATTCAAGCTCCGATTCAAAGTTTCCAACAATGAAGCAGAGTATGAGGCATGTATTGCTGGCCTGGAAGCAGCCCTAGAATTAGGGGCAAAACGGTTGGACGTCATTGGGGACTCGAACCTTGTTGTGTCTCAAGCAAAAGGAGATTGGAAAGTCAAGGAGGAAAGGATGATAATCTACCACCAAACCTTGGATTTGCTGATTCCTCGGTTTGAGAAGCTAAATTTCACCCACCTCGTAAGAGAGAACAACAGGTTTGCAGATTCATTAGCAACTCTATCTTCTATGATAGACATCCCGTCCGGAGTCCGGATGCGTCCAGTCATTATTGATCAGAAGTTCGTGCCAGCATATGAGTCAGTTTCCGCCATAGATGAGGTTCAAGACGGCAACCCCTGGTACTACGACATCTGGAACTTCTTGGAAAAGGAGACATATCCACTAGGGGCAAATGCCAAAGATAAGAGGGCTGTCAGAAGAATGGCTGCTCAGTTCGTTATCTGCGGGGGAAATTTGTACAAAAGGGGCCATCTGGGAATGCATAAGCTCTGTGTTGAAGCTGAAGAGTCAAAACGCCTGATGGAAGCCATCCATGGGGGAGAGTGCGGTGCACACATGAATGGAGTGATGCTGGCCAGAAAGATCCTCAGACAGGGCTACTACTGGTCAACCATGGAGGAGGATTGTATTAACTTTGTTCGGCGATGCCACAAGTGTCAAATTCATGCAAATCGCATGAACATCCCGCCGTCAAAACTATACAACATGACTTCGCCGTGGCCTTTTTCAGTTTGGGGAATTTATGTGATCGGAGCCGTTACCCCGAAGGGGTCAAACGGGCATGAGTTTATCCTAGTAGCGATAGATTATTTCACAAAGTGGGTCGAGGCCCAATCATACGCGGTGTTGAAGGCGTCGCATGTCGCAAAGTTCATCAGGAACAACATCATCTGTCGCTACGGGGTGCCGAACGAGATAATTTCAGATAATGGTTCCCACTTCAAGAAAGAAGTGATAGACTTGTTGGAGAAATACAATGTGGCTTTTCATAAGTCATCTACATACAGGCCGCAGACCAACGGGGCGGTTGAGGCTGCCAACAAGAATATCAAGCATATACTACAGAAGATGGTGGAAACCTATCGAGATTGGCCAGACAAGCTGCCATTTGCTCTGTGGGGCTACAGGACGTCAATCAGAACTTCTACTGGAGCAACTCCATATTCATTGGTCTATGGAATGGAGGCTGTTCTACCCATTGAGATTGAGGTTCCGTCGTTACGAGTATTGGCTGAATGCCAGATAGCCGAAGCAGATTGGCAGCAAAGCAGATTCGAAGAACTCATGCTCTTTGATGAAAGAAGACTGAAAGCACTGTACCACATCCAAGGCTATCAACGCAGAATTGCCCGGGCTTTCAACAAGAAGGTTAAGTCCCGGAATCTGAAAGAAGGAGATTTGGTGCTCAAAGATAACCGAGCTCCCATCCACGACCCAAGGGGCAAGTTCAAACCCAATTGGACTGGTCCTTACATCATCAAAGCTATCTGGTCAGGTGGGGCTGTGGTTCTGATGGATCTAGATGGCTTGGAGTTCTCGCAACCGATCAATATGGACAAGTTGAAGAAATACTATCCTTGAGAGGCTCGCTAGGCCGAAAACCCGAAAGGGCGACCTAGGCAAAATTCAGAGCACAAAAAATTAGAAAATATAAAAACTGAGCTCGCAAGGTTGAAAACCCGCAAAGGGCGGCCTTGGCAAAAGTTAGAGCGCAAAAGGAGAGTGAAAATACTCGAGTGAACCTCAGCCTGAACTACGTAAGGCTTGATTCCCATCTTTGGGATACGTAGGCAACTTCACCTCGAAGTTCAGCCATAACATTTCCCCGATCAACTCTGTCCATTTTGATCATTTCAGTCATCTTTGTCCATTAGCATTTATCGTGATCTACGGTACAGTGCTATTCAAACTAGGGGCAACTTTCCGTTGCCGCGACAGTGCAAAGTTACTCAGACTAGGGGCAACTTTCCGTTGCTGTGGAGTGCCGCATTGTTCTTCAGACTAGGGGCAACTTTCCAGTTGCGGGGATCTGGGGTTGTGCATCTCAGTGACAGATTTTCGGCGTGTCCAATTCTGATCCACATCGAAAATAATTTTGAAAAGTTTTAATAAAAGTTGACTTTGTTCAAATTAATCTTTTTACGACTAAGACCATTTTTGGACCAAAAGCGGAAAATTTTCAGTACCATGACTTTCAATTTCATTGATTTCAAAATAGAGTTCTCCTGCTCTTGCGTTACAATCGAGGTTGCTTTTTTTAGTACATTCATAAAGAAAACTTGGAAAATGCTAAATAAGCAATAAATTTGGGGCATAGTTGAATCAAGTATCTCTGCGAGAGCTGGACGAAGCATCTGATGCCAAGCTGGGCCCAACCTGCGCCTCTTCCTTGAGCCAATCCAAGCACTCATCGGATAAAGTGCAACTGAAAGTAGAAGCAGGGGCCAGGAGCTCTCTAGTCCTCCATGCCGTGGCATATCGGGCAAGTTGTGCACCCCGGACTGGGAAAGCAGCTGGGTACTCAATCCCCTCCGGTGGACAGGTCTGATCATGGCCAAACTGACGCAGGAACCGGAACGAAAAATAGAATACGCAGTGGGTTAGACCAACCAATTGAATCCCTGTCAGCCGGGACATACAATAGCTCATTGCCGGGAGGTTGAGCCAAGGACAACGCCAAGCAATGCCGTCTGCGGACAAATTGCACATCCAATCAAACCACCACCTTTCGTCAAGAGCATTGACTAGGCGCTGCCGAAAGAAGTAGCCTCGAGCTGAATAGGCCGAGCAAGAGTCCACAACCTGCAATTTATCCATTAACCATACCTGGGGGAGGGATGGAAAATGAGAGAATAAAGAATAGAGAGATGTACGATGAGAGAAAAGTAAGACAAGGGTTTTGAGAGAAAAATCGAGCCTGAGGGTCGAGTGATGTGAGCAGATATATATGTGAGGTCGGGTGGGAAACATTACCTGCAGTAGCAGTGGACTCCCGGCAAACCTAGTCGCCTCCCGGCGATAGACAGAATCTAAACCCATCAACGTCTCGGCCAAGGTCATGGCAATACAGCTCTTTCCTTCTCTCAAACCTTGGGCGACTTCAATCAGGCGGATGCTAGCCCCGCCGAAGCCCGAGGAAAGCAGAAAGTGAGACAACAAACATAAGCAGAGGGCGTGTTGCCGAAAACCCTGCCAATAATGGTTGCTGCGGTCACCAGCGTCGGAAAAATGATGGATCAAGCCGAGGATGTCCAGCTCTCCACTGCAGATCAGAGATCGAGCGTCATGCGCTGTGAGCCCACACATCCGCCCTAAAGCCTGGGCGTGACCAAAATGGAACTGGGGCAAGATCACTTCAGAGCATTCAGACTCCATCAAAACCTGAAAATCTTCGAAAGTGGGACACATCTCTTGGTCGCCAAAGCTAAAAACATGCGTCACTGGATTCCAGAACCTTGCCGCGGCATGGAGAAAAGGAAGATGTAACGGAGTACGGCTCAGCGTGAATAGTGCATTCAAGTCGAAACCCCGGAAATTCAGCTTTTCCGAGCCATCTAGAGAAGAGATCCAAGATGTGATATTTTCTGCAAGAAACGCCTCCATCTTTGCCTAAAACTAAGATGAAACGAATGTTCCCGAAGTTGAGGCTTTTGTAGAAGGAAAAACACTATTCACGGGGACACGTGTCAAAAATCTGGTGGCTGCAGGACTGAATGGCCGGCCAGCTACTTTTTCTGGCTGGCCAGCCATTTACTTTTTCAGAAATGGCCGGCCAGCTGTCTCTCTCCACCAAAAATGGCCGGCCAGCTCCCAGGGATGGCTGGCAATGCTGTAGTGTATCTCATTGGCCCTGTTTTACTCTTCGAGGGAAAGTTCCAAGCATTTCCATGCAACGGGGGAGTCAAAGGCCTTCATCTCTCTCCATTTCGGATGCGTTCCGATGCCCAGATCGTCAGAAGTACGCTTTGTTGTTGTTGAGTTTTGCTTATCGAGTTGTTGCATTTTGCTTATCGAGTTGTTCGTCGAGCGGACGTGTTTTGTGTTTTTGAGTCATTACTCTCTGTTTAAGCAATTTTTGTTCAAGTCTTTTTTTTTATTATTTGCATTGTTGCATTTTGTTTATCGAGTTGTAAACTTGCTAAAGATTCTGTTATATCTTAGTAAGTTGAGTTATTTAGTTTGTTGCGTCGGTTCACTACCTGACTTGGTGACTACACAATGCGCATTACCATTCAATTTCATCCTTGTGCAAAATAAATTCATGCGATACGATGCTAAAAGTTTAAAATACAAACGCCTTTTCAAAAGCTATTTCATTTCATCATGCTTTACAACAAACAAAGGTACAAGTTTTACAAAAAATAAAACTACCTAACAATGTGCAAAGTGCTACAAACTACTAGTAAAAAAGAAAAATAAAGCAGGAAATAGAAACATCAAAGTCCTCGGGAGCGGGAACGAGAAGCACGCCTCGTCCTCTTTTGCGGGACAATCTCCACAGCATCATCATCATCTGAGTCGGAGCTGTCATCCTCAGGATCCCCCTCAGCCTCCTCCTCCTCCTCCCCGGCAGACGTCTCGAACTGACGATCGGTAGCCTCCTCCTCCTCCTCATCAGGCTCCACCTCCACAACGTGAGCCCTGCGTCTGCGGACAGGCCCCCCTCGAGCTCCTCGAAAAGGCCTAGATGGCCCGGCTCCTCGGGAAGGCCGAGATGACCCCGCCCCCTGAAAAGGCTCAGATGGCCCAGCTCCCCAATGAGGCCCAGGTGGCCTGGCCTGCGGCTGACCGGACCATGAAGGCATCTGAAAACAAAGAGTTCAATTCAAATGCATCAGTTCAAATATATACATCAGATGCAAATACAAGCAAAGGCTACATGAAATGGGTGCATGTAAATACAGTATACAAGTGGGGTATGTGTCAGATGTGCTCTACACAAGTGGTCTATCGATGCAGTAGAAATCAGCATGTCATCAGAAGTATGATAAATGCCAGAAAACTGAAAGGTACCTGGATGCCCGCGACAGGCAACTGTGCCTCCCTGCGCAGGACCATGCCCTCGAGTGTGGCCACCAGTCCAACCACCTCCTCTATGTACCCTCGCGATGGCTGCAAAAATGAGCTCATAATCATCAGTGCACAAAAGAGTGTCTAAACATCTGAATGATGAATGAAAAAAGTGGAGCATACCGGCGGTGAGTCCGGATCAATGGCGTATCGATCACTGGGCATCGGAGGCTCTAGTGGGATCGGGGTCAGAGAGCCAGCCCCATATTGCCACGCCATCAACTCAGTAGGCATATCTGGCCATCCCAGATGAGGGTGAATCGACGGAGTCGGAGGAAACGGTCTACTCCCACCTCTAGATGTGCCAGCCCTGCTAGAAGAAGGGACGTCTGTAGCTCGAGCCCGAGCCTGGTCCGAGGATGACATACCGGCAGGTCTCATCGTCAGAATACTAGCTTCCGTCAATGGAGGCATCAAATATATGTGACGGTAAGTGGCATAGTCCCCCTCCTCAATATATAGCAAAGCTTCACTACCCAGCATGACGCCGACTACCTCTGAGTAAGAGAGCCTGTCAGCGGTCCGCATACTAGCTGGAGGTACTGCGGGAACATCCTGAGAAAGATACCCCCATACCTGGCGCAGAAAGCGCTCCCCTAGGAACCAGGCCCTGCCAACCGGCCCTTCGAGCAGGACCCTATACTGGGAGATGCCTGACGCTCCGGTATACTGAAGTCGGAGATCATCACCCAGGGGCGCCCAAGGCTGCCAAGTAATCTGCGGATGATGAATGTATAAACCAATCAGAAAACGAGAATATACAGAGCAAGTCAAAGATGAAAATGAAAAGAACTGAAAGTTCTGGAGTACCTCTGAGTGTCGCACAGTGTCGAAGTACTGTCGCAGGCGAACGAGGGTCTCTCGAGGTCTCGGCCGGTGCGGGCCCTCGAATATCAAAGAATATGGGGTCACGGGAATCCCCACCACCTCCAGCTCTGGGGCTAATGATGGGAAGTATACATAAGCCCATAGCTGAGAAAAACAGTGCAGAATGTAAGTACGAAATGCTGAGAGCAAAATACAGACTGTAAAAGTGCGCTGTGTGTGCAATGTACAAGTAATGAAAAGCAGAAATGTAAATCGAGGGGACAGAAAGTACCTCCCAAGCTCTCCAGTAGCCGCCAAGTAAATCGCCCCGCCCACGGGAGGTCGCGCTCATGTAAAAATAAAGGGTAGCCAGGCCGGCGCCACCCCAATCATATCTATGGACCTGTGATAAGTCGACTAGAGCGCTCAGCAAATATAGCCCAATGGTGTTCCCTCTGTCGGCGAACAGGGTAGTCCCGAAGAGGAACATCAGGAAACCACGGGCGTACTGCTCCGTCTCCTCGGGACTCTCAGGCACCATCTCCGCCCGCCGGAAGTGGGAGGAGAACCAAGTGTATCGGACTCTCCCTGAGACCCTATCAACAGGCGGGCGAGCCCCCAACAGATACATCCAGGCGGCCTCCCACTCGCCCATATCCTCGTCGTAGGGAATGGACCAACCTCCGACGTCTAAGCCGGTCAATACAGCGAAATCAAAAGGGGTCATGGTCATGTCCCCGGTAGCAGAGAAATGAAAGGAATTGGTGGTGTCCCACCATCTCTCTACCCAAGCTGCCATCAAAGTCCTCCTAGCAGGACAGCGTGACAACCCGACGCAGAAGGGTCCAAATCCCGCCAAGTCTACTAAGTCTCTGACGCCCTCCGGGAGCTCGGCATACCAATCCCGCGCCATGGTGGAGCCGTACCCCTGCACACTACGGGAGCAAGCCTGCATTCAGAATGAATACATGTGTCAATAATGAAATAAATGGGCTGTGTGCCAATGAGATGAAATGGGCTGTGTGCCAATGAGATGAAATGGGCTGTGTGCCAATGAGATGAAATGGGCTGTGTGCCAATAAGATGAAGTGGACTGTATACCGATGAAGTAAAATAAGCTACATGCAAATTCTATCTACCTGGGCTGCGTGTTCAGAAAATTTGAAATTTGGGCTGCGTGTTCAACTTTCAGTTAAATTGTGGGCTGCGTGTTCACTATCTACCTGGGCTGCGTGTTCAGAAAATTTGAAATTTGGGCTGCGTGTTCAACTTTCAGTTAAGTTGTGGGCTGCGTGTTCAGAAAATTTGAAATTTGGGCTGCGCGTTCAACTTTCAGTTAAATTGTGGGCTGCGTGTTCACTATCTACCTGGGCTGCATGTTCAGAAAATTTGAAATTTGGGCTGCGTGTTCAACTTTCAGTTAAATTGTGGGCTGCGCGTTCACTATCTACCTGGGCTGCGTGTTCAGAAAATTTGAAATTTGGGCTGCGTGTTCAACTTTCAGTTAAATTGTGGGCTGCGTGTTCACTATCTACCTGGGCTGCGTGTTCAGAAAATTTGAAATTTGGGCTGCGTGTTCAACTTTCAGTTAAATTGTGGGCTGCGTGTTCACTATCTACCTGGGCTGCGTGTTCAGAAAATTTGAAATTTGGGCTGCGTGTTCAACTTTCAGTTAAATTGTGGGCTGCGTGTTCACTATCTACCTGGGCTGCGTGTTCAGAAAATTTGAAATTTGGGCTGCGTGTTCAACTTTCAGTTAAATTGTGGGCTGCGTGTTCACTATCTACCTGGGCTGCGTGTTCAGAAAATTTGAGATTTGGGCTGCGTGTTCAACTTTCAGTTAAATTGTGGGCTGCGTGTTCACTATCTACCTGGGCTGCGTGTTCAGAAAATTTGAAATTTGGGCTGCGTGTTCAACTTTCAGTTAAATTGTGGGCTGCGTGTTCACTATCTACCTGTGCTGCGTGTTCAGAAAATTTGAAATTTGGGCTGCGTGTTCAACTTTCAGTTAAATTGTGGGCTGCGTGTTCACTATCTACCTGGGCTGCGTGTTCAGAAAATTTGAGATTTGGGCTGCGTGTTCAACTTTCAGTTAAATTGTGGGCTGCGTGTTCACTATCTACCTGGGCTGCGTGTTCACTATCTACCTGGGCTGCGTGTTCAGAAAATTCGAAGTTTGGGCTGCGTGTTCAAATTTCAACTATTGTGGGCTGCGTGTTCACTATCTAAACCTGGGCTGTGTTCAGAAAATTTAAAGTGTGGGCTGTGTGTTCGCAATTAATTAATGAGCCGAGTGTTCAGAAATTCGAGTGTTGAAGCTACATGTTCAAGATGTAAGCAAAGTAATATGTCATAAGCTAAACTACATGTTCAAGCATGGCAAAGGTGCGAAATGTGAAATACAGAAAATGAGGTAAATACCTCTCGGTCCTCGTGAGAGAGATGCTGCTCCGGCTCTCTGAGAAGCAGATCCACGGGTGCTCGCTCGTCAAAGCTGGTAAAATGACGGAAGACGGCATGAGGGAGGACGTGTGCTGCCGGACGGTACCTCTGGGGAATGAAAGGTCGGGTCCTCGGAGGTAGAGTCATAGGATCGAAATCATCTCCGGTGCCTGGAAAACCTCCACCGGGAGGTGAATTGCCCGCCATTTTCAAGAATCTGCAAAAGGGGAGCAAAAATGAGCAAAATGAGCAAAAATTAGAAAAAGTCAACAAAAGTCAACTCCCGAGAAAATCTTCCAAATATTAAGATAAACTTACCTCAGGTGGTGAAAATGCAAAAAGAAGCTCCGAAGCCGGAATTTAATCGCTCCAAAGTGCTTAAAACTGAATGTTTTTGCGAAAACAATTTGCGCGGGGCGTTGGAAAACGCGCGTGAAACTCAAATCTGGAGAGGAAAGCGTTGAAAGAGGCAAGAAATGAAGTGAGGCTCGGCTGCCTTTTATAAGCCTCAAACCTTGGTTGAAGAGGCATGCAAAAAGGAGGGAAAAAGACCGAAATGCCCCCGGAAAAAGGCCATGGCCGGCCGGCCTCTTTTTCTAGCTGGCCAGCCATCTGCTTTTTGCAGAAATGGCCGGCCAGCCATTAGCTTTTGTGGAAACCGGTTGGCCACCTCCCCTTGGGAAGATAAACGGCCGGCCATCATCCCCACATGCTCACCTAGCTCTCTGCAAATTTTGAGGAAGATCGGAGTTCCCGGGACCTGAAAAAGTTCAAGAAAAGTACACTTCCGGTCGCGAAATTGCTCCGTCGGGACTTCGGTTTCAAGTTCTGACATGTGTCTCATCATCATTCATCGAAATCAAAGTGTATCCCTTTTGAATGAGTTGTAACCTTTCAAAGAAGCAGATCGGAGGCCGCGATTGAGTTACCTTCGCCGAAACACGCTTTTCCGTACTCGTTGTTTCATGACAACTGAACACCCTGATTCGTGCTCGTTTTGTACTATCGTGCACATTATCTTGCATTCTCATGAGCATACTCACATTGACATGCACATTTCTTGATATTGGCATACCTCTGTGTTTGAGCATGCGTTGTCACGCATTTTCCATTCTTGCATTACGGTGCATTCACTCACCGGCACTGCGTGTGTCGAACTTTCGAAATTACATTAAATACATGTTGTTAGCATATTGTACTTGTTGCAATTTCTCTCTTTTGCAGGCACGATATTGTATGTACGGTTCAATTGAGGCTGGTGCGACCAGACGAATCGCGCAGGTATCGTATCTTCTCCGTGTGAGACGTGGCGGGGATTGAATAATCCTCCGCATTCTTAACTGCATGAAATGTAGTTGTTGCTTTGCGTTCTTGCTTAAAACTGTTGCATCTATTTGCGAATACTTGCTTCATTACAGCATGCTGCATTGGCACGATCAATAGGTTACCTTCGGTTTCTTGCATATCATTTGCATTTTGCCCCCTGCCTGCGGGCATGCCTGCGGGCACATCTTTGTCTATCTTGTATGTTTGTCTAAGTCTTCGGCCTTGTCAAAAATGGGTCGTCTCTGGGCTTTGACATTCACTCCCGTCACTTGTGACTTTCGAGTTCTGTCAAAGAGGGGCAACTGTAGACACCCCATTTTTGACCGACCTTAAGACTCAGACGTCACTGATTGAGCGCTTGGTGATGTCCCATAATGTGCTCGTTCAGAAGTTTTAGAGTTGCGGCCGTGAGCCCTGCCTCCAGACTTCCGAACCCTTTTCTGTGCCTTGTCTCGATTTGCGAACCAGACTCGGTTTTCTCTGTTTCTTTTCCTGAGGGGAGGGAGAGGTCCCGTAGACCATCTCTCAATGTTCGCAGGCTACATTTGGTGGCCGTAGGCCATTTTGCCCATTTCGGAGTCTGGTTCCCGGTTTTCGGGACCGTTGGCCGTGCGCCTCGGTTCGGGACCGCTTAACCATCTCCTATTGCTCTAATTTTTGGCATACTTCCTATTTTCTCCCTTTTGAGGGACACTGGGGGCTGAGAAACCCACTTCGAGGTCGAATACCACTTTCGATGCTTAACAGCCCATTTTCGGGACCCCGAACTGCGTGTTTTACCCCCGGAACTTTCGTTTTGCAACGGTTTTCGTTCATTTTTGGCAGGTACCTCTGTTTTATCACAAGGAAGGTCACTGAAGGGTGGGAGGCCAGCAATTGTTGCAGCAGCCAGTTATCTCTCCTCCGGGGCCCTCCGGCGCCCGTTTTTCCAACTTCCGGGCTAATGTTGAACACCCTAGGGGTAGTGTTGCCAACTTTCAACCACATATCTGTGATCTACACACATGAGAGGCCACTAAAAGTTGGTGGCCGGCCATTAAGGTCACCTGACCCTTTTGACCCCTTTCTTCCGGGCTAATGTTGAACCCCTTGGACCCTTTTTCTCGAACTTTGAACCACATATCTGTGATGTACACACCTGGGAGGCCCCTAAAAGTTCATGGCCGGCCAGTAATTCGAATTGACCCTTTTGAACCCCTCTTTCCGAGCCAATGTTGAACCCCTTGGACCCACTTTCTTGGAATTTTAACCACATGGTTGTGTTGTACACACATAGGGGTACCTCTCCGTTAGCTGGCCGGCCAGAAAATCACATTGACCCTTTTGACCCCTAGCCGGCCGGCTAGGGGGTGTGGCCGGCCGGCCACCTCCAGCAAAAGTGTTAGGCCGGCCGTGTTCCTTGCACTGTGCACTTTACAGCTGTGGGGCAATATCCCCCAGATATTTTCTGTATCCGGGGGATATTTTGTGGGGGAGTTTTGCCCTCCTTCTCCCCCACCTTTACACCCCCTTTTTGATCCTTTTAACCAGCTGGTGGCCTCACTTCTAAGGGTTAGAAAATTTACTCTTCAAGCTTCCATAGCCAACTCCATCTTCTTCCTTCTCAATTCTTCAAAAAACCCTAAGTCACTAACCATCATTCCTTCTACACCACCAAGCTCTACCACCACCATCTCATTTCCAGCAACAAGGAAGGATTCTTGAAGGCTAAAGAAGCTGCAAATCCATCCAAGAAGCAACAAAAGTTTGAATCTTCAAGGGTAAGTAACACTTTTACCCTTTTGAACCTTTTTCTTGATCTATTTCTAAGCCCCACTTCTTTTTGGTTTCAAGCTCCGGCCCTAACTGAAAAGGGCCATATTTTGAGCTCATCTTCACTTCTCATTAAGGGCTTAACCCTGTTTGAGCCCTCCATAATACACTTGCTTCATTGATCATCTTGTATGTCATGATTTTGTATGCTATTTTTGGCCCATGAGCAATTTATTTTCGAGCATGTTTTAAACTGATATAAGGCTTATTTTGAGCCCCTCTTCAACATTGGAGAAGGGCTCAACCTTGTTTGGTGTCTCCATGTGTCACTTGTAGTTCAATCCCTTATTTGGCCCCATTTTTGCATAAATTGGTAGCCCTCTTTGCTTCTGTTTTTGGACCTTGGTCCGAACTGAAAGTGGTCTTGTTTTGGCCTATACTTCATGCTTCATTCACACTTTTTTTCTGTTTGGTGATTATTTTGTATACTTCATGTTTTAGCACCTTTTGAGCCTCATTTTGCATCATATTTTTAGCATGTTTGTATACTGATTTTGAGGCTGCTATATACTGTAAATGTTCATATTTTTGGTCCATATTCAGTGTTGTAGAAGGAAATATTTCATTTTGGGTTTAGCTTATACCACTTGCTTCATTACCCCTCCTTTGGCCCCTATTCTTGCATGCTATTTTTCCTTTACCTATGCTTGCTGTTTGGCCATGTTTATAACTGTGAAAGTGCATCTTTTGGGACTGTCTAGCTTCTGTCTTTGCATTGCATGTCCATATTGTGCATGTTTGGCATGGCTATAGGCCATTTCGGATGCCTAATGTTGCATTTCGGGACATTTCCTTGCATTTCATGTCATTTCGCTTCATTTCGGGACTGTTTTCCCCCATATTTTGTTGCTGAAATTCCATTGGCATTCTTGCATATCATTTTTGCCATGTTTCATTACATTTTATCATTGCCTCGGTTTGCGTGCCCGTGTGCACGCATTTCGAGGCACTCCTTTTTTATCCGCCGGCATCCTATGTGAGTGTGGCTGAGGCTCACTCATGTTGGTATAAGCCCATTCGTCATTTCCATCTCATTTTCATTGCATTCTATCATCGCATCGGTTTGGGTGCCCGTGTGCACGCATTTCGAGACACATATCATTGCATCGGTTTGCGTGCCCGTGTGCACGCATTTCGAGACACATATCATCACCTCGGTTTGCGTGCCCGCGTGCACGTATTTCGAGACACATATCATCGCCTCAGTTTGCGTGCCCGTGTACACGCATTTCGAGACACATATCATCGCCTCGGTTTGTGTGCCCGCATGCACGTATTTCGAGACACATATCATCGCCTCGGTTTGCGTGCCCGCATGCACGCATTTCGAGGCATCTCATTTTCATAGCATTGTGTATGTTAGGATTGCATCTTAGTTGCATTTCATGCATATCATGCATATTGCATCGTGCTCGGAATAGGAGTTAGCCCGGGCACGGGAAACGGGGTACATTTCGTACTCCGAGTGACGGAATGTGTCTCAATTCCCCAGTCACCGACACTCCGGATTATCCATGATGGAGTTAGGTTTTAGCTGTAGTTTCATGTGCATTCATCCTATATTGAGTTGTGCATTTCGATTCCTCGGCCATCATGCCTCGGTATGCGTGATTGGTGGCACGAGGATCGAGACATGCATATATTTGTGCAAATACATTGCTATGCCCCTTTCCTGCTCTCTGTTGCAGCAAAACGAAGGATCAGCAACTTTTGGGACTTGGCACGCATTTCAAGAACAGGTGTAAACAGAGGCTAATTGGGGCATTCCGGTGGATTTCCGCGCAAGACAACCCGGACATGCATCATCCATCAGAAGCAAGACAGCTCCCTGGCTTGCACGCCAGTTTTATTCGCTTTCGTAGATAATTTGTTAATTAATTAGAACTTTGTAATATTTCGGACTGTAATATTCTTTTATTCGGGACTGTAATATTTGGACTGTATATTTATTTGGACCCTCCGAGTGAGGGCACAACTGTAATAAGTGTGCGTGAGTGTGATGTATGTCTTCCAACCCCACGTCTTTCTCCCTTTTATTTATCCGCTTATGATGGTCAGATCAGGGCATATTTAAATTAGCATACAGTATGACAGCATGTTTGCATCATTCATCTGTATCGCATGCACCGGGCTCGGCGCACCATACTAACTGCATCGTACTTTCAATTCCAAATTGAATACATGCTAGTTGTAGCATTTCATATACCATCCTAGAATAGCCGAGCCTGCTATAGTTGCATTTTGCATGTGTTGCATTAGGCATCTCTGTATACTTAGGATCATGCATGATTTCTAATACAGCTTTTGTTTTGGCTTGGAGTACCCGGTAAGTTTTATGCTTTAGCATCCTTGCATGCGTGTGAGTGATTGCCATGAGTAGCATGCTTACCATGAGGCTATGTGCTTATCTGATATAACTGCCTGAATGCCTGTGGGTGGAGGCTGTGTTATCTGAATTGGAATAAATCATCAATTGTTTCAAGCCTACCTGCGGGTAGCAAACCACTTTCAAAAATAAGCATGAAATGTTTTGTTCCAATTCAGGTGACCTGGTCTATACTTGTATGCTGTGCGCATCACATAGTAACCTAGGCTAATAACCGGAATAAGAGCACACAATGTTTTCAAAAATTGATATCATGGTTAGTAGAGGCCGGTCTATGACCGGGCGAGCGGGGGTGCTCACGAAGTGACCTTCCCCAATCGTACCCAAGTTCCCGAGCCGAGGCAACTTTGGTGATGACGGACACGTGGCCTTTCGGCACCGAGTCAGGGTTTCCTAAATTTCCCAAAATAAAATATTTAGGTGGCGACTCTGTATCTGGCAAAGCAGTCCATGTTTGGCACTTCTTTCAAAAATCAGTTTTCCTAAAACGATTTGCCGGATTTGGACTCTTTGGTTCAGATCTAGAACCGTGACTGCAAGAGTCGAGTCCGAGCTGTAGCGAGGCCCCCCCCCCCCCCCCGCGGGCTTGTTACACCTACCTTTAGCGGAGTTTGCCTACAATAATAGTTACCAAGCTAGCATTGGGATGGCACCTTTTGAAGCTTTGTATGGGCAACCATATAGGTCATTGGTGTGTTGGAATGAGGTTGGAAACTCACATATGCTTGGACCAGAATTGGTTCGTGAAACCATGAAGCAAATAGCTCTCATTCGGAAAAGGTTGATTGCAGCTCAAAGTCGACAAAAGAGTTATGCCGACTGAAATAGGAGACCTCTATCATTTGATGTGGGTGATCATGTATTTCTGAAAATCTCACCTAGAAAAGGTTTTAATGAGATTTGGGTGAAGTGGGAAATTGTCAGCTAGATTCATTGGCCCTCTTGATAATATAGAACGGGTGGGGAGGTAGCTTATCACCTTGCATTGCCACCATAATTATACAGAGTACACGATGTGTTTCATGTTTCCATGCTTCGCAAGCATGAGCCCCATCCTTTCCATGTCTTGGATTGGACAAATTTAGAGGTGGATGAGAATGCTTCATGTGAAGAGAGACCGATGAAAATCTTGGACACCCGAGAACAAGTTTTGAGAGGTAATGTCATTCCCTTAGTGAAAGTTTTATGGCACCACCACGGAGTGGAAGAAGTTACTTGGGAACGAGAAACTGAAGTTCGTGAGAAATACCCAGATTTATTTAATGATATGTAAACTTGCTTGTTTATTATCTTAAATTATTGTATGAAAGGTTATAGAAAGAAGTAAATGAAAGAAATCAAAATCCTCATGATATTGTTTGAATTTAGCTTTGATTTCGTTTTGATTTATGAAGTTGTGAAGATTGAGGCTACTGTTATTGTGGTTCATCTTCCTTGGGAATTGTTGGAGTTGTTTTGGCAGGAACTATGAAATTTCGGGGACCAAATTCTTTAAGGAGGGAAGGCTGTAACAACTGATTTTGGGTGATCGCTTGAGCAGTCATTTGGTTGCTTGAGCGTAGATTTGTAGCTCCTAGTATCTCACAAGTTTGTAGGTGAGACTGCTTGAGCGAAGGAAAGGTCGCTCGAGCATAAAATTCAAGCTCCCAGTATTCTCACTGTAGCTCTGCAAAACTTCTGAGACCATGTGTTTACCACTCGAGCGGTCTCTTTGTATTTTGGCACTTCGCTTGAGCAATGGAAAGTTCGCTCAAGCGGTCTATTCGGGGTAGCAGAGTTATAATGCGATCCAAACACTTTTCTAGCTCATTCTTTTCACACTCCTTCTCTCTCTAACAGCCCTTCTTCCAAAACCCTAGCTTGAAAACCCTAGATTTCATCTAGTAATAGCAAGAATCAATCTTTGCGCCTTCATTAAAGTTGTTATCGTCACCAAGAGTTACATTTTGAACCGATTAGATCATGTTATTTTGGAAGCTTCATCTCTCTTTATGCAATCCTTGAGGCAGGAATATCTTTAACCTTATATATTTATATTTTAGTTTAAAGGTGTGTGAATCTTAAGGTCTATGTGACTATTGAGATGGATGATGTAGATTATATATTTATGAATTTTGTGTTGATGATGTGTTTTGTGTGAAATTGATGATGGGATGGGTAACCAATTATTGAAAATTGACTAAATAGACATAAATTAAGGGAAATTGATACTTGGAAGGAAAAGCCCCAAATTATAATGTGTAACCATAAGGCTTGTTCTTGAATTGACTTAATGGATAATTGATAAGTAAAATTGGAGGGTCTTTGTGATGTGTTAAGATTTTATTGTTTTCGAATGTATTTGAGGTGCCTACTTGCCCGATTTGTGTGAGCACGACAAATGTGGGAATGTGTTGAGGTGCTGTAGACACCCCATTTTTTACCGTCCTTACTAGGGCTGGGCAACAAACCCACCCGCCCGCACAAACCGCCCGACCCTACCCTACCCGCAGTGCTTTGGGCGGTTTCGATGTAGGTAGGCGGGCGGGTGCGGGTCAAGAAATTAGCAAAAGATCGGGTTCGGGTCTAACCCGACCCGCCCGCAACCCGCATCTTTTTTTTTTTTCTTTTTTTTTTTTAAAGAAAAAATAACTAGTTATTATTATTATTTTTTGCATTTTGGATGGATGGAGATAACTAGTTATTATTTTTATTTTTACATTTTGGATGAAAGTAAAATTTATTATATGGGCACTTATATACATTATCATGATCTAATGATATTTAAATTAGTGTTACTAGTTTGACTTTTATTTATATATATATAAACAAAAATCATTATATTCCATTAGTCTAGTAGACACAATTAAATATGATATTTTGAATTGTCATTCTATTATCACATTATTGCATATTAAAAACTAAACAGTGAAGATTAATCCACTATTAAAATTAGTGTTACTAGTTTGACTTTTAAGGGTTTGTTTTTGCATATTTAAATTAGTGTTACTAGTTTGACTTTTAAGGGTTTGTTTTTGCAAGCTAAGGAGGAAGATTAATTACTATCCTCAAGTATGGTTCCATATCATCTTATCTAACATGTGGACTATTTATTATGATCATGAATTGTATATCTTGTAATTTAATTTATAACTCTTCTAAAAAAAAAAAATGTTTAGAAAGTAACAAAAAATATCAAATTTGCTTAAGTTAAAAAAAAAAAAAAAAAAAAAAAAAAAAAAACTAAACCGCAAACCGAACCGCACCCGCCCGCACAAACCGCGAACCGCATCTCGGGCGGTTGCGGGTCCATTTTTCCCCAACCGCATAAGTGCGGGTCGGGTCGGGTTTGACCCGCACCCGGCCAAAACCGACCCGTGAACAGCCCTAGTCCTTACGACTTGGATGCCACCACTTGCACACCTAATGATGAATGCATGTGCTTGTTTCAGTGCTCGAAATCCTCAACGGAATGCCACAATTTTGAGCCTTCAAACCCTGCACACCTATTGCCTTGTTTTTGGACCAAAACCCTAACTTTTCAAACCTGGAAAACCTTGAGGCTCGTCGGCCACCCATGTGGGCTGCTGGCCACTTTTCTTGGCTGCCGGCCATTGATGTGGCCTACCGGCCAGAAATAGTGGCCTGCCAGCCACCAATGTATTTTGTAGATATTTTCTGCCAGCTGTGCCCACTATTTGTATAGATGCATGCATCTACTTCCACATGTATGGCTGGATGTTTCTGAGGGAGATTCATGTTCTCTATATATAGAGGACCTCCTCTCTTGCTTGAGAAAATTTTTCCTCTCTCTACAATTCTCTCTCACTCTAGCAAATTTCTACACTTTAGCCTATATACTCTTCACCTTTGCCTATACACTCTTAACCAAACCTCTTCATCTTTGAGCTGAGGTGTCTTTGAGCCTTGTTTGAGCTCTTGAGGGTGTGTTTTGTGTGGTTTTATTACTTGAAAGTGATCTTCTCTTCAAGAGGTATAAAGCTTTGCTTCTTTACTTACTTCAACAACTCTTTTTCCTACTGTTTTCCCACTATTTTTGGGCTGAAACTTGTGGTTTAAGGCCTTAAAGGGTGGAGGGGTGGTTCATCCTTCTTTCTACCTTGTTCTTCTATCCTTTGCCCTTGTGTTTCCTACCTTTACACTGACTTTTTTTGAGTTTTTAAACACTGATTTTCAGAGTTATTTCAGTGGCTAAAATTATGTTTTGAAGTCCAAAATTGGAGAGGTTAGCCTCCCCTCCTTGTGTTTTGTTCACTAGCCTAGCAAACTCCATGTTTTAGCTTATTATTCTAGCCATTTTTGTCTTACTTCCAGCATGTTTTAGGACTATTTTTGATTGATCATTGCATTTGAGTTTTGTTTTGCATGCTTGTAGTGTAATTGTCCTCATAAGCTTGGTGTTTTAGGCCTTAGACATCATCTTATTTAAGTTAATAGCATTTATTTATGGCTTTCCATACTTGTGATCACCTTTAATCACCTCTGCAACCTCCCTTCTTTCTTGGCTTTTGCTTTGCTTTGAGAGTTGTTTCAAGCCTATTGTTGTTTTAAGCTCGAGATTGAGGTTTTCATGCTTAATGGTTTAATCCCTTTTAGGCGTTCATTATCAACGGCATGACATCTCTCTCATGTCTTAAGCTAACTCTTGGTTTAGTACTTCTCTCCTTTAGAGGACTTTAACTCACCATTGGACTTAATGAATTAAAGGATGGTTGGTAATCTAAAAAAAGGTAACTAAAATGGGACTAAAATGGTGCAAGATAATAATTGGTTGTGTGTTCAATCGGACGTTAATTGAACATATGGAGACTTGAGACATTTCATACTCATTAGTGACTAAATTGTTCAAGTTTCCAAGGTCACCACTTCCCTTGATCAATTCATGAAAGGGAGGGGGTTTGTGTCTTTGTTTGTTGCATTCATTGAAATTGCACACTTTTGGTGCACAAGCCATCGTGCAATGAAATTGCTTGAGTTGATGGTTTGTGAACCAAGTTTTGTCCTTCCTTTGAGCTGTTTGATGATAAGGAGGGGTAAGTTATGCAGACAAACCTTGAGAATACCCTGTGCATGCTCTGTTTTCTCTCTGCTACAGCAAGATGAAGCCGGCAGGCCACTTTTTATGGCCGGTAGGCCACCTCTTATGGCCGGCAGGCCGTCACAGGTGGACGGCAGGGCATCACTCCTGGCCGGCCGACAACCTCTGCAAAATCCAGCAGTGTATTTTTGAAGCAGAACAGAGCTAGTCAGGAACTGGAAAATAGTATAAGTGTTCTACTGTGCAACAGAGGCTTGCTGGAAGCAAAACAGTGGCCTTTTCGAGCGTAAATTGTGCACATGCATGAGCATTCCTTGCGTACCAAGTCTGTTTAGTTTAAAAACTTAGCTTAGATAATTGTTGTAATTAATTAGTTGTAGCTAGCTAATTTTGGTAAAGTGTTGTAATTATTTTTAATTAGCTTGAATAATTAATCAAATTGGAATGCTCGTGGACAATAAGGTGATCGCTCCATTTCAAAAACCCAACGTGACCACAAATCCATTGCTGACCCATAATCAAGTTCCCCCACCTCTAAATCTCAACCTAATCCATATATTGGCCACCCTCTACGACTGCAGCGTATATATTACCCCTCCCCACCTACCTAGATCGGCGGTGTTCACTCCTGAAAGCAAAAATCTATGCATGATGGACACGTCCGCACTTCAATCTAAGCTTGTGGTGGTGACAGTTACAAGAGAAAGGAGGTCGACCTTGGAGAAAGGTATTTGTCTGTTGCCGGAGTGTTCGGAGGACTCTGATGGAATGTATGATCCAAGCTGCTACATTGTGCTGACTGATCAAAACAAGCCTGGATTGGTATTGCCAACTGTGGTAAAGGTTAATGTGGCTAGGAGGATGGCCCGAGCCAAGGGCTAGATGATTTGGTAGATCTCGAGGAAGATTTAGTGAAGTTGCAGTTTTTCGATGAACAAGATTAGGGGGATGTGCAGATTGGCTAGTTTGACTTGAACAGATCAACTAACAACTCTGGATGGCTAAGTGATGAGCTGGATAAGGAGGAGGGAATAGAAATGAAACAAGAAGGAAATGAAGCAGGGATTGCTGTAGTGGCCGGAATGGCCGATGAGAAAAGAAAGCTCCTGGAGAACACTGGTATGGAAAATTTAGCTCAGGAACTGGGCGCTATGGCTCGCCTTTTTCGCGCCTCCTTTCAGAAGGTTTGAAAGAAAGCCCTACAGTTTGGACTCCCATGGTTCTGAATCTAATCTCACAAGTGCAATGTGAAATTGATAATCACCAAAGAGTCCAAATCCGGCAAATCGTTTTGGAAAATTGATTTTTAATCAAAAAGTGCCAAAATTGGACTACTTTGCCAGATACAGAGTCACTACCTAAAATATTTTATTTTTAGAGAAATTTAGGAAACCCATGACTCGTGCCAAAGGCCACGTGTCCGTCATCACCAAAGTTGCCTCGACTCGGGAACTTAGGTACGAGAGGGAAAGGTCATGAATTGAGAACCACCGCTCGCCCGATCAAAGATCGGCCTCTACTAATCATAATATGATTTTTTATAAACATTATGTGCTCTTATTCCGGTTATTCAACTAGTTTTACTATGTGATGCGCACAATCAAGTATACACTAGTTTGCTTAATTTAGAACAATTCAACTCATGTTTGTTTGCGAAAATGGTTTGAATTTCCCACCTCAAGTGGGCTTAAAGTTTACGGATTTGCCACCAAACATAGTAGGCTTAAAACTGATTTGCCACTCAACAAAGTGGGATTAAAACTTACATTTGTTGAACTGTTCCAATTCAAACAACAAGCCTTCATCCACAGGCATTCAAGCAGTTTAACATTTAAGCACATAGCTTCATGGCAAGCATGCTAATCATGGCAACATTCACACTTATGCAAGTATGCTAAAGCATAAAAACTCACTTAGTACTCCAAGCTAGGGAAATATGAGTTAGAAAATAATGCATGATTCCTAACTATATAAGATGTGTAATGCGACACATGCAAAGTGTAATTAATAGGCTCGGCTACTAATATGGCATATGGGTCGATTTGAACAACATGTGATTAAAACAAGTATTCAAAGAAGTATTGAAATGACAATACAATTTGAATGATGCGTCGAGCCTCAGTGCATGCGATACAAATGAACGGATGCAAGCATAAGGTATGCCAATTTGAAATATGTCCCTAATCTAACCATCAAAAATGATTAAATAAAAAGAAGAAAGACATGGGGTTGGAAGACATACACACAAGCACACACACTTATTACAACATTACGCCCTCGCGAAGGAAGGTCCGAATGAAACTAGCTAATTAGTTAACTAGGCTAACTAAGCTAATTATTACAACACTTAAAAGAATTAACTAACTATTCTAAGCTAATTAAGTAAAAAAATAAATGATTAACTATCTAAGTTAATTAAATATTACAAAGCAAACTGTAGACGTCCCCGAACGCCCCGGGAGGACGAGTCCTCCCCCCCCCCCGTTATGTTCGTTTTTGGGTTTACTACAGTTCAGGACTCTCAAATTGTCACGGTTCTTAATCTGAAGCAAAGAGTCCAAATCCGACAAATCGTTTCGAGAAAAATAGATTTTTAAAAAAGAAGTGCCAAACATGGACTGCTTTGCTAGATACAGAGTCGCCACCTAAATATTTTATTTTGGGAAATTTAGGAAACCCTGACTCGGTGCCAAAGGCCACGTGTCCGTCATCACAAGAGTTGCCTCGGTTCGAGAGCTTGGGTACGATTGGGGAAGGTCAGCTATGAGCACCCCCTCTCACCCGATCCGAAGATCGGCCTCTACTAACCATGATATCCGTTTTTGAAAATGTTATGTGTTCTTATTCCAGTTATTAGCCTAGAATTACTATGTTATGCGCGCAGTAAACAAGTATAGACCAAATCGCCTAAATTGGAACAAAGCATTGCATATCCGTTTGTTTGAAAAATAGTTTGAAATTTGCTACTCATAAGTAGGCTAAAATACGGATTTCAAGGAGTTATCCCAACTCAAACAATCCAACCTCTACCCACAGGCATTCAAGCAGTTCATCAAATAAGCATCTAGCCTCATGGTAATCATGCTATCATGTTAACGTTCACACTCATGTGAGATGCTACAGCATAAAGAGCTCACCTAGTACTCCGTGCCAAAACAAGAACATGTTAGCAATCATGCATGATCCAAGTCCATGTTTAAATGCCTAATGCAACGCATACGGAATGTCACTAGAGTAGGCTCGGCTAGTCTATAAATGACATGTGAAAATGCACAAGTAGCGTGTATTCAAGTTAGATTTGAAATACTTATGCAGTTAGTATGATGCACCGAGCCTGATGCATGCAAGACTAATGAATGATGCACGCATGCATAGCATAAGGTATGCTAAAGTAAACATGTCCTAATACTAACCATCAAAGCAAGTAAGTAAAAGGGAGAAAGAAGTGGGGGTTAGAAGACATGCACACACGCACCCACACTTATTACAAATTCACCCTCGCTCCGAGGGACCAAAAGAATAATACAAATTAATTAACCTACAAGCTAATTAATTATTACAGACCACCTAATTAATTAAACAAATTAACTAAGCTAAGAGAGCAGTAAAGGCCTCGGGAAGAAGATCCAATGCGCGCGTGCTCGGGTTTGCTCGGAAATCCAACGCCATGCACAAGTTTGCCTCTGCTTTGACTGTTCTGCTTCTCTGAAAATTGCACAACTCCCAAGGTTGCTTCTCTGAGTATTATGGAACACCACCGGCTGAGTGGGATCATCACTGGCCATTTTGAAGTGGTCATCGACCATCCATTGATCTCTCGGCCAAATACATTTGGTCGGTCGGCAGTATATATGGCCGGCCAGCCAAAACTTCCTGCAGAAACCTGTTTGACAGCAGCAGAGGGCAAGGAAGGCATGGCAATGTATTTCAAGCAAATGTATGCACCAACATATCCCCTATCATGTTTATGACTCAAAGGGACACGGTTCTCGATTCTCGGACCATCAATCGCGCATTTCAATGCATGATGGCCCAAGAAACCAAGTAGGCAATTTGATTTTAAATGAAATGCAATGCAAATAAGCAAACAAAGGGGCTTTCAACCTCTATCATGGCTTGATCAAGAGGTGAAAGATGCATGCAAATGCAATGCAACCTAAGTATGTTAACTAGGCCTGCAACATGAGCATATGGGAAGCATGCAAGGCATATAACAAGCACGCAAGTCAAATGAGCATACAAGGCACAATGTCAACACACAAGCATGCAAAACATATGGCATGTTAAGCAACCAAAACAAGGAGGAGAATACGTGCCAAATGCAACATCATTTCAACATGCAACAACATGTCATAAGCTAAGCATGCAACAACATGCCAAAGGGTGGACTTCAACTAAATTAGGCAGCCCTTAAACAAGCCTAAAATAGTGGCCAATGCTATGGAAATGATAACCAATACACATACACACATGCAAGCAAATGGGCTAACACTTGAACATCAAATAAGCAACCTTTAAGCACACTTAAAGGAAGACAAACATGGGCATATGGCATGTATCATAAGCTCTGAAATTGCATGAGAGAGAGGTGCCAAACCAAGTAATCAAAACAAGCAAAGCATGCAATAACGGTCCAAGTACTTAAGGCAAGCTAAGGAGGTATTGAACTACCCTTAGCAAAACCAAACATGGCATAAATTAAATGATCAAAACAGAGTTTTAACATATTAAAACCAAGCCTAAAGACCACTTAGATGGCATCTAAATGACTTAAATTCAAGGGCATGCACAATGACCAAACATGGAGCATAAGGCACAACCTCATAAGGCATCAAAGAGGCATCAAAGGCAAGCATACAAGCATGTTATAAGGACTGAAATAACATGGTAAGTGGTTCCAAACCACTGAAATAATGCAAGTAATGCATGCTAGAGAGGCCAAAGCTTAAGGCATTCAAGAGGGATTGCATGGTAGCTATACAAAGCAAGACATGAATGATTCAAATCACCTAAAACAGTCCCTTAGCACATCAAAATATGCATGTAAGCTTCACAAAGCTAAGCCTAAATCATGCTAGAACAAGGGTCTACACCTAAAGCACGTTAAGGCAAAAATGTGGCATTACAAGACATGTATGCAAGGCATGCAAGGTGTGTCCAAACCAACTGAAAACAGAGCTATATTATGACATAATAAGCACAAAAATCAGTTAAAGCATGGCCAACATACACTTCAACAAGATACTCCCTCAAGAGGCAAAAATGGCCCTTTTCAAGGACAACAAGGAGAGGGGGTGGCCCTCTCCTTCTTAGGACCTCAAGGCACCATCCTCATCACTGAAATCCCTCAAGATTTCAGTGGTGAGGACGCCCAAACACAATGGTCCCGGAGCTCAACCGAAATGGCACAAAATAAGGGCCAAACAAGCCTTAAGAGGGGTCAAACAACCCCAAAGCTTAAAACACCCTTAAGAAACTATTTAGGGCAGATAAAAACAAGACTTTTCTATGTTATATGTTAAGCTCAAAAATAGTTGCAAATATGGAAAAACAAGCTATGAAAGCAAGGCTTAAAAGAGGTAAAAGCTCACCCTTGAAGCACAGCAGTAAATCAGCAACTTTTGGACCTAAAAAAGCTTCAAATCACCCCAAAAATCACCTCCAAGGACCTCAGCTCAATAAAGGGAGTAGAGAACTAGGTGTTTGTATGCAAAAGTGCAAAGAAAATGCACTTTTGAGCACAAACAAGCCGTAAACCTTAGAGAGAGAGGCAAAAAATGTAGAGAGAGAGAGAGTGATTTTTTTTTTTTTGCTCAAAGTTGTATCTCTCCTTTTTTTTGGTTAGAGAGCTTGATTGATATAGAAATATATCAATCTGCAGCTCCTCAGAACACCCACGTCCAGGTATGGACTGGGGTATGGCCTGGAATGACAGCTGCCAGCTGTCTACAAAGATATCTGTTGAAAACCACACTTGGCCGGCCGGCCATCAAAGTGGTCAATCGGCAGTCAAACTGGCCGAACGGCCATCACATTTGGCCGATTGAAAATCAAGGTGGCCGGTGGGCAGGAGACTTGGTCAACAGGCCATCCCCTTCCCTCAGGAACACATCTACAAGCTCTTGGTGCAAAACCAGACACAAAGCAGTCGAGCCGAGAGATTTCGAGGCAAGGCGCGCAGCCGAGGCCTCCGGGAACTCAAGACGAACACAAACAAGGATGATCACCGAGTGTTCAAACGGTGACGTCCAAGTCTTGAGGACGGTCAAAAATGGGATGTCTACAGTTGCCCCTCTTTGACAGAACTCGGAAGTCATAAGATGACGGGAGTGAATGTCAAAGCCCGGAGACGACCTATTTTTGACAAGGCCGAAGACTTAGACAAACATACAAAATGGCAAAGGTATGCGCCCGCAGGCTGGGGTAAAATGTAAAAGACAATGCAAGAAGCCGAGCATAACTTATGATCATGCAAAGAAAACTGTAACGAAGCATAACATGCGACAGTTTTAAGCTAGCATACACCAAACTACACGACAATGCAGAAAGGATATAAGAGAATTATGTAATTCTCGATACGTCTCACCCAGAGAATACAATATCTGCACGGTTCGTCTAGTTGCACCAGCTTCAAATGAACCGTACATACAATATCGTGCCTGAAAGAGAAAGAAAACTTAACAGGTACAGATATCGTTACCAATATGCATAACATGCAAAATGAATGCAAAATGATATGCGATAAACAAAACTATGTATAATAATGCAGATGAAAATGCAATGCAATTGAATCATAATCAAATCATGAGCGGTTCAAAACCACACTTGGCCGGCCGGCCATCAAAGTGGTCGACCGGCAGTCAAACTGGCCGGCCGGCCATCACATTTGGCCGATTGAAAATCAAGGTGGCCGGTGGGCAGGAGACTTGGTCGACAGGCCATCCCCTTCCCTTAGGAACACATCTACAAGCTCTTGGTGCAAAACCAGACACAAAGCAGTCGAGCCGAGAGATTTCGAGGCAAGGCGCGTAGCCGAGGCCTCCGGGAACTCAAGACGAACACAAACAAGGATGATCACCGAGTGTTCAAACGGTGACGTCTAAGTCTTGAGGACGGCCAAAAATGGGGTGTCTAGACAAACTAATTAGCTAAATACTTTAACTAATTAATTACAAAGCAACTAAGCTAATTAATTACAACATGAATTAATTAACTAATCTACTTGAATAATTGCATCATTTGCAAGCATTAGCTACAACTAATTAACTGAGCAAATTAACTAAAAGGGCACGGGAAATGAGGGATGCATGCATGCTCAAATTTTCACCTGAAAGGCTACTGTTTTGCTACTGCAAGCCTCTGTTGCACAAAAGCACTTACGCTCTCTCCTTCTCCAGATCAACTCTGTTTTGCCTCAGGAGTACACTGTTGAATTTGCATTGGTGGCCGATAGTGGGGCCGGTCGACCACTGCTGATGGTCGGTCGGCCAACAATGGTGGCCGGTCGGCTATTGATGGTGGCCGGTTAGCTACTAGTGGTAGCCGTCGGCCACCACTGGCTTGGACTTACTTGCTGTAACAGAGAGCAAACAGAGCAAAACAATGTACTTTTTTGAAGGTTTATTTGTACTGTTACCCCCCTTATCGTCAAACAAGTTCAAAGGAGTGATACTCTTGGCTCTCAAACCATCGGCCAAGCAATTTCATTGCATGATGGTCAAAGAACCAAGTTTGTACAAGTTAAATGAATGCAAAACAAGACTCAAATGACCATCATCCTATCATGCATGATCAAGGGCAATGGAGACCTAGGAAAATGGCACATTTCATCACTTTTGAGTATGAAATGTTCCATTTTCCTTGTGTTCAAACTAACGTCCGATTTGAACACATGCAATGCAACAAAAAGAAGTGCTTATCTTATCACTTTTACTTGCCCATTTTGTTTACGCATTTTAATTACCAAATCATTCTTTAATCAATTTGTCCATTGGTGAGTGTGTTCTAAGATGAAAGAAATGTCAACCAAGCGGTAGTTTAAGGCATGAGAGAAGCCTCATGCCGTTGGTAATGAACCCTCAAAGGAGGATTAAACCATTAAGCATGGGCCTAAATCCCAAGCTTAAACAACCCTAAGGTTGAAACAACCCTCAAAGCAAATGAAAAAGTGAAGAAATGAGGGAGATTGCAGAGATTATAAGTGTTGAAATTAGGTGAGAAAAAGCACTAAAACATGCAATCAACTCAAACAAATGGTGGTTAAAGCCTTAAAACACCAAGCTAGTGAAAGGACTTACACTACAACTATGCAAAACAAGACTCAAAAGACTTAACCAGCCAAAAATAGAGTTAAAACAGTCCAAAAAAAAAAAGCCTAAATCATGCTGGAATTAAGCTACAAATTGCTCTAACATATAAAGCTAACTAGGCATGCAAACAAAACACAAGGAGGGGAGGCTAACCCCTCCAATTTTGGATTTCAAAATGAGTTTTTTACCACTAAAAACCTCTGAAATTCAGTGGTTAAAAGGCCCAAAAAAGTTGGTTTAAAAATGGTAAACAAAGGTAGAGAAGCTTTACAAACTAAAAAACAAGAAGGGTGAACCACCCCTTAATTGAAAATGGCCTCAAACCAACACTTTTAGGCCACAAAAACAGATTTTTTGATAGTTCAAAACCAGCCCCAAAATAGTTGAAAAAGATGGCAAAGCAAGTGTGCAAAACAAGTATAAAAAGAGAGTGTTATACCTCTTGAAGGGAAGACACAATTTGGCCAACAATCCAAGCCAAAACGTCCTCCTAGAGCTCAAAGAGGGTCTCAAGAAGCCTCAATCCAAAGAGAAGCAACTTTGATCAAGGGTGTACAGGCAAAAGTGTAGGATTTGTGAGCAAATGTGTATAAAATTGCGAGAGAGAGAGAGAGAGTGAGAGATAATTTTGTTCCAAAATTGCTAACCCTCAAAAATGGGGGAGGAACCCCCTTGTATGTAGAAAAACAAGCCTTGAGCTTAGAAACATCCTATTATACACGTGTAGAGAGATGCAGCTAAATGTGCCAACAGCTTGCACAGTTGTCAACAAATATTTGGAAAAAGACACTGGTGGCCGACCGGCCACACCAATGGCTGACAACCATGAGCCATGGCCGACAGCCTATGGCGGTGGCCGACAGGTCACGACAAGTTCTAGGCTTGAAAGAACAAGGTTTTGGTCCAAAACGAAGCATAAAATGGAGAAGCTTTAAAGACTCAAAGACAGGGCATTCTATCGAGGACATCGGGCATTCAAAGCGAACAAATGCAATCATAATCATCGAGTGCACAAGCGAAGAAGTCTAAGTCTTGAGGTCGGTCAAAAATGGGGTGTCAATAGGCGTTGTAAGCCCTGTGGAAACAGGAAGCTGCGCTAAAGCAGTTTGACCGAGAAAGGATTGAAAACAACCGGGAAATTGTAATGACCCAACACCCTGTGGGGGATAACAATGATGTGAAGGTGATACACATAGAGCCGGATAACTATTTGTCGACTGCTGAAAGTGTATGGTGGGATGATGATGATCTGCATCTAGCCCACACCGACGAAGATTGGGGCGAGTGCCTTCTGGACAACACGTGGTATGCTGAAGAAATAGATCACATGACAAGAAGTGGGCGGTATTTTAAGCCACCGCATTTAAATCAAGTTGAGGCATCTAGAAAGGATCGAAAGGTTGAGAAGCAGAAAGAGAAACAGTTGGAAGAAGAGGTAGTGCTAAAACAATTGAAGAAAATCCAAGCAGACATCTCTATCTGAGGTCTCCTTATGGCCTCCCGGGTATATAGACAAGCAGTGTTATCAGCGATGGACAAGACTAAACTATCCATTGACACTACTCCTGAACAGCTTGTGGGATTGGTCTTTCCAAGTGGTGCCAAGCCAACCCTGACCTTCTCTAACAAAGAATTGCTGCCAGAAGGCTAGGCTCACAATAAACCCTTGTACATATCTGTGGAGTGCAGGGAGAAATAGGTACCGGTGGTGTTATTAGGTACCGGTTCAGCCATCAATGTTTGTCTTTCTCGCACCGCCTATGCAATTGGCCTTAAACCAGCAGACTTTGTTCCCATGGCCCAAGTAATTCGGGCGTATGATAATATGAGCAGAGAGGTCATGGGCACGATGCAAATTAGAGTCCAGGTGAGCCCAGCTAAGCAAGATGTCGAGTTCCATGTCTTAGATGTGCCGACTACCTTCAATTTGCTGTTAGGGAGGCCTTGGTTGTATTAGGTGAAAGTTGTCTCCTCCACTCTCCACCAAATATTGAAATACCCTCATGGGACAGGAGTGGCAACTATTTTTGGAAATTCCTCCATTCATCCACCACCAAGGATAACTACGCCAGTGCTGGAGATCACCGATGGCGAGGAGGATATATTCCTCTCAGGCTTCACTCTGGCTGAAGCCCGGGTAGTGTAGACCATATTGGCTGCAGACGAGGGCATGTATGTCAGCACCCAGTCTATCTATTTCATGAACAAACTGCAGCATGTGCCAGGAATGGGTCTCGGAAGAAGTGGCCGGAAAGGCATTGTAGCACTAACAGATGTGCCGCACAACCCACATACCTTTGGATTGGGTTATGTGCCCACTAAAGGGCTGGATCAGGAAGAGGGAAGAGATGAAAGGCAGGGCCAAGGCTAAGCAAATTGGGAAACATTATGAGCTCATCCATCGACCAATCCAGGGGACATTGAATGGCCATTTTGTTCAGGAAGGAGAAGATTTCCCCTTTTGTGACTTTCCCAAGCCCTAGGTGAATTCCACAAAGCAGCGTGTCCCCAGATTTTGAGATCTTTTTTTACTTGTAGCTGCAGAATAGTGATGATGAGGAAAAGACTGAATCAAGCATCAAGGTTGAACAGAGCATGGAAAGTGACTCAGATAACAGTGAATTGGGAGTAGGGGCAGCACTGGCTTGTCTCCTGACAAATCATGCGGCTAACTTAGAGAACTTGAGGGATGACCTTACTATCTCCGTAATCGGGGAGGAACTGGGTGTGAACCTAACCAGCAGCATTTTGGATGCATCAGAGGCACCATCTCTTATCTGGCAACTGAAGGAAGGCTATCTGTCCAGTTCTGAGTCGGGCAATGAGCTAGAATCTAATTTGCCTGAGTCTGTGGGGTTGGGATCAAATTCCAGTTCTTCAGAGTCTGAGTCTGGTATTTCTGGGGGTGGTAACCTGGATGCCAAGGTCCTGTCTAGGTCTTCAATCAGCTTTTCTTTTGAGTTTATAACCAAAGATCTGGGCCTTTTAAATGAGAACTCTACGAATTCTTTGTACTTTTCTATGCCGTTGGTTTATTACGTTGACCAGGATTTTTAGAATTTTAATGAAAACGAAGAGGAAGGAATTCCTCTGGTTTTGAAAAACTTGATTAATCGAGAGGAGGAGAGGTTTGCTAAACCCTGTGCTGATGAAATCATTACTATTAATGTGGGTACTGAGAAGGATTTGCGTCTGGTCCAAATCGGGTCCACGTTGTCTTCGGAGGACCGCGAGCGCTTAGTCGCTTTGTTAAAAGATTTCAAAGATGTTTTCACGTGGTCCTACGAAGACATGCCTAGAATCGATCATGAGATTGTATAGCATCAGATCCCTCTTGACCCTGAGGCCTAACCAGTCAAGCAGAAGTTGCGAATAATTCGCCCGGATTGGGCACTGAAAATCAAGGAGAAGGGTACCAAGCAAATCGAGACAGGTTTCTTGCTAGTATCTGAGTATCCGACTTGGTTGGCTAACATCGTCCCAGTGCCAAAGAAGGATGGCAGAATTCAGGTGTGTGTAGACTTCAGGGATTTGAACAGAGCCAGTCCAAAGGATGACTTTCCTCTATCGCACATAGATGAGTTAGTGGACTTCACCGCGGGCCATGCATTGTTCTCATTCATGGATGGGTTTTCTGGGTACAACTAGATTCTGATGGCACCCGAGGACAGAGAGAAAATTATATTCACTACTCCGTGGGCCACTTATTGCTACTGGGTTATGCCGTTTGGGCTGAAAAATGCAGGGGCTACCTATCAGAGGGCTGCAACTATCATTCTACATGACATGATCCACAAAGAGGTCGAGGTGTATGTGGACGACATGATTGTCAAGTCCAAAGAACGAGAGGGCCACTACACCGCCTTGAAGAAATTCTTCCAACGAATTAGGGAATATAGATTAAGGTTGAATCCATAGAAGTGCACCTTCCAGGTAACAGCAAGGAAAATGTTGGGCTTTTTGGTTACACAAAGGGGCATCGAGGTCAATCCTTCCAAGATTAAGGCCATCTTAGAAATGCCACTACCAAGGACTGAAAATGAGGTGCGTGGCTTTCTGGGTAAAGTGCAATTCATAAGACGGTTTATTTTCAAATTAGCCTTGACTTATGAACCACTTTTTTGGTCTCTTGAAGAAAGGAAAGAAATTTCGATGGGGCGACCGATGGGAGTTTGCCTTTGAACAAGTGAAGCAGTACCTTCAGAATCCACTTGTGTTATCGTCGCCAGAGTCGAGGAAACCTTTGATTCTGTATCTGTCAGTAACAGAGTCAACTATGGGGTGCATGCTTACTCAAGAGTCTGAAGATAGGGTGGAGAAAGCCATCTATTATTTGAGCAAGAAAATGCTAGGCTATGACACCCGTTATACCCCTTTGGAGAAAGCTTGCTTAGCCTTGCTATGGGCCACCAGGAAGTTGAGACACTACCTGTTAGCTCACTCTATAATGTTGGTTTCGAGATTAGATCCCATCAAATATCTCTGTGAGAAACCAGCGCTTACGGGTAGGCTAGCCCGTTGGTTGCTCCTTCTCTCCGATTTTGATCTGAAATATGTCACCCGCAAGTCGGTCAAGGGGAGAGTTATGGTGGAATTCCTGGTAAACCACCTGGTAGAAGGGGATGAGGCAGTAGAATACGTGTTCCCAAATGAGGATATTCTTCATATCAAAGAGGAAGCCTAGACGATGTACTTTGACGGAGCGTCTAATTAGTACGGTTATGGGATCGGTGTGTTGCTGATAGCACATAATGATTCTCATATACCCTTAGCCTTCAAACTCCAGTTCAAATTGTCCAAGAATAAAGCAGAATACAAAGCGTGTATTGCTGGTTTGGAAGCCGCCCTGGAACAAGGGATGATAAGATTGGATGTCATCGGGGACTCGAACTTGGTTGTTTCTCAAGCAAAGGGTGACTGGCAAGTCAAAGAAGAAAAGATGAAGGTTTATCATCAGACCCTAGATATGTTGATTCTGAGGTTTGAAAAGTTAACATTTACACACCTCCTGAGAGAGAACATCGGTTCACTGATGCATTAGCAACTCTATCTTCTATGGTAGATATTCTAATTGGAGTTTGGATACGTCCGATTATCATTGAATAGAATTACACGTCGGCCTATGAGACTATTTCCACAATAGATGAAGTGCCTGATAAAAAAACCCTAGTACTACGATATCTGGAATTTCTTGGAAAAGGAGATCTATCCACCAAGGGCAAATGCCAAGGATAAAAAGGGTATACGGTGTCTGACCGTCCAATTTATTATCTACGGAGATAAATTGTACAAAAGAGGTCATGTGGGAATGCACAAGTTGTGGGTCGAAGAAGAGGAATCAAAGCGCTTGATGGAGGCCATCCACGGGGAAGAGTGCGGGGCGCATATGAACGGAGTGATGCTGGCCCGAAAGATTCTCAGACAAGGCTACTATTGGTCTATTATAGAGGAGGATTGTATTGGCTTTGTACGGTGATGCCAAAAATGTCAAATCCATGCCAATCGCACGAATATCCCGCTGTCAAAGTTGTACAACACGACTTCGCCATGGCCTTTCTCTGTCTGGGGAATTGATGTTATGACTTCGCCATGGCCTTTCTCAAATGGCCATGAATACACCCTGGTAGCAATTAACGACTTCATGAAGTGGGTAGAAACTCAGTCCTATGCAGTGCTGAAAGCATCGCATGTGGCCAAGTTTATCCGAAACAATATCATTTGCTAGTATGGAGTTCCGAACGAGATCATTTCAGATAATAGCTCGCATTTCAAGAAAGAAGTGGTGGATCTGCTTGAGAAGTACAATGTGGCTTTTCATAAGTCATCTACATGCAAACCATAGACTAATGGAGCTGTTGAAGCTGATAACAAAAATATCAAGAACATCTTGTGGAAGATAGTGGAAACATACAAGGACTGGCCGGATAAGTTGTCGTTTGCATGATGGGGCTACAGGACATCGATCTGAACATCTACTGTGGTGACTCCCTATTCATTGGTATATGGGATGGAAGCTGTTCTGCCAATTGAAATCGAAGTACCGTCGCTATGGATTATGGCTGAGTGTCAGATAGCAAAGGCGGACAGGCAACAGAGCAGATTTGAGGAGTTGATGTTGTTTGATGAGAGAAGACTATGGGCATTGTATCATGTTCAGGGCTACCAGCGCAGAATTGCTAGGGCTTTTAACAAGAAAGTTAAGTCCAGGAATCTCAAGGAAGAGGACATGGTGCTGAAAGACAACCGACCTCCCATTCATGACCCTAGGGGTAAGTTCAGACCCAATTGGACTGTGTAGACGCGCCCACGGAGGGGGGCCCTCGCTGCTACAGTTCGGACTCGATTTGTGTCCCGGTTCTTAATCTTGAACCAAAGAGTCCAAATCTGGCAAATCGTTTTGAGAAACAGATTTTTGAAAAAGTAGTGCCAAACATGGACTGCTTTGCCAGATACAGAGTGGTCACCTAAATATTTTAAAATGGGAGAATTTAGGAAACCCTGACTCGGTGCCGAAGGCCACATGTCCGTCAACACCGGAGTTGTCTCGGCTCGGGAGCTTGGGTACGATCGGGGAAGGTCAGCTATGAGCACCCCCTTTCGCCCGGTCCGAAGACCGGCCTCTACTAACCATGATATCCGATTTTGAAAACGTTATGTGTCTTTATCCCGGTTATTAGCCTAGAATTACTATGTTATGCGCGCAGCAAACAAGTATAGACTAGATCGCCTAATTTGGAAATAAGCATTGCATATCCGTTTGTTTTGGAAAATGTTTTGGATTTTGCTACTCGTAAGTAGGCTGAAACACGGATTTCAACGAGTTTTCCCAACTCAAACAATCCAACCTTCACCCACAGGCATTCAAACAGTTTATCATATAAGCATTTAGCCGCATGGTAAGCATACTGTCATGGCAACACTCACACGCATGCGAGATGCTAAAGCATAAATACTTACATCGTACTCCGTGCCAAAACAATAAACTGGTTAGCAAACATGCATGTCTTAGCTCATGTTAAAATGTCTAATGCAACACATACAGGATGCAATTGAAGTAGGCTCGGCTAACCTAAGCATGGCATATGAAATGTGATCAATTGGTGCACGTATTCAATTTGGAATTGAAGTACAAATGCAGTTAGCGTGATGTACCGAGCCCAATGTATGCAATACAAATGCATGAATGCACGCATGCATTGCATAAGGTATGCTAAATTGAACATGTCCTATTACTAACCATCAAAGCAGGTAAGTAAAAGGGAAGAAAGAAGTGGGGATTGGAAGACATACACACCACTCACACACACTTATTGCAGATTTGCCCTCACTCGGAGGGACCAAATAAATAATACAAATAATTAACTACGCAAGCTAATTAAATATTACAAATTACCTAATCAACTAAGCAAATTAACTAAAGCTAGAAAAAAACAGTAAACTGCCTCGGGAGGAGGGCTCGATGCAATGCATGCTCGGTCCTGCTCGGAAATGCACCGCCATGCATAGGCTGCCTCTGTTTTCCTTCCTCTACTCCTCTGGAGGCTGCCAAAACCTCAGGACTGCTTCCTTGGATGCTGGGAGACATCACCGGCTGCATGGAATTGTCACCGGCAGTAGTATGTGGCCACCGGCACGAAATGAAGCTGTCGGCATAGAAACGATTGCCGGTCGGCACTTTACACTGCTGGTCGGCAGAGTGTTCCTGCAGAATCTACAAATGACAGCAACAGAGGGCAAGGCAAAGCATGGAAGCACAATTCAAGGCATATATGCACCAATCATGTCCCTTATCATGGTAATGACTCAAAGGGGCATGTGTCTCGATTCTCGGACCACCAATCACGCATTTCCACGCATGATGGCCCGAAGAATCAAGTATGCAATTTTCATGTCAAATGAAATGCAAACCAATCAAGCAAATCAAGGCCCAATTCCTATCATCAAGTCAAGGAACAAGGCATGCATGCAAGATGCAATGCAACCTAGGCATGCAAGCTAAGGATGCAACATGGCATGGCAAGACACTTATGCAAGCATGCAAGCAAACATGAGGCAATGCTAACCAATGAAAAGGTAGTCTTAAACATGATTTGGGCAGCTCTAATAAGGCCCAAAACAGTGGCTAAAATGACCAAAACAAGGGACCAAAACACATGCACACATGCATATGATTAAGGACCAACACTTAGGCACAAATTAGACAACCCTCAAGCACACTTGAAAGGGACAATCATGGACTAATTAGCATGCATTATAAGCCTTAAAAACATGTAGGAAATGATGCCAAATTAACCTACTCATGCAAGCTATACATGCAACGAGGCCCAAGGACCTAAAGCATGATCACATGGCTCATGAAGCAAATGACCAAATTGAACCAAAATAGTCCCAAATCATGCAAAAACAAGCCTCAAGAATCACTTAGATGGCATCCAAGTAACCTAATCCTAGAGGTACACATCATGGCACAAATATGAAACATGGGGCATCAACTCTTGAAGCAACAAAAGGGGCCACAAATGCAAACATTGAGGCATGCTAAAAGGGCTGAAATAACATGTAGGGTGGTTCCAAACCACCGAAATGATGCAAGCAACGCATACTACACATCCACATACTTGAGGCCAACAAGCCCGAATACAAAGGAGCTATACTAAGCATGCCAAGGTCAACCCAAACGACTATGGACAGAGCTAAAACATGGCAAAATGAGCACAAAACCTTCACAAGGCTAAGTCTAAAACATGCTAGAAACAAAGGCACACAACCTAAGACATGTTAAGGGATCACAAGGCATTACATGGCAACTATGCCAAGCATGCATGGAGTACCAAAACCAATTTAAAATCATGTTATATTATGGAAATATAAGCATGAAAAATAGTCTATACATGCTCAACACACACTCAAACATAGGCTCCCTCAAGAGGCCAAAAAAGGTCAATTTCAAGGACGACAAGGAGAGGGGGTGGCCCTCCCCTTTTGGAGACTTCAAGGCACCATCTTCACCACTGAAATCCCTCAAGATTTCAGTGATGAAGAGGCCCAAACACCAAAGTCTCGAAACTTGCACAAAATAGCACAAAATGAGGCCTTTCAAGGCCTAAGAGGGGTCAAACACCTCGAAAGCACAAAACACTCTTAATAAACAACCAAGAGGGTCTAAAAACAGAACTTTTTTGTATTATACACCAAGCTCAAAAACAATTTTAAGACAGGTAAAAATACAATGCAAGAATGGGGAAAAAGGGGTAAGATTCTTACCCTTGAAGTCCTCTTCAACAATGGTGCTCCAATGGTCCTCCTTGGCTTGAATCCAACACCAAAACACCAAAATCAGCCCCTTAGAACCTCAGGAGCTAAGTGAAGGTGAAACACTAGGTGTTTGTGTGCAATAGTATGGACTAAAACACAATTTTACACACACAAGGGTAAAAGGAGAGATAGAAAGTGTATCAAACCCTAACCCTAGAACTCAAACCCTAACAATGGCTGTCTAAATATCTCTCAAGTGTTTTAAGTCTCTAACCTCTAGCAACAAGAGAGAGCCCCTCTCTTTATAGAAGCTTTTGTCTTGTAAAGCTTACAAGACAAGCTTCATAAGAGGGAGATCCCTCCATACACGTGTATGGAGGGGAGCAAAAGCAAGACAGCTGTCTTAAAATATCTGCAAAAGCAGATGCACAGTAGTCGGCCGGCCAAAAATGCCATTTTGGCAAAATTGAGTGCCGACCGGCACTAAAAAGTGCTGACCGGCAACAAATAGTGCCGACCGGCAATATACATTGCCGGTAACAGCAAAAACCAGCCGGTGGCCTCTAGCCACTGCCGGTGGTGTGTGGGGATGCCTCACAAGGAATTCCCTGTCCTTCCAAGGCAAAACACAAGTGTTTGGTGCAAAACCAGACACTAAACGGTCGAGTTCGGAGATCCTGAGGCAAGGCACGTAGCCGAGACCTCCGGGAACTCCAAACGAACACAAACATGGATGATCACCGAGTGTTCAAACGGTGACGTCCAAGTCTTGAGGACGGTCAAAAATGGGGTGTCTACAGACTGGTCCTTACATCATCAAGTCTATCTGGTCAGGAGGGGCGATTATTCTCATGGACCTAGATGGCCTGGAGCTTTCACAGCTGATTAACATGGACAAGTTGAAGAAATACTATCCTTGAGCGGCTCGCTAGGCCGAAAATCCAGAAGGGCGACCTAGGCAAAAGTTAGAGTATGAAAAATTAGAAATAAAGAAAAACTGAGCTTACAAGGTTGAAAACCCTAAATGGCGACCTTGGCAAAAGTTAGAGTGCAAAAGGAGAGAGTTAATACTCGAGTGAACCTGAGCTGAACTACGTAAGGCCTGATTCCGATCTTTGGGATATGCAGGTAACTTCATCCTATAGTCCGGCCGTAATCATCTCCAACTCAACTATACTATCCATGTGTCTGATCAGGTCATCTTTGTCCATTCGTTATCTGAGAGTTCGATTGTGATCTTTATTTTGGGAAGCAAAGCTAGTTGCAAGAGCAGTAGTGGTATGCAATCAAGGACAGTTATGTTTTTCTGATCTGGGGTTGTACATCTCGAGGATTGATTCCGTGCGTGCCAGGTGGTGATCCTTTTCGAAAAAAGTTTTGATAAAGTTGATTTTTCTCAAATTTTACCTTTTACAACTTAGACCATTTTTCGATCAAAAGGAAAATTTTTAGTACTCACAACTTTAATTCCATTGATTTCAACATAAAGTTCTCCAACTCTCTGATACAAATCAAAGTTGCCTTTATTACATCATAAAACTTGAAAAGAGAGGTCAAAGTAATAAACTAGGGGCATAGGTGAGTCAGGTGCTCCTGCATCCTCTGCTCGTGCCTGTGGAAGCTTCTGTTGCCAAAATTGGCCTAACATGTGCCTCTTCTTCGAGCCAAGCTAAGCACTCACCGAAAAGAGCAGAACTAAAACTAGGGGCAGGGGCAAGAAGCTCTCTCGTCCTCCAAACAGTGAATATTGAGCCAAATGCGAAGCACAAAGTGGAACTGGAGCCGGGTATTCCACCCCCTATCTTGGGAAAATCTGATCATGTCCAAATTAGCGTCTGAACCAGAAGGGGAAATAGAACACGCTGTGTGTAAGGCCAATTGACTCAATGCCTGGTGGTCGTGCCATGATGTAGCTCATCTCGGCTAAGTCAAGCTAGGGGCAATGCCAAGCTATGTCAGCAGTAGACTTGTGGCACATCCAGTTGCCCCACCATCTCTCATCGGGGAAGTCCACTAGCCGTTGGCGAAAGAAATACGCTCGAGCTGAGTGCTCAGGGCAAGGGCTCACCACCTTCATCTTGTCCATCAACTATACCTGGGAAGGGATAAAAAAATAAGAGAGATTAAAGAATAGAGAGATGTGTGAGGAGAGAAAAGTAAGGAAAGGGTTTTGAGAGAAAATAGAGTGTGAGTGTTGAGTGATGTGCGAGGCATATATCAGAAGGGTGGGAAACAATACTTGGAGCAGTAGTGGACTTCCCACAAATCTGGTGGTCTCTTACTGATGAAAAGCGTCTAAACCCATCAGCGTCTCAGCTAGGACCAAACCGATGCAACTCTTACCTTCTTTCAAGCGCTGCGCCACCTCAATCAGCTTGATGTTAGCTTTGCCATAGCCAGGGGCAAGAAGGTAGTATGCAATCATACACAAACAAAGGGCGTGTTTTCGAAAGCCTCACCAGAGAAGGTCACCTTTGTCGCCGATGTCAGAAAAGTGGTGAATCAAGCTGGGTATGTCTAGCTCTCCGTTGTGGGCCAAAGATCGAGCTTTGTGCAAAGTGAGCCCACACATCCATCACAAAACTTAGGCATGGCCAAAACGGGGCTGAGGCACAATTTCCTCATCCCGCCGGGTTGTGTAATCAAGTCCCGACATCGAACCACGGCATGGAGGAATGGAAAACAAAGTGGAGTATGGCTCAACGAAAAAAAGGCATTTATGCTGAAACCCCAGAAATTTACCCTTTCTGTGCCGTCCAAAGTGGCTATCCAATTCATGAGCTTTTCTTCAAGAAATGGCTCCATTTGTGGAATAAACAACAACAAAATGAGGTTCTGGAGAAGAAATCACGAAGGAGAACCTTTTGTAGAAGATAAGGCTGTGAGTGGAAGCCATCTGTTAACAATCTGGAGGTTTCTTACATTTGTTGCTGGCAGGCCACCTCTCATGGCCGGCAGCTTCCTTCTCTGCCTGGTAGCCCTTCTCTTTGGCCTGCTGTCCACCTGTGTGCTGGGCAGTGCTGGCAGCATGTGTTTTGTCTCGATCTTTGTGTTTTTGAGGTCTTGTTTTGGGTCTTTTTGTTTTAGCAAGTGTTTACATTTGTATTTATGTTGTTTTTGCTTTGCTTATCGAGTTGTATTTTGTTTTGGTTGTTGGTCGGCTCATTACCCGGTTAAGAACATGGTGCCAATACAAGTTTTTATTTTCAAGTACAATTCCATGTCCATTTCATGCAAATATGGTGCTTATGATGCAAAAATAACTCTTTTATTTCATAACAACTACGAGGTTTTATTCCGATCGTGGTTTTTACAAAAGAGGAGTACAAAGTTTTCAAAAGTATAAATAAAACCTATCTGAAGTTATACATGTGCTAATTCTACTAAACAAAAATAAACTAAGCAAAAAGTACAAAAAAATCAGCGTTAGTCATCTCAGGTTCGAGAGGGCCTCTTCGTCCTCTTCCTTAGAGGGGAGGACTCAGGGGCACTGTCTCCATCAACTTCACTGTCAGAACCTTATACCTCAATAAATGGAAAACAAAGTAAAAACAATCGAAACACAACTATTTACACTTGTTGGACACAAAAGACTCAAAACAAGACCTCAAAGCAAAAAGGCCTGAACTAAACCTTGATGCCCAGCTGCCTGGCCAACATAGTTGGTTGGCCAGCCACCTGAAGGGACAGCTGGCCAGGAGAGGTGGCCGGCCGACCAATTGTTGTGGCTGGACAGCTGGCATCCACTCACACAACCTTATCCTCTACAAAAGGCCTTCTTTCGCTATTTTTTTGACAAAACTTCATTTCTACTTCTATTTCCTCTGAAAATGGAGATGTTCCTTGCTGAGAAGCTCAAGGATTGGATAGCCGCCTTGGACGGCATGGAAAAGGTAAATTTCTAGGGTTTCAGCATAAACGCTCTTTTTCCGTTGAGCCATACTTCGCTCTGTTTTTCATTCCTCCATGCTGCTATTCGATGCTGGAACCCTGTTACACATGTATTTTGCTTCAGAGCACAAGAAACGTGTTTGACTCCTGAAGAGTTTCAAGCTTTGATGGAATCCCAGTGCGATGAGTAGATTATGTCCCAATCCCGTTTTAGCCACGCACAGGCTTTGGAACAGATGTGTGGGCTTAGTTTGCACGAGGCTCGGTCCTTGGCTCATAACGGGAAGCTGGATATACCGGGCTTGATTCATCAATTTTCTGGCATTGGAGACAGAGGTGACCTTCTCTAGCGAGGTTATCACCAACATGCCCTCTGTTTGTGTTTGCTTGCATACTTACTTCTTGCCCCTAGTTGCGACAGAGCCAGCATTTAATTAAGCGAAGTGGTCGAATACCTCAAAGAGGATAAGAGCTGCATTGGTTTGGTATTGGCCGAGACCCTAATAGGTTTGGATGCTTTTCATCGACAAGAAACTACTCAATTTGCAGGGAGTCCGCTACTTCTCCAGGTATTGTTTCCCACCCTTCCTTATTTATGAGTTCTCACATAATTTGGCAATCACTCTCTATTTTCTTGCAAAGCCCTTTCTTTACTCTTCTCTCCACGTATATCTCTCTTTTCTTCAATCTCTATTACTTTTCATCTATTCCCAGGTGTGGTTGATTGATAAGCTAAAGGTCGTGGAGCTTGGCTCCAAGTATTCGGCCAAATCCTACTTCTTTCACCAACGGCTAGTGGACTTCCCTTCAGAGGGATTGTGGTGTGACTAGATGTGCAGCAAATCTGCAATTGACATCACCTGACATTGCCCCTGGCTAATTTTATTGAGATAGGCTGCAGCATGTCCCGACAACTGGGTATACAGTTGATTGGCCTTACGCACTGCGTGTTCTATTTTCCATTCAGGTTCAGACGCCAGTTTGGACATAGTCAAACCCTTCCAGATGAGAGGGCAGAGTACCTGGCTCCATTTCCAACTCATGCTTCGTATTTGACCCGATACCTTACTGCTTGGAGGACAAGAGAGCTTTTGGCTACAGCCCCAAGTTTCAGTTATGCCATTCTTGGCGAGTGCTTGACTTGGCTTGAGGATGAGATACAAGCTGGGCCATCCTTGGCAGCAGAGAAGTCCATGAGCGAAAGCAAAAGACATAGGACCACCTGACTCATCTATGCCCCTAGTTTATTGGTTTGACCTTTCTTTTCAAGTTTTATGACGTAAAAGCAACTTTGATTTAATCAGAGAGTTGAATAATGTACTTATGTTGAAATCATGGAATTAAAGTTGTGAGCACTGAAATTTTCCTTTTTGATCCCAAAAATGGTCTAAGTTGTAAAAGGTAAATTTTGAGAAAATCAATTCGTCAAAACTTTTCAAAACAATTCTCAGAAACGATCACTACCTGACACACACGGAATCAGTCCTTAAGACATACAGCTGTAGACACCCCATTTTTGACCGTCCTCAAAACTTGGACGTCACCGTTTGAACACCCGGTGATCATCCATGTTTGTGTTCGTTTGGAGTTCCCCGAGGTCTCGGCTACGCGCCTTACCCCAGGATCTCCGAACTCGACTGTTTAGTGTCTGGTTTTGCACCAAACACTTGTGTTTTGCCTTGGAGGGGCAGGGAATGCCCTGTGAGGCATCCCCACACATCACCGGCCATGGCCAGAGGCCACCGGCTGGTGTTTTGTTGCCGTCGGCAATGTATTTTGCCGGTCGGCATTCTTTGTTGCCGGTCGGCAGTCCATTTTGTCAAAATGGCAATTTTGAGTGGCCGATCGCTGTTCATATACTTTTGGTAAATATTTTGTGCCAGCTGTGATAGCTGGCACCCACTCTGTTCCCCTCCATACACGTGTATGGAGGGATTTCCCTCTAAGCAAGCTTGTTTGGTAAGCTTTGTAAGGGGGACTTCTATAAGAGGAGGGCTCTCCTCCTTCTTCTAGGTTGGCAATTTTGAAGAGAAAAACCAGAGCTTATACATATACATACACACTCTCTCTCTATATTTCCCTCTCTCTCCTCCCTTGTGTGTGTTTTGTGGCCCAAAAGTGCATTTTTACCTTAGTTTTGCACTAACACACACACTACCACACCTTACTTCGACTTTGAGGGACTTTGAGGGTTGTTTGTTGAGGTTTTGGACTAGTTTTGGTCAATAGAGGGTGGTTGGACCAACTGTTCTTCAAAGGTTCTTCAAGGGTAATCACTTTACTTTAGTTTCCCCAATCTTGCATTGGCTTTTGACCTATCTTGCTTTCTGTTTTAGGCTTTGTGTATAACTGAAACAAGCTTTGTATTTTCATGCTTAAGACATCTCATTGAGGTCGTTTTGGCATTGGGGGTCGAACTCCCCCTCTTAGGCCTCTTTTGGCCTCTTTTGGTGCCTTTTCTTTAAGCCTTGTTGACCTTTGTTGTTTTGCTCTTTTCACCACTGAAATCCAGTGGATTTTCAGTGGTGAAGAAGATGGTTTGAGGTCTTGCATAGGGGAGGGACACCCCTCTCCCCTTTTGTCTCTCTTTTATCCTTGTTTTGGCTTAAAGGGCAACATGCATGCTTGATCATTTTTGGTCCCATTTCAGAAGCTTTTTGGGTGTTTTGGGTCATATTATATCTCTGTCCAATGGTGGTTTGTTGGCCCTTAGCATGCATTTTATACTTGCTTTGTAATTCTCCATCTTGCCTAGAAGTGTGCTATGTGTTTAGCCTAGCATATCCTCTTGTTTTGGCTTTGCTTTGTGAGGTTCTTGGCCATATTTTGTCATCCATAAGGTCTGTTGGCCACTGATTTGGACTTGTTTAGCATGCTTGGTATAGTTACTTTGCATTTTGGCTTGTAAGCCTCGAGTGTGTGAGTCTCTAGCATGCTTAGCTTACCTTAATCTCATTACTTGACATCATTGTAGGTCATATTTCAGTCCCTAATCCATGCTAGTATGTTTGTCTTCATCATCTCTTTCATGCTTTGAGGGGTTGTCCTTTTATGCCTTGGAAATGGTCATTGTGTATGCTACCATGCTTAAGCATTTAGGCTGCCATATCAGTGGGTTTTGAGGCCCCTTTTGCATGCTAGAACTCTGTTTTGCATTGAAAATTCATGCCATGTTTGCTTGGGATAAGTATTGAGTGATGCTCTCTTTTGGTGGCCTTAAATGCCCTTGTTTTGGATTCATTCCTTGGCATGTTTTGACCATGATCTATGCATACTTTAGTCTTGTTTTGGAGTCCCTTGGGACTGTTTTAGGTCATTTTGGTCCTTTAAGGTTTGGTTGACATAGCTTTGGTTTGACCCCCTTTGTTGGCTTCAAGTAGTGGTCATTGTTGCATGACTTACTTGCGTGATTTGTTCGATTTGGCATCATCCTCTATTCATTTTCAGAGCCTAGCATGTTGGTTTAATGCCCTTTTATATCGCCTTTAAGTATGCTTAGAGTCGTCCCCTTTCATGCTTAGGTGATGGACCTTGATGTGTGCATGCTTGCATCCATCATTTGTGCTCTTGTACATCATTTTGGCCACTGTTTATGGCAAGTTTGAGGTCTGCCATTTATGGTTTAAGTACACCATTGCATGCTTATCATATGCTTGTTGCTTATTTGGTTCATTATATGTTGTCCCATACTAGCCTTATGGCATATTGGTCCATGTTTGCATCACATTTGCATCTCATATGACTAGCATTTTGCATACTTAACATGATAGATTGCATCACATTTGACATGTTTTGCATCTTAGTATCATGTTACATTTTGAGCCATGTTGGCATAACATGCATTGCATTGCTTGGTTTGGGGTGTCAAACCAAGTGTGAGGGATGAGGGGTGTTTGTACTTCGAGTGACAAAACACACCTCAACCCTCGGTCACCGAGGCCCTTGACTTTGGCATGATAGGCTCTTGGTCCTCATTTGTGTGTTGCATGCATTTGTACATCAAATTGCAACCTTGGCTCCTTAGGCTATCATGCATCAAATGCACTATTGATAGCCCGAGGGTCAAGGGCCATACTCCCTTGAGTCCGTTACATGATTGGGAGAGTAGCCATGCATACACTTGTTTGAAATTCCATGCCATACACTGTCTGTCCTTGTTGCTGTCAAAAACCAGATTCTGCAGGAACTTTCTGCCGACCGGCAGTGTTCAGTGCCGATCGGCAATCCTTCCTGGGCCGATAGCTTCATCAACAGCCGATGGATATTTTCAATGGCCGGTGGACATTTCCTTCAGCCGATGGTGTTCCACAACATTCAGGGGACCTGTCCCAGAACTTTGGCAATTTTCAGAGAAGCAGGGCAGTGTAAACAGAGGCGGCAGTGGTATGGTACGGACTTTCCGGGGGAGACGGGTTCGAGCATGCATCATTCGCGCATCCCAAGGCGGGGGCTGTGGCCACCTTTCTTTTTGCATTCATTTTGTTAATTAATTAGAAATTGTGTAATAATTTATGTGTTTATTATTCGGACTGTAATATTTATTTGGTCCCTTCGAGCGAGGGCGAATTTGTAATCAGTGTAGGTGCGTGTGTGTGTGCATGTCTTCCAATCCCCACTTCTTTCTTCCCTTTTACTTACCTGCTTTGATGGTTAGTAATAGGACATGTTTAATTTAGCATACCATATGCTACGCATGCGTGCATCCATACATTTGAAAATAAAAACACATAATGCTTTCAAAACAAGATATCACGGTTAGTAGAGGCCGATCTTCGGATCGGGCGAGAGGGGGTGCTCATAGCTGACCTTCCCCAATCGTACCCAAGTTCCCGAGTCGAGGCAACTTTGGTGATGACGGACACGTGGCCTTTGGCACCGAGTCAGGGTTTCCTAAATTCCCCCAAAATAAAATATTTAGGTGGCGACTTTGTATCTGGCAAAGCAGTCCATGTTTGGCACTTCTTTTCAAAAATCTGTTTCTCAAAATGATTTGCCGGATTTGGACTCTTTGGTTCAGATTAAGAACCGTGACACAAATCGAGTCTGAACTGTAGCGAGGGCCCCCCATGCGGGCGCGTCTACAACAGCCCTAAATCAAAAAATCATAATTGTCCACAATTGCATTCACCATCACTGCTTTATCTTGCAACTGGCCCTTTTACCAAATGGAGGTAACACAACAAAGCTAGAAGAAGATGGATAAAGATGGCCCAATCAAACAAACAGACAGGGCAGTTGATTTGGAGATGGTTATGGCCGAACTTCGGGATGAAGTTGTCTACGTATCCCAAAGATGGGAATCAGGCCTTACGTAGTTTGGTTTAAGTTCACTCGAGTATTAACTCTCTCCTTTTGTGCTCTAACTTTTGCCAAAGACGCCCTTTCGGGTTTTCGACCTTGTGAGCTCAGTTTTTCTTTGTTTCTAATTTTTCATGCTCTAAATTTTGCCTAGGTCGCTCTTTCAGGTTTTCGGCCTAGCGAGCCTCTCAGGGATAGCATTTCTTCAACTTGTCCATATTAATCGATTGTGAGAACTCCAAGCCATCCAAGCCTATAAGGATAATCGCCCCTTCTAACCAGATAGATTTGGTGATGTAGGGACCAGTCCAATTGTGTCTGAACTTGCCCCTAGGGTCATGGATGGGAGCTCAGTTGTCTTTTAGCACGATATCTTCTTCCTTGAGATTTTTGGATTTGACTTTCATGTTAAAGGCCCTAGCAATTCTACGCTGATACCCTTGGATGTATATAGCGCCTTTAACCTCCTCTCGTCAAATAACATCAATTCTTCAAACCTGCTCTACTGCCAATCCGCCTCTGCTATCTGATACTTGGCCATAATTCTCAGCAATGGCACTTCGATTTCAATCGGCAGAACAACTTCCATTCCATACACTAGAGAATAGGGGGTCACCCCTGTGGATGTCTGAATGGACGTTCTATAACCCCAAAGTGCAAACGGCAGTTTATTCGGCCAGTCTTTATAAGTCTCAACCATCTTCCGCAAGATGTTCTTAACATTCTTATTGGCGGCTTCAATGGCTCCGTTGGTCTGTGGTCTGTATGTTGATGACTTATGAAAAGCCACATTGTATTTCTCAAGCAAATCCACCACCTCTTTCTTGAAGTGTGAGCCATTATTTGATATAATCTCATTTGGCATCCTGTACCTACAGATGATGTTGTTCCTGATGATTTTGGCTATGTGTGATGCCTTCAATACAGAGAAGACTGAGCTCAAACCAAGTAGTAAAATAGTCAATCGCCACCAAGATAAGCTCATGTCCATTGGAACCCTTTGGCGAGACTCCGCCGACAACGTCGATTCCCCAGACTGAGAAAGGCCATGGAGAAATCACGTTGTAAAGCTTCGATGGTGGGATATTCATGCGATTGGCATGGATTTGACATTTGTGGCATCGCCGAACAAAAGTAATACAATCCTCCTCCATAGTTGACCAATAATAGCCTTGTCTAAGGATCTTCCAAGCCAGCATCACACCATTTATGTGTGTTCCACACTCCCCTCCATGGATGGCCTCTATGAGACGTTTCGATTCTTCTTCTTTGACACAGAGCTTGTGCATTCCCAGATAGCCTCTTTTATATAGCTTATCCTCGTAGATGATGAACTGGATGGCCAAACGCCATATTCTCTATTTGTCCTTAGCATTTACCCTTGGTGGATAAGTATCATTCTCCAGAAAGTTCCAGATGTCGTAATACTAGGGGTTCTTGTCTTGAACCTCATCTATCGTCGCGATGGTCTCATAAGCACGTTTATATTTCTATTCAATGATAATCAGACGCATCTTCACCCCAAATAGTATGTCTACCATGGAAGATAGAGTTGCCAGCACATTAGCAAACTGGTTGTTCTCTCTCAACAGATGTGTGAGCGTCAGTCTTTTAAACCTTGGAATTAGAATACCCAAGATCTGAAGATAAACCTTCATTTTCTCTTCCCTGACCTTCTAGTCTCTGTTAGCTTGAGAAACAACCAAGTTTGAGTCTCTGATCACGTCCAACCTTATTGCCCCTAGTTATAGGGTAACTTCCAAATTAGCAATACACGCCTCGTGTTCTGCCTCATTGTTGGACACTTTGAACCGGAGTTTGAAAGCTAGGAGTATATGGGAATTATCAGGTGCTATGAGCAACACACATATCCCCTAATCATATTCATTAGACGTTCCGTCAAAGTACATTGTCCATGTTTCCTTTTCTACCTGCAGAATGTCTTCATCCGGGAACAGTATTCTACCGCTTCATCTCCTTCCACCAGGTGGTCCGCCAGAAATTCTGCTACGGCTCTCCCTTTGACTGATTTGTACGTGACATACTTGAGGTCAAACTCGAAGAGAAGAAGCAAACAACGAGCTAGCCTACCAGTAAGCGCCAGTTTCTCAAAGAGATATTTGATGGGATCTAATCTCAAAACCAGAATTACGGAGTGAGCTAACAGGTAGTGTCTCAACTTCCTTGTCGCCCATACTAAAGCTAAGCAAGTTTTCTCTAGGGGATTGTAACGGCTCTCATAATCCAACATCTTCTTGCTCAAATAATAGATGGCCTTCTCCGTATTATCTTCAGATTCTTGAGCTAGCATGCACCCCATGGTCGAATCTGTTACCAACAAATATAGGATTAATGGCTTCCTCGGTTCTGGTGGTGACAATACAGATGGATTCTGAAGGTACTGCTTGACCTGTTCAAAGGCAAACTGACATCAATCATCCCATCGGAACTTCTTCCCTTTCTTCAATAGACCAAACAATGGTTCACAAGTCAAGGTTAATTTGGAGATAAATCGTCTTATGAATTGCACTTTCCCATAAAGTCGTGCACCTCCTTTTAAGTCCTTGGTGGTGGCATTTCTAAGATGGCCTTGATTTTAGAAGGATCTACTTCAATTCCCCTCTGTGTGATCAGAAATCCCAGCTTTTCCCCATGGTCACCCCAAAGGTGCATTTCTGTGGGTTTAACCTCAGTTTGTACTCCCTGATCTGTTCAAAGAATTCTTCTAGCGCGGTGTAGTGGCCTTCTCACTCTTTGGATTTAACAATCATGCCATCCATATACACCTCAACTTCTTTATGGATCATATCTTGCAAGATGGTGGTTGTAACCTTTTGATATGTAGCCCTGGTGTTCTTCAACCCAAAAGGCATAACTCTATAGTAGTAGGTACCCCACGACGTAGTGAATGCAGTCTTTTCACTGTCCTCAGGTGCCATCAAAATCTAATTATACTCGGAAAACCCATTCATGAATGATAGCAATGCATGGTCGGCAGTGAAATCTACGAACTCATCGATACGCGGTAATGGAAAGTCGTCTTTCAGACTAGCTCTGTTCAAATCCTGGAAGTCTACACAAACCCTGATTTGGCCATCTTTCTTCGGAACTGGGACGATATTGGCTAACCAAGTCAGATACTTGGACACCATCAAGAATCCTGCATCAATCTACTTGGTGACCTCATCCTTGATTTTCAGTGCCCAATTTGGACGAATTCTGTGCAATTTCTGTTTGACTGGTCGGGCCTCAGGGTCAGGAGGGATCGATGATGTACAATCTCAGGATCGATTCCAAGCATGTCTTCATAGGACCACATGAAAACATCTTTGAAATCTTTTAATAAAGTGATTAAATGCTCGCGTTCCTCCGAAGACAATGTGGACCCGATCTGGACCAAACGGGGATCCTTCTTAGTACCCATATTAATTACAATAATTTCATCAATACAGGGCTTAGAACGCCTCTCCTCCTCTTGGTCAATCAAGTTTTTCAAAGCCTGAGGAATTTTTTCCTCCTCATTTGCATTAAAATTTTAAAAATCTTGGTCAATGCAATAAACCAACGGCTTAGAAAAAGTAAACGGAATCTGCAGTATTCTCATTCATAAGTTCCGGCTCTTCGGTTACAACAGACTCGAAAGAGAAAGCAAAAGAGGACCTAGACAGGACCTTGGCATCCAGGTTACCACCCCTAGAAATGCCAAACTTAGACTCCCCGAATTGACTTGAATCTAATTCCGACTCTACAAACTCAGTGGAATCAAATTCTGGCTCATCATCCGATTCAGAACTAGAAAGAAGGCCTTGTTCCAACTGCCAAGTAAGGCATGGCGCCCTCGATGCATCCAAAATACCACTGGCTGAGTCCACAACTGTTCTTCTTCAATCATAGAGATATCAAAGGTATCTCCTAAGTTCTCCATGTTGGTCGTGGGATCTGTCAAAAGATCGGCCAGCGCTATCCCTACTTCAGTCTCATTGCTGTCTGAGTCATCCTGTTTTCTTTGGCCAGTGTTGACGCTTGGTTTAACCCTTTCTTCATCATTGTCTTGCAGCTGACATTCAAAGAAGATCTCAAAACTAGGGACACGCTTCTTTGTCAAGGAGTCCACCCACGGCACAAGAAAGCCACAGAAGGGGAAATCCTCTCATTCTCTAACAAAACACCCATTCAATGTTCCTTAGATTGGCTTGTAGACCAGCTCATAGTGCTTCCCGGCTCTTTTGGTCTTGGTTCTATCTCTCATTTCTTCCCCCTTTCTTCTCCAGTCCTCTTTGGTGGGCACATAGCCCAACCCAAAGGCATGTGGGTTGTGTAGAACCTCAACTAGTGCCGCAACACCTTTTCTCCCGCTCCTTTCGAGCCCCATTCCTGGAATATACGGCAACTTGTTCATGAAATAGATGGATTGAACACTGACGTACATGCCTTCGTCCGCAGCTAGGGTTGTCTGCACCAATCGGGCTTCTACCAGAGTGAATCCTGAGAGAAATATATCCTTATCGCCATGATTGATTTCCAAGAATGGTGTAGTTACCTCTGGCGGTGGATGAATGGATAAGTTTCCAAAAACGTTGTCACTCCTCCCTCATGAGGGTATTTCAGCATTTGATGGAGGATGGAGGACATGGCCTTCCTGTGATGTAATCAGGGCCTCCGTAGGAGTAAGTTAAAGGTGGCTGGCACATCAAGTATATGAAACTCGATCTCATGCTCAGAAGGGCCCACTTGGACTTGCACTTTCATTGTCCCCATGACTTGTTTACTCGTGTTGTCATATGCTCGTATCATCTGGGCTGTAGGGACAAAATCTGCCGGTTTAAGGCCTATCGTATGGGCAGTGTGAGAAGGACAAACATTAATAGCAAAGCTGGTGTCCACTAAAACCACTGGCACCCACTTCTCTCTACGCTCGACAGATATGTACAATGGCTTGTTGTGAGCCGATCCTTCCGGCGGTAGCTCTTCATCGGAGAAAGTGAGCATTGACTTGGTACTACTTGCGAAAATCAGGCCCACAAGCTGCTCTGGAGTAGTGTCAATGGATAATTTGGCCTTATCCATTGCTGATAATACTACCTGTTAGTGTACCCGTGAAGCCATAAGGAGTTCCTAGATGGAGATATTAGCATGGATCTTCTTGAGTTGCTTCAAAACCAGCTCCTCTTCCAACTTCTTTTCCTTTTCCTTTTCAGCCTCCTGGGTCTTTCCTGATGGCTCTACCTGATCCAGGTTTGGAGGTTTGAAATATTGTCCACTTCTGGTGTAATGGTCTATTTCCTCGGAATACCATGTACTATCCGGGATGTGGCCTCCCCAGTCTTCATTAGTATAGGCAAGATGCAGATCGCTATCTTCCCACCATTCACCATCGGCTACCGACAGACAGTTTTTTGGCTCAACCTAGATCACCCTTATAGTACAAGTGTCCCCCTCAGGGCGACAAGCTGTTGTGGTTTTCTAGTTGTCTTCAATTCTCTCCCTTTCAAACTGCCTCAGTGTAGCTTTTTGTTCAATATCTATAGCTCCCATATCACCTACTTCTTGGGTTGGGTTTCCTGCACATGTGCCCTTTGGCAGTTTTCTTTTCTCCTCAGTCTTCTCAGCTACCAAAGCTATCCCGACTTGCTTTCCCTCCAGTTCAACTTTGGTTTCTTTTTTCTTGTCAGTTTCATCACTCAGCTATCCTGCATTATCAGTTGACCTATTCAAATCAAACCAACCGATCTGTACATTGCCTTGATCTTGTTTATCGAAGAATTGCAAGTTGTCCAAATCTTCTTCAAGGTCTGTAAGATCATCTAACCCCTAGTTCAGGCCATCCTCCCAAACCACATTAATGTCCACTGAGGTGGGTAGCACTACCTCAGGCCTGAGTTGAGCAGCATGAACAATATAGTGGCTCGAGTCATATTCCTCCCGACCAGTACCTTCCTCTTCTATAGGCGTTATCACCACTGGTTTGTGATGCTCAAGTTATGGAGGGGATGTGCCCATCATGCACAAGTCTGTGCTTTCAGGAATGAACAACATCGGCTTTGGTAGGTAGGAGGGGGTGATATAAACGATCGGGTCAGAAGAGGTGGGTACTGTATGGATAAGGTGGAGATTTCTAGGTGGGGGGACTTGGTTATGGGTAGGGGACTGGTGGTCACATTTGGTTTTGGGGGTGGAGCTATGACCTTGTTGTCGATGAGATCTTCAATCTCGTAACGCAAGCAGAAGCATCGGTCGATTTCATAGCCATGCTATTGATGAAAATCACAGTATTTTGTAGGATCGTGCTTGGGTAGAAGAGGGTCTGGCAGTGGTCGGGGTTCTAGGGGTTTCAGGTGCCCCTTCTTGATTAGCACCTGCATGGCTTTGGATAAGGTCATGTAAAGCCGATTAACAATTCTACCCAGAGGTCGGATAAGGTTAGATAATGTTTGTGGGCCCATGTTAGCGAAACAACGCTTACTTCTGACAGCCTCATAGCTGTGCTACCCTCGGCAGCATTAGAACTGCGAACAAACGGGCTCTTAGCCGGCTCTTTGTCATCAGTGATGATCCCCTGCTTCATGGCGTCTTCGATTTAAACCCCCATTTCATGAAGTCCTTTGAAGGTAAATAAGGGGAGAGCAATCATTTTCTACAGCAACTTGATATGCAGGTTCCGGATAACCATTATGATCTGGTATTTCTCTGAAGGTCAAGTGGTCAGCATCGACTCTTTAGCCCTCCATCTAGTTACAAATTCATAGAAACCTTCCTTTGGCCCCTGACGCATTGCTTCAAGATCACGAGTTGTGACCTCAATTTGCGTGTTGTAGGAGTATTGAGCAATGAAGGACTCGGCTAATTCCTCTCAGTTCTGCTTCACAGAATCTTCCAACGTAGCATACCAGATGGCAGCTATACCTGACATAGTTCGACTGAAGAGGGATAACTTCTGCATCCAAGTCAAACCCATTGGCCGTAAGATATCTGAGAGCAGCTGTAAATGAACCATCGGGTCTCCGGCGTCAAAGCGATCTATATGCAGCATCTTGAACCGCTCTGGTAGAGTGACTGCAGACTCAGTGTACCCATCCTCTATATCTGGAATGGAGTTGACCACTTGTGCTTTCTTGAACAACTTTTCCAATTTCTTAATTTTGAGCGCGGTCGGGTCAACCTCAAATTCAAACGGCACTTCAGTCTGGTATACCTAGGCTCTAGAAGTTTGTACTGGAATAGGTTCTGTCCAGTAGAGGTAATCAGAGCACCCTCAGTTTGTGGATCCTAGGCCATAGCAGTGTTGGCAGTAGTACCGGGTATAGGGGTAGCCACATTAGGTGCCTTTGAAGCAGAAGCTGCAATCGGCTGTTGTTGTTGTTGTTGTAACCTAGCTATGACCCCGGCTTGATAAGCCATCTCGTGCTGGATCGAGTCAACTGATTATTGTAGCTGGATTATCAAATCCTCCAAATCTGATAAAGGATATTGGGCCATTCTTGGAATACATAACTGTTCTTGAGGTGGACTGAGTATGGGTGAGCTGAGGGGTGATTGCTGCAAGAACTATACTGGGGAACTTTGTCTGATCCTTCTCCGCCTCATCAGGTGATAGTGAGGAAAACATTGGCCGTCCCTGAACAAGATCTCCGACCTTGCACAGTCTTCCAACGCGGGCCCAGAGTACTTGGGGAATATCAGAACTTTCTAACGCTATGGTTTCAAACTACCACTGTAAAAGAAATAAAGGAAAAGCCAAACAAAATCAGAAATCGGATAGCACCTTAGCTAAGATGTTATCAAAACAGATGTGATCAAAGCTGTAGGACTATCCTCCCTACTAAATTTTGCCCCAAAACAGATACCAACTGTGCCACTGATATGAACATTCCTGTACAGTTTCACTGTAAAGCACATACTAGTTAAAGAGAACCAAAACACCCCTATGAGGGGGTAGGGCTACCCTGTCCTAGTTTTGTCATGAACTAGGGTTTCACTACTTCCAGCAAGTAGTTGCATACAATCCTGCATATGAGTGAGCATCCTGTCCTAGTTTGGAACAGTCACTATGGCTTTACTATATAAGTAGGTTCAATGGTCAAAAGGGGTATCTCAGCAAGACTACCTAATATACCTCACACACCTAACACCGAGAAGTGAAAGGAGGATCAAACGAAACAGTGGTAGTTCAAATCTAAGGGTTGTGTTTCCAACATGACAGAGGCCACGACTGGCCAGCCTTTTGGAAAGATTTTCTAGGAATCGCAGATGGAAAACACAGTGACTTAAGAGCACCAATAAAGATGCAAATGCAAAGAACATATATCCGTAAATAAAATTTCACATCATGAAGTCCGAGTCAAGTTCTCTAATTTCCCCAGCAGAGTCTCCAGAAACTGTAGCTTGCTTTTCGTGCTCCTCGGAGGGGTTTACTCTCCTCAGATACGATAGCCCTATAGTTCGAACTCCCATGGTTCTGAATTTGATTTCACAAGTGCAATGTGAAACAGTGAAAACACAAAAGAATCCAAATTCGACAAATCTTTTGGGAAATTGATTTTCAATCAAAAATTCCAAAAATGGACCGCATTACCAAATTTTAGAGTCGCTGTCTAAATATTTTTGAGAAATTTAGGAAACTTATGACTCGTGCCAAAGGCCACTTGTCCGTCATAACTAAAGTGTCTTGGCTCGAGAACTTAGGTATGAGAGGGGAAGGTCATGAATTGAGCACCCCACTCACCCGATCAAAGATCGGCCTCTACTAATCATTATGTAATTCTTAGGTACAGTACATGCTCTTGTTCCAATTATTATGCTATCTTTACTATGTGATGCACACAAGTATAGACCAATTCATCCACTTTGGAACATTTTGATTTTATATTTGTTTTGAAAAGAGTTGTGAATATGTGTTATTTGAAAAAGTGAGCTCATATATATATATATATATATATATTAATCAAATCATCTCAATTTAAGAAAAAAAGCCTTCATCCACTGGCATTCAAGAGTTATAACAATTAAGCACTTAGCCTCATGGTAAGCATGATTGATATGGCAACACAAACATACATGCAACATGCTAAAGCAAGAAATGCTCACCTAGTACTCAACCGAGGCAAGCCAAAAGAAATAAAACCATTAGAAAAATGCATGCTCTACTATACAAGTGACTAATACAACACATACAAAATGCAACTATGAGGTTCGATTTTTAATATGTCATGCGAATCAATTTGATAGCATGCAGTTTAGTGTATGTATTCAAGTAAGTAAGAAATGACAATATTTGTTAGAATGATAAACCGAACCCGATGCATGCAAAAATGGATATTTACACATGGTAATGATATGAAATCAAATTATGATGCTACCATTATAAACGAGCAAATAAAAGGGAGAAAGAAATGGGTGTTGGAAGACATACACAATATTGCAATTTTTCCTTCATGCAAGAGAGTCTGAATAAATGTCCTAATTAACTAACTTTTATAACACCAAATAAATGATTTAACTACGGTAACTAATTATTACAAATTAGAATTAAACTAACTAATTAGTTACAGCGCAAAATTACTTAACTAAGCAACTAACTATTACAAATTGAAGCTTAATTACAATACACTAATTGATCAAGCGACAAGCTACTCAAATGAGAGCCGAAGAACCACGCGTGCAACCGGGAATATCCCCAGAAACTCTTATGTTTTGCTGCCTGAACTATTCTGTTCGTAATCAGAAAATTAATCTGTTTTCACCCCTGCCTCTGCTCTGTTCGGCTATGAAAATGGCACTGTCTGCTCAACGAAAGGTGGCCGGCCGGCCGGCTGAGGAAAGTGGTCGGCTGAATTCAAGAGGTGGGCGGCCAGCCACTAATTTTTCATACTGCCCTTGTAAAGCGCCTAAAAAATGTTTTCTCTTTAAAAACCCTAATGTTTAAATTATTTTCTTAAAGCCCTCAGTTACTTGAATTATTTCGAATCTTGTCGGTTAGCATTTTTTTTTATCAAAACCGGAATATCCTAACTGGATTAGGTTACTTAGCCTAATTTAATTAAATTCTACATAAGTAAGATTCCAATACATGAATATAACTTCAAGCCCTCACTTCTTTATTTAAATTCAAAATTTCCCCAAAACTAGTACATGTATCTTATACTATAAGTACCATCAATTAATTGAGATCTATCTAAATATGTACATTGAGGAATGTGCTCCTAGTACCTAGATTGATTAAAAAAAATTGGCCCCATCACCCTTCCCAATGGCCGGCCACCCTAGAGAGAATTGAGAAGCCTATTTTCAATATTTATAGTCATGTATTCTAGAAACCCCAAAAAAACTATTCAACTAGGAATTAACTAGGTGTTGCCTAATCCCAAGGTTAAGCTCTCTAATCACTCTTAATTCATTGAACTTCCCAAGATTAAGCTCCCTAATCACTCTTAATTCATTGAACTTCCCAAGGTTAAGCTCCCTAATCACTCCTAATTCATTGAACTCCAAGTAAATCCTAGCTTGTCCATTCAATTCCAACTAGTGGGCTTTTATGTCTTTTTACACCAAAATTTGCCTATAAATACCACCACTCCTAGCATGGAAAACACAAACAACACACTCACACACACATTCGGCCTAGAGGAGAGAAAGGGGAGCAAGAGAGAAGTCTTGAGAGGGGGAGGAAGGAAGAGGAGAGCACTCTTGATTCAAGCCTAGCAAGTAAGCCACAACACAACCTTCTCTTTCATTTTCCTTTTTCAAATACATGTTCTTAAGGGTTCTAAATATTGTTTTCAGATGTGTTATTGATGAGTTACTTGTGTTAGAAATGATAAGAGTTGAGCCATGATTCTACCTCTCTTGTATTTTCCCTCATTTCGGTACCAAAACTATTTTTTTATACCAATCTCTCAAACTTTTCAAAGGCACACCTTCAAGCAAATTTTTTGAGTTTAATATATGTTAGTTGGCATGTTTTCATCACAAAATAAATGAAAATTTTCCCGTAGTGGATCTCTTTTCTCACAAATCTTCTTTTTGGGTATTGTACCTTAGAATCCGTTTTTGCAGCCCACTTTAAAAAATTCTAGTAAAATGCATAAAATTATTCTGGACCTATATTTTATATCAAAATCTTCCTTAAGGAGTTAGCTTTCAACTAAAATTAGTTTCATGGAAAAACAGTGAGCGGTTTGCAAGAAAATCAAATTTTCGTAACGATCGACGAATCTGGACAGCGCTGGAGTGTTTTCTAAATAACATAAAATCTAGAAAAGCTATCCCATTTCTGAAATATGTTCTGGAAACTAGATTAAATTCTCTACGAACCATAGGAAGGCCAAGTCTGGTAAAAATTCTAAAATAGCCCTTCTATTCTAATCCTTGTGTGATATCGAATCTGGAAATCTTGTTATCCATAGGTGTTTTATGCTCTTGTGTTCATGAAAATATTTATTAGCGTATGATCATATCTTGGCATGATGTTGTACATATTATGGTTATGTTTTTATTCTCCTTCATCTTAATGATGCATGCTTATGTGGATATTATTATCTTGTTAAGATTGGTCTAACCTTGTTTTAAAACATTTAACTCAACGGGAAACTTAATTGGGATGGTATTGGGTTTTCGATCACTTGAGTAATGATGATAATGTGTGATGTGTGGATTTTTGGGATGCGTTCCCTACTTGGAAGTTAAAGTCTTGCGCAAGTAATGTTCTGAACCCTTGAACGGAGCGGTTGTATTCGGATCCTAGGTGGTTTGGTGTGAGGAGGGATTTGGGCAAGGCCCATCATTACCGTCTCTTTTGAGGCCCTGCGGTTGGCGCTACACAGTATATAACCGTTGGTAGGCATCCGAGGTTAGTTCTGCAACAAAGCAGCAAAAGAGGGGGCATACCGAATAATCCGAATCCGATTCTTGTGGTTGGGAGGACGAAATCTCTTTGGGGGATTTCTAGTTTACTAACATCTAACATGTAACCCTTTGTTTATTTATTTGGAGTATCATGCTTTACTACTTGATGTTATATTTGAGATTGTGTATTGGACTGGAAAAAAAGGACAGGGTATGAGTGTGTTTACTGGGCATTCAAAACTCACGGCATATCATGCCAGGTGACGAAGAGGAACTTATAGCTGGAGACGAAGAGCCTGAAACCTTCAAAGAATTTTGACTATCTTAGTAAAGTTAGAAATTTCCTTTTGATGTTTTGTAAGACTCATGTGCAGATTTAAATTTTCTTGGGATGTAATGTAACGGAACAAGCTTTTGAATTAAGGATATTCGTGGTTGTTATGTATTTATATTCTACATATATGTATGAACCTTATCGTTGCTTATGAGACCTTGTGTCAATGCCTTTTAAGATCTATCAAAAGGGTAGTGCCCTGCCTAAGAAAGCCGGACTTAGAAGGGAGGCTAATTTGACTCTTTCGGCGAACTGGGATCTTACTTGGATATTGACCACAGGACTCATTCGTGATTCTTCCTTGACTACAACCAATAGTGTAGAATCAGGGCGTCACAGCCCTACTGCAACAGAATGGAACACTACAAGAAATTGCACTTTTGGAGACTACTTTTGGCGACGATGTCAATTTTTCATAGCCAAAAGTATATTTTTGGTGACACAGTAATGAATTTTGTTGGTAAAAGTAGGCATTTACCGACGTAATTTACTATCATCACTAAAAAAACATAACATTCTCTAAGTGCCACAATTATTGGTTGGCGCCAAAATTTCAAAAATTTTAGCTACAAGGCTTATTTTTTAGCAACACAATAAGCGTTGCTATTAGTGTGCTTACTTTTGGTGACAACAAGTTGGCGTGGGCAAAGAGTTAAAAATTTAGCGACGACACACTATTCGTCGATAAAAGTTTTGTTAGTGAAATGAGGTGATTTAGTGATTTGTATTTTTATTATGACTTTTGAAAAAGTTTAAATATTCTAGTTATTAAATTGTAAAATTAAAGTGATCATCGAATTAGATCACAAAATGAACCTATCAAGCCCTAACAAACTCTTAAGTTGTTATGGTTAATTTAAGATAATCTAAACTTTTCCAAAGAATATGATTAGATTATCAATTTCAATATATTCGGTTTTATTTTCAAAAACTTGTTTCATAATTTTTTAAAAACAAATTTAAAAAAATTGGTGAAAAAAAAAAATACTTATTATTTTTGTATAATTTTATGTTTTAGGAGGTCATAAATAACTTTTTAAAATTTTAAAAATATATTTTTGGTTTTTATTGTTCTCAAATGAGTTTTAAATTTTTTAAAAAAATCTAAAAATTGTCTCTTTTTTTTTTGGTAGGTGATCTGCCTCTAGAAATTGTTGAGGCATTGTGGAATGTTCCCTCTCAAAATTTCCTTTTTTTTTTTCCAGGATAGGTAATAAACCCCTCATCACTCTTCTTGATTTTCCATCTTGCATAGTCTTCTCTCACAATTCGTAGTTGTCTCCCCCTCACAATCGCACACCTGCATAGACATTTGTGAAGATTCGACTAAAACAACTTATAGTTCTCTATTTGTCTCTTGCTCAAATCGATTCTCTCGTATGTTTTTGGATCTATGTTTTTTATTATTAATCTGGTTTTCTTCGATTTGTCTTTGATATCCATGTGATTTTGATGTTCGAAATGCGACTGTCGATAAGCTATATGAAGTGATTTACCTACTGATGTGAAATCGAAGTAAGTTTTGTAGATATTTGATTGAATTAGGTTTAGAATAAAATCTGCATATCAATGCCCTCTTTTTATATTTTGATCTGGTGTACTCTGTAAGAGAACATGTCCTAAAATGTTTTTGTCCCTTGCTTTGTGATCATTTTTAAAGCATTTCTAAATATATTATTTAGTACTTCTTTTGAAAATCCATGATTTTTGAAAATCATGAAATATTGCAGTTTCCCCCTAATATATATATATATATATATGTATATATTCATGTAGCAGCTTTAGATGATTTACTAACCCATTGATTACAGAGACAGTCTTGTTTTAATTGTTTCATTAAAATTTGTATTAAACTTGTCTAATAATGTTCATGTTTTGGTGAATGTGTAAAGCTATTATATGTACCACCATTTTGATCTTTGGAGGAAAATTAAAAGAATTATATAATAATTTTATTTTTTTATCAAAATGTTTTTGGTAGGGGTTAAAGGGTGGTTGGGGAAGTAATGGAGGGTTGTGGACAGTTCCAGAATATAGCATTAGCAATGGCTGTGGTGATTGTGGCAATAATATCAAAGTAAAAGAGGAAGTAGTATTACAAGTTGGAGGAGGAGAGGAGTAAAAGTTAGGGCAAAGAGAAGCTAGTGTGTTGAGGTACAAGGAGAAGAAGCAGAATAGGCTTTTCTCCAAACGTATCTGTTATGAAGTTCGAAAGATCAATGCAGAGAAGCATCCTCGTATGAAGGTAAATAAATATTATATATATATATATATATGTGTAATCAATCTATCATGTTTAAATGTTTTAGCTATTGCAAATGATTTTGATAGTGTTTTTCTTTTCAATATCATTTCTTCACTTTTTTGCAAGGGCGATTTGTGAAAGAGAAGTTGAAAAATTATAAAATGTTGGACATGTTAAATTGTAGTCATCATAAATATTAAGCATGTTCTTTTGTGTGCATCTTTTTCTTTCTTTCTTTCTTTGATTTTTTTTTTTTTTTTTTTTTTTTTTTTTGGGGGGGGGGTGGTTTTTTTCGGGTTGCTTGTTACATTGTAAAGAAAGTGATAAATGGCATGGCAAGCCCAAAAAACAACATGGCCCCTAAGAAAAAATTTAAAATTGTAGAGGTATTGTAAAATTTTGCAGAATAAACCAAAAGAATAATACATGCATTAGATCAGATAGTTTGAGTTAATATCACCTATCGACACCTTTTTAGTCTGAATTGGTTTGTAGGTAGAAAATGAGCAAAAAAAGGGTGGTGGAGCTCTATAACATTTTTCTATTACTGTATAAAGGTCTAATGTGCTTTAAAAAATGGTTGTTTTTTTTTGATAACATTATGTCAATGTAAAACAAATGTTTTATACTAGCCACTTATATGATGTCTCAATGTTCTTAATTGATTTACAAAAGTGCACACATTATAAGAAAAAGTTACTATTTTTTGTATTTTTTGTGACATGTTATGCAATTTCCCTGCTATTTTATCTTTTAGTTAAATCTAGATAACTTTATCCCTGTGGCTGCCACTCCCAAACCTCCAACCACCTCCCTAAAATTGTTCACTTTGATAAAATGAAATGTTGTTTTTATGGAAATTCATCGTGAAACTGTGATAGGGTTGTGAACAATGAATTCAAAACAAATTAAAATGTGAACACGACAACAGTCCTTTTCATTAACAATCATTAGCGTGCCGTAATGCAAGTTGCAATAGTAGTCAAGTGTATTTTAGATGTAAGCGGATCATAGACTTTCAATGTGATCATGGGGCCTTCCACCTCCTCTAAGAAATTTTTTTCATAATTCGATGAAATTTCTCATTTAAACCTACCATTTATTAGGCATTTTTGTCATTTGTGTTTTGGTAAAGATAAAGATGGTGCACAAATTTCACAATAGGACCAGCAGGAATTGTTATTCTCTAAGTTGATATATATCATGTTTGTCTCTACAAAAGGCTTTTTAGTGTTTGTCTCTTTCGTTTCCTTTCTTTACAATTACCTTTCATGTCTTTTCGATCTATTTTTAGTGAGTAATATACTTTAGCCTGTAGGAATATACTTCTTGTTCTCCTCAAAGATGATGTTATATCAGACTGTACATCTTAGCACCATAAACATGAAGAATTACAAGGCCTATTTGACAAAGCCTATTTGCTTGGCTAGTAGGAAATTGACATCACTGAGAGAAATTAAGTAAGGTAATACTATAATGTGCCAATAGAATTTATATACAAAAATTTAATATAGAATAATATATTTTATTTTTATCTATTCATTCAAAGTCAAAAAACTGGTTGGTGTTAATAGATTAAAAACAAATAAATAAAGTGAAGAGATAAGAGATTATTACTAGAACAAATATTCAGTTATAACTGATTAACATATTGATGGTGAAGCTAAAAGTCACCATCCCAAAAGAAGAAATATGGAAAGGGGTTTCGTTACAAGCCATCCTGATCATCTTGAAATTGAGAAGGCAAAGAAGATACTAAAGGTAAAAAACTGAGATGTATCCTACAAAATAAAATAAAAAAATCACTTTGTTGACCTTATTGTTTGGCACTAAGTGCTTGAATGAACAAGCACTTATTAGTGAGATTGAAAATCCAGTAGATGCAATTATTGAACAATGAACAAGCGCTGATTAGCAATACAAATGGTAAATTATTGTTTATAATAGCCTTTGAAAGATTTGATTATGATAAATTAAAATCTTACAAATAATTCATGAAGATGTGTCATGAAATTCCCAACCAAATTCTTGGAATTTAAGCCTACTTAAGGCCATTGCATATTTTACAGTTGCTTTATGACCATTACCTAAACTAAAATTATTTTTTGTGGATTGCAATTCTATTTGATGACAAACATTTTCTCACACAGCTTGGCCCCTTAAAGAATTGTAATGAAAGTAAATAAACTTGTAAATGGGCAATTTGGTTGGGCAAGATAACTATTTGAATATGCTGGCTCTATTTTGGTTCATCACTTCTCTAATGATCATTCATATCAAAATGAATTGTAATGAAAGTCTTTCCTTGCATAGTTCGAGATACAGGCACATCATCTGAATTTATTCTGACAATTTGTTTGAATTATATTCCAAATGCATTTAATTTGCTGCTTATTATATGTTGTGAGTTTTTGTAATTTTCTTATTTGGGAAGGATGGTGAATCCTAGTTAAAAAATGCAAGCAAAAAAAATTTCCCTATATGCTTGTACAAGTAAAATTTCCCTCTGTGATTTGGTTGGTGTAGAATCAGTTTCCCCAGAATGAGGGGCAATTCATTCAAATTCACTATAAGCATCCACTCATTTAAGAGTTTATCTGACATCAGCTATACATTGGGAAACAACATTAAAAAATGCTCTGTTATATAGTTTTTGCTCATCAATATATTTCTGTTGTAAGTTTCTTGATTGAATTGTAAAAGATAAATTGATCATTGGTTTTGTGTGAAAATTCATTAGATTTTGATGTTTGATTCACTCCATGAAAGAACATGTTTGCATTATCCTACTTTCTATGGCCATCTAGATTGCCTACAAGCTATTCTTTCTGCTGCCCTTTCCACTTCTGTCGCACATTCCTGGTAACCCTCTCTCTCTCTCTCTCTCTCTCTCTCTCTCTCTCTACACACACACACTCATATATGCTTGTGTGTAGAGAATATCCATGACGTTGCTAAAGCTATGGTTGTTTTGTTTGGTTTGATTTAGAGTTGATGGCAGGGGATTTGCAAGGTTTGTGAATATAAGAGATAAAAATGGAGCAATCCCATTGCACTTGGCAGCACGACAAGGATGGCCGGAGTGTATTCTTATATTGTAAGACATTGGAGCTCTTATTTGTGCATCTACTAGGGGATATGGGTAAAACTCTCTTATTGAAGGTTTTCTAGTGTAGTGTTATAGCACTGTTAATTTGTCATTAATATTTATAAGAGTCCTGCTTGCAGTTACCCTGGGATTATACCACTTCAATTTGGAGGTTGTGGGGGTTCATTGGATTGTGTTCGGGAATTACTTGTTTGGGGGCCTGATAGGCTTCATAAAGATTCATCTGGGTAAACTTTTTATTTTTAATTTTTTTTAGTTTTTCTTTCTTTCCTGACTTTAGAAAGAAGTATATGATAATTGATGCAGACTAGATCCACTGACATACGAAGCAGATGATTTCAAGGTCTTTGATGCTGAAATTAGTTTTGAGTACTCAATATGGAATTAGATGTTATAGCAACGTGTGAACCCCCTTGTTATTCCCTTTCTATGGAGTTGAATGTGCCACAATCTATGTATTTCTAGTGTGGTTAAACAATATTAGTCTTCATGATCAATCATAACGAAAATCGAGAGTAATTGGTTCCTATTTAGATTGTTGAGGATGAGATGATGACATTAAATAATTTGGATTGAGGCTTTGACAAATATGGTTTAACAAAAGATATGGTTGACACCTAAGAAGGAGCAATTCCAGTGGGCTTGTATAATGGTTGCTATTGCCAAATTATATAGTGGCTGCACCTAAGAAATCTTGTCTAGTGACTTGCCAAAAGGTCTATTAAAAACTTATATTGCCAAATCTTGTGCATCATTTGTGCCAACTCAACTTACCCAAGAGAGGGTTTTGATCCAATGGTCTGGATATGAGACATCCATTAGATAGAATTAAGCAATGATCTACATGTGCCAAAAAATGGCATTTGCACCATTAGAACAACATTGCTAAAAAAAATGACATTTTGACATTTTCCTTTTGGCAATCACCATTAGAGTTCCACTGAACTTCTGACATAGTTGCGCTTGAAATTTTTTGCTATTTTTCTATTTTTAATACTTCCAATATTGTGGGAAGTTTGCTCTATTTGTATTTTGAATGAGTGGAGACATTAGCTTTGAATGTTTTGTGAATGAAATGATTGTTACCAGCTGTTATCTTGGAAGGAGGATACCTTACATGGTTGCTTTGAGGCACAATCATGCAACATGTGCAGTGTTATTGAACTCGTCAGCTCCAGAGCCTCTCATATGGCCATCACCATTGAAGTTCATTATCGAGCTCAATCCAAAGGAAAAAGCATTGTTAGAGAGGGCACTAATGGAGACAAACAAAGAAAGGGAAAAAAAAAAACCATCTCGAAGGCGGCAGCCTACTCACTTCCATCGCCTTTTCATTCTGAAGCTAAGGCTGGTGACAATATGTCTGAGGTAAATTGTTTTCCTCTAAACCTATAGTTTCCAGTTGACACTCTGCGTGATTGATCACTGATTCGGATTTTAGAGTTGACACTCTGCGTGATTGATCACTGATTCAGATGTAATCATCCTTTATCCAGGTTTTTTTTTTTCTTTTAATTTCTGATTTGAATGTTGGATTTTAATGACTCCTCTCTGCCAAAGCTTTTTATGCAAACAAGTACAACTAACCGCAACTGCAATTGACAATATTTTTCAACAGACTGATGATAAAGTTTTCTTACCTTTTAAATTTGCTTTGCAGGCAGCAAATAATGGACCTGGTTGATAAAAGTGGGAAATTTAGTAAGAAGTTTGAGAGTTTTACAAGTCCTACTGTAGTGCTACTGTGTGCTAGTGTGTTGTTGTGTTGTTGTGGGTCTATGTTGATATGCTTTTGGCCTGCTATGCTGTTGCTACTGTACAAATTGTCTGGATAATGATATGTTGTTATTTCAATTTTGTAGCAGTTTGTTTTTTTTTTTTTTTTTTTTTTTTTTTTGGTGCATACCTCTGGCTATTTTTGAATGCGGGCTGTTAGTTATATCTTGCAGTCTGTTGTTGTCTGCTACTATCTATTGCATTCTGTTAGTTGTGTTTATTTTGTTAGTTTCCTTTTGGTTTGGTGGGAAGTACTCTTTAGTTGTTAGGCTCTAGTGCCTTATTTAGCTTTTTTTTTCTTGTATTTTGTCGTTGATAGCTCTGTTGTGCCTGAGGGATGCCTCTTGTAAATCTGTAAATCTTATTAAAAACATATAAATGATTTTCAATTATTTTTACCGATGTAAATTTGTCGTTGCCAAAAAGTAAAGCTTTCTCGACAAACAACTTGTTGGTAAATGTGTTGCCAAAAGTTTACTTTTGCCAACTCATATTGTGTTGCTAGAAGTGTATTTTTTGCCAATGCAAATTTGTCATTGTCAAAAATAAAGTTTTCTCGACAAACAAAACGTCGGCAAATGGCAACATTTATCGACATAAATGTGTCACCAAAAGTTTACTTTTGCCGACTCATATTTTCTTGCTAAAAGTATATTTTTTGCTTATGCAAATTTGTGTCGGGAAAAATGCCACACAATCATCATATTTGAACTACTTTTACCAACTCAAGGTAAATTGCCGATGATGGATAAAGGCTTTTATCGACAACTATGTTTGTCACTAAAGGCATTACTTTTACCAACGTAATGATAATTTCATGGCAAAAAGCTTTGCCGACTCACTTTTACCTACGGGCTGCCAACGTAGCTCTGTGTATCGGCGAAACTTTTTTCTGATGAGTTTTCCCTTTTAGCAACATATTTTGTTGCATTGTAAAAAATGCAATTTCTTGTAGTGGAAACAGAGCAAAAACAAAGTGTTTCTAGGGGATGTTTATCCTCTTCGCCTCTCCTTATCATGAAATTGATCAAGGGAGGAGTAGAATCGATTCCTAAATCATCAAAGGTCGCAAGGTTGTTGTATGATGATCTATGAATCGATGGGACAAAGGCTCAATGAATGAAACTAAAAGACCAACAAAAACCTCCTCCCTATCATGGAGTTACCTCAAGGGAAGTGGTAGACATTGATTCTTGAACCATTATTATCACTAAAGAGTATGAAATGACTCAATGTTCAATATAACGTCTGATTGAACCCAACTCAATTGTATTATCTTGTGCCTCTTTTAGTTCATTTTTATTAACCTTTTTTTATTACCTTTCCATTCTTTAATCATTTTGTTTGAAAGTGAGAGTTAGGTCCACTAATGAAGAGAAGTGTCAAGCAAGAAGTTGTTCTTGGCATGAGAGAGATGTAATACCTTGGTAATGAACCTCTGGAGAGATTAAACCATTAAGCTTAAACAACCAACAATCGTTTGAAACAATGCTTAAACGAAAAGAAAACCAGGAAAAAAGGGAGATTACAAAGATGTTTATTGCGAAGGTGATCATATGTATGAAAATCATAAAATAAAAGCTATCATGATCACATGTGTGAAAAGTATAAAATAAAAGCTATCAACTCAAATAGGTTGGTGTCTAAGGCCTAAACCAGCAAACCTATGACTTACAACAACACGAGCCTAATATTCAAAGCATGAATGAAGTAAACACACTAAAACAGTCCTAAAAATAGTAAAACAATGTTGGAATTAGTTGGAAAAAGCTAGAAAAAGCAAGCAAAATAAAAGAGAATTGAAGCTAGTAAGCAAGCCTAAGGAGGGTTGGCTAACCCCTCCACTTTTTGGACCCCAAAACCACATATTTTAGCCTCTGAAATCTCTGAAAAATAGTGGCCAAAATTTGAAAAATAAGTGAGAAACACAAGAACAAAAGCTTGTACAAGAAGGTTCAAAGAAGGGTGGTTAACCCTTCCACCTTTGGTAGCTTTAAATCACAAGTTTCAACCTACCAAAATAGCCCCAAAACAGTATAAAAACAACAAGAAAAGAGCAAGAAGAAATAGTGTAAAAATTGCCAAAGTTATACCTCTGGAAGAGAAGGCACTCTTTTGTTCATAAACCACAAGATGCTCACTCTCAAGGGTTGAAATTTGAGCTCAAGAATCTCAGCAAGGAGCTTCAAAAGAAAGGTTTAGGAAGTGTATGTAGAGTGTATGAATATTGCAAGATAGAGATGGAGAGTATTTTGTACGATTTTTGCTCTTCACAAATTTTTCTAACCTAAAACCATAAGGGATGGTCAATTATATATAGAAAAATAGGTTGCTGTCTCAGAAATATCTATATTGGGCCAGTTGGTGCAGTGTATGCACATGGAGGGATAGCTGGCAGCAAATATATGTTCTGCTGGGAAACATAACCGGCCGGCCAGGTAAGGGACGGGTAGCCACGTTTTTTTGGCCAGCCGGCCACCTGTTGGCCTGTAGGTGTCTGAGTGGTCAGGCTTGAAAAAAATAGGTTTTGGTCCAAATGAGGTACAAGGTTCTAGGCTTCTGAAACTCAAAACCGAGGCTTCTTGCTGAGAAAATCGAGCGTATGTACAGCGTAGTCTTTCATCATCGAGTGTTCAAAGTGCGGCACCTAAGTCTTGAGAGCATTCAAATATGGGGTGTCTACAGTAGTGAGGATCATTTCTTGTCAACCTCTCTAGGTGAAAGTGTAGTGAGGTTTGTTTCTTGTCAACCGTTCTACGTGGAAGCATAGTTAGGATTGTTTCCCTTGACCTTTTCTCAAACTTTTTACGTGATATGTAGTGTGGCTTATGCCCATTTCTTCATTATGTTCGGGCGGTGTGCTCGTTTGTGGTTTCAATTGTTACATTGCATCATAATTTGCAGGCTGTATGCTCATTTGTGTTCTCAACTGTTGCATCGTATGTATCATTTGCATCTTGTCCCTGAACTACGCTAATTTGATTCCTTGCAATGGGATACGTAGGCAACTTTTGAGTTCAACCAATTGCATTTTTGCTTTGACTGCTTGCCCAAGTCTTACGGCCTTGTCAAAATGGGTCGTCTTTGGATTTTGACATTCACTCACGTCATTTCATGACTTTGAGCTTTGTCAAAGAGAGGCAACTGTAGATACCCCATTTTTGACTACCCAGAAGACTTGGGTGCCTTAGGGTGAACACTCGATGATGAATTTATACGTTGTACAATTGTTCAAATTCTTCAGCAAAGAGTCTCAATTTTGAGTTCAGACGCCTAGAACCTTGCACCTTCTTCGGATCAAAACCCAATTTTTTTTAAGCCTGACCACCCAGAGGCCTGTTGGCCAACAGGTGGCCGGCTGGCCAAAAATTAGTGGCTGACCATCACCCTACATGGCCGGCCGGCCGACCAAGTTTCTTGGCAGACATATTTGTTGCCAACTGTTTCCACAAGTGCATACACTGCACCAGCTGGCTCAATACAGACATTTCCTAGATAGCAACATGTTTTTCTATATATAGGGGACCTTCCCTCTTGGTTTTAGGTTAGAAAAAACTGCCAAGTGCCCAAACCTTGTAATACATTCTCGCTCTCTATCTTGCAATATACACACTATACATACACTTCCTAAACCAATATTTTAGGGCTCTTTGCTAAGATTCTTGAGCTACAATTTCTGCCCTTGAGAGTGGATATCTTGTGGTTTGTGAACAAAAGAGTAACTCCTCTTCAAGAGGCATAACTTTGGCCATCTCTACACTACTTCTTCCTTATATTTTCTTGTTGTTTTCATACTATTTTGGACTATTTTTGGTGGGCTAAAACTTGTGATTTAAAGCTAACAAAGGTGGAGGGATTAACCACCCTTTGTTGAACCTTATTCAATAAGCTTTTGTCCTTGTGTTTCCCACGTATTTCTCTACTTTTGGCCACTGATTTTCAGAGTTTTTCAGAGGCTACATGTGGTTTTGAGGTCCAAAAAGTGAAGGGGTTAGCCACCCTTCTTTAAGCTTGCTTACTAGCTTTAATTCTCTTCTATTTTGTTTACCTTTTTTAGCTTTTGCAAACCAATTTTAGCACTGTTTTTGGTGTGTTAGGGACTGTTTTAATTGTTTAGATAGCTTATGCTTTGAATATCATGCTTGTATTGTTATCAGTTCTCATAGGTTTAGTGGTTTAGGCCTTAGACACCAACCTATTTGAGTTGATAGCTTTTTCATAGTTTTCATACATGTACTCACACTTGCAATAATCATCTTTACAACCTCCCTCCTTTCTTGGTTTTTTTTTTTTTTTTTTTAAGAGTTGTTTCAAACAATTGATTGTTGTTTAAGGCATGAGAAAGAGACCTTCCATGCTTAATGGTTTAATCTCTTCGAAGGTTCATTACCAAGGCATTACATCTCTCTCATGCTAAAGACAACTTCTTGTTTGACACTTCTCTTCATTAGTAGATGTAGCTCTCACATTTGGACAAAATGAATAAAGAATGGAAAGGTAATGTTAAAAGAGGCTAATAAAAAATGGAACTAAAAGAGGTTAACAAGATAATATAATCAAGTCGGGTTCAATCGGACATTAATTGAACCTATTGTGTCTTGACTCATCGCGTACTCTCTAGTGACGTTCAATGGTTCAAGAAACAAATGTCCACCACTTTCTTTGAGGTAACTCCATGATAAGAAAAGGGTGTCGTTAGTCTTTTATTTCTGGTTACTGACCCTTTGTCCTATTGATTCATAGATCATCACGCAATAACTTTGTGACGATTGATGGTTTGTGAATCGATTCTACTCCTCCCTTGATCAGTTTCATGATAAGGAGATGTAGAGAGGACAAACATCTCCTGGAAACACTCTGTTTTCATTCTGTTGCAGCAGGGCAGCCCTCAAAAACAGTGGTCAGCCGATCAGCCTAGTATCCGATCGTCCACTTTCCATGGCCGGCCGGCCAACTCTTGTTACGCAGGTAGTGGTATTTTTCTTGCAGAACAGAGCAGAAGTTGAAGCAAAAACAGAACTATTTTCTGGATGCAGACAGAATAGAATCTAGCAGCGAAACAAAGGGGTTTCCAGGAGGATGTTCTCGGTTGCACGTGTGTTTCTTCGACTCCCGTTTGAGATTCATAAGCTTAAATAGCTCTTAGATTAATTAGTGTGTTGTAATTAATTAGTTAAATTCCTTTGAATTTGTAATAGCTAGTTAATTTAGTTAGTATTTGGTATTGTAATAATTTGTTAATTAGGACATTCATTTGGACCCACTTGTGCGAGAGCCAATTTGTAACACTTATAAATATTGTGTATGCCTTCCAACCCCCATTTCTTTCTCCCTTTTATTTATTTGCTTATGATGGTTGCATCCATATTTTGATTTCATATCATTACCATGTGTAAAATACCCATTTTTGCATCCATTAGGTTTGGTTCATCATTCTAACAAATATTGTCATTTCTTATTTACTTGAATACGTGTTCTACCGTATGTTTTAAGTTGATTCACATGACATGTTAATATACCAAACCTTATAGTTGCGTTTTGTGTGTTGCATTAGTCACTTGCATAGTAGAGAATGCATTTTTCTAATGGTTTTATTTCTTTTGGCTTGCCTCAGTTGGGTATTAGGTGAGCATTTCTTGCTTTAGCATATTGCATATATGTTCATATTTCCATATCAAGCATGTTTACCATGAGGCTAAGTGCTTAGTTGATATACCTCTTGAATGCCTGTGGATGAAGGCTAAATTGCCTAAATTGGAATGTTTCGATTAAATGTAAATATGAGCTTACTTTTTCAAGTAGCGCATATTCAAAACTCTTTTCAAACAAACATGAAATCAAAACGTTCCAAAATGGGCGAGTTAGTCTATACTTGTGTGCATCACATAGTAGAGGTAGCATAATAATTGGAACAAGAGCATATACTGTACAAAAGAATCACATCATGATTCGTAGAGGCCGATTTTTGATCGGATGAGTGGGGTGCTCAATTCATGACCTTTCTCTCCCATACCTAAGTTCCCGAGCCAAGACACTTTGGTTATGATGGACAAGTGGCCTTTGGCACGAGTCACGGGTTTCCCAAATTTTTAAAAAAATTTAGGTGCCGACTCTAAAATTTGGCAATGCGGTCCATTTTTGGCATTTTTGATTGAAAATCGATTTTCCAAAGATTTGCCAGATTTGGACTCTTTTGTATTTTCATTATTTCACATTTCACTTGTGAAATCGAATGCAGAACCACGGGAGTTCAAATTGTAGGGCTATCATATCCGAGGAGACTAAACCCCTTCGAGGAGCAACGAAAAACTATCTACACCTTCTAACATTGATTTCTTGTACTTATATCAAAGATTCATCATAGATTTTGCAAGATAAGTGAAGAGGAAGTGAAGACCAACATATCTACCTGTTAAATCGCTTTACCTTCAAATTTCTCTTTGGATATTCATCTTCTTGTCTCCATTCTTGAGGTATGGGTACTTTTAACTTGATGAATTTATCATTTGAGATATATATGTGGTATTTTCTTAGTTATAGTACTATATGAGATGCTTTTGTGATATGAAGAGGGCTTGATAAATAAAAATGGTTTATACTCAAATTATTTGAGGAAGGCTATAAATGTTTTGTTAATTATTGTTGTTGATGATAAAAATTGACCCTTTGAGTGTAAAAGAAGAAAAAGTCTCAATTTTCTCAAAAACACTAATTTTCAAAGTTCATTAAATAATAGGGGTTTGGTTCAATTGACTCTTAAATCTTAAAATTGTGTGAATGATTATGGAAATGGTATTAAGACACGAGATTATTGAATTTTCTCGGATATATGTATTTAAAAGGATGACTATTGAGATTGTGAAAAATTGTGGGGTTGGAGAAACCCTTTATCGTTGATACTATTAAATGTTATTGTGAATTGAACAAACTTTAGGGACATTGGATTTGAAAACTTATGCCTTATGCGCATTATAATTTTCTCATGTGACTTTACAATCTTGTGGATGTTTGGAAATTGTCAAAGGAGGTAAATAGCATATGAGTCCGGGTAGTTGAGTCGGGTTTTGGTAATGGGTTATGTGTTGTATTTGGTATCCACGCGGGGAGTCAAGGTGCCCAATTGCCTTGTCTTGAGCTTGTCATCAAACGAATGTGGGAAAGGTTTTGGGTGTCCATGAGCTCGCCATTTTTAGAGTCGGCAAATGTGGAAAAACATGATTTTGGGTGTCCACAAGCCCACCATTTCAAGAGTCAGCAAATGTGGATGGGGAAGGTTTTGGCTACCCATCGCCATGCCATTTTTAGAGTTGGCAAATGTGAGAATATTTTCTTATATATAAATCTATATATGTATGTCTGGTTTTGCGGCTCTTGCTTGGGACATCAAAGCGTATTTACCACCCCATGGTTGTAGATGAGATTTTGAATGGAAATCATGCATTGAACATTTTTTTATTTTAAAACAAAAAATATGAATTTTATCCTAACAAGTGCATGTCATGATTATATGTATTTCGATTATTAATATGTCTTGTTAATAGTATTTCCTACTGGGCATTAGTTGACCCCAAACTAACAACATTTTAGGAATTGATGGTGTGACTCCACTCAAGTGACAAGGTAGTGAAGATTTTGAATGGGGCACACGGGCTCATTGGATGTTATTTGTTGAAACTCCAGAGCTTATGTGTGTTGGGACTGAATGGCTACCCTTTTGTGTAACTAAGGGGTTTCCCTTGAAACTTGTATACCATTAGACTATCTTTACCTTTGATTTATTTAATTTTGTGAACTATAACTTGTATTATGAACTGAGACTACTTACATGTACAATTTGTATGTCATGACCCGAACCCGTCCTTAAAAGTTTGGGTCATAACCGGCCAGTAACCTGTTCATTACCGAAGGCCTCAAATGATCATACAGAATATTTATGCTAATGGGGCCATAAATAGAAGCATATAATAAAGAGAAGTCCAGTGAGTTGTGCCAATCATGAGAAAAAATTATGAAGATAACCTCATAACACATTAACACATTTACATACCCAAGCAAAAATATAAGTGCCACAAGAAATTTACACATATTGTTTACAAACCCAAGACCATAATGGCAAAAGCAAAATAAGGTCAAGGTGTGGTGTGAGTCAAAGACAAAACTCCATCTCGGAGGCATGACTCAATTGGGTCCCAAAATGGCTCCTGAAACTGACTATAGAGGTGTGCTCCATACTGCTGATCACCTATATGTGCATATACAACATTGGATGAGTGAAGCTCAATAAGTAATAATACAGTAAAACAATGTAAATAGATGGTCATAAGGTTCTTAAAATAGCCATAATCATATAACAAGCGACCTCAGGCCCAATCATATAACAAGCGGCCACGGCCCCAATCATATAACAAGCGGCCTCAGGCCCAATCATATAACAAGCGGCCTCGGGCCCAATCAGATAACAAGCGACCTCGGCTCCAATCATATAACAAGCGGCCTCGGGCCCAGTCAAATAACAAACGGCCTCGTGCCCAATCATATAACAAGCGACCTCAAGCCCAATCTGATAACAAACGGCCTCGGGCCCAATCATATAACAAGTGGCCTCGGGCCCAATCAGATAACAAGTGACCTCGGGCCCAATTAGACAACAAGCGGCCTCGGCCCCAATCATACAACAAACAACCTCGGGGCCAATCAGATAACAAACGGCCTCGGGAGTGGCCTCGAGCCCAATCATATAACAAGTGGCCTCGGGCCCAATTAGATAACAAGTGGCCTCGGGCCCAATCATATAATAAGCGAAAACAGAATGACCTTAGCTCCACATTGCACATGTCATATAATATTAATGAAGTTCTTTCATTTTGATCAGATGGTACATTTAAATCTGATTCCAAAGCGAATTAAAGCTTGTTTCAAATCACATAGTATCAAACATTGCTTATCAAACCTTTCATAACTCCAAGTCATAGCAGAGTACCCGAAGGCCTTATTTAACTTGCTGAATTTACCATACAGAACATTCATATAAAATGACCTCATTCGAAACACCAATATTAGTGTAGAACATCATTTAGATGGCTTTTACAAAACATCACATTGATGGCTCATTCAGAACGATTACTATCGAAGCTATACAGAACAATCATTAAAGATTGACATCATACAGAATGTTAGTAATGAATCATTAGTTCATACAAAACATCCAAGACGGATCATAAACAAATAATAGTTACTGAGGGTCAAAGTACATTTTCCCAATTTATCATAATCATTGCTCAATAGAAAACTCATTCATTCTTATCAAAACATTTTTTCAAAAACTTGCCATAGCATAATTACTTTGAAGATTTCAAGCATATTTATCATTTTAGAAACACTCGTCAAGGCACATAATTTATACAAAGCATAAGTTTCATAATTCCAAATTATTTCATATGAAAATACCGTTACAAAGAAATTACTCACAGTGCTTGGTCAGATGATGCTCCTTGATGACTCAGCCTGCAGAAACGTAATCAAGTATAACATTTCAAAACATATTTCCTTCAATTCACTCAATCGATTTATTCGTTACATAACCGTTCAATCGTTCCCCATTCTTTAATCCCTCTCAAGTGTTTGTAGACACCCCATTTTTGATCAACCTTAAAACTCAGACGTCATCGATTGAGCGCTCAGTGATTACGCATGTTGTGCTCGTTTCGAGGTTTTGGAGTTCTTGGCTGAGAGCCTCGCCTCCGGACCTCGAGACCCTTTGTGCTTTGACTCGATCTGCGGACTAGGTCATGTTTTCTCTTCCTGGAGGGAGGGAGAGGTCTTGTAAACCATCTCTCAGTGGTTGTAGACTACTTCTCGTGGTCGTAGGCCACTGTTCCCGTTTGGAGACTAGTTTTCGATTTTCGGAGCCGTCGGCCGCGTGCCTCGGTTCGGGACCGGTTACCATTCTCCGTTTGGCACGATTTTTGGCACACACCTTATTTCCTCTGTCTAGAGAGACACTACGGCCTGGGAGACCACCTTCGTGGTCACACGCCACTTTTGATGCTTAACAGTCAGTTTTCGGGGCACTCGGCTGCGCGTTTTGGCCCCAGAACCCTCGTTTTGCATCCGTCTTAGTTCATTTTTGGCATGGACCCTATTTTCATTGTTTGGAAGGTGGTATAAGGGTGGGAGACCACCTTTTCTCCTTGGAGACCACCTTTCTCTTCGCCGGCCGATTTTCTTGACAGGAAGTTGATCTCCTTGGTTTTTGGGCCACATTTACTGGTCTCCCACCATACCACTTGCTTGCATTTCATGTGGAGACCACCCTAGGAGGCTACCGACCACTTGAACCATTTGACCCTGGTCAGCTGACCAGGGCAAGTGGTCGGCTGACCACTTGAACTGGTCGACCAAATCCCATCAGTTCTCTCTCAATGAGTTGATTCCAACTGTGCCAGCTGGGGGGCACAGACTGCATCCTCCATACACGTGTATGGAGGATGTTTGCCCTTGGTTTTAAGCTTCTAGGAGAAGCTTTAGTCCCTCTTGTCTATAAAGGAAGGGCTCCCCTTCCTTGTAGAGGGTTCAAAAAAAAAATTTGTCTAAGGCATACAAGACTTCTCCCTCTATATCTCTACATCCAAGCTCAAAAAGTGCATGGTTCTTGCACCTTTGCGTACCATCTCCCAACCTAACCCCTTCACCATCACTCTAAGCATCTTGGAGGCCATTTTCAGAGGTTGAGAGGCTGTCTTTGTGGTCCAGAGGTTGCTGGTCCTTTTGTGCTACAAGGGTAACACACTTTCTCCCTTTTAAGGCTTTATTTTGCTTCATCTTTTAGCTATACTTTCAAGCATATTTGAGCTTTTGTGTAAACTGAAAAAAGTCTTATTTTGAGGCCCTTAACATGTTTGTTTAAGATCATTTTTCTGTTGGGGGTCATCTACCCCCTTGCATTCTTCATTTTACCTTCTTTTGAGCCATGCCTTAGAGCATTTGTGTTGGCCTTTGTTTGGCCTTTTAGCCACTGAAATTCGGAGGATTTGTAGTGGCTAGCATGCTATTTTGAGTGCCAAAATCAGGGAGGGGTGACCCTCTCTCTCCTTGTTTTGTTTTCTAGCATTTTTGGCCATACAAAGGAGCCCTTATTTGCTTGCTTCAAAGCCATGTTTTAGGCCATTTTTGATGAGTTTTAGGACCTGCATAGGCTCTGTCCAGAGCTTTTTTTCTCCATGTTGGATGTCCATCTTGCATGTGTAGAATAACCCTCTTCATAGCATATCAAAGGAGCATCTCATTCTTACATGCATTAACCATGTTTCAGTGGATTTTTGGGCTTTATTTGGCATGTCATACCTCTGACTTTTGCTGGTTTAGTGGCCTCTTCATTGCCTCACATGCTTGTAGTGCAAATCCTCTTTACTAGCTTACATTGCATGCTATTTTGGCCTTTGATTCTAACACTTTTTGGCCATGCCTTAAATTGATTTTGTGCATATTTTGGACTGCCTTAGCTCTGTTTTTGGGCCTCATGGTTGAATGATGTTTGCTATGTATGGTTGTAGTTCAATACCCTTGCCTAGCTTTGAGTTTTGAAGCCTATTGCATGCGTATTTTGAGATGTTTCCATGTTTTGGCATCATTGTGAATCATATTTCAAAGCTTTTATGTATGCCATATTCTCATGTTTTTCACTCCTTAAATGTGTTTGAGAGTTATGCATGAATACCTCATTTTTGGACCATTGCATGAGATTCATTTCCATGCTTTACGAGCCATCATTTTAGTCCATATTTGCTACTGTTTTGGCCTACATAGGGACTGTTTGGGGCTGGTTAGGCCATTTCAGTATTGCTTTTCATGCCTATAGTGTAATCCACTTCACTAGTTTCGGTATTTGGGCCATCTAGCATGCATTGTGTGAGGTGTTTGCATGATTCGGGACCTTCTTGCATGTCATTTCAGAGTTGGAAAATATGTGATTGTATGCCATATTTCATGCTTACCATGCTTTGGTGGAGTTGCACTTTGTGCCTTAAGTTTGGTCCCTTGCATTTGTGCATGTTTGCATGTGTATTGTTGCTTCATTTTCATCATGTTTGGCCACTGATTTGGGTGTGGCCGAGGCCCATCCATCTTGGTTTAAGTCCATCTTGCATTGTGTATGCCATATAATCCATGTTGTTGCATGTTCGATCATTGCATTGAGTATGCCTCGTTCATAACATTGTGTATGTTAGTGCATTGTGTATGCATGCCATATAATCCATGTGCATTGAGTATGCCATTGATTAGTTCATAGCATTGTGTATGCCATTTGCATGCTTGCATGTCATCCTTTGTATGTTTACATCACTTAGTCGCATTACATTTAGGATTACATACTAGAGTTACATTTTGTACATGCCATGCTATTCTATTTGTTGCATTGTGTTTGGAGTAGGGTTTAGTCCAAACACGGGAAACGAGGAATATTTCATACTTCAAGTGATCAAACGTGCCTCGATTCCCGGTCACCGACACTCTTGACCATCCATGATGGAGTTGTTGGTTTTAGTTGTTTATATGTGCATTCATGTCGCATTGAGTCGTGCAATCTGACTCCTCGGCCATCATGCATCGAGATGCGTGATCGGTGGCACGAGGATCGAGGACTACACTCCCTGGAGCTTGTGCAATGATGGGGAGAGTGGTCATGCACACATATGTTGAAAATACTTTGCCATGCCCTTTCTCGCTCTCTGTTGCAGCAAACCAGAAACCAGCAGCAAAAACTGGTCAGCAGCCTTCTGGAGCTTTGTACAGTGTTCTGGGACCAGTTGCAAACAAAGGCAAATCGGGGCATCGCGATGGATTTCCCGACAAGGCGACTTGAGCATGCATGCATCCCTATCATTCGGAACAAAGCTGAGGCAGTCCATTTTGTTTAATTTGCATGCTAGTTTCCTTACTTACTTAGTTAATTCGTTAATTAATTTATGTTGTGTAATGATTAGTTTAATTAGCTTAGATTAGCTAGTTTATTCTGTACTATTCATTCGGACCCTCTGAGGAGGGCAATGTTGTAATAAGTGTGCGTGTGTGTAATGCATGCCTTCCAACCCCACATCTTTCTCCCTTTTATTTACCAGCTTATGATGGTTAGTTTAGGACACGTTTCAATTAGCATACTTATGCTCGCATGTTTGCATCCATTTATCTGTCTTGCATGCACCGGTCCCGACACATCATACTAACTACATTGTATTTCAATTCCGAGTTGAATACGTGTATCAGTTGTTGCATTTCATATGCCATTTTAGAATAACCGAGCCTATCTTAGTTGCATTTTTGCATGTGTTGCATTAGGCATTTCAGCGTAGTTAGGATTCATGCATGATTTCTAATTAGCTTCTTTCTTTGGCTTGGAGTACTCGGTAAGTATTTATGCTTTAGCATCCTTGCATGCGTGTGAGTGACTGCCATGATAGTATGCTTACCATGAGGCTATTTGCTTATGTGATATAACTGCCTGAATGTCTGTGGGTGAAGGTTGGGTTATTTGAATTGGAGCAATTCACCAATTGAGAGTTTTAAGCCCACTTGAGAGTGGCAAAATCATGTTTTCTTAAGCCCACTTGAGGGTGGCAAATCCACGTCTTAGCCTACTTGTGAGTAGCACCATCAAACCATCTTTCAAATAAAAAAACATGAAAATGTTTGCTCCAATTCAAACGATCCAGTCTATACTTGTATGTTGTGTGCATCACATAGTAATTCTAGCTAATAACTGGAATAAGAGTACATAATGTTTTCAAAACTCGATATCATGGTTAGTAGAGGCCGATCTTTGATCGGGCGAGCGGGGGTGCTCACGAAGTGACCTTCTCCAATCGTACCCAAGTTCCCGAGCCGAGGCAACTTTGGTGATGACGGACACGTGGCCTTAGGCACAAGTCAAGGTTTTCTAAATTCTCGCAAAATAAAATATTTAGGTGGCGACTCTGTATCTGGCAAAGCAGTCCATGTTTGGCACTTCTTTCTAAAAACTAGTTTTTCAAAATGATTTGCCGGATTTGGACTCTTTGATGATTCATCGGTCTTGCATTGCACTTTGTGAGATCAGATTCAGAACCGTGACATTGAGTCCAAGCTGTAGTAAGCCCAATGAACAAAACGAAATTCCCTCCCGGGACATTCGGGGACGTCTACAGTTTCTGGCAACTCTGCTGGAGAATTAGAGAACTTGACTCGAACTCATGATATCTTGTTTTTGTTTGCACTTATGTGTCTCTTTGCATTGCATGTGCATTGGTGCACCTAGGACACCGTGTTTGCCATCTGCTATTCCTGAACGGTTTTTCGGAGGCTGCGTACCATAAGGCTGACCGGTTACGGGCTCTGCCACGATGGGAACACAAACCCCGATTTTTACCAGGGCACCCTTTTTGACCATTCAACCTAGTGCGTGTTCGGAATCCATACTGACCATTCCTAGCTAGGACAGGTTGCTTACCCGATTATAGGTTGTTTGAAACTGCTGCGTACGTAGTGAAACCCTAGCTCCTGACAAAATAGGACAGGGAAACCTTACCCCAACATAGGGGTGTTTTGGCTCTCACTTGTTTGCTATGTGCTTTTAGAGTGCGTCTCTACAGGAATGCATGTATCAGTTTACAAGTTTGGGTATCAGACCTGCGGGCACCAGTTCAGTATTTTGGGAATTAGTTATCTGCGGGTATCAGATTCAGTTTTGGGGGCAGTGATTTAGGAACAATGATCAGTGTTTGAGAATAGTCTATTCAGCTTATCAACTGTGTGTTGTAATGCCCAACTGTGTGTTGTGTGTTTATTTACACTGTTATGCTGTCCGTTTGTCTGGTTGTTTATTTCCTTATTATTGCTTTATTTATCTTTTTACAAGGGGGTAGTTTAGCACAATTGCTTCAAACCAAGTAAATATTCCCCAAGCACTCTGGACTAGAGGTCGCCGACTCAATCGATCTGAGGATCTAGTCGACGGACAACCAGTGTTTTATTCCGTACCCCCGGTTATCAGACGGAGGTCGAGAAAACGCAGTGTATCTGAGAAGAGGTTGCCAGAACAGTGGTCTACCCCGTTAGTGGACAGTCGGGCTGAGGCTTCAATTTTTACCACAGAGATAGATATACCAGTCAGTCAACTGGAACAGCAGAACATGGCAGGGATGGAGGAAATGATGCGTCAACTCCAAGAAAGTATGAAACTCATGCAGGAGGATGCTGCTCGTCAAGCAGAATTTGCCAAACAACAGGCCGAAGTCATGGCCCAACAGGCAGAGTTAATTACCAGGCTACAGCAGCAAGCCGGAGCATCTGCTTCGCACCAGGTTCCTCTCCCACCAAGAGTTTCCATACTTGGGGAGACAATACACGTCCAGGATGATACGGACATTCCAATAGGGCTAGCTCCCCCCCCCCCCCGATCCTACCCCAACTACCCAGGGCACAGACCAACCTGCCGGATTCTCCCTTTGAGTTCGAGGTAGACCCAACGGCACTAAAAGTAAGCAAGCTTGAAAAGTTATTCAAGAAATTTCAGGGTGTGAAGTCCATTCCGGACATTGAGGATGGGTATACCGATTCGGCTGTGATTCTTCCGGACTGATTCAAAATGCCGCATATCGACCGCTTCAACGGATCTGGAGACCCAATGGTGCACCTCCACCTGTTTTCCGATATCCTGAGGCCAATGGATCTGACCATAGCCCAGAAGTTGTCTCTCTTTGGCCGAACCATGTCTGGGATGGCCGCAATCTGGTAAGCGAAATTGGAGGACTCTATGAAATGGAACTGGGAAGAGCTGGCCGAGGCCTTTATTGCTTAATACTCCTACAACACACAAATCGAGGTCACAACTCGTGATCTCGAAGTCGCCTGCCAAGAACCAAAGGAGGGTTCCTCAGAGTTCGTGACGAGATGGAGAGCAAAGGCCTCAATGATGACTACAAGGCCTTCCGACAAAGATCATATCAGGATGATTGTTCAGAATTTGCATGGCAAGTTACTGCAAAAGATGGTCGTTCTACCTCTGTTTACCTTTCCAGCCCTTCATGAAATGGGGTTTCAAATCGAGGATGCCATCAGACAAGGAATCTTTGTGGAAGATGATGAGCCTTTGCGGAAGAATGATGTTCGCAGTTCCAATGCTACTACTGATGGTAGCACAGCTGCAAAATGCTCAGAAGTAGACTCTATCACCACTTCCCTCAATGGCCAAAAACCCGCCACTTCAAATTGGCCCCAAGCCCGAAAATTCCATCCTCTTTACATGAGTCTCTCTCAAGCTTTGAAAATACTGCAAGAAGAAGGGCACCTAGAACTCCTAGAACCCCAACCCCTTCCAAATCCTCTTCCACCACGATATGACCCAGCTAAATACTGTGCCTATCATCAACAACACGGTCATGATACGAACCGTTGCATCCGCCTCCGTCATAAGATTCAGGATCTTATTGACGAAGAGACCCTAGTTCCACCCAAAGGACCTCAGGTTAGTACTGACTCGTCACCTCCCCACCTCAACCTCATCCATACACTACCGTCCATCTTCGACCCCAGCATATACATCACCCCGGCCCATCTACCCAAGCCTGAGGTGTTCATTCCGGAAAGCATGGACTTATGCATGATGGGTGCACCTGAACTCCAATCATCTCAAACCCATGAACCCACTACTTCTGAGTTTATGAGAATGATTGAAGATGTTCAAAGAACTATGACAGATCTAGCCTCTGGGACATTGGCTCCATCATCGACCACATCACATGCTAGGAGTTTCACGACAAAAAGCTCCTCAATCTTGGGACAGGTTGTATTGGAAGAAGGCCAATCCCTTGGCAAAGCGGAGGCAGGTGGTAGCAACAAGGTAGGGGTAGGCATTGGTCCCCATGAACACCTTCAGTGGGCTGTGGAGGCTTTGAGAGCCGAAGGGCTGAATAAACAGCAAGTGATTACAGTTGTTGCAAAGATTGTGGAGGATACTTTCGTCACTCAGAATGAGAGCAGTTCGAAGCAAGGGGAAAACCGGGAGAAAGGCCGCCGTACTAGAAACGATCCTGTTAGCTCTAATCCTCCACTCGAAAGAGATCAGCAAACCAGGCCAGCACCTACCAATCCCTTTGCTGGTGCGTCCAGCAAAAATCCACAAACCTTGAAGTACCAACCCCGAGGTCGGAGGGTCTGCCATGCCCTCTATATGCCTTTGTCCAAAGTTCTCCAAATCCTTGTTGGACAAGGCCATCTCAGACCCCTTGAGCCTCGGCCTCTCCCGAATTCTCTTCCGGTTACGCATGATGCAGCCCAGCACTATGCCTTCCATCAACAAACCGGTCATGGCACTGACAATTGCTCTCGTCTTCGCCACGAAGTGCAAAATCTGATTGGCGACGGGGTCATTGCCGCACCAGGTCCTGCAAAGTCTATCGGCACTTGATCAGTGAACTTGTGGGGGATAATGTGATGTGATCGGGAGATAAACCACCTGCGGGCGGCGCTCAGTTTACTCCAGATGTAGCGTATGGCAAGCACTATTTTGAGCATTTACGAATGCTAGCTTTTGTGCTTCCTGACTTGGGTATTGGGTCAGTTTTGTTGTTTTGTATAGAGTCAGTCTTTTTGTGCTGAGTTAGTCGGGTCTGTCTTGTTGTATCGAGTTAGTCCTGCTGCGTTGGAGTCGGGTGATTTCGGGGGTGTTACCTCAGACATCACTTGCTTGTTTTGTGTTTGTCTCTTCGTTTTCCTTTGAGTCTGTTTCTGCCTTGGAGCCAATTGTGCCAGCGGATTTGAATGAAGCAGCAGTGATTTCCATGCTTTTGTGTTTGTTTTTGCCTTAAAGCCAGTTGTGCCAACAGAGTTGAATGAAATGACAGTGTTTTTCCCCTACTCTTCTGTGCCTTGAAAATCATTGCATTGACCTAAGTTTTTCAAAACCTTTTGAACACTGTGGTGAAAACAAGAGGGAGGAATTCCTCGGGTTTTGTAAAATTTGATCAATTAAGAGAAAGAAAGGCATGCTAAGCCCTTAATGAATGAGATCATGTTTGTTAGTGCGAGTACTGAGAAGGATCCTGGCTTGATCCAGATTGGTTCTACACTGTCTTCAGCGCGAGCGATTTGTCGCTTTCTTAAAAAATTTCAAAAAATGTTTTGCACGATCCTGCGAAGACCTGTGTGGAATCGCTCTTGAGATTGTGCAGCTTAGGATCGCTCTCAACCTTGGGACTCGACTCCTTTCTTTCAAACCTCGAACTCGGACTCAGAATGTTCAACGGTCAAACACAATGTGAAGCTTGTGTGGCCAGATTTGAAGCAGCCCGTGAACTAGGGCAAGGAGGTCAGAAATAATCAAAAGAAAGCTTGCAAAGCCAAATAAGAAGCACCCCTCGAACTAGGGGCAAAAAATGTCAGATGTGCTCGAAGAGTAAAAAATGGGGTCATTGCTCAAGCTAATGAAGATCGGCAAGAATGCCAAATCCCAGAAGGGAAGAAAGAAGAAAGTATTGCTAAAGGATAACCGAGTTCCTATCCACAACACTAGGGGCAAATTCAGCCCCCCATTGGATGGACTCCTGCATCGTCAGCGAACAGCAGCCATTCTCCTGGATTCAGATGACTTTAGGATCTCAAAACCATTTGACATGGACAAAGCTACACTTTTACCCTTAAGAGGCTCGCTGGGCCGAAAACTCGAAAGGGCGACCCAGGCAAAAGTTAGAGCAAGAAAAAGAAGAAAAAGAACAAAAAAAATAAAAATGCAAAGAATGAAAAAAAGAAAAGAAGAAAAATGAAGAAAATGAAAAGAAAAGATGAAAAAGAAAAAAGAAGAAAAGAATTGAAAAGAAAAGAAGAACAAAGCTCGCAAGGTTGAAAACCCAAAAAGGGTGGCCTTGGCAAAAGTTAGAGCGCAAAAGGAGAGGTTAATACTCGAGTGTACCTTAACCCCGGAACTACACAAGGCTTGATTCACATGTTTGGGATACGTAGGCAACTTCATTCTGAAGTCCAGCCGTAAAACACTTCAAATTCGACTGCATCCATGTGATGGTTCTGGTCTTTGTCTTCTCTGTATCCGAGAATTTGGTTGTAATTGTCACTGTGAGGACTGGTTGCCATGTGCTACGGCACTATTCAGACTAGGGGCAACTTTCCGTTGCCGTGCAGTGCTGCGGTGCTATTCAGACTAGGGCAACTTTCAGTTGCCATGCAGTGCCGTTCAGACAAGGGGCAATTTTTTCATTATTTTGGATCTGAGGTTGTGCATCTCAAGAGTAAATTCTGCGCTCGTTGAGCAGTGGCCATTTGTAAAAACAGTTTTCAAAATTTTTAATGAAGTTGACTAATTTTCTCGAAAATTACTCCATTTTTCCAAAACTGGACCATTTCTGGGACCCAAAAAAGGAAATTTTTCAGTGCTCATAACCTGACTTGCATGATTTCAAATCAGAAAATCGAACAAGCATGTTCATCTAACTCTCATTTTGGTCAAAATTGTTTTAGTAGAAAGCCAAAAACAAAAAAATGGTCAAAATGATGAACTAGGGGCACAGTTGAGCCAGGTTTTCTGTCTTTTCCCCATTGCCAACATACTCGCCAAGAAGGGCACTCATACCTGCCGGAAAAGGGTACCACTGAAGCTAACCGCAAAAGGGCAAAAAGCTCTCACATCCTCTAAGCAGCGAGGTATCGAGCCAAGTGCGAAGCACAAACTGGAATGGATCAAGATATTCCACTTCCTCATCTGGATAGATCGGATCACGTCCAAACTCCCCAGCAGAGCATCGTCAACCGATGTCAGCTGCAGATTTACTACACACCCAGTTGTAACGCAACCCCTCTATGGGAGAAATTCACTGTTGTGAACAAGAACAAGAATATGGTAGAATACCAGGGGCAAGAGCCCACAACTTCCTGCTTATCCATCAACCACCCAGGGGAGGGATAAAAAATGAGAGATTGAAGAATAAAGAGATGTGCGCTGAGAGAAAAAGTGAGGAAAAGGGCTTTTTCAAAAAAACAGAGCTTGAGGGCCGAGTGATGTGAGAATCACAAGTGAGAAAGGGTGGGAAAACAATACCCGGAGAAACTGGCTCCTCGTGCACCGAGAGGTCTCTTGCCTTTATAACATAGCTGAGTGTTGTGTTTGTGTGTTTTTGTTTGTTTCGATTCTTGTTTTGAGTCGTTTGAATATCAATAGATGTGTTTAGGTTGTTTTACCTTGTTTTTCCTTTGTTGAGTTGTGTTTAGGTTGTTTTACCTTGTTTTTCCTTTGTTGAGTTGTGTTTAGGTTGTTCTACCTTTTGTTTTTCGTTGTTGAGTCGTTTTGGCTGCGGTCAGTTGTAGGCTCAATACCCAGTTGAGAACCCTTTCCTCATCTCACTTTCAAAAAATCATTTTGTGCTTAGAGTGCCGTGTCATTTTCCACGTTTGTACAAAACAGAATTTGTTCTTTCATAAAATCGCAGGGTTCAACCCAGGTCATATGAGAACAGTAAAAACCAGGACCCACCTGAAGCTATGAAAGTTCCGAGCTACAAAGCAAAAGAAAAGAGGGAAAATTTGGAGCGTCTGAGCTTGTTTAACTTTTGCAAGTTCTGTCACTACATCCCAAATGTTCGGAATGAGTTGTGTACCGAATAAATCGAGTACTGTGTTATGAGCTGTGTGTTTAGAATGAGCAGTGTGCTGTTACAAGCCATGTGTTCAAAATGACCAGAATACTGTGTTATGAGCTGTATGTTCAAAAGAAACAGAGTATAGTGTTATGGGCTATGTGTTCAGAATGAGCAGTGTGCTGTATGAGCTGTGTGTTCAAAGTGAACAGAATACTGTGTTGATTATTTCAAAGCCAGAATGGCAATCAGATGTGCTCTTCTTGAGTACCATTCCCTGTCGGAGGCATCTTGGCTGTGTTTGCAATGAGTTCCTAGGGAAAGTTATGAATATGATCAGGACGAAAAATGGCATTTGTGGTTTCTGAATGCAGATGTTGCTCCTTGTCAGCATTTCAGAACCTTTATACTGTGAGTTGAAGGTAAGTATTCGAAGAATACAAGAAGAGATCCCCGTCAGAGTAAAGCAGTTTATCGCCACTCACTCCATGAGGTGCTTTCTAAAGTGCCGCTTTGTTTGTTTATTGCATTCCCTAAACATCATGCTCTACATTGCTTGTAACATGTACTGTATCATCGCACTTATTGCGTTTATTTGCATCTTGTGTTATCTTGTATCATTTATCCTTTTATGTCGAGTTGCGTTTAGGATCGTTGTCCTCTAGGACTTTCTCAGGTTGCGCCGAGCACGCACCTGATAGTTTGTTTCAGACCTCTTCTCAGGATTTCAGCGTGGTTAGAGTGTTCCATTCCTTACACGATTTCAGCGTGTTTGGAATTTATCTCAGGACGCCTGATGCGCTGGCCTGGGCGGGTTTTATCTCAGGTTGCGTTGTAGACGCGCTGAGCGGGTTGTGTTAGACCTCCTCTCACGATTTCAGCGTGGTTTGAGTATCCCGTTCCTCACACGATTTCAGCGTGTTTGGAATTTATCTTAGGTTGCGTTGTAGACGCGCTGGGCGGGTTGTTGGACCTCCTCTCACGATTTCAGCTTGGTTTGAGTGTCCCGTTCCTTGCGCGATTTCAGCATGTTTGGAATTTATCTCAGGACGCATTGCGCGGGCCTGGGTGAGTTTTATCTCAGGTTGCGTTGTAGACGCGCTGGGCGGGTTGTTGGACCTCCTCTCACGATTTCAGTGTGGTTTGAGTGTCCCGTTCCTTATACAATTTCAGAGTGTTTGGAATTTATCTCAGGACGCATGATGCGCGGGCTTGGGCGGGTTTTATCTCAGGTTGCGTTGTAGACGCGCTGGGCGGGTTGTTGGACCTCCTCTCACGATTTCAGCGTGGTTTGAGTGTCCCGTTCCTTACGCGATTTCAGCGTGTTTGGAATTTATCTCAGGATGCCTGATGTGCAGGCCTGGACGGGTTTTATCTCAAGTTACGTTGTAGACGCGCTGGGCGGGTTATTGGACCTCCTCTTACGATTTCAGCGTGGTTTGAGTGTCCCATGCCTTACGCGATTTCATCGTGTTTGAAATTTATCTCAGGATGCCTGATGTGCGGGCCTGGGCAGGTTTTATCTCAGGTTGCGTTGTAGACGCGCTGGGCGGTTAGTTTTGGACCTCCTCTCACGATTTCAGCATGGTTTGAGTGTCCATTTCCTCACGCGATTTCAGCGTGTTTGGAATTTGACTTAGGTTGCGCCCTATGCGCGCCTGATTGTTTGTTTTTCCTCATCTCATGATTCCAGCATGGTTGGAGTATTTTCCTCTTTGCATTCACCATTGCATTTTGCATGCATTGCATCGTGCTAGCTTGCGCACCTTACCTGCACTCATTAGTGCATTGTTCGCGCTTTCTTGCGCACCTTACCTGCACTTGTTAGTGCATTGAATTGTTTGTGCTTTCGTGCGCATCTTACATGCACTTGTTAATGCATTGCTCGCGCTTTCTTACGCACCTCACATGCACTTGTTAGTGCATAGCATCACACTGTCTTGTGCACTCTCCGGTCTGGGAGACCTTAAATCCTGCATCTTTATTCGCATTGTCTTGTGCACTCTCCGGTCTAGGAGACCTTAAATCCTCTAAAGGTGCAATTCCTTTGGTGTTTGTCGTGCCCGAACGACTTTCGGTGGTCTGGTGTAGCCACTTGCTTATGTTTGCGGTGAGTTCCTAGGAGACCAACTGAGACAATGGAAACTAGAGTTTGAATGACTCATGCCTAGAACGCAAAGGTTCGGGATTTCCGAGACTAAAGTCTGGTTTAAATACCCAGGGGTATATCCTCAGCTTGAAATCTGTATGGCAGACCCATAGATTAAGATAACACGTGTATGCACCTCAATTCTGGATACTGAACCAACCTAGTCTGTCACCCTGTTGGAGAATAGGGAAAGCTGCGACCACAGTCAAGGGGAAAAGTAGTACCTGCGGTTCAATTGAGAAGAAGGGGAAGGTCCCCAACAGCATGAGGCACGATATTGTATGTACGGTTCATTTGAAGCTGGTGTGACCAGACGAACCGGAGGGTATTGTATTCTTCGTGTGAGACGTGATGAGAATTGTATAATTCTCTTACATCCTTTCTGCATGAAATGCAGTTTGATTTGCATTTTTCTAAAATTGTTACATTTATTGTGTATATTTGCTTCATTACAGCTTTCTTTGCATGATCATAAGTTATGCCCGGCATTGTGCGTGTCCATTGCATTTTGCCCCTGCCTGCGGGCACATCTCTTTGATTATCTCGTCTGTTTGTCTAAGTCTTCGGCCTTGTCAAAAATGGGCCGTCTCTAGTCTTTGACATTCACTCCCGTCACTTATGACTTTTGAGTTCTGTCAAAGAGGGACAACTGTAGACACCCATTTTTGACCGACCTTAAGACTAAGACGTCATCGATTGAGCGCTCAGTGATTACACATGTTGTGCTCGTTTCGAGGTTTTAGAGTTCTTGGCTGAGAGCCTTGCCTCCGGACCTCGGGACCCTTTGTGCTTTGACTCGGTCTGTGGACTAGGTCTTGTTTTCTCTTCCTAGAGAGAGGGAGAGGTCCTGTAAACCATCTCTCAGTGGTCGTAGACTACTTCTCGTGGTCGTAGGCCACTGTTCCCACTTGGAGACTAGTTTTCGATTTTCGAAGCCGTCGGCCGCGCGCCTCAATTTGGGACCGCTTAACATTCTCCGCTTGGCACGATTTTTGGCACACACCTTGTTTCCTCTGTCTAGAGGGACACTGCGGCCCGGGAGACCACCTTCGTGGTCGCACGCCACTTTCGATGCTTAATAGTCAGTTTTCGGGGCACGCGGCTGCGCGTTTTGGCCCCCGAACCCTCGTTTTGCATCCGTCTTGGTTCATTTTTGGCATGGACCCTATTTTCATTGTTTGGAAGGTGGTACAAGGGTGGGAGACCACCTTTTCTCCTTGGAGACCACCTTTCTCTTCGCCGGCTGTAGACGTCCCCGAACGCCCCGGGAGGGTTAGCTCCCGTTCTGTTCATTTGGGGTCACTACAACTCGGACTCTTGAATGTCACGGTTCCTAATCTGAACCAAAGAGTCCAAATCCGGCAAATCATTTTGAGAAACTGATTTTTGAAAAAGTAGTGCCAAACATGGAATGCTTTGCCAGATACAGAGTCGCCACCTAAATATTTTATTTTGGGAAATTTAGGAAACCCTGACTCGGTGCCAAAAGGCCACGTGTCCGTCATCACCAAAGTTGCCTCGGCTCGGGAACTTGGGTACGATTGGGGAAGGTCACTTCGTGAGCACCCCCGCTCGCCCGGTCATAGACCGGCCTCTACTAACCATGATATCAATTTCTGAAAACATTGTGAGTTCTTATTCCGGTTATTAGCCTAGGTTACTATGTGATGCTCACAGCATACAAGTATAGACTAGATCGCCTGAATTGGAACAAAAACATTTCATGTTCGCTTTTTGAAAATGGTTTGCTACCCGCAGGTAGGCTTGAAACATTTGATGATTTATTCCAATCCAGATAACCCAACCTTCACCCACAGGCATTCAGGCAGCTATATCAGATAAGCACATAGCCTTATGGTAAACATGCTATTCATGGCAGCACTCACACGCATGCAAGGATGCTAAAGCATAAAGTTTACCGAGTACTCCAAGCCAAAATAGAAACTACATTAGAAATCATGCATGATCCTAAGTATATAGAAATGCCTAATGCAACACATGCAAAATGCAACTATAGCAGGCTCGGCTATTCTAAGATGGTATATGAAATGCTACAACTACCATGTATTCAATTTGGAATTGAAAGTACGATGCAGTTAGTATGGTGCGCCGAGCCCGGTGCATGCAATACAGATGAATGAATGCAAACATGTTGTCATACCGTATGCTAATTTAAATATGCCCTAATCTAACCATCGTAAGCGGATAAATAAAAGGGAGAAAGACGTGGGGTTAGAAGACATACATCACACTCACCCACACTTATTACAGTTGTGCCCTCGCGTAGAGGGTCCGAATAAATAATACAGTCCAAATATTACAGTCCCGAATAAAAGAATATTACAGTCCAAAATATTACAAAATTCTAATTAATTAAAGAATTAACTAAGAAAGCAAATAAAACTGGCGTGCAAGCCAGGGACTGCCTTGCTTCTGATGGATGATGCATGTCCGGATTGTCTTGCGCGGAAATCCACCGGAATGCCCCAATTAGCCTCTGTTTACACCTGTTCTTGAAATGCGTGCCAAGCCTCGAAAAGTTGCTGATTCTTCGTTTCGCTGCAACAGAGAGCAGGAAAGGGGCATAGCAATGTATTTGCACAGATATATGCATGTCTCGATCCTCGTGCCACCAATCACGCATACCGAGGCATGATAGCCGAGGAGCCGAAATGCACAACTCAATATAGGATGAATGCACATGAAACTACAGCTAAAACCTAACTCCATCATGGATAATCCGGAGTGTCGGTGACTGGGGAATTGAGACACATTCCGTCACTCGGAGTACGAAATGTACCTCGTTTCCCGTGCCCGGGCTAACTCCTATTCCGAACACGATGCGATATGCATGACATGCATGAAATGCAACTAATATACAATCCTAACATACACAATGCTGTGGAAGTGAGATGCCTCGAAATGCGTGCACACGGGCACGCAAACCGAGAAAACGACAGAGTGCAATGAAAATGAGATGCCTCGAAATGCGTGCACACAGGCACGCAAACCAAGATGATGACAGAATGCAATGAAACTGAGATGCCTCGAAATGTATGCACACGGGCACGCAAACCGAGAAAACGACAGAGTGCAATGAAAATGAGATGCCTCGAAATGCGTGCACACAGGCACGCAAACCAAGATGATGACAGAATGCAATGAAACTGAGATGCCTCGAAATGCGTGCACACGTGCACGCAAACCGAGGCGATGGCAAAATGTTATGAAAATGAGATGCCTCGAAGTGCGTGCACACGGGCACGCAAACCGAGGCGATGATAGAAATAATGCGAATGACATGAAAATGAGATGCCTCGAAGTGCATGCACACGGGCACGCAAACCGAGGCGATGACAGAATGCAATGAAAATGACATGAAAATGAGATGCCTCGAAGTGCGTGCACACGGGCACGCAAACCGAGGCGATGACAGAATGCAATGAAAATGAGATGCCTCGAAGTGCGTGCACACGGGCACGCAAACCGAGGCGATGGCATATGCAACGCAAGTGACTAAAATGGCACGGGAAAGGTAACATAGACTTATACTAACATGAGAGGGCCTCAGCCACACTCACATAAGAAGCTGGTTGATGAAAATGAAGTGCCTCGAAATGCGTGCACGCGGGCACGCAAACCGAGGCGATGATAAAATGAGATGAAATGACATAAAAATGACAAATGGGCTTATACCAACATGAGTGAGCCTCAGCCACACTCACATAGGATGCCGGCGGATAAAAATGAGGTGCCTCGAAATGCGTGCACACGGGCACGCAAACCGAGGCGATGACAGAATGTGATGAAATGACATGGAAATGAGATGCCTCGAAGTGTGTGCACACGGGCACGCAAACCGAGGCGATGACAGAATGTGATGAAATGACATGGAAATGAGATGTGGGCTTATACCAACATGAGTGAGCCTCAGCCACACTCACATAGGATGCCGGCGGGTAAAAATGAAGTGCCTCGAAATGCGTGCACACGGGCACGCAAACCGAGGCAATGGCAAAATGTAATGTAATGACATGAAAATGATATGCAATCATTCTAATGGAATTTCAGCAATAAAATATGGGGGAAAACAGTCCCGAAATAAGGCGAAATGACATGAAATGCAAGGAATTGTCCCGAAATGTGACTTTAGGCGCCCGAAATGGCCTATGGCTATGCCAAACATGCACAATATGGACATGCAATGCAAAGACAGAAGCTAGACAGTCCCAAAAAATGCACTTTCACAGTTATAAACATGGCCAAACAGCAAGCATAGGTATGGCAAAAATGGCATGCAAGAATAGGGGCCAAAAGAGGGGTAATGAAGCAAGTGATATAAGAAAAACCCAAACTGAAAAATTTCCTTCTGAAACATTGAAGAGTGACCAAAAATATGAATATTTACAGTATATGGAAGCCTCAAAATCAGTATACAAACATGCTAAAAATGTGATGCAAAATGAGGCTCAAAAGGTGCTATAACATGAAGTATACAAAATAATCACCAAACAGAAAAAAGTGTTAATGAAACATGAAGTATAGGCCAAAAAAAGGCCACTTTCACTTCGGACCAAGGTCCAAAAACAGAAGCAAAGGGGGCTGCCAATTTATGCAAAAATGGGGCCAAATAAGGGATATAACTACAAGTGACACATGGAGGCACCAAACAATGTTGAGCCCTTCTCCAATGTTGAAGAGGGGCTCAAAATAAGCCTAATATCAGTTTACAACATGCTCGAAAACAAATTTCTCATGGGCCAAAAATAGCATGCAAGATTGTGACATACAAGAGGATCAATGAAGCAAGTGTGTCATGGAGGGCTCAAACAGGATTGAGCCCTTAATGAAAAGTGAAGATGAGCTCAAAAGAGGGCCCTTTTCAGTTAGGGCCGGAGCTTGAAACAAAAATCAAGTGGGGCTTACAAATAGATCAAGAAAAAGGGTCAAAAGGGTAAAAGTATTACTTACCCTTGAAGACTCAAACTTTTGTTGCTTCTTGGATGAATTTGCAGCTTCTTTAGCCTTTGAGAAACCTTCCCTGTTGCTGGAAATGAGATGGTGGTGGTAGAGCTTGGTGGTGTAGAAGGAATAATGGTTAGGGACTTAGGGTTTTTTGAAGAATTGAGAAGGATGAAGATGGAGTTCTATATGGAAGCTTGAAGATGAAGTTTTCTAACCCCAACAAAGGAGGCTACCAGCTGGTTATAAGGGTTCAAAAGGGGGTGTAAAGGTGGGGGAAAAGGAGAATAATATTCCCCCACGAAATATCCCCCAGATAAAGATCTTTTCTGGGGGATATTGTCCCACAGCTGTAAAGTGCACAGTGCAAGGAACACGGCCGGCCTATTACTTTTGTTGCAGGTGGCCGGCCGGCCACACCCCCTAGCCGGCCGGCTAGGGGTCAAAAGGTTCAATCATATTTTCTGGCCGGCCACCAACTGGTGGGGTACTCCTATGTGTGTACAACACAACCATGTGGTTAAAATTCCAAGAAAGTGGGTCCAAGGGGTTAAACATTAGCTCGGAAAGAGGGGTTCAAAAGGGTCAATTTGAATTACTGGCCGGCCATGAACTTTTAGGGTCCTCTCATGTGTGGACATCACAAATATGTGGTTCAAAGTTCAAGAAAAAGGGTCCAATGGGTTCAACATTAGCCCGGAAAGAGGGGTTCAAAAGGGTCAAGTTGAATTACTGGCCGGCCATGAACTTTTAGGGGCCTCTCATGTGTGTACATCACAAATATGTGGTTCAAAGTTTGAGAAAATGGGCCCAAGGTATTCAACATTAGCCCGGAAGTGCGAAAAACGGGCGCCGAAGGGCTTCGGAGGATGTATAACTGGTTGCTGCAACAATTGCTGGCCTCCCACCCTTCAGTGACCTTCCCTGGTGATAAAACAGAGGTACCTGCCAAAAATGAACGAAAACCGTTGCAAAACGAATGCTCGGGGACCAAAACACGCAGTTCGGGGTCCCGAAAATGGGCTGTCAAGCACTGAAAGTGGCATTCGGCCACGAAGTGGGTTTCTCAGACCCCAGTGTCCCTCAAAAGGGATGAAATAAGATGTATGCCAAAAATCAGAGCAATAGGAGATGGTTAAGTGGTCCCGAACCGAGGCACACGGCCTGACGGCTCTGAAAACCGGGAACCGGACTCCGAAATGGGCAAAATGGCCCATGGCCACAAAATGTAGCCTACAGCCACTGAGAGATGGTCTACAGGACCTCTCCCTCCCCTCAGGAAAAGAAACAAAGAAAACCGAGTCTGGTTCGCAAACCGAGACAAAGCACAGAAGAGGGTTCGGAAGTCCGGAGGCAGGGCTCACGGCCGCGACTCTAAAACTTTTGAACGAGCACATTATGCAACATCACCAAGCGCTCAATCAGTGACGTCTGAGTCTTAAGGTCGGTCAAAAATGGGGTGTCTACACCGGCCAATTTTCTTGACAGGAAGCTGGTCTCCTTGGTTTTTGGGGCACATTTACTGGTCTCCCACCATACCACTTACTTGCATTTCATGCGAAGACCACCCTGGGAGGCTGCCGACCACTTGAACCTTTTGACCCTGGTCGGCCGACCAGGGCAAGTGGTCGACCGACCACTTGAACTAGTTGACCAGCTCCCATTAGTTCTGTCTCAGTGAGTTAATTCCAGTTGTGCCAGCTGGGGGGCACAGAATGCATCCTCCATACACAATGTTTGCCCTTGGTTTTAAGCTTCTAGGAGAAGCTTTAGTCCCTCTTGTCTATAAAGGAAGGGCTCCCCTTTGTTGTAGAGGGTTCAAAAAAAAAAAAAAAAATTGTCTAAGGCATACAAGACTTCTCCCTCTATATCTCTACATCCAAGCTCAAAAAGTGCATCGTTCTTGCACCTTTGCATACCATCTCCCAACCTAACCCCTCCACCATCACTCTAAGCATCTTGGAGGCCATTTTCAGAGGTTGAGAGGCTGTCTTTGTGGTCCAGAGGTTGCTGGTCCTTTTGTGCTACAAGGGTAACACACTTTATCCCTTTTAAGGCTTTATTTTGCTTCATCTTTTATCTATACTTTCAAGCATATTTGAGCTTTGGTGTAAACTGAAAAAAGTCTTATTTTGAGGCCCTTAACATGTTTGTTTAAGATTATTTTTCTGTTGGGGGTCATCTACCCCCTTGAATGCTTCATTTTATCTTGTTTTGAGCCATGCCTTAGAGCATTTGTGTTGGCCTTTGTTTGGCCTTTTAGCCACTGAAATCTAGTGGATTTTCAGTGGCTAGCATGCTATTTTGAGTGCCAAAATCAGGGAGGGGTGACCCTCTCTCTCCTTGTTTTGTTTTCTAGCATTTTTGGCCTTACAAAGGCACCCTTATTTGCATACTTCCAAGCCATGTTTCAGGCCATTTTTGATGAGTTTTAGGACCTACATAGGCTCTGTCCAGAGCTTGTTTTTCCATATTAGATGTCCATCTTGCATGTGTAGAATAACCCTCTTCATAGCATATCAAAGGAGCATCTCATTCGTGCATGCATTAACCATGTTTCAGTGGGTTTTGGGGCTTTATTTGGCATGTCATACCTCTGAATTTTGCTGGTTTAGTGGTCTCTTGATTACCTCACATGCTTGTAGTGCAAATCCTCTTTACTAGCTTACATTGCATGCTATTTTGGCCTTTGATTCTAGCACTTTTTGGCCATGCATTAAACTGATTTTGTGCATGTTTTGGACTTCCTTAGCTCTGTTTTTGGGCCTCATGGTCGAATGATGTTTGCTATGCATGGTTGTAGTTCAATACCCTTGCCTAGCTTTGAGTTTTGAAGCCTATTGCATGCGTATTTTGAGGTGTTTCCATGTTTTGGCATCATTGTGAATCATATTTCAAAGCTTATATGTATGCCATATTCCCATGTTTTCCACTCTTTAAATGTGTTTGAGAGTTATGCATGAATACCTCATTTTTGGACCACTGTATGAGATTCATTTCCATGCTTTGTGAGCCATCATTTTAGTCCATATTTGCTACTATTTTGGCCTGCATAGGGACTGTTTGGGGCTGGTTTGGCCATTTGAGTATTGCTTTGCATGCCTATAGTGTAATCCACTTCACTAGTTTCGGTATTTGGGCCATCTAACATGCATTGTGTGAGGTGTTTAGATGATTCGGGACCATCTTGCATGTCATTTCAAAGCTGCAAAATATGTGATTGTATGCCATATTTCATGCTTACCATGCTTTGGTGGAGTTGCGCTCTGTGCCTTAGGTTTGGTCCCTTGCATTTGTGCATGTTTGCATGTGTGTTGTTGCTTCATTTTCATCATGTTTGGCCACCGATTTGGGTGTAGCCGAGGCCCATCCATCTTGGTTTAAGTCCATCTTGCATTGTGTATGCCATATAATCCATGTTGTTGCATGTTCGATCATTGCATTAAGTATGCCTCGTTCATAACATTGCATATGTTAGTGCATTATGTATGCATGCCATATAATCCGTGTGCATTGAGTATGCCATTGATTAGTTCATAGCATTGTGTATGCCATTCGCATGCTTGCATGTCATCCTTTGTATTTTTACATCACTTAGTCGCATTACATTTAGGATTGCATACTAGAGTTTCATTTTGTACATGCCATGCCATTCTATTTGTTGCATTGTGTTTGGAGTAGGGTTTAGTCCAAACACGAGAAATGAGGAATGTTTCATACTCCAAGTGATCAAACGTGCCCCGATTCCCGGTCACCGACACTCTTGACCATCCATGATGGAGTTGTTGGTTTTAGTTGTTTATATGTGCATTCATGTTCTATTGAGTCGTGCAATCCGACTCCTCAGCCATCATGCATTGAGATGCGTGATTGGTGGCACGAGGATCGAGGACTACACTCCCTGGAGCTTGTGCAATGATGGGGAGAGTGGTCATGCATACATATGTTGAAAATACTTTGCCATGCCCCTTTCTCGCTCTCTGTTGCAGCAAACCGAAAACCAGTAGCAAAAACTAGTCAGTAGCCTTCTGGAGCTTTGTACAGTGTTCTGGGACCAGTTGCAAACAGAGGTAAATCGGGGCATCGCGATGGATTTCCTGACAAGACGACTTGAGAATGCATGCATCCCTATCATTCGGAACAGAGCTGAGGCAGTCCATTTTGTTTAGTTTGCATGCTAGTTTCCTTACTTAGTTAATTCGTTAATTAATTAATGTTGTGTAATGATTAGTTTAATTAGCTTAGATTAGCTAGTTTATTCTGTACTATTCATTCGAACCCTCCGAGGAGGGCAATGTTGTAATAAGCATGCGTGTGTGTGTGATGCATGCCTTCCAACCCCACGTCTTTCTCCCTTTTATTTACCAGCTTATGATGGTTAGTTTAGAGCATGTTTCAATTAGCATACTTATGCTCGCATGTTTGCATCCATTTATCAGTCTTGCATGCACCGGGCTCGGCGCATCATACTAACTGCATTGTATTTCAATTCCGAGTTGAATGTGTGTATCAGTTGTTGCATTTCATATGCCATTTTAGAATAGTCGAGCCTATCTTAGTTGCATTTTTACATGTATTGCATTAGGTATTTCAGTATAGTTAGGATTCATACATGATTTCTAATTAGCTTCTTTCTTTGGCTTGGAGTACTCGGTAAGTATTTATGCTTTAGCATCCTTGCATACATGTGAGTGACTGCCATGATAGCATGCTTACCATGAGGCTATTTGCTTATGTGATATAACTGCCTGAATGTCTGTGGGTGAAGGTTGGGTTATTTGAATTGGAACAATTCACCAATTGAGAGTTTTAAGCCCACTTGAGAGTGGCAAAATCATGTTTTCTTAAGCCCACTTGAGGGTGGCAAATCCACGTCTTAGCCTACTTGCGAGTAGCACCATCAAACCATCTTTCAAATAAACAAACATGAAATGTTTTGTTCCAATTCAAACGATCTAGTCTATACTTGTATGTTGTGTGCATCACATAGTAATTCTAGGCTAATAACTGGAATAAGAGCACATAATGTTTTCAAAACTCGATATCATGGTTAGTAGAGGCCGATCTTTGATTGGGCGAGCAGGGGTGCTCACGAAGTGACATTCTCCAATCGTACCCAAGTTCCCGAGCCGAGGCAACTTTGGTGATAACGGACATGTGGCCTTAGGCACGAGTCAGGGTTTCCTAAATTCCCCCAAAATAAAATATTTAGGTGGCGACTCTATATCTGGCAAAGCAGTCCATGTTTGGCACTACTTTCTAAAAACTAGTTTTTCAAAACGATTTGTCGGATTTGGACTCTTTGATGATTCATCGGTCTTGCATTGCACTTTGTGAGATCAGATTCAGAACCGTGACATTGAGTTCGAGCTGTAGTAAGCCCAATGAACAAAACGGGATTCCCTCCTGGGACGTTCGGGGATGTCTACAGTGTTTAATGCTAAACTTCTCTATACGTGATTAACGTATAAAGCTTGTGTCAAAGATGTACTTTAAACGACCCTAAATGTTCATGACTTAAATTAATGTTTCCTACAACAATTTCGTATGTTTTTCATTCAAGGTATCATGTTTACATATTTAATGTTTAAGAAAATAGCAAGAAGCAAAAGGAAACTAAGTTAGGGCAGGAAATGGCATGAAACGGTTAAAAGAAAATAAACAGCCTTCACATAAAAAAAAAAACATGGATGATCCTTCAACAAATCTTTGTTGTATGCACAATCTAGAGCTCATTTCATGCATTAATCACAAGATTGGACTCAAATCAAACAAATATGAAGAGATTTCTTGAATTTAGTTCAATCCATTACACAACCTAAAATCCTAGCTCAAAATTCCCAATTTCTTCTTCATTTCAAACAAAAGATGAACTATATGCAAAGATTATAAGTAGATTATCATACCTTAGTTCAAATCTAGGGTTTGCCCCTTGAATCTCTTGTAAAATCCTAGCTTCTCCTCTTCCTCTCTCTCTCTAACTCACTCTCTAGCAAGTCTCTCAACAAAATAAAGAACCCAAGAAGCTAGAGATATATAATTTAGGCTAATTAAAACATTACGAATCGTAATTTTTCAAAATTTCACCGTAAGCTCTATAAATCATGCTAATCACAAATATGAAGTCAGTTTTGGCTTATCGCACATCTAAGGCTTTCAATTTTCTGTTCAAAGTTCCAATTGCAACAAATATTCCTACATTCAACAAATATTATTCCAAATTCACATAATTCATATACTTAAACTTGCAAATTCATATCAAACACATAATTACATGCATAATTAAGCGTAATACGAGTTCGGTTATCACAGTCTTCCCTCCTTTAGGAAGTTTGGTTCTCCAAACTTATTTACCTTGCGTCAAATACAAAGTAGACATTCAGTCTCATATCATTCTCATTTTTCCAAGTGGTTTCTCCCCCATTCAACTTTGCTACAGAAGTTCAACTTAAATCTCAATCGTTTAACGGTTCACAGTTCAATGATCCATCACAATCATCCAATGTTGTTCAGAAGTCTTCAAAAATGGAATGCAAATTCGTAGATCAATCCCTTGGTAACAGATGCAATGTTGAAGTAGTCAATCACATAATGTTCATAATTCATATATCCCAATATCCCATAGAATCAATTGTATAGTGCGGTAGTACTAAAGCAGTCATTAGTAAAATGTATTAAGTCCATATACTCCCACGTAGTTGAGGTTTTTGATCCCAAATAGTGTTCACTTTCAATATAATCCATTGTTAACAATTCCCCCGCATCAGATTTAAGTTACGGTGACCTGGATACAACCATTCTCTAAAACCATCAAACCCATGGTATTAAGATATGTTCCCAATCAATCGGAGGTGTGGGTTTATATATTGTTCATATCAGATAGTCTACTATTGGCAGTCCGAATAAAGTCTTCAAAATAGGTTTAAGTTATCGGTTTATCATTTCCCTTAGTAGACATAACCTAGTCATTCATTTATAAACAATTCATAGTTCCCTTGTAACGTAATTAGATCAAATGTAGTTATATCCCATCATTCTCAAACAAATTTTTGTCCCAAAGGTCATTATCAAATCATCTAGATAAACGAATCGGTAATCTCACAATTTGTTTTAAGTTCATCAGTTCTCACAATTATATCATAGTCATATCGTGATGGTTCATATCATCTCAAAGTCATATCAATGGGTATCATATCGTATTCAATATAATAGTTCTCAAATAAGTCCACATGTAGGCGTGCAGGTTCACAATTAAGTATAGCATAGAGTTCACTATCCGAGATATTCAACCAAGTCGCATAATCATCATAGAATTATAGTTTCGATAGTCTAGTCAATAGGAATAAGTAACATAACAATCATTCCGAGCAAAGGTATATATATCAGTCCAAAATTAAGTAACACATAGGTAATCATTCACATCAATAAAGGTACCTTGATTAGTATTCACTCTTGTAGTAACAAGTCTCATCATTGGCACTAATCCAGTTGAGCTAGCGGTAGGTCTATTCATTGTCTGTCTAGCCTAAGGACAATTTCCCACTGTATGGCCCATCTTACCACACCTATAACAAGCTCCATAAATTCAATAACAGAATCCCCGGTGCTTTTTCCCACATTCAAAACAAATCGGTGTTGAACCATTCCTTTGGGCGAGTTCATCCTGGCTTGACGTTCCTGACATCAATTTCTTGGTCTTTAAAAATTCCTCGTTCTCATCAGCACTTTGTCTTTTTCCCTTCCATATAGAAGATCGGTTGATATTAACTTCAGACATCAATGCCCGATCTAACAACTCAACGTATTCTGTTAATTTCCGCACATTAGCTTTCTCTTGGATTGAGTTTCGGAGTCCTCCATGGAACAGTGGTGGTTTCATTTTCTTGACCTCTTTTGTCAATACAATAATTCAGTCATTCGCTTGATATTCATGCATAGGTGGTATTGGCATTGGGGTTAGAGGCGGCTGTTGTTGTCGTTGTTGTTGTCATTCTTGTTGTCGTTCCAAACTTTTCGCCATCTCATGTATCATTCTTTCTATTTTGTCTAGTCTTGAGAAGGTTGACTCCTCTAGTTCAACCCCTCTTGTTCTCACTATTTTCTAACAGATACAGAAAGTTACGCATAAAAATAGGCATATTTACACATAAGCACATGCTCTCACATTCAGATTTCACATATCTTGGGTGCATAATTGATCATATCCTTGATAGCTAGTAACATACAGAACACGTACCAAATAAATGCATACGTAACAGATGATTGCATACTTGTCAGATATTGCACACTGAATACTTATTAGATAAATGAACATTTAACAGATGAATGCAATCCTCAAATCCATTCTACAACTCTTATAGCTCAAATGGACACGTGTGTGAGATATAACTTGTCACACCCTAAACCTGCCCCTAAAAGTTTGGGCATGACTACTTCAGAAACGGACACTTAACTCAATGTGCACAAGATATGGGGCCTGAACGGAAGCATTATATATATAAAATATCATATAATAACATACGAAACATCCATTGAGCTATCACTACTATGCCAGGATCACAAACAAAACATAAAGCAAATAAACATATAGTGACATGCATTTGAGACTCTAACTACGTACATATACATATATAGACCTTGGCCTCGAGATTGGGCGTATAACAAAAGCATTGAAAGGTAAAAGCATTATATACACTTCATCTTTAGACAGATAATTAGGGTACGAAATCAAAAGTTTGGCAAAACTCCACAAAATGAGTTGCCTTCATGTAAGTGCCTGGATACCCTGAGGTTGACATAAGAGGAACGGATGACATGGGTTGAGACTGACCTCCCGATGGGGTGCCTACAGAAATAGACATAACATAAAGCGAGCCAAACTCAGTGAATAGTAGTACGTAAACAATTTAATGATTAACTTGAATTACAATGTACATATATAAGAATAGAGGACATATGGTTAACTTTATTTTGTTATTATTTCCATAGTAGCCTTAGGTCTAGTTTTTAAACAGAATGGCATAAAACCCTTACACAGAATGGCATAAAGCCCTTTTCACGAATGTATGAATTCAGGAGGTGGCTCGCACGGATTCTAGAGGTGACTCGCATAGCAGCACTTAGTTCCGTGCAGCACTTTGTTTCATACTAGTTGATCATACAGAATGGCCATAGGCCCAGATGTCACAAATTGGCCATAGGCCTCACGGATGTTACAGAATGGCTATAAGTCTCATAACTTTCACGGAACGGCCATAGGCCTCATAACTTTCACATTGGCTTTAAATTCAGTTCACATATGTATGGACTCAAGAGGTGGCTCGTACGGATTCTAGAGGTGGCTCGCATTGCAGCACTTAGTTCCGTACAGCACTTTGTTCCATACCAGAAATTAATAGGTCTAACAGATCTCATATCATAGCATAATGGAACAGATAAACAGAACAACATAATTTCTCAACGGTTACTAACATACAAAGCAACATGTATAAGGTATTGTATAACGTCATGTTCTCATTCAATATCATGTTCCCGGTACATGGGCTTATATTCACGATTTCTTCTTGTTAACCAACTTCACAGCATTAATAGTTTGTACGCAATTCTTATGCGGAATCACAAGTAATTTACAAATTATAGCACATGACAGATAATCGTTAAATGTAACCGGAATGCAGAGTAGTTCCAGACTTATACCAATGTATCCAGCTCTTTCAATAGTCACACAAGTTTGTACTGATTTCCCATCACCATAAATGCTAACATAATCACTTGCAGGGAACAGAATATTAATAATAATAAGAATTATTAACGGTAAGTAAATGTTCGATTACAGTACTACTACTCACAGTGTTCAGGTGCTTGGTCCGCCCCTGTAGCTGACCCTACACAATTCACGTAATTCAAACATAATTCATCATAGTACAACACTATTCAATTCAATAGTAGTCATCACAACATAATCCAACAAAGTCAACACCACTTAGTTCATTAACACCATTTGCAATTCAACATAATTCAAAATAAACCCTTGAATCTCATTTCAACATTCCAAAACCGAGTTCATATCATCCATGTCAGTCATAGATTATTTCCCCAATTTTCCCTTCACATTAGCATGAATTACAATGTTCATAACGTAGTTCATTCGCAAATTTTTAAACATAATTTTCAAACATTTCTAAATTCCAATTAAACTTGAACACATATAATTCAATACCTCAATTTCATTATTCTACTTTCAATTTGGGCCAAATCATTGGTTATCATCATTAATCAACCTAGGGTTTTAAAGAAAATTGGGGGTTTTCCTCTTTTCTTAGTTAAATCTTTAAATCAACAATTACTATTTATCAATATGCTAAAAACATTCAACATCCTTTGAAAATTGGAGTGGAAACCCCATTTGTAAGTAAACAACAAGCCATTAATGTTTCTAACCCATAATCAACTCAAAATTCCAAAATGTCAACAAAATCCCAAAGTGGCAACAAAATCACTTTGAATCATAAACATTCAAGGCTAAGAGAACCCCCCTACCTCAAGATTGGAAGCAAAGAAGCTAGATCGAAAGCATCCTCTCGAAAATCTCAAAATCTAATCTGTTGGAAAAGTTGATCTTCACTTCTTCTTCATCCTTGATGCATGATCCATGGTGGATTGTTGGTGAGAACGGATGAAATCAAAGGTTTAAGGGTTAGGTTTTTGGACCTAGGAAGAGAGGAAGGAAGAGGGAAGAAGAAAATATAAGAAATGGTACAAAAATCCCGTTTTTACGCTGCTGTGCTCGTGAAACCCGCTCGAGCGTCCTTCTTCATGCTCGAGCGTACCTGCTCCCAACACGGATTCCAAAACTTCAAACAGGTATAACTCTTCCATTCGGACTCCGTTTTAGGTCGTTTTTGTGTCCAAATTGAAGCCCCGGAAATAAGCTTTCCAATGGCTCTAACGTCACATTCAAATTCAAAGTGTGGAAAAAGAAAAGGGCAAATGAGTGACAGATGATCGTAGAATAGCTATCCGGATTATATTCTTTGATCCAATCTTACTTTACCATCATACCACCACCTCAATCAATACCCCAAAATAAGATAAGAACATTCTAAATACACTAATAAGAATGTCAAAAATGAGCCCACGTGCCTCAGAAGTTCAAACTTAACCAGGCGGCCCGCTCGAGCGCCCAACCTTGCGCTCGAGCGCGGAGACCAACAAAGCCATCCGCTCGAGCGACCATTACTACGCTCGAGCAGAAAATCACCACTCCCAGAATTTCAACCCGCCTGCAAAATTACTGGAAACCCCAAAAGTCCGCTCGAGCGCCAACTCCCCCCCGCTCGAGCGGAGGGAAAAATTTCAGATCGTTACAGTAAAGGTCGTCAATTCTAGTTTTAAAGTCATAACTCAACAGATAGTTCTTCAATTCCAATAGATATAGTTGAATTAAAACTCATTAACCCCTACTTCCTTTACGTATTTTTGGGTTATTACATAACTCGTACTCTGATACCACTCTGTCATGACCCGAACCCGCCCCTAAAAGTTTAGGTCATAACCGGCCAGTAACCTGTAGATTACTGAAGGCCTCAAACGATCATACAGAATATTTATGCTAATTGGGCCATAAACGGAAGCGTATAATAAAGAGAAGTCCATTGAGTTGTGCCAATCATGAGCAAAAATTATGAAGATAACCTCATAGCACATTAACACATTTACATACCCAAGAAAAATATATAAGTGCCACAAGAAATTTACACATATTGTTTACAAACCCAAGACTATAATAGCAAAAAAAAAATAAGGTCAAGGTGTGGAGTGAGTCAAAGAGAAAACTCTATCTCGAAGGCATGACTCAATTGGGTCACAAAATGGCTCCTGAAGCTGACTCTAGGGTGTGCTCCATGTTGTTGATCACCTACATGTGCATACACAATAATGGGTGAGCGAAGCTCAATGAGCAGTAATACAGCAAAGCAATGTAAATAAATGATCATAAGGTTCTCAAAATAGCCATAATCATATAACAAGCGGCCTCGGGCCCAATCATATAACAAGTGACCTCGAGCCCAATCATACAACAAGTGGCCTCAGGCCCAATCATACAACAAGCAACATCGGGCCCAATCAAATAACAAACGGCCTCGGGCCCAATCAAATAACAAGCGGCCTTGAGCCCAATTAGATAATAAGTGACCTCGGGTCCAATCAGATAACAAGCGACCTCGGGCCCAATTAGATAACAAGCGGCTCAGGCCCAATCATATAACAAGCGACCTCGAGCCTAATAAGATAACGAGGGGCCTCGGGCCCAATCATATAACAAGCGACCACGAGCCCAATCAGATAACAAACGGCCTCGGGCCCAATCATATAACAAGCAGCCTCGGGCCTAATCAGATAACAAGCGACCTCGGGCCCAATCACATAACAAGTGGCCTTGGGCCTAATCATATAACAAGCAGCCTCGAGTCCAATCAAGTAACAAGCGGCCTCGGGCCCAATCAGATAATAAGCGACCTCGGGCCCAATCACATAACAAGTGGCCTTGGGCCTAATCATATAACAAGCGGCCTTAAGTCCAATCAGGTAACAAGCGGCCTCGGGCCCAATCAAATAACAAACAGCCTCGGGCCTAATTATATAACTAGCAGCCTCGAGCCCAATCATATAACATGCAGCCTCGAGCCCAATCAGATAACAAGTATCCTTGGGCCCATTCAGATAACAAGCGGCCTCGGGCCCCATTCAGATAACAAGTGGCCTCGGGCCCAATCATATAACAAGCGACCTTGAGCCCAATCATATAATAAGCGAAAACAGAACAACCTTAGGTCCACATTGCACATGTCATAAAATATTAATGAAGTTCCTTCATTTCAATCATATGGTACATTTAAGTCTAATTCCAAATCACATTAAAGCTTGTTTCAAATCACATAGTATCAAACATTTATTATCAAACCTTTCATAACTCCAAGTCGTAGCAGAGTACCCGAAGGCCTTATTTAACTTGTTGAATTTACCATACAGAACATTCATGTAGAATGACCTCATTCGAAACACCCATATTAGTGCATAACATAATTTAGATGGCTTTTACAAAACATCACATTGATGGCTCGTTCAAAACGATTACTATCGAAACTATACAGAACAATCATTAAAGATTGACATCATACAAAACGTTAGTAATGAATCATTAGTTCGTACAAAACGTCCAAGACAGATCATAGACAAATAACAATTGCTAAGGGTCAAAGTACATTTTCTCAATTTATCATAATCGTTGCTCAAAAAGAAACTCATTCATTCTTATCAAAACATTCTTTCAGAAACTTGCCATAACATAATTACTCCGAAGATTTCAAGCATATTTATCATTTCAGAAACACTCATCAAGGCACATAATTTATACAAAGCATAAGTTTCACAATTCCAAAGTATTTCATATGAAAATACCGTTACAAAGAAATTACTCACAGTGCTTGTGTCAAAGATGTACTTTAAACGGCCTTAACTGTTCATGACTTAAATTAATGTGTCCTACAACAATTTCATATGTTTTTCTTTGAAATTATAATGTTTACATATTTAAGGTTTAAGGAAATAGCAAGAAGCGAAAGGAAACTTAGTTAGGGTAGAAAATGGCATGAAACGATTAAAAGAAAATAAATAGCCTTCACTTATTTGAGCATATCTATTTGTGTACTTTGAATTTGGAAGTGGGACTGCCACCATTGGAAACTAGACTTCCGGGGCTTGAATTTAGGCTCAAGAATCGTCTAAAACGGAGTCCGAATGTGTGAGATATACCTATCTAAAGTTACCGAGTATAAGCTGAAACAGGGTTGGCCGCACGTGCGCCCAATTTGACTGCTCGTGTGGCGACTGGGCCGGTCGAGCGGTGTGTTAAAAAGAATGCAGTTCCCTATTTTTGTTCATGTTCCACTCATGCAGAACCCGTGGCCGCTCATGCGGTCTAGGCAAAATCAGACAGTCCAAAAGTGACACAAAAATGCAAACTTCCCAAACTCATTATCAACCCCAAATACATAAATTAACCCAAAAACATGATATACTAACATGATTCAAGGTTAATTACATCTCAAACACATCAATCTTGAGTCAATAACAAAATCAAGGTCTCATCTTTTTCATAACTTCATGAATTTCATGATCATGCTCAAACACATAAAAAAACAAAAAATAAAAACATGGATGATCCTTCAACAAATATTTGTTGTATGCACAATCTAGAGCTCATTTCATGCATTAATCACAAGATTGGACTCAAATCAAACAAATATGAAAATATTTCTTGCATTTAGTTCAATCTATTACACAACCTAAAATCCTAACTCAAAATTCCCAATTTCTTCTTCATTTCAAACAAAAGATGAACTATATGCAAAGATTATAAGTAGATTATCATACCTTAGTTCAAATCTAGGGTTTGCCCCTTGAATCTCTTGTAAAATCCTAGCTTCTCCTCTTCCTCTCTCTCTAACTCACTATCTAGCAAGTTTCTCAACAAAATGAAGAACCCAAAAAGCTAGAGATATATAATTTAGGCTAATTAAAACATTACAAATCGTAATTTTTCAAAATTTCACCGTAAGCTCTATAAATCATGCTAATCACAAATATGAAGTCGGTTTTGGCTTGTCGCACCTCTAAGACTTTCAATTTTCAGTTCAAAGTTCCAATTGCAACAGATATATTCAACAGATATTATTCCAAATTCATATAATTCATATACTTAAACTTGTAAATTCATATCAAACACATAATTACATACATAATTAAGCATAATACGGGTTGAGTTATCACATTATAGAAACACAACTATCACCTCATGGATATGATGAATTTTGCTTCAAAAATTATCAGTACAAAGGTCAAGAAAAGTAGTAATTTATGCAATGTTGTCCCATGGAGTAGTTTAAGATAGTGGAGAAGTTGGACTTCATGGAGTCAAAGCCTTTATATTGGGATGCTCAAGTTGTGGAAAGTTTTGGATTTTTTTTTTTTTTTTTTTGGCTCACATCATGTTGAAACATATTTGTTACATTTTGTTTGAAAATGAACACTAGCTTTATTAATTTTTTAATCTTTGGATTGGTGCTATTATATTTTTCAATACTGAATTTTTCCTTATATACCTTATTGTTGTCTAAGAGACTTTGTTCTGATATATTTTGTGAATAAGCTGTGAAGCTTGGCTAGCAGAACTCTATTGAGTTTAAATGCATCAAAAAATTCATTAAAAGTTCAACTAGATGTGTAATTTTTATAAGCCATATAACAAAGTTAAAACCATAGATTTGGTTTATGTGCCATTATTTTCTTTAATAAATACATTATCACAGGCCATTGAAATTTTAAGAAAACATTAAAAATAAAACTTATTTCCAATGATTATATACCCTATAGCCAAACTTAGCCATTTGAAATTACAATTTTTGCTTTTTTTTAAGAATCTAAAAAGTTGATACGTTTGGGAAGATGAGTAACTTTTACTTTTATGTTAGTGAAAAAGTTTACTTTTTGAATTTTTTATGCAATGACAAGCAAACTTTTTGCTATTTGAATCCACCATCATTCCAAATAGTTTCAAAAATATATATATACATATATATTCTGTGTGCGCGTGCCCTATGTAACAGTTTTAAGAACCTGTTTAATTGCAAAAGTACAAGAATTTGATCAGTTCATATAATAAAACAATGCTCATTTAGTCCAACAAGATATGTAATGTGTTTCTAACAAAATGAAAAATATATATAAAGGAATCAACACTAGGATATAGAAGCACTAGTCTTACATATTCTTACATTATTGTTGAAATAAAGAAGAAGAACAAATACAACTGAAATCCGTCAATTAAGCGAGACCTTTTGATCAAGTCCTCTTAATGGCTGGGTTGCTATGCCCATGTCCCATGTTTGTTGTGGGTGGAAGACAGCTTGTGCTTGTGAAGCAATAAAGACCTTGATGAATCATAAACAAAATTAGTGTACTTGTATTTCTTGTGAGAGCTGTGTCAATAAAGTTCCTTGCCTCGTCACGCATTAGCTACTTCCCAATCTCTAGTGCATCGAACTGCAAATATATATCATGATCAAATTTGCGAATTTGCTGAACGATCTGATAATCATAGGAGAAACGTCATATCTAAACACTAGCCAAATTTGTTTATATGTATATAATATTAAAGCTATTTTATGCAAATATATTAACTAAAACAAATTGAAAATAATACATACATTGTAACATTATATAATATACTTTGAGAGTTCAATTATACAAGAGATACAAAGCTGTGGCTTTCTCTTCCCTCTCTCTTGTAATACTTTATTGCAGTTTGATAAATATAATACACTAATGGCTCCAATATAATATAAGAGAGACAAAGGCAGTGGCCTCACCACAAGGAAAATTCAAGCATACCAATAGAAACAAAGAACAGAACAAAAAAGACAAAAAGAAAAACATTGAAACCCCCTTTATGCAAAGATTAATCATTAACATTTTGTCATAACTCAATTTGAACACAAAACAACCTACAAAAAAGCTGAGAAGATTTTCATCTTCTTATAAGCAAATTCCTTTTTCATACAAATTTGTGCCCATAGTGTTTGTCAACAGAAAAATTGAAACTAGACATACAGGAAAATTAGTCCATAGAAAATTCTATCTACAATGAAGTAGATATATTTCCTAAACTTGAAATATAGATACAAACTCTAAACTTGAAATTAAAATGTAAGGCAACTTAATAATAGAGAGAAAAGGTTAATAACATAAAATATTCTTTATGATTTTAACAGCAAAACCACACATATTTAAGTGAAATGGTTCTGAAGTTCAAGAAGAAGAGATCAAATTGTTCAGGTGGGAATTTATTACCTAGGGTAGAGGCCAAGAGGTTGAAAGAGAAGCAATTGATCATCTGAATCACGAAATAGACGTCGAACTCGGTGAAAACAAGAGCTTCAATTCCATGCCTGACGTAAAATCTATCAGATTAAACATCTGTAGTCTTCCTTCCGATCACGTAGCAGATATATATATATATATATATATGCAGTTTGTGCTTTTGTATATATTGGTGTGTGATTTCGGAATGAATAGGAGGCGTTGTGGGATGGCTTCAGATCATCTATACAACGAGAAGAGTGAATTGGAATAGTCTTCTCCGATTGAGAGTTTTAATCACAGTAGGGTTTTTCAAATTATTAAGAATTTTAATTAATGTTTATAACTCTGCTAACTAACAGTGTTAGATTCAAATTCCCTGCAACGTGTAAAAAGCGTGGGACAGAGGTTGGGACACCAAAGTAGTAGCATGTAGTCCGTGATTTGATTTTGGAAATAAGTGTGTTTTAGTAACTTTTAATTTTTTGATCAAAATATGAAGTAAAAAAATTTTATATGTTTAAAATGGCTTTTTAATTTTTTATAAAAAAATGTGTAAAAAATAGAGAGAAAAGTGAATTTTTAATTTTTTGGTATAAGTTATAGGCTTTTTAATTTTTTAAATAATTTTTTTGACTTTTAGACTAAAACTATCACTTCCCAAATGACACCTAAATTAACAAATCCTCAACACATGTAAATGGGTGTTACTTTCTACTCTTTTTATCATATAACACACCTTCACGAATAATTTTAACAACACCATTAGAATGTTCTAACTATGCAAATTGTTATTTTATTTTTTTATTTTAAGAGAATTACTTTATTTCCAACGTCTTAATATCACATGTTTAATTAAACTGGGCATGACAATTTTTTTTTTATTTTATTTTAGAGACTGGTTTCAAATTATTTATTGGGTAAAACACCAATAAATCCCAAATCTTAATTTGTTAAACCATTTGGTCCTGCCTTTTATTTTATAGAATAATAAGTCCTATTTGAATGTTAATTACGTATATACCCATTTATTTAACACGTAATATTTTTTTGATGGAGGGTAAATGTAAGTTTTTACTAATGTTGTAATGACAAAAATACCCAAAAAGCCTACTATAGGCATTTTTATGATTTCCTTCCTTTCTGAACATTAGCAACATTAACTACATCAGCAAACATCAACTACATCATCAACATCAGCAAACGTTATCAAACATCACCAACATCAACTACATATCTTCAACATTATCCATCAAACATTGTGAACATCAAACATCACCAACATCAACTACATCTTCAACATTATTCATCAAACATTATTCTTCAACATTATTCTCCAACATCATTCATCAAACATTATTCTCCCAAAAAAAAAAAAGAAGGAAAAAGGAAGCAATGAAACTGATCTTACAGTAACGAAATACGAAGCGACGAGAAGAAAACCAGAGGGTCCAAAAGCATGCCATGTGAGAGTGCCGAGCAAGAAGGAAGCCCCAATGCCAGGGAAAGAGAGTCTGGAGAGAAGAATCGGAGAACCCACTACAAATATGACAAGATTACTGAGAATTGCCGATTGCCATGTAGGCGGCAAAGATTGGAACGACTCTATCGCTTTCTGAACAAGCCCTAGACCAGTGGGATTGGTGATTGCTTGAGCTCTGATTGCAGGGACTGCCATTTTCGGAGCTCGAGGGAATGGGTTGTGGGTGAAGATTGTTAGGGTTTTGTGGGTTCTGTAGTGAAAAGAGATTTGATGGTTGTTGTTGGTGTTGAGATTGGAGGAGGAATGGGAGTGATTGGGGTGGTGGGCTGAGGATCATCACAGTTGGAAAACTGGCCATTTTGAAGTGAGATGAAACTGGAAGTGAGAGTCATCAAACATCAACAACATCAAACATCACCAACATTATTCATCAAACATCACCAACATCAAACATTACCAACAGATTTGTACTTCCCTCAAATCAGATCGAATAAGATTTGTCGCTGGCGCCTTCTTCCTCCGTCGGCGGTGTCGCCGTCGCTGGTCTGGCTCCCCACGACTATGCCGCCGCCTCCTTGGCTTCTCCTTCTCCTCTGCTGGCGCCGCTTCGTCAAGATCGTTTCTTCGTCCTCAAGTTCAAGTTCCAGATCGGCCTCTCCCATCATCTCCATCTCTTTCTAAATCTCTCTCTTTATATATATATATATATATATATATTTATTTATATATGTTGTAAACAGTTTCCAACAGAGATGACCGGCCAAGGCTTCATCAACATCAACTCCATTAGCAACATCATCCAAACATCAGCAACATCAACTACATTAGCAAACATCACCAAAATGAAATCAATATGGATAAAAATGTAAATTCCATATACAATAAATCAAAAACATATATCATACCAAAAATAAAAAGGACTAAATGGTTTAAGAAAAAAACACTCAGGATTAGATAGAGCAACATTTACCAATATGGAATTTATGAGTAATTTTTCCTTATTTATTTAAGCTAGCTAGGTAACAATATTACGGGATCAAATCAAATACGTCATGTTCATTTGGTTCCATAGATGAGGGAATTGAAATAACAATTTTATGAGCCCTACATAACTCTTGTTTGGTTAATATAAATAGAATGGGACTAGCAGTCCCACGGGACTAAATCTCCCCACATGGTGGGATTAACTTTGCCATGGGAGGAGTGAGATTGCTGATCAAATCCCATGAGATTGGGTATAAAAGGACAATTTTGCTCCCACATTACAAAAACAACAAAGTTAATTTTCATATAATGAGAACTTTTATATAATTTAATAGATTTAATTCCAATCAACTAATGTTACTATACTAGTATATTTATCTTTGTCTCCAATCTAATACTATCACACTAATAATTTCTTCACTCAATTCCACCGTATTCATAATTCCACTCAATCTAATCCACCAAACATGGGCAGAATTTGTTGCTTCGCTGCACTCACCTCAGTTCGTTGGCTACCAACTGCACCAAGATCTTTCTAATTCAATTGTGATGTGCAACTTCGAAATGCTCAAACATGGTTGCCGTGGTTGCAGTTCTACGAAATAAGAATGGAAGATTAACTGATGGGTCCACAAAGAAGATTTCAATTTCATCTGTGGTCCAGGGGGAACTTTATGCTATAAGAATGGCTTTCTTGTTGGCAGATACTTTCAATCTTTCAAGAGTGGAGGTTGAAGGTGATGACAAAAGGACGCTATCCTTCTTTGTGTGTCAGAGGATGCCCCTCCATGGGAATCAGCTGTGATTGTTCAGGATATTAGAAACATGGCAAGTGTGAGAGGTCACAAGTTCATCTGGACTCCAAGGGTTGCTAATCAGGTTGCCCACTCGACTGCAATGAACTACCTTAGAGGATCTTTAGAATTAGATTAGGTGTCTATGCCATCTACCCATTTGAGGTTTCTTTCATTTGTTGATGCTCCTTCTGAACTCTTGTAAGCTCTTTTGTTATGTTTTCAGTTCCAAAAAAAAAAAAAAAACAAAACAAAACAAAAGCATAAAAGATGAATATAAATTTAATTTCGAGTATGTTGGGCATATAACCCATCTGTTTGAAAATTTATTTCTATTTTATTTTTAATAGGTTGATGACTCATTATTATTGTGGGTTTGATTTTAACGAATGCATGACCAAACATTTTATTTAAATGAACATTTAGGTTCAATAAAAAATATGACGGCAACAATGGAATTAGTTGCCTATTTATCTATGCAATAAGTTCGAATGGAATTAGAAATCAATTGAATTTGAAAGTTGAAAATTATTTGATTATATGATCGTAGCAATGTAATGGGTTACTTACACAATAAGTCTGAACGGAATAAAAAACAAGTTTAGACAAGAATCAAGTCAATAATAGTTTTTATTTTGGCTTTAAACTGAAATCAAGTTAATTGTAGTTCTTAGATCGAAATTATATTTTATGACTGAATTTAATGTAATAAGTTACCTACATATATGAGACAGGAATCACCTTTCTATATCACGAAAGAGAATCCTTTCCTATATAACAATCAAAGTTAGAATAACTCATTGCGATCATACAATATGGGACATGAATCACCTTTGAAGCATAAGATATGCTTATTTAGTATTAGATGCCTTGTCAAATTGTTAACTCTTAATAATCAGAATGAGTACAATAAAAAAGGAAGAGGTGGGAACCAAGTATGTAACATTTCTCTTCACTAGATGCTTCACTAGTTCTCTTATGTCTATTACATTTTTGCTATAAGCTACTCATTTCTATTACACAATATGGGATAGGAATCGTTGTTGAGACATGAGATATATGTCTTTAGTATTAGATATTTTGTAAATTATTAACTCTCTTTTATCAAAACAAAGTACAAATCAAGTACAATGAAAAAGAAAAGTATGCAAGATTTCGCTGTACTACATGCTTCATTTGTCTTCTTCTCTCTTTTACAATCATCTTCTAAACTCAATCTTCTTTCAAACACTCAATAATTAAAATAAAATAAAAATAAAAATCCCTCTTTAAATGGCTACATGCTTTTTCTTTTTTTTTTTTTCTTTTTTTTTTTTTTTTTTTTTTTTGTCATGGACAACCACAAATTCGAATATATTGACATGTAAATAAATATGTCCAGTGATAATATTGCACAATACAAATTGAAAAAACTAAATATAGTGGAGTTCAAGTTTGAAAATTAGTGTGAAGCTTTTGAGCTTTGTGTGCCCTTTTTATGCAACTTTACCTTAGGGGTAATTTATTATTAGTATTTTTTTTTTCAAAACTGATATTTTTAGATTCTTCTTATTCCTTTCTCTTCAACAAATTTTTTGTTCTTAAATTACGATTCACAGCCTCAAAACAGTCTTGATTTCCATAAAACTCTACCTGATCAAGCCAAATTAACCCTAGCCCCTTTTCTTACCTTATGGCCTTTAATTTCACACCTACAAAACCTTCTGTTTATGAACTTCTATTTCACTGTATCTAACAAATCCTGCGACCTATCCTTCAGAAATCAAGACAAATCTCTGATCTATTTGTCTCTAAACCATGGAAACTTTGTTCTTAGAGATCAACACTCCTTAATCAACTAGAAGGGAACATCCAAGAAAGCATGCTATTTATCAAGCAGCTCACTACAACAAAAAACAGAAATGGCGACCAAAACATGAAATTTCGTCGCTGAAAGTGCATGAAATGGCGACTAAATTGGAATTTGTCGCCGAAAAGCAGGTTTTTAGCGACTAAAAGGGTTTAGTCGCCGAACAGCATGTTTTTAGCGACTAAAAGGAAGTTTTGCCGCCTAATATAGGGTTTTCAGCGACTAAAGTTTGTTTAGTAGCCAAAAGTCACGGTTTTTAGCGACTAAAATAATTTAGTAGCGAAAAGGTATGGTTTTGGCGACTAAAAACAGGTTTAGTCGCTGATTATAGTAGTTTTGCCGACGAAAATCCATTTTAGTCGCCCAAAGTGGGGGTTTTGGCGACGAAATTTCTGTTTAGTCGCCAAAAGTGCTGATTTTTAATTGAGAACTTGTTTTTTTAGCGACAAATAAATAATTAGTAGCCCAAAATAATACAATTAGCGACTAAAAAATGGTTTTAGTCGCCAAAAGTCGCCTAATTTTTTTTTTAGTAAATAATTTATTTTTGACAAAAATTATATTGAATTAAAAAAATTATATTTATAAATATTATTTTGTATTAATTGCGGTTAATATAGTATATAAATAATATATATTGCATATATGATCATGTGATGATGTACTGGCATAGTGGAGGGAGTGTTGTGCAAAGGGTTTGGCGTGTGCAAAGGGACGTCGCAAGTTCGAAACCTGTTGGGAGCAGCAGAGGTGTTTTTTCTTGTAGTGGCTACAAGGAAGCATACAAGGGCTCTTCATGGATAAGTTAAATTTTCAGAATTTTTGATTGAAAAGAGTCATATATAGAACAATTTTGATTCATTGCATCAAGGACAATTTCAAGCACCTTCAGAAAAAACTAAATATTTTGAAATACTAACATCATAGGACATGGAGGTCATACTACACACTACGCACTATCCACTACACACAATAGGTTCACACTTGGGTTTGCAATTGAAAGCTTTGCATAAGTCCTTCCAGAAATGGCATAAATATGTGCATAAACATATAGAAACAACTCAGAATTAAACAGCATACATCAACAACTAAAAAGCGGCTCGCCTTTTAGTCTTTTACAAACCAATGCAATTAGTAATTTTTTATTTATTTTTGGATGAGCGAAGAAGAGATTTTATTTATGTATAGAAGCATGATTAACACCACCAAATAGAAACACGATTAAACAACATACATAAACTTTCCCCACCAAATTAACACAATTAAAAAAATCAAGATAGAATTTAAATTAATCAAAATTACAGAGACCAAATCAGCATAAAGAAAAAATTACAATGACCAATGGCGTAATTTTCTCTTATTTCTTTTAATTTATAATTGTCAACTTATTATCCTAAAGGAGCATTACACGTGTAGTAGCCTATGTGGTAACATTTTTTTTTTTATAAGACTTACAATGTCAGTAAATGTTATGTAAGTAGTTGAAAACATTGTTGTATTGTATCCCATTGCATTTCAAAAGTTATTTGCCCAAAACAAAGGAAGAGGAATTGGAGAGATTCCAATTCAAAGGTGAACAATACACTCTCGCAATAATAAACAGCCAAAAACCCCAATAATAGCTAACAACCAAAAACCCCAACATAGACCTAAAAACAGGACAAAAACAGCCAGCCCAACCCAGCTATCTGAGTTGCATGAGCCAGCAGCCAAGCCAATCCAAACCCAAAGTTGAACAATACACAGTGGGAGCTGAAACACTTCCATCTGTCATCCAAACCAACCCAGCAAGGTATTTCAATTTTCTAGATGCTTACTTCTAGTAGAGTCATGCCATTTTTTGTAATAAACAAACCAAAAAAATAAATAAATAAATTGCATGTTCTTTCAATCATTGGTTCATTGATGAAACCCATTTACTCATTTCGCATAAATTAAAACCCATTTACTCATTTACACATTTCACATAAATCAAAACCCTACAGCATAAAAAAAAAAAATTTTAAAAAAAACACTAGAGCCAGAATGAAATGGGGAAATAGTAAAAAGGAGACAGAGAAACAAAGAGAGAGAGGAAGAGGGACATTGAGAACAAAAAACCTCAATGTTGAGGCTAGGTGAGCAGTGGTGGCGGTGGCGATGTAACGATGTGCGATCGTAAACCCAATTCTTTCGCTGTAGTTTCAAGTCCATAATTTGGGCCTTTTGGGCCAGGAGTATAAGAACTAATTTGCTGGTTTTTTGGGTGTAGTAGAGAGACTAGAAAAATAAAAAAATAAAACATAATTAAATTTCGTTTGGGAATTGACTATTTTAATTAATTTTTTAGTTTTTTATAAAAATATGTGCAGAAAAATAGAGAGAGTGATATAATAACTTATAGTTATTTTTTGGCTAAAATCTTAAGTCCCCAAACGAGACATAGTCAATATTTTAGTCGGGGAAAAAATTGGGCGGTAATCTGAAAAATTTGACACCATTGCCGACTAACTATTTTTATCACAAAAAATACATATTTAGTGACAAAATTTTTGGTCCCCAAAGATTAAAAGTGGAATTATTTGGTGACTAATTTTTTATAGTTGGCACAAATTAATATACCACAACTAAAACAATAGCCTAAATCCTAAACTAATGTTGACCAATAGTTTTTTTTTGTCATCTATTGTGGCACTTTTGGTGACTAACTTTTTTTTTTTTTTTTAGTCAGTAAAAAATATTATAACACGACTAAAAAACATTTAGTACCCTAAACCCTAAACTAATGCCAACCAATCGTTTTTTTAGTTGCCTATTGTGGAACTTTTGGCAGCTAAATTATTTTAGTCAGTAAATTTATTTGCCAAAAGTGTAATTTGTTGTAGTGATATTCAAGTCGGTAATTAGCTCTTAGCACCCTTTGTAGCCTAGTGATTGTGTAACACCCTTTTGTGGTGTGAGATTTCGAGTTCAACTTTTACGGAGAGGAGTATGATATACTTTGTGGTGACAATCTATTTCTCCTCCATTATAGGGGTTGTACGTATTGGGCTTTGGGCTTGGTGGACTTGTAGATTGGTTGTGTTAGGCTTTATTTAACTTTCTAATTATTGTGAACTAGTTTATTTGATAATATAAATATTTTTCATAATTATAATCACTTTCTTATCTATTGACAAAAAAAAAAAAAAATCTTAGTTAGAATTAAGTCGATCATAGTTAAGGATTTAATTTGATTTTCACCAATTTATTTTTAATCAATTTAATTTTGGAATGGCGTTAAAAGAGACTAGATTTCAAATGTCAAGATAAATTTGCTAATCCTTTCCGATGTAACCCAAAAAAAAAGAAAAAAAAAAAGAAAGGGAATAAATTTGCTAATAAACTACCTTTAGAAGTAAAATTTGGGCCACAAAGTAGTGTCCATTTTGGGACCATTTTGAGGCAATATTGTAGCCATATGGCTGTCAATATAGAGGAGATTCTATTTGCATCAAAAAAATCAATACGTTCAATTTTTTAATATTCTCTATTAAATTATTTAGAGTTATAATTTATTTTTAATATACCTTATGTTTTTTTTTTTTTTCTTCACAAATTGCCCTTCAAGATAAAATCATAATTTGTGGTACGCCCAAATAATAAACAAGTCAAAAACCCCCAAATTACAGTACTTTGAAAAACTTTTTCAAAAACCCTTAAATAGAATTCATTACACCTATTCCCTTTGTTCACAATTGGCACACCGAATTCTCGCATAGTTTCAACATTAGGTATCACACAAGCTTCAAGATCAACCAAAACAAGTCTCACATAGCATTTAATAGCTGATACCATTTCCTCTTTGGATTGAATCAAAGTTTTGTAGGTTTAGAGTTTAGGGCTTTATTCTTTAGGGTTTATTGTAAAGATTGTTTCCCATCTGTTCACCTTTTTATTTTTTGATTCATTTTCTATAATACATACGAAACCTTAACGTAGTAAACATGTTTCTATCTTTGTTTTTTCTTTAATAAAATGCTCTGCATCTAGCAATTGTTTGTTGTGGCGAGGTGATCAAATGCCTTGTCTTCTCTTAATTTATTTAAATCTTTATTTTCTATTACATTGCATACTATGGAAAAGTTTAAAATTTCACTCTTCCTTGATGCTAAGAAAGTCTTTCCTAGAGGAAACTCACAAATTTATGAAGTAAGTCACTGCGAATGAGTGTTGACTTGGAGTGGTTTCGAGTGATGATGATGATGAAAAGGGGTAGATTCGAATGAAATAGAGATTGTGGTGGGTTGGTGAAGAAGTTCTAACAACAACAGATCTTATATGGTGTAAAGTTTTGCAGATTAAACAAGACATTGATTAAATTCTAGCAAAGGAAAAAGAACTTACCTATTCTTCATATATAAACTTGGCCTTAAACCCAGTTCTTCTATGAACTCTAAAACCTTCTCAATTGAATATGTATAAGTAATTTGGGTGTATGAAAAAAAATTATTTTATTTTAGAATTTAATATGCATTGTTCTTATTAGTATGTTTACATTAGGGTATGAGATTATCTTGCTCACTATTGTTCCGTAAAAACAATCATTTACAAACAGCCAATTATAACATGCCACGTTATTAGTTTCCAAAGCCACCAAATCATCTTCTTTCTCTTGCACTTTCTTTCCCTCACAATCAATGCCTTCACTACAATTAATACGAACCCAGCATAAGCATGTAGATTGAAAATTCCAACATAATCCCATTCGCTGGAGCACCACCATTAAAGTTGTTGAGTTGGAACACAACAACCATACTAAAGTTAATATTTATTTAGATACAAAGATATATTTAAATATACAAGGAGATTCTCAAGGATACCTCACTTTGGAATCACTCACACATGAGCACTTGACTACATTTCTTGTTGTTGTTCTTGTGTCTTGTACCTTCCAAATGATGTCACTTCCCTTTATATAGTTGTGGTAGCCCAAAAAACACCAAAACATCCCAACTTATTGGGGGTGAATCCAAACAAGTCCTAACAATGGGCCCAGTCCAAGTAAGGAAGCCCATCAAGCCACCTCTATAAAAGGAAGGCATCCCATAGAAAAGAGGTATGCCTCATCTCTACAACACACACACAAACACTTTTGAAGTTCTTCATCTATTCTCTTTGCTTGAAGATTCTGACTTTATCATTAGAGTGCCCCCGGCCGACAACCCTAGTTGGGTGGCGTCAACCATGTTTATTTTTGTAGGTCCATGAGGCCAAGTTCATATCTTCGTTGGATCTCTTCAACAATCCATGTGAGAGAATTTTTAAGGTCTCACAGTTGGCGCCGTCTATGAAAAAGAGCTAAAGAATTCAATGAAGAGAAGAACAAACACCACACTCAAGGTGCTCAGACTAGTGTTACATGTTACCATAAGTAAATATGGTCTACACACGAAGGTTAGTGATCTCGCTTTATACAAGATCAAATTTTAACAATCTCTCTCTAGAAAAAGTAGACCTACTACTAGGTCTTTGTCTTTTTTCTTTTTGATTATGTTGTTTTTACTGAAGTTCAATTTTGATATATATATATATATATGTATTTATACACAAATTTTGTCAAACCTTTGTCGAATATGTATCTTGCTTACTAAAAGTTGGAGAAACAAAACCAAGTTTGCAAATCTACAATAAAGACTTGACACTCTCTGTCTAGAAGAGGTTCTGGCAAGACGAAAAACCAAAACGAGTTGCCAAAGAAATGTTTCAACAAGCCAAAGAAGTTGCCAAAATCACTGACCAATAAAGTTTGGGCAAGGCAAAACCAAGGGGTTGCCGAAGAAAGTGTTTCGGCAAGCCAAAGAGGTTGCCGACTTACCAACCAAGCTGCTTTGGTAAACCAAAGAGCTAAGTAGAGTTGCCGACCAAGTGCTTCGGGAAACGAAAGCACAAAGAGAAGTTGTCGATCAAGTGCCTTGGCAAACCAAAGACAAAGAAGAATTGTCGACCACTCGCCTATCTCAGCTTAAATATTTGTTTTGGAGTATCTGAAGAACTAACATTGCAGCAAATTAACATTGATTGGGCAAGTCATCACCTTCGAGCCAGAGCAAAATCTACTGAGCAAAACAATCAAATGGGCTATTAAGCCATTTAGCAATGGCACTGCCGATCAAGAACAAAGACCAATGGAAGGGACGGACATCATTATGCTCTCACCGAACAAGCACACATACTCTTTGTTGAGTATAAATGATGCCGCTGAATCAACGTAGTTATGCTAAGGATATTAGAACACATTCAACTCAACATTCTTCCCGCCAAGATGACGCCATCAAGAATACATCACTTAACGACATGAACTAGCATCACTAAGCACATGTAAAGCACTCAAGTCCCTTAAACTTTGCTAGGAAAACTAAGAGAATTTGACTTAAACTTCATGATATAAGATTTTATTTTCTGTATATGTTCATTGTATTTGCATGCACGGTACACTTAAATCAATGTATTTGCCACATAATATCTTAGATAGCTTACCAGACATAGGCTCTGTCATGGTGGGAATACAAACCTCGAATCTGGATCACTAACGTACCGCTTGATCATTTTTTCACTTATAGGGGTTGGGAATGGTAGTGTAGACACCCAATTTTTGATCACCCTTAAGACTTGGGCACTTCAATCCAAACACTCGATGATGAAATGTTACGCTGTGCAATTGTTCGAATCTTCAATAAAATGATTCAGTTTTGAGCTTCAAACCCAAACCTTGCACCCCATTTGGACCAAACCCTATTTTTCTAGCCTGTCCATTAAAAAAGCAGCAAAAGCAAAAATGACTGGCAGGCCACACTATGTTGGTCGGCCGGCCATGTTTGTCGAGAACAGATGTGTTGCAAATGTAACAACTCCTATGCATGAGCTCCAAGCCAACTATTCTTTTTTAGATATTTTCGACGTGAAATGTCGAAATTCTATAAATACAGCACCTGTACTCAGTGTTTGGGGTTGAGAAACTTAGTGAGCAAGCCTCTTTCAAAGATATCCAAACCTTTCCTACCGTCTTGATATACATACACTAGATATACACCACTGAAGCTTGACTTTGAAGCTTTTTGCCGAGATTTTGAACACTGTTTCAGATACTTGAGAATGTTTAGCTTGTAGTTTGTGAACCAAGAAACTCTTCCTCTTCTCTAGAGATTGATTCTTCAACTCTTTCCATTTCTTTTTCTTTTAAGCTTCTTGTTCTTCATTTCATTACTGACTTTCAAAGTGTTTTTAGGCTCAAACATGTGATTTATACCTTGTTGAAGGTGGAAGGGTTAGCCACCCTTCCATACACTTGTTCTCTAATGTTGCTTTCTTGTTGTTCTTCTTATTTTTATTTCTTTTCTTTCATTTTCAGTACTATTTTAGGTAGATTTTGATTAAATATGACATGCATGTATGTGTTTAAAGCTTATATAGATAGTTTGATTCTTGTCTCATATCTCTCTTCTGGGAAGATATTGCAAAGCTCTCTTCTAGTTCCTTCTTTGTAGCATGAAAATGGATGTTTCATCCATGTTCCATGAGTAGGAAGATGAGCTTGCAATCATCTCTCTATCACTTTCATTTCTTGCTTTTACTTAGTTTAGTTTTGCTTTTGCTTCGAAGCTACATGAGAGCTCTTTCATCAAGACCATTAGAGACTCTCTTTTAGTTCCTTTGAAGCATAGAAATGGAGGTTTCAATCCATCTTCCATGAGGGGGAAGAGAAGTCTCTTTAGTTTTCTTAATGATGGAACCTCTTGTGTATGAGCTTTGCCTCCAAGAATGGCTCCTTTTAAACCTATTCTCTCTAAGCTTGAGTATTCATTTGCTCTTGTTTTCCATAAGATTCAGTGGGTTTTGGCCATATCTTTGATTGTATATTTCATAATTAGTTTTAGTTAGCTTTGAATCCATTAATTTCTATCCAGTTGCTTCATTAATCATCATTTAAATACCCTTGGGATGTTTGATGATTTGTGAAGCAAACCTAGTCTCTCCTTGAGAATTTTTCATAACAGGAGACAAAAGAAATGATGAACATCCTTCGGAAACCCCTTGTTTTGCTCAGTTTCAGTTATGTCGCAGCAGGTGTTTCCCCAACAATAGTGGCTGGTCAGCCATCACTTTGTACAGTCGACCACTTCTTAAGGCCGGCCGACCATCCCTTTTTGTACAGTTGTGGTAGTTTTCCAGATAAACAGAGCAGATCGTGAGGCCCAAAACAAATCCATTTTCAGACTGTGAACAGAGCAGCTTCTAGCAGTGGGGGTTTCCGGAGGATGTTCTTGCCCACACGCACGCAACTCCCCACCTTTCGTTTAATCTCTTTAGATTAGTAGCATAGATAACTATATTTGTAATTAATTAGTTATTTTCATTCGAATTTGTAATAATTAATTAATTAGTTTATTCATTAGTGTTTGTAATAATTAGTTACATAGGCCATTCGGACCCTTTTGTGCCAAGGCAAACCTGTAATATTTATATGTCTTCTAACCCTCATTTCTTTCTCCTTTTTATTTAACCGCTTACCATTAATTGTATAGCATCATGTTTTCTCTATCATTTCCATGATTTGCATCCATCTTTGCATACATTAGGGTTCAGCTAATCATCCTTGATATCATCAATTATTTCTTACTTGAATACGTGCGCTACCACATGCCTTGAATTGATTCATATGTCATGTTAAGAAGCCAAATCCGATAGTTACATTTTTGTATGTGTTGCATTAATCATGTACATAGTTAAGGTCATGTATTATTTTACACTAACTTCTTCTTGGCTTGCCTCAGAGTACTAGGTAAGCATTTTTGGCTTTAGCATATTCATGTGCGTAAATTGTTGCCATACTTAGCATCTTACCATGAGGCTACATACTTAATCAAAATAAACTGCTTGAATGCCTATGGATAAAGGTTATTTTACTTGCATTGGGGATGATTTTGATCAAATGTGTGTACGAACTAATTTCTTTCCTTTTGAGTTGTGTGCACTCAAAGCCCTTTTAAAAATCACATAAAATCAAGTCATTTCCAAAGCAAGAGAAATAGTCTATACTTGTGTGCCTCACATAGTAAGTTAGCATATTAATAATCAGAACAAGAGCATGTAATGTTGATAAAATTCACATCATGATTAGTAGAGGCCGATCTTTGATCGGGTGAGGGGATGCTTAATTCATGACCTTCCCTTCTCATACCTAAGTTTCCGAACCGAGACAACTTTGGATACGACGGACAAGTTGCCTTTGGCACGAATCACAGGTTTCCTAAATTTCCTAAAAATATTTAGGTGGCGACTCTAAAATCTGGCAATGCAGTCCATTTTTGGCATCTCTGATGATTAATGGATTTTCTAAGATTTGTCAGATTTGGACTCTCATTTGTTTTTCTATTTCACATTGCACTTGTAAAACCAGATTCAGAACCACGGAAGTCTGAACTGTAGGGCTATCATACTCGAGGAGACTAAACCCCTCTGAGGAGCGCGAAAAACCAACTACAGTTTCTGGCAACTCTACTGAGGATTTTAGAGAACTTGACTTGGATTTAATGATGTGAATTTTATTTACATATATATGTTCTTTGCATTGCATTTGCATGGTGCTCATTAGTCACTGTGTTTACCATCTGATATCCTGGGCGACTTGTCGAAAGCTTGCCAAAAGACTGGTCAGACGTAGGCAATGTCATGTTGGAAACATAACCCTCGGATCTGGGTTACCGCCGTATCGCTTGATCTTCCTTTCACTTTTCAGTGTTAAGTGTGAGAGGAATATTAGGTAACCTTGTTGAGGTACCCTTTTGACCAACTGGCCTAGTGCATATAATAAAGCTCTAGTGATTGTTCCAACATAGGACAGGGTACTCGCCCATATGCAGGATGTCGTGATATCACTTCTTTGAATAGTAAAGCTGTAGATCACTCCTAAAGCTAGGACAGGGGAACCCTAACCTCTCATAGGGGTGTTTTGAATGCCTTTTGTGCAAAATGTGAAATCTTTGGCAATGTGTGATGCAATCCTGAGAGAGTCTTAATCTTGTGGCGATTCCTTTCAACCCTAAGGGCCATATCAAAATCAGATTTGAGTCAAAACCCAAGGGTTTGTGTTTGATATGGTGGAAATCAAAAAATCAAGATCTGGGGATTGTATCTAAATGGGCGAATTTTCAGCAAGATCAGAACCAAGGACAAAAATTATGTCTTGCTTTCTTTTGACCAACATACCCGGTACCCTGATCTGATAGGGCCTTTGTTTTTAATGCTAGGTTTGTCTGAGCCAAAGAAGAAGCAGTACCTAACTCAGCAAAGGCCTAACCCAATCCGACCCAGAAAGCCTTAACCCATCACAGTCCATCCCATCCCAGAAAAAACCCACTCAGCAAAAGTCCAGTCCATGTGATCCCCAAACGTCAACTTAGAAAAGATCCATCCAATGCCAAAAGACCCATTCGAAAAAAGCCTAATCCAGTCAAACCCGTCTAGACTAATCCAGTTTAGGTACATCAAAGTGTAATCAAGTCAAAATCCTTGTTAGTTAGCTTTCAGGTTACACCGATCCATTTCCCCAATAGCCAACTCAGCAGACCCGTGATGGCATAGAGTTCAGAAGAGGTTGTGGCCATGATAATAGCCTTTCAAAAAACCATGGATACACTAAACCAAAGAATTGTCGTGTAGGATGAGACCATTGCTAAAACGCAACGCCCATCTAGGGACATCTACCATATATCCAGTCCTGGCTACCCCGCCGAACCTCGATCCACCTCCGCTAGCTGAAAATCTCCAATCACAAATCCTCATGAGGTATTAACTCAATCACAAGCTGTCCGGCCTCTGGGGCACAACACCATGGGGGGGGGGGGGAACTCTCCATGATTTTGATCCCGCCATGATAAAAGTCTCCCAACTTGAAAGAATGCTTAAAAAGTCTCAAGGCTTTAACTTAATCCTGGGCATCGAGGATGGGTACACTAAGGCTTCCGTAAGGTTGCCAACGAACTTTAAGATGTCACATATTGACTGATTCGACGGAAGTGGGGATTCGATCGTCCACATCCTGTCTTCTCATATGTCTTGAAACCAATGGGCTTGACATGAGCTCAGAAACTATCATTGTTCAGAAGGACTCTATTGGAAGTGAAAGCCACCTGGTATGCCAAACTAGAGGACTCGACCAAGTAGAATTTAAGAGAATTAGCTATGGAAATTGTTGATCAGTAGTCCTACAACACTCAGGCAGAGGTGACAATTAGTGAGCTAGAGGCAACTTCTCAAAATCCCAAAGAACCCTTCATAGACTTTGTTGTGAGATTGAGGGCAAAGGCTGCACAAATGACCAACAAGCCCTAGAGAAAGAGCAAGTTTGGATAGTAGTGTAGAATCTTGAGCTCGATATGTTACAGAAGATGATAGTTGTCCCACTATTCACCTTTAAAGATTTGTATGAATTGGGGGTTCAAATTGAGAGAGCATTTAACAAAGGGATTATTCCTAGAACAAGCGAACCAACAAGGAGGGTGTTTTCCAGGAGTACCAGTGCTAGCAGTAGCATTATTCCTAAACCCATTGAAATCAATACCGTTGCCACCAATCCCAAAACTGTTGACCCCCTTGCCAATACCAATCCACAAATAGCCGGCCCAACCCGAGCTCAAGGCAGAACTTTTAACCCCCACCATATGAGCCTAACTCGCACACTAGAAGTCCTGATGGAAAGAGGGCATCTTAAACCCCTTGATCCTCGACCTCTTCCTGACCCACTCCCTGCTAGACATAACCCCACCAAATATTGTGCGTAACATCAGTAGCGCGGTCATGAGACCAATCGTTGCTACCACCTTCGTCATAAGGTTCAGAATCTCATCGACAACCAGACGATAGCTCCACCTCAAGAGCCTAATGTTACCACCAACCCACTCCCCGTACATAACCGTGTACCTCCTTCTCATCAAAATCTGAACCTTATCCATACACTTCCACCTACCTTTAACCCCAGCATATATATCACCCCAGCCCATTTACCCAAGCCTAAGGTGTTCATTCCAGAAAGCACGTACTTATGTATGATGGATGCACTTGAACCCTAATCGTCTCGAACCCTAATCATCTCAAACCCCAAAACTTGAACTCCACAATAGCCCAATTCCAGTCCAACCTACTCTAAAGAGCCCCAACCCAAGCAATTCATCAAGACCAAGTCGATTCAAATACACTGCAAGCACCAATGGCCGAACCCACTACTTTTGAGCTGATGAGCATGATTGAAGATCTTTAGAGAACTATGGCAGATTTAACCTTTGGGGTTTTGGCTCCATCATTGACCGCATCATATGCCACAAAGTTCACATCAAAAAACTCTGCAATCTTGGGGAGAGTTACAGTTGGAAATGGCCAACCCGAAGCTATCTCAAGCTTGGGTGATGGCATATTAACAACAAATGGGCCTTGCGTCGGTATAGCCACCCAATCCCTTGGCTAAGATGAAGCAAGTGGCAAGAACAAGGCTGGGGCAAGTATTGATCCCTATGCCCATCTTCGGTGGGCTATTGAGACTTTGAAGGTCAAAGGGTTAAACAAGCAGCAAGTGCTTGCAGTTGTTGCAAATCCTATGGATGACACTTTTGACACTCAAGTTGGGTGCATTTTGAATCAAGGGTAAGCCATGAAATGGGATGCTTTATCAGGAACACGCATTCTAATTCCAGTCCCAAGCCCATGAATACCTAGCCAACACCCGCCAACCCATTTGCCAATGTTTCTAAAACTAGTACATCCTACTCCTAAAAATAAATCGGCCCTCATCTCTATATGAGTCATGTCTGCGTCTTGAAGGTACTAATAGAGGAAGGGTATTTCAAACCTCTCAATCCTCGACCTCTCCCTAACCCTCTCCTACCTAGACATGACCTTACCTAATATTGCACATTCCACTAGCAGTATGGTCACCATACTGACCATTTCTTTCGCCTTCGCCATGAAATTCAAGACTTAATTGACAATAAGGTCATCACCCTACTTGAAAATCCCAAGGTTGTCAATAACCCTCTCCCTAACCACAATAAATTGCCACTCCATAACATAAATCCCATCAACGACTTGCTGACAACCAACCATTACCCTAGCCAGCACATCATACTCGCCAATGAGCCCAAACCCATTGTGTTCATTCCAGACTCTTCCGATTCCGATCTGAGCAAAAGGAAAAAAATCTTTAGAGAGATGGAAATTTTACTCACTCTTAGTGAGTTCAAGCTTGATGAGCAGTGGGCTCCCTTAACAAATGCCAACAATGATGGTTGGAATGATAAACCTCAGTCTCAGCTAGGGGAATTGTCGAAAGCACTAAGGGCATAGTGTGGAAAAGAAGTTGTTTCAGTCAAAGAGATGTGTGAGGACAACTAGGGTAATTGTGAGGCTCAATTTGTGAGACCCAATTTGGAAGTTTGAAATCAATCCCACTGGGTGTGGATGTTAGTAATGCTGAATTGAAGGCAGGTTTGGACCCTACCATGGGCTACTTGAAGTTTTTCATGAATTCTGCTGATAGACTTGGAGAGTGAAAACCCCTTTTGTCTCAAGGATACTAATTTTGTTTTAAGCCGCGTCCTGTGAATAGTTGAGTTGTGTATCGAGTTTAGAGTTTTATTTATTTTTTATTTTTTCTTGCGTCGTTGCATCAGTTGAGTCTTTTCTTTTGAATCTCTCTTGTATACCTTTAGGTCTTCGTTGTTGTTTTAATAAAGTGAAAGTCAAGTTTTGGATCATTTTATTGTGCCTACAGTAATGCATATGTGACCTTTTCAAAAAAATAGAAAAAGGTTCGAATTTATTTTTTGACTGAGATTCTGTTAATAAGCTTGAATGTTGAGAAGGATCCCCCAAATGGTTTGAGTGGATTCTGGATTGTCATCGCAAAGTCCTTCATGATTTCAACAAAGGTTAAGTTGTTTCTTTTGCAAAACTTGCGAAGACAGATTTAGCATTATGCGTGGTATTCTACACTGTCCTGAGGATTATCTTCATCTTTAGGCAATCATTTTGGCAAGCACAAGACAACTTTCAGACATCACAATCATATAATTTCTCTCCCTGGTAGTTTCATTACTTCAAAGAGAAATGGATAAAAGAAACCAAAAAGAGAAAGAAAAAGGAAAAAGAAAAGAAAAGAGGAATCAAAAAAAAGAGAAAGAAGAAAAAAGAAGAAAAAAAGAAAAGAAAAGAAAGAAGTCAACCATCAAGCCAGGGGTATTCATTGGAATGAAATCCAATCAACCATGAGAAAGGAAACTTTTGTCTAAATTCGGGGAAGCCAATGCGAGGAGATACCATATCGCGAGAAGAACCAACTTTAAAAATTGGAGCAAAAGAAAGGAATAAGACATGTATAAGGGAATGAAGAACCAAGCTCAAATCAAGATGAAGCCAGTTCCAGTATTAGGACAAGGATGACTATTGATCAAATTTCCTACAAATGCTGTAACACTATCCTTGAGAGTCTCGCTAGGCTGAAAACTCGAAAGGACGACCTAGGCAAAAGTTAGAGCATGAAAAAAAAAATGAGAAATCAAATAAATAGAGCTCGCAAGGTTGAAAACTCGAAGGGGCAACTTTGGCAAGAGTTAGAGTGCAAAAGGATAGTGTCAACACCTAAGTGAACCTTAGCCCATGAACTACGTTGGCCTGATTCCCATTCTTGGGAGACGTAGGCAATTTCATTCTAAAGTTCAATCTCAACCACATCCATCTTGACCCAATAACCTTGTCCAATTCATGTCGTCAGCTTCACGTCAATCCCTGAGCTACACCGACTGCTACGTATATCATACTTGCATTGGGTAAGGAAGAACTAGTTTGAATCAACAAGTGGAGACATTTTCAATACTTGAACTTATCAGTAGAATCTTTAACTTGAGCAAAAAAAAAGAAGAGAGAAACGAAACTCGGGTTTTGCGAAACTGAGTTCTAAAGGGAGCATAAGTAATACTAGGGGCACTACGAATAATCAGTCACCTTGAGTCTTTTTCTTCTTTTGGGTCAGTTATGAAGTTCAGTTGTGAAGTTCTATTGTGTTGTGCCTATTGTTTGTCTCGGTCTACGCTTTTCATTGAGTCACCCTAGCGTGTCTGTCGCTCAAAGTTCAACAGAGTGGCATGGTCAAAATTCCATATACGAGTATTCACTCCATACTAAAAAACAAGTTCATGTGTGGAATTTATAAACAAATTGAGAGTGCCCATACAAGGGGCATCGCGTTCATGATCATTAAAAAGTGTATGTGAGGAATTCGTCACTACGTTGGAGGGGACTGGAGTGAGTTCTCAACAGGCCGGGACAAAAAAGAAGCATGAGTCTAATTGGTTGGCAACTGTTCCAGGATCTGATGATCCCCATCACACATGCCTGCATGATGTTAAAATCGATGGCTAGTGACTGGACACTAGGGTCAATTTTTAGTACATCTGATCGAGTCATCAATTGTACAAGGGGCATGAACCCAACCTTTCTCTTAGTTTGCTCAAAGCCATTTGTCGGGCACTTTTCCCTAAGTTAGGGTGAGCTCACCCCCATGATGATTTTGATATGATTCAACTTTCAAAAGTTGTCCCCGACCATTTCAAAACCCTCTTGGGATTGCCCTATTCCCTCTGATTAATACACGTGCTTTGGATTATGCATGCATGCTCATACACTCAGGTTGATTTGAACTGCGTGATTGGTTGCTCTTACTCTTGACTTTGTTTTGTACATAATAGAGTTTCGTCGAGTTGCCTCCCACGGTGTTTTTTAGTTACATTTCAATAAGTTGTGGCAAGTTGCTCTACACTCATTTCATAATGTACATGATGTAGTACTCTATGTACTGCTCATTTTCCTCTGCATACCATACATCTTTCCCCTATATCACACTGTCTTGTGCACTCTACACAGCACTGTCTCATGCACCTCACATCACACTATCTTGTGCACCTTGCATCGTACTGTCTTGTACAACCTGCATCGCACTGTTTTGTGCATTCACCTCACATAGCACTGTTTTGTGCACTTGCATAGCACCGTTTTGTGCACTCCCATAGTACTATTTTGTGCACCCACATAGCATTGTTTTGTGCATTCACCTGTATCGCATTGTTTTGTGCACTCACCCCGCACTGTTTTGTGCACCTTGCACTTTTTTGTACATTCACCTTGCATCGCACTATCCTATGTACCCCCCTAACACTATCTTGTGCACTCCCATAGCACTATTTTGTGCACCCCTATAGCACTGTTTTGTGTACCTCGCACTGCTTTGTGCATTCACCTTTCATGGCACCATTTTGTGCATCCACATAGCATTGTTTTGTGTACCTATATAGCACTGTTTTGTGCATTCACCTGCATCGCATTGTTTTGTACACCTCACTCACACTATCTTGTGCATTCACTGGGTCTAGGTGACCTTAAATCCTTTAAAGATGCAATTCCTTTGGTGTTTTTCATGCCCAAACAATTTCAGGCTATCCGGTATAGTTACTTAACTGTGTTTGTAGTGAGTTCCTAGGCGACCAACTAAGACGGTGAAAACTAGAGTTCGAGTGGCTGAGTCCTAGAATGTAAATGTTTGGAATTTCCAAGGCTAAAGTCTGGTTTAAATACCCAGGGGTGTATCCTCGGCTTGAAATCTGTATAGCACCCCCATAAGTTAAGGTAGCTTGTATGCACCTCAATTCTGGATACTGAACCGAACTAGTTTGTCACCCTATTGGAGAATAGGGAAAGTTGCAAACATAGCCGGGAAGAAAAGTAGTACCCGTGGTTTTCGCATGAAAATGAAGAAAGAAGTCTTAAAATCAAGAAGAAGAGGAAGATCCCCAGCAGAATAAGGTGAAACATCGCCAATTACCCCTATAAGGTGCTTTTTAAGGCACCACTTCCTACCTGCTACATCATATCTATTATTATCTATTACCTCCATTGCATTGCTTATAGCATTTGTCCCATACATCCATTTTATCCATTGTTGTAGCTGGCCTTTCGTGCTCCTTTGAGGGGTTTAGTCTCCTCAGATACAATCGCCCTACAGTTCGAACTCCCGTGGTTCTGAATTTGGTTTCACAGGTACAATATGAAACAGAAAAATGAATGAGAGTCCAAATCCGGCAAATCTTAGAAAATCCATTATTTATCAGAGATACCAAAAATGGACTGCATTGCCAGATTTCAAAGTCGCCACCTAAATAATTTCAGGAAATTTAGGAAATTTGTGACTTGTACCAAAGGCCACTTGTCCGTTATAACCAAAGTTGTCTCGGTTTGGGAACTTAGGTATGAGAGGGCAAGGTCATTAATTGTGCACCCCGCTTACCCAATCAAAGATCGGTCTCTACTAATGATAATATGAATTTTATGTACATTATATGCTCTTGTTCTGATTATTAATATGCTAATTTACTATGTGAGGCACACAAGTATAGACTATTTCACTTGTTTTGGAAATGACTTGATTTTATGTAATTTTTAAAAGAGATTTGAGTGCACACAACTCAAAAAAAAAGTAATGAGCTCTTGCATACGTTTGATCAAAATCATCCCCAATGCAAGTAAAATAACCTTCATCCACAGGTATTCAAACAGTTCATTTTGAGTAAGCACGTAGCCTCATGGTAAGATGCTAAGCATGGCAACAATCACACACATGAATATGCTAAAGCCAAAAATGCTCACCTAGTACTCCAAGGTAAGCCGAAGAAAAAGAAAACAATTAGAAAAAATGCATGATTCTAATTATGCAAGTGGCTAATGCAACACATACAAGAATACGAAAATTAGGTTCGGTTGATTAACATGTCATATGAATTAACTCAAAGCATGTGGTAACGCACTTATTCAAGTAAGTAGGAAACGACAATGATATTCAAGAATGGTGAATCAAACCCGATGAATGCAAAAGTGGATATGAAGCATGGTAATGATATGAAACGAAAACATGATACTATATGCAACCATGATAAGCATATAAGTAAAAGGGAGAAAGAAATAGGGTTAGAAGACATACAAATATTATAAGCTTGCCCTCACACAAGAGGGTCCGAATGGCCTATTTAACTAATTATTACAAACACTAATGAATGAACTAATTAATTAATTACTACAAATTCAAATGAAAGCAACTAATTAATTATAAATATGGATATCTATGCTACTAATTTAAAGGGATTAAACAAAAGACGGAGAGTTAGGTGCGTGTCACGACCCACACTCGACCCTATGGGTTTAGCACCGTAACCGGCCAGTAATCCGAGATTACCGAAGGCCTGCTTAACAGTAATACAGTAAAACAGAGTACAGGGCCTGGCGGAAGCCAAAACAGTAAATAAACAATGTCCAATGAGCTGTGACAGTCTGTATGCAAAAGACTTCATACATATATACATTCAGTACAGAAAAGTATACACAATATATACAATCGTTCGGAGTAGGGACTCAATCCCTCATACAACAGTACAATACAGTCTATACATTCTATTCAGTTAGAACATAACAGTTACAGAGACGGACGGGGGAAAAAGACCCCTAAGCCCTAGCATGGCAGGCTCGGAACCTCGCAGTGAGGCACAGTAGTTGGCTTGACAAAACTGGAGTTTACCCCGACACTTCTAGCCGCGTTCTGGTGCCTGTCCACCTATATATATATATATGAGCAGTGAGCTAAAGCCCAGTGAATAACACAGTGCGTAAAGGGGTTAAGAATGAATGTCTTTACAGTAATGAAAACAGTTCATTGATTCAGTATAACAGTCATTCAGTCATATGTGGTACATCCTTTAGCATAGCAGTACAGTAAACAGTAGGTCTTAAAAGACCGAACAGTAAATGATGGCCATCAGTCAGTAAACAGTAGTGGTTCCAATGAGGGAACCGACAGAGATCTCTGTAACAGTAACAGTCAATAACAGTAGGTGCTAAGGATGCCACAATACAGTTCAAAATATAGGACATACATTCAATCAGTTAACAGTAATCAGTTCAGAAAGCAGTACAGTTCGATTGTTCAGAAGACAACCATTTTTGAACATATCTTTACACAGTTGTTACTCACAGAGTTCTGGGCTACAGTAAAGCTAGAGCGCGTCCCCAGTCGCTAACCCTACACAGTTTACAGATTGAACACACACTAAGCTACACAGTTGGGAAAGATAAGAACTTAATCCCTAATTGCCTCGGTGTGTTCTACATCTATATCCTCAACAAGATGCCTTAAACTAGGCCTAAGAATGCCTAGGATGGGATGAGGATGCAATGACGTGATCAGAAAACAGTTTCAGAATTTTCAGAAAAACAGAGTCTCGCCCGAGCTCAGGTTTTCCCGCTCGAGCGGACAGGTAACAAAGGTACACGCTCGAGCGTCAAATCCCCCGCTCGAGCGTACTGTAAAAGTACTAGATGAGTGAAATCTCCGCTCGACGGACGCTCGACGCCCGCTCGAGCTTGAGACACATGCATCCGCTCGAGCGTCCAATCCTCCGCTCGAGCGGATTGTAAAACAGTGCAAAGATGCTGGATGCTCGGATTCCCTGCTCGAGCATTACTTTCCCTGCTCGAGCGGGAGTGCAAAATCTGGAAATTCCATATTGCACCTCCAAGCTCAAACTCAAGTTTAAAAGCATCAAAACCGATCCTCTTGGGCTGAATTTCCAAAAAACACTTATAAACTCATAGTTAAACATGATTCAAAACTCAATTTGAGAAATCAAAGCCCAAGGGTGTTTAATTCAAACCCAATTTCAAGCCAATTTCATGAACATGGAGAACATGCAAACATGCATGAATTCAAACCAATTCAAAGCTTCAATTTCATGCTCTAGTGAGCCAAATCTTTCAAAAACATGATGAGTTCATGGTCTCTTGTAAAAATATGGGCATGCATGTACAATTTCACGAAGAACAACCTCAAAAATGCAAGAGTATGCCATGCATGCAACAATTAAGCTTCAATTCAACCATAATGAACCAATTCTAGACTTAAATCACTAGAGGCTCAAGAACTAAGCATGAACAAGTTCAAATACATTAATAGAAGGTTAAATTCTCTTACCTAAGTCTTGAATTATAGGCAAGGAAGCTCAATTATGCAAATTTATACTTCAATCCCTTCAATTTCCAAGCAAAACTCAAGATGGAATCCAATTTCTCTCACTCTCTCCCTCTCTTCTCTCTTGGTCGGCTAACGGGTCTCAAAATGGCTGAAGAAATGTTTTGCAATGCAAGGCTAAGGCTTAAACAAAGTTTGGTGTAGTGGCCCACTCAAGGGCAAAGTTGTAGTTAAGTCAAACTATGCAATTTAACTTACTTTAATCTAATTTAATCATACCTAATCACATTTTAACTGAATATGCCATAAAATCATATAATTTCTACTGATCATGAAACACTAATCAATTCCCGGTTCGGCCGCCGCTAAGACCTTCAATTACCAGTTTAAATATAAAACATGAACAGATAGTCAACAGTCACACAAATAGAATTACAATTAAATAGATATACTCAGTCAATTCGGTTTCAATTTCAGTCAATCAGTTCTGTATTTTGTTCAGTTCAGTTATCAGTCATAATCAGTTCAGTTTGACGGTAATCAGTGGTTATTCGGTAAACAGTGACAAGGGTTATTACAGTGCGCGCAAGCAAGAACATCCTCCGGAAACCCCTACTGTTCACTACTAGAAGGTGCTCTATTCACAATCTAAAAATGACTTTGTTTTGGGCCTTAGGATCTGCTCTGTTTATTTAAAAAAACTACCACAGTCGTAGAAAAAGGGGTAGCCGGCCGGCCTTGAGAAGTGGTCGGCCGTACAAAGTGATGGTCGGCCGACCACTATTGTTGGGGAAACACCTGCTACGACAGAACTGAAACAGAGCAAAACAAGGGGTTTCCAAAAGATGTTCATCCCTCCTCCTATCTCCTGTCATGAAAAATTCTCAAGGAGAGAGCATGTTTGCTTCACAAATCATCAAACATCCCAAGGGTATTTAAATGATGATTAGTAAAGCAACGGGATGGCAGTTAATGGATTCAAAGCTAACTAAAACTGATTATGAAAGATACAATCAAAGATATGGCCAAAACCCACTGAATCTCATGGAAAGCAAAAGCAAGTGAATACTCAAGCTTAGAGAGAATAGGTTTAAAAGGAGCCATTCTTGGAGGCAGGAGGCAAAGCTCATACACAAGAGGTTCTGTCATTAAGAAAACCAAAGAGACTCTTCTTCTTACTCATGGAAGATGAATTGAAACCTCCATTTCCATGCTTCAAAGGAACTAGAAGAGAGTCTCTAATGGTCTTGATGAAAGAGCTCTCATGTAGCTTTGAAGCAAAAGTAAAACTAAACTAAGTAAAAGAAAGAAATGAAAGCAATGGAGAGATGATTGCAAGCTTATCTTCCTACTCATGGAACATGGATGAAACATCCATTTCCATGCTACAAAGAAGGAACTAGAAGAGAGCTTTGCAATATATTCCAAGAAGAAGGATATGAGACAAGAATCAAACTATCTATATAAGTTTTAAACACATATATATAGTTCATATTTAATCAAAATCTACCTAAAACAGTGCTGAAAATGAAAGAAAAGAAACAAAAACAAGAAGAACAACAAGAGAGCAACACTAGAGAACAAGCCTTTGGAAGGGTGACCCTTCCACTTTCAACAAGGTTTAAATCACATGTTTAAGCCTAAAAACACTCTGAAAATCAATAATGAAATGGAGAACAAGAAGTATAAAAGAAAATGAAATGGAAAGAGTTAAAGAATCAACCTCTAGAGAAGAGGAAGAGTTTCTTGGTTCACAAACCACAAGCTAAACACTCTCAAGTATTTGAAATAGTGTTCAAAATCTCAGCAAAAAGCTTCAAAGTCAAGCTTCAATGGTGTATATCTTATGTATCTATATCAAGAGGGTAGGAAAGGTTTGGATATCTTTGAAAAAGGCTTGCTCATTAAGTTTCTCAACCCCAAACACTGAGAACCGGTGTTGTATTTATAGAATTTCGATGTTTCACGTCGGAAATATCTGAAAAAGGACAGCTGGCTTGAAGCTCGTGCATAGGAGCAGCTACAACTACAAAATATTTGTTCTTGGCAAACATGGCCGACCGACCAAGAGAAGGGCCTATCGGCCAACATAATGTGGCTTGCTGGTCATTTTTGGTTTTACCGCTTTTTGAGTGGTCAGGCTAGAAAAATAGGGTTTGGTCCAAATGGCGTGCAAGGTTTGGGTTTGGAGCTCAAAACTGAATCATTTTGCTGAAGATTCGAACGATTGCACAACATAACATTTTATCATTGAGTGTTCGGATTGAAACGCCCAAGTCTTAAGGACGGTCAAAAATGGGGTGTCTACAGTTGCCCCTCTTTGACAGAGCTCGAACTCATGAAATGACTTGAGTGAATGTCAAAGGCCAAAGACGACCCATTTGACAATGCCATAAGACTTGGGCAAACAAAGAAAATGCAGATGACAAAAGCCTCCTAAGTCACCCCAATGCGCCATCGCACATACTTCCACCATTGACCTACATCTCCCTTAAGTTGGAAGGATGCCAAGGTGTAGACACCCCATTTTTGACCGACCTTAAGACTTAGACGTCACCAGTTGAGCGCTCGGTGATACTACATATTATGCTCGTTCAGAAGTCTCAGAGTCTCGGCTGTGAACCCTGCCTCCGGACTTCCGAACCCTCTTTTGTGCTTTGCCTCGGTTTGCGAACCAGGCTCAGTTTTCTCTGTTTCTTTTCCTGAGGGGAGGGAGAGGTCTCGTAGACCATCTCTTAATGGCCGTGGGCTACATTTTGTGGCTGTAGGCCATTTTTCCCATTTCGGAGCCCGGTTCCCGGTTTTCGGAGCTGTCAGGCCATGTGCCTCGGTTCGGGACTGCTCAACCATCTCCATTCGCTCTGATTTTTGGGCATGCATCTTATTTACTTCCTTTTGAGGGACACTGGGGTTTGAGAAACCCACTTCGTAGCCGAACGCCACTTTCGGTGCTTAGCAGCCCATTTTTGGGACCCCGAACTGCGTGTTTTGGCCCCCGAGCATTCGTTTTGCATCGGTTTTCGTTCATTTTTGGCAAGTACCTCTGTTTTATCACCAGGAAGGTCACTGGAGGGTGGGAGGCCAGCAATTATCTTGGCAACCAGTTATATTCCATTTTCGCCCTCCGGCACCCGTTTTTCTCACTTCCGAGCCAATGTTGAACACCTTGGAGCCACTTTCTTCAACCCCAAACCACATATTTGTGTTGTACACACATGGGAGGATCCTAATATGATATGGCCGGCCAGAAATTCCATTTGACCCTTTTGAACCCCTCTTAAAAATGGCTTGTTCTCTCTCCTGTTTTACAGTTTCCAAAATCGAACCACAGGGTTGTGATGAGGGGACCTGGGAGGACACCTTTTTGTTGTGGCCGGCCAAAAAATCAACTTGACCTTTTTGACCCCTAGCCGGCCGGCTAGGGGGTGTGGCCGGCCGGCCACCTGCAACTCCAAAAGGTGGCCAGCCTTGATCCATGCAATATGAACTTTATAGCTGTATAGCTGTTTCCCCCAGAAAATATCTCAATCCGGGGGACAGCTGTTGGGGGAGAACTTGGTCTTTTTTTCCCCCACTCTTTCCCTCCCTTTTCTCCCTCTCCTTGGTCCATATAACCAGCTGCCAGCATTTGTATTAGAGGTTAGAAAAAATTGCTTCAAGCATAGGCATCCAAATCTCCCTCTATCTCTCTCATTTTCTCAAAAACTCCTAAGTTCTACCCCATTCCTTCATCACCACCAAGCACCACCACCACCACTCCATTTCCAGCAACTTGGGAAGCTATCCAGCAGCTAAGAGGCACCACTTCTCAAAGCCAAGAAGCAACAAAAGACTTGTCTTCAAGGGTGAGTACCATTTCCCCCTTTTTGAGCTTATTTTTGCAACATTTCTTAGCCATATATGCTTACTGTTTTGAGCTCCGGCCCTAACTGAGAGTGGCCTTATTTTCTGCTCTTTTTCACTTTTTCTTAAGGGCTCAAACCTGTTTGAGCCCCCCATCTTGCACTTGCTTCAATATCTTCCTTGAATGCTATTTTCTTGCATGCTTTGGCAGCCCATTATGCTTCCATTTTTGGGCATTTTACAGAACTAAAAATAGTCTTATTTTGAGCCCCTCTTCAACATTGAAGAAGGGCTCATCAGTGTTTGGGACCTCCATGTGCCACTTCATGTTATATCCCCTCTTTGGTCCCCATTTTTGCATGCTTTGGCAGCCCATTATGCTTCCATTTTTGGTCATTTTACAGCACTGAAAATAGTCTTATTTTGACCTTCTTAACATGTTTCATTAAGGGTCCCTGGCTGTTTGATGAATGTTTTGTATACTTGCTTCTTTGGCCACCTTTTGGCCCATTTTCTTGCATAAGAGCTTAGCCATATCTATGTTTGTTTTTGGGGTTTTTAAAGTTCTGTAAATATGCATATTTTTGGTCCCGCTTCAATGTTGTAGAAGGGAATTTTTCAGTTTGGGCTTTGCATATACCACTTGCTTCTTTGGCCACCTTTTGGCCCATTTTCTTGCATAAAAGCTTAGCCATATCTATGTTTGTTTTTGAGGTTTTTACAGTTCTGTAAAGCAGCTTATTTTTTTCCCCTCTTCAATGTTGTTGAAGGGCCCTAACCTGTTTGGAGTCAGCAGCTGTGAGTTGCTTCATAATCTCATATTTAGGGCCATTTTTGCATACTAGTTTTGCCCTATTTATGCTTGCTGTTTGGCCATGATTTGTACTGGTAAAATGCTTATTTTGGGGCTGTCTTGCTTCTGTCTTTTCATTCCATGTACCAATTATGCATGCTTTGTATAGCTGTAAGCCATTTCACGTACTTAATCTTGCATTTCGGGAGAAATTCCATGCATTGGGTATCATTTCGCCTCGTTTCGGGGCTGCTTTCCCCCACATTTCAGTGCTGAAATCCCATTAGCATGTTTGCATATCATTTTCCATGCCATTGCATTGCGTATGCCATTATCTCGGTTTGCGTGCCTGTGTGCACGCATTTTGAGGCGCTTCATTTTCATCCATCGGCCTCTTATGTGAGTGTGGCTGAGGCTCTCTCATGTTAGTATAAGTCCATGTTACATTCTACATGCCATTTTAGCCATATTGCATTGCGTATGCCATTGTCTCGGTTTGCGTGCCTGTGTGCACGCATTTCGAGGCGCTTCATTTTCATCCATCGGCCTCTTATGTGAGTGTGGCTGAGGCTCTCTCATGTTAGTATAAGTCCATGTTACATTCTACATGCCATTTTAGCCATATTGCATTGCGTATGCCATTGTCTCGGTTTGCGTGCCCATGTGCACGTATTTCGAGGCACTTCATTTTCATCCATCGGCCTCTTATGTGAGTGTGGCTGAGGCTCTCTCATGTTAGTGTAAGTCCATGTTGCATTCTATATGCTATTTTAGCCATATTGCATTGCGTATGCCATTGCCTCGATTTGCGTGCCCGTGTGCACGCGTTTCGAGGCACTTCATTTTCATCCATCGACCTCTTATGTGAGTGTGGCTGAGGCTCTCTCATGTTAGTGTAAGCCCATATCACATCTCCATGTCATTTGCATTGCGTATGTCATTTTCTCAGTTTGCGTGCCCGTGTGCACGCATTTCGAAGCATCTCTTTTTTACAGCATAGTGCATACTAGGTTGTATCTTAGATCGCATTCAGTCATTTTCCTCGGTTTGCGTGCCCGTGTATACGCATTTCGAGACATCTCATTTTCATAGCATTGTGCATGCTAGGCTGTATCTTAGTTGCATTCATGCATATCATGCATATTGCATCGTGTCCGGGATAGGAGTTAGCCCGGGCACGGGAAACGAGGTGCGTTTCGTACTCCGAGTGACGGAACGTGTCTCAATTCCCTAGTCACCGACACTCCGGATCATCCATGATGGAGTTAGGTTCTTGTTGTGTTTACACGTACATTCATTCTATATTGAGTTACACATTTCGACTCCTCGGCCATCATGCATCGATATGCGTGATTGGTGGCACGAGGATCGAGGCATGCATATATCTGTGAAAATACATTGCCATGCCCCTTTCCTGCTCTTTGTTGCAGCAAAATGAAGAATCAGCAACTTTTCGGAGCATGGCACGCTTTCCAAGAATAACTGCTAAACAGAGGCTAATTGGGGCATCCCAGTGGATTTCCGCGCAAGGCAGCCCAGACATGCATCATTCATCAGAAGCAAGGCTGTCCCTGGCTTGTACGCCAGTTTTACAGCTTTCTTAGTTAATTTGATTAATTAATTAGGAATTTGTATATTATTTGGACTGTATTATTTGGACTGTAATATTCTTTTATTCGGGACTGTACTATTTATTCGGACCCTCCGAGCGAGGGCAAAACTGTAATAAGTGTGCGTGTGTGTGTTGTATGTCTTCCAACCCCACGTCTTTCTCCTTTTTATTTACAAGCTTATGATGGTTAGATTAGGGCATATTTCAATTTAGCATACAGTATGACAGCATATTTGCATCATTCATCTGTTTTGCATGCACCGGGCTCGGCGCATCATACTAACTGCATTGTATTTCAATTTCAAAGTTGAATACATGTTAGTTGTAGCATTCCATATGTCATGTTTAGAATAGCCGAGCCTGCTATAGTTGCATTTTTGCATGTGTTGCATTAGGCATTTTTGTATACTTAGGATCATGCATGATTTCTAATGTAGTTTCTATTTTGGCTTGGAGTACTCGGTAAGTTCTATGATTTAGCATCCTTGCATGCGTGTGAGTGACTGCCCTGGATAGCATGCTTACCATGAGGCTATATGCTTATGTGACATAACTGCCTGAATGCCTGTGGGTGAAGGTTGGGTTGTTTAAATTGGAACAAATCATTGACTGTGAGTTTTAAGCCCACTAGATAGTGGCGAAACCATCTTTTCCTAAGCCCACCTGAGGGTGGCAAAATCTGTATTTTAAGCCTACTTGCGAGTAGCAAACCATCTTTCAAAAACAAACACGAAATGTTTTGTTCCAATTCGAGCGACCTAGTCTATACTTATATGCTGTGCGCATCACATAGTAACCTAGGCTAAATAACCGGAATAAGAACATACAATGTTTTCAAAAATAGATATCATGGTTAGTAGAGGCCGATCTTTGATCGGGCGAGCGGGGGTGCACACGAAGTGACCTTCCCCAATCGTACCCAAGTTCCCGAGCCGAGACAACTTTGGTGATGACGGACACGTGGCCTTTGGCACCGAGTCAGGGTTTCCTAAATTTCCCATTAAAAAAACATTTAGGTGGCGACTCTGTATCTGGCAAAGCAGTCCATGTTTGGCACTTCTTTTCAAAAATCTGTTTCTCAAAACGATTTGCAGGATTTGGACTCTTTGGTTCAGACTTAGAACCGTGACAAATTTGAGAGTCCTGAGCTGTAGTGACCCCAAAAATGAACAGAACGGGAGCTCGTTCCTCCCGGGGCGTTCAGGGACGTCTACACAAGGTCGTCCTTAACCCGTCATCATTGATGCCAAGCATCTCAAACGTCTTCATCATCTACTCTAGCCACTCATCAGCCTTCAGTGGCTCCTTTGGATCCTCGATAAACTTATTTTGATTTGATCAGAAGAACTCCCTCTTCAAAAATGATGGCCCTGTTTCTGCAATGTGGGTTTGGACTTAACTCTTAGCCCTGAGAATGTCCATGGATTCTTGCAATGCTCTAGTCATTTAGCAGGCTAAAGCGCCCATGGCTTGCTAACTTGTTGGCTCAGCCATTTTGGCCTGACCAACTCCCTTCTCCTGCATCGTAATTTCATCCAGTATTGGCACCTCCTGCCTCCTAGGCCTGCCACGCTAATCACCACCACGTCCGCGTCCTGACATTCTAATAAAGGTAACACAATTGATTAGCATATTTATAAATTTTCCGAAGCTAATTCACTCACGTCCTAATACGGTGGACAACAAGTAATTCATTCCACATAAGCACTGAATCACATAATCACAAACAATTTTCTTTTCTAGATAATAATCGTCCCGCGACATTGCTAGAGTTCCAGTTAAAAATAGTAGTGATCAAGTGCACTTCTAACAAGACATCTAGAAACTTGTAGATCCAATCAATATCTTAGAAACCAAATCTCATACTCATCTAGTCATATAAACATGTTATCACATAACATACCAGGTCTACTTCTAATATCATCTAGAGAGATAAACCCATTGTGGTAAAAAACCACATCTCACGATCCCAAAGTATCCAATCCCAGTTATTCTGATACCAAGTTGTAATACCCCCGAAATAATAACAACAACCCTTAGCATAATATTCTATAGAATATATAACTTGCGATGTTTAACGTTTCATTGATACTCCTCAATCGTACAAAAGATGACATATGCGTGTGTACATTCATAAATCCTAGATCTTGAATCTATAACATATTCCAATTGTAAATGAATCTAAACAAAAGGACGTACAAATTAGTTTATGCCCTAATGGCTATATCTTTCAAAGTCAATGCTTGGGTACAACAAAAGTAAGTTTAACTCAATACAAATAAAGCCCAAGGCTTGTACAAAATAATTACACAAAAGAAACAAAAAGAAATTCTCGGCTCCAAGTCCTCCAAAGCTATGTCCTTAGTCGAGGTATATCATCAGCACCTGAAAGTTATTTTCCACATAGGGTGAGCTAAAGCCCAGTATAGATACTTTAACATAATCTACAAAACTTAACAAAGTCATAAGGTGAATACATATGTATGCCATTTGCCAAACATTATACTTTTTCCATCTCAAAACAATGTATGCCAATATTAAATATCAATTCATGAAAAATATCTTTTTATATTAGAAAATAGGGCAATGGATACAAAACACTAGAAATCTCTAGATACATGTCTGCCAGTAGACTATACGAGCACTACAAAGCCATTTTACTGGTACTAACCAAAAGGATCGGCACCTAACTGCGCGAGTTTCTCGACTTTCACCAAAGACACACAGTCTAACATAATAACCACAAGCACACCCCCTAACCAGATTCACTAAGGTATACACCACTTTTTTCTCAAAACAATACATTTTCAATGTTTAAGTATGAAACAATGCTTAATGTAAGATATATGAGTAATTAGTTTCCATTCACCTAATCCTCATACAATTTGTACAACAATTAATGCTATCCTCCACCGATAGCCCAAAATAGATATTTCTACTCAACAAATAATTTTTCAACAACAGATATAATCTCATAATTTTCAAAATGGGAGCGATAATATATATCCAACTCCACTCTCATTATCAACAGATACATTCTTCTTGTCATCTCAATCCCACTAGCCCCCCTTTTTTTTTTCTTTCATAAATCAATTATCAAAGATTTTCAAACAAAACATCCTTTACTTTCAAAATCACATTTAAGTAAGGAAATTTTAACATTTCAACACAACCCAACATTTTATACACTCCCACAACATTTCTCAAGAATTTATTTGAATCAAACCCAAGGTTTAACCGAAAATCCCCAAATTACTAACCATTTCAAAGAGCAAATAACTAAGTTAAAAATCATACAAAAGGTTGAAAAAATTTCTACCTTAAGACTAGAAGAGAAAGAAAGCAAGGGTGAAAGTTTGACAAAGCCAAAAATGAGATCCTCTCTGATTAAAACGAAACTTTCGACGAGCTCTACCTTTTTCTCCAAGGAACTATGGTGGAAAAATCAATGGATTAGGAGCATTTGGGGTTTTAAGGCAAGAACTAGAGAGAGATGGTAAAGAAATTAGGGTTTTGAATATTTTAGAGAGAGAGAGAGAGAGTAAGTGAAAAAGTGACTAAAATCCCTTTTTTCCCAAATTGATATACACACAGATTGCTTGAACGACCAAACCACCATTTGAGCGTCAGACATAATAAATGACACTGCTCGAGCAACCAAAGTCGCCACTCGAGCGTCAAACACAATAAGTGACACTACCCAAGCAACCAAAGCCACAACTTGAGCGCACAATGACCCTCAAAAGACTGTTCGAGCAAAAAAAAAAGACCGCTTAAGTGAAGATCACCCATTCCTAGAAGTTTTACAGGCTTGCAAAAATACTGAGACATCTCAAAGACCGCTCGAGTGACCAAAACATCGCTCGAGTAAATCCACAGTGAAACAGACAGCAACTCTTTTGAAAAATTAACTCCTAACTTATTTCAAACACAATTAACTGTAAGAAATGGTTTGGGGAAAAACATATTTTTTCCAAACTTTGGTCTAATTTTTAAGTGGGATCCATGCACCAAAGTTGACGGGTCTAAGTAGTAACGCGTTCTATGCCGCGTTGTGATTCACGTAGTATATTTGGTTGCTCAAAACTATTATCAGGTAAATGAGAAATTGATACCAAAATGGGCCCCATGAAAATGGTGTGTTTGGTAAAATTTCCATAAAGGTTTGAGTTAAGGCTTGTCCTACATTGGTTTGGTGGGCAAACTTTGTGTGGGTTTTTAAGGCTTGTGTTTGGAACTTATGGAGGGCCCCAAGGGATACCCAAGTTTTGTGGAAAGGTGAGGTTATGGGCAAAGTGGGCTAGACCCATTGGATCTAAAACAAACACACACTCGCGCACGTACCGCCGCGGTATCCATTCAGTCGGTCGGGTGGGCTGGGCTGGGCTTGGGTGCGGGTGCGTGGTATGAGTTTGGGTTAGGCTTGTCCAGCCCAATACTAATTCTTTTGGGGCCAAAAACATTTGAATTTTATTTTTTTGTTTGAAAAATAAATTATGTTCATTTTTGTTTTCAAATTTTAGATTGGAAAAATTCAAATTATAGCTTGTACCTCTTCAAATGTTTTGTACAGGTTCCATACCTGTCCAAACATATTCAAATATGTTCAATTCAATCTCAACAGGTTCCTACCTATTTAATTTAAATTTAAATAGATTTTGTATCTGCTTAATTCAAACCGAATAGGTACTATACCTATTCAAACAGGTTTGCCACCTGTTGAATTCAAAATTGAAAAGCCACCATTGCACCTATAAATAGACAAGTTCCTTATTTGGATTTTCACTCAATTTCCATCCTTAATTCTGTTATTACTCTCTACATTTTGCTGCATTATTTTTTCTGTGAGAAAGAGTGTAAACACAAAGTGTGCTTGTTGTGCGAATAGTTTGTAGTGTTGCTACTATTCGTTGTTGATTATTTCATCATGGGAGGTAGACGTCCATAATTTGAAAGCCGAGGAAAGGACGAATCTGTCTTAAGGACACAGTGTTAAACACTAGACTTGATCAAAAATTTGTTTGAGAAAGTAATAAGGTAAGTGGTTAGTTTTCTTTTCTGTTTTATTTATTTTTCTTTATCAGATTTTGATTTTTTTTTTGTAACAAAATAAGAATTTGTTGTTTTATTTTTATTTTTTTTATATGTTGTTTTGATTTTTGTAATCAGACAGTCTCTCTCCTTTCTTTAATTTTTTCCTTGAATTCTTTGAAGATTGTCCAACAATCTTAAGACAGAACCTTTTGTGTCTTAATTGTATTAATAAAATTCGTTTTATAAACTTGATTTATTTGAATCCAATAAAATAATTTTTTTGGTTTTTGTAACAAGGAAATTATTGTGTTGTGTTTTATTTTTCTGGTTTTAATAACTAGAAAAAATAAAATTATTTTGTGTTATAATTTATTTTCTGGTTTTAGTAACTAGAAAATTAATTTTTGTTTTGGTTATGGCTACTACAACTGAAAATGGTACTCTAATTCCGATTGTTACAACGACTTCAATCCCTATCCAAAACCATGTTCAAGTTCCAATAAATCATGGAGAAAAATCGAAAAAATTTAATGGCACCAAGTTTAAAAGATTGCAGCAGAAAATGTTGTTCTATCTTACAATTCTGAATCTTGCCTAATTTCTTCGTGAAAAGGCTCCAGTGCTTAAAGAGGATGAAATTGATCGGCAAGTTGTTGTTGTTGTTGTTGTAGATGCCTGGAAACATTCTGATTTTCTGTGCAGAAACCACATCCTCAATGGCCTAGACAATATGTTGTATAATGTTTACAGCCCTTTAAAAATAGCAAAAGAATTATGAGATTCTTTGGAGAAAAAATACAAGGCAGAAGATGCCGGCACAAAGAAATTTGTTGTCTGTAAATTTTTGGATTTTATTATGGTAGACTCCCAAACAGTAATTTCTCAAGTTTAAAGTTTTCACTTAATTTTGCATGATATTTATGTTGAAGGTATGTCTCTTAGCGAGTCTTTCCAAGTTGCTGCATTAGTGGAAAAATTACCATCGGCTTGGAAAGATTTCAAAAATTATTTAAAACATAAACGCAAAGAGATGACCATGGATGAACTTATTGTAAGACTAAGAATTGAGGAAGATAATCGTATGGCTGAAAAAATGAATGGTAAAAATCCCATTGAGTTCAAGGCTAATGTGATTAAACAAGTGCCCAAACCATATAACAAGAAGAGAAAGTTTGCTGAAGATGGTCCTAAACAAGACGATAACAATTTCAATAAAAAGTTCAAAGGTAAATGCTATAACGGTGGCAAGACTGGACATCGTGCCTCTGATTGTCGACACCCTAAAAAGGACCGCAGAAGTACAAGCAAAAAGACCACCAATCAAACTAATATGACAGAATTAGATTATATCTCTGACAGGGTAAATGACATCAATATCTCTGCTGTGGTGTCTGAGGCTAATTTGGTTGGAAATTCCAAAGAGTGGTGGGTCGACATTGGGGCAACTCGACACATTTACGCGGACAAAAAGATGTCCACTACTTATAATGAGGCTGCAAATGGTGAGCAACTATTCATGGGAAATTTATTTACTTTTGTTGTGGCTAGACAAAGCAAAGTAATCTTGAAGATGACATCGGGGAAGGAACTGGCCCTCAACAACATGTTGCATATACTTGACATCCAAAAGAATTTAGTTTCTGGTTCTTTATTAAGTAAAAATGGTTTTAAGCTTGTATTTAAGTCTGATAAATTTGTATTAACAAAGAGTGATATGTATGTAGGTAAGGGATATATGAGTGATGGTCTCTTCAAGCTGAATGTAATGACTGTTGTACCAAAATCTGCTATTAATAAGAATAGCACAACTTTTGCTTATATTCTTAAGTCAAATTTATGGCATGGTAGATTAGGACATGTGAATTTTAATGCTTTGCGTAGACTTATTGGTTTGGATTATATACCGAAGTTTGAAATTGATCCTAATCACAAATGTGAGATATATGTAGAAGCAAAACTAACTAAGGCTCCTTTTAAATCGATTGAAAGAGAAACTGAACCTCTAGAATTAATTCATACTATTGTGTGTGATTTTAAATTTGTTCAAACTAGAGGAGGCAAAAAGCATTTCATAACATTTATCGATGATTGCACAAGATATTATTATGTATATTTACTTAGAAGTAAAGATGAAGCCTTGGAAATGTTTAGACTCTACAAAACTGAAATTGAAAATCAACTTGGTAAAACCATTAAAATGGTTAGAAGTGATAGGGGTGATGAATATGATGCACCTTTAAATAAATTTTGTACACAACATGGCATTATTCATCAAACTACAGCACCCTATTCTCCACAGCAAAATGGAATTGCAGAAGGAAAGAATGGAACCCTTAAAGAAATGATGAATGTCATGTTACTAAATTCAAACTTACCACAGAACTTGTGAGGAAAAGCAATATTGTCTGCTAATTATGTTCTTAACAGAATACCCTATAAGAAAACAAATAACACTCCTTATGAATTGGGAAAAAGTCAACCACTTTCCTACAAATACTTAAAAGTGTAGGGGTGTTTGGCAAAGGTAGAAGTTCCTATTCTCAAAAAGACTAAAATAGGACAAAAAACAGTGGATTGCGTATTTATTGGTTATGCGCGTAATAGTATTACCTATCAGTTTCTAACTTATAAATCAGAAATACCTGATATACATGTGAACACTATTATAGAATCAAGGAATGCTGTGTTTTTTGAACATGCATCGCACGATCTACAATGGAATCTGAGTTCATTGCTTTAGACAAAGCAGGAGAAGAAGCAGAATGGGTTCGCCACTTCTTAGAAGACATTTGCATGTGGCCAAAACCTGTGCCATCTATTTGCATTCATTGTGATAGTCAATTTGCAATAGGCAGGGCATAGAGTCATATGTATGGTAAGTCACGACATATTCGTCGTCAACATAATACCGTAAGACAATTGCACTTAAGTGGAATAATCTCAATAGATTATATTAAATCTAAAAAGAATATTGCGGATCCGTTAATGAAAGGTTTGACTAAAGAGCAAGTGTATAGTTCATCGAAGAGGATGGAATTAAAGCCTATTACATAAGAGTTATCATATTGGTAACCCTACTTAGATGACTGGAGATCCCAAGAACTAAGTTCAAAGGGACAACTAAGTTATGTGTGGCTCGTAAGAAATCACCAAGGGATTAAAATTACCTACCCACTCCTATGGTAAGAGTGATATCTGCAATATGTGTTATATGCAGGGGTTTAAAGATAAGTTTTGCTTTTAATGATTACTTATATCTTGATTTAGGCATAAAAATCAAGATGAGTATAAGAGATACTCACAATAAGAATCACCTATATGAGTGTCAAACTGGAGCCGGTTCTATGAGAATGAAGAGGCTAAATTCTCTAGAAGCACTCATGAACATCCAGGAGAATTCAAAGACAAAATGAACACAACCGTGAGAACCACGATGTGTCAGAAGATAGTTTGTGTGAAATCTATTGTCTTGGCTTACACAAATAGCTGCACAATTCAAGGCATCGCATTCATTGGTTAGCTAGTAAGTCTGATAAGTTATTACTAGGGAAGGTTCAAAGCCGAAAGCTACCTATCCTGATGCAACATATTTTCGATTTATACTCTTTCGACAAATTCTGCATATTGTTGCCTTTCTGTTGTCATCAAATTCCATTCAGATGGGGGATTGTAATAAATGGTTTGAGAAAAAATAGATTTTTTTCAAATTTTGGTCTAATTTTTAGGTGGGACCCATGTGCCAAAATTGGTGGGTCTAAGTGATAACGCATTCTATGTCGCGTTGTGATTTACGTAGTGTATTTAGTTGGTCAAAACCATTATCAGGTGAATGAAAAATTGATGCCAAAATGGGCTCCATGAAAATGGTGTGTTTGGTAGAATTTTCATAAAAGTTTGAGTTAAGGTTTGTCCCACATTGGTTTGGTGGGCGAACTTTGTGTAGCTTTATAAGGCTTGGGTTTGGAACTTGGGGAGGGCCCCAAGGGGTACCCAAGTTTTGTGGAAGAGCGAGGTTATAGGCAAAGTGGGCTAGACCCATTGGACCAAAAACAAACACACATGCTCGCGCGCGCCGCCGCCGCCATCTGTTCGGTTAGGCGGGCTGGGCTGTGCTTGAGCACAGGTGCATGATGTGAGGTTGGGTTGGGCTTGTACGACCCCATACTAATTCTTTTGGGGCCAAAAACATTTGAATTTTATTTTTTATTTGGAAAATAAATTCTGTCTGGTTTTGTTTTCAAATTTCATATTGGAAAAATTCAAATTTTGGCTTGCACCTCTTTAAATTTTTTGTATAGGTTCCATACTTGTCCGAACAGATTCAAATATGTTCAGTTCAACCCCAACAAGTTCCTACCTGTTTAATTTAAATTCAAATAGGTTCTATATCTGTTTAATTCAAATTGAATAGGTACTAAACCTATTCAAATAGGTTTGCTACCTGATGAATTCAAAACCGAAAAGCCATCATTGCACCTATAAATAAACAAGTTCCTCATTTGGATTTTCACTTAATTTTTCGTCCTCAATTCTGTTATTACTCTCTACATTTTGCTGCATTTTTTTTTCTGTGAGAAAGAGTGTAAACACAAAGTGTGTTCGTTGTGCGAATAGTTTGTAGTGCTGCTACTATTCATTATTGATCATTTTATCTTAGGAGATAGACGTCCACAATCTGAAAGCACCGAGAAGAGGACGAATCTGTCTTAAGGATACAGTGTTGAACATTGGACTTAATCAAAAATTTGTTCGAGAAATTAATAAGGTAAATGATTAGTTTTCTTTTCTGTTTTACTAAATTTTTCTTTATCAGATTCTGATTTTGTTTTGTAATAAAATAAGAATCTGTTATTTTATTTATTTTTTTATATATTGTTTTGATTTTTATAATCAGACAGTCTCTTTCTTTTCTTTAATTCTTTCCTTGAATACTTTGAAGATTGTCCAACATTAACAACTTAACTCAACTATCAATAAGATGATACAAGAGCTTGAACAACAGTTAACGGTACAGAATCTCGGATCTGAGAGTATGAAAAGGGTTGGATCTAAACTAGAACCATTATAGGGTGGGAGAAAAGAAGGGAGGAAACGGTTGGTTTTTGTGAGTTGGCATATTTGGCAACTGCCAAAACTTGTACCAATTTGGCACAAGTTTTGTCATTTACCAAATATAATAGTTGTCAAAGCTTATCATTGGAGAACCACTTTTGCTCCACACTTGCTATAAAATGGCGTTGGCAAGTCCAATGACAAACCATTAGAAATGATCTTAATATTACTATTTATTTTATTTTATATTATATTTTATAATATAATATATATAATTTAATACATAACAAATATATATGGTGATCATTCACCGAATTCTCTTATTATAATAATATCATATATATATATATATATTATAAAATTAAATTATAATATATTATTTATAATAATTTTATATAAACACTTCAAATATATAAAGCACAGAAAATCATAAAATAACACATATTATTGTATTATTAATGTAAAAATGTACAAATAAATACTATTTATCTTACATCTCTAATTTAATACTATTATGTTATTAATTTCCTCACTCAATTTTAGTACAATCATAACCATCTAACCTAATTTGTTAAATAAATATAGAGAGCAATGGGTCTAAGGCCCCATTTATTTGGAGAGTTAGAGGGGGGATTGGTATTGATAGCGAAGTAGGACCCACTAATATTGTGTTTGTTTTAAGAGATGGGGAGGGGATTAATAGTGAACTCCGGATTAGGATAGGCCTTCCAAGGGGATTCAGATGGGCCTCCATAACTTGGTATTAGAAAAATAGTTCGGCGGACTAGAAATTTTTTATTTTTATTTATTTTTTATTTTATTTTTTACATGTCGGGCATTTTTTTTGAACATTAATGTTTAATTTTTGTATTTTTTGTTAAGTAAAAATCATTATTTTATTATTTTTGTTTTTTTCTAAAAATTTTTTATTTTATTTTTATTTTTTTAAAATTTTTTACATGTTGGGCATTTTTTTAAAAATATTAATGTTTAATGTTTTTGTATTTTTTTTATTTATTTTATTATTTTATATTTATTTTATATAAAAATAATTTAACAATCCCTATGCTAACAACTATCATCAAAATAAACAAAATTTTACTTAATTCCCTCGCTATCAATGCCCTCACTATCAATCTCCTCCATTTCACCTCTGAAAACAAACGGGGCTAAGTTTTAGTACATTGCTGTCTAGGCAATTTACTGTCGTGCTGCAAGCGTTGTTCGAGGTGTTTCACATGGCTCTGTTTCATCAAACTTTTTAATGGTTCAAATTTCACAAGAGCAATGCGTCATAAAAAGAATTATCCAAACTATTCTAAATTATATTTTATAATATATATATAATTTAGTATATAATATATTTATGGTGATCATTCACGGAAGATTCTCTTATTATAATAATATTATATATATATACATATATATATATATATATATTATAAAGTTAAATTATAATATATTATTTATAATAATTTTATATAAATACTTAAAATATATAAAAGTACATAAAATCTTAAAATAATACATATTATTGTATTATTAATTTAGAAGTATACAAATAAATACTATTTATCTTACATGTCTAATTTAATACTATTATATTATTAATCTCTTTATTCAATTTTATCATATTCATAATTCATTTAACCTAATCCATCAAACAAATATAGATGCCCTGTTTGTTTTCAGAGGTAGAATTAAGGGGATTAATAGTGAGGAGATTAAGTACAATTGTATTTGTTTTGATGATGGTTGTTAGTATAGGAATTGTTAAATTATTTTCATATAAAATAATAAAACAAATAAAAAAATACAAAAAATTAAACATTAATGTTCAAAAAATATTCCCTATATGTAAAAAATAAAAAAAATAAAAAAATTTCTAATCCCCTCACTATTTTTCTGATACTACCTCCACCTCCTTCATTTCAATCCCCCTTTCAACCTCTATCTTAATCCCCTCTTCCATCCTAATTCTTTTCTCAACTCTACAAATAAATACAACAATAAATAGTCTCATTTCTATCCTAATCCCATCACATTCTTTACGCTCCAAAACAAACGAGGCCAGAGAGCAATGGGTCTATGTCTAGTACCTTATTGTCTAGGCAATTTACTACCGCGTTGCAAACGCTGTTCGAGGTCTTTCAGCTGGCTTTGTTTCATCAAGAAAAATGTTTGGAAGCTTTAAAGGAATCTTAGGGGTGGGCTACAACCATTGATATGATATTTTGAATTTGGGTTTTTTTTTTTTTTTTTCACGTCATTAAAACTCAATTAGAATTTCAAAATTAAGGAGATGTATCATTGCTAGTTTCATTAAACTTTTTAATGGTTCAAATTTCACAATGATAGTATGCCATAAAAAGAAGGATAAATTACAAATATATCCCATGAGATTTAATTAAAATACAAATCACTCTTATGGTTTTGAAAATTATATTTCACCTTTTGAGGTTTTTAATTTTATAACAAATCGCTAATTTTATTAATAAATCATGAAATCAATCAACAGTTTCTAATAATGTTATAAATATGTTTCAATTAATAATTTAGTTAATTTTATTGTTATATAGGAGAGCAATTATGAATTTTATTTTTTTAGTTAATTTTGTTAAATAAAAAAATTCTGACAAGAGAGTATTTATAATTTTTCAAATTATGAGTAATCTGTATTTTAAATAAATTTCCAGGAATGTATTTATAATTTACCCTAAAAAGAATTACCTAAACTATTCTAAATTATATTTTATAATATATACATATATGGTGATCATTCACTGAAGACTTCCTCTTATTATAATATATATATACATATTATAAAGTTAAATTATAATATATTATTTACAATAATTTTATATAAAAACGCATAAAATCATAACGTAATACATATTATTATATTATTAATTTAAAGGCGTACAAACAAACACACTTTAATAAATACCACTATATTATTAAGGACAAATTACCAATACTCCTTGAGGTTTGACTAAAATATTGATTCTTTCTGAGATTTAAGAAATTACAAATTACCCCTTGAGATTTATATTTACATAACAAATGAGGGGACAATTTGTTATACAAATATAAACCTCAAGGAACGAGATGTAATTTCTTAAACCTCAAAAAAAATCTATATTTTAGTCAAACCTCGAAGAAATATTAATAATTTACCCTATTATTAATCTTCCTATTCAATTTTACCATTGTCATAATCCATCTAACCTTAACTGCCAGACAAAATTTGAGGTCAATGGGTCTACTAGTACCTTATTGTCTGGGCAATTAGCTGCCGTGTTGCAAACATTGTTCGAAGTCTTCAATTAATAATTCCACAATTCAATTTGCTTTTAACATTACCATTTGTAAATGTCGTGTAATAATAAATGTGTATATAATACTTCATCTTCAAGTGTAATTTATCCAATTTAATGTAATTTATCCAGATTAATCTTAACATTATGTTTCTTAAATGAATTTAATTTAATAATTTTATTTTGATATATATTTTAATCTCATTATTAATTATATCGTGCCGTCAGTATGAAGATACACTAATATATATATATATATATATATGGTGGTCATTCACCGAAGACTCTCTTATTATAATATATATATATATATATATTATAAAGTTCAATTATGATATATCATTTATAATAATTTTTTATAAATGTTTAAAATCTATAAAAATATATAAAATCGTAAAATAATACATATTATTGTATTATTAATTTAGAAGTGTACAAATAAATACTTTTTATCTTATATATCTAATTTAATACCATTATATTATTAATCTATTTATTCAATTTTATTATATTCATAATCCATCTAATCTAATCTGTCAAACAATAAGTCTAAGTCTAGTACCTTATTGTCTAGGCAATTTGGTGTCGTGTTGCAAACGTTGTTTGAGGTCTTTCAAATAACTTTTTTAGAATAAATTACAAATATATTTCTTGAGATTTGATTAAAATATAAATTGTCCTTTATAATTTTAAAAATTATATTTTACCTCTCGAGATTTCGAATTTCATAACAAATCACTCGTTTTATTAATAAATTATCAAATTAATTAACAATTTTTAATGATGTTAAAAATATGTTTCAATTAACAATTTAGGTAATTTTATTATGATGTAGGAGAGCAATTATGAATTTTATTTTTTTAATTAATTCTGTTAAATAATTTTTTTTTTAACAAAGGATATTTATAATTTTTCAAACCACAGAGACAATTTGTACTTTAAGCAAATTTCATGAGGTGTATATATAATTTACCCAACTTTTTAATGGTTTAAATTTCACAAGGATAATACTGCATAAAAAGAAAGGTAAGTTACAAATACACCCTATAAGATTTAATTAAAATATGAATCACTCTTATATATGATTTTGAAAATTATATTCTATCTTTTGAGATTTCTAATTTTATAACAAATTGTCTATTTTAATAATAAATCATGAAATCAATTAACAGTTTTTAATGATGTAAGAAATATGTTTCAATTAATAATTTAGTTAATTTTATTATTATATAGGAGAGTAATTATGAATTTTATTTTTTTAATTAATTTTGTTAAATAAAAAATTGTGATAAAGGAGTATTTATAATTTTTAAATCACAAGAAGCAATCTATATTTTAAAGAAATTTTAAGAGATGCATTTATAATTTACCCTAAAAAAAATTACCCAAACTATTCTAAATTATATTTTATAATATATATATATATATGGTGATCATTCACAAAAGACTTTCTCTTATTATAAAGTTAAATTATAATATATTATTTATAATAATTTTATATAAACACTTAAAATATATAAAAACACACAAAATCATAAAATAATACATATTATTGTATTATTAATTTAAAAGTGTAGAAATAAATGCTCTTTATTTTACATGTTTAATTTAATATTATTGCATTATTAATCTTTTTATTCAATTTCATCATACTCATAATCCATCCAATCTAATCCCTGCAATCAAGCAAACATGGAGAGCAATGGGTCTAAAGTCTGGTACCTTATTGTCCAGGCAATTTACTGTCGTGTTGCAAACCTTGTTCAAAGTCTTTCAGATGGCTCTGTTTTATCAAACGTCTCTAATGGTTCAAATTTCACAAGGGCAATAACCATAAAAAGAATTACCCAAACTATTTAGTTACATAAAGCATCCTAAAAAAAACATACTCGATTCATTAGAAACAAAGTAATGGCAAAGTGGGTCAGTGTTCTCTACACTGCCTGTGTGTGGTGGTGCTTCTTCAGCAGCACCCCTGCCACTTGCTTGGTGAATGAGACAGATAGATTAGCTTTGATTGCTTTCAAGGCTGCAATTGATCAAGACCCATTTGGGGCCTTGAGATCCTTGAATGATACAGTGCACTACTGTGATTGGAATGGCATTTGGTGTAGTCGTCAACATCCTGATTGTTAGGTTTTATTATTGGCAATCCCGTTTGACAAGGATTTCTTTAAGAAGTTGATTTTCTTTCAAAACTCGGATTACTTTTGGATTTCTATAAATAATTGGATTTCTTCCAAATCTAGGATTATTTTTGGTTTTCTTCCAAAACTACACTACTCCACAATTCCTCCAGATCTTCTTTTTGGTTCTTAAGGTTTATATCTGGGGATATTTTGTTAGTTTTCTTTGATGTTTTATTGAGTATTTAACTCATGGTTTAAAGAGAGTACATCAAAGATTTTGTTTGTTATACACAAGAGAGAGAGAGAGAGTTGTTCTTCGGTGGATTCTGAAGAATTCGAGCCTGAAACTTTGGTGGATTCCGGAGTGGCTCATCGTAAAGACAATTCCGAGGTAAAGACGGGGTTGGAAGAGGCACATAGAGGTTGGTTCAATTAGGCGTGAATTCGCTAGGTAATTGAGAGTATACCTGTGTAATTCCTTTAAATCTTCTTAGTGGATTGTCTTGTGGCTGTTGCCCGTGATTTTTTTATCACGATTAGAGGTGTCCAATTGTGGTTTTTCCACGTAAAATCGTTGTGTCGATCTGTCTTGATTGTTTGATTGAGATTGTTATATTCTGCTTAAAATTGATACATAATCACAAATCAACATCTAGAGGATTTCTAGATTTTTCAATTAGTATCAGAGCGGGTCGTTCTAGTTTTTTTAAAAAATTCTTTTAGAACGAGATCTTGTTTGATTTGTGATAATGGATTCAATTCGTGAAGGAAATTCTATGGTTCGACCACCCTTACTTGACGAATCCTCGGAGAGTGATGATGAAGAACTTGAGCAAGCTTATGAAAAGTTATATAATGAGTCTCTTAACTTATTCAAATTAAATGACAAACACACAAAGAAACTCAAAGTATGTGAAAGTGAGAATGTCAAACTTAAGGAGGAAATTTCCGAGGCCAGGATTGATGCCATCAAGATAGCTGATGATCGACAATCTCTTTGTGCAAAACTATTGACTTGTGAGACAGAGAGGAATGAGCTACTGGAAACCCATGCCATGGATGAAGAAAAGATTGAATCTCTCGAGATGTCACAAGTTGCTTTGGAAGAACTATTGATCAAGAAAGAGGAAAAGCTCAAGTGTGCTATGGCTACCATTGGTCTTTGGAACAAAGGATCAAAGACTTTGGAGGATATCATTGGGTCTCAACAAATGAGTTGTGACAAGAGTGGCATTGGCTTTGGTGATAACAAAGAGTAAAAACAGAGTACATCTACATCTCATGATACAAGAACTCAAGGAAAAGGAGAACAAAAAATTCAACATGAGGATGGACTTCTCAAACTTTCTAGAGTTGGTAAGGTAAAAGAAAAGAAGGTACACCCTGTACACCCTGTTTTTATTTGTCATCATTGTGGTATGCATGGTCATATTCGCCCTTATTGTTATAAGTTGCATGTGAGAGTGTATTTGCCTAGACCTAAAAATAGGATGTTGGAAACCAAGTCGAGACGGGTTCCCATTGAAAGAAAAGGGAACCACAACGTCAAGACACCACCCAAGAATCGCAATCCTCACGAATTTGTTTATTTGTTTATTGGGTGAAAAAACTTGACTTGTGTTAATTTGTTTATTTGTTTTAGCTTTTGGGTTTCTGTGTGTTGTTTTTTAATGGAAAAAAAAAATCCCAAAAAGATTTTCTTAGTATGGTTTTGCAAGTTTGAAATTTTTGAGTGGTCCTTGGTGCATATTGGAATTGATGAGAATATCCATTACATGTTAATATATGTGTGCTTTCTGTGGTCATTACTCATTTTGGAATGCGTGTTTTTTTTATTAGTATGTCTCATTCTGTACACACTCTTGGATTAGCAAATTTTGGAGTCTTCCGCCTTAGTGATTATTTTTTTTCTATGAACTTCTGTCATTGATCCTTTGCGTTTCTAGAGGAATTGACCTATACTAGCATATCATGGGTGATGTTGAGTCTCTTAACCACCTTCCATCTTTTTGCATCTCCACGACTTTCCCCTCTATTCTTTGTAGTCCAGCCATGAGGAAAAGGCTACCTCAGAGTCACCAACCAGGCCATCCTTATTATATCCATGCTTCTCTGGTTCGGTTTCCATACTCTTGAGCGTGTCAGTCGCCAATGAATGTGCAAAATAAAAAGAAAAAGATAAAGATAAAGAAAAAGAAAAAGAAAGAGAAGAAGAAAAAATATGCAAAAGAAAGAAAAAAAATGTGCAAAAGAAAGAAAAGAAAAAGATGTGAAAAAAAAAGAAAGAAAAAAAATATAGGATTCATTGATTGAGGGGGGAGCCTCCGCCTTTACTCACCAAATACCCCTTGATTCCTAGTGGTTTGACTTTCCTTTGTTGTGCTTAGATTCTCTTGTCGGAGGTCCAGCTTTCATATCACTACTAGGATTTAAATCTCGTGTTTGTCGAACTCCAAGAGTCACACACACACTTTTTTCATGGGATCTATGCTTTTCACATAATGCATCACTTTCTTTCATGAGGAATCTTCTACAGACTGTGCACATTGTGTTTACTAGTAATTGTGCTTCTTGGATAATCTTGTATGTTTCAAGGTACAAATTAGAAATTCCTTGCTTGCTCCACCATATTATTTTTGTCGTTTTCTTCTTGTTCACTGTTTTCAGTGTTTGTGGTTGTTTTTAGTGAGGGGGAGTTTGGTTCATCTTGATTTGGGTTGGTAAGGGAGTTTGGTTTTCCATTTGCAAGAGTTGTTTAGCATGAACACTTTGATATGTTTTGTAAGGGAGATTGGCTTTAGTTGTTCTACATGTTGCTATGCACTGTTTGCTAGTTATTTGCTTCTTGCATGCCCCTGATATTTACATCGTCATATCATTGCTTGTGTGGTTTATGATCTTGCTTTTGTTGTTTGAGTCTTAGTTTTCATCTATTCATGTTTTGCATCTCATGTTTCAAGATAATTGTGTCATATGTCTATTGTTTTTTCATATACTGTTGTGGGACTAATAGTTGTTTTGGAGATTGTGGCACTAATAACTGTTTTGCAGATCATGACCTTGAGAAAGATGTTGGCTTTTGTTGGTTGTAATGGGTCGGGGTGTTTAGGATTTTATTTGTTAGGTGTGTTTTGTCACGGCATTGCCAAAGGGGGAGATTGTTAGGTTTTATTATTGGCAATCCCGTTTGACAAGGATTTCTTTAAGAAGTTGATTTTCTTCCAAAACTCGGATTACTTTTGGATTTCTATAAGTAATTGGATTTCTTTCAAATCTAGGATTACTTTTGGTTTTCTATACGTAGTTGGTTTTCTTCCAAAACTACACTACTCCACAATTCCTCCAGATCTTCTTTTTGGTTCTTAAGGTTTATATCTGGGGATATTTTGTTAGTTTTCTTTGATGTTTTATTGAGTATTTAACTCATGGTTTAAAGAGAGTACATCAAAGATTTTGTTTGTTATACACAAGAGAGAGAGAGAGAGAGTTGTTCTTCGGTGGATTCTGAAGAATTCGAGCCTGAAACTTTGGTGGATTCCGGAGTGGCTCATCGTAAAGACAATTCCGAGGTAAAGACGGGGTTGGAAGAGGCACATAGAGGTTGGTTCAATTAGGCGTGAATTCGCTAGGTAATTGAGAGTATACCTGTGTAATTCCTTTAAATCTTCTTAGTGGATTGTCTTGTGGCTGTTGCCCGTGGTTTTTTGATCACGATTAGAGGTGTCCAATTGTGGTTTTTTCACGTAAAATCGTTGTGTCGATCTGTCTTGATTGTTTGATTGAGATTGTTATATTCTGCTTAAAATTGATACATAATCACAAATCAACATCTAGGGGATTTCTAGATTTTTCAATTGGTATCAGAGCGAGTCGTTCTAATTTTTTTTTTAAATTCTTTTAGAACGAGATCTTGTTTGATTTGTGATAATGGATTCAATTCGTGAAGGAAATTCTATGGTTCGACCACCCTTACTTGACGAATCCTCGGAGAGTGATGATGAAGAGCTTGAGGAAGCTTATGAAAAGTTATATAAGGAGTCTCTTAACTTATTCAAATTAAATGACAAACGCATAAAGAAACTCAAAGTATATGAAAATGAGAATGTCAAACTTAAGGAGGAGATTTCCAAGGCCAGGATTGATGCCATCAAGATAGCTGATGATCGACAATCTCTTTGTGCAAAACTATTGACTTGTGAGACAAAGAGGAATGAGCTACTGGAAACCCATGTCATGGATGAAGAAAAGATTGAATCTCTCGAGATGTCACAAGTTGCTTTGGAAGAACTATTGATCAAGAAAAAGGAAGAGCTCAAGTGTGCTATGGCTACCATTGGTCTTTGGAACAAAGGATTAAAGACTTTGGAGGATATCATTGGGTCTCAACAAATGAGTTGTGAAAAGAGTGGCATTGGCTTTGGTGATAACAAAGAGTAAAAACAAAGTGCATCTACATCTCATGATACAAGAACTCAAGGAAAAGGAGAACAAAAAATTCAACATGAGGATGGACTTCTCAAACTTTCTAGAGTTGGTAAGGTAAAAGAAAAGAAGGTACACCCTGTACACCCTGTTTTTATTTGTCATCATTGTGGTATGCATGGTCATATTCGCCCTTATTGTTATAAGTTACACGGGAGAGTGTATTTGCCTAGACCTAAAAATAGGATGTTGGAAACCAAGTGGAGACGGGTTCCCATTGAAAGAAAAGGGAACCACAACGTCAAGACACCACCCAAGAACCGCAATCCTCACGAATTTGTTTATTTGTTTATTGGGTTAGAAAACTTGACTTGTGTTAATTTGTTTATTTGTTTTAGCTTTTGGGTTTCTGTGTGTTGTTTTTTAATGGAAAAAAAAAAAATCCCAAAAAGATTTTCTTAGTATGGTTTTGCAAGCTTGAAATTTTTGAGTGGTCCTTGGTGCATATTGGAATTGATGAGAATATCCATTACATGTTAATATATGTGTGCTTTCTGTGGTCATTACTCATTTTGGAATGCGTGTTTTTTTTATTAGTATGTCTCATTCTGTACACACTCTTGGATTAGCAAATTTTGGAGTCTTCCGCCTTAGTGATTATTTTTTTTCTATGGACTTCTGTCATTGATCCTTTGCGTTTCTAGAGGAATTGACCTATACTAGCATATCATGGGTGATGTTGAGTCTCTTAACCACCTTCCATCTTTTTGCATCTCCACGGCTTTCCCCTCTATTCTTTGTAGTCCAGCCATGAGGAAAAGGCTACCTCAAAGTCACCAACCAGGCCATCCTTATTATATCCATGCTTCTCTAGTTCGGTTTCCATACTCTTGAGCGTGTCAGTCGCCAATGAATGTGCAAAATAAAAAGAAAAAGATAAAGATAAAGAAAAAGAAAAAGAAAAAAAAAGAGAAGAAGAAAAAATATGCAAAAGAAAGAAAAAAATGTGCAAACGAAAGAAAAGAAAAAGATGTGAAAAAAAAAGAAAGAAAAAAAATATAGGATTCATTGATTGAGGGGGGAGCATCCGCCTTTACTCACCAAATACCCCTTGATTCCTAGTGGTTTGACTTTCCTTTGTTGTGCTTAGATTCTCTTGTCAGAGGTCCAGCTTTCATATCACTACTAGGATTTAAATCTCGTGTTTATCGAACTCCAAGAGTCACACACACACTTTTTTCATGGGATCTATGCTTTTCACATAATGCATCACTTTCTTTCATGAGGAATCTTCTACAGACTGTGTACATTGTGTTTACTAGTAATTGTGCTTCTTGGATAATTTTGTATGTTTCAAGGTACAAATTAGAAATTCTTTGCTTGCTCCACCATATTATTTTTGTCGTTTTCTTCTTGTTCACTGTTTTCAGTGTTTGTGGTTGTTTTTAGTGAGGGGGAGTTTGGTTCATCTTGATTTGGGTTGGTAAGGGAGTTTGGTTTTCCATTTGCAAGAGTTGTTTAGCATGAACACTTTGATATGTTTTGTAAGGGAGATTGGCTTTAGTTGTTCTACATGTTGCCATGCACTGTTTGCTAGTTATTTGCTTCTTGCATGCTCCTGATATTTACATCGTCATATCATTGCTTGTGTGGTTTATGATCTTGCTTTTGTTGTTTGAGTCTTAGTTTTCATCTATTCATGTTTTGCATCTCATGTTTCAAGATAATTGTGTCATATGTCTATTGTTTTTTCATATACTGTTGTGGGACTAATAGTTGTTTTGGAGATTGTGGCACTAATAACTGTTTTGCAGATCATGACCTTGAGAAAGATGTTGGCTTTTGTTGGCTGTAATGGGTTGGGGTGTTTAGGATTTTATTTGTTAGGTGTGTTTTGTCACGGCATTGCCAAAGGGATAGATTGTTAGGTTTTATTATTGGCAATCCCGTTTAACAAGGATTTCTTTAAGAAGTTGGTTTTCTTCCAAAACTCGGATTACTTTTGGATTTCTATAAGTAATTGGATTTCTTCCAAATCTAGGATTACTTTTGGTTTTCTATACGTAGTTGGTTTTCTTCCAAAACTACACTACTCCACAATTCCTCCAGATCTTCTTTTTGGTTCTTAAGGTTTATATCTGGGGATATTTTGTTAGTTTTCTTTGATGTTTTATTGTATTCAACTCTTGGTTTAAAGAGAGTACATCAAAGATTTTGTTTGTTATACACAAGAGAGAGAGAGTTGTTCTTCGGTGGATTCTGAAGAATTCGAGCCTGAAACTTTGGTGGATTCCGAAGTGGCTCATCGTAAAGACAATTCTGAGGTGAAGACGGGGTTGGAAGAGGCACATAGCGGTTGGTTCAATTAGGCGTGGATTCGCTAGGTAATTGAGAGTATACCTGTGTAATTCCTTTAAATCTTCTTAGTGGATTGTCTTGTGGCTGTTGCCCGTGGTTTTTTGATCACGATTGGAGGTGTCCAATTGTGGTTTTTCCACGTAAAATCGTTGTGTCGATCTGTCTTGATTGTTTGATTGAGATTGTTATATTTTGCTTAAAATTGATACATAATTACAAATCAACATCTAGGGGATTTCTAGATTTTTCACTGATAGAGTCGTGAAGTTGGAACTAAGGTCGCAAGGCCTGGTAGGATCACTCTCACCTCATATTGGAAACCTCTCCTTCCTCAAAACCATCATCCTTCGAAACAATAGCTTCCATGGCCCAATCCCACAAGAGATTAGTCATTTGTTTCGGCTTCGAAACATAACACTCAGAAATAATTTATTGAACGGTGAAATACCCACCAACCTTTCCCGATGCTCAAATCATGAAATCCTTAGCTTGATCGACAACAACTTGACTGGAACAACCTTTCAAATAGGTTTGGACTTAACTCGTAACAACCTTTTAGCAGGAACCAACCCTCCTTCCCTTGGCAACCTTTCAGTTCTTTCAGCACTTTCTTTAAGCGACTGTGGGTTGCAATGAGATATTCCAAAGGAAATTGCCCAACTTCAAGGCCTCACACTTGTCCAATTATCCCTAAACAGTCTATCTGGTACAATTCCTGCAGGCATTTACAACATCTCTAGTATCTCTGAGTTTAATATGTACCATAACCAACTTCATGGATACATCCCTTCTGATATAGGCTTAAGCCTTCCCAATCTCATGCTTTTTGCTCTTGCAGAGAATCGGTTTATAGGACCACTTCCTACTTCATTGTCAAATGCTTCAGGACTTCAACAAATAGTCCTCCATCTGAATGATTTTGTGGGGCCAATACCAAGAGATCTTGGAAAACTTTTAAGCCTTCGACATTTGATCCTTGGCGGGCATAGGCTCCAAGATGACCACAGTTTTTTTTTCGTCATTAACAAATTGCACGAGTTTACAATCTATTTACATGCACACCAATCTTATCAGAGGTCCGATGCCCGAGTCCATAGCTAATTTCTCTTCTGCGATTATTGCCATTGACATGGGAGACAATCAAATACATGGCAGCATGCCTTCAGGCATTGGGAACCTTCTTAGTCTCACTGTCTTCGAAATGACACAGAATCAACTTAATGGCCCCATTCCTACCACCATTGGAAAACTTTATAATTTGCATTACCTTTTTTTTGACAAAAACAATTTCACACAGCTACCATCTTCAGTAGGGAACTTAACTTTGTTAAATATTCTCAGCTTGGGGCAAAACAATATCTATGGAAGCATACCTCCGAGTCTCGGCAATTGTCATAGCTTGTTGGGAATAGATCTTTCTCATAATAACCTCAATGGTTCAATACCCACTGAAATTATGAGACTCTCCTCTATTTCAATTTTCTTTAGCTTAGCTAACAACAAATTGACTGGTGGTCTTCCATCAGATGTTGGGTATTTGAAAAATCTTGCAGAGTTGGATGTGTCCAATAATAGATTGTCAGGACCTATTCCAAACTCTCTGAGCAATTGTTTGAGCTTGGAATGGCTTCATTTGGAAGGTAATTCATTTCAAAGAATGATACCTCAAAGTTTGAGAGAGCTAAGGGGTTTACGAGAGTTGGATCTTTCACACAACAATTTATCGGGGTTGATCCCAAGTTATCTAGGTGAGCTCCACTTAGAAAAGTTGAATCTATCTTTAACAAGCTACATGGGGAAGTTCCAATGAAAGGAGTTTTTCAAAATGGAAGTGCTATTTCAGTGGTTGGTAATAATGATCTATGTGGAGGCATTCCACCCTTGAGTCTTCCTCCTTGCCTGCCCTCAAAGTCTAACAGCAATAAGTTCTCTCACAAGAAAAAAGTCATACTCATCGTGGTTATTCTTGTGTTAGGCTTAACAATGTTGGTTTGCTTATTTTTCATATTCCTTCATCTGTGACGCATTTCAAGAAAAAAAGCCTTTTCCATGCCATCGCTCAAGCACCATCTATTACGGGTTTCTTATGCAGAGCTTCTCGAAGCCACTGATGGATTTTCTAAGGACAATCTAATTGGTGTTGGAAACTATGGTTCTGTTTACAAGGGAATTCTCAATCAGGTTCAGACCGTAGTGGCAGTGAAAGTGCTCAGTCTCGAGCACAAAGGAGCTTCTAAGCGCTTCATGTCAGAATGCAAAGCACTAAGAACCATACGGCATAGAAATGTATTGAAAATTTTGAGCGTTTGTTCTAGTATGGATTTCCAAGGTAATGAATTTATGGCTTTGGTATATGAGTTTATGGTCAATGGAAGCTTAGAGAAATGGCTGCACAAAGATGGAGTCCAAAATGAAGGGCGGGAAGAAGAATCTAGCAATCTAAAGTTTATTCATAGGCTGAACATTGCCATAGATGTTGCTTCTGCAATTAAGTATCTTCACTGTCATTGTGATTCGACAATTATTCATGGTGATTTGAAGGCAAGTAATGTTCTCTTGGATGATGAGATGACTGCTCATATTGGAGACTTTGGGTTAGCAAAAATTATCTCCACTGTTTCAACTGAGGAGGTTCAGTACCAGAGCAATTCAACTGCAGTAAGGGGAACCATAGGCTATGTTGCTCCAGGTATGGGTTCACTTTTAATCCCCATGATCATGCAACCACAAAAGCGCTGGAATAAACATTACCCTTCCTACAGGCTTACTACGTGCTGTGCATTTGTTTTGATATCCTTTTGCTTTAAATGCTTTTTGAAACACAAGCCAATGAATGCTCCCTTATGTGTTGTATAACCTGGTCTTCAAAACATGTCTTTCTCATAACTTCCTAATTAAAACATATTCCAAAGCTAACTCAGTTTATCTTAATTCTAGACTCTGCTAATTAAGAAATAGAAATTCTCAAACTAGATAAGGATAAATTTACTAAACTTGGGCAATGCCTTTGATAAAACAGTGTTTGTTGGATTGAATTTTCAAGTTGACGTTGGACTTGGTTGCTTCAGCTAGTGAAAGTACTGCTTTGAGCTAGGTTGTGAGTCAAGCCTAAAGATTTACAATCAGTTTAATCATTTGCCAATCTACATCATATATAACGGAGACCTAAAAAAACATCAATTTCAAGTTTCATCCAGATTATTTTTACTGGTTAATTTCATATAAGATACGGCATTTTAGGATGATTTAGTGTATCGTCTAGAGAAATTTATTGTTGGGACATTGGCTTGTATTGTTTCAAAATGCAGGCAATAGCCCAATAATATAAATTCACACACACATAAAATGGGTGGGAGGCAGCCTTGAAAAATCTGACTTTTTTGTAAAAGACTCGTGGATTCATTTCCTTGTAGCTTTGTTATATGAGCATTTGCCTATATTTCGAAGGAGTCGTGCAAGTATATCCAACCTAAAAAAAACCTTTTTTTCTACGTAAAACTACCAGAATAGGGCCCTAGTTTTCCTACGACACAAGTGGTTTAACTAAACAGTATCCCGACCATTCATTGAACTTCTAGAGACAGTGATGGAAACTACCTGTAAACCACCACAACCTGTTTGTGCTAGACCCATTTATGTTTGATTTGGTCATAAGACACTGTTCATTTTTCTCAATATAACATATTGCATGCAGTTTTCTTGACGGTATGACCTTCCTACCTCACTTGCACAGACCAAAAAAAGAAAAATTGTAATTAATATACGTGAAACAAAACAAACATAATAGATGCCCTCAACCATATTGTTTCTTCCAACTACAATTGGGTTATATTTTAAAAATTATTTTAGGATTACAACTTTGTGAATTAATCAGATTTTCAGTTTGCAAACTGATGTGTACTAACACATGAATCAATTTGCAGAGTATGCCATGGGAAATAGAGCTTCCCCACTAGCTGATGTGTATAGCTATGGGATTCTTCTCTTGGAGATGTTGACAGGTAAAAAACCTACTGGTAATGTATTTACAGATGATCTAAGTCTTCAAAGCTTCATTGAGAGTGCTTTGCCTGACCAAGTGATGGAGATTGTCGATCCCCACATTCTTTCAGAAGATGAGCCAATAAGTTGGCTCAAGGACAACCTAGTTTCTGTGTTGAGAATTGGAATTGCATGTTCTATGGAATCACCAAGAGATTGAATGTAGATTCAATATGCAGTTAACGAATTGTGTAAGATAAAAAATGCTTACGAAAAGCTGGGTTGAGCAAGGACTAAGAAAACATGATATCCAAAGGTGTGTCTCCTAACAATGCTATTTGACCTATCTAAAATAAAAAAAATAAAAAATAAATTAAAAAAAAAAAAAACGATGCTATTTGAGAATTGAGCTTTCTGTCTCCTAGACAAAACATATTTATTACCCCTTCGAAAAAATCTATGTTGGATTTCTCATAGGTTTTTTGTTTTTTTGTTTTTTTTGGTTTCAATTCTGTTTGTGCAGGAAAGACTAGTAAACCAAAGGATTCTTATGACTACCCTATTTTCTCCGAGGATGCTTGGGGGACTATGTTGCTATGGTCCTCTTATTGTCTTCGTTGGCTGAGCATTTAATAAATAACTGCAATTTTAGTTCTTAGTTGAATATGTAAAATTTGCTCATGTGGGATCTTTAAGATTAAGTGTGTATGTGTTTTTCCTTCCTTATGTGATCTTTCTGGTGTAACGTTTTGCGCTTCGCTGAATAACTTGTCATCATTTCATTTGTGTAGGTCTGGATTCTTTTATGGTTCTTAAATTCCAAAACGCTAGATACCATGCTTCTATTATTGTCCGGTTTTAATTTCCCATCAATTTGAGCGGTTCTTCAGCCACCTAGATGAAAACTTGTTAAGGCCAAAATGCTTTCAATTTTCAGCAAATTTATTAATTGTGCCCAAAAATAATAAATGTCGATTTTTCTCACCTTCCTATGACAGATTTTGAATTTAAATTTAGTGTTTATTGTTGTTTTTGGTTTAGTTTTATAATTATGATTTGAGATTGAAATTGTGATTTAAGTGTGGAGTTGTGAGTTGAGTTTTGAAAAAATAAAATTTGTTTGGTTATGAGTTTTAAAAATAGTTTTTGAATTTTGAAAAAAGTTTTGAGTTGTATTTTGAGTTTTGAAAAGAGTTTTGAGTTGTATTTGAAATTTTTTGGATTTTTTTTTAAATATGTAAAAATATTTAAGAAAATTTTATTTTTTTCTTTTAAACATAATTTTTATTTAATTTTTTTTATTTTAAATATTTTATTTTATTTTGTAAAATTTTAATTTTTTTAATATTTTAAACTCAAAACACAACTCCACACTCGAATCATAACCAAACACATAACTCAAAATTCAATTCAAAAACTATTTTCAAAACTCATAATCAAACGCATAACTCAAAATTTCGCACTACTTTCAAAACTCTACATTCAAAAACTTGCGTTGGAACGCGCTAACAAAAACCTCCCAAGTCATTCCAACGCGTCCTTGCATGTACTTTCACCATTGACCCGTATCTCCCTTAAATTGGAAGGATACCAAAGTCACCCTCAACCCCTTGTCGTCGATGCCAAGCATTTCAAACGTCTTCATCATTTGTTCTAGCCACTCATCAGCCTTCAGTGCCTCCTTTGGATCCCCGATAAACTCATATGGATTTGACCGGAAGAACTCCCTCTTCAAAAATGATAGTCTGTTTCTAGAATGTGGGCCTGGACTTAACTTTCAGCCTTGAGAATGTCCATAGATTTCCGCAGTGCTTCGGCCATTTAGTGGGCTAAAGCGCCCATGGCTTGCTGACTTGCTAGCTCAGCCACGTTTGCCTGACCAACTTCCTCCTCCTGCGCCGTAATGTTATTTGGTATCGACACCTCCTACCACCTAGGCCTGCCGCGCTAAGCACCACCATATCCATGTTCTGACATTCTAATAAAGGTAACACAATTGATTAGCACATTTATAAATGTGCCGAAGCTAATTCACTCACATCATAATACGGTGGACAACAAGTAATTCATTCTAAGTAAGCACCAAATCACATAATCACAAACAAATTTCCTTTCTAGATAATGATCATTCCGCGACATTGCCAGAGTTCGAGTTAGAAATAGCAGTGATCGAAGCTCTTTTAACAAGACTTTTAGAAATCGTAGATTCAATCAATATCTTAGAAACCAAATCTCATACTCATCTAGTCACATAAACATGTTATCACATAGCATACCAGGTCTACTTCTAACATCATCTAGCGACATAAACTCATTGTAGTAAAAACCATATCCCACGATCCCAAAGTATTCAAACTCGGTTGATCTTATACCAAGTTGTAACGCCCTAAAATAATAACAACAACCCATAGCATAGTATTCCGTAGAATGTATAACTTGCGATGTATTAACATTTCATTGATACTTCTCAATCGTACAAAAGATGACATATTCATGTATACATTCATAAATCCTAGATCTTGAATCTATATCATATGTCAATTGTAAATGAATCTAAACAAAAGGACGTACAAATAAGTTTATGCCCTAATGACTACATCTTTCAAAGTCAATACTTGGTAACAAATGAAGCCCAAGACTTGTACAAAATAACTACACAAAACAAATAAAAAGAAACTCTTGGCTCTAAGTCCTCCCAAGCTATGTCCTTAATAAAAGCATATTATCAGCACCTGGAAGTTATTTTCCACATAAGGTGAGCTAAAGCCCACCAGAGATACTTTATTACAATATATAAAACTTAACGAAGTCATAAGGTGAATGCATATGTATGTCATATGCCAAACATTTATACTTTTTCCATCTCAAAACAATTTATGCCAATGTCATATATCAATTCATGAAAAATATCTTTTTATATCAGAAAATAGGACAGTGGATACAAAAACACTGAAAATCTCTAGGTACGTGTCTGCTAGTAGACTATACAAGCACTACCAAAGCCATTTTACTGGTACAAACCGAAAGGATTGGCACCTAACTGTGCGGGTTTTTGGATTTTTAGCAAGGACACATAGGCCAATATAATAACCACAACCACACTCCTAACTAGATTCACCATGGTATACATTCATTTTTCTCAAAATAATACATTTTCAATGTTTAAATATGAAAACAATGCTCAATGTAAGATGTATAAGTAATTAGTTTCCATTCACCTAATCCTCATGCAATTTCTACATCAATCAAAGTTATCTTCCACTGATAGCCCAAAACATATATTTCTACTCAATAGATAATTTTTCAAAAACAGATATAACCTCATAATTTTCAAAATGGAAGCGATAGTACATATCCAACTCCACTCTCATCATCAATAGATACACTCTTCTTATCATCTCAAACCCAACATCCCTTCATTTTCTTTCATAAATCAATTATCAATGATTTTCAAACAAAACATCATTTACTTCTAAAATTACATTTAAGTAAAGAAATTTCAACATTTCTACACAACCCAACATTTTATACACTACCACAACCTTTCTCAAGAATTTATTTGAAAAATCCATCTTTTACATTTCAAAATCAAACCCAAGGTTTAACTCAAAATCCCCAAATCACTAACATTTTCAAAGAGCAAATAACTAAGCTAAGAATCATACTAAATGTTGAAGAAACTCCTACCTTAAGACTAGAAGAGGAAGAGAGCAAGGGTGAAAGTTTGACAAAGCCGAAAATGAGATCCTCTGCGATTAAAACGAAACTTTCGACGACCTCTACCTTTTTCTCCGAGAAACTATGGTGGAGAAATCAATAGATTAGGAGTATTTTGGATTTTAAGGTAAGAACTAGAGAGAGGGTGAAGAAATTAGGGTTTGGAGTGCGTTAGAGAGAGAGAGAGAGAGAGAGAGAGAGAGAGAGAGAGAGAGAGAGAGAGAGTGACAAAAATCCCTTTTTCCCGAATTGATATACGCACAAACTGCTTGAGCGACCAAACCACCGCTCGAGCATTAAACACAATAAGTGACACTGCTCGAGCGCACAATGACCCTCTCCCAAAAATTTAGATTTGCAAAAGACTGCTGGAGCGAAGAAAAGACCGCTCAAGTGAAAATCATTCATTCCTAGAAGTTTTATAGGTTTGCAAAAATACTGAGAGATCTCAGAGACCGCTCGAGTGACCAAAGCATCACTTGAGTGAACCCAAAGTGAAACAGACAGCAACACTTTTGAAAAATTAACTCCCAACTTATTCAAACACAATTAATAACTCAACTCAACTATCAACAAGATGATAAAAGAGCATGAACAACAATTAACGGTATGGAATCCTGAATCTAAAAGTATGAAAAGGGTTTGGTCTAAACCGGAACCGTTATAGGAAGGGAGAAAAAGAGGGAGGAAATGGTTGGTTTTGGTGAGTTGGCACATTTGGCAGTTGCCAAAGCTTGTGCCAAATTTGGTACAAGTTTTGACATTTACCAGATATAACAGCTGTCAAAGCTTACCATTGGAGAACCATTTTTGCCCCACACCTGTTATAAAATGGTTTTGGTAGCTTCAATGACAAACCATTAGAGATGCGGATTGGGGGTGGTTGTTGTGCAGGGTGCACAACAGTCATTGTTGTGCAGTCAAATGGGCCCATTTCGGGGTCCATTTCGATAATCCAAACCGGTCACATTTTAGAATACATCAAGTAGAATATACCTGCAAAAAATTAAGTTAATCGGATATCAGTTACCCATTTATCCACTCACATTTATATCTACAAAAATAAATAACAATTGTGACTTAAAGTATTAAAATGAGTACAAAGGTGAGTAGATGAAAGTGTAAACGATATCCGATTAACTTAATTTTTTGCAGGTATGTTCTACTTGATGTATTCTAAAATGTGAACGATTTGGATTATCAAAATTAACCCCAAAATGGGCCTATTTGAGTGCACAACACGCATACCAGCCAACTCAAATCCTAGAGATGCTCTTAGTATTACTATTTATTTTATAGTGTTATTATATTATATTATATTTTATAATATAATATAGCAGAGTGGAAAAACAGGAGATAAGTAAGATAAGATAAGAAGACTTGAATCAATTTGCAGAGAAAGAAATAGAGAAGAATTACAAAGAAATAGCTAAATTAGAAACAAATGTGGCTCTAATACCAAATTATAAGAGAGCGGCCGAGCAACAGAAATAAAGAACCGCACAACAAATATTTATTTTACATCTCTAATTTAATATTACTATAATATTAATCTTCTTATTCAATTTTACTACAATCATAACCCATCCAACCTAATCTAAATAAACATAAAGAGCAATGGGTCTAAGTCTAACACCTTATTGTCTCGGCAATTTACTGCCGTGTTGCAAACGTGCTCGAGGTCTTTCATGTGACTCTGTTTCATAAAACTTTTTAATGGTTCAAATTGCACAAGGACAATACGCCATGAAATGAAGGATAAATTATAAATATACTTATGGGATTTAATTAAAATATAAATCATTTTTATGATTTTAAAATTTACATTTTATCATTTGAGATTTCTAATTTTATAATAAATCATTTTTTTTATTAATAAATTATGAAATCAATTAATGATTTTTAATGATATTAGAAATATGTTTTAAGTAATAATTTAGTTAATTTTATTATTATATAAGAGAGCAATTGTGAATTTTAATTTTTTTAGTTAATTTTATTAAATAAAAAATTCTAATAAGAGAGTATTTGTAATTTTTCAAATCACAGGGAACAATCTGTGTTTTAAACAAATTTCAAAAGATGTATTTATAATTTATTTTAAAAAAAGTACCAAAACTATTCGAAATTATATTTTATAATATATATATATATATATGGTGATCATTCACCAAAGACTCTCTCTTATTAATATATATATATATATAATATAAAGTTAAATTATAATATATTATTTATAATAATTTTATATAAACACTTAAAATATATAAAATATTATTGTATTATTAATTTAAAGGTATTCAAACAAACCCTCTTTATTTTACATTTTTAATTTAATACTACTATATTATTAATCTTCTTACTCAATTTTATCATAATCATAACACATCTAACTTAATCTGTCATAGAGAGCAATGGGTCTACTCTAGTACCTTATTGTCTAGGCAATTGACTGCCGTGTTGCAAACGTTGTTCTAAGTCTTTCAGAAGTCTTGTTCTAAGTCTTTCAGATGGCTCTGTTTCACCAAACTTTTTAATGGTTCAAATTTCACAAGTGACAATAACCATAAAAAGAGTTACCCAAACTATTCTAAATTACATAAAGCATCCTAGAAAAACATACTCGATTCATTAGAAACAAAGTAATGGCAAAGTGGGTTAGTGTTCTCTACACTGCCTGTGTGTGGTGGTGCTTCTTCAGCAACACCCCTGCCACTTGCTTGGTGAATGAGACAGATAGATTAGCTTTGATTGCTTTCAAGGCTGCAATTGATCAAGACCCAATTGGGGCCTTGAGATCCTGGAATGATTCAGTGCACTACTGTGATTGGAATGGCATTTGGTGTAGTCGTCGACATCCTGATAGAGTCGTGAAGTTGGAACTAAGGTCGCAAGGCCTGGTAGGATCGCTCTCACCTCATATTGGAAACCTCTCCTTTCTCAAATCCATCGTCCTTCAAAACAATCGCTTCCATGGCCCAATCCCACAAGAGATTAGTCATTTGTTTCGGCTTCGAAGCATAACACTCAGCAATAATTCATTTAACGGTGAAATACCCACCAACCTTTCCCGATGCTCAAATCTTGAAATCCTTAACTTGATCGACAACAACTTGACTGGAAACATTCCGGCCGAGCTAGGATCTTTGTCAAAGCTTAAAGGTTTGGGCTTAACTCGTAACAACCTTTTAGCAGGAACCATCCCTCGTTCCCTTGGCAACCTTTCAGTTCTTTCAATACTTTCTTTAGGCGACTGTAGGTTGCAAGGAGATATTCCGAAGGAAATTGCCCAACTTCAAGGCCTCACATTTGTCCAATTATCCCTAAACAGTCTATCTGGTACAATTCCTGCAGGCATTTACAACATCTCTAGTATCTCTATGTTTGAAATGTACCATAACCAACTTCATGGATACATCCCTTCTGATATAGGCTTAAGCCTTCCCAATCTCAAGCATCTTGGTCTTGCAGAGAATCGGTTTATAGGACAACTTCCTACTTCATTGTCAAATGCTTCAGGACTTCAACACATAGGCCTCTTTCGGAATGATTTTGTTGGGCCAATGCCAAGAGATCTTGGAAGACTTTCAAGCCTCCGATATTTGATCCTTTGTGGGAATAGGCTGCAAGATGACCTCAATTTTATTTCGTCATTAACAAATTGCACGAGTTTACGATATCTGGACGTGAGCACCAATCTTCTCAGAGGTCCGATGCCCAAGTCCATAGCTAATCTCTCTTCTGCGATTATTGTCATTGTCATGGGAGACAATCAAATACATGGCAGCATGCCTTCAGGTATTGGGAACCTTCTTGGTCTCACTGTGTTCGCAGTGGCACAGAGTCAACTTAGTGGCCCTATTCCTACCACCATTGGAAAACTTTATAACTTGCATGATCTTTCTTTTGACCATAACAATTTCACACAGCTACCATCTTCAGTAGGGAACTTAACTTTGTTAAATATTCTCAACTTGGGGCAAAACAATATCTATGGAAGCATACCTCCGAGTCTCGGCAATTGTCATAGCTTGTTGGCATTAGATCTTTCTCATAATAATCTCAATGGTTCAATACCCACTGAAATTATGAGACTCTCCTCCATTTCAATTTTCTTTAGCTTAGCTAACAACGGATTGACTGGTGGTCTTCCATCAGACGTTGGGTCTTTGAAAAATCTTGGAGAGTTGGATGTGTCCAATAATAGATTATCAGGACCTATTCCAAACTCTCTGAGCAATTGTTTGAGCTTGGAATGGCTTCATTTGGAAGGTAATTCATTTCAAGGAATGATACCTCAAAGTTTGAGAGAGCTAAGGGGTTTACGAGAGTTGGATCTTTCACACAACAATTTATCGGGGTCGATCCCAAGTTTTCTAGGTGAGCTCCACTTAGAAAAGTTGAATCTATCTTTTAACAAGCTACAAGGGGAAGTTCCAATGAAAGGAGTTTTTCAAAATGGAAGTGCTATTTCAGTGGTTGGTAATAATGATCTATGTGGAGGCATTCCACCCTTGAGTCTTCCTCCTTGCCTGTCCTCAAAGTCCAACAGCAATAAGTTCTCTCACAAGAAGAAAGTCATACTCATCGTGGTTGTTCTTGTGTTAGGCTTAACAATGTTGGTTTGCTTATTTTTCATATTCCTTCATCCGCGACGCATTTCAAGAAAAAAAGCCTTTTCCATGCCATCGCTCAAGCACCATCTGTTGCGGGTTTCTTATGCAGAGCTTCTCAAAGCCACTGATGGATTTTCTAAGGACAATCTAATTGGTGTTGGAAACTATGGTTCTGTTTACAAAGGAATTCTCAATCAGGTTCAGACCGTAGTGGCAGTGAAAGTGCTCAGTCTCGAGCACAGAGGAGCTTCTAAGAGCTTCATGTCAGAATGCAAAGCACTAAGAACCATACGGCATAGAAATGTATTGAAAATTTTGAGCGTTTGTTCTAGTATGGATTTCCAAGGTAATGAATTTATGGCTTTGGTATATGAGTTTATGGACAATGGAAGCTTAGAGAAATGGCTGCACAAAGATGGAGTCCAAAATGAAGGGCAGGAAGAAGATTCCAGCAATCTAAAGTTTATTCATAGGTTGAATATTGCCATAGATGTTGCTTCTGCAATTGAGTATCTTCACTGTCATTGCGATTCGACGATTATTCATGGTGATTTGAAGCCAAGTAATGTTCTCTTGGATGATGAGATAACTGCTCATGTTGGAGACTTTGGGTTAGCAAAAATTATCTCCACTGTTTCAAGTGAGGAGGTTCAGTATCAGAGCAATTCAACTGCAGTAAGAGGAACCATAGGCTATGTTGCTCCAGGTATGGGTTCACTTTTAATCCACATAATCATGTAACCACAAAAGCGCTGGAATAAACATTACCCTTCCTACAGGCTTACTATATGCTGTGCATTTGTTTTGATGTCTTTTTGCTTTAAATGCTCTTTGAAACACAAGCCAATGAATGCTCCCTGATGTGTTGTATAACCTGGTCTTCAAAACATGTCTTTCTCATAACTTCCTAATTAAAACATATTCCAAAGCTAACTCAGTTTATCTTAATTCTAGACTGTGCTGATTAAGAAATAGAAATTCTCAAACTAGATTGGGATAAATTTACTAAACTTGGGCAATGTCTTTGACAAAACAGTGTTTGTTGGATTGAATTTTCAAGTTGACATTGGACTTGTTTGTTTCAGCTAGTGAAAGTACTGCTTTGAGCTAGGTTGTGAGTTAAGCCTAAAGATTTAAAATCAGTTTAACCATTTGCCAACCTACATCATATATAACAGAGACCTAAACAACATCAATTTCAAGTTTCATCCAAATTATTTTTACTGGTTAGTTTCATATAAGATACGGCATTTTAGGATGATTTGGTGTATCGTCTAGTGTAGAGAGATTTATTGTTGGGACATTGGCTTGTATTGTTTCAAGATGCGGGCAATAGCCCAATAATATAAATTCACACACATAGAATGGGTGGGAGGCACCCTTGAAAAATCATATTTTTTTGCAAAAGACTCATGGATTCATTTCCTTTTAGCTTTGTTATATGAGCATTTGCCTATATTTCGCAGGAGTCATGCAAGTATATCCAACCTAAAAAAAACCTTTTTTTCAGCGTAAAACTACCAGAATAGGGCCCTAGCTTTTCTAGGATACTAGTGGTTTGACTAAACAATATCCGACCATTCATTGAACTTGTAGAGACAGTGATGGAAACTACCTGTAGACCACCACAACCTGTTTGTGCTAGACCCATTTATGTTTGATTTGGTCAAAAGACAGTGTTCATTTTTCTCAATATAACATATTACATGCAGTATTCTTGACATTATGCACAGACCAAAAAAAGAAAAAGAAAAAGAAAAATTGTAATTAATATACGTGAAAAAAAAAACCAACATAATAGATGCCCTCAACCAAATTGTTTCTTCCAACTACAATTGGGTTATATTTTAAAAATTATTTTAGGATTACAACTTTGTGAATTAATCAGATTTTCAGTTTGCAAACTGAAGTGTACTAACACATGAATCAATTTGCAGAGTATGCCACAGGCAATAGAGCTTCCCCACTAGCCGATGTGTATAGCTATGGGATTCTTCTCTTGGAGATGTTAACAGGTAAAAAACCTACCGATAATGTATTTACGGATGATCTAAGTCTTCATAGCTTCGTTGAGAGTGCTTTGCCTGACCAAGTGATGGAGATTGTGGATCCTCACATTCTTTCAGAAGATGAGCCAATAAGTTGGCTCAAGGACAACCTGGTTTCTGTGTTGAGAATTGGAATTGCATGTTCTATGGAATCACCAAGAGATCGAATGCAGATTCAATATGTAGTTAACGAATTGTGTAAGATAAAAAATGCTTACGAAAAGCTGGGTTGAGCAAGGACTAAGAAAACATGACATCCAAAGGTGAGTCTCCCAACAATGCTATTTGAGAATTGAGCTTTGTGTCTCCTAGACAAACATATTTATTACAACTTTTGAAAAATCTATGTTAGATTTCTCATAGGTTTTTATGTTGTTTTTTTTTGGTTTCAATTCTGTTTGTGCAGGAAAGACTAGTAAACCAAAGCATTCTTATGACTACCCTATTTTCTCCGAGGATGCTTGAGGGACTATGCTGCTATGGTTCTCATATTGTCTTCGTCGGCTAAGCATTTAATAAATAACTGCAATTTTAGTTCTTATTTGAATATGTAAAATTTGCTCATGTGGGATCTGTAAGTGTGTGTGTGTGTGTTTTTCCTTATCTTCTCATGATCTTTTTGGTGCAACGTTTTGCGCTTTGCTGAATAACTTGTCATCATTTCATTGGTGTAAGTCTAGTTTCTTTTGTGGTTCTTAAATTCAAATATGCTTGATACCATGCTTCTATTATTGTCTGGTTTTAATTTCTCATCAATTTGAGTGGTTCTTCAGCCACCTAGATGAAAACTTGATAAGGCCAAAATGCTTTCAATTTTCAGCAAATTTATTAATTGTACCCAAAAAATAAAGGGAAAAAAAAAAACACTCAATTTTCTTGTGGATTTTTCTCACCTTTCTATGATAGATTTTGAATTTAAATTTAGTGTTTATTGTTGTTTTTGGTTTATTTTTAGAATTATGATTTGAATATGAAATAGTGATTTAAGTGTGGAGTTATGAGTTGAGTTTTAAAAAAAGAAAATTTGTTTGGTTATGAGTTTTGAAAAGAAAAAAAAAATTAAATTTTGAATTTTGAAAAGAGTTTTAAGTTGTATTTTGAGTTTTGAGTTTTCAAATTTTGAGTTGTATTTTGAAATTTCTTGAATTTTTATTTTAATATTTAAAAATGTTTAACAAAATTTTATTTTTTTCTTTTAAATATATAATATTTATTTACTTTTTTATTTTAAATATTTTATTTTATTTTGTAAACATTTAATTTTTTTAATATTTTAAACTCAAAATACAACTCCAGACCTGAATCATAACCAAATACATAACTCAAAACTCAATTCAAAAACTATTTTCAAACTCATAACCAAATACATAATTCAAAACTCCATACTACTTTCAAAACTCTACACTTAAATCGTAACCAAATACAAACTAAAAAAATTAAAATATTTAAAAATAAATTTATAAAAAAATAAATATTTAAAATAAAAATAAAAATTATTTTAAATGAAAATTATATATTTAAAATAAAAAAATAATTTTTTTAAAATTTTTTATTATTTGAAAAATATATTTAAAATTTAAAAAAATACAACACACAAATGTATAAAATACAATGCACGTTAAAATAAATAAATTAATATTTAAAATATAAAATGTTTACCTTAAAAAATAAAATTAAAATTGTTTTAAATATTTAAAAAAAATTAATCAAAAAAATTTCAAAATACAACTCAAAATTCATTTTAAAACTCATAACCAAACAAATTTTTTCTTTTTAAAATTTATAACTCAAAATATAACTCCACACTCAAATCATGATTTTAAAAATAATTTTTAAAAGCAAAATAAATTTTTTTTTTATTTTTTTTAAAAATAATGTTTTGAAAAGAGTTTAGTTTTGAGTTTTGAAATGAGTTTTGAATTGTATATTTGATTATAAGTTTTAAAAATAGTTTTTAAATTGAGTTTGATGTGTTTTTCAATTATGTGTTTAGTTATAAGTTTTGAAAAAAAAAATTGATTTTTTTTTTTAACAATTATAATTTCAAAACAAAATCAAATGCGGTCTTCATTTTTATCTCTATATTCGTCCTCGAGTTTCAATGACACAACATAATTTCAATAATTTTAATTTTACTTTTAAAATTTTTGAAATCGTTCATACCATCATATTTCAACCAAAAAAAAAAATTAAAATTAAATTTTAACCCTAAATTATAAAATAAGATGCAAACTCATCATCTCTTCCTTTCTCCCGTCATTGTCTAAAAATTACCCAAATCCCGCGCCACCCTCCTCGGGTGATTTCCCTGTCAATGTCATTTTTAAAACTTTAATTTCACTTTGGGGTGAGTTTTTATCTTTATTTTTATAATAGGGGCGAAACAGTTTTAGTAATGTCATTTTTCGTAAATTAAAAAAAAATAAAAATGACTTTTGAAAGGGCGTGTTTTACGATTTAAATAATAATAAAATTTGAATCTAAAAAAGGGTTTTTGAAAAACGGGTTTTAATTAAGTTTTAATTAATTCTGAATTAATTAAAAACAGTTTTGGTAAAATTGTTTTTACACCATTTTTTAAAATTTATATTTTCAATTTATAATATTATAAAACAGATTTAGAAAAATTGTGTTTTTTTTTTTTTTTTTCCATGTAGAAAGGTTGAACTTGGGAACCGAAAGAAGAGTGAGAGAGAGCAATAATTCCAATGCATTCAAAGATGGATTTCTCTAGAAAATCACAACATAGACAAACAAACAAACAAATTCCATAAAATACTCCAACATAGGCCTGGGATTTGTTTGGTTTGTATCTTAAGATATAATTTTTGAGAAATTTTTTTAAAATTTTCTTTAGTTCAAATGTTTTGAAAAAAAATTGCAAAATACTTTTTCTCTCATACGCATCTACTCATACACATCAATCACTTTCAAAAAATTTGTTTGGTTCTCTTTTCTCTTTTTTTTCAATCATTTTTTCTCTCATACACATCTACTCAACTAAAATAAAATATTGTGGAGGCCGAATATAATCAATGAGAAAGGCCAAGGCATTTGAGACATCAGGCCAAAGGCAATTCGGCCTTGACCAGGGGCTCATGTAGCCAAACATGTGAATTGGCCATATAAGGAGTCGAATGGGAGCTAACACTCAACTAGAAGGCCGACTAAGTAATTATGTGCGAGATCAAGAGTGGGCCCGACCCTTGGGCCCAAATGTAATATAAAAAGGAAGGAATGTCAGCCAAAGAGAGATATGTGAAAACAAAAAGATAACTTGAGACATAAGTAAATTAGAGAGAATATTAACTTGTCTGTCGGAGTCCTAATTCCGACACTCCCAACAGGAGTGTTCATCCTTTTTTCAGGTAGCAATAAGAGGATCAAGAGCGTTCAACTGGATCCAAGAGTATTTCCAAACCACTTCACCACAACTGGCACCGTCTGTAGGAATACTCAAGTACGTCCATGGTAGACATGATAGATAATCCTTCGATAGTTGCTAACGATGTTACACCAAGAGATGACATTACTTCAAGAAGCATGCTTCGACCGGAGAATATCCCCGCGCGACAGGCCTTGAACTTCGACCCAATAGCTCAAACCTCACTATCAACTTCTGTGCAGGAGACTGTGCAGATGATCATGGATCAAGCAAAACGAAACGAACAGCGTCTAGAAAATATGATGACTGAGAACGAGCGTTTGCGTAAGGAATTGACCCTAGAATTAGCTAAATCCCAACAGGCCGCACGTCATGCCCAGGGTTGATCCCCAGAAAAGAAGAAGGATAACCGACAACGTGGACTTCAAAAACATGATAATGTTAGTGATTCCGACTAACCATCCCAGGAACCTAGAAAGAAGGGGCGAGTTGATGTATCTAGCTCATCTGAAGGAAGTCCTTATGTACAGCACAGGTGAGGGAAAGGAAGTGATGATTCGGATGAAGAAGACAGGCACGACCCTTTCGTACGACGCATTGCAAGGGCTGTGCTGCCTAAAAAGTTCAAAGCACCGACGTTCACCCTATATGACAGAAAATCAGATCCCACTAACCACATTCGTCATTATAAAGAAGCGATGACATTGCATGCTGATGATGAAGCGCTCATGTGTCGAATGTTTCCAAGTAGCCTGGGACTGTTGGCCGTTAGATGGTACTATAAACTGGAGCCGGCATCAATAAGAAGCTTTCATCAGCTCCAAAAATCCTTTAGGGCAAGATTCATCACCAACAAAGTTCAGTCAAAGTAAGGCGACTCTCTCTGGGCAATGTAAATTAAACCAGAAGAGACCCCCCGTGAGCATTCGGCGCGTTATTGGGAGTGTTTCAACTTAGTGGATGATGCCTGTAATGATTCCATAGCCATTACCGCCTTTAAGATAGGATTACGCCCTGATAGTCCTCTCCACAGGTTGTTGACCAAACGGCCTCCCAAAACAGTCTAGGCACTGATGAAGAAAGTTCAAGAGTACTATAACGTGGAAGATGATGCCCTACATGTCAAGGCTGGACATAAAGTCGTTAAGTCGGCTCCATCTGGTCTGGTTCAGTTGATAAGCGTCGTGCCATCAAGAAGCCCCGAACCTCAGACTCGGGCTAAATGAGACAACCATCAACATTCATGCCGATCAACCGGCCAATGTTCACACCGTTCAAACGAACAATATCAAGTGGATAGTAGAAGCACTAGACGTTCGAACAAGAAGTATACGGAATTGGCGGAGCCGATCAGTAAGATCCTACCCAAAGTCCAACATCTTCCGTTCTTTAAGTGGCTGTCCAAAATGATGGGACCCCTTGATACAAGGAGAAGGGATAAGCGGTGCGAGTATCACAAGGACCATGGCCACAACACTGACAGCTGTTATGCATTGAAGGACCACCTGGAACAGTTGATACAAGACGGCCGGCTGGCACAACATGTTCGAAAGAACAACCCATCGAACACGGTAGCCCTACGGCCGGATTCACCTCCACTTGGTGTAATTCACATGATATACAGCTTACCGTCGTCAGCCGAGGTACATACAATTCAGTTGCAACCTAGCCTACCCAAGCCAATCACACCAGCCAAATGGCCCCATGAAACTGGCATGATTAACTTCGATGACACCGACCTAGATAGAGTAACTCTTCTCCACGCTGACATCCCCTCGTCGTCGAGCTACGCGTTAACAGATTCACAGCTGAGCGTGTTCTCATCGATCAGGGAAACACCTCAGAAATAATGTATTACAAGACGTTTGTTAAACTCGGCTTCACTGATTCGGATCAGTTACCGGCCGATTACCCATTATTCGGCTTCAATGCCAACCCCGAGTATCCCTTAGACAAGATTACACTACCAGTACGGGCGGGTACCAGATCAGTAGATGTGGAATTTCTGGTCGTTAAACTCCCGTCACCATACAATCTTATCATAGGAAGGACTTGGTTGCACACTATGAAGGCTGTGCCGTGCACCTACTATCAACTACTCCACTTTCCAACAGAGTATGGCATTGAGAAAATTCGGGGCTACCAGAAATCGGCACAGGCATGCTATCTTATTGCTGCTACAAAGAGGCCAAATGAACTGGAAGTGAACACGATTAAAATACCGGCTCGAGAGAGCCTCGAGGACATTGGCAAAATCCCCAGTGAAAAGGCAACTAAAGACCTTGATCGGATCGAAATCAATGGGAGTCCTGACCAATTCTTCATGATCGACACATCCCTAAACGACGTTGATAGACGCGAGCTGGTGTCCTTTTTACTGGGTAACCTCGACGTGTTTGCGTGGACACCATACGAGATGCCGGGAGTGGATCCAATCGTGGCCCAGCATCGTTTAAACATTGATCTAAAAGTCAAACCAATCATTCAGAATAGTCGGCGGTCAGCCGCAGAGCAAGCATCAGCTATTGTTGATAAAGTTGACAGATTGCTTGATGTCAGGGCAATTCGTGAAGTCACTTATCCTATGTGGCTATCCAATATCATGGTTGTAAAGAAGAAAAATGGATCATGGTGCATTTGTGTCAATTTCACGGACTTGAACAAGGCCTGTCCAAAGAATTGTTTTCCTCTTCCCAAAATCGACCAACTTATGGATGCAATGGCACATCATTAGCGCATGAGTTTCTTGGATGCCTATAGGGGTTATCACAAAATTGCCATGCATTCGAAGGATCAAGAAAAGACCACATTCTGCACCCCAAGGGAGACCTATTGCTACAAGACCATGCCCTTCGGACTGAAAAATGCGAGGGCAACTTACCAGAGACTGGTTACCACTATGTTCGAGGAACAACTCAGCCGCACCATGGAAGTATACATTGATGACATGGTAGTAAAATCCAAGGAAAAGCACGCCCATCTAGCCTATTTAGCAGAGACCTTCGACATTCTCCGAAAGTACAAGATGAAACTGAATGCCTCGAAATGTGTATTCGGCATCAGATCTGGCAAATTTCTCGGCTATATTGTCAACCATCGCGGAATAAAGGCCAACCCAAGGCAGATCATAGAAATTCTAGAACTCGGCTCCCCCCAGTTGGTCAAAGAAGTTCAAAAGTTGATGAAAATGGCCGCCGGCCTCAATAGGTTTATCAGTCGTTCCTCAAATCACTGCCGACAATTCTTTCACACACTTCGGCAGAGCAAAGCGTTCGAATGGACCCCCGAGTTCTAGGCCACGCTGGATGGCTTGAAAACTTATCTCCGATTAGTACGACTCTTGGCAACCCTATCGGCAGGCAATCCGCTCATCTTGTATCTAGCGATATCCAACCGGGCGGTCAGCGCCTGTAGACACCCCATTTTTGACCGTCCTCAAGACTTGGACGTCATCGTTTGAACACTCGGTGATCATCCATGTTCGTGTTCGTTTTGAGATCCCGTAGGTCTCGGCTGCGCCCCTTGCCTCAAGATCTCTCAACTCGGTTGTCTTGTGCTTGGTTAGACCAAACACTTGTTGGTTTTTTCTTTGGGAGGTAAGGAATGGCTTGTTGGCTATCCCCACGCCTCACCGGCCATGGCTTGAGGCCACCGGCCGTGTGTCATTGCCACTGGCCATTTGTGATGGCCGGTCGGCACTTGTGAGGTCGACCGACCATTTAGTTGGCCGATGGCCTTCTTTTCTGGCCGGTACCACATTTTCGCCTCTTGCAGGCATGGTGCATGCCAGCTGTGCCAGCTGGGATGCACAGACCCTACCCCTACACACGTGTGTGGCTGTTTTGGTCCCTTTGCACCCTTTTTGAGCCAAACTTCTTCTAGAAGATTGCACCCTTTGCTCAAGCTTCTTGAGGAAGCTTGACCCTTTGTCTTAGCTTCCTCAAGAAGCTTGCACCCGTAGCTTAGCTTCCCTTGGAAGACTTGACCCCTTTAGGATAGCTTCTCTTGGAAGTTTAGCCTTTTCCCTTGTCTATATAAGGAGACCTCTCTTCTCCATTAGAGAGGTTCAGCAAAATCAGACCATATATGATATATATTTGATATATATCACTCTCTCTCTATATATATCTCCCTCTCTCTCTTCATTTGTATGTGTTTGAGGGATGAAAAGTGTAATTTGTTCTTAGTTTTGCACTAGAACACCTACTATTACACCATACTTCGACTTGGGAGGTTTTCAGAGGTTGTTCCTGGAGTTTTGAGCTGGTTTTGATCGTAAGGAAGAGGCTGAGGTTGCTGTTCTTCAAGTGTTCTTCAAGGGTAACACTATTTGCTTTATATTTCCCAATCTTGCACTAGTTTTTAACCCACTTTGCGTGCTGTTTTAGACTTTGTGTATAACTTGAAAAGGTCTTGTATTTGCATTCTTAAAATCTTTCATTAAGGTCATTTTGTGGTTTGGGGTCGACCTCCCCTTCTTAGGCCTTGTTTGGCCCATTTTGTGCTCTCTTTGTTAAGCTTTGAATACTATTGTGTTTTGGCCTTCTCACCATTGAAATCCAGTGGATTTTCAGTGGTGATGAAGAGGGTTTGAGGTCTTGTATAGGGGAGGGACACCCCTCTCCCTTTGTCTCTCTTTTGTTTGCATTTTTGGCTCATAAGGGTAGCATGCATGCTTAGTTGCTTTTGGCTTCATTTCAGAAGTTTTTGGGTGTTATTGGGTCATATTACATCTCTGTTTTTGGTCGGATTTATAACCCTTTTCATGCATGATATACTTGCTTTGTATTCCTCATCTTTGCCTAGAAATGCATCTTGCCTTTAAGACCATCATGCATATATGTTCTTGCCTAACTTTGCGAAGTTCTTGGTCATATTTCATCATGTTTAAGGTCTGTTAGGCACTGATTTGATCATATTTTCCATGTTTGGTATAGCCTTTTTGCATTTTGGCTCGTGAGCCTTTAGTGTGTGAGTCATGAGCATGCTTGAGTTGGGTTGTTTTAGTGATTTGGAATCATTTCTCATGCCATTTCAGTCACTAATCCATGCTTGTATACTTGCATTCATCATCCCTTTCATGCCTCGAAATGTTGTTCTTTTATACCTTGAAATAGGTCTTAATGCATGCCTCTTGGTTTGTGTCCCTTGGCTACCATATCAGTGGGTTTCGGAGGCCCTTTTTGTATGCTAAAACTTTGTTTTGTATTGAAAAGTTCATGCCATGTTTGCTTGGGATAGGTGTTGAGTAATGCCCTCTTTTGTGCCCTTGAATGCCTTCAATCTTACACCCTTCCCCTAGCATGTTTTGGCATCATTCTTCGCATGCTTTTCAGAGTTTAACATGAGTGTTTAATGTCCATGTATATCACCTTTGAGTGTTCTTGAGAGTAGCCTTCCATGCTTGGGTTTTTGGCTCATTGGTGTGCATGTTTGCATGAGCACTTGTCCATCATTTTTGGCACTTTTAGCCACTGTTTTGGGGTATGGCTGAGGCCTCCCATTTCAGTTTAAGACCACCCTTGTATATAGTTTCATACTTAGCATATTGCATGTTGCATGTTGCATTCCATTAGTTGCATGCTTGCATTATGTCTTGTTTGCATGTTTGCATATTGTTTAGTTAGTTGCATCACATAGTCTTGTTGCATGCTTGATATGTTCATGTTTAGCTTGCATGAATAGGTAGCATGGCATTGCATTAGGAGCATTACTTTGCATTGTATATGGCATACATCGCATTACATTTTGCTTGGATAGGGGTGTCAAACCAAGTATGAGGGTTGAGAAGTGTTCGTACTTGAAGTGACGAAACACGTTTCAATTCTCGGTCGCCAATGCCCTTGATCTCAACATGATAGGGCGTTGGCACTCATTTGTTTTGTTGCATGCATTTACATTAATCGGCAAACTTAGTGTCTTAGGACATCATGCATTGGAATGCGTGATTGGTGGCTCGAGTACCAAGGGTCACACTCTTATGAGTTCATAGCATGATTGGGAGAGTGACCATGCATACATTGCTTTGAATTTCCTTACCATGCACTGTCTGCCCTCTGCTGCTGTCAAAAACAGGTTTCTGCAGGAAGAGATGGCCGGCCGGCCACATACAATGCCGACCGACCATCAATGTCTAGCCGGTGGTGTAATTTTTGGCCGATAAGCCTATCCCCATGGCCGGTGAACTTGAATTGTGGCCGGTGAAACCCCAGAGCACTCAGAGGGTGATTCAAAATGGGTCTGGGGACTTTCAGAATTTTCAGAAGAGCAAGGCAATGTAAACAGAGGCAACAGTGGCATGGCACAGGTTTCCGGGCAGGGCGAGTCGAGCATGCATCATCCTAACATTCCGAGGCAGGGCTGCGGCCATCCTCTTTCTGCATTTAATTTGTTAATTAAATAAAAGATATGTAATATTTAATTAGTTAGAAGAGTTAATTATTTATTTGTTTTGTAATATTTATTCGGACCCTCCGAGCGAGGGTAATTGTGTAATAAGTATCCGTGAGTGTGTGTATGTCTTCCAACCCCACGTCTTTCTTCCCTTTTATCTACTAGCTTTCGATGGTTAGTTTAGGGCATGCTTCAATTAGCATACTTATGATAGCATGTTTGCATACATTCATTCGTTTTGCATGCACCGGGCTAGGCACATCATACTAACTGCATTTATATTTCAATCCCAAATTGAATACGTGTTAGCTGTAGCATTTCACATGTCATTTTAGAATAGCCGAGCCTATTGTAGTTGCATTCCTGCATGTGATATATTAGGCATTTCTGTATAATTAGGACCATGCATGGATTTCTAACATAGCTTTTGTTTTGGCTTGGAGTACTCTGTAAGTCTTTTCGCTTTAGCATCCTTGCATGCGTGTGAGTGTTGCCATGACAGCATACTTACCATGAGGCTATTTGCTTATATGATATAACTGCCTGAATGCCTGTGGATGAAGGTTGGGTTACTTAAATTGGAACAATGCATTGAATGCAAGTTTTAAGCTCACTTAAGAGTGGCAAAATTATATTTTCTAAGCCCACTTGAGGGTGGCAAAATTCATGTCTTAGCCTACTTGCGGGTAGCACCATCAAACCATTTTCAAACAAACAAACATGAAATGTTTCGTTCCAATTCAGGCGACCCAATCTATACTTGTTTGATGTGCGCATAACATAGTAAATCTAGGTTAATAACCGGAATAAGAACACGTAATATTTTTAAAACAAGATATCATGGTTAGTAGAGGCCGATCTTCGGATCGGGCGAGAGGGGTGGCTCATAGCTGACCTTCCCCTATCGTACCCAAGTTCCCGAGCCGAGGCAACTTTGGTGATGACGGACACGTGGCCTTAGGCAAACGAGTCAGGGTTTCCTAAATTCCCCCATAAAAAATATTTAGGTGGCGACTCTGTATCTGGCAAAGCAGTCCATGTTTGGCACTTCTTTTCTAAAAATCTGTTTTCCAAAACGATTTGCCGGATTTGGACTCTTTGGTTCAGATTAAAAACCGTGACGATTTGAGAGTCCGAACTGTAGTGAGCCCATAATGAACAGAACGGGACTCATCCTCCCGGGGCGTTCGGGGACGTCTATAGTTTCTGGCGACTCTGCTGGGGAGTTAGAGAACTTGACTCGAACTCATGATATCTCGTTTTGACTACACTTCTGTGTTTCTTTGCATTGCATGTGCATTGGTGCGTCTAGGACACCGTGTTTGCCATCTGCTATTCCTGAGCGGTTAGCCTGAGGCTGCGTGCCATAAGGTTGACCGGTTACGGGCTTTGCCAGTATGGGAACACAAACCCCGGTTTTATCGGGACACCCTTTTTGACCATTCGACCTAGTGCATATTCGAAATCCATAGTGACCATTCCAAACTAGGACAGGTTGCTTACCCGATGTTAGGTTATTTGAAACCGCTGTGTGCGTAGTGAAACCCTAGCTCCTAACAAAATAGGACAGGGAAACCCTACCCCGACATAGGGGCGTTTTGGCTCTTACTTGTTTGTTATGTGCTTTAGAGTTGGCCTCTACAAGAATGCATGTATCAGCTCACAAGTTTGGGTATCAAGCTTGCGGGCACCAGCTCAGTATTTTGGGAATCAGTTATCTGCGGGTATCAGATCCAGTTTTCGGGAACAGTGATTCGGGGACAATAATCAGTATTGAGGAACAATGTATTCAGCTTATCAACCGTGTGTTGTGATGCCCAACTGTGTGTTGTGTGTTTATTTTACACTGTTACGCTGTCCGTTTGTCTAGTTATTTATTTTCTTATTATTGCTTTATTTATCTTCTTACTAGGTAGTTTAGCATGATTGCTTCCAACCCAGTAGATCTTCCCCAAGCACTCTGGACTAGAGGTTGCCGACTCAATCGATCTGAGGATCTGGTCGACGGACAACCAGTGTTTTATTCCTTACCCCCGGTTATCAGAGGAAGGTCGAGAAGACGTAGTGTATCGGTACCGAGATTGCCAGATCAGTGGTCTTTGAACAGTCGGGTTGAGATTTCCGTACCTACTACAAAGGCAGATACACCGGCAGTTCAGATAAATCAGGGTAGTATGTCAGGGATGGAAGATATGGTACGCCAACTCCAGGAAAGCATGAAAGCCATGCAAGAGGACGCTGTTCGTCAAGCAGAATTCGCCAAACAGCAAGCCGTTGTCATGGCCCAACAGGCAGAGCTAATTACCCGGTTACAGCAGCAAACCGGAGCATCTGCTTCACACCAGGTTCCTCCTCCAACAAGAGTCCCAATACCTGAGGAGACGGCAAATGTCCAGAATGCCCAAGAAGATACAGACATCCCAACGGGGCCGGCTCCGCCCCCGATTCTACCGCAACTATCCAAGGCACCCACACCTATCAATGTACCGGATTCTCCCTTCGAGTTCGAAGTGGACCCCACAGCATTAAATCTGAGCAAGCTGGAAAAGATGTTTAAAAAATCCCAGGGAGTCAAGACCATCCCTGACATTGAAGATGGATATACCGACGCAGCTGTGACGCTGCCTGACAGATTCAAGATGCCGCATATCGACCGATTTGATGGATCCGGGGATCCCATGGTGCACCTGAGATTGTTTTCAGATATCTTAAGGCCAATGGGCCTCAGCAGACTGCAGAAGCTATCTCTATTCGGCCGGACCCTGTCGGGTGTGGCGGCCATATGGTATGCCAAATTAGAAGATGATGTCAAGAGAAACTGGGACGAGATGGCTGAGGCCTTCATTGCACAATACTCATATAACACGCAAATCGAGATTACGACCCGTGACCTCAAGACAACAAGGCAAGAGCCTAAGGAGAGCTTTTCGAAGTTCGTGACTAGATGGAGGGCCAAGGCCTCGATGATGACCCTAAGGCCCACAGATAAAGATCAGATCAGGATGATCGTGCGCAATCTCCAGCCTAAGCTGATGCAGAAAATGATCATGCTCCCCTTCCCTACCTTTTCAGATCTGCATGAGATGGGAGTACAGATCGAGGATGCCTTGAAGGAGGGCTTGATTGATAATGACCAGGAGCAACCCAGAAGAACTTTCAATCGCAGCACCAATACAGGCCCGAGTGGCGCTGCGACCACAAGAGCCTCAGAAGTGAGCATGGTCACCACCAACACCCTTCCAAGAACCATGGCAGCTACGCCATTCTCCGGCGCGTCCAGAAGCAATACACAAACAGCCAAATACCAACCCAAAAACCAAAGAACCTTTGCCCCACTGTATATGCCCCTGTCCAAAGCTCTAGGGGTTTTAATCAAAAAAGGGCACTTGAAGCCCCTAGAGCCGCGGCCATTACCGGAAAAACTTCCCCCTACCCACAACCCAGCCAAATATTGCGCATTTCACCAACAGCACGGTCATGACACCGACCAATGCTTCCGATTGCGCCATGAGATCCAAGATCTCATTGATAATGGGGTGATTGTACCCCCCGAAAAACCCAATGTCACAACAAACCCTCTCCCACCGCACCACCAAGCTCCACCTCCCAAAAGAATTAACTTTATCCAGACTGGGGTCGTGTCTTACGATCCTAGCATATATATCACCCCATCCCACCTACCCAGGCCGGAAGTGCTCCTTCCTAACTGTACTGACTTGTGCATGTTGGACACCTCCAGAACCCAACCCGAGCCAATGGTGGTGAATGCCGAAAATAGAACAGAGGAAGGTTTAGAGGAGAATGGGGTTGTTGAGCCAGAATCTGAGGAATCTAGGAGTTTCATTAAAAAGGTATACAATCCGAGTGACTACATTTTGTCGGCAGGCCAGGATAGATCAAGTGTGGAATTGCCGACAGGGGCAGAGCTGTGTGTGATCCAAGGGGATAGATTTGGACAGAGGACAGATGGTTTGACGGCTGTGGAAGAGGACCTTGCCAGCCTCCAGTTTTTCAATGACCAAGATCCAAGGGATGCAGCAGTCAACTGGTTTGATTATGAGGAATCGGCAGAGGCTACTGGGTGGCTGGATGATCAACCGGATATTGTGGAAGAGGTCCAACTAGAATGAGGCCTGGCAGGGGCGAGAATGTCAGTAACAGTCGGAAGGGCCGAAGAGCAGAGTACATCGCCAGAGAGCGCTAGTGTCGAGAATTTTGCTCAAGATCTGGGCATTTTGGATACAGGGAATTATGTACAACAGACTGCATTGACGCAGCTAGAACAAGAAAGAAGTGAAGAGTCTAAGAGAATCCGGAAAGATAAAGCCCATGAGGGGAGTAAAAGTGCGGTATACACGAGAATGGGGAGTGCTGCAAGCATATGGACGGGAGGTACTGCGAGTACGAGAACAATCATACCGGAGCCGGACAGGTGTTTGTCGGCTGCCGATGGAATGTGATGGGAAGACGACGATCTATGTCTTGCCCACACGGATGAGGATTGGGGAAGTAACCAGCCAGACGATACCTGGTACATCGGCGAGGTCGATCATATGACAAGGAGTGGATGGTATTTCAAGCCTCCACATCTAGATCAGCCAGAGGCGTCTGGGAAGGATAAAGAAGCTGAAAAACAGAAGGAGAAGTTACTTGAAGATGAGGCTGTGCTCAAACAGCTTAAAAAGATATAAGCAGACATCTCTATTTGGGGACTGCTTATGGCATCGCGAGTGCATCGACAAGCTGTCTTATCGGCCATGGACAAGGCCAAGCTCTCAATAGACACCACGCCCGAACAGCTGGTGGGCTTAGTTTTTCTGGGAGGAGCTACCCCGATGTTAACTTTCTCCGACAAGGAATTGCCACGAGAGGGTGCGAATCACAACAAGCCACTCTACATCTCTGTGGAGTGTAGAAATAAATGGATACCGGTGGTTCTTATTGACACAGGGTCCGCCATCAATGTGTGTCCAGCAAGGACTGCCTATGCAATCGGTTTAAAGACCACGGACTTTGTGCCGACAGCCCAGGTGATTCGGGCATACGACAACACAAGCAGAGAAGTCATGGGGACAGTGAAAATTCAGACCAAGGTTGGGCCGGGGCAGCACGAAATTGACTTTCACGTTCTAGAGGTTCCCGTCACTTTCAATCTACTCTTGGGGCAGCCATAGCTGCATCAAGTGAAGGCAGTTTCTTCCACCTTGCATCAGATGGTGAAATACCCCCATGGAAAGGGAGTAGCTATTGTTTTTGGAAAATCGTCGATCCATCCACCGCTGGAAGTATCTACGCCAATTTTGGAAATTGAGCACGGTATGGAGGATGTGTTCATGTCGGGTTTTACCCTAGCCGAGGCTCGGGTTGTGCAAACCATCATGGCTGTTAATGAGGGGTTGTATGTCAGTGCTCAATCAGTATACCTCATGAATAAACTCCAACACATCCCTGGGATGGGATTAGGAAAGAGTGGCCGGAAGGGCGTCGCAGCATTGGCCGAAGTGCCACACAACCCACATACCTTTGGCTTGGGTTATCTACCCACCAAAGAGGATTGGATAAGGAAAGGAAAGGAGATGGCTGGGAGAGCCAGAGCAAAGCAGGCAAGGAAGCCTTTTGAGTTAATCCCCCGACCCATCCAGGGTACCCTAAATGGACGCTTCGTCCGGGAAGGGGAGGACTTTCCGTTTTGTGGCTTCCCATAGCCATGGTTGAACGCAGAGAGAAAGCGCGTGCCGGGGTTTGAGATCTTCTTCGACTTACAATTATCCGGGGATGACGTTGCTGAAGAGCAGACGGACCCATTAGTTGAGGCTGAGCAGAGCAAGAAAATGGAGTCTGAGGACGTTAAAATTGAAATATGGGTAGCATTGGCTTGTCTACTTTCAGATCCTCCGATCAAATAGAGGTGCTTGGGGGATAACTTCTTGGTGTCCATGATCGAGAATGAAACGGCCGCGGGCCTACCAGCAAACATTTTGGATGCATCCATCGCACCCTCTCTCATTTGGCAGTATGAGGAGGGATTTTTGTCAAGCAGCACCGGTCAGGTAGTGAGCCAGAATCTGATTCCACCGAGTCTTGTGAGTCGGAATCAGGTTCCAGCTCGACTGAGTCTGAGTCCGGTATTCTTGGAGGTGACAACCCGGATGCCACAGTCCTGTCTAGGTCGTCTTTTTCTTTCTCTTTTGAGTCTGTTGTAACAAAAGAATCGGACGGTTTGGACGTGCTTAATGAGAATGATGTGGCTGCAGTTTCTGAGTACTTTTCTGTGCCCTTGATTTATTGCATTAACTCAGACTTTCAAAATTTTAAACGACGAGGAAGAAATTTCTCCGGTTTTGCAACGCTTAATTGAGCAAGAGCAGGAGAGATTTGTTAAACCCTTAATGGATGAAATCACTACTGTGAATATTGGTACTGAGGAGGACCCGCGGCTGGTCCAGATCGGGTCCACGTTGTCTTCAGCGGAACGTAAGCGCTTAGTCGCTTTATTAAAAGATTTCAAAGATGTTTTCGCGTGGTCCTACGAAGACATGCCTGGAATTGATCCTGAGATTATACAGCACCGGATCCCTCTTAACCCCGAGGCCCGACCCATCAAGAAAAAACTCAGAAGAATCCGCCCAGACTGGGCCCTCAAGATTAAGGAAGAGGTCACCAAACAAAATGACGCAGGGTTCCTGCTGGTATCCGAATACCTGACTTGGTTGGCCAACATTGTTCCGGTACCGAAAAAGGATGGCAAGATCCAGGTATGCGTGGATTTCAAGGATTTGAACAGGGCTAGTCCGAAGGACGACTTTTCTTTACCGCATATCGATGAGTTAGTAGACTTCACAGCGGGGCATGCTTTCCTTTCGTTCATGGATGGCTTCTCAGGCTATAATCAGATTGTAATGGCACCCGAGGACCGGGAGAAGACTGCTTTCACCACCCCGTGGGGGACATACTGCTACAGAGTAATGTCGTTTGGGTTGAAGAATGCTGGAGCTACATATCGACGGGTCGCGTCCACCATATTACACGACATGATCCACAAAGAGGTTGAGGTGTACGTGGACGACATAATTGTCAAGTCCAAAGAAAGAGAGGGCCACTACACCGCCTTGCAAAAGTTCTTCCAAAGGATCAGAGAATTTCGGTTGCGGCTGAATCCTCAGAAGTGTACGTTTGGCGTTACAGCGGGAAAAATGCTGGGGTTCCTGATTACACAAAGAGGTATCAAAGTCGACCCTTCCAAAATCAAGGCCATCTTAGAAATGCCACCACCGAGGACTGAAAATGAGGTGCAAGGCTTTCTAGGTAAAGTGCAATTCGTAAGATGGTTTATCTCAAAATTAACCTTGACTTGTGAACCACTTTTTGGCCTCCTAAAGAAAGGAAAGAAATTCCAATGGGACGACCGATGCCAAGCCGCTTTTGAATAGATCAAGGAATACTTACAGAACCCACCTGTGCTGTCACCACCTGAGCCGGGGAAGCCGTTGATTTTGTATCTTTTAGTAATTGAGACTACAATGGGCTGTATGCTCGCTCAAGAATCAGAGGACAAGGTGGAGAGAGCCATCTACTATCTGAGCAAGAAGATGCTAGAGTATGAGACCCGCTACACACCGTTGGAAAAGGCTTGCTTAGCCTTGGTATGGGTTACCAAGAAGCTGAGGCACTACCTGTTAGCTCACACCGTAATGTTGGTTTCACGACTAGATCCCATCAAATACCTTTTTGAGAAACCAGCACTTACGGGTAGGCTGGCTCGTTGGTTGCTTTTGTTTTCCGAATTCAATCTGAAATATGTGACGCACAAGTCAGTTAAAGGAAGAGCAGTAGTAGAATTCTTAGCCGATCATCTGGTGGAAGGAGGTGAAGCAGTTGAGTACTTATTCCCAGATGAGGCCATTTTGCATATCGAGGATGAAACTTGGACGATGTATTTTGACGGAGCGTCAAACCAGTACGGGTATGGGATAGGGGTATTGCTGATAGCGCCCAACAATTCCCGTGTCCCTTTAGCATTTAAACTCCAATTTCAAGTCTCGAACAACGAAGCAGAATATGAGGCATGCATTGCCGGTCTAGAAGCAGCCCTGGAACTAGGGACAAGACGGTTGGACATCATCAGGGACTCGAACCTTGTTGTGTCTCAAGCAAAAGGAGACTGGAAAGTCAAAGAGGAAAAGATGATAATGTACCACCAGACCTTGGACTTGCTGATTCCTCGGTTTGAAAAGCTAAACTTCACTCATCTACTAAGAGAAAACAACAGGTTTGCAGATTCACTTGCGACTCTATCTTCCATGATAGACATCCCGTTTGGAGTCCGGATGCGTCCAGTCATTATCGACCAGAAATTTGTGCCGGCTTACGAGTCGATTGCCGCTATAGATGAGGTTCAAGATGAGAACCCCAGGTATTACGATATTTGGAATTTCTTGGAGAAGGAAGCGTATCCACCAGGGGTAAATGCCAATGATAAAAGGGCAATTAGAAGAATAGCCATTCAGTTCATCATCTGCGGAGGTAAATTGTACAAAAGAGGTCATCTAGGAATGCATAAGCAATGCGTTGAAGCTGAAGAATCAAAACGCCTGATGGAGGCCATCCATGGAGGGGAATGCGGTACGCATATGAACGGGGTAATGCAAGCACAAAAGATCCTCAGACATGGTTATTATTGGTCCACCATAGAGGAGGATTGTATCGGCTTTGTTCGGCGATGCCACAAATGTCAGATCCATGCAAACTGCATGAACATTCCGCCGTCAAAGCTATACAATATGACTTCGCCATGGCCATTTTCGGTTTAGGGAATCGATGTGATCAGGGCTGTTACTCCGAAGGGGTCGAATGGGCATGAGTTCATCCTAGTCGCCATAGATTATTTCACGAAGTGGGTTGAGGCCCAATCTTATGCGGTGTTGAAGGCGTTGCACGTTGCAAAGTTTATCAGAAACAACATCATCTGTCGTTATGGGGTCCTAAACGAGGTCATTTCAGATAATGGTTCCCACTTCAAGAAGGAAGTGATTGACTTGTTGAAGAAATATAACATGGCTTTTCATAAGTCATCCACATACCGGCCGCAAACCAATGGAGCAGTTGAGGCTGCCAACAAGAATGTCAAGCACATTTTACAGAGGATGGTGGAAACCTACCGAGATTAGCCAGATAAGCTGCCCTTTGCTCTGTGGGGCTACCGGACTTCGATTAAAATTTCTACTAGGGCGACCCCGTACTCATTAGTTTATGGGATGGAGGCCGTTTTACCTATTGAAATTAAGGTTCCGTCTTTGAGAGTGCTGGCTAAGTGTCAGATAGCCGAGGCAGATTGGCAGCAGAACAAATTTGAGGAACTCATGCTCTTTGACGAAAGAAGACTGAAAGCACTGTACCATGTTCAAGGTTATCAGCGCAGAATTGCCAGGGCTTTCAACAAGAAAGTTAAGTCCATGAATCTAAAAGAAGGAGATTTGGTGCTCAAGGACAACCGAGCTCCCATCCATGACCCTAGGGGCAAGTTCAAACCCAATTGGACTGGTCCCTACATCATCAAGTCCATCTGGTCGGGTGGAGCTGTCGTTCTGATGGACCTAGATGGCCTAGAGTTCTCCCAACCGATCAACATGGACAAGTTGAAGAAATATTACCCCTGAGAAGCTTGCTAGGCCGAAAACCCGGAAGGGCGACCTAGGCAAAAATTAGAGCATTGAAAAATTTGAAATTATAAAAAATGAGCTCGCAAGGTTGAAAACCCGCAAAGGGCGGCCTTGGCAAAAGTTAGAGCGCAAAAGGAGAGTGAAAACACTCGAGTGAACCCAAGCCTGAACTACGTAAGGCTTGATTCCCATCTTTGGGATACGTAGGCAACTTCATCTTGAAGTTTAGCCATAAACTCTTCCCCGATCAACTCTGTCCATCTGATCACCTCAGCCATCTTTGTCTATTCAACATTCAAGAGTTCGGTTATGATCTTCGGTGCAGTGCTTTTGAGACTAGGGGCAACTTTCCGTTGCCGTGCAGTGCCGCGGTACTATTCAGACTAGGGGCAACTTTCCAGTTACTGGGATCCGGGGTTTTACATCTCAGTGACAGATTTGAAGCGTGTCCAATTCTGATCCATATCAAAAATGGTTTTGAAAAGTTTTAATAAAAGTTGACTTTATTCAAATTAATCTTTTTACAACTTAGACCATTTTTGGACCAAAACGGAAAATTTTCAGTACCCACAACCTTCAATTTCATTGATTTCAATACAGAGTTCTCCTACTCCTGCATACAAATTGAAGTTGCTTTTTATTACATTCATAAAGAAAACTTGAAAGTACTAATAAAGCAATAAATCCGGGGCATAGATAAGTCAGGTATCCCTGCGCCCCCTCCCAGAGCTGGTCGAAGCCTCTAATGATAAGCTGGGCCCAATCTGTGCCTCTTCATTGAGCCAATCTATGCACTCATCAGACAACGTGCAACTGAAGGTGGGAGCGGGAGCCAGGAATTCTCTAGTCCTCCACGCTGTGGCGTACCGAGCAAGCTGCGTACCTTGGGCTGGGAATGCAGCTGGGTACTCTATTCCCTCTAGCGGGCAAATCTGGTCATTACCAAACTGGCGCTGGAACCAGAATGGGAAGTAGAACACACAGTGAGTTAAGCCAATCAACTGAATCCCAGTCTGCCGGGACATGCTGTAGCCCATTGCCGGAAAATTGAGCCAATGACACCGCCAAGCAATGCGGTCCGCGGACAAGCTGCACATCCAATCGAACCACCATCCCTCATCAAGGGCATTGACTAGGCGTTGCCGGAAGAAGTAGCCGCGAGCTGAATACGCTGGGCAAGAGTCCACAATCTACAACTTATCCATCCACCACACCTGGGAAGGGATGAAAAATGAGAGAATGAAGAATAGAGAGACGTACAAGGAGAGAAAAGTGAGAAAAGGGTTTTGTGAGAAAAATCGAGCCTGAGGGCCGAGTGATGTGAGCAATACATATGTGAGATCGGGTGGGGAAACATTACCTGCAGCAGTAGTGGACTCCCCGTAAATCTGGTCGTTTCTCGGCAATGGAAAGCGTCCAAGCCCATTAATGTTTCAGCCAATATCATGGAAATGCAGCTCTTGCCCTCCTTCAAACCTTGGGCAACCTCAATCAACCGGACGCTAGACCCTCCGGAGCCTGAGACAAACAGGAAATGAGATAACATGCACAAACAAAGGGCATGTAGCAGAAAGCCTTGCCAATGATGGTCACTACGGTCACTGGCATCAGAAAACCGACAAATCAAACTCTGAATATCCAGCATTTTGTCACAAATCAAAGATCGAGCGTCGTGCATAGTAAGTCCACACATTCGCCCTAAGGCTTGGGCGTGGCCAAAGCGAAGCTGAGGCAAGATTTCCTCATCGCGCTCGGATTCCATCAAAGCTTGGAAATCTTCGAAGGTAGGACACACCTCTTGCCTGCCAAAGCTAAATACATGTGTTACTGGATTCCAAAACCTTGCCACAGCATGGAGAAATGGAAAGTGCAGCAGAGTGCGACTCAGCGTGAATAGTGCGTTTACGCCAAAGCCCTGGAAATTCAACTTTTCCGAACCATCCCAGTTGGCAATCCAAGCTATGAGATTTTGGGCAAGAAACTTTTCTATTTGGAGCAAATCAGTGTTGAATTGAGGAAAACTACGAAACTGAGGCCCTTTGTAGGGGATAAGGTGTGAGTGGAGGACAGGTGTCAGCATTCTGGTGGTCTTTGCCATTTATGGCTGGCCGGCCAAATGTAGTGCCGACCGACCACCACTTTTGGCCGATGACCATCTATCAAGGCCGATGGCATTTCTCTCTGGCCGATGGCCCTCCCTCTTATTCCATAAGCTGTTTATGAGTTGAACATGCTAAAGAATTATGGTTGGAACCTCCCCCGATGCCTTCCGGTGGTGATCTTGCGAAGTCACGTCTATTTGTTTATCGAGTTGTTGTACATTTGCTTATCGAGTTGTATGTCGCATTCCTCAAGTCTTTGCATTTGCTTATCGAGTTGTATGTCACATTCCTCAAATCTTTGCATTTGCTTAATCGAGTTGTATTTACACCCAGTCAGCTTATCGAGTTCTTTGTTGTTGCTTATCGAGTTATTTTGTCATTGGTCAACTCACTACCTGATTATTACGAGGTTAGTGCTTAATTTTCAAACAAAATTTCAATTTCACTCACATTGTTATGAGATGCCACGCGATGCGATGCATAGAACAACAAATGTAACACCTTTTTGAACAAAATAGCTGTTTCATTTCCATCATGTCTTTTGCAAAAGATACATAGTTTTGGAAGAAAGTAAAACCTGCCTGAGGCAGTGCAATGTGCTTAAACTAACAGTAGAAAATGAAGGTAAAGCAAAAGGAGAGCAGGGCAGCGGAGTGTCAGGATTGATACCAGTAACCTCCCCTTGTGGTCGATGCACCTCCTGCGCCCTTGTTCGGGTCAATTATACGGTTTGGCTCCTTCATTACTCAAGATAGTGCAAGAAAGCGCACTTTGGAATGTTAACTGGTCTTCGTGTCGACCTCGAGCCATGTCTTCTGTGTGCGATGTTCGGTGCTTGCAAGGAGCATCATTTCCCGTATCCTTTTGTACCTCGCGGAGTCCGCAAATCGGTTTAAACATATTGTATTACATTGCTTTGATATGACTATGATTAGCACGCTCGTTACGCGTCCTGCTTTCAACAAATGCCTCGTCTTGATTTGGTTGCATCTCAACAAATGTGAGTAGCATGCCTTCACTATACTTATGCTATACATGCATTCGAATTCCTACTATACACATTGCTTGCATTAACTTGCATACTTACATGTGTATATGTATTCTCAGGTGGCTACACATTGTATACGTTTTGCGTGTACTTTACTTACATGTGTTCAAATCCCTTTCTATACACATTGCATGCGTTGTCACGTTATGCTTTACTTACATGTGTTCAAGTTCCTTTTTATACACATTGCATGCGTTGTCGCATTATGCTTTACTTACATGTGTTCAAGTTCCTTTTTTTTACACATTGCATGCGTTGTCACGTTATGCTTTACTTACATGTGTTCAAATCCCTTTCTATACACATTGCATGCGTTGTCGCGTTATGCTTTACTTACATGTGTTCAAGTTCCTTTTTTTTACACATTGCATGCGTTGTCGCGTTATGCTTTACTTACATGTGTTCAAATCCCTTTCTATACACATTGCATGCGTTGTCGCGTTATGCTTCACTTACATGTGTTCAAATCCCTTTTCTATACACATTGTATGCGTTGTCACGTTATGCTTTACTTACATGTGTTCAAGTTCCTTTTTATACACATTACATGCGTTGTCGCGTTATGCTTTACTTACATGTGTTCAAGTTCCTTTTTTTTACACATTGCATGCGTTGTCGCGTTATGCTTCACTTACATGTTTTCAAATCCCTTTCTATACACATTGCATGCGTTGTCGCGTTATGCTTTACTTACATGTGTTCAAGTTCCTTTTTATGCACATTGCATGCGTTGTCGCGTTATACTTTACTTACATGTGTTCAAGTTCCTTTTTTTACACATTGCATGCGTTGTCGCATTATGCTTTACTTGTTCAAATCCCTTTCTATACACATCGCATGCGTTGTCACGTACGCTTTACTTACATGTGTCTACATTTTCACACGTTGTCACGTGTTCTTTACTTACATGTGTTTGGGCCTTCATAGCATTGTCATGCTTGCCTTTAGTCGCATTGTTATGCTTCCCACTCGATTTGCGTTGTCACGCACTTTCAATTGCATTGTCGTGCATGTTGCTAACGATATTGTACCTGTTGAGTTTTCTTTCTCTTTCAGGCACGATATTGTATGTACGGTTCATTTTAAGCTAGTGCAACCAGATGAGCCGCACAGGTATTGTATCCTCCGAGTGAGACGTATCGGGAATTGCATAATTCTCTTGCACCCTCTCTGCATTGTAGTGTAGTTTGGTTTGTGCTAGCTTAAAACTGTTGCATTGTATGTGCTTCGTTACAGCTTTCTTTTCGTGATCATAAGTTATGCTCGGCTTCGCACATTGTCCTGCATTTTGCCCCTGCCTTCGGGCGCATATCTTGCTTGTAGCTTGTTTGCTTTGTCTAAGTCTTCGGCCTTGTCAAAAATGGGTCGCCTCTGGGCTTTGACACTCACTCCCGTCATTGTTATGACTTTCGAGTTCTGCCAAAGAGGGGCAACTGTAGACACCCCATTTTTTACCGTCCTCAAGACTTAGACGTCATCATTTGAATACTCGGTGATCATCTATGTTCGTGTTTGTTTTGAGTTCTCTGAGGTCTTGGCTGTACGCCTTGCCTCAAGATCTCTCAACTCGATTGTCTTGTGCTTGGTTGGACCAAACACTTGTTGGTTTTTGCTTTGGGAGGTAGGGAATGGCTTGTTGGCCATCCCCATGCCTCACCGGCCATGGCTTGAGGCCACCGGCCGTGTGTCATTGCCACCAGCCATTTGTGATGGCCGGTCGGCACTTTGTGAGGTCGACCGACCATTTAGTTGGCCGATGGCCTCCTTTTCTAGCCGGTACCACATTTTTGCCTCTTGCAGGCATGGTGCATGCCAGCTGTGCCAGCTGGGACGCACAGACCCTACCCCCACACACGTGTGTGGCTGTTTTGGCCCCTTTGCACCCTTTTTGAGCCAAACTTCTTCTAGAAGATTGCACCCTTTGCTCAAGCTTCTTGAGGAAGTTTGACCCTTTGTCTTAGCTTCCTCAAGAAGTTTGCACCCTTAGCTTAGCTTCCCTTGGAAGACTTGACCCCTTTAGGATAGCTTCTCTTGGAAGCTTAGCCTTTTCCCTTGTCTATATAAGGAGACCTCTCTTCTCCATTAGAGAGGTTCAGCAAAATCAGACCATATATGATATATATTTGATATATATCACTCTCTCTCTATATCTCCCTCTCTCTTTCTTCATTTGTATGTGTTTGAGGGCCTAAAAGTGTAATTTGTTCTTAGTTTTGCACTAGAACACCTACTATTACACCATACTTCGACTTGGGAGGTTTTGAGAGGTTGTCTTGGAGTTTTGAGCTAGTTTTGATCATAAGGAAGAGGTGGAGGTTGCTGTTCTTCAAGTATTCTTCAAGGGTAACCTTATTTGCGCTGTATTCCCCAATCTTGCACTAGTTTTTAACCCACTTTGCGTGCTGTTTTAGACTTTGTGTATAACTTGAAAAAGGCTTGTATTTGCATGCTTAAGATCTTTCATTAAGGTCATTTTGTGGTTTGGGGTTGACCTCCCCCTCTTAGGCCTTGTTTGGCCCTTTTTGTGCTCTCTTTGTTAAGCTTTGAATACTATTGTGTTTTGGCCTTCTCACCACTGAAATCCAGTGGATTTTCAGTGGTGATGAAGAGGGTTTGAGGTCCTGTATAGGGGAGGGACACCCCTCTCCCTTTGTCTCTCTTTTGTTTGCATTTTTGGCTCATAAGGGTAGCATGCATGCTTAGCTGCTTTTGGCTTCATTTCAGAAGTTCTTGGGTGTGATTGGGTCATATTACATCTCTGTTTTTGGTCGGATTTATACCCCTTTGCATGCATGATATACTTGCTTTGCATTCCTCCTCTTTGCCTAGAAATTCATCTTGCCTTTAGGACCATCATGTATGCATGTTCTTGCCTAACTTTGCGAAGTTCTTGGTCATATTTCATCATGTTTGAGGTCTGTTAGGCACTGATTTGATCATATTTGCCATGTTTGGTATAGCCTCTTTGCATTTTGGTTCGTGAGCCTTTAGTGTGTGAGTCATGAGCATGCTTGAGTTGGGTTGTTTTAGTGATTTGGAATCATTTCTCATGCCATTTCAGTCACTAATCCATGCTTGTATACTTGCATTCATCATCCCTTTCATACCTCGAAATGTTGTTCTTTTATACCTTGAAATAGGTCTTAATGCATGCCTCTTGGTTTGTGTCCCTTGGCTGCCATATTAGTGGGTTTCGGAGGCCCTTTTTGTATGCTAAAACTTTGTTTTGTATTGAAAAGTTCATGCCATGTTTGCTTGGGATAGGTGTTGAGTAATGCCCTCTTTTGTGCCCTTGAATGCCTTCGATCTTACACCCATCCCCTAGCATGTTTTGGCATCATTCTTCGCATGCTTTTCAGAGTTTAACATGAGTGTTTAATGTCCATGTATATCACCTTTGAGTGTTCTTGAGAGTAGCCTTCCATGCTTGGGTTTTTGGCTCATTGGTGTGCATGTTTGCATGAGCACTTGTCCATCATTTTTGGCACTTTTAGCCACTGTTTTGGGGTATGGCTGAGGCCTCCCATTTCAGTTTAAGACCACCCTTGTATATAGTTGCATACTTAGCATGTTGCATGTTGCATTCCATTAGTTGCATGCTTGCATTATGTCTTGTTTGCATGTTTGCATATTGTTTAGTTAGTTGCATCACATAGTCTTGCTGCATGCTTAACATGCTCATGTTTAGCTTGCATGAATAGGTAGCATGGCATTGCATTAGGAGCATTACTTTGCATTGTATATGGCATACATCGCATTACATTTTGCTTGGTTTGGGGTGTCAAACCAAGTATGAGGGTTGAGAAGTGTTCATACTTGAAGTGACGAAACACGTTTCAATTCTCAGTCGCCAATGCCCTTAATCTCAACATGATAGGGCGTTGGCACTCATTTGTTTTGTTGCATGCATTTACATTAATCGGCAAACTTAGTGTCTTAGGCCATCATGCATTGGAATGCGTGATTGGTGGCTCGAGTACCAAGGGTCACACTCCCATGAGTTCATAGCATGATTGGGAGAGTGACCATGCATACATTGCTTTGAATTTCCTTGCCATGCACTGTCTACCCTCTGCTGCTGTCAAAAACAGGTTTCGGCAGGAAGGGATGGCTGGCCGACCACATACAGTACCGACCGACCATCAATGTCCTGCCGGTGGTGTAATTTTTGGCCGATAAGCCTATCCCCATGGCCGGTCAACTTGAATTGTGGCCGGTGACACCCCAGAGCACTCAGAGGGTGATTCAAAATGGGTCTAGGGACTTTCATAATTTTCAGAAGAGCAAGGCAATGTAAACAGAGGCAACAGTGGCATGGCACGGGTTTCCGGGCAGGGCGAGTCGAGCATGCATCATCCTAACATTCCGAGGCGGGGCTGCGGCCATCCTCTTTCTGCATTTAATTTGTTAATTAAATAAAAGATATGTAATATTTAATTAGTTAGAAGAGTTAATTATTTATTTGTTTTGTAATATTTATTCGGACCCTCCGAGCGAGGGTAATTGTGTAATAAGTATGCGTGAGTGTGTGTATGTCTTCCAACCCCACGTCTTTCTTCCTTTTTATCTACTAGCTTTCGATGGTTAGTTTAGGGCATGCTTCAATTAGCATACTTATGATAGCAAGTTTGCATACATTCATTCGTTTTGCATGCACCGGGCTCGGCACATCATACTAACTGCATTTATATTTCAATCCCAAATTGAATACGTGTTAGCTGTAGCATTTCACATGTCATTTTAGAATAGCCGAGCCTATTGTAGTTGCATTCCTGCATGTGATATATTAGGCATTTCTGTATAATTAGGACCATGCATGGATTTCTAACATAGCTTTTGTTTTAGCTTGGAGTACTCTGTAAGTCTTTTCGCTTTAGCATCCTTGCATGCGTGTGAGTGTTGCCATGACAGCATGCTTACCATGAGGCTATTTGCTTATATGATATAACTGCCTGAATGCCTGTGGATGAAGGTTGGGTTACTTAAATTGGAACAATGCATTGAATGCAAGTTTTAAGCTCACTTAAGAGTGGCCAAATTATATTTTCTAAGCCCACTTGAGGGTGGCAAAATTCATGTCTTAGCCTACTTGCGGGTAGCACCATCAAACCATTTTCAAACAAATAAACATGAAATGTTTCGTTCCAATTCAGGCGACCCAGTCTATACTTGTTTGATGTGCGCATAACATAGTAAATCTAGGTTAATAACCGGAATAAGAACACGTAATATTTTCAAAACAAGATATCATGGTTAGTAGAGGCCAATCTTCGGATCGGGCGAGAGGGGTGGCTCATAGCTGACCTTCCCCTATCGTACCCAAGTTCCCGAGCCGAGGCAACTTTGGTGATGACGGACACGTGGCCTTAGGCAAACGAGTCAGGGTTTCCTAAATTCCCCCATAAAAAATATTTAGGTGGCGACTCTGTATCTGGCAAAGCAGTCCATGTTTGGCACTTCTTTTCTAAAAATCTGTTTTCCAAAACGATTTGCCGGATTTGGACTCTTTGGTTCAGATTAAAAACCGTGACGATTTGAGAGTCCGAACTGTAGTGAGCCCATAATGAACAGAACGGGACTCATCCTCCCGAGGCGTTCGGGGACGTCTACAGCGCCGTGCTACTAAAGGAAGAACTCGAGGAGTAGCGACCATTTTAATATGTAGGCAAGGCAATGGTCGACGCCAAAACATGATACCTACCACTGGAAAAGCTCATCCTTGCTCTCGTAGTGGCTGCAAGAAAGTTGATGCACTATTTTCAGGCTCACTCCACAGGGGTATTAACGGACTATCCTTTCTAGTCAGCGCTCCGTAGCACGGAAACATTAGGGCGAGTCTCAAAATGGGCTTTGGAACTCGGCCAGTATGATATCCAATTTTTTCCAGAACTGCCGTTAAGGGCAGGTGCTCGTCAACTTTGTAGCCAAGTTCACGGGATGCCATTCTGACTTCAAGTTCGATCAAGTCCAACCTGAACCCAATTGGCGAATATATGTTGGAGATATTTGGCAAATGTACTGTGAAGGATCATCCCACCAACGTAGCAACGGGGCAGGTGTAGTAATCACGACCCCCGAAGGGGCAATAATTGAGCAAGCAGTCAAACTGGGCTTTGATGCATCAAATAATAAGGCCGAATATGAAGCATTGCTAACTGGCCTTCGTAACGCGCTTCACCTTACTGCACAACGGTTACTTGTTTTCTGTGACTCAAAGTTAGTCATCAACCAATTAAAAGGGGAATATGCAGCTAGAAATGGCCGCATAGTAGCCTACATGAAAACGGTGAATTTCTTGCTCACAAAATTCGACCACCGCAAGTTAAAACAGATAACCCAAGATCAGAACACGCATGCGGATGCCCTTGCTTGCCTAGCCTCCACCATTAACTCAGAAGTCAAACGAACAATCGAAGTAAGCAGAGCATCACCTCTCCTGAACCAGTTCGGATTAACATCATTGAACCAGGACCAAGTTGGATGGATCCTATTGCTGCATTTCTTTCCTCAGAACAGTTCCCAACAGATAAGAAAGAAGTCCACAAGTTGTGAAATAAAGCCCTGCGCTATTATCTGGATCCGCAGGGAAAGCTTTACAAAAAATCTCTCTCTGGGCCGTACCTAGAGTGTGTTCACCTAGACAAAGTTGAGGAACTCTTGACCGAAATACATGAAAGTAGCTGTGGTGCCCATTTTGGAGGACGCTCATTGGCCCAACGAGCCATAACGCGGGGGTATTATTGGCCGACCATGCAAACAGAAGCCAAGAACTACGTAAGAAGTGCGAACAATGCCAAAAGTTTTCGCCTTTAACTCATCTGTCTACCGAAGAATTAACTTCCATTACTAGTCCTTGGTCGTTCTCTTAATGGGGACTTGATATTGTCAGATCATTACCGCGAGCTCCAGGAAACAAGCGATTCCTGATCGTCGCAATAGATTATTTTACAAAGTGGGTCGAAGCAGAGGCATTAACACATATTTGAGATGTCGATGTTAAACGTTTTGTATGGAAAAACATCATAACACAATTTAGCATACCGAGAGCACTTGTCTCGACAATGGCACCCAATTCGATTATGGTGTCTATCGAGAGTTATGCAACACATATGGTATTCAGCCCTACTTTTCCTCGCCGGCAGACCCATAAAGAAATGGTCAGGCTGAGGCCTCTAATAAAGTGATCCTAGATGGCATCAAGAAATTATTAGAAAACGCCAAAGGCAAATGGGTTGAAGAATTACCCGGTGTATTGTGGGCTCATTGCATCACTCCAAGGCGATCTACTAAAGAAACGTCGTTCGCTTTGTGCTTTGGGACACAAGCTATTATCCCTCTTGAAATCGGCCTACCCACACTAAAATCCAAGGTTTTTGACATGAGCCGTAATAACATGATGTTGGCCTTAGATCTGACTTTGATTGAAGAACACCAAGATCATGCTCTTGCGTGCATGGCGCGATATCAGCAGCAGCTCGCCAAGTCGTATAACCAGCGCGTGTAGTTGCATCGTTATACACCTAGAGAACTGGTCCTCAAGAAAGTGCTTCCTGCTACTAAAAATCCGGCGGACGGTAAATTGGGCCCCAACTAGAACGGCCCATACCAGATTGATTCAATTGCCGAAACGGGGACATATCAGCTTTCAGACATGGCTGGTAGAAGTTTAGCAGAACCCTGGAACTCAACCCACTTGCATAAATTTTATCATTAAGCCAATTTGTATGACATGCCAGTTCATTTTTTATTTGTGCTGCTATGCTAACATGTACACATCTACGTATTCCGTAAATGCAATATGCCTTTTTTATTGCCGTCTCGTCAAAAATGTTTAAATGATATAAGACTCCGGATTCGAAGTGCCCTTCATGCATGTTCACGTTTGGGCCGAATAAGCCTCCGAAATCGTAGCGCCCTTCGTGGATATCACGATTGGCCATGTAAGACTCCGGATTCAGAGCGCCCTTTGTGCACGTTCACATTTGGGCAGAATAAGCCTCCAAATTCGGAACGGCCTTCGTGGATATCACGATTGGCCACGTAAGACTTCGAATTCTGAGCGCCCTTCGTATATGTTCACGTTTGGGATGAATAAGCCTCTGAATTTGGAGTGCCTTTCGTGGATATCACGATTGGCCACGTAAGACTTCGGATTCAGTGCGCACTTCATGCATGCTCACATTGGGGCTGAATAAGCCTCCGAATTCGGAGCGCCCTTCATAAATATCACGATTGGCCACTTATGACTTCGGATTCAAAACGCCTTTCGTTCATGATCACATTTAGGCCGAATAAACCTTCAAATTTGGCAAGCCCTTCGTGCATGTTCACGTTTGGGCCGAATAAGCCTCCGGATTCGGAGCATCAGCTGAAGGTTTTTCAAATAAGTACATTGCCTAAATAGAGCAGTCAATTTACGAGAACTAATAAACACACAGTTCAAAAGATTCAAGCTAAGGGCAATAGAATAAAATTGGAACACAAAAATGCACTATTTGATAAGACACAAGAACAATGAATTTTATTTCAACTAGAACAACTTCTTCCTGCCAGTACATGAGTCCTAGAATGTAAATTACAATATTTAGGCTTTCTCCGGTTCGGCGCCTTTCTCTTCGTCATCTGTCTTCTCCGCATCAGAAGCCTCAAAGGGAAACTTGTACTCTTTATATAACGGAGATGCCGAGTCAACGCCCACGGCTCATAAAGCCCTAATTCAACTGTGCTTGAAGCCACGGTTCTGGTATCGACAAACATCTTTTGCCAATTTTTGCTTAGTCTTTTCAATGTTGATTTTTCGGCCGTCAAAAAAGCCTTCTTCATAGGCCCGAGTTCTTATAGCCTCTTTGGCAAACATGTTTGCCATTTCTCTATCGGCCATAGCATGATCCAACAGGCGTTGGTTGACTCTGTCTATGACAATCGGGTTTGTGGCACACGTCGACTGTGTCTTAGCCTTCTTGGCCTTTTTTAGCTCGCTCTCGGCTTTTTTCACGCGGCGCTCCAAATCCTAAATGCACCCTTCCCTCTACTTGAGCTCTCTTTTCGCCGCGCGCAGGCGCATGCCAACTTCATACACACTGTAAAGTCCTCAAATCACCCCATGTATACCTTCCCTGAAAATCTCGTAATCACCTCGGCCGACAAGCGACTGTTGCACCTCTAGCGAAAATATTTTCCGTGTGAATTCCACCGCCACATTAGGATCACGGACTATTGAGTCCGTTTCGGTCATTGGTTTGTTCCCAATAAAGACCGAAAAGCTCAGCAGGCGGGGCGGTCTGCTCGGCTCACTTCGCGCAACGGCATGCCCATGCGCAGTCTTTGAGCTCCCTCGTTGCTCCCGTCTTTGGGGGACTTCGCTACTTCACCTCTTCTGGGGGACCTACTTCGACGTCTGGGCGATCGACGTCTCTCTTTCCCCTCTGCTGTCACGTTTCCTGTTCTTTGAGCTTTGCCCTCAGCAGCACGATGCATTTCAGCGTCCAACTCCACTAAGCTCCTTCATTCTCCTTTACTGTTGAAGAATAATCTCTGAGACATCTATGGCCCCCGCTCACGACCACCGTCCACACTCAAGTTTCTGCTCGTTCTCAAATTATTGACTACCCCTTTCGTCATTTATGCTAGGTCTGTTCCACGACGCCTAGGACCTCTTAAATACTAGATACCACGTTCATTAATTACCGATGCATCATTTTCGATGCACCCCACAGCTAACTCCGCATCTATAGTCGGGTCTGGAATGATATGTCCAAATGGTACAATTCATTGAGCCATATGTTTTATTTGGCTCTTCAACCACGTCCAAATACAGCAAGCGCGAATATGTGAATCTACTTGACATCTTATGTTATAGCCGAATCACGATACACAGCCACACTTGGTCAGACGAGCTTAGCATTCGGCCGTATATTTTATTCGTCTCTTGAGCGACGTGTCCAAATGGGACAAAGGCAAATATGTGAATCTACTCAACATCTTATGTTATAGCCGAATCACAATACACAACCCCACTTGGCTAGACAAGCTTAGCATTGGGTTGTATGTTTTATTCGGCTCTGCAACGACATCCAAATAGGGCAAGTCATTGAGCCATATGTTTTATTCGGCTATTTAACGACATCCAAATGGGGTAAGGGAAAATATGTGAGTCTACTCGGCATATTACGTCACTTGGCCAGTCAAGCTTAGCATTGGGCCGTATGTTTTATTCGGTAGATTATGTTATAGCCAAATGTCGCAAGGGTAGATTTAATGTCAAATTATGCTACATTGTCCTACTTAGCCATTAATTTAAATTAGCGAATACAGAAGAGAGACAAAAATGCAATTTTCATTAATAAACTGAATACAAACAACCTTCATTTTACACATGAAAACTGCCCTACGAATGACTTCTAAACAAAATGAGCAAACAAAAAACTACATATAGACAATACCTAACATAAAGAAAAATTACACTAGCACTATTTATTCTTCAAGGTCAGACTCCAACGGCTCAACCTCCAATTGCTCGTATGGAGTCGGCTGCTCCAATGTCACATTAGTGGCCACCAGGGCTTTAAGCCAGCTATGTTTGAAGCCTCGGTTCTCAAACTTCAATACCTCCTCCACATACTTCTCCATGGCCGCGTTCTCTCCGACATCAAACACCTTGGAAATCTCTGAGTCGGCGACTTCTTTCGCCTTCTTCGATTCTTTCAAATCGGCCTCTAGCTTCGCGATCGCCTCCTTGGCCAACTTGAACGCATCATCACTCATGTTCACCCTCTCCTCGGCGGCCACCCTAAGTAGATCGGCTCGTTTGGCCTTTTCTTCCTCAGCGTCGACGCTCGCTCGCTTCTCTTCCACTTTCCTAGCCTCAGAATCAGCTTTAAGAGATGCCACAGCCAATTCAGCCAACGCCTCTTTAGCTTTCCCCTTTTTGGTTTCGATCTTGAGTAAGCCGATTTGCTCGATAGCATCATAGCGACGATGGTCAATTTCTACGATTCTACTCGCCGCTTGAAACAAAACATGGGCAAGTTAGTCGGCATACAAAAGAAACGAAGTATGAAGTTTTCCAATTACGTACCAATATCACCAACTGAGCAGCTAATGCTATCGAAACCACGTCTGGTTCTGCACAGAACACAGCCTTGTCCATCGGCAAAGAAATCGACGAAGCCACGCTTAGGGCTACGATGGGGTCTTTCATAACTGACGCATTGGCAGAAATTGACGAATTCTTCATTCTGGGTTGGATGATAAACGGCGCCGCCAAGTCTTGGGACTCTTCTATTCAAGGCCGTTTATCAATTAATTCTTCTGTAGAGTCAACCTCAACCTCAACGGGGCGTTTCTCCCCTCTTTGTTTGGCAAATAAATTGCCCGGTTGTTGTTCAATGACCGAGTTGGCCACAATAGTTTCTTGCTTCATCTCCTCAACAGGAACATGCGGTGGGGGTTCAGATCTAGCGGTTTCGGCCCTCCTTTGGGCTGCCATCTTCTCAGCATTTTACTTACTCGCCATCTGTGCGAGCGTTTCCCAAGCCATGTTTTCAGGGTCTGTGCTGGGTAGGTCTCCTAGATTGGTGAAAATGTCGTCTTCTAAAGATGTGTCAATTTGGCCTGAGGTGGATAGGAGGTCGAAGCCGACTTCTTCAAAAACCAAATTCAGAGCTTCGTCAACTTCCTCCCCCAAACGGCCCTCAAACCCGTTTGAGTTGGACTAGCTCGGTTGCCCAGCGACCTGATCGCCGCCTTCAACACCTGGGTCTAAATCTGAACCTTCAAGGCCGATGTCCCTGAGGCTCTTGAAATTTGGGAAGATGAGTGTCGTAAGATACTGTTCACCCTTTTGAATTGGGATATGATCTGCAACCAAAAAGGTTGAATACGTTGGGTCGTATTGCAATAGCACGTGGGTGGCCCACCCTTGCTTTTGAAGGTTTGGACAGCCAAAGAATTTGAGCACGGTTTTGACTTGCTCAAGCACAGTGTCGTCAGCCGAAGTTAGTGCTTTCTTCAGATCGTTACCTGCACAAACGAAAAGATAAGTACATGGAACCGAAGCCGAATAAACATATAAGAAATGCACAAAAGAAAAAGAAAAAGAAAAAGGTCTGTACGGCCACCTGGTTCGTCTTTTTGTCTAGGCACAGGGTCCAGGCGATATTCGCCTTCATCGAATTCCTAGTTGCCTCAGACAACGACCATGACGTCATCAACACGCTTACCAGAGCTGGTAAGCATAGTCACCAAATGGTGATCAGTGTCCTTAGCCCTAAGAAAATAGCGTCCCTGCCGACCAAAAGACTTCGCCAAGGCATAACAATGTCGAATAGCAGGGATTCCTAGATTAATCCTATGTCGGCAATTTAATTCTACAATGCCCATTATGATTCAGTAAAAATTTACGTTTGGCTGTAAAGGGAGTAAACCCCAATAGCAAAGAATGGCCCTCAAAAACGGACGAAGAAGGAAACAGACTCCGCCCTTAGTGATTGACATAAGAGAAAAGATGATCGTACTTGCATCAGTCCTCTCCATGTCAACTACGCTGGCCGCCACGAGTGACAGATGGATGTCATCTGGAATTGAGAAATGACGTCGAAAGGCAGAAACACAGTCCCTAGAAAGAAGAGCTTTCAAATTCACCATTCAAATCCGAATAGAAAATATGCTAACTAAAAATGAACAAGAAAATAGGAGCTGGAATGAGGAAGAAATACAAAGAAGAGAAGAACTTACAGGTTAGAGAAAGAAGGACAATGTGAAGCAGACAGAAATCACAGAGGACATGAAGGAGGAGTGATACTGTGAAACAACCAAAAAGCCTTGCATATTCAAAAAAATATTCGAATGGACAACACGGTTTCATATCGCATTAAATGAGCAACGTGTATGAAGAGGCGGGAAGTTATAATGATTTCTAAACCGTGTTCATTCTGACGCTTTGGTATTGGAAGAAGGGCGAGCGCCGTATTTTTTACTTTCCATATGCAAAACCAAACATGGCGACTAACTGGTATTAGTCGGATGTTCGGGGGGCAATTGTGGTGGCCGAATATAATCAATGAGGAAGGCCAAGGCATTTGAGACATCAGGCCGAAGGTAATTTGGCCTTGACCAGGGGCTCATGAAGTCAAATATGCGAATCGGCCATATAAGGAGCCGAATGGGAGCTAACACTCAACTAGAAAGCCGACTAAGTAATTATGTGCGAGATCAAGAGTGGGCCCGACCCTTAGGCCTAGATGTAATATAAAAAATTGAGGAATGTCAGCCAAAGAGAGATATGTGAAAACAAAAAGATAACTTGAGACATAAGTATATTAGAGAGAATACTGACTTGTCCATCAGAGTGCCAATTCCGGCATCCCCGACCAGAGTGTTCATCACTTTTTCAGGTGGCAATCAGAGGATCAAGAACGTCCAATTGGATCCAGGAGTATTTCCAGACCACTTCACCATAAATATCAAATCATCCCTAACTCCTAAACTATTTTCAAAATGAGTAATGCTAGAGACCCCAAATAATCTACCAAATGTTTTATCAAATCTCTTACATGGATGTGGGACCTACACACATGTACATTTGTGTGGGTCTCACATCCACGTGAGAGATTTGGTAAAACATTTGGTAGATTATTTGTGGTTTATAGCATTTTTCTTTCAAAATATACAACTAAACAAACTAAAAAAGTTACTAAACTCTCCCTTTAAATTTTTTTAAAAAAAAATTATCTCAAAAGTTAAATAATTTTTTTTTTAAAATTTTAACTATATAAATTTTATTTTATTTTATAAAAATATTTTTAAATATTTTTATTTTTTTCTTATGTATTTAGTTACGATTTAAGTGTAGAGTTTTGAAAGTAATGTGGAGTTTCGAGTTATATGTTTGATTATGAGTTCTGAAAATAATTTTTGAATTGAGTTTTGAGTTATGTATTTGGTTACGATTTGAGACTCTTTTCAAAACTTAAAACTTTTTCAAAATTTAAAAACTCCTTTCAAAAAATTTTTTTTAAAAAATTTCGAAATTCATAACCAAACAAATTTTCTCTTTTAAAAAGTGATTGATTGATGTGTAGGGGAGAGAGAGTGATTTTGAAAAAAAAAATTCAAAAAATTTGAACCAAACAAAATTTTAAAAAAATTTCTTAAAAATTATATCTTGAGATACAAACTAAACAAACCATAAGTCTTCATTGGAGTATTATATGGATTATGTTTTTTTTTTTTTTTTTTTTTTTTTTTTTGTCTATGTTATGGTTTTCTAAAGAAACCCGTCTTTGAATGCATTAGAATTGCTGCTCTCTCTCACTCTTCTTTTGGTTCCCATGTCCAACCTTCCCACATGGGACAAACGGAAAAAAAAAAATTTGTGAAAACGGTTTTTCTAAATCCGTTTTATAAAACGATTTTTTAAAATCATTTTTGTATTAAAAATATTTTTGGTCAAAAAATATTTATGTTCAAAATATAAATTAAAAAAAATAGTGTAAACACAGTTAATTCAAACTTAATTAAAACCGACTTTTTAAAAGTCATTTTTTGTGTTCAAATTTTGTTATTATTTTAATCGCAAAACACAGCTTTTCAAAAGGCATTTTCTAAAAAACGACATTGTTAAATTCATTTTACACTATTATGAGAAGAGAGCAGTTTGCCTCCAGTCCGAGACCGAACTGGACGGTACTGTTTAACCCGTATGGGCCCATTACGGTCCCGTTTTGATAATCTGAACAGTTCAATGTGTAAATCTCGTTGAGTACTATATGCTTGTAAAAAAATCACGTTGATCGAATATCAGTAGTTATGTGATAAAATCAGTTTTGTATAAAAAAAATAGACGCTGAACAAATTAACAATTGACAAAAAACTAATCTGATAAGATAGTTATCGATATCCGATCAACGTAATTTTTTACAGGCATATAGTACTCAATGAGTTCTACACATTAAGTGGTTAGAATTATCAAAATGAGACCCGTGATGAGCCTCTACTAGTCGAACAGCACCATCCAATCCCATCTCAAACTCTATGGGTGTGTTTGTTTGGACGGACTGGATAAGGGGGGATTGTAATCTATCGGACTGTTAGTCCCAGGATACATTGTCCCGGGACTATTTGATTGGATTGGATTTGTATCCTATGTTTGTTTAGTCATGGGATTAGATGTCTAGATTGGACTATTTTTAGTAAATCCAATGTTTGGTTAGACAGACTGGATAAGGATAAATGTTCAAAAGACTATTTTACCCTTATAATCTATAATTTATAATTTAACAACACTAAAAAAATTTAATTTATAAGGCCACAATTTTTAATTTATTATTTTCAATTAAATTAAATTTATATTTTATATTTTATATTTTATATTTTTATTTAATATATAATTTTAAATAACGACAATAAAAAAATAATTTTATTTAATGTATAAATTAAATTTTCAACAACACCAAAAAAATTTAATTTATAAGGCCATAATTTATAATTTATTATTTATTATTTTTAAATAAATTTAATTTATAATTTATATTTTTTATTTAATATATAATTTTAAATTAACAATACTAAAAAAAAAATTATTTAATATGTAAATTTAATTTTTTAACAACACTAAAAAAATTTAATTTATAAGGCCATAATTTATAATTTATTATTTTTAATTAAATTAAATTTATAATTTATAATTTAAATTTTTTATTTAATATATAGTTTTAAATTAACAACACTAAAAAAATAATTTATAAATGTTCAAAAGACTATTTTACCTTTTTCTAATTGTTCATTAAGTAATAGTATGGAGGGTAAAATGAACATTTCACAAAATAATCCCGTAGGATACCAATCCCCTGATTTCTATCCCACACCCCCCATGGGATAGGATAGTCTCATGTTTGTGAGACTAATAGTCTGAAGAAACTATTAGTCCAAAGTAAAATTTTTTAAACAAACAATGAACTATTAATCTGATGGAATTAATAATACAATTCCACCCTCTTAACCCTCAAAACAAACATGCTCTATGAGAATGAAGATAAAAATCCACCCTAGAAGGACTAAAGTTTTAAAAATGGTCTAGTCAGGGAAATCAGCCACCCTCCTCTCTCCTCCGATTGAGAAATTTCATAATGGTCACTCTCTTCTCTCTACCTTCGTCTTCCTCTGCTTTTCTTTCCTCTCCCAAAAATCCCCCAAATCAAACAACTTTCCCAAGAAACAAACAAACCCTCCATTTCAAAACCCATCTCTCTGTAAACTCTCTGCTCTCTCCTGAAACTGACCTACCACCACCCCCAGTGATCCAAACCTTCTGGCAATGGCTCTCCGGCGAAGGTGTAATCTCTTCCAAGTCTCCAGTGAAGCCCGAAATTGTACCTGAAGGTCTGGGACTAGTTGCTATAAAACTACATGGCTCTGGTGGCGCCACCACTCTGTTCCCTATCTAACGGCCGCCGCCGCCGCCGCCACCACCACCATTACCATCACCAATATCCCTTCCGCAGAACCACCCAGAAATCAAACGCCAAAAACTCTCTCCATTCAATTTGCATTCCACAATCATCTCTTTTGCCCTATACCCAAACATCCCCAAAAAACTCTGTCACTCCAACTCATACTTCAACCCATCAACTATCCAAGCTCTGCCACTCCGAAAACCTTGCTGAAGTTCTATCCTTGTTGCAAGAAAACTTTGATAATGTCTCTTTTGATTCGACTCCAAAATCCGAGCCATTGAATGTGTTATTACAAGGATGTGGTCAGCACAATGAAATTGAAATAGATCGAAAAGTCCACGAGATGCTTCAAAGATCAACCCAATTCAGAGATGACTTTGTTCTCAATACCCGAATCATTACGATGTATTCCATTTGTGGGTCTCCTTCAGATTCTTGATTGGTGTTTGATCAATTACAGAGGAAGAATTTGTATCAGTGGAATGCAATGGTTAGTGGGCACACTAGAAATGAGCTCCGGTTTGAAACAATGTCCACATTCTGACTTTCTTTGATTGTTGGTTTTATGATTCAGTGATTTGGGCTTGGGGGGGGGGGGGTGGTTTGAAATTCGAGTCTGGATTGTCATGGGTTTGAAATTCGAGTCTCGATTGTCTGCCATGATTCCCTGTGGTGCTTGGTGTGGCCGTCCAAAATGACATTGTTTTGGACCCTTTCTTTTCTTTTCTTTTCTTTTTTTTTTGTTTTTTTTGTTTTTTGTTTTTTTCTTCCTTTCCCCTCTTTTGCTTTCTCTCTCATTTGCTGAAAACCATTATCCTCAAAACAAAAGAGAGACTAACAGAGAGAGATAGAGGCGAAGGCGAAGGCGAAACGAAGGAGGTCGAGGGCGGCGAGGTGACATCACGGCGAGAACCTAACTCATACACTGCAACGGCAACAATGAAGCAAGGCCACAGAGAATAAAAAAAAATCCTTTGAAAGTAAGAAAAAGACCCATGAGACCCATGAATCTGGATCAACATCAACGAACAAATGAACGAGAAACAACGATAACCGGCAAAGAACGAATGATGACAACCGGCGAAGGATGAAGACGACAACCGGCGAAGGATGAACTACGACTTGAAGATGTTCTGCTTTATTCTATTTTATGTACATATATATATATATATATATATGTATGTATATTACATGTATGTATATATTTCTGATTTCTTTGGTTTTATATAATTTTGGGTGATCTGTGTGATGGGTTTATGAAATTTTGGGTGTTTGAAGTGTTGAAATTGAAATTACGACTTTCTCTATGTGTATATTATACAAAAGTTCTGTTGTTGTAATACATAGTCCATCTTCAAAGCAAGGAGAGAGTGAAAGGAAGAGAATAAAATCCTTTTCTCCTTAGTGTTGCATAGTGCTTTCTTGTGTTTGAAAGAAGTTGATTATCTTTCAATCTTCCTGTTCATCTTTGGAGCTTAGAAAACCCAAGAAATCTTTGTTTTGAACAAAAAACCCAAGAAATCAAACACATAAGAAACCAAACCCAAGATGAAATCAAACACAAAGGTTTGCCGACTCACCGATTAACGTCGCCTCTGACTCTCTTTGTTCGTCTTATCTCTGTTTTGAGGATTAGTGTTCTCAGCAAATGAGAGAGAAAGCAAAAATGGGAAGGGAAAGGAAAGGAAAGAGGGGAAAAAAAAAAAAAAGGGTCCAAAACGACGTCGTTTTGGATCACCACAGGAGTCGCCGCAAGAAACCACGGCAGATGAGTCGAACTCTTGAAATTCTCGATTGTTTGATGTATTCACTGCAAAGGGCTTTTGGTGGTGGCGATGGTGGAAAAGATGATGACGGAAGGAGGGAGGAGGAGGGTGGCAGAGAGATTTGGGTAATTTAGGGATTGATAAAAGAGAGGAAGGGAGAATGAATTTGAATCTTTCTTTTGAAATTTGAGATTAAAATATATATATATATATATATATTTTTTAATTTCTTCCATTTAAATTTGATAGTATGGGACAATATGATTTCAAAAAATTTAAAAGTAAAATTTAAATTAAAATTCTATGAATATCATTAAAAATTGAGGCAAAATATAAAAGTAAAATTGTGCAAGCATCTATTAGTTGTTTTTGTTCCTTCTAGATTCTCTTTTTCTTTCCTTCTTTTTTTCTAAATTTTTTAGATCTTTGTGCTTTCTTAACTAGTTAAAATTTTGGATCATGTTTGTTTTCACTTTATTTTGTGGATTAAACGGTATTGTTGGGTCTGTGGAGCTCATCACAGGTTCTGTTTTAATAATCTGAACTGTTTAATGTATAGAACTCGTTGAATACTTTATTTTTATAAAAAATCACGTTGATCAGATATCGATAGCTACTTGATCGGATCAAAATTTTGTAAATAATTTATTTTAAAAATTATATTTACGATTGACAGAAATCTAATCCGACAATACATTCCCATCCAATCTCAGACCGAAAAGAACCTTGATCTTAAAATTTTTATTTTCCTTGTGCGTTGGGCATAAATCCAAGCTTATGCACTCTGACTTTTTTTGGAACACAAAACAAACTCTATATATAGGCCTTCCATACATATAAAAAATTTATTTAAAAAAAAGTATGATAACAAGATTATTATTATTATTATTATTATTTTGATATTTGACAGCACCTGTAAAAAGGCTATTTTCATATATAATTATTAAAATTTACTTAAATATCACACTTGAACAAAATTATTTGTTGTATGCAGCTTATAAAAAAATTTATTATCATCATATTGACAATTGTCAACCATTACAAATCAAATCACCAATGACAGAAAAATATAAAATTTTAAAAAAATAAATAATCACGTAATTATAACATCCAAAAAACTTTAAAAAAAAACTAAAAAATCATGATCAAACAAAATAGCAAAAACGGAGTCGGTAACTTGAAGCAAATATGAGACTTTATAATAGTTCAACAAATAAACATGTGGGGACATATTTTTGGAATCGTCCACATGGCCGAGATAGTCAGGCGAGGTGCCATGTAGACAAGTCATATTATCGAGGTTGTTATAATATTGTCGAGATATGTGTGGTAATATTGGCGCTCGAGATATTCGGATAGAGGATAAGAATCCTAGATAAGTTGAAGCGCTTAGTTCGAATAGAGATGAGACTTTTTAATGAGATCATATTCTTGTCTAACTAAGAGTCCAGGATAGATGTTATGCTTGAGTCCTATGAAGTGAGACTTCTAGGGGACAAGGGCATTATTGGTTATAAAAGTAAGGCACCCCTGTGGGTCTAAGGTACCCTTTTTCTCATTGTGAGTAATTTACTTGTGTCGATATCTTTGAGAGATAAGTTAACTGACTTGATCGTCGGAGTGCCTCCAGGTGGAGGAGCCATCGCAGTATTTCTCACCCTCTTGTGTGCAGGTGTTCAGTTTAATATATTATGTCGTGTGCTCTCCAGCTAAATTCTCTAGATCTTGGCAACGAGATCTGTTTGGTTGTGAGGTCAAAAACCAACACCCAAAATTTAGCGTCGTCTGTAGGAACTTAGTAAGAATAGATGGCTAACATCAGGCAAGGAGAACGAGTTAGAGACGATATGCAGTGTGAAGAAGAGAAACACGTAAGTCTTGTTGGAGTCTTGAGTTCTTGAACTAGCTAGCGATGACTTCGGCTAGTAGTGCGATCTCGGTTAAGATGTTAGATTTGAATGAGAGAACATGTTGGTTCTTGATTCTTGATGAGTGGACACTTGAGTCCTTATTTCTTAATGTTGACGAGTCATGATCTCGATCAGAGAGCATCTTCCAGCATGTTGTTTAGTCGACATGTTAAGAGGTCAGACGATATAGGTTCTATTACCTCAGATTGTCAAGGTAATAGAACTTAGTGGGCAGTTGGGGAACATATTTTAAGGGTTGTCCACATGGCCAAGATTGTGGGCCAAGGTGCCACGTGGATGGACCATGTTACCAAGATATGATGCGATTATATCGGAATTCGATATATTCAGATAAAGGACAAGAGTCCTAGATGATGTAGGACTACCTGTTTGGGTAAGGATGGACTCTTGAGACCCTGTAAAGGATAGAGTCCCATGAAGTAATATTTTTAAGAGAAGTTGGACACTAATAATTATAAAAGTAAGGCACCCCCATAGGTCTGAGGTATGCTTTTTCTTATGAGTTGTTTACTTGAATTGATATCTTGTGAGATAAGTTATCGACTTGATCATTGGAGTGCCCTCGGGTGGACGAGCCACCATGGTATATCTTATCTTCTTGTGTGCAGGTGTTTGGCTTAATCTATTCTTTTTTGTGCTCTCCATCTGAGTTCTCTAGATCTCAACGAGGAGATTTGTTTGGTTGTGAGGTAGAAAATCAACACCCACAAAACAAAAGACACTTTTTTTTTTTTTAAGTCCAGAAATAAGATAGCTCTTTAATTAGTTAAAAAAAAAAAGAAAAAAAAAAGAAAATTTCATTTTTACCCTTATACTTTGCCTTGATGATTAATTACACCCCCAGACTTCGAATAATTTCAATTTTACCCTCAAATTTTTTGAAATTGTATCTATTTGTCCCCTACCATCACATTTAAATAGAAAAAGTAAAATAATAATAATAATAATAATTACATTTTGACTCCAAATTTCAAAACAAAGATGCAAACTTACCCTCTCATACCCAAACTCACCCTCTTTCTTCACCCCTTTCACTTCTTCCTCCAGCAGCCCTCATTCCCCATCTGTTTCCCACTCTGCCACCAAAAACCCAAACTTACCCATGAACAACAACAACCCTTCAAAGCACATCAATCCAATCTTTCCAAGATAAAGAAAGTAGCCTATAAGTGCCCCCCCTCTCTCTTTACATCTTCCTAATTTCTCATCAATGGTGGATTCATTGAAATAGCTCTATTCAACCGCAAGAAGACCTCTCGTCCATTCAAAAACTTCTACATCGAATGGATTGAAACCCTCAGGAAAAGCCACCTCCTTCTCCTCCAGCGATCAAGCTCCACTCCCTCGCCACCATCAAGTTTACCTTTCACCCACGTCGAAATGCTCCACCACCACTTCCAAGCATACTAAGACACCCTCAACCTCGCCACATCCGACAACATCACCTAAATCCTCTTCCCCGATTAGCGAAACTTCCTCAAAAAGCCCTTCCTCTTCCTTGGCAATCTCCACCCCTATCTCTTTACCAATCTCCTCTGATCATTCCTCAATGATAAAGATAAAGAAGACAATAATGAAATTGGGTTTCAAATTGTGGGAGATTTAGAGCTTTTCGATAAGTCGTGGCACGTTATGATGGCTTGTAAGAGTCCTCCGAAGGCTTTTATGGCGAAAATCAAGTAGATTGAATGTGGGTTGAGGCTAATGGTGCCTGTGCTGGTGGCTGGTGTGAGAATTTCTCAAACGGGTTTTGTAGAGAGAGTGAGGGTGGAGCCAAGGTAGAAAAGCGATGGCAAGAGGTGAGATTGGGGAGGTTGTAGGGACATAGATGGAGGAGATGAGAGGCGTTTTTATCAATGTGAATTGGCTCCGACGAAGTGTTCTTTCAGATATCTTGAGTGTTACTAGTTTGTGAAAGATGACAGCGGGAAAGGGAGGATGAAGGTGGCGGAGGGATTTAGGTAATTCAGGGAATGATGAGAAAGAGGAAGAGAGGGTGAGTTTGCATCTTTGTTTTGAAATTTATGGTTAACGTTTTCCGTTTAAATGTATCAATAGAAGGGCAAATTGATACGATTTCAAAAACGTTGGGGTAAAATTGAAATTAGTCAAAGTCTAGGGTGTAATTAATCATCAAGGAAAACTATAAGGGTGAAATTGAAATTTTCTCAAAAAATAAAAATAAAAATTAAATAGAGAAGGAAAGAAAGTAGCTTTAATGTTTGTGATGGATAAGGGGTTGTGAGAAGATAATAAAACACGCTAGTGATGTTGAATTGTATCACCAATTCGTTCAACTTTACACTTCAATCATCGATCTTGCATGGGTTTTAGAGTAGGGTTTTGAAGCTTTTGAAAGATTCTATGTTTCTCTGATTCCAATTGTCGAAATAATCCCAATCTAGAGATCTAATTTTGGCCTGGCTCGGGTTGGCCCACCCAAGGGCCATTAAGGCTCCCACCAAATTTTGGGTCGGGTCGGGCCACGTGGTAAAAAATTATGTCCAAGCCCAAGCCCAAGCCCACTTAGAATAGGATCACGGGCCTGGGCCACGGGCTCAGGTCGTGGGTCGGGCTGTGCAAGCCTTTTTTTTGTAACAGCTGATTTTGGGTGACCGCTCACGCGGTCATTTGGTTGCTCGAGCGTAGATTTGCAGTTTCCAGTATCTTGCATGTTTGTAGACGAGACCACTCGAGCAAAGGAAAGGCCTCTTAAGCGTAAAATTCAAGTTCCCAGTATTCTCACTTTAGCTCTGCAAAAGTTTAGCACTTCGCTCGAGCGATGAAAAGTTTACTCGAGCGGTCTGTTCGGGGCAGCAGAGTTATAATGCGATCTAAACACTTTTTTAGCTTATTATTTTTGTACTCCTTCTCTCTCTAACAGCCCTTCTTCCAAAATCCTAGCTTGAAAACCCTAGATTTCATCTAGTAATAGTAAGACTCAATCTTTGGGCCTTTATTAAAGTTGCTACCCTCACCAAGAGCTACGTTATGAATCGATTAGATCATGTTATTTCGGAAGTTCATTGCGCGGATCTTCATCTCTCTTCTTGGAATCCTTGAGGTAAGAATATCTTTACCCTTATATATTTATATTTTGGTTTAACGGTGTGTGAATCTTAAGGTGTATGTGACTATTGAGATAGATGATGTATATATATATATATGGATTTTGTGTTGATGATGTGTTTTGTGTGAAATTGATGATGGGTTAAGTAACCAATTATGAAAATTTAAGTAAACAGACATGAATTAAGGAAAATTGGTACTTGGAAGGAAAAGCCCCAAATTTTAATGTGTAACCCTAAAGGTTTCCAGGCCGTTAATAAATCAAATCAACCTTAGATTTAAAATTCTAACTAGCTACTGTAGACGTCCCCGAACACCCCGGGAGGATGAGTCCCGTTCTGTTCATTTTATGGGTTCACTACAATTCAGGACTCTCAAATTGTCACGGTTCTTAATCTGAACCAAAGAGTCCAAATCTGGCAAATCATTTTGGAAAACAGATTTTTTTGTAAAGAAGTGCCAAACATGGACTGCTTTGCCAGATACAGAGTCGCCACCTAAATTTTTTTTTTTTATGAGGGAATTTAGGAAACCCTGACTCGGTGCCAAACGCCACGTGTCCGTCATCACCAAAGTTGCCTCGGCTCGAGAACTTGGGTACGATTGGGGAAGGTCAGCTATGAGCACCCCATCTCGCCCGATCAAAGATTGGCCTCTACTAACCGTGATAGCTTGTTTTGAAAGCATTATGTGTTCTTATTCCGGTTATTAGCCTAGAATTACTATGTTATGCGTACAGCAAACAAGTATAGACCAAATCGCCTAAATTGGAACAAACATTGCATGTTTGTTTTGAAAATGGTTTGCTACTCGCAAGTAGGCTAAAATGCAGGTTTTGCCACCCTCAAGTGGGCTTTAGAAATGATGGTTTTGCCACCATCTAGTGGGCTTAAAACTCACAGTTTTAATGCATTATTCCAATTTAGGTAATTCAACCTCCATCCAAAGGCATTCAAGCAGTTATATCACATAAGCATCTAGCCACATGGTAAGCATGCTGTCATGTTAACATTCACACTCATGCGGGGATGCTAAAGCGAAAAGACTTATAGTATACTCCAAGCCAAAACAGAAACTAGTTAGTAATCATATGCATGATCCTAGTTCATGTTAAGATGGCTAATGCAACACATGCAAAATGCGACTAAGACAGGTTCGGCTAATCTATAATGACGTGTGAAATGTTACGACTAATACGTATTCAATTTGGAATTGAAATACAAATGCAGTTAGAATGATGCGCCGAACCCGGTGCATGCAAAATGAATGAATGGATGCAAACATGCTATCATACTATATGCTAATTGAAACATGCCCTAGACTAACCATCGAAAGCTAGTAAATAAAAGGGAAGAAAGACATGGGGTTGGGAGACATACACACACCCACGCACACTTATTACACAATGGACCTCACTCGGAGGGTCTGAATAAAATATTACACAACCAAATGAATACCACTAAATTAAATATTACAGAATTCCTAACTAATTGACAAATTAAATGCAGAAGGAAGGTGGCCGCAGCCCTGCCTCGGAATGTGTGAATGATGCATGCTTGACTTGTCTCGCCCGGAAACTCGCTGCCATAGCACTACTGCCTCTGTTTTTACTGTCTTGCTCCTCTGAAAATTCTGAAAGTCTCCAAACCCGTTTTGAATCATCCTCTGAGTGCTCTGGGATGTCACCGGCCATAATTAAAGTTCACCGGCCATGGTAATGGGCTTATCGGCCAACTGTTGTACCACCGGCCAGCCACTGATGGTCGGTCGGCACTATAGGTGGCCGATCGACCATTGCTTCCTGCAGAATCCTGCAGTTGACAGCAACAGAGGGCAAGCAGTGGATGGCATAGAATTTTCAAGCAAATGTGAGCATGGCCACACTCCCTATCATGCAATGGACTCAAGGCAGCATGGCCCTTGACCCTCGGGCCATCAATTGCGCATTTCGATGCATGATGGCCTAAGAGGCCAAGTTTGCCATTCAATGTAAAATGCATGCGACAAACAAATGAATGCCAATGCCCTATCATGTTAAGCTCAAGGGGGTCGGCGACCGAGGATTGAGACGCGTTTTGTCACTTCAAGTACAAACACTTCTCAATCCTCATACTTGGTTTGACACCCCAAACCAAGCAAAAATGTAATGCATGTATGCCATATACAATGCAAAGTGTTGCAACTCATGCAAGGTAATATGAGCATGCTAAGCTAATGCAACATGACACTATCTGACCATGCAAGCTAGACTAATGCAATATGGACATATCAAGCATACAATAAGGCTATGTAATGCCATTAACTAAACAACATGCAAACATGCGAAAATGATACAATGTAGGCATGCAACCAATGCAATGCAACATGCAAGCATGCAAAATATGCAAGGATGGATTTATACTGAAATGAGAGGACCTCAGCCCATCCCAAAACAGTGGCCTAAAGATGATGCAAAAGGGGACAAGTTATGCATGCAAGCATGCACACACCAAGGTCCATCACCCAAACATGGAAGGGGGTAACTCTAAGCATACATAAAGACAATATACTTGGACATTAAATGCTCATGTTAAACTCTGAAAAGCATGCAAAAGATGACACCAAAACATGCTAGGGAAAGGATGTGAAAAAGGAAGCATTCAAGGCCACGAAAGGGAGTATTCTACTACAACCACCCCAACCACTCATGGCATGAATCATGCAACCAAAAACAGAGTTTTAATGCACCAAAACAAGTCCCAAAACCCACTGTTATGGCAGCTCAAAGCCTCAAACACATAGGCATGCGCAATACTCTATTTCAAGGCACAAAAGGACACCTCCTCAAAGCATGAAAGGGATGATGAATGCAAGCATATAAGCATGGCTTATGGACTGAAACATGGTCCCTGATGATTCCAAATCATGAGAATAAGCTAGACTACGCATGCTAGAGACCCACACACTCAAGGCTCACAAGCCAAAATGCAAAGTGGCTATACCAAACATGGAAAATATGACCAAATCAGTACCAAATAGACTTTAAGCATGGTAAAACATAACTAAAAGCTTCACAAAGCTAAGCCAAATTATGCAAGCATGGTAGTCCCAAGGCAAGATGCATTACAAGGCAAAATAGAGAGATACAAGGCAAGTGTATGATGCATGCAAATGGTCAACAAACCAGCAAGAGACAGAGGTAAGACATGCTAAATAGACACCAAATAACTTCTGAAATGGAGCCAAGTAAAGCTATGCATGCATGCTACCTTTATGAGCCAAAGACATGAACAAAAGAGAGACAAAGGGAGAGGGGTGTCCCTCCCCTATGCAAGACCTCAAAACCCTTTCTTCACCACTGAAAATCCATTGGATTTCAGTGGTGAGAAGGCCAATACACAAGAGGTTCGAAAGCTTATCAAAGAGAGTACAAAAAGGGCCAAACAAGGCTTAAGAGGGGGAGATCGATCCCAAACAACAAAATGACCTTAATGAAGTATCTTAAGCATGCAAATACAAGACTTTTTTTAGTTATGCATGAAGCTCAAATCAGTTTGAAAAGCAGGTCAAAAGCTAGTGCAAAATTGGGGAATCTAAAGTAAAAGTGTTACCTTTGAAGAACACCTCAAAAACAGCAAGGTCAGCCACCTTCTTCTGACCAAAACCGACCCAAAACTTCAAGAACAAACCCTCAAGACCTCCCAAGTCGAAGTATGGTATAATGGTGTGTGTTTTAGTGCAAAAGTAAGAACAAATCAACCTTTTAGGCCCTTAAACACACACAAAATGAAGAGAGAGAGGGAGATATAGAGAGAGAAGGCGTATATATCAGAATATATATGTATTTTGCTCTGGTTTTGCTGAACCAAAACAAAGGAGAGGGTTGGGGCTCTTATATAGACAATCAAAGGGGCTAAGCCTCTAAGAGAAGCCAATTAAAAGGGTCAAGGCTTCTTCAAGAAGCCAAGGCAAAGGGGCCAAGGCTTCTTGAGGAAGCTGGGACAGGGTTCAAGCTTCTTGAGGAAGCTAAGACAAAGGTCCAAGCTTCCTCAAGAAGCTAGACCAAAAGGGTACAAAATGGGCAAAACAGCTACAGATGTGCACGATGGCAGGGTTTGTGCATTCCAGCTGGCACAACTGGCATGCACCATGCCTGAAAAAGGCAAAAAGGTGGTACCGGCCAGAAACAAATGCCATCGGCCAAACAGATGGTCGGCCGACCACACCAAATGTCGACCGGCCAATGGTATATTTCACCAATGGCCGGTAGCAAGAAGACACAGCCGGTGGCCTCAAGCCAGGGCCGGTGGGTGTCAAGGGTAGCTAACAAGCTACTCTCTACCCTCAGGTGCAAAAACAAACAAGTCCTTGGTGTAAAACCAAGCACAGAACAAGCAAGTTGAGAGATCTTGAGGCAAGGCGCGTAGCTAAGACCTCCAGGAACTCAAAACAAACACGGACATTGATGATCACTGAGTGTTCAAGCGGTGACGTCCAAGTCTTGAGGACGGTCAAAAATGGGGTGTCTACAGTTGCCCCTCTTTGACAGAACTCGAAAGTCATAACAATGACGGGAGTGAGTGTCAAAGCCCAGAGACGACCCATTTTTGGCAAGGCGGAAGACTTAGACAAACATACAAGCTACAGATAAGATATGCGCCCGAAGGCAGGGGCAAAATGCAACTGACAATGCAAGAAGCCGAACATAACTTATGATCATGCAAAGAAAGCTGTAACGAAGCATAACATGCGACAGTTTTAAGCTAGCATACACAAAACTACACTACAATAGTGTAAGAGAATCATGTAATTCCCACTACGTTTCACGCGGAGAACACAATACCTATGCGGTTCGTCTGGTCGCACCAGCTTCAAATGAACCGTACATACAATATCGGGCCTGAAAGAGAAATAAAACTTAACAGGTACGATATCGTTAGCAGTATGCATAGCAATGCAATTGAAAGTGCGTGACAACGCAAATCGAGTGGAAAGCATAACGATGCGATTGGAGGCAAGCATAACAATGCTATGAAGGCCCCAAACACATGTAAGTAGAGAACACGTAACGACGTGCACAATGTGTGAAGATGCAGACACATGTAAGTAAAGCGTACGCGATAACGCATGCAATGTGCATAGAAAGGGATTTGAACACATGTAAGTAAAGCATAACGCGACAACGCATGCAATGTGTATAGAAACTTGAACACATGTAAGTAAAGCATAACGCGACAACGCATGCAATGTGTATAAAAACTTGAACACATGTAAGTAAAGCATAACGCGACAACGCATGCAATGTGTATAGAAACTTGAACACATGTAAGTAAAGCATAACGCGTGTATAGAAACTTGAACACATGTAAGTAAAGCATAACGGGACAATGCATGCAATGTGTATAGAAAGGGATTTGAACACATGTAAGTAAAGCATAACACGACAACGCATGCAATGTGTATAGAAACTTGAACACATGTAAGTAAAGCATAACGCGTGTATAGAAACTTGAACACATGTAAATAAAGCATAACGCGACAACGCATGCAATGTGTATAGAAAGTTGAACACAGATTCAATTTTGAAGCATGGTAAAGACATGTTATTCATGAAATTTGAAATGCAAAGCACTGCAACATAGTGTAATTGAAGCGATTTGTGGAATTCACAAGATACGAAAAGGATACGGGAAGGGACGTTCCTCGCGCGCACCGAGCATCGCTCACGGCTTGAGGTCAACTCGAAGGCCTACTAATGTTCTGAAAGCGCACTTCCTTGCACTGTCTTGAGTAATGAAGGTGCCAAACCACATAGTTGACCTGAACAAGGGCGCGGGAGGTGTATTGGCCGCAAGGGGAGGTTACCGGTATCAATTCCGGTACTTTGCTGCCCTGCTCTTCTTTTGCTTTATTTTCCTTTTTACTGGTAGCTTAAGCATATTGCACTGCCTCAGGCAGGTTTTACTTTTTCAAAAGTGTGTATTTTTGGAAAACACGTGAGGGAAATGAAACAACTATTTTGTTCAGAAAGGTGTTACATTTGTGCTTTCTATGCATCGCATCGCATGGTATCTCATAACAATGTGAACGAAATTGAGCTTGGTTTGAAAATTGAGCACTTGCATCGTAATAATCAGGTAGTGAATCGACTTACAACTCGATAAGCAAAACAAAGAAACTCGATTAGCTAGCTAAGAGCGAGTACAACTTGATAAGCAACACAAAGACTTAAGGAACGTGAAATACAACTCGATAAGCAGATGGGCATGACGCCGCAAAAGTCATCATCAGAGGGCGTTGGAAGTGGTGGTATTCCCCAAATCCTCAGCATGTTCAACATGTAAATAGCTCAGGGAGCAAGGAGGAATACCACCGGCCACAGAGGAAAACCATCGGCTTCAATAAATGGCCATCGGCCAACATCTTTGATAAATCGGCCAAAAGTTGTGGTCGGTCGGCACTATATTTGGCCGGCCGGCCATAAATGGCAGAGACCAGCAGAATGCTGACATCTGTCCTCCACTCAACCTTATCCCCTACAAAAGACTTCAGCTTCATAGTTTTTCTCAATTCCACACTGATTTGCTCCAAATGGAAGAGTTTCTTGCCCAAAATCTCACAGCGTGGATTGCCAACTTGGATGGCTCGGAAAAGCTGAACTTCCGGGTTTCGGCATGAATGCACTATTCACGTTGAGTCGTACTCTGCTGCACTTTCCGTTTCTCCACGCCGCGGTAAGGTTTTGGAATCCGGTAACACATGTCTTTAGCTTTGGCAGGCAAGAGGTGTGTCCTACCTTTGAAGACTTCCAAGCTTTGATGGAATCCGAGCGCGATGAGTAAATCTTGCCTCAGCTTCGCTTTGGCCAGGCCCAAGCCTTAGAGCGAATGTGTGGATTTACTATGCACGATGCTCGATCTTTGATTTGTGACGGAATGTTGGATATTCCGAGTTTGATTTGTCGGTTTTCTGATGTCGGTGACCACAGTGACCCTCATTGGCAAGGCTTTCGACGATATGCCTTCTGTTTATGCATGTTATCTCATTTCCTGTTTGTCTCAGGCTTTGGAGGATCTAACGTCCAGTTGATTGAGGTTGCCCAAGGCTTGAAGGAGGACAAGAGCTACATTGCCATGATATTGGCTGAAACATTGATGGGTTTGGACGCTTTCCATCGCCGAGAGACAACCAGATTTGCGGGGAGTCCACTACTGTTGCAGGTAATGTTTCCTACCCGATCTCACATATGTATTGCTCACACCACTCGGCCCTCAGGCTCGGTTTTTCTCACGAAACCCTTCTCTCACTTTTCTCTTATCGTACATCTCTCTGTTCTTTATTCTGATGCCCTTGATGAAGGCTGGTGGTTCGACTGGATGTGCAGTTTGTCTACAGATCGTATTGCTTGGCAGTGCCCTTGGCTTAACCTACCGGTGATGAGCTACAGCATGTCCCGACAGACTAGGGTTCAGTTGATTGGCTTGACTCACTGCGTGTTCTACTTTCCTTTTCGGTTCCAGCGCTAGTTCGGCCATGATTAAATTTTCCCGCCGGAGGGAATAGAGTACCCAACTGCGTTCCCAGTCTGAGGTGCGCAGCTTGCTCGGTACGCCACAACGTGGAGGACTAGAGAACTCTTGGCCCCCGCTCCCACTTTCAGTTGCACTTTGTCTGATGAGTGCGTAGATTGGCTCAATGAAGAGGCACAGATTGGGCCCAGCTTGGCATCAGAGGCTTCGACCAGCTCTGGGAGGGGGCGCAGGAGCACCTGACTTATCTATGCCCCGGATTTATTGCTTTATTAGTACTTTCAAGTTTTCTTTATGAATGTAATAAAAAGCAACTTCAATTTGTATGCAAGAGCAGGAGAACTCTGTATTGAAATCAATGAAATTGAAGGTTGTGGGTACTGAAAATTTTCCGCTTTGGTCCAAAAATGGTCAAAGTTGTAAAAAGATTAATTTGAACAAAGTCAACTTTTATCAAAACTTTTCAAAACCATTTTCGATATGGATCAGAACTGGACACGCCTAAGATTTGTCACTGAGATGCACAACCTCGGATCCTAGCAACTGGAAAGTTGCCCCTAGTCTGAATAGTATCGCGGTACTACACGGCAACGGAAAGTTGCCCCTAGTCTGAAAAGCACTGCACTGGAGATCATAACCGGACTCTCGAACGCTGACTAGACAAAAATGGCCGAGATGATCAAATGGACAAAGTTGATCGGGAAAGTGTTTATAGCTGAACTTCAGGATGAAGTTGCCTACGTATCCCAAAGACGGGAATCAAGCCTTACGTAGTTCAGGCTTGGGTTCACTCGAGTATTTTCACTCTCTTTTTGCGCTCTAACTTTTGCCAAGGTCGCCCTTTGCGGGTTTTCAACCTTGTGAGCTCAGTTTTTATAATTTCAAATTTTTCAATGCTCTAGTTTTTGCCTAGGTCGCCCTTCCGGGTTTTCGGCCAAGCGAGCCTCTGAGGGGTAATATTTCTTCAACTTGTCCATGTTGATCGGTTGTGAGAACTCTAGGCCATCTAGGTCCATGAGAACCACAGCACCACCCGACCAGATAGATTTGATGATGTAGGGACCAGTCCAATTGGGTCTGAACTTGCCCCTGGGGTCATGGATGGGAGCTCGGTTGTCTTTGAGCACCAAATCTCCTTCCTTTAGATTCCTGGACTTAACTTTCTTGTTGAAAGCCCTGGCAATTCTGCGCTGATAACCTTGAACATGGTATAGTGCTTTCAGTCTTCTTTCATCAAAGAGCATGAGTTCCTCAAATCTGCTCTGCTGCCAATCAGCCTCAGCTATCTGACACTCGGCCAGCACTCTTAATGATGGAACCTCAATTTCAATAGGTAGAACGACCTCCATCCCATAAACCAATGAATACGGAATCGCCCCATTAGAAGTTCTAATTGAAGTCCGGTAGCCCCACAGAGCAAACGACAGCTTATCTGGCCAATCCCGGTAGGTTTCCACCATCTTCTGTAGTATGTGTTTGATGTTCTTGTTGGCGGCCTCAACCGCTCCATTGGTTTGCGGCCGGTATGTGGATGACTTATGAAAAGCCACATTGTATTTCTCCAACAAGTCAATCACTTCCTTCTTGAAGTGGGAACTATTATCTGAAATGACCTCGTTTGGGACCCCATAACGACAGATGATGTTGTTTCTGATAAACTTTGCAACGTGCGACGCCTTCAACACCGCATAAGATTGGGCCTCAACCCACTTCGTGAAATAATCTATCGCGACTAGGATGAACTCATGCCCGTTCGACCCCTTTGGAGTAACAGCCCCGATCACATCGATTTCCCAAATTGAAAATGGCCATGGCGAAGTCATATTGTACAGCTTCGACGGCGGAATGTTCATGCGGTTCGCATGGATCTAACATTTGTGGCAACGCCGAACAAAATCGATACAATCCTCCTCCATTGTCGACCAATAGTAACCTTGTCTGAGGATCTTTTGCGCTAGCATTACCCCGTTCATATGCGCACCGCATTCCCCTCCATGGATGGCCTCCATCAGGCGTTTTGATTCTTCAGCTTCAACGCACAGCTTATGCATTCCCAGATGACCTCTTTTATACAATTTACCTCCGCAAATGATGAACTGAATGGCCATTCTTCTTATTGCCCTTTTATCCTTGGCATTTATCCCTGGTGGATATGCTTCCTTCTCCAAGAAATTCCAAATATCGTAGTACCAGGGGTTCTCATCTTGAACCTTGTCTATAGCAGCAATCGACTCGTAAGCCGGCACAAATTTCTAGTCAATAATGACTGGACGCATCCGGACTCCAAGCGGGATGTCTATCATGGAAGATAGAGTTGCTAGTGAATCAGCGAACCTGTTGTTTTCTCTTAGTAGATGAGTGAAGTTTAACTTCTCAAACCGAGGAATCAACAGGTCTAAAGTCTGGTGGTACATTATCATCTTTTCTTCTTTGACCTTCCAATCCCCCTTAGCTTGGGATACAACAAGGTTCGAGTACCCAATGACGTCCAACCGTCTTGCCCCTAGTTCCAGGGCTGCTTCTAGACCGGCAATGCATGCCTCATATTCTGTTTCGTTGTTCGAGACTTTGAATCGGAGTTTAAATGCTAAAGGGATACGGGAATTGTCGGGTGCTATCAGCAACACCCCTATCCCATACCCATACTGGTCTGACGCTCCGTCAAAGTACATCGTCCAACATTTGTCGTCGACGTGCAAAATGGCCTCATCTGGGAATAAGTACTCAACTGCTTCACCTCCTTCCACTGGATGGTCGGCTAAGAATTCTGCTACTGCTCTCCCCTTGACTGACTTGCGTGTCACATATTTCAGGTCGAATTCGGAAAGCAACAGCAACCAACGAGCTAGCCTACCTGTAAGTGCCGGTTTCTCGAAGAGATATTTGATGGGATCTAGTCGTGAAACCAACATTACGGAGTGAGCTAACAGGTTGTGACGCAGCTTCCTGGTAACCTATACCAAGCTAAGCAAGCTTTCTCCAACGGTGTGTAGCGAGTCTCATACTCTAGCATCTTCTTGCTCAGATAGTAGATGGCTCTCTCCACCTTGTCCTCTGATTCTTGCGCGAGCATGCAGCCCATTGTAGTCTCAGTCACTGAAAGGTACAATATCAACGGTCTCCCCAGCTCTGGCAGTGACAACACGAGTGGGTTCTATAAGTATTCCTTGATCTGCTCAAAAGCAGCTTGGCATCGGCCGTCCCATTGGAATTTCCTTCCTTTCTTCAGGAGGCCAAAAAGTGGTTCACATGTCAAGGTTAATTTTGAGATAAACCATCTTATGAATTGCACTTTACCCAAAAAACCTCGCATCTCCTTTTCAGTCCTTGGTGGTGGCATTCTCAAGATGGCCTTGATTTTGAAAAGGTCAACTTCGATACCTCTCTGTGTAATTAGAAACCCTAGCATTTTTTTGGCTGTAACACCAAACGTACACTTCTGAGGATTCAGCCGCAACCGAAATTGTCTGATCCTTTGAAAGACCTTTTGCAAGGCGGTGTAGTGGCCCTCTCTTTCTTTGGACTTGACAATCATGTCGTCTACGTACACCTCGACCTCTTTGTGGATCATGTCGTGTAATATTGTGGTCGCAGCCCGTTGATATGTAGCTCCAGCATTCTTCAACCCAAACGGCATCACTCTGTAGCAGTAAGTCCCCCACGGAGTGGTGAAAGCAATCTTTTCCCGGTCTTCAAGTGCCATCACTATCTGATTATAGCTCGAGAAGCCATCCATGAATGAAAGTAAAGCATGCCCGCTGTGAAGTCCACTAACTCATCAATATGCGGCAAGAGAAAGTCGTCCTTCGGGCTAGCTCTGTTCAAATCCCTGAAATCCACGCATACCCGGATCCCGCCATCCTTCTTCGGCACTGGAACTATGTTGGCCAACCAAGTCGGGTATTCGGATACCAGTAAGAACCCTTCATCGATTTGCTTGGTGACCTCTTCCTTAATCTTGAGAACCCAGTCCGGGCGGATCCTCCTGAGTTTCTGTTTAACGGGTCGGGCCTCGGGGTCAAGAGGGATCTGGTGTTGTATAATCTCAGGATCGATTCCCGGCATGTCTTCGTAGGATCACGCGAAAACATCTTTGAAATCTTTTAATAAAGAGACTAAGCGCTCGCGTTCCTCCGAAGACAACGTGGACCCGATCTGGACCAGCCGCAGGTCCTCCTCAGTACCAATATTCACAGTAGTGATTTCATCCATTAAGGGTTTAACAAATCTTTCCTGCTCTTGTTCAATTAAGCGTTGTAAAATCGGAGGAATTTCTTCCTCGTTGTTTCATCAAAATTTTGAAAGTCTGAGTTAATGCAATAAACCAAGGGCACAGAAAAGTACTCAGAAACCACAGCCACAGCATTCTCATTAAGCACATCCAAATCGTCCGATTCTTCGATTACAACAGACTCAAAAGAGAAAGAAAAAGACGACCTGGACAGGATTGTGGTATCCGGGTTATCACCCCCAGGATCACCAGACCCAGACTCAGTCGAGCTGGAACCTGATTCCGACTCACAAGACTCGGTGGAATCAGGTTTCGGCTCACTACCTAACCCGATGCTACTTGACAAAAATCCCTCTTCATACTGCCAAATCAAAGAGGGTGCGATAGATGCATCCAAAATGCTTGCTGGTAGGCCCGCAGCCATTTCATTTCCGATCATGCATACCGAGAAGTTATCCCCGAAGCACTTCTGTTCGATCGGAGGATCTGAAAGTAGACATGCTAGTGCTACCCCCATTTCATTTTCGGCGTCTGTAGACACCCCATTTTTGACCGACCTTGAGACTCAGACGTCACCAGTTGAGCGCTTGGTGATGTTGCATAATGTGCTCGTTCAGAAGTTTCAGAGTTGCGGCCGTGAGCCCTGCCTCCGGACTTCCGAACCCTCTTCTGTGCCTTGTCTCGGTTTGCGAACCAGACTCGGTTTTCTCTGTTTATTTTCCTGAGGGGAGGGAGAGGTCCTGTAGACCATCTCTCAGTGGCCGTAGGCTACATTTTGTGGCCGTAGGCCATTTCGCCCATTTCGGAGTCCGGTTTCCGGTTTTTCGGGACCGTTGGCCGTGTGCCTCGGTTCGGGACCGCTTAACCATCTCCGTTTGCTCTGATTTTGGCATACATCTTATTTTCTCCCTTTTGAGGGACACTGGGGTCTGAGAAACCCACTTCGTGGCCGAATGCCACTTTCGGTGCTTAACAGCCCATTTTTCGGGACCCCGAACTGCGTGTTTTGGTCCCCGAGCATTCATTTTGCAACGGTTTTCGTTCATTTTTGGCAGGTACCTCTGTTTTATCACTGGGGAGGTCACTGAAGGGTGGGAAGCCAGTAATTGTTGCAGCAACCAATTATACATCCTCCGACGCCCTCCGGCGCCCGTTTTTCGCACTTCCGGGCTAATGTTGAACACCTTGGGCCCACATTCTTGAACTTTGAACCACATATTTGTGATGTACACACATGAGAGGACCCTAAAAGTTCATGGCCAGCCATTAATTCAACTTGACCCTTTTGACCCCTTCCTTCCGGGCTAATGTTGAACCCCTTGGACCCTTTTTCTCGAACTTTGAACCACATATTTGTGATGTACACACATGGGAGGACCCTAAAAGTTGGTGGCCGGCCAGTAATTCCACCTGACCCTTTTGAACCCCTCTTTCCGAGCTAATGTTGAACCCCTTGGACCCACTTTCTTGGACTTTTAACCACAGGGTTGTGTTGTACACAGATAGGAGGACACCACCAGTTGGTGGCCGGCCAGAAAATCTGATTGACCTTTTTGACCCCTAGCCGGCCGGCTAGGGAGGCCGGCCGGCCACCTGCAGCAAAAGTAATAGGCCGGCCTGCTTCCTCTCTACTTGCACTTTACAGCTGTGCAGCTGTTTCCCCCAGAAAAGATCTTTATCCGGGGGATATTTTGTGGGGGAAAGTTACTCTCCTTTTCCCCCACCTTTACACCCCTTCTTTGGCCCTTATAACAAGCAAGCTAGATCATTTGTTGGGGTTAGAAAATTTGGTCTTCAAACCTCCATACACAACTCCATCTCCATACCTCTCATTTCTTGAAAAATCTCTAAGTCCCTAAGCACCATTTCTTCTACACCACCAAGCTCTACCACCACCACCTCATTTCCAGCAACAAGGAAGGCTTCTCAAAGGCAAAAGGAGCTGCAAATTGATCCAAGAAGCAACAAAAGTCTTAGTCTTCAAGGGTGAGTAACATTTCTTCACTTTGACCCTTTTTCTTGATCTATTTGTAAGCCCCACTTGCTTTTTGTTTCAAGCTCCGGCCCTAACTGAAAAGGGCCCTCTTTTGAGCTCATTTTCACTTTTCATTAAGGGCTCAACCCTGTTTGAGCCCTCTATCTTGCACTTGCTTCAATATCCTCCTTAAATACCGTTTTCTTGCATGCTATGGCAGCCCATTATGCTTCCATTTTTGGCCATTTTACAGTTCTAGAAAACGTCTTATTTTGGCCCATTCTACATGTCTTATTAAGGGTCTTTGGCCATTTGTGGATTATTTTGCATACCTCATGTTATAGCCTCTTTTGAGCCTTATTTTGCATTGCATTTCTAGCATGTTTTTATACTATTTTGGCCATTTTACAGTTCTGGAAACATGCTTATTTTTTGTCCCTCTTCAATGTTGTAGAAGGAAATTTTTCAGTTTGGGCATTGCATATGCCACTTGCCTCTTTGGCCAACTTTTGGTCCGTTTTCTTGCATGTTTTGTTAGCCTACCATGCTTTTGTTTTTTAGGATTTTACAGTTCTGTAAATGTGCTTATTTTTGGCCCCTCTTCAATATTGTAGAAGGTCCCGAACCTGTTCGAGGACAGTAGCTATGAGTTGCTTCTTAATCTCATGTTTATTCCCCATTTTTGCATGCTTGTTTTGCCCTGTTTTTGTCCACTGTTTGGCCATGCTATAAACTGTGAAAGTGCCTTTTTTGGGACTGCCTAGCTTCTGTCTTTGCATGTCATGTCCGTATTGTGCATGTTTGGCATAGCTATAGGCCATTTCGGGTGCCTAAATTCGCATTTCGGGACAATTCCATGCATTTGGTGTCATTTCGCCTCATTTCGGGACTGTTTTCCCCCATATTTTAGTGCTGAAATTCCATTAGAATGATTGCTATCCATTTCATGTCATTGCATTGCATTTTACCATCGCCTCGGTTTGCGTGCCCGCGTGCACGCATTTCGAGGCACCTCATTTTTATCCGCCGGCATCCTATGTGAGTGTGGCTGAGGCTCACTCATGTTGGTATAAGCCCATATCATGTTTCCATGTCACTTGCATTGCATTTTCCATTTCCTCGGTTTGCGTGCCCGTGTGCACGCATTTCGAGGCACTTCTTTTTTATCCGCCGGCATCCTATGTGAGTGTGGCTGAGGCTCACTCATGTTGGTATAAGCCCATATCATGTTTTCATGTCATTTGCATTGCGTATGTCATCGCTTCGGTTTGCGTGCCCGTGTGCACGCATTTTGAGGCACTTCATTTTCATCAACCGGCTTCTTAGTTGAGTATGGCTGAGGCTCACTCATGTTGGTATAAGCCCATATCACATTTTCATGTCATTGCATTACATTCTGTCATTTTCTCGGTTTGCGTGCCCGTGTGCACGTACTTCGAGGCATCTCATTTTCACAGCATAGTGCATACTAGGTTGTATCTTAGATTGCATTCTGTTATTTTCTCGGTTTACGTGCCCGTGTGCACGCACTTCGAGGCATCTCATTTTCATAGCATTGTGCATGCTAGGATTGTATCTTAGTTGCATTTCATGCATATCATGCATACTGCATCGTGTCCGGAATAGGAGTTAGCCCGGGCACGGGAAACGAGGTATATTCCGTACTCCGAGTGACGGAATGTGTCTCAACTCCCCAGTCACCGACACTCCGGATTATCCATGATGGAGTTAGGTTTTAGCTGTAGTTTCATGTGCATTCATCCTATATTGAGTTGTGCATTTCGACTCCTCGACCATCATGTCTCGGTATGCGTGATTGGTGGCACGAGGATCGAGACATGCATATATCTGTGCAAATACATTGCTATGCCCCTTTCCTGCTCTCTGTTGCAGCAAAACGAAGAATCAGCAATTTTTCGGGACTTGGCACACATTTCAAGAACAGGTGTAAACAGAGGCTAATTGGGGCATTCCGGTGGATTTCCGCGCAAGACAACCCGGACATGCATCATCCATCAGAAGCAAGGCAGTCCCTGGCTTGCACGCCAGTTTTATTTTTATTCTTAGTTAATTTGTTAATTAATTAGGAATTTGTATATTATTTGGGCTGCAATATTTTGGACTGTAATATTCTTTTATTCGGGACTGTAATATTTGGAATGTATATTTATTCGGACCCTCTGTGCGAGGGCATAACTGTAATAAGTGTGCGTGTGTGTGTTGTATGTCTTCCAACCCCACGTCTTTCTCCCTTTTATTTATCCGCTTATGGTGGTTAGATTAGGGCATATTTCAATTAGCATACGGTATGACAGCATGTTTGCATCATTCATCTGTATTGCATGCACCGGGCTCGGCGCACCATACTAACTGCATCGTACTTTCAATTCCAAATTGAATACATGTTAGTTGCAGCATTTCATATGCCATGTTTAGAATAGCCGAGCCTGTTATAGTTGCATTCTTGCATGTGTTGCATTAGGCATTTTTGTATACTTAGGATCATGCATGATTTCTAATGTAGTTTCTATTTTGGCTTGGAGTACTCGGTAAGTTCTATGCTTTAGCATCCTTGCATGCGTGTGAGTGAATGCCATGATAGCATGCTTACCATGAGGCTAAATGCTTATGTGATATAACTGCCTGAATGCCTGTGGGTGAAGGTTGGGTTATCTGGATTGGAACAAATCATTGACTGTAAGTTTTAAGCCCACTAGATAGTGGCAAAACCATCTTTTCCTAAGCCCACCTGAGGGTGGCAAAATCTGCATCTTTCAAGCCTACCTGCGGGTAGCAAACCATTTTCAAAAACAAACATGAAATGTTTTGTTCCAATTCAGGCGATCTAGTCTATACTTATATGCTGTGTGCATCGCATAGTAACCTAGGCTAATAACCGGAATAAGAACACACAATGTTTTCAAAAATTGATATCATGGTTAGTAGAGGCCGATCTTTGATCGGGCGAGCGGGGGTGCTCACGAAGTGACCTTCCCCAATCGTACCCAAGTTCCCGAGCCAAGGCAACTTTGGTAATGACGGACACGTGGCCTTTGGCACCGAGTCAGGGTTTCCTAAATTTCCCATTAAAAAATATTTAGGTGGCGACTCTGTATCTGGCAAAGCAGTCCATGTTTGGCACTTCTTTCAAAATCTGTTTTCTCAAAACGATTTGCCGGATTGGGACTCTTTGGTTCAGACTTAGAACCGTGACAAATTTGGAGAGTCCTGAGCTGTAGTGACCCCAAAATGAACGGAACGGGAGCTCGTTCCTCCCGGAGCGTTCGGGGACGTCTACAGCGTCCTCAGACTCCACTTTCTTGCCCTGCTCAGCCTCAGCCAACGGGTCTGTCTGCTCTTCGGCAACATCATCCCCGGATAACTGTAGGTCAAAGAAGATCTCAAACCCTGGCACGCGCTTCCTCTCGGCATTCAGCCATGGTTCTAGGAAGCCACAAAATGGAAAGTCCTCCCCCTCCCGAACGAAGCGTCCGTTTAGGGTACCCTGGATGGGCCGGTGCATCAACTCAAAAGGCTTCCCCATCTGTTTCGCTCTAGCTCTCCTAGCCATCTCCTTACCTTTCCTTACCCAATCCTCTTTGGTGGGCAGATAACCCAAGCCAAAGGTGTGTGGGTTGTGTGGCACTTCGGCCAACGCTGCAATGCCCTTCCGGCCGCTCTTTCCCAATCCCATCCCGGGATGTGTTGAAGTTTGTTCATGAGGTATACTGCTTGAGCACTGACATACACCCCCTCATTAGCCGCCATGATGTTTCGCACAACCCGAGCCTCAGCTAAGGTAAAACCTGATATGAACACATCCTCCATACCGTGCTCAATTTCCAAAACCGGCGTGGATACTTCTGATGGTGGATGGATCGACGAATTCCCAAAAACAATGGCTACTCCCTTCCCATGGGGGTATTTCACCATCTGATGCAAGGTGGATGACACTGCCTTCACCTGATGCAGCCACGGCCACCCCAAAAGTAGGTTGAAAGTTGCAGAAACTTCTAAGACATAGAAATCTATCTCATGCTGTCCCGGCCCAACCTTGGTCTGAATTTTCACTGTCACCATGACTTCTCTGCTCGTGTTATCATATGCCCGAATCTCCTGGGCTGTCGGCACAAAGTCTGCGGTTTTTAAACCGATTGCATACGCTGTCCTTGCCGGGCAGACGTTGATGGCGGATCCGGTATCAACAAGAACCACCGGGATCCATTTGTTTCTACATTCCACCGAAACGTAGAGTAGCTTGTTGTGGTTCGCCCCCTCAGGTGGCAATTCCTTGTTGGAAAAAGTCAGCATCGGGGTAGCTCCTCCCGGAAAAACTAATCCCACCAGCTGCTCTGGCGTGGTTTTTATTGAGAGCTTGGCCTTGTCCATGGCCAATAAGACAGCTTGCCTATGCACCCACGATGCCATAAGCAGTCCCCAGATGGAGATGTCTGCTTGTATCTTTTTCAATTATTTGAGCACAACCTCATCTTCAAGTTGCTTCTCTTTTTGCTTTTCCGCCTCCCTATCTTTCCCAAACGCCTCTGGTTGATCTAGGTGTGGAGGCTTGAAATACCGTCCACTTCTAGTCATATGATCGACTTCGTCGATGTACCAGGTATCATCTGGTTGGTTATTCCCTCAATCCTCATCCGTGTGGGCAAGACATAAATCATCGTCCTCCCACCACATTCCGTCGGCAGCTGACAGACATTTGTCCAGCTCCGGTATGACTGCCCTCGTACCCGCAGTACCCTCCATCCATATGCTCGCAACATTCTCTGTTTCTGTGTACATAGCAGTTTCAGTCCCCTCATGGGCTTTAGCTTTTCTAATTCTCTCGGAATCCTCAAACCTTTCCTGTTCCAACTGTGTCAGTACAGCTGACTGTTCAATAATTCCTGTGTTCAAAAAGCTCCAATCCTAAGCGAAATTCTTGACACCAGCGCTCGCCGGTGATGTACTCTACCCGATCGTCACTGATCTTCTTGCCCCTACCGGACCTTGTTCTGGTTGGAACTCTTCCATAACATCCGGTTGATTATCCAGCCACCCGGTAGCCTCTGCCGATTCCTCATAATCAAACCAGTTGACTGCTGCGTCCCCTGGATCTTGGTCATCGAAAAACTGGAGGTTGGCCAGGTCTTCTTCCACAGCTGTCAAACTATCTGTCCTCTGTCCAAATCCGTCTCCTTGGATCACACACAGCTCTGCCCCTGTCGGTAATTCCACATTTGGCCATCCTGGCCTACTAACGAAATGTAGTCACTCAGACTGTATACCTTCTTAATAAAATTTCCAGATTCCTCGGACTCTGGCTCAACAATTCCATTCTCCTCTGAAATCTTCCCTCTTCTGTCTTTGACAGTCACCACCATTGGATCGGGTTGGGTTCTGGAGATGTCCAACATGCACAAGTCAGTGCAGTCAGGAAGAAACACCTCCGGCTTAGGTAGGTGAGAAAAGGTGATATATATGCTAGGATCGTAAGCCACGACCCCGGTCTGGATAAAGTTGATTCTTTTGGGAGGTGGAGCTTGGTTGTGTGGTGGGAGAGGGTTTGTTGTAAGATTCGGTTTCTCGGGAGGCAAAATCACCCCGTTATCGATGAGATCTTGAACCTCATAATGTAATCGAAAGCATTGGTCAATGTCATGACTGTGCTGTTAGTGAAATGCGCAATATTTGGCTGGGTTGTGGGTAGGGGGAAGTCTTTCCGGTAATGGCCGTGGCTCTAGGGGCTTCAAGTGCCCTTTTCTGATTAAAACCCCCAGAGCTTTGGATAAGGGCATATACAGTGGGGCGAAGGTTCTTTGGTTTTTGGGTGGGTATTTGGCTGTTTGTGTATGGCTTCTGAATGCACCGGAGAATGGCGTGGCTGCCATGGGTCTTGGAGGCGGAGGGGGAGGGGGAATGGTGGTGACCATGCTCACTTCTGAGGCTCTTGCAGTTGTAGCGCCGCTCGGGCCTGCATTGTTGTTGCGATTGAAAGTTCTTCGGGGTTGCTCTCTGTCATTATCAATCAAGCCCTGCCTCAAGGCATCCTCAATCTGTACTCCCATCTCATGCAGATCTGAAAAGGTAGGGAAGGGGAGCATGATCATTTTCTGCATCAGTTTAGGCTGGAGATTGCGCACAATCATCCTAATCTGATCTTTATCTGTGGGCCTTAGGGTCATCGTCGAGGTCTTGGCCCTCTATCTGGTCACGAACTCTGAGAAGCTCTCCTTAGGCTCCTGCCTTGTTGTCTCGAGATCACGGGTCGTAATCTCGATTTGCGTGTTATACGAGTATTGTGCAATAAAGGCCTCAGCCATCTCGTCCCAGTTTCTCTTGACGTCATCTTCTAATTTGGCATACCATATGGCTGCCACACCCGACAGGGTCCGGCTGAACAAAGATAGCTTCTGTAGTCTGGTGAGGCCCATCGGCCTTAAGATATCTGAAAACAACCTCAGGTGCACCATGGGGTCCCCGGTCCCATCAAATCGGTCAATGTGCGGCATCTTGAACTGATCTGGCAGCGTCACAGCCGCGTCAGTATACCCGTCCTCAATATCAGGGATGGTCTTGACTCCCTGGGATTTCTTAAACATCTTTTCCAGCTTGCTCAGCTTTAATGCTGTGGGGTCCACTTCGAACTCAAAGGGAGAATCCGGTGCATTGATAGGCGTGGGTGCCTTGGATAGTTGCGGTAAAATTGGGGGCGGAGCCGGCCCTGTTGGGATGTCTGTATCTTCTTGGGCATTCTGGACATTTTTCGTCTCCTCAGGTATTGGGACCCTTGTTGGGGGAGGAACCTGGTGTGAAGCAGATACTCCGGTTTACTGCTGTAACCGGGTAATTAACTTTGCCTGTTGAGCCATGACAATGGCTTGCTGTTTGGCGAATTCTGCTTGACAAACAGCGTCCTCTTGCATGGCTTTCATGCTTTCCTGGAGTTGGCGTACCATATCTTCCATCCCTGACATACTACCCTGATTCATCTGAACTGCCGGTGTATCTGCCTCTGTAGTAGGTTCGGAAATCTCAACCCGACTGTTCAAAGACCACTGATCTGGCAATCTTGGAACCGATACACTGCGTCTTCTCGACCTCCGTCTGATAACTGGAGGTAAGGAATAAAACACTGGTTGTCCGTTGATCAGATCCTCAGATCGATTGAGTCGGCGACCTCTAGTCCAGAGTGCTTGGGGAATATCTACTGGGTCGGAAGCAATCGTGCTAAACTACCCTAGCAAAAAGATAAATAAAGCAATAAGGAAGTAAATAACCAGACAAACGGATAGCATAACAGCGTAAAATAAATACACACAACACACAGTCGGGTATCACAACACGCGGTTGATAAGCTGAATACACGATTCCTCAATACTGATTATTGTCCCTAAATCATTGTTCCCAAAACTGAACCTGATACCCGCAAATAACTGATTCTTAAACACTGAACTAGCGCCCGCAGGCCTGATGCCCAAACTTTGCAAACTGATACACGCATTCCTGTAGAGACACACTCTAAAGCACATAGAAGATAAGTGAGAGCCAAAACACCCCTATGTTGGGGTAGGGTTTCCCTGTCCTATTTTGTCAGGAACTAGGGTTTCACTACGCACGCAGCGGTTTCAAACAACCTATCATCGGGTAAGCAACCTGTCCTAGTTTGGAATGGTCACTATGGATTCCGAATATGCACTAGGTCGAATGGTCAAAAAGGGTGCCCCGGTGAAACCGGGGTTTGTGTTCCCATACTGGCAGAGCCCGTAACCGGTCAACCTTATGGCATGCAACCTCAAGCTAACCGCTCAGGAATAGCAGACGGCAAACACGGTGTCCTAGGCGCACCAATGCACATGCAATGCAAAGAAACACATAAGTGTAGTCAAAACAAGATATCATGAGTTCGAGTCAAGTTCTCATTAATCCCCAGCGGAGTCGCCAGAAACTATAGACATCCCCGAATGCCCCGGGAGGATGAGTCCCGTTCTGTTCGTTTTATGGGTTCACTACAGTTCAAGACTCTCAAATTGTCACGGTTCTTAATCTGAACCAAAGAGTCCAAATCTGGCAAATCATTTTGGAAAACAGATTTTTTTGTAAAGAAGTGCCAAACATGGACTGCTTTGCCAGATACAGAGTCGCCACCTAAATATTTTTTTTTATGGGGGAATTTAGGAAAGCCTGACTCGATGCCAAAGGCCACGTGTCCGTCATCACCAAAGTTGCCTCGGCTCGGGAACTTGGGTACGATTGGCGAAGGTCAGCTATGAGCACCCCCTCTCGCCCGATTAAAGATAGGCCTCTACTAACCGTGATATCTTGTTTTGAAAGCATTATGTGTTCTTATTCCGGTTATTAGCCTAGAATTACTATGTTATACGTACAGCAAACAAGTATAGACCAAATCGCCTAAATTGGAACAAAACATTGCATGTTTTTTTTGAAAATGGTTTGCTACTCGCAAGTAGGCTAAAATGCAGGTTTTGCCACCCTCAAGTGGGCTTTAGAAAAGATGGTTTTGCCACCATCTAGTGGGTTTAAAACTCACAGTTTTAATGCATTATTCCAATTTAGGTAATTCAACCTCCATCCAAAGGCATTCAAGCAGTTATATCACATAAGCATTTAGCCACATGGTAAGCATGCTGTCATGTTAACATTCACACTCATGCGGGGATGCTAAAGCGAAAAGACTTACAGTGTACTCCAAGCCAAAACAGAAACTAGTTAGTAATCATATGCATGATCCTAGTTCATGTTAAGATGGCTAATGCAACACATGCAAAATGCAACTAAGACAGGCTCGGCTAATCTATAATGATGTGCGAAATGCTACAGATAACACGTATTCAATTTGGAATTGAAATACAAATGCAGTTAGAATGATGCACCGAGCCCGGTGCATGCAAAACGAATGAATGGATGCAAACATGCTATCATACTGTATACTAATTAAAACATGCCCTAGACTAACCATCGAAAGCTAGTAAATAAAAGGGAAGAAAGACATGGGGTTGGGAGACATACACACACCCACGCACACTTATTACACAATTGACCTCACTCGGAGGGTCTGAATAAAATATTACACAACCAAATGAATACCGCTAAATTAAATATTACAGAATTCCTAACTAATTGACAAATTAAATGCAGAAGGAAGGTGGCCTCAGCCCTGCCTCGGAATGTGTGAATGATGCATGCTTGACTTGTCTCGCCTGGAACTCGCTGCCATAGCACTACTGCCTCTGTTTTCACTATCTTGCTCCTCTGAAAATTCTACAAGTCTCCAGACCCGTTTTGAATCATCCTCTGAGTGCTCTGGGATGTCACCGACCATAATTAAAGTTCACCGGCCATGGTAATGGGCTTATCGGCCAACTGTTGTACCACCGGCCAGCCACTGATGGTCGGTCGGCACTATAGGTGGCCGGCCGGCCATTGCTTCCTGCAGAATCCTGCAGTTGACAGCAGCAGAGGGCAAGCAGTGTATGGCATGGAATTTTCAAGCAAATGTGAGCATGGCCACACTCCCTATCATGCAATGGACTCAAGGCAGCATGGCCCTCGACCCTCGGGCCATCAATTGCGCATTTCGATGCATGATGGCCTAAGAGGCCAAGTTTGCCATTCAATGTAAAATGCATGCGACAAACAAATGAATGCCAATGCCCTATCATGTTGAGCTCAAGGGGGTCGGCGACCGAGGATTGAGACGTGTTTTGTCACTTCAAGTACAAACACTTCTCAATCCTCATACTTGGTTTGACACCCCAAACCAAGCAAAAATGTAATGCATGTATGCCATATACAATGCAAAGTGTTGCAACTCATGCAAGGCAATATGAGCATGCTAAGCTAATGCAACATGACACTATCTGACCATGCAAGCTAGACTAATGCAATATGGACATATCAAGCATACGATAAGGCTATGTAATGCCATTAACTAAACAACATGCAAACATGCGAAAATGATACAATGTAGGCATGCAACCAATGCAATGCAACATGCAAGCATGCAAAATATGCAAGGATGGATTTATACTGAAATGAGAGGACCTCAGCCCATCCCAAAACAGTGGCCTAAAGATGATGCAAAAGGGGACAAGTTATGCATGCAAGCATGGACACACCAAGGTCCATCACCCAAACATGGAAGGGGGCAACTCTAAGCATACATAAAGACAATATACTTGGACATTAAACGCTCATGTTAAACTCTGAAAAGCATGCAAAAGATGACACCAAAACATGCTAGGGAATGGATGTGAAAAAGGAAGCATTCAAGGCCACGAAAGGGATTATTCTACTACAACCACCCCAACCACTCATGGCATGAATCATGCAACCAAAAAAAAAGTTTTAATGCACCAAAACAAGTCCCAAAACCCACTGTTATGGCAGCTCAAAGCCTCAAACACATAGACATATGCAATACTCTATTTCAAGGCACAAAAGGACACCTCCTCAAAGCATGAAAGGGATGATGAATGCAAGCATATAAGCATGGCTTATGGACTGAAACATGGTCCCTGATGATTCCAAATCATGAGAATAAGCTAGACTACGCATGCTAGAGACCCACACACTCAAGGCTCACAAGCCAAAATGCAAAGTGGCTATACCAAACATGGAAAATATGACCAAATCAGTACCAAATAGACTTTAAGCATGGCAAAACATAACTAAAAGCTTCACAAAGCTAAGCCAAATTATGCAAGCATGGTAGTCCAAAGGCAAGATGCATTACAAGGCAAAATGGAGGGATACAAGGCAAGTGTATGACGCATGCAAATGGTCAACAAACTAGCAAGAGACAGAGGTAAGACATGCTAAATAGACACCAAATGACTCCTGAAATGGAGCCAAGTAAAGCTATGCATGCATGCTACCTTTATGAGCCAAAGACATGAACAAAAGAGAGACAAAAGGAGAGGGGTGTCCCTCCCCTATGCAAGACCTCAAAACCCCTTCTTCACCACTGAAAATCCGCTGGATTTCAGTGGTAAGAAGGCCAATACACAAGAGGTTCGAAGCTTATCAAAGAGAGTACAAAAAGGGCCAAACAAGGCTTAAGAGGGGGAGATCGACCCCAAACAACAAAATGACCTGAATGAAGTATCTTAAGCATGCAAATACAAGACTTTTTTTAGTTATGCACGAAGCTCAAATCAGTATGCAAAGCAGGTCAAAAGCTAGCACAAGATTGGGGAATCTAAAGTAAAAGTGTTACCTTTGAAGAACACGTCAAGAACAGCAAGGTCAGCCACCTTCTTCTGACCAAAACCAACCCAAAACTTCAAGAACAAACCCTCAAGACCTCCCAAGTCGAAGTATGGTATAATGGTGTGTGTTTTAGTGCAAAAATAAGAACAAATCAACCTTTTAGGCCCTTAAACACACGCAAAATGAAGAGAGAGAGGGAGATATAGAGAGAGAAGGTGTATATATTAGAATATATATGTATTTTGCTCTGGTTTTGCTGAACCAAAACAAAGGAGAGGGTTGGGGCTCTTATATAGACAATCAAAGGTGCTAAGCTTCCAAGAGAAGCCAATTAAAAAGGTCAAGGCTTCTTCAAGAAGCCAAGGCAAAAGGGCCAAGGCTTTCTGAGGAAGTTGGGACAGGGTTCAAGCTTCTTGAGGAAGCTAAGACAAAGGTCCAAGCTTCCTCAAGAAGCTAGACCAAAAGGGTGTAAAAGGGGCAAAACAGCTACAGATGTGCACGGGGGCAGGGTTTGTGCATTGCAGCTGGCACAGCTGGCATGCACCATGCCTGAAAAAGGCAAAAAGGTGGTACCGGCCAGAAAAGGATGCCATTGGCCAAACAGATGGTCGGCTGACCACACCAAATGCCGATCAGCCAATGGTATATTTCACCAATGGCCAGTAGCAAGAAGACACAGTCGGTGGCCTCAAGCCAGAACCGGTGGGTGTCAGGGGTAGCTAACAAGCTGCTCTCTACCCTCAGGTGCAAAAACAAACAAGTCCTTGGTGTAAAACCAAGCACAGAACAAACAAGTTGAGAGATCCTGAGGCAAGGCGCGTAGCTAAGACCTCCGGGAACTCAAAATAAACACGGACATGGATGATCACCGAGTGTTCAAGTGGTGATGTCCAAGTCTTGAGGACGGTCAAAAATGGGGTGTCTACAGCTAATAACGTCAAAAATACAAATTGGCTCTAAAATAATTACACAAATGTCTATAATTTATAATTTATACAAATCTTCAAAAATAATATATAGTGGTGGGTCCAAAAATCTCCAACTCAATAATCCTTTAAAGGCTTTAATTCCAATCGCCACTAGATTTGCTCCACATCTGAAAAATAAATTAATTCGGGAAGTATCCGATATGACAGGAATGACAATGCTCGGATAGAGAATAAATCAACAGAGATCCAACAATTTATGACATGGCATAAACAATTCGATTCGAGACACCAAGCAATTTACCAAATTGCACAAACAATCAACTCGACATATGATAATTTATCCAAGACCCAATACCCGGTCCTACTCAGTATATGACCAGTGACCGGCCTCGCCCACCTCACCCAAGCGCAACCACTTATCCGGGCTATTGGTCCAAGCTATTGGCAAGGTCTACTCGATCCATGTACGGAGCATTTCCACGTCATTTAGCCAGATAAATCAACACTAACTACACAAAACAACTTCACAAAATTTATCAAATAACTAGAATAATCAAACGTGTCAACAAAAATGATTCCACAGAATTTAACATGTGACCAGTATAATCAAGAGGAATACAAATGAGAAGTAATTAAAATAAATACTCTTTGCAAAAAGATTTAGAGAACGCATATTGTATACCACCCGAATTATCTCAAAACAATTCTATGAACACTTGATGCAAAATCCCTACAACACCAATGCTTTAATCATCTGCTATATCACCGTACATCTCCAAAGGTTATGAATCCAAAAGGTTTGCAAAGTTTAACAAAATCTACAATTCTCCTCTTGAATAAAATGCTAACTCTCACTCTAAATACTCTTAATCTAATCTATAAATTTTAATCCTAAAGAAATAGAGAGAGATACGAATGGACCAAGAAGAAGAACCATAGAAAGAAGTCGAGAGGATGAGTTCAAATTTATAGGCAAAACAAAGAGTAGCCTTCAAGTAAACTTGGAGAGAAAGAAAGATAATTGACTTGTAGGAAAAGAAAGGTTGCTTGAAGGGAAAGAAAAGAACCTTTATTTGGAGCACAAGCAAACTAAAAGAATAAATAAATAAAAGAGATGAATAATGGTAATAATGAAATGGAGGTAAAAAGAGATAAAACAAATAGAGAAAAATAAGTTAGGTTCTCATATGAAAATCTCACCACCAAACTACGACCAATATCTTTCACTAAAATATTAATACCTCAAAAATACAAGATTTCACAGTTATTGAATTGACTTAATGGATAATTGATAAGTAAAATTGGAGGGTCTTTGTGATGTGTTAAGGTGTTATTGTTTTGGAATGTGGTTGAGATGCCTACTTGCCCGGTTCGTTTGAGAACGACAAATGTGGGAATGTGTTGAGGCGCCAACTGCTCAGTTCGTATGAGGACGACGAATTTGGGGATGTTATGATGTGTCCATTTGTTGGTTCGTGTGAGGATGACAAAAATGGAAGGTTTGAGGTGTCCACTAGCCATCCGTGTGAGGATGAAAAAATGTAGAGATTGAATGTTGAATTGTGTGTTGTGTTATAAATTTTTACATAATGTAAATTCATGGGTATTGATAGAGATCGTGCATATTTTAAATCAAATATTCATATACTTGGTTAAATATATTCACTACTGGGCAATTGCTCATTTCTATCTGCTAACAATATTTCAGGACATGAAGAGCCCCAGCCTTGCCAATGAAGAAGAAAAAGATGTCTATCTCTTTTAGTATCTAAATTTTTGTGAACTTAAAAATTGTAATAGAACCGTTGAACTTCTTTAATACTTTTATTTGAAATTGTATATCATTTGCATCAATTTGCACAATGTACTTAGCAAACTCAGTGGACAATGTATTTTTTTTGTCATTTTCTCTAATTTATTGAACTATGATCTGTAACTTGTAATTTTGTAAATTGAAATGTATAGTTCAATGAGAAAGAGAAATGTTGGATTGAATTGTGTTGTTGTCATTTGGGAATTGTTTTTGGGGTGTTACAAATTTGGTATCAAAGCTAACCAGGTTGAATATCTGGAGCTCGTGGGAAGTGACTTTTGACACATTGGGTTGTCATGCTCGAATGAGGGGTTGGTTGTCTTACTTGACTATGTGTTTATGTGATTAGATGTGTATGGGGTCAATCCATTAGGATATGACTTGTCTCCACTACATTCATCGAAGTCCCTTTGGAAAGGCATCTAATCAATGCTTTTTCCACTGGGAAATCCTTAAGCGTCGTGGAATGAGTTGATATCTTGTGAGAGGGATTTGTATGTGTTCTATTTGTTTACATGTTTATGTGTTAAGAATGAGATTAAGACTTAAGGAGAAATGATGTGAGAAGTGATGAACTAGTATGCGAATTTTGATTTAATCTTGTCCACATTCACTCTTATATAGGATGTCTGGACGTGGTAAGGGTCATGGCAGACCTTGTCGAGGTGGCCGGGATATTTCGGCTCAATTAGAGATCCCTTCTCAAGAAGAAGGAGTGGGTCAAAATAATGTGGCCGCTCCACCAGCCTAAGATGCTATGGGAGTGCTAGCTCGAGAGATGGTCGAGGCTCTTAGGGAGTCAATGGATATTCATAGAGTCAAGTAAGCAGCTAGGACTATCGAAGGGGAGACTTAGGCTTCATTCCTGAAGAAGGAATTCTTTCGCTCAAATCCATCTGAATTTCTTGGGGCTGAACCATTAAAGGCAGACGAATGGCTTGAGCAATTCACCAAATCTTTCACGATTTTGGACATTCATGAGAGTGAACTTCAAGTGGCACTTGCCAGTTATCAATTGAAGGAGGATGCCGCCAATGGTAGAAATATGCCAAGGGTTGAATTAAACATACTTGAGAGGCTTTTTCTCATGCCTTCAGGAGAAATATATTCCTCCTACTGCGAGGGAACATTTAAAGAGGGAGTTTGAGAAACTTGAACAATCCGACTCCATAGTAGCAAAGTTTGAGGCTACCTTGACTAGCCTATCCCGTTTTGCACCGAACCTTGTGGCTATAGAAGAGTGTCGATGTTTAGAGTTTGAGAAGAGGCTGAGGTCGGGAATTTTGATGAAGGTGATGGGAAACATGATTCGGGATTATGATAGGCTAGTGGAGTCCGTGGCACATGTTGAGATTATGCTTGAAGGAGAAGAGAAGAGGTGATGGATTAAGAGACAAGGTTTCTCAGAATCTTGAAGGGGCTCTATGGCATCCAAGAAGTTGAAAGGTCTGACGTCTTCTCATCTACCTTCATTACCAGCCGTGTCATCCAATCCTATGTCGGGAAAGAGTACAGATAGTACGGGACAAAGTGGGATCACTTGTTATCAGTGTGGTGAGCAGGGTCACAAGTCTATTACATGTCCACTGAGGGGTAACCAACAACATCAACCTTCTACTCATCCTCAGAGTCAGACTTTGGGTGGAGGTCAATCACCCGTTTGTTATCAATGTGGTCAGCCGAGTTATATAAAGAAGTTTTGTACCCAGATTGCCAGAATGGCCAGTGCTTAAGGGTTCAGGCAAGACAGAGCCAAAGGCAAACTCATCAGCCAGTTCAGTCTGGACAGGCTTCTAGAGCCATATATGGGGCCGCCTCCGCAGAGTCTGTGCTACATGCCTATCATCAAAGAGGTGATCAGAGTGAACAGAGACCCTAAGGGAGATTCTACGCAGTTACCACCTCCAAATAGTCAATTGGACCATTGGTGATGCGAGGTACATATCTTATATATAATACTTAGGCCGACGTGTTGATAGATACTAGGGCATCTCATTCATTCATAGTATCTACATTTGCATCCATGTTGGGGTTAGATGTTGAACCATTAGAATCTTCTCTTGTGGTAGAATCACCGGTTGGGGTTAAGATTGTTTTGAATCATGGGTGTCGCGAGTGTGTGATTGAAGTTGCTGATTGCCGACTCCCTTTGAGTTTGGTGTTGTTAGATATGATGGGTTTTGACGTCATCCTTAGTATGGACTGGTTGTCCTCTTATCGTGCCATTATAGATTAGTATTGTGGCAAAATTATAATGTGTACTACTGGTGGTGACTGTTTCTATTTTCTGGGGGATAAAACTGATAGACTTTTACTGCCTTTATTTAACTCTCATAGTCGAGGCAAATTCACTTCACTTCTTGCAACCTTAACGAATGACGGAAATGGTGGAGTGCGAGGAGTATTTCCTAGGGTGATTTGTGAGTATTTAGATGTCTTTCCAGAGAACCTCACTAAATGACCTCCTTATCATGAGGTCAAGTTTTCTATAGACTTGGTGCCAAGCATAGCACCCATTTCCATGTCACCGTATAGATTCGCTCCAACAGAGTTGCTTGTTTTGAAGGAGCAATTGCAAGAGTTGTTAGACATGGGTTTTTTACACCCTAGTAGCTCACCTTGGGTGCAGCACACTACTAAAAAAGCAGGTGCGGGGTGAAGTACGGGGGAAGGAGGCCGCACGTGTGGGGGTGAGGCCGCACGTACGAGAATAGGCTCCGCACGTACAGGAAGTTAGGTAGATCCTGATTTTGTACTTTTCTTCTCTCTTTGGGTGATTGAATGTTACTTTTTGTATATATCTCTCTCTAAAAACATTTCCTCTTCCTTCTCTCTACATTTCCTACCAAAAACCTCACAAGATCTTTGATTTCTCCAAATCCATTGGGATTTAGATCCAAGTTCTTCATCAAAGTTGGTTATCTAGGCGAGGGCTACGTTGTGTGTGGTGGAGATTGAATTTCATCGTCGTTGATTTGGGGTTTTCAACTCGTTTCTGCTTCAAACTTGTGGTAGGGATTTTCTTTGAGTTATATATATGTTTTTGCAAGATTTAAATGATTTTCGAAATCATCCTTTGAATTGTTTTGAAAATTGATTGTGAACCAAGAAGATGGATGATTTTGAAAGTGGGTTTACTTTCTTGTTCCTTCTAAATAGAAATTGAGGGATTCAAACTATGTTGATCAAAGAAAGATAGTTTTGGTGAGATTTTCTCAAACATTTGAAGATAAATGGTTTTGGTGAGAAAACCTAGAAATTTGGGGTTTTTAAAAGATGTTCAAAATTCTTGAAAGATGTTGTCATATTTATTTATGTGCCAAATAAATGGGTGTTTTGGAAATTGTTGTTCTAAAACAGAGAAATGTTGTTATAGTCTTGAAATGGCTAAGTTGTTGAGAATGCTCAAAGTATAGAAAATATGTTGTTCCTTGAATAAATTGAAATATAAGTGTATATGTATATGCATCTTGCGAAATGGTATTGAAAAGAGGAAGTTTGGGGTTTTGATCACAATGGTATATCGTGTGGGAGGATTGAACATGAAAGAAATGTTGCATTGCATTATTAATTGATACATTGGCATATCAATTCATTTGATTTATGAGAGGCTTGAAATTAAATTTGAAAACTTTGCATTGAGAAAAGAATGTTGAGAAACAAGCTTTCATGAAATGGTTTTGGGGTGAATACGATGGTAAGTCTTGAAAGGTGGTGTAGATTAGAGGTGTCGAGTCTTCCAGTTAATACTAGTAAAAATGACAGACTAGAGGTGTCGAGCCTTCCGGTTAATACCGGTAAAAATGACAAATTGGTAGTACTTGTATAGTCTACTTGCAGACACCGGCCTAGAGATTACCAGAGTCGTATTTACCGCCCCTTGAATTAAATTGTTAAGTTTTGAAAAATGGAATTGCATGGCATCATGGAGCATGATGATTTTCAAAAGATGAAGATGTAATTTATTTGCAAAAAGACATAGCATAGCATATGCATTCATCTCTTGAGACTTGTATAAAATGTATATACTTTGTTAAGAATTTCCTACTGGGCTTTATGCTCACCCTACGGGATTATTGTGCAGGAAAAGACGAGGTGATTCCGCTCAACTGAAGGCGTGGAAATGTGTGTACTGGGAGTATAATGCTCTCACTTTGCATGACTCTGTTTTGTAAGCCAAGGGCCATATTTGTATGGTTTGAATAACCGATTTGTGTAACCGGGCCTAAGCCTTGGAAACTTGTAAACCCATGAGGGTACTTATTTATTTATGTCATCTTGATTTGAGGTGAATGTATTATCGCATGAGGATTATTTGTATCATGTATTGCAAGCGTGAAGATTTGCTTTCAGTTTTACTTTAAAGAACCATGATTATTGTATTATCATTTGGGTATGAAAAATTGGGGCGTTACAACTTGGTATCAAAGTTACCGGGTTCGAATACTTGGAGCTCGTGGGAAGTGGTTGTTTTACCACAGTGGGTTCATGTTGCATGATAGGAAGTTGCATGATAGGATGATGTTATGCATTCTGTGACTATGTGATAACATGCTTATGTGGTTATATGGTATGGGATTGAACTTTTGGGATGTTGTTTGCGCCTGTTAAATTCCTTGAGATCTTCTTAGAAGGGTACTTGATCAATGCTCGCTCTACTAAGAATTCTTGATTTTTCGCGGGATAAACTTCATCATGAAAGGATAACCCGTATGTGTTTACATGACTAAGTGCTTATGTGGAGTGAAAATTTAAATGTCTACATAGTAGAGAAAAATATAGAATTAATGTGATTAAACGTGTGAGGCAAGTTACGGGCACATATGGGTTAGTGTGCTAAATTATTTCTATTATCCTTTATAGGATGTCAGGAAGAGGTCAAGCCCATGGCGGTAGAGGTGGGAGACGTGGTAGGGCTCAAAGGGGTGTGCATGAGGTACCGGTCCAAGAGGTCCCGGTACAAGAAAAAGAGTTAGGCCAAGCTAATGTGGTCGAACTAGTGGGTCACATCGCAATAGGGACCCTAGCTCGAGAGATAGCAGGGCCTATGAATTTGTTGAGGGCTGATAACCAAGCCCGAGAGAACGCTGTGGGTTTTCTTACTAGGGAGTTTTTGCGGGCCAAACCAGATGAATTCCATGGTGGCCCGGAGCCTAAGAAAGCGGATGAGTGGCTCGAACAAACTGTGAAGACATTTGAGATGCTTCACATTGATGATAGCGAGTTGAGAGTGACTCTGGCGAGTTACTACCTTAAAGGAGATGTGGGTCAATAGTGGCCAAGGGTAGAGTGGAGCCGTTATGGGAAGCCTTCGTGGTTGCTTTCCAAGATAAGTATTTACCTCCCACTGCTAGGGAGAGATTAAGGCAAGAGTTTCAAGACCTCAGACAACTTAACATGTTTGTGGCCGAGTTTGAAGCGGTCTTCTCTAGTTTGTCCAGGTTTACACCGAAGTTAGTGGCAACGGAAGAGCGCCGTTGCATAGAATTTGAGAAGAAGTTGAGAACCAAGATCTTCTTCAAGATTGTCGGCAAATATGATTCGGAATTATGACCGTCTTGTGGTGTCGGTGGCACACGTAGAGATTTCTATACAAGCCGAGGAGGAGAGGCTTCAAGGTTCGAGGTCTAGGGGCCAGGAGTCTCAAGGAGACTATAGACAAAACAAGAAGAGCAGGAACACTTTTCCACCCCAGTCCCAACCACAACAGTCTAGATCCACTTTTCCCTTGCCTAGTACGGGCCCAGGAAAAAGTGCATCGAGTGGTTTTTCATGTTTCAAGTGTGGCCAACCAGGTCACAAAGCCTTTTTGTGCCCACAGAAAGAAGGAAGGCAGCTGATGTTACCGCCACCACCTAACCGATCTCAGAGTCAGTCTCAGTCTCAAAATAGAGGCCAAGGGTTTAATTGTTATCAGTGTGGTTAACCAGGGCATATGAAGAGAACTTGCCCACAGTTGGGAGGCACATCTGGCATATCAGGGTCGAGACAGACTTAGAGTCACCAGCAGGCTCATTCAGCTCAAGCTTCACGAGCAAATTAGGGAGCCGCTTCGGCTCAGTCAGTACATCAGGCCTATGCTCCGAGGGAGGAGCAAGTTCATCAGGGGCCTCAGGGGCGTGTATATGTTGTTACCGCGCCAGAACAGTTACCAGGAACCTTAGTTGTGAGAGGTATTTTTGTTGTGTGCAATACTTTGGCTAATGTATTGATAGACACGGATGTATCTCATTCATTTATATCTATTGCTTTTGTTTCTGCATTGGGGTTAGAGGTGACACAATTAGCGTCTCCGCTCAGAGTAGAGTCACCTGTTGGGGGTATGATTGATTTAGACCGGGGGTGTCATGATTATGAGATAGAAGTTGTCGGGCGTCGACTTCCGTTTGCTTTTGTGTTGCTAGACATGTCGAGTTTTGATGTCATTCTAGGCATGGATTGGTTATGTTCATACCGAGTTGTGATAGATTGTTACCCTCAGAGAGTTACGGTTTGCACCTGAAGTGGTGCTTGTTTTTACTTTCTGGGGAACCAAGTTGATAGGGTCTTGTCACCAGTCATTGACCCTCGTAGTAGGAGCAAGCTTAGTGGCCTTCTTGCAACACTCTTAAATGGTGAGAGTGAAGGGGCCCGTGTTGAATTACCAAGGGCAATTCGTGAATACTCGAAGGTCTTTCCTGAGGATCTTACTAGTTTGTCACCCCACCGGGAGATAGAGTTCCCCATCGAATTAGTGCCTGGCATGGCACCGATTTCCATGTCACCATATAGATTTGCACCAGCCGAATTACATAAGTTTAAGATTTAACTCCAAGAACTTTTAGACAAGGGCTTCATTTGCCCTAGTACATCGCCTTGGGGAGCATCAGCTCTCTTTGCAAAGAAGAAGGATGGATCGTTGCGGTTGTGTATTGATTACCGCAAGTTGAATCGAGTTACCATTAAGAACAAGTATCATCTACCTAGAATAGATAATTTGTTTGACCAACTTAGAGGGTCTCGTTGCTTCTCAAAGATCGATTTGAGGTCGGGGTATCATCAGTTAAGGGTTCGGGAGGAGGACATCCAGAAAACGGCCTTTCGTACACGTTATGGCCACTATGAATTCCTTGTAATGCCTTTTAGGTTGACTAATGCACCGGCTTCCTTTATGGATTTGATGAACCAAATCTTCCGGGAATACTTAGACCTTTTTGTGGTCGTCTTTGTGGACAACATCTTAATCTATTCAACCTCTGAGGAGGAACATGAGGCTCACTTACGGGTAGTGCTTGAATTGCTTAAGGAGCACCGTTTGTATGCCAAATTTGATAAGTGCGAGTTTTGGCTTACCGAGGTAAAATTTTTGGGGCACGTAGTGTCGAGTGAAAGAGTGACTGTAGACTCCTCAAAGATAGACGCGGTACAGGATTGGGAACAACCTGAGAATGTTTTTGAGATCCGAAGTTTCTTGGGGTTAGCAAGGTGCTATCGACGCTTCGTAAGGGACTTCTCTAGACTAGCTGCACCTTTGACTAAGTTGACTAGAAAGGGTGTCAAGTTTGTATGGAATGAGACTTGTGAAAAGTCTTTCCAAGAACTTAAGACTAAATTGACTACAACACTGGTCTTGATAATTCCGGAAAGGGGTTTGGATTACATCGTCTATTGTGATGCGTCTGGGGATGGACTTGGTTGTGTCTTGATGCAAGAGGGAAAAGTTGTGGCCTACGGATCACGACAATTGAAAATTCACGAGAAGAATTACCCAATCCATGATTTAGAATTAGCGGTGGTAATTTTTGCCTTGAAAATTTGGAGGCATTACTTGTATGGTGAGAAGTTTGAGATTTTCTCTAATCATAAGAATCTAAAATATTTTTTTTCTTAAAAAGACTTGAACTTATGTCAACGGAGGTGGATGGAATTTATGGAGGATTATGACTTTGAGTTACACTATCATCCGGGAAAGGCCAATGTAGTGGTCGATGCTTTGAGTCAGAAATCTGTGAGTAGTTTAGCAAGTGTGGCCATTTGAGAATGGGGTATGCTAGATATTATTGGCAAGTTTGATTTGCACTTGGGAGAGTCCAGTGAAAGTGCTACCTTATTTACTTTGGATGCTCAACATACCTTGGTTAGTAAGGTCATAGAGGCACAACGAGGAGACCGTAATGTGGAATTAATCTGTATTAAGATTTCCAATGGGAAGGAAGAGAAAGGTTTGAACATTCACTCGGATCTGAGTGTACGTTACCTAGACCATTTGTTTGTACTAGAATCTTGTAGAGAGGAAGTACTTCGGCAGTTCTATCACTCACGCCTTGCAGTACACCCGGGAGGCACCAAAATGTATCATGCTCTTAGTCGTCAGTTTTTGGTGAGGGGTATGAAATGAGATGTCGCTTTATTTGTATCGAAGTGCCTTACTTGTCAACAAGTAAAGGCCGAACACCAAAGACCAACGGGTTTATTACAACCCTTACCGATAGCCGAGTGGAAATAGGAGTGTGTTACCATGGATTTTGTAGTTGGGCTTCCTAGAACACAATGAAGCAATGACGTCGTTTGGGTAATTGTTGATAGGTTGACCAAGTCTACCCATTTCATTTTGATGTGCACCAGCGACTCAGTTGAATGCTTGGCAGAGTTGTACATTAGAGAGATGGTCTGACTTTATGGAGTCCCTGTGACCATTGTGTCGGATAGGGATCCTTATTTTACTGCCCAGTTATGGCAAAGCCTTCAAGAGGCGTTGGGAACTAAGTTGACTCTTAGCACCGCTTATCATCCTCAAACCGATAGACAATCGGAGCGTACCATTTAGATTTTGGAGGACATGCTTAGAGCTTGTGTCCTTGATTTTAAGGGGTCGTGGGAGAAGCATTTACCATTGGTTAAGTTTGCATATAACAATAGTTACCAAGCTAGTATTGGGATGGCACCATTTGAGGCCTTGTATGGCCGACCTTGTAGATCGCCGGTTTGTTGGGCCGAAGAACTCTATGTTTATGAGTAATTGTGAGGTTGTTGATAACGAGGTCACCATGAGGTAATGGTGATTTGAAAATGGAGCAGCGTGGTTTTGATCGCTGGAAACCCTTGTTGAGTAGTTTAATCTAATTTTGGGGAAGATATGGTGAGGAGGTTGTGACATCTGGTTTCGTTATGCGTTTCTTGTTCCTTTTGTTTACCTTTTGGTTTACCTTGTTAGGGTGACGAGTTCTACTTGGGGCATTATTGTTCGTTGGAGTTTGTTGTGTTTAGAAGCTGTTCTCAAAATGTTAGTCCGTGTTTGCTTCCGTGTCAAGTTTCACACGTCTTGGAGGGTGCGAGGTCAAGTCCGGAGGATCGGGAGTTGAGTCGAGACATTCCCGGGCTGAGGACCAGGGCCGCACGTGCAGGGCCTTAGGCCACACATGCGGGATAGGAGCCGCACATGCGGGAGGTGAGGCCGTACGTGCGGATTTCAAGGGAAGGTGGTGCAACACATTGTTAAAAAAACAGGTGCGGGGTGAGGTGCGAGAGAATGAGGCCGCACGTGCGGGAGCAAGCGCCGCAGGTGCGGGAATAGGCTCCACACGTGTGGGAAGTTAGGTAGATCCGGATTTTGCACTTTTCTTCTCTCTTTAGGCTGATTGAATGTCACTTTTTGTATATCTCTCTCGCTCTAAAAACATTTCCTCTTCCTTCTCTCTACATTTCTTACCAAAAACCTCACAAAATCTTTGATTTCTCCAAATCCATTGGGATTTAGATCCAAGTTCTTCATCAAAGTTGGTTATCTAGGCGAGGGCTACGTTGTGTGCGGTGGAGATCGAATTTCATCGTCGTTGATTTTGGGGTTTTCAACTCATTTCTTCTTCAAACTTATGGTAGGGATTTTCTTTGAGTTATATATATGTTTTTGCAAGATTTAAATGATTTTCAAAATCATCCTTTGAATTGTTTTGAAAATTGATTGTGAACCAAGAAGAGGGATGATTTTGAAAGTGGGTTTACTTTCTTGTTCCTTCTAAATAGAAATTGAGGGCTTCGAACTATGTTGATCAAAGAAAGATAGTTTTGGTGAGATTTTCTCAAACATTTGAAGATAAATGGTTTTGGTGAGAAAACCTAGAAATTTGGGATTTTTAAAAGATGTTCAAAATTCTTGAAAGATGTTGTCATATTTATTTGTGTGCCAAATAAATGGGTGTTTTGGAAATTGTTGTTCTAAAACAAAGAAATGTTGTTATGGTCTTGAAATGGCTAAGTTGTTGAGAATGCTCAAAGTGTAGAAAATATGTTGTTCCTTGAATAAATTGAAATATAAGTGTATATGTATATGCATCTTGCGAAATGGTATTGAAAAGAGATAGTTTGGGGTTTTGATTACAATGGTATATTGTGTGGGAGGATTGAACATGAAAGAAATGTTGCATTGCATTATTAATTGATACATTGGCATATCAATTCATTTGATTTATGAGAGGCTTGAAATTAAATTTGAAAACTTTGCATTGAGAAAAGAATGTTGAGAAACAAGCTTTCATGAAATGGTTTTGGGGTGAATACGGTGGTAAGTCTTGAAAGGTGGTATAGATTAGAGGTGTCGAGCCTTCCAGTTAATACTGGTAAAAATGACAGACTAGAGGTGTCGAGGGTTCCGGTTAATGCCACTAAAAATGACAAATTGGTAGTACTTGTATAGTCTACTTGCAGACACCGACCTAAGGATTACCAGAGTTGTATTTACCGCCCCTTGAATGAAAATGTTAAGTTTTGAACAATGGAATTGCATGGCATCATGGAGCATGATGATTTTCAAAAGATGAATATGTAATTTATTTGCAAAAAGACATAGCATAGCATATGCATTCATCTCTTGAGACTTGTATAAAATGTATATACTTTGTTAAGAATTTCCTACTGGACTTTATACTCACCCTACGGAATTATTTTGCAGGAAAAGACGAGGTGATTCCGCCCAACTGAGGGCGTGGAAATGTGTGTGCTGGGAGTACAATGCTCTCACTTTGCGTGACTCTGTTTTGTAAGCCAAGGGCTATATTTGTATGGTTTGAATAACCGATTTGTGTAACCGGGCCTAAGACTTGGAAGCTTGTAAACCCATGAGGGTACTTATTTGTTTATGTCATCTTGATTTGAGGTAAATGTATTATCATATGAGGATTATTTGTATCATGTATTGCAAGCGTGAAGATTTGCTTTCTGTTTTACTTTAAAGAACCATGATTATTGTATTATCATTTGGGTATGAAAAATTGGGGCGTTACAAGCACCGACTCTTTTTGCCAATAAGAAGGATGGTTCATTGCGGCTGTGCTTCGATTACCGCAAACTGCATAGGGTCACAGTTAAGAATAAGTATTCGTTGCCTTATATAGATAATCTTTTTGACCAACTTAGGGGTTCTCAATGTTTCTCAATGATAAATCTAAGATCGGGTTATCATCAATTACGTGTGAAAGAGGAAGATATTCTGAAGACGACCTTTCGTACTCGATATGGCTATTATGAATTTCTTGTTTAACCAATGCTCCTGGCACCTTTATGGACTTGATGAATCAAGTTTTTTGAGAATATCTCGACAAGTTTGTGGTAGTTTTTGTGGATGACATTCTTATATATTCACCCTCTAAGGAGGAACATGAGGTGCACCTTCACATTGTGTTACAGTTACTCAGAGAGCACAGGTTGTATGCTAAATATGAGAAATGTGAGTTCTAGCTCTTCGAGGTGAAATTCTTGGGTCACATCGTTTCAAAGGATGGGGTTACCGTAGATTCTTCAAAGATCGAGGTAGTACAAAATTGGGAGCAACCTAAGAATGCATTTAAGATCTGTAGTTTCTTGGGTCTTGCTAGCTACTATAGGTAGTTTGTGAAAGACTTCTCCACGATAGCTCCTCTATTGACTAGGCTAACTAGAAAAGGAGTGAAGTTTGTTTGGAATGAGTCTTGTGAAAAATCCTTCTTAGAGTTGAAGGCGAGATTGACCATTGCACCAATTTTAGTCATTCCAGAATGAGGTTTGAGTTACACCATGTACTGTGATGCCTCTAGAAAAGGTTTGGGATGTGTTTTGATGCAAGAGGGTAAGGTAGTGGCATATGGTTCACACCAATTGAAAACCATGTAAGAAATTATCCAACACATGATTTGGAGTTAGCTGTGATTATTTTTGCTTTAAAACTGTGGAGACATTATTTGTAAGGGGAGAAATTTGAGGTGTTCTCGAATCATAAAAGTCTTAAGTACCTATTTCCCCAAAAGGATTTGAATTTACGTCAAAGAATGTGGATGAAATTTTTTGAGGATTACGATTTTGAATTACACTATCACCCCGTAAAAGCCAATGTGGTGGCTGATGCCTTGAGTAGAAAATCTGTGAGTACCATTACTAATCTTGCAATTAGAGAATGGGAAATGTTGAGTGATTTGGGTGAATTTAATTTGTATCTTAGTGAATCTCCTGAGCATGCCACCTTGTTTTTCGCCCTTGTACAACCAACACTTGTTACTCGAGTTATAGAGACACAACAGGGTAACTTGGAAGTTGAAGCAATCAAGGAGAAAACTACACAGGGAAACGAGGAGAAGGGTTTGAGGATAGATTCTGATTCTAATGTCTGGTATCTAGATCACTTTTTGTACCTGAGTTATATAGAAACGAAGTACTTCGAGAATTTCATCACTCCCGCCTTGCGGTACATCCAGGAGACACAAAGTTGTACCATGACCTTAGTTGACAATTTTGGTGGAGAAGTATGAAGCGAGATGTAGCATCATTTGTGCCAAAGTGTTTAACTTGTCAACAAGTCAAGACAGAACATCAACGACCAACTAGGTTATTGCAACCCTTGCCTACTGCTGAATGAAAGTGGGAACATATTACTATGAATTTTGTTTCGAGTCTCTCTAACACAAAGGGGTAATGATGCAGTTTTGGTTGTGGTGGATCGACTGACTAAGTCAGCTCATTTTCTTGCTATGTGTATGGGTGACTCAATTGATTACCTAGTAGAACTTTACGTTAAAGAGATTGTCCAGCTTCATGGAGTTTCAGTGAGTATTATCTTGAATCGAGACCCTCATTTTACTACACGGTTGTGGCAAAGTCTACAAACCATTAGAGGCACTCAGTTAACTTTTAGCATTGCCTACCACCCTCAAACTGACGAATAGTCCGAGCGCACTATCCAAATCTTAAAAGACATGTTGAGAGTCTGTGTACTAGACTTTAAAGGTTCTTGGCAAAGATACCTACCTTTAAGGGAGTTCACCTACAATAATAGTTACTAAGCTAGCATTGGGATGGCACCTTTTGAAGCTTTGTATGGCGACAATGTAGGTCACCAGTGTGTTGGACTAAGGTTAGGGACTCATATATGCTTGGACCGGAGTTGGTTCGTGAAACCACAAAGAAAATAGCTCTTATTCAAAAAAGGTTAATTACAGCTCAAAGTCGACAAAAGAGTTATGTTGACCGGAGGAAGAGACCTCTATCATTTGATGTGGGTGATCATGTATTTCTAAAATCTAACCTAGAAAAGGTTTAATGATATTTGAGCAAGGTGGGAAATTGTCACCTGGATTCATTGGCCCTTTTGATATTATAGAACGAGTGGGGGAGGTACCTTATCGCCTTGCATTGCCACAGTAATTATCTAGAGTACACAATGTGTTTCATGTCTCCATGATTCACAAGTATGAGCCTGATCTTTCCCATATCTTAGATTGGACAAATTTAGAGGTGGATGAGAACGCTTCATATAAAGAGAGACCGATGAAAATCTTAGACACCCAAGAACAAGTTTTGAAAGGTAAAGGCATTCCCTTAGTGAAAGTGTTATGGCATCACCACGAAGTGGAAGAAGCTACTCGGGGAACAAGAAGTTGAAGTTTGTAAGAAATACCCAGATTTATTTAATGATATGAAACTTGCTTGTTTCTTATTCTTAAATTATTGTATGGGAGGTTATAGAAGGAAGTAAATGAAAGAAATCAAAATCCTCATGCTATTGTTTGAATTTAGCTTTGATTTCGTTTTGATTTATGAACTTGTGAAGATTGAGGCTATTGTTATTATGGTATTCATCTTCCTTGGGAATTGTTGGAGTTGTTTTGGCAGGAACTATGAAATTTCGAAGATGAAATTCTTTAGGAGGGGGGGGAGGCTATAACAGCTGATTTTGCGTGACCGCTCAAGCGGTCATTTGGTCACTCGAACATAGATTTGCAGCTTCTAGTATCTTGCATGTTTGTAGGCAAGACCGCTCAAGCGAAGGAAATGTCGCTCGAGCATAAAATTCAAGCTTCCAGTATTCTCACTGTAGCTCTGCAAAACTTCAGAGACCATGCGTTTACTACTTGAATAGTAGACAGTTTGCTCGAGCAGTCTCTTTGTATTTTGGCACTTCGCTTAAGAGATGGAAAGTTCGCTCGAGCAGTCTGTTCGGGGCAGCAAAGTTATAACGCGATCCAAACACTTTTTCTAGCTTATTCTTTTCACACTCCTCTCTCTAACAGCCCTTCTTCCGAAACCCTAGCTTGAAAACCCTAGATTTCATCTAGTAATAGCAAGAATCAATCTTTGTGCCTTCATTAAAGTTGTTACCCTCACCAAGAGCTACGTTTTGAACCAATTAGATCTTGTTATTTCGAAAGTTCATTGCATGGATCTTCATCTCTCTTCGTGCAATCCTTGAGGTAAGAATATATTTACCCTTGTATATTTATATTTTGGTTTAAAGGTGTGTGAATCTTAAGGTGTATGTGGCTATTGAGATGGATGATGTAGATATATATGTGTGTGTGTGTGTGTGTGTGTGTGTGTGGATTTTGTGTTGATGATGTGTTTTGTGTGAAATTGATGATGGGTTAAGTAACTAATTACGGAAAATTGAGTAAATAGACATGAATTAAGGGAAATTGACACTCGGAAGGAAAAGTCCCAAATTTTAATGTGTAACCCTAAGGGTTGTTCTTGAATTGACTTAATGGATAATTGATAAGTAAAATTGGAGGGTGTTTGTGATGTGTTAAGATATTATTGTTTTGGAATGTGTTTAAGGTGCCTACTAGCCCGGTTTGTGAGGACGACAAATGTGGGAATGTGTTGAGGTGCCCACTACCCAGTTCATGTGAGGATGACAAATGTGGAGATGTTATGAGGTGTCCACTTGCCGGTTCATGTGAGGATGACAAAAGTGGAAGGTTTGAGGTGTCCACTGGCCATCTGTGTGACGACGGAAAAATGTGGAGATTGAATGTTGAATTGTGTGTTGTGTTATAAAGTTTTAAATAATGTAAATTCATGGGTATTGATGGAGATCATGCATATTTAAAATGAAATATTCATATACTTGGCTAAATATATTCAAATATTCATATACTTGGTTAAATATATTCATTATTGAGTAATTGCTTATTCCTATCTACTAACAATATTTCAGGACATAAAGAGCCCCGGCCTCGCTAATGAAGAAGAAGAAGAAGAATATGTCTGTCTCTTTTAATATCTAAATTTTTGTAAACTTAAAAATTGTAATAGAATAATTGAACTTCTTTAGCACTTTTATTTTGAAATTGTATATCTTTCGCATCAAGTGGCACAATGTAATTAGCAAGCTTAGTGGACAATGTATTTTTTTTGTCATTTTCTCTAATTTATTGAAGGGGAATTGACCAGTAAATCCCGTTTTGTAAACTTGTAATCCATAAGGTCCTAAATATTTTTTTGGGTATTGAGCGGTCCCTTAAATTATTTGTTGACTGTTTTTCCATTATTAATACAGGTGGGGAACATGTGGCATGGTTATGTATGGGGAAGATGGTGGGGTGTTTGTGTGTCACGTTGTTCGAAAAGCGCATTAGTAGCTTTTTAAAGTTTGGTTGTTTTTAACATGCGCAGTGTAGGACGTGAATTCCTTACTAATTGTTTTTTGGCACGTGACGTAAAGACACGCAGTAATTCAATCAAATTGGGTCCGCTACATTGGAGTGTCACATGTCACGTTTAGGAAAAGTACACTAAGGAGTTTTTAATTTTTTTAGAGCGTCACAACATACCCGCCACGTGGGAAGGTGGTGGGGTGTTTGTGTGTCACATTGTTCGAAAAGCGCACTAGTAGCTTTTTAAAGTTTGGTTGTTTTTAACATGCGCAGTGTGGGACGTGAATTCCTTACTAATTGTTTTTTGGCGCGTGACGTGAAGACATACAGTAATTCAATCAAATTGGGTTTGCCACATTGGAGTGTCACATGTCACGTTTAGGAAAAGTACACTATGGAGTTTTTAACTTTTTTAGAGTGTCACAACATACCCACCACATTGTCACATTTGAAAAAAGTAGGAGTTTTATTTTTTTTGCAGTGTCACATGATAAATACCAAGTTGTCACATTTGGAAAAAGTACACTAAGGATGAGTAAAAATTTTGGAGTGTCACATCATACTTGTCACGTTGTTACATTTGAGAAAAGCACACTAAAGAGTTTTTAATTTTTTTAGAGTGTCTCATCGTTGGAGTGTCACATTAATACCTACCACATTGGAATAATACTTGTCACACATTCCAAAAAAAAAAAAAAAAAAAACTGTCCCAATTAACTAGTGAGGGTATATCTATCTAACCAATACCCATCCACATTTGAAAAAGAACTTACTTGTCACACACTACACCTAATAAGAACTCCTAAATCAACCATTTAAAACGTGGGACCAAATGATACAGAAGTTCCTAAAATAGGACTTCCCAATAAATTTCCATTTATTGAACAATGATATGTAACTTGTAATTTTGTAAATTGAAATGTGTAGTTCAATGAGAAAGATAAATGTTGGATTGAATTGTGTTGTTGTCATTTGGGAATTGTTTCTGGGGTGTTACATTTTTTTTCTTTTGGCGAAAAATAATTGAAGATACATTATATATATAAATAGATTACTTATGAAAGTTAAAAAGAAAATAAAATTGTACTATAGTGTTTTAGTTATAATTAGTGAGATGTTTGATTCTATTTCATATAGTATGAAACTATGAGTCATACAAAATCACACTTAACTAACAAGAGATTTTCAAACAAAAAAAAAAAGTTGAGAACTTCCCCATTTTCATGCATTTAATATACTATTAATAAAACCCTAATCTTTTCGAACATCACACTATCAAAATAATGTATAATAAAGCTAAAACACATACACAATGTTTAGAAAAATCCCTACCTCAATAGGTAGAATGAAGAAGAAGCAAAAATCCCAAATTTTGACATTGTTGGATTTCGATCCCCATCGATCAAAACGTTGCTCTCGCCAAACTCTTCACTTTGGCCTAAAAAACTAGGGTCTAAAACCTAATAGATTTTGGTGGATCAAAGATTTTACATGATAAATGTAAAACAAAAAAAAATCAGAGAGAGAAAGGGTCTGTAATTGAAAAGAAGAAAAAAATAAGTGAAGTTGATTGGGATGGGGCAGCCCCTCCACGTGAGCTTGCTGCCTCAGTCTTTTTTTTTAATCAATGTACACCCATATATATAGATAAAGGTACACCCATATATATATATATATATATATATGTATATAAAGGTATATTTTAGGAACACTATAATATTTTGTAACATAAAAAATAAAATGATATAATTGTTTCTTACCACAGATATATTTCATTTAATGGTGCACACCATAAATATTCGTAACTCTCTCATGATAAGAAAATAAATAATAATAATAACAACAATAATAATAGATGATTACAAATGAGTCGTAATTCAATCAATTGAATCCAAAATGACTGTAATTTAATAATTTAGAATAAATCTCTAATTGAGATTAAAGAATAAAATAATTTAAATAGTTTCAAGGTGGTCCACACCATTAACAAATTAAATATGAACTAAAACAATATAATATGGGCTAATCAAATAAGTCTCAAAAATCAAATTTATATCTCATTTAATACTCAAGACCCAAGAATAATTAAAAACTCAAAAAAAAAAAATGTCAAGTGGGCCTTATGAAGTCGAAATCAATAAGTAATATAATTTCTTTTCACCAATTTAAATAAAATGGTTCACGATACCAAAACTATAATAATAATAATAAGGGAAAAATTCAATTGGATTAAACTCGTCACAAATCTCAAAAGGGATAAAAAGAACATCCACACAAGGAGAATACACAAGGAGGATACGAGTGTCCACATAAGGAGAAAAATAATAATTCTACTTCTAAAAATGAAAATATGACACCATCATGTTTATTATGTCAATAATAGTACATTTACTACATTTTTATACAATATTTTGTTTGACATCTAATGTGTCGCATGAGTCTTATTTGTTGGTGAATGGGTCGGGTTTCGAACCTGGGTTTGAGTACCCATGTCCCATAAGAGACCTATGTGAATTTAAATTCAAAACTATCCTAATAGATAAGGATAGCTCACCATCCCATCTTATCTATAGGATAAGGATGAGTGGTTACTTATATGTGAAACCCCGTATTTTTTAGGTATTAATATTTTAGTGAGAGGTATTGGTGGTAGTTTGGTGATGAGATTCTTAGATGAGAATCTAACTTATTTTCTCTGTTTGTTTTGCCTCTTTTTAGCTCCTCCTCATTGTTATCAGTATTTTATTCATCTCTTAGGTTTTCTATTTTATTTTATTTTACATGAGTTCCAAACAAAATCCACATGGGTGCGATGCCATGTTTCTTTTGTTTCCCTCCAAGTAAATAATCTTTTCTTATTTTATTTTCCATAATTTCTTTGTCCTTTCTTTCTCCTTTCATTTAATATTTTTTTCCCATTTCTTTGGCTCCAAGTTTTCTTGGAGGCTAAGTAGCCTCCCATTATTTAAGTTATAATTTGAAACCATTTTTTCCATCATCTTATGCCTTTGGCGCTCTCTCTCTCTCTCTCTCTCTCTCTCTCTCTCTCTCTCTCTCTCTCATATTGTTCTCTCTTAAATTATAGAAATATTGAGTTTGGATCGAGAGTGTTTAGAGTGAGAGTAAGCATTTTCATATACAAAAAGTTGTAGATTTTGTGAAACCTTACATACCTTATGGCTTAGAATTCGGAGATCTATAGAAAAATATCGAGATTTAAGTGTTGGCGACAGAGGAGATTGATTTGAGGTAATTCGGGGTGGTATACAATATAATTCCTTTAAATCCCTTTGCAAAGAGTTTATTTTAATTACTTCTAATTTGTAATCCTCTTGATTGTTGTGATCATTTGATAAATCCTATGAAATCATTTTCTGTTGACATGTTTGAGTACTTTGGTCATTTGATAAGTTTTCTGAAGTTGTTCTGTGTAGTCAGTGTTGATTTGTTTGGCTAAATGACGTGGAAATGCTCCATACATGGATCGAGTGGACCTTGCCAATAGCTTGGACCATAGCCCGGATAAGCGGTTGTGCTTGGGTGAGGTGGGTGAGGCCAGTCACTGGTTATGTACCGAGTAGGACCGGGGTATTTGGTCCTGGATAAATTATCATATGTCAAGTTGACTTGTTTCTGCAATTTGGTAAATGGCTTGGTTATCGAATCTAATCGGTTATGTAATTGTTGGATCCCTATTGATTTATTCTATGTCTGAGCCTTGTTGTTCCTGTTGTATTGTATAGTTCCCGAATAAATTTATTTTTCAAGTGCGGAGGGATTTAGTAGAGATCGGATTTGAAGTTCTAAAGAGATTATTTGAGTTAGAGATTTTTGGGCCCACTACTATATTATTTTTGGAAATTTGTATAATTTATATTTTGGAGACATTTGTGTTAATTATCTACGGAGACAATTTGTATATTTGAGATTATGAGTTATCTACAATTATAAATTTAAGGTTAATTTGATTTATTAATGGTCCGGAAGTTGGGGCGTTACATTATCACTACTAAATGATCATACTTTGATACTATATACGTATTATTGTGGGAGTGGAAATAATAAGTAGAATGTAATATTTTGTGGATATAATCTCTGAGCTCTCTCAATCTCTTTGCTATTAGAGAACTAGACACAAGCCCTTGTATTGTAATTGTGTAGGTGTTGCTCGCATTGTAGTATCACTCCACTGTTGGGATTTTAACTGGTGATTCGGAGGCACGTGATTCACTCATCAGGTTCATGCTTTTCAGATTCAAGATATTCATGTATGTATTGAATCCATTAATCCGCTACGTATAAATATTCCTACATTGGTATCAAAGCCATCTTGAGTGTTTTCGTGTTTTTTATGCATGAAATATGATTTAAAATATATATATATAATCATTAAAATATGTATATCTGTGTTTCATGCAAGAAAATTGATGATTTTCAAACCATCTTTGATCTTCTTGAAATTCATATATGTTGTAGTTCATATCACGTAGAGCATATTTGCAAAGTTTCATTGAAATCAGACAGATAGATTTTGAGAAAAATGGAGACCCATTTTGTATTTTTGAAACTTTAATTACATGTTGTTTTAACATGTTTCATTTTCATGATATGAAACTTATATATTTGGGTTCCTTCTCTCCAGACCTTTTAAACCATATATTACTCACATGTTTTCTACTTACGAATTAAAAGAAAACATAAACCCTAAGTTTGGTTCGTTTTTATATTCTTGGTGGTTCATTGTAGAAGATAAAGTGCAAAGAATCTGCACTTTGACTCTCACTAGAGAGAGAGTGGATTACACTCCCTATTTTAGACTTGTAAAAATAAAATAAAAAATTAAGTCCCCTATTGGATTCCGCTTGAAAATTTGAGTTAAATAGTGCCAAACTGAGTTCGAGAGGTGGCGCGTGGGCCCCACGCACCGATAGCTAACACCACATGCTTCCACACACGGACTAACGCGATGACACGTACACTGATGAAAGCATTGTCTAGCGTGTGTTGATGGCATCGACGATGCAAGTCGATGACATCATTGCTGATGTAAGCATTGATGCAGTCGTTGGGACTGTTAAGGCTTTGTTTGTTTTTTTTTTTTTTTTTTCTAATTTAAAAACTATGTGAATTTCTTCTATGTCATTCTCTACAATTCTAATTGAAGCATGGTTAGTGTTGTAGACTCATAATTTGATTTTCTACCATCTGATAATGTTTTAGAATTTTCTGAAAAATAAAATATTTTTCATAAATGAATAATTCAATATTTTGGTTGTTCGGTAGATATAAGTTGCTATGTTATGTTTAATAAGTTTCGGAGGATAGAATTATTAAAAAAATAATCATATTATGATGTTTGAAGGTGTTTAAATTTAGGAATGTGTTTGGTTATTTGGTAGATATAAGTTGTTGTGTTATGTTTAATAAGTTTCGGAGGGTATTTTTGGAATATGAAAAAAATAGAAAACATATGTGCTCTTCAGACTTTTAAAATTAAAAATAATAATAATCTTAAATGAAATTAGTAAAGGGATATCAATTATTTTGGAACACTCCATCTCATAATTGAACCCATACACCCATTAAATCATGAGAAAGGTATCACCCACCTCCATCACCATCCATCCATCTTCCCCAAATCCCACTCTGAAAACCTTGAGAATCTTTCGGCGGCGATATTTCGGCAGCAACGATGGCAACCATTCGATTACACACTTCTCCGGCAATGGCAATAAGTAGAAGTTTTTTAGACAACCACAATTTTGTGAGACAAGAGAAGTACAACAATGTAAGTTTAAAGGAGATTCATAACTTTCACGGTGTTCTTAACTCGGAGGAGATTGGCCTTGTAAGAATAAGTTTCTTAAAAAACACGTCAGAAAATGGTGAAAACCGTTCATATTTTTTTCGGTACTGAACTGCTGAACATATGACCAAAGTTTGGGAACACAAGCCCAAACATTGGTTATTTGTTCAGGAACACAGGCCCGAACATAGAAATTTGATATACTGGAAAAGATGAATTTTTTGATTATCAAACTTTCTTCCTAACACCCTCACAGTTATGGAGTACGCTTTGAGCTCTCAGGAAGATGTTGCAAGTTTAAGCTTTAATGGAATTTTTAGGTGGTAATATATCAGTGGATAGAAAGGTTTAAGATTTGTTGAAACAAAAATTATTTTTTCAAAATTTTCTTTTCTCAAGACTTTGTGAAACAAAAAAAAATTCAAAATTTTCTCTCTTTTTTTCTCTTTCAAACAACAAAATTTTCTTTCTCAAATTTTTTTCTCTTCTTTTTTCTCCTCTTTCAAACAACAAAATGAGATGGTATTTATAGAAATCTCAAACACTCAAAACACATGGCTAGCCATGTGGTATTTTAAAAAAAGCATGGCTTGCCATTTGGTATCTCAAAATTATGTGGCTTACCATGTGATGTGAAAGTTGATTTTCCAAAACTACTAAATTCTCTGGAAAAGAAACCCCAACTTTTGTAAACCTTATTAAGGCACCAACTTTTGAATTATTATAATAAAAGCTCTTAGTTCCTCATTTATTTGCAAATTTAACCCTCAAATCGAAAACGTATCGCTGACGAACCCGTACAAACCCTAATCGATCCCGGTAGCTTAGTAATCATTTCTAAAATTCTAATATTAATTATTTAACTCTCTAATTATAAATTAATTACTCTAAACCCTTAGTTTCTAGTTTTCACCGTTTTCGTTCAGTTATTCACCTTTTACTTCAAAGCAAAGTAATACAAACCGAATTATTTTTCCTATTACTCTTTTAATTAATTCTATACTTGAAATAGGTATTTTGATTTGTAAATTTAGTACATACCCACACACCTTATTAATATTATAATTTAACCCTAGTTTCATTACATTTATACACTTGTATGCACACCTCATATAATATTACTTTCCACAAATATCTACTATATTTATATGAATATAAATGCACAAAAAGCAAATGATAAAGACCCTCAAAACCGTAGCACATGGCCAGCCACCCCTTGGAGGATTCTTGTTGTGTACTTTGTGAAACTATTACTTGAATTGAGGAAGAAAGTTTGACTCAAGCCTTAAATCATGGAATTGTGTTTGTACCTCTAGTCCCAATCAAATTAATCACAACTAAATCATGACTTAAACCCTATTACGGCCTCTTAATCAATTTCCATTCCATTACGTTTCAACCAAATCCAAATTTATTCCATTCCATTCCATTCCAACAAAGGACATTTTAGACAATTCACTGCCATTTTTTTATAAATAGGCCACCTCCCTTAACATTTTTACACACTCAAACACAAACTCACACACATACATTTCAGCTAGGGAGAGAAGAGCAAGAGTAAGCTTTGGGAGGAGAAGGAAGAAAATGAGAGAAAACTTTGTCCAAACTTAGCAACCTAGCAAGCAAGCTACAACATAATCTATTCTTTTCTTTTTTCTACTAAATGCATGATATTAGATACTTAGAATATTGTTTTCATATGTTTATGCATAGGGTTCTTGTATTTAAATAGAAGAGATAGAGTTTTGTTGATCACCTTGTTTGTGTTCATTCTTTGTTGAAGCATAATCACAGATTTCTATCCATTTGATACATCATTTTTAAAGGCACTCTTCAAACTAAAAATCTGAGTTACTAGTATATTATGTGGAATGTTTTTATCATTAAATGATTGCTTGGGATTAAACTAATTTGACTCAAATTGAAAACTTTAGAAATAAAATTGACAAAATTAGAATTTAAAGAAAGAAAATGACACAAAATGTATATTTTAAGAATCATAAATATATTTTATTCTCCAATTTATGACGTTATAAGTTCTACGTTGCTGGTGTCTAACAACCTTTCTTTAGTAAGTTTTCTTCTGGGGAATAACTACAATACACACCCCTTCAAAGGGCATATTGCACTACTCCTTTCAGCCTTTGGATCCATACCATTTGGTATTAGCCATTGAATAGATTATTAACAAAAACTTGTTCTCATTCTTCATAACTTAAAGAAACTATGAATCATAATCAAGGATGCCAATATTTATGGGTTATAACCATATTCACAACATTCCGTTCAAAAAAAAAAAATCATAACACGACATTCATATCTTTGTACTTCTTTACTCGTATCTTATAATACTTTTAACTGAAGAAATAGTTCTTTTTGCAAGAAATAAATATTTATTACATGGTGTTCAATAAAAAAAAATTGTAAATCATGCTCCCCAAATAAACGTGGCACACATCTAAAATTTTCAAAAGAGAGAGCGTTATCATTTATTCACCGAAAAAGATAGAGATACAAATTAAAATATAAATTATTTTACTAATTAGTCATATGTGTGTAAGATTCATAAGTGTCTAAAAATCCCACACACATGAATGATGAATGATTGGTAAAATAATTGATAGTTTAGTTTGTAAATCTAGAAAAACTCCTTACTTACATTACATGATGTGCCAACTTAGTTGTCAACAATGTATTGTATATATACATAAGTGGTGAGACCGATAACATTTTCTTGACAAATAAGATGATAAATATAAAATGGTATACCATTAAAATAAGAGAGACTTACATATTGGTCTTAATAAACATACTTATTGTCTAATAAGTTCTATGAGAATTAATGGCATTTTTCATCGAATACTATTAAAAATGTCACTGATTGTTAATTTTCAGCGACAGTTTAAAAATTTTGTAGCGACGGTTTAAAAAAATCGTCACAAAAAAGTTACTAATTTTTAATTTTCATGGACAGTTTGAAAAATTCGTCATAAAAAAAGTCACTAATTATAAGTTTTAGCGGCAATTTGTATGAATCGTGACAAAAAGTCATTAATTTTTAATTATTAACGACATATGCAAAAATTGTTACAAAATCGGTTTTTAGGGACGATTTAATTAGAATTTGATGAGAATTAAGTCTAACTATTATGACATATTGATAGTTTACCCTTAAACGAAATAAATAGAGAGAAAAATGGGTTTTTAATTTTTATTTTATTTTATTTTTTCAAAAATAACAAATGAAATTTCATTCTATAGTTTATCTGCCAAACTAGCAATTATAAGAGAAATTTGATAAAAACTAAATTAGCAATTGCAATAATTTGCTAAAATCCTGATGAGGAATTAGATTCCATCACAAGTTTAAAACATTATACGTACATCAGTAAAAGATAATTTAATTTTCAAATAAATTTGTGATTTAAAAATCACAACTAAACAATAAATTAAAATAAAATGTAATAATTAAAATAAAAATTACCGGTTTGCTATATTTGGTCTAATATTAAAAAAAAATTGATACTAAAAGAGAACTTGAACCCAACACTTCAAGAACTAAAGAACATGAATTTCTACTCTGCCACTATGGTTCCTTATTAATATGTAAGAAATATATAATATTAATTGTATCCAAACTAATTTCCCTCAAACACGTGTATAATTAATATTTTTACAAATCTATACTATATATTAAGCAAAAGGGGGGTTTTAACCTCAAGGCCTGTGGGAGCTCCAATCTCCTAATCCTAATTTTCTAATTTTTTAATTTAAAAAAAAAAACTCAGCATTTATTGACTTCTTCCAACCCAACTTCAGCATTTATTGACTTCTCCCAACCCACAATCGCTTTTGACTTCTCTCATAATTATTGCAACACCCTTTTCAATTTCTCCCATACATCTATACTATATATTAAGCAAAATGAGATTTTTAACCTCAAGGCCTGTGGGAGCTCCAATCTCCTAATCCTAATTTTCTAATTTTTTGATTTAAAAAAAAAATCTCAGCATTTATTGACTTCTCCTAACCCAACTTCAGCATTTATTGACTTCTCCCAACCCACAATCCCTTTTGACTCCTCTCATAATTGTTACAACATCCTTTTCAATTTCTCCCATACACTATGGTTACAAAAAAAAAAAAAGATAAGAATTTAGGTATAAATCTCAAAAAGATATAACATCTAAATTTGAATTATGATTTAATAATATAATTATATATTTTTTTTTATGTATATCTATCAAAATTTTAACTCATTTAATGGGAAAAATTAATCAATTTTTCAAAATTATTGATTTTTAATTTACAAAATAGATTAAAAAAAATAATTGACTAATTTATTTATTTAATAACAAAAATATTTCATAATCTCTCCCTCCTAATCTCTCTCATAAATTTTCAAAAAAAAATATTAAAACTTGCATTCTTTTTCTCTTCCCCAAAAAATCAGATAATATTTTTTATTAAAGTTGTAGATATCTACCTATATTTTATATATTATATTATAACATAACAAAAAAAAAATAAAAAACTAATTTTTTTTAAAGTTTATCTAAATAAACTTTAAATCAATAAAACTCACATGTCTATCACATATCTAACTTACATCATAACTTACCTAAATAATAATAATTAAAAACAAATGGAAATCACAGATAAATTAAATTTTAAAAAAAAGATACCCACAACTCCATTTTAAATAAATTGAAAAAAAAATACCCGAATAAAAATCACACAAAAATAAAAATAAAAATAAAAAGATATATCTATCTATCTATACTATATATTAAGCAAAAGAGAGTTTTTAACCCCCAAGGCTTGTGGGAGCTCCAATATGCTAATCCTCATTTTCTAATTTTTTGTTTTTTAAAAAAAAAAATTAACCTCAGCATTCATTAACTTCTCTCAACCCACAAGACTTTTTTACTTCTCTCATAATTTCTACAGTACCTTTTCCAAAATAAATAATTTGTATATTAAAAACAATTTAAAACAAAAATAAATATCTATATCTATATATTTATTTATATCTATCTCTAACCTACAAGTTTTGTAGGAGTTCTAATATTTGAACCTTAATTTCTTAATTTTTTTGATTCTTTTTTTGAAAAAAAAAAACTTAGCAATTATTAAATTCTTCCAAATCTTTTTAACTTCTCCAACACACACACTCTTTTTAACTTTTCACATACATATTGCAAACAGTGAGTCTCCTTTTTGTTTTCTCCTTCTTGACTTCTCACTTCTACACTTTCAACTTCAGTGACCACGTATACAAACAGTAAGTCTTCTTTTTGTTTTCTCTTTCTTGACTTTTCCTTTTGTTTACTCTTTTAATATTGTAATTATATAGCGCATAAAAATATTTATGATTTGGCTTGTGGGAGCTCCAATATGCTAATCCTAATTTTCTAATTTTTTGTTTTTTTTTTTAAAAAAATTAACCTCAGCATTTGTTAACTTCTTTTAACCCACGAGACTTTTTGACTTATCTCATAATAATTGCTGCAGTACTTTTTCTAAAACAAATAATTTGTATATTAAAAATAATTTAAAACAAATATAAATATCTATATCTATCTATTTATTTATATCTATCTCTAACCTACAAGTTTTGTGGGATTTCCAATATTTGAACCTTTATTTCTTAATTTTTTTGAATTTTTTTTTAAAAAAAAAAACTTAGTAATTATTAAATTCTTCCAAATCTTTTTAACTTCTTCAACACACACTCTTTTTAACTTTTCACATACCTATTGCAAACAATGAGCCTCCTTTTTGTTTTCTCCTTCTTGACTTCTCACTTCTACACTTCCAACTTCAGTGACCATGTATGCAAACAGTAAGTCTTCTTTTTATTTTCTCTTTCTTGACTTTTCATTTTGTTTACTCTTTTAATATTGTAGTTAGATAACGCATAAAAATATTTTTGATTTTTCTAGCGAATAAAAAAATATAATTTGATTTTTTAATTTGATTGAAGTTAGATAAATATAAACCCTCACAAAGAGAAAAATGTGATTATAATTAGTTAAATGATTCTTTTTTTTTTAATGTGATTGTAGTTAGTTTAATAGTTTTTTTTTTTTCATTTATTTATTTTATTATGGGAAAAATGTAATGTGATTGTAGTTTGTTCAATGGCTCTTTTTTTTAATATGATTGTTGTAGTTAGTTCAATGGTTTTTTTTTTAATGTTATTTAATCTTTTTATTTACTATTTTAATTTTATTTTTAATATGATTGAAGTTAAATAAACATAAACACTCGCAAAGAAAAAAATGTGATTGTAATGTAATGTGATTGTAGTTTGTTCAATGACTCTTTTTTTTTAATATGATTGTTGTAGTTAGTTCAATGGTTTTTTTTTTTAATGTTATTTAATCTTTTTATTTACTATTTTAATTTTATTTTTAATATGATTGAAGTTAGATAAACACAAACACTCACGAAGAAAAAATAATAATTGTAGTTAATTTAATGGTTCTATTTTTTTAATGTGATTGTAGTTAGTCAATGGTTCTTTTTTTTTATTTATTTATTTTTTTATTGTGAAAAAAAATGTGATGTGATTGTAGTTTGTTCAATGGTTTTTTTTTTAATGTGATTTTAATCTTTTATTTACTGCTTTAATGGTTTTTCTTTACAATTATTTATGAAAAAAATATTTGTGATTTGATTTGATTTTTTTTATCTGATTTTTAAAGTACCAATTATTGATAATAATTAGATTGTATTTTGAAAAGAAAAATTATAATTGATTTTTTTAACTCAGTGTGTTTTTTGAAAAAAAAAATTATTGTGTTTTTTTAACTATCAATTCACTTAATTTGTGATTTGATTTTTAACTCACTGTATTTTTTGAAAAACAAAATGGATTGTATTCATTAGGGTCACATAATATACCAATTATTGATGATGATTAGATTGTATTTTGACTCAAAAAAAAATTGTAATTGATCTTTTTAACTCACTATGTTTTTTGGAAATAAATTATTGTGTTTTTTAATTATCAATTGACTTAATTTGTGATTGATTTTTTTTAATTATTGGTGATAATTAGATAGCATTAAAAAAATTGTGATTTGTATGATTGAAGTTTTCTCATTTTGTTTATAATTTTATTTTTTAATATGATTGAAATTAACTTACAAAAAGAAAAATGTGATTGTACTTTGTTCAATGGCTATAAATAATATTTTTATTTACTATTTTAATAGTTCTTTTTTTCAATTATTATTTTTTTATTATGAGAAAAATATGATTGTAGTTAGATAGCATTAAAAAAATTGTGATTTGTATGATTAAAGTTATCTCATTTTGTTTATAATTTGATTTTTTTTAATATGATTGAAATTAGATAAACATAAACACTCACAAAAAGAAAAATGCGATTGTCGTTTGTTCAATGCTACTAAATAATCTTTTTATTTACTATTTTAATAGTCCTTTTTTTGAATTATTTTTTTTTATTATGAAAAAAATGTTATTGTAGTTAGATAGCATTAAAAAAAATGTGATTTGTATGATTGAAGTTATCTTCTTTTGTTTATAATTTAATTTTTTAATATGATTAAAATTAGATAAACATAAACACTCAATGGAATTTTTAAGGAAAATGGGGTTTTTAACCCTAAGGCCTGTGGGAGCTTCAATATCCCAATCTGAATTTTCTAAATTTTTATTATAAAAAGAAAAACTCAGCATTTATTGATTTGGTCAAAATCTCCTGATCAGCATTTATTAACTTTTTTCAATTCACATGCCTGCATTTATTGATTTGGTCAAAATCACATGATCAACATTTAAAATCCTCTCATACAAATAATTATAGATACAATCTGTGTATAGTTACGGCAGTACCCTTTTCAACTTTTCTCATAGAGTAATGCTAGGGACCCCAAATATTCTACTAAAAGTTTTACCAAATGTCTCACATGGGTGTGGGACCCACACAATGTGGGTCCCATGTAGGTCCCACACCCATGTGAGACATTTGGTAAAACTTTTGGTAGAATTTTTGGGGCCTCTAGCATTTTTGTTTCTCATATACTATGGTTAGTGATAAAATTGTTATATTATTTTTATAAAAAATCTTAAAAAACATAATTTATATATTAAAAAAATCTAAAACAAATATAAATATCTATAATTATCCCGTGCATAGCACGGGTGATAGGCTAGTAATATTAATATAAATATATATGTTTAATGAATATATATATTAAATCATAAAAATATTTATAAAATAATTATAACATCACAGTTCGATTCCAGCTCAGCTCGACGGTTGAACCAGCAACTTGTCCACCCAAACTCTTCTCCGATTTACTTACCGATCCGATTTTTAAAATATTGCCACAAAGTACATGTCCAACACTATAATAATAATAATAAATTTAAAAATTAGAGAGCCAAAAATAATAAATAAAGTGTTAATAACAGCACGCTTCCATTCAACCTCAGGGGGAGGTTAGTCTAATTTACCCCCAACAGTGTTAAATGGCTATAAATTTTGTGACTTGAATAACTCGAAACACCCAAAATAATATCATTTTGAGTATAAAACAACACAAAATAACATCATTTTAACAGTTTTAGACCATTTAAATCACAAAATTTGTGACAACTAATTATTTTTCAATTTACCCCTAATGAGTTTCTCTCTATTTACTCGACGAGCTGAGTTTTGCTTTGGTCATCTAATATAGATCTCTCTCTCTCTCTCTCTCTCTCTCTCTCTGTGCGCGCGTAAAACAGCCAATCATGGCGTTGAACAAGGGTCTGAGATCGTGCGCCTCGAAGCTGCGCATTTCAACCGAGTTATTTCTTTCCAAATCAGGTTAGTCCTCTTCGACAGATTAGTTCCGATTGTATTGCTCTAGGGTTTTTCCACTGCTCTGTTTGGCTGCTCAGAAAATGTACAAAATCTATCTGAATGAATATTAGATTTTCGATATTTTGTTTTTTGTTTTTTGTTTTTTTCGGTTAGGAAGCTAATGAAGTAGAAAACCTAAGATTCAGAAAACTTTCTCTTATTTACTTTTACTTTTCTTGGCATGGAAAGGGGTTGTCTTTTGTTTGGATTACTCGTAGATTACAATTAACTATTTGATCTGTGTTGCTGCAAATCATGTATTTTAATTGTGAAACTTAACCCTAGAATCCATTCTTATCCTAAATGCTCCACAAATCCACTTGTGGACTGTATCAGGCTAAGTTTCAATAGATCTTCTCTTAAATGCATTTCATATTGCACAGTCAGCTATCTCTTAAAATTGAAAATCTACTGGCAAGGTCTAAATTTGTAGTTTGAGAAGCACATACACGGAAACACACAAAAGAAAGGAAAATGTTATAGACCCACAAAAAACTCCTACAATTTGACCCCCAATGATAATGTATTATAAGTGTCAACATCTAATTTTTTACGCACTAAATAAGATAAGGCCTAACACCCATGCTACATCATTGTGGGTGAATTTATGGATCTAAAAATGTGGGTCTCTAGCATTTCTCCAAAAGAAAAGAGCTTTATGTATTTATTTTCAAATTTATTGTGGTTCTTGTGTGTCTAGGTGATAGACAAAAGTGTATCCCCAATTGTCTGAACAGTTTCCGGGTCTAAAAAATTTTAAAAATAATAGGATACTCTTGGGTGTCCGACAAGTATAGGAAAGTGTCCGACATGGACATGCCACTGTCTTAAAAGTATACGTGCTTCTTAGGATGTGATAGATACTAATTGGGCATGTTTGATTAGTAGATCATAATATAGGTTTCGGATTGTTGGTCCATGGACTCACAATGCCATATTTGATTGCAAATTTTATTAACTAGATTACATGTACGGCGGATATTCAATCCAACAAAATTGGTGAATGTTTAATATTGAGAGGGGCTTATGATCATAATTTCAAGTACCAAACAAAAAATAAAATGAATACATAATAAATAGTTATCTCACTAATTTAATTGGATAACTAATCTTACACTAATTCATAGGATTATTAATCCTTTCACTATTAATCCTGTTAATCAAACAAGGCCATTGAGTACTAAAATTTCAGCACTTTTCAGTTTTGACAAGGAGAACTTTAGTTTTTGATTGGCACACTACTTCAGTTTTCTCACTATAAGACAACATGTTAAAAATTGGGTATATAGTTTTTACAAAATACAAAGAGTTTTAAAGGGGAACAAAAAGAAAGGTCATGGTACATCAAAATGCTCCATAAAGGGCACACTTATTGCAATTAGTTGAATGCTTTTTTACATGGTTACTTTTTAATAGAAGTTTCCAGGAGTAATGGACAAATATCTTTTAATGATTATGGCCTTCATTATTCATACTCCTGAAATTATAACTATTTCGTCACATTCCAAACCTCTGTTATCAAAATCTTACTTTTTGCAAAATCGATACGAATTTATGGGTGAATCTATTTTGAAAATAAATCTTTAGTGAACCACACGATTCACAATCGATTTACGATTCGATTCACCTTTCACAATTCATGCAACTCTTGAAACTATCGTACCAGACATATTTTCAACTCTTTTTTTCTCCATCTTTTTAGTAAAAATGACATAATACAGATTTTGATAGCGATTAATGCCAAAATAATCAAAATATATATATGATTTATTGTTATTTTAGTGATCGATGAATTTTTAATAAGATCCAATCAAATTCAGTGAGACTATGTTTTTAATATTTCTTCTCATTTTTTTTATTTTTTTTTTAAAAATCATAATATATATCTTCTATAGATATTTAAGATTAAAGTAACTTACCTCATGAATTATCTATTGCTATTTTATTAAATTAAATATAGTTGAATATTATATGAGTGAGGTCAGTTATACCTTTTATTAAAAATAGTTGATAAGAAATATCTAAATAAGGGAAAAGGTAATATAGTGATCTTAATAGGAACATTGTTAACTTATTACCCATTAAACAACGTGATCATCATTCAAAATAATATTTTCATTGATTTAAGTCTAAATATTTTATATTGATAAGATATATTTAACATCCAATTGTGTAAATATATTTTTCTAAGTAATTTAGAAAAAGTGACCGAATATTTACGATTCACGATTCAATTCGATTCATAATTCAGTATGATGCCATTTCGATTCACAATTCAAATCTCGATTTGACAATTATGTTCCAAACCATCTAATCACACACAGTATGTGCATACGTTGTGGTGTACCAACTACCAAGCTCCCATTTTTTTTCTTGAAAACTTGCATGATCCTGCTGGAAGCTTTCCTTCAGTCCTACCAAAGATGCACTTTCTTTCAGAGTTTACATTTTGGTCATACTATGAATCTCTTTCTATGATGGAACTCAGACTTCATTTACAAATGGCCTTTAGATCCTCTCTCTATGAACTCTATTTCAAATACACTCATTTTTTATATCATCAAACATTATTAAGATGTTTATCACAAAAATGATTTTGCAATTTGCTTAAATTAGTAGGTGAAGGATTTGCCCTATGGAGAGAGGTGGTGCTTCCTTCAATTCGCTATTGACCTTTCACTATAACCAATGCATTCAAAAATACCTTTCAAACTATAGTAGTTAATCCTCCTTGCATGTGATATTCCATGGAGCAATAATGTGGTTTCATAGCTTGCAAGTTTGTGTGGGTCAGTAGTCAAAATATCAATAAGTTAAAAGACTATTGTCAACTTTGACTGTGGTGGTGGGCAGTGATGGGGAGAATGAAGATGAGAAGAGGAGAAGAAAGAAGAAGGAGGTTGCTGGTGAGGATGAAGATGGGAGGGACGGTGATGGCGGGGTGGAGGGTGGTCGGATCTGGTGATGGCAAGGTGGACGGTGGTCGGATCTGGTGATGGCAGGGAGGCTATTGGTCGGAGTGGAGGTGGAGATGGGGTGGGGTTGGGGTTGGGGTTGAAAGTATAGAGATGGGGTCAAAAATGGAAATTGATAACCAAACCAAACCAAACCAAGCCTTAAGTTTCATCCAATGGGGAAAAATGGAAATTGATATTAAGATAAAATTGTAATAAAAAAAAATATAGAAGAAGTGGGGGTCTAAAAGAAAAAGGTAGGGGCATTTAGCAGCCCTCTAAGTAAATTGAATTTAGTCTCTCTCTGGGATTACCTACTATCCACATCTAATCTGTCATGTTTCAATGGCAATTGGCAAAATTTGTTAGAAGTGAAGGTAGAGAATGCCTCCCAAAAATAGTCTGGTTATAATAACATATTATGGTTTTCACTGAAGTTGCTTCAATACGTATTCTGATAGGTTGGAAGCAAACAATGGTAGGTTTTGCCTTTACCCTTTCTGGTTAGCATTAGCCAGAATGGTTTTGTTTCCAATCAAATCATGATTATTTTGTATGTTGCGCATTCATAATTAAGAGACCAGTATGTGTTTTTTTCATGACAGTGAATAGGGGGTTCCATTCAACAGGCGTGAAGAGGATGGGGGGAGGGCATGGCCATGGCCATGATGAACCATACTACCTTCATGCAAAACACATGTACAACTTGGATAGAATGAAGCATCAGCAGCTGAAGATGAGCCTAGCTGTCTTCACTGCTTTCAGCATTGGTGTTGCAGTACCTGTTTATGCTGTCATCTTCCAGCAAAAGAAAACTGCTTCTGCATAGCTCTCTATCTCATCTCTCTGCTGCTATAATAGATGCCGTTTTGAAATGCCTTGTGTTTGACTATAGGTATGGATTTGATTGGTTTGATTTTAAAGCTCCCTCACTTTTGTTGTTTGCTTTCTCTGCTCCAACTCTGGAATAGTTGTTTAATGCTGCATTTGTAATAATATTTCTGGGTTTTAATTGAGTTTAGTGGTTGGTTTCTGATATGTGACCTGTTGTCGGCAGCCTGATGCGACTCATAGCTCAACTACGCATTTGACATTTTAAAAATACAGTGCTGTGATTTTTGTTGTTTCCAATTTGTCCACAATTAATGTTTCTGCTGCATGGAAGCATTCCTTTATGCCGTGTTTGGTTGGGGATTTGAGGAGGGATTTGGAAAGAGAAATGGAAAAGGTAAGTAAAATGAGAATAAAATATGCCTAAATTTCACATAATTTCACACACCTTTTCCCTTTCCCTTTTCATTTCCAAATCTCTTCCTAAATCCTCCAACCAAACACAGCATTAATCTGTGACATTGAAGCATTCATTTGACCTTAACTTTTTCTTTCTTTGTTATTTATTAATTGGGTAAATTACAGACTTCTCCTTTGGTTTATGACAATTGCTGACCCTTACTATAGTTATTGAAATTATACTAGCCTTCCTTGTTGGAGTTGTTGGATTATGGTCATTGATGGAACATATGCTTTTACCGATTTACCCTTCTACTTTCAACTATTTTATTGTCTTCGTAGCCAAACAATTTGAACCCAAACACCCCACTCCCAATATCTATAATTATAACCACATCCTCTTACTTTCGCCTCTCTTGTTCTCTCTCTAAAGCCATCAACCTCCACGGCATCCTCCTCTGTCACTGCCATCAAAGCCCTAACAGTGGCACTGCTATTAAACCCTAGCAATGTCACACCAATGCCACTTCAATAGCCAACTCCCAAACTCACTAACACAACCTCTTTTTACCAACTATAAAATCATCATCATCCAACAATCCCACATCCTAGCCTGTTCATTGCACTTACAAACCTCCATATCTAGAGCGAGTAAGATTGGGATTGTATTGAATCATTTCACCATTTGTATTGATCTTTGTTAAGGATGTACGTGTAATTTACCTTTATTATGAAAAGAAGTCAAAAATCGCATTTTTTACTTCTATGACTAAGAGGGAAGGCTATTCAATTCCCACCAGAACATTATTGCAGAACGATCAGCTGCTTGAATTAATTTTTATATTTGTTCAGTTTTCATTGTTATTATTACTCTTTTAGGATTAATTGCATTGACCTCCTTTGTGTAATGATAAAATTATGTTCAGCTCCATATTTTTTACATAATTACATCGTTAAATTTCATTACACTATCATTTTTTCTAGACTAAAATGCTTATTTTATTCTTCATTATCCTTATGTCCAAACATCACTTGAACATCCTTATCGTTAAATTTCATTACACTATCACTTAAATTTCATTACACTATCATCTAAAATTTCATATTTTATATTTGAACAATACATATTGTTGGAGGAATGAGGGTTGACTTCATTACATTTCATATGCAAAATATCTACGGGTAATATAATAATTGAACACCTCCATTAACACTGTTAAAGTTATTATTATTACAGGGGAGACAAATGTAATAATTGAACATCCTCCAGGTGAAACTTGACCCCAAATTACTGGAGCTTAAGAAAATTAATTATTCTTTCTTTCTTCTTCTTTTTTTCTCTTTATTTTCTTATTTTCTTTCCCTTAGGAAGTCCTATATTCAAACATAGGGTTTTGTTTCTTAGAATGAAGGTAGAATAAAATGAAATTGTATTTTTAAGCTTTCCTATGAATGATCATATCCTAAAATGATTATCTATTTTTGTAATGGATTTTTTTATCTTCTTTTTATGGATCCCAATGCGAGAGTGAACATTTTGATCACTAACAACCAGATTCTGGAAATGTGCACCCTTTGGGAAGGGATTTTTTTTAAAAAAAATTTCTTATGGACATATTCAACAATAAATTGTTCTATAAAGTATATCGAAATGTAAGATAGATCTCAAAATAAATAAAGGGAACCTTCACACACCAAAAATACGAGAACAAACTTCCACACTAAAGTTGTTAATCTTGAACCGGATAAAGTATCATTTTTCAATTGGTACGGTACCTACTGGTACTTGTTTGTTTTCGAGTATCGTTTTGGATTTATCGTAAAAATATTATATGTGTTAAAAATATATCTAGTAGCAAATAATTTAAGCATACAATATCATGAAAGCGCAAATTTATATGCAGAAGAGGCTTAAAAGCATAACATATCTGCTACATAACACAAATTTAGGTACTTAAAAGAGAATATAAAACACAAGTTTCTGTCATTTTAATATTACAAACCACTAATAAACATATTTGGTACAATATATATATAATCAGAAATCTAGAAATTTTGTACGGTTCAATTCTATGGATTTATATTTTTCGGCCAATATTGTTTGGTATTGGTAGAATCCACCGAGAAATTAGGCGGATTAGAATTGACTTGTGTGTATCCCATTTTTACTCTAGTATGGTACGTACAGGCCGATACGGTATTGATAAAATTTCTCCGCACATGGAGAAGAAAATCTTCACGAAACGAGAAAACCTCTACACAAAGAGCATTATTGCAACACAAATAATAATAATAATAATAATAATAATAATAATAATAAATGAATCAAAAAATCATCACTAAATAAATATTACTAATCACATTTACGATCAGTTCATCTTCGCAACCAATAGTATAATTCATTAATACCTTTACGTTACAAAATAAAATATTCAAAATTTAAGATAGTCACTTAGCATATAAAAAACATGTTTAATAAAGTCGGATTTTAGTTATGAATTAGACCTTAGTCTAGATGTGAGAGTTTTGCAAACGGACTTTTTGAGAAGTTAGTTTTTTTTGACTAAAAATGCCACACAAAAATAACATTAATATTTATTTCATGAAGAAAGTCAAAAACTTAAAGTCACTAAAAATACAATTTATATACTTCAGCCATTCACATTTTTGCATACCAAAAAAAAAAGAAAAAAAAAATTTTAAACAGATTAAATATTTTTCATCTCATAAAAAAAAAAATTAAAAACTTAAAAAAACAAACCTCAAACCACACCTTACCATTAATAATCTTGGGGGAATTAAGTATTTCGCGACCCGTAGTTTGTTCAAATTACAAACATATACCCAAGCATTCTCTCTCTCTTTTATTTTATTATTTTTAAATACAATAATGATAACAATATATGCTCTCTTGAGTATGATCACAAAGTATCCAATAACCCATATCAGCCTTCAAATGCCTGTCCAAACAGCCAAAAAAAAAACACTGCAAGTTAGTTAGTTCAGTTTCCAAGTACGTATCAATAATCAAGGATTAAAAGATTTCATAAATAAATAAATAAAATTACATACATATGAATTTGGTTGCAACCAATCTTCACAACATTGACTCTTCTGGCACAAAATATGAACGGAAAGCAGCCTCAATGGTTTCATTATCCCACTGCAACAAATTCCACCAAAATCCATCTCCTCTAATTTCCTTTAGACTATTCTTGGCAGTGTCGGAATCAAATGGGAGCTTCCTTAGTCGGAAGCACATTCCCACTCGGAGCTCTATCAGGGAAGGGAAAGGCAAGGCACGTGGAAAGATGCTCGTTAGTCTTGGTAGATTAATCAGACATATTGTGGTGAGTCGTGAGAATATGTCTAAAATATCTTCAAATCCTGCAACTCTTCCATTTTGCTCGCATACAATTTCTTTCATCGATCTACAGTGAGCCACATCAAGAAGTTGAAGCCTTGGAGCATAAATGAGCCATGTCAGGTCCAACAACATGTCACAATAAGCGATGTGTACCTTACTAAGGTTATGGAAGTATCCACCACCCATTAAATTTGAGCTGGGAACAATTTCTAAATTTCTCAATTCACAGTAGTATATATCAAGTCTCTCTAGATGATTCATTCTTTTCAATGATGAAGATGACAATTCAAGTGAGCTCAATCCCTCGCATCTCTCAAGGCATAGATAGCTCAAGCACCTCTGTAACTTTTGGGAGTTTTGTATTTTTTTGACAGAAAATGCATCAAATATGGTAATTGAAATGTCGGACAAGTGCTCCAAAGACTCCACTTCCTCTAACAAGGCTTTTCTACCACCACTTAAAACATTAGCTTCAACAATAGCATTTGATGAAGAATTGCCACCGGATATACTAAACACTCGTAACAATGAAAGACTTGATATCACTTGTCGTGGAATTACCACCAACTTATATGTTGAATTCAATAACAAATACTTGATTTTTGTCAAATTCTTGAGCTCAACTGGCAACTCCTTTATCCGTGTGTTTGATAGATTGAGATACTGCAATGTAACCAATTTATCAATGCCCTCAGGCACCTCAATTAAGTGAAAATTTGATGATAAGTCAAGAGTACTTATCACAGGCATAAATTGGAAGAATCCACTTGGAAATGCATTTAGTGTAGTGTGTCTCACAAATAAAGTTCGAAGATTGGGGCAAAACCTTTTCTTAGTACTGATTTCTTCGACACTACTACTACTTAATACTAATATCCTTTCTGCCTCCTTCCACTTTGTTACTTCATTTACTTCAAAAAGCCCTGTATGTTCCTCAAGTACCAAAAATCTATTATTTCCATTAGATTTATAATCGATCCATAATGCCATGTCACGGATCACATCGTGCATCTTAATGTGATCTTTAGATTTTCCTAACTCTAATAGACATGCAAGCTTGAGGCTTCCAATAATCTCATGCCCATGTTTACGCGATTCATATATATCATCAAATTCATCCAAAAATCCCTCCCCAATCCAATGTTCAACAAGATCGTCGTTCAAAATGTCATAGTCCTCCGGGTATATACAACAATACACAAAACAAGATTTGATAATATCATCGTGTAAACTGTCATAACTAAATTTCAAAACACGAAATACATCATCATCCATACCTGAAAAACTTGATGGATTTTTCTTCATCTTTTCGATTGCCCTCTCCCAATCACGGGGATCATTCTTTCTTGTCATGGCTCGTCCTATAGTGATGAGAGCAAGTGGTAAACCTTTGCATTCTTCAACAACTCTTTCTGCAAGCTTTGGTATATCTGGATGAGAATTTAGAGTGTTCTCTCCCACCTTCTTCCAGAACAAATCCAAGGCTTCCTCCCTTGCCAAACACTCCACTTTAACCTTCTTGTCAGCTTCCATGTAGTCACATACATCCTCAGATCGGGTTGTGAACACTACTTTGTACTTATTGTTGTTCCCCAGAGGAGGAACACCAACTTTCAAGAGATCTAGTCGTCCCCATACATCATCTAACAACAGTAGAAACTTTTTCTTTCTCAAAATCTGAAAGATCTCTACAGCTCTCTCATCCTCAATTTTATTTTTCCACAGATCATCCGATATATGTAGTTTATCGCAAATAACCTTTTGAACCTTTTCGACAGTTGCTTGCTTGGACACCACAACCCAAATCACAACATCAAAATCATGGTTCGTGTAAACGAACTCATTATTAATTTTGCTCAAGAGGGTAGTCTTTCCAACACCCCCCATTCCAAAAATTCCAATACTTCTCACTTGTTCATCGTTGAGCCATCCCCATACCTCCTGAAACCTCAAATCCAAGCCCACTACCGTCTTCTCCATGGGCCTCTCATCTACCGGACCACGAGGCAATCTATCAGCCACAGCATCAAAATGCCCCTCACTTTGAAGTTCAATCACAACCTTGAGATTTTCTTTCACTTCCTTTCCCAATTTGTAACTTGATTGACAATTCTTGGGACAACATCCAAGACATTTCTTCTCAATTTCTTGACCTCCTTTATTCAAGATTTCTTTCACTTGCAATTCTGCAACTTCAACCCTTCGCAGCCAACCATCAACTTGCTTCCTTCGTGTCATTTGTCGTTGCTCTTCGAGTTCAACCTTTCTTTTCACGTCTTCAGTCAAGTCTTTTAATTTTTCCATTTCATTTTCCAGTGACTTGAGATCTTCTTCCAAATCGTGTATACTTTTTGCCGTCTTGGCGGTGCAATCCCATAAGCGAGTGGCTATGCTTAAGATTGGGTTTACACACTCCATGGCTCTTTAGGAAGATAGAGAAACAGTAAACAAGTTAACTTGTCATCAAAAAGCAATACCAAAACCACAACCTAGCAGGGAAAACTGCACAGGCAACATTCTCAAAGTCCACGGGAAAGAAATGTCAACCTTTAGACCAATTCAACTTCATTAATGTCGAACGATGTAGAAGCTCCAGTCAATTTAGTTCTCAACTTTTAACCTTAAATCATTTGTGAGACTTTTAATTTTGAATTTTTCACTTTGTTTCAAATAAAAACATTTAATAATGATGGGTAAAAATTTTTGATAGGAAATTATCACATTATCGTTTTCAAGGAAAAATTGACTATTGGGCTCTTCTATTTCCTTTAACAAATCAGGATCATTCCTCTTAATCTTATTACGCACCTCACCACACCACACCAAATCTCTCCTCACTTTGTTTCCCAACTTCCCTATCAACCTTTACCTTACCCCATCCTCCGTCATCACCCCCTCTCCATCCTCCACCAGCCTCTTCCATTTCCCATCCTCCATTGTCGCCCCCTTCCCTTCCCATCCCTTCCCCAATCCCATACATAAATTGCTTCCTCTTGTATTTTTGATTTTCATCCTCTTATACTGAAAGACACAGTCCATCTTGAATCATACTAGAAATCCAATAATGCATTCTGTAGTTGCAAATACAAAAGAAAATTATCTTGGGCTACCATCTATAATTAGGAGTATCAAAAGGATTTAATTTTGTATTGCTTATCATTGGGTGGGAAAAAAAGGTAATGATCAAATCTATTTCTATGCGATACCAGTAGTACATGTTATTTCTTATTTTTTTTAAAAAAAAATTAAATTTTGTTGAAATTTTAAAAAAAAAAAAAAAAAATCATCACTTTCTCTTTAGTTTTGCAAAAGTCTTCTCAAAAAATCTATAATCTAAATACACTTATAAAATATTTGTGAAATGATCATTCTAATTAGGAGTGATAAATGAACCGAACAGTTAACTTTTTAAATTTGATTTGATAGCTTTAACTAGTTTCAAAATTTGTTCAAACTTTATTCGTTAAACTTTCGAGCAGATTTCAAATGAACTTTTGCCCAGCCAAACTCAAATAATTTTAAATTTTTATATAATTTTAGACCTAACGAACCAAGCCGAACGAACAATTAATTGTTCAAACTTGATTTGAACGTTTTAACGAGTTTCAAAATATGTTCAAATTTAATTTATTTAGCTAACGAATTGAATTTAATCAAATTTTTAACAAGTCGAATATAAACCAGTTCGAACGGGTTAATTCATTTATCCTAATTCTTATACGGGCAAATGAAAGTTGAGAATTGAGAAAGCTCCAAAAGCAAATTATTTGAAGTAATCAAAACTGTCTTTACCCAATAACAATTTACAGCTATTCATTACAAATTACATTAACAGTTGAGAAAGACAACACCAACACACACAAATGTTTTGCATTCATTCACATATTAATATGAAAAATAAAACTAACAAAAATCATTAGGAATCTTTAGGATTTTCATCACCACTATCACTGGACTGAGATTGCGACTGAGATTGAGGATGGTTTCGATGGTGATGTTGCTCCAAATTCATACCCAGCTCAACCCTACTCTTATATTCATTAATTGATCCCAAATTTCCCATATTACCACTACTACTTTCGGATGCACCCAACCCTAGCTGCTGAACCGGCTGTGGCTGTTGTTGTTGCACTAGCTGAACCGGACTGAACAGTCCACCACCCGGAAACTCAAACCCACCAATTCTCTGAACGGGCGTTCCCTTGTACGGCCACTTCTGCTGCTCCACCTGCCCGCCTCCCACCACCGCTGTGGCGGCGGCGGCGGCTGTCACCGGCAGCATCCAAAACCCGTTGCCGCCGTTTGCGGGGGCCGGCGCAACCGCCCACATGGCGGCAGCCGGAAGGAAGGTTGACTGCTGAATTGAACCGGGCTTCGGGTCTGAACCCGGTTCTTGTGTGGTTTCTGTTTCTTTGAACCGCTTTGTCATATAATTGGAGACTTCGCCATAACCGCCGGTCGAGAGGTGGTGATGAAAACCCAACACGGCGGAACCACCGCCGCCGCCGCCGTTGATGAAAAGAGGTGCGGACTTCGACGGAGCAGAGATGGTGGTGTTGTGGCTACTGCTACGAATCGAGAGGTTTAGAGTGGAGAAATTGGCCGGAATTGTGCCGGTTCCGGTGGCAGCGACAATCGCCGGCTCGGCCTGTTGAAGAAGCCACTCGATGGTCTCGCCGTCGGACTTATGACCCAATTCTCGAGTGAGCTGAAACACCCTGGCGGCGCATAAGGCCGGCATGCGGATGCGCCGCCCTCGACCGTCGACCTTAGTGTGGCGGTCTTTGGAGGGCCTTTTGGTAATTTTATTGGTCGTGGTAGTGGCGGTGGAGGAAGTAGTTGAAGAAGAGACTAGTTCTGTGGAGATGGAGCCCATGAATGATGGACCATGATGGGTTGGGACATGAGAGGAGGACCCAGGTTGGGATTGACTTTGGAGTTGGTGGTGGTGGTGGTGGTGGTGGTGGTCTGAGCCGCCACTAGTGCCAGTTGGAGGAGGGTTATTGAGGTGTGATGACTCCATAAAATTTGATCAAGAAAATCTTGTTTCACAGCTCAAAACATATTGTCCAATTGAGTTCGAGAGAAAGCACATCGAGAGAGACCAGAAGAAAGCTTGGAGATTAAAGTTGTTTGTTTCAAGACTTTGCTAAAGTGTACGAGCGGAATGGGAAATTATAGAATGTTACCAGAGTACGCGTATTCGTATTTTTAATTACAACAATGATTCATCCCCCTTTTTCCCCATCCCCTTTGATCCCCTCTCTCTCTCATTGGTTACATTTTCTTTTTCTTTTTCTTTTTTTTCCTGCTCCTCCAATCACCACTCGCCACGTGGCAAAGGGGTGAGGGGTGACCCCCAAAAGGGGGTCCCAAGCATTATTCTTTTAATTAATTATTATTTAATATATTTATTTTTATTTTTTAGTCATTTATTATATCTCATTTATCTATTTTTTCTACCAATTACAATATTATGAAATATCACACGTGTATATTCTAAGATTACTGAATAATTACCCGAGAGGAATTGATTGTTGCTTTTTTCACCAACTAATTATTCAACAAATTATGGATGTATTGGGAAGATGATTGGTTTAAAATAATTTACTAAAATATAAAATAAATTAAAATAATTAATAAGATAAAATATCACATTTAATTTATAATTATTTTATTTTTTTCTCTCACAGTCATCAAATCAATTACCAAAAAAAAAAGATAAAGCACCAATAAATTTCAAAATGTGATATTGAGAATGGTTTAGTCCTCCCTTTTTTTTTATAAATCCAAAAGTCCCATTAAAGTAGAAATTACATAAAAGGATAGTCACTTATATGTTTAGGTTTAATTTTTCAAGGATAAAAGTGATTTTCTCAAAATGTAAAATTACACATTCGGACAATTTGCACTATAAAAGTTTTGAATTTTTTCTCATTTTAGAACAAATCACACATTACGAACAAAAATCGAAACTCTAATATAACACTCTAATAACGTAACATTTCAATGTAACACACTAAAAAATTCATTGGTATACTTTTCCCAAACATAATAACGTAACACTCAAAAAAAAAAAAAAAAATCTTTGGTGTATTTTTCCCAAACGTAACTCTCCAATGTAAAAAAAAAAAAAAAAAAAAATTAATTCTTAGTGTGTTTTTCCCAAACGTAATATTTTAATCAATGTAATCTCATACGTAACATTCTAATGTAACATACTCTAATGTAACACACAAAAACACTAAAAAAAACTCATTTGTGTACTTTTTCAAGCGTAACACTCACAATTTGAAATTATACATATGTTCAAAACTTACTAAGGAATATTTGTACTTCTTTTGGAATGGTTTGAAGAATCTCGCATTATTTTATTTTTTTTTAGTGTTACATTAGAGTGTTACGTTTAGAAAAAGTACACTAAGAATTTTTTTTTATGTTACATTAGAGCGTTACGTTTGGGAAAAGTACATCAACGAGTTTTTTTGTGTGTTACATTAAAGTGTTACACTAAGGAATTTTTTTTAGAATGTTATATTAAAATGTTACATCTAGAAAAAGTACATTAAGGAGTTTTTTTGTGTGTTACATTAAAATGTTACACTAAGGAGTTTTTGTGTGTTACATTAGAGTGTTACATTAAGGAGTTTTTTTAGAAAATTATATTAGAGTGTTACATTTGAAAAAAATACATCAAGAAATTTTTTTTGTATGTTGTATTAGAGTGTTACACTAAAGAGTTTTTGTGTGTGTTATATTAGAGTGTTACATTAAGAAATTTTTTTGTGTGTTATATTAAAGTGTTTCGTTTAGGAAAAATACACTAAGAAATTTTTTGTGTTACATTAGATTGTTACAATAAGAAATTTTTTTGTGTCTTACATTACAATGTTATACTAAGGAGTTTTTTTAGAGTGTTATATTGGAGTGTTACGTTTAGAAAAAATATAATAAGGAGTTTTTTTTTTGTGTTACATTAGTATTACGTTTAGATGTTAGTTAATGTCAATGTTACAATAGGAACGAACACCACACCAATAACACCACAAATAAGGTAACATCATCCACCTATGAATCACTTCACTAAATCCCCACAAAAAATAGAAACGTAAAAACTTATCTTATCTACACACACCTAACATTAAGAAAAAAATCCAAACAAAATCACACACGAAGGCAAACAAGTAAACTTTCAAACCCTAAATCAAGGAAATACAACATACCCAAAATAAAAAGGACTAATTAGTTTGAAAGAAAACTTCTAAGACCAAATGGAATAATTTTTCTCCAAATGAGATTTATGAGTAATTTTTCAAAAAAAAAATCAACTTTTCAAACATAACAATTTTAGTCAAGTTAAAATAGTCAAAAAAAAATCAAATAACCAACTAAAATAACTAATTTCCTAGGGCTACGTATCTACCATGAAATTATATTTCAAAATCCATCTCTAAAATAGAAGTATGGTGTAAATTTAAGATTAGTAAAATATGAATCATACTTAGAAGGATGGTCATCGTGAGATACATTTTTAACTTTTAAATTTATTGCATTGTTGTATCAATAATATGTTCACATGGTGTTTACAAATCAATCAGCATTAGATTAGTAAAACTAATTGGATCTATTTTGATTGGTTGAATCATAGATAAAATTAATGTGGGGTTGGGTTTAGGCATGGCCACGAGATAGGTTTGGGGCGGGTTTGTCATCCTCAAACCCCCACCCCTGCCCCTGCCCCTACCCTAACCCGCTACAAGTGAAAATTTTCAATCCTATCTCCGTCCCCGCGGATACTCGATGCCCATAAATACTCGACCACATTTTAAATAGTCAAAAAAATTAAAAATCATTTAAATTCTTGACACACTAAATAATTTCTCTAATTTACATATATATAAATAGTGAGACATTTAGGATTGTTATTTATTTATATTTAAACAGAACCATAGACTTTTAGTATTCTTTTTTTATATCTAATTATATTATATGTATATATAGATAGATAGATAGATATTATTTATTTATATATATTATTAATTATATTAAGTCGGGTTTAGATCAAGAGAGGCAATACCCCACCCCACCTCCGTTGCAGGTGACCAAAATATAATCCAACCCCCCACATAAGTGTCGGGTTAAGTAAAATTCGCCCCATTTGAATGGGTATAGACGAACTTCCTCAAATGAGATTAAAATGGCAATTCCTAGTTGGGTTGGCTCTTTTAATAATTTTTTAATTTTTTAAAAGTTAAGAAGATTAATATGTTTATGAAGTTTATTTAAAAAAATAAAAAGTTAATGTGACATAATTTATTTAAATTTATTAACTAATATCAAACAATTTAATGATTTTTTAATTTGTAATTTGTTTAGTCAAAAATTAGTTTTTTCAAAACAAAAATCCTAGTTACTTACTTAAAATTTACTAAATTTTTACTTAGAAAATGATTGTGTGGAAATGGCAAAATAGTGTTGTATGAAATCATGTATGAAACAAATTTGCCAAAAATACAACAAGATCTGCATCTAAAACCAACACAGCCCCGCGCCATCGCTCCTGCTGCCACTGCTCAACTCTGTCAATGTGGTATGGACTATTTTTGTTTTTTCATTATTATATATGATGTTAATTTATTTATTTATATATTTTTTTTTAGGGTACTCGTTCCATAAATTTAAATCACAATTTTGTCTAGCCAAAGGTCTAACCGTTAAATACTTTGTCCAAAAAGATAAATATAGACAAAATGACCAAAATACCCCTATATATATCATCATATACAGTGATGAAATTCTCAAATCCATCACATTCTCTCTCTCTCTCTTTCTCTCTCTCTTACGCGCGCGCGCACGCGCGCACACATCTTAAAATCCTAACGCTTTCTCTCTACCGATAGAACTATGACCACCCTCCTCTGTCGTCTATTGTGCCGCTGTCACTACCACCGCTACTCTACAACCACTATTATCACCGCAGACTACATCAAATTCGTCTCTCTCTCTCTCTCATGCAATCGTCACTGTTGCCTTCTCCACCTTATCTGGTCAACCCTACCGCCTCAGATCTGCTCTCCGCCGCTTTAGATTTGCTTCAAATCTACATATCTCTCCACTTCAGATTTGTTTCAAATCTGGTTCAAATCTATTCTTATCTGGTTCGTTCGTGGTGTTCTCTTCCAACTTCGTTGTCCTCTGCCGCCCCTATGGTTATGTCATCTTCAACAACCGTCTCTTCGCCGCTGCTCTGGATACCCTTCCTCATTTTTCAACTTTATTCACCATCAAGAGGGTATCAAAGTTGATTATGATCTATGTTGAAGATTGTTAATGTATATATGGTATATATATTCCTAGATATATTAGGTATTGATTTCCTAGATATATTTGTATTGCCACAGTTAAGTTTCTTATAAGATACTCATTCTTAGCCTATATATATAAACATTCTATTGTATGGGATTAATTCATTGAATACAATACATATTTTTCCTCTCTCTCTCTCTCTCTCTTTCTCTCTCTCTCTCTCTCTCTCTCTCTCTCTCTCTCTACTATTATAATATGGAATCAAAGTTAGGTTAAGTATCTAGTAATTTTGCTTCACTGGCGGGCGGCAGCCTTACCTTGGTCGCCCACCGGACCTTAACCTATTCTGCTATCATATTTTCCTGTCAGTATCGCTTCGTTGTGATCTCTTCCTCTATCTGTTGGTTTATTTTACCCCAAATATCTCTATCATAATTTTTTTTACCCGCAATTCATTTTTTTTTTTTTTTGTGTGTGCTTCTATTCCACTATATTTTTCCCTCTGCTTCAACCTCAAATAGGTTTCTATTTTCAAACTTATTTGAGTTTGAGGGGGGTATTATACACATATCATGGTGAACATGGTTATACACTATGCGAACCACCTAAGTCGTCCCATGTGGCACACAACTCAAGCTGCTCCTGTGGTGTACCACCCAAATTGCCTCTTGGCGCACCAGCCAAGCTGCTTCCTCTGGCGCACAATCCAAGCTGCCCTATCTAGTGTACAACCCAAGCCGCCCATTGGCGCACCACCAAAGTTGCCCCCTGGTGCACTCAATCATATGTTGCCATTTTTATTCAGCACTACGTCAAAAGTTATATGTGTGTCATGCTTACTGGTTCAACATTCAGTCTCTACAACGATCCAACATGACCATGTAAACTATTCCGACATTAATTCCGGCCAGTTCCTACAACGGTCTAACATGGCCTTAAACTGTCCAGACATTAGTTTCGGTTAGTTCCTACAACGGTCCGACACAACCATAAATTGTCTCCCTACATTAGTTCCGGCTTCTAATCTATCTCAAGCGCCCTTACGCTCCCGTTCGGACTTTACAATCTATTTGCCTTTTATATTATTTAGTTTTATTTTATGTTTTAGTTTCTCTCTCCAAACTCAAGACGTTTATCCTCCTTGAGTTTGAGGGGGGAATGTTAATGTATATATGGTATATATTCCTAGATATATTAGGTATTGATTTCTTAGATATATTTGTATTGTTAGAGTTAAGTTTCTTATAGAATACTCTTTCTCAGCTTATATATACAGGCCTTCTATTGTATATGATTAATTCATTGAATACAATACATATTATTTTCTCTCTCTCTCTCTCTCTCTCTCTCTACTATTGTAACAAAGATGATGATCTTCTCTCCCTCTGTCTCTTGTATCTGCAAAACAATTTTATTTTTATTTTTTTGGTTGTATGTGTGGTTATCTGTACAAATCTAGAGTGTGTGTATGGTTATCTGGTAAGAAATTTGGTTTTTTTTTTTTTTTTTGGTTATGTGTCATTATCTCTCCATGTGTGTGTTTATTTGCTTTGAACAGATAAATAGATAGATAGAGAGAAACATTTCTATTTATTCTTTGTTGTTGTTATTGTTGTTGTTTTTGTTGATGATTGCAATATATAAAAAATAAAAATAAAAGAAAAAAAATTGTCACAAACAAATCGATTTTAACAGAAAGTTGATAATCTAGGAGTTTTTGTTGGTGGTGGTGTCGTTGTTGAACACATAAGTTCAAAAAAAATTATAATCTGACAGATAATTTTAGCATATAGAAATTTTAATAAATATATAGAATTTAGAGAAAAAATGAGTAGATAGAAAAAAAATTGAATAGATAGATAGAATTTAGATAGATATTTGAATAGATAAAGGATAAAATTGAACCAAAACTCAAAAAATAATTGAATAGATTTAGGGAAAATTTTGAAAAGATAGATAGAATTTAGATAGATATTTGAACTGAAAAGGGAAAATTTTAAATAGATAGAAAAATATTCAGCAGATAGAAAAATATTGAACAGGTAGATATAAATATGAACAGATAAATATAAATTTAAATAGATAGTCAATAGATAAATTAAGAGGTAAAGTAAGAAACAAAATGTCCTCCAAAATCAACGAAATGACTTTTCACCAGACTATTTCATAAAAGATGGATCTGTCACCAATAAAAAAATATCTACTGAAACTAATACCTTATACCTTTCTTACCTTAGACTTTTTAATAATTTTCTCTTCATCTTATAACTTTTCTTAAAAATAATCACTTTACTTGGTTTGAGTTTTTTTAAAAGCACTTTTCAGAAAATTTTTACTTTCTTGGTTTTCGTATTTTTTGTTGTTACTGAATTTTTTTAATATTTTAAGCAATGTTTTTAATTTTTAGACACACCTAACATAAATACACTTAAAAAGTATAATTTTTATAAAAAAAATCTTTAAAAAATTTACTAAATACCAAAAATACAAAAAATAAAAATAAAAATTCAGTACATTTTTTATATTTTTGTATATTTACTAATTTTTAAAAATATTTTTCACAAATATTTTACTTTTTAGATACATCTAAGTAAGATGTATCTAAAAAAGTAAAAAAAAAAAACTTAAAATTTTAAAAATATTTACTAAAAATAAATAATTTAATTTTTAAAAAATTTAATTTAAAAAATTTGAACCAAGCACATTGATTATTCAAAAATAATGATTTGTTTTTGCCTTTTTTTCTGTGTCCTTTTATGTTTTTTTTTTATAAACGAAATGTCCATTTATGGTTGACTTCTGTCTTGAGAGTCTTTAGAGGGAGAGAGGAGAGTAGGTAGAGAGAGAGGGAAAGAATCAGGTACTGTATTAGCTGGGTTGATGGTGATGAGGGTGGTGGGTGGGGTCCATGCGGCGGCAGGTGGTGGGGACCTGTAAGTTCTTGCACAAGCCCCCCACTGACTCGTGTGGGGTCGTGGCTTCAAAGTGGGCATGTGTAATTCATGTGACAAAAAATTAAAAAAAAAAAGGGGTTCGCTTAATTCTATAAACAGAAAACGATCACGGAGTGAAATTTCAAATAATTGTGAATGGGATAATCACAAAGCAATAAAATGACAAATTAAATAATTGCATCCCCCATGTCAATTTTATTATCAACGTCACACTATGGTTCTTTTTGCTGTAATAATTTATAATTATTATTATATGAATTTGTAACAGTGTGTTTAGTATAATTTTTATTTATAATTTATGAAATTAAAAAAATTAATTATGAAAACAATTGAGAGAAATATTTTATTTCATCTGATACATAAAATGTGCATCAAAAATGCTTTATACCCCCACTGGGGTCGACCCCCAGTGAGGTGGAGGCTTGTGATTGGGCGAAAAAAAACTGTTTGTTTTTTTTTTTTTTGGTTGTCAGCCAGTGGGGCGTGCTCAAATGTGCATTGTTGGGATGCCTCTAAAACATATACTAATAATGAAAATATTTTATTCCAGATCACCATCCTAACTGTTTTTCTTCCTTCCCTCCCCCATTCTTTCTTAGCAAAAATTTTTCCAAATAGAAAATATTTTGTTTCAAAACAACTACAATAATAATTAGATAGACAATAATCACAACCACAATAATAATTAAGCAATTGCTTTCAAAGTTCAAGCAATCTCAAACAAACTATGAATAATCTCAACTAATTTCAAGCAATTTTAGAAATTAGTTTTCACAAAAATAAATACCTAGAAAGGGGTTTGAAGTTTCTTCATCTTCTTTACTTAATTTCGTCTAGTTCGTATTCTTTTTCTTCTTTGTGTGTTGTTTAAGGTTTTTAGATTGATTTCATGGATTTCATGGATTTCTTCATCAAATTCGTAATTTGAAAAAAATGATTTGAATGGCTTCATATTTCAAGAGTTTCGAGTTTCACGATTTCAAAGTGACAATCAAGTGGAGAGAGAGAGCATACATGGTGGAGAGAGAGAGTAGAGATGAAGAATATGTGAAGAGAGAGGGTGAGTGTGATGATCCCACCACCACGTATAATAATTAACATTTAATTAATTAAAGAGATTTAAATTTTAATTGCCTTTTATTATAATTTAATCTGAAATTTATAAAAATTATTAAGACTGATTCATATATGATTTTATTGGAGATTTATTTTGGAATTAGAAATTAAAAGTCTAAATGACTCAAGAGAGTATAATTGGTGAATTGATTTATTTTAATTTCGAATATCAAACTGTATGTGAGTTTAATTAAATATTCAATACAGTTTAGTAAAATTGAAATTTTATTAAGTGAATCCGAATTGGAGTTAATTAAGTTATAAAGATTGATACTTAAGATTATTATGAATTAACTTTATTTATGAGGTGTTCAATTAAATATATAATTTAATGACGGAGATTTTGAGTTTGATCTGAAATTGAAGGTATTAAAGATTTGAAAAGTCAAAATTGATGATGACAATAAATTTAATTTGATATTTGAAACTTTTTGAAATTTTTTTTAAAATTGATTCAGAATAATAAAATTAAATATAATTAATTGGATTCTAAAAGAAATCAAATTAGACTAATTAAATTAAGTGGGATTTGTGATTAGTTATGATTAATTTGATTATATGTTAATCAAAATTTATTAAGACTAAATGTTACTTAATTAAATTAATCTTAATCATAAATCAAATTGTAGAATGATTTAGAATTTGAGAGTGTATGTGAATATGGGTGTGGGTGTTGGTGTGGGTGTGAGTGTGCTGAGAAATTCAATGGGTGTTCAGGGAAGTCTTTGTGTATTTGTGTGTAGTCATTATATACATTATGCTAGAGCCTATTCATTCTTTACGAGGGTGAGAGATTGAGCCGTAAGAAGAAAAAAAAGAGAGAAAACCGAGAGAGACAAAGAGAGAGTTCCTAGAGAGACAAAGTTCAAAACTAGTCAAATTTTCAAAAAGAAGAAGTTAAGAAGGTAATCATCTTTAGTTTCTAAAATTAAAGCTTAATGTATGGAATTTATGTTCAATTTGTATAAGGTTCGTTTAGGAAGTGTGTTAGTTTTTTGATTTTTTAATTTTTAAACTTTTTAGTTATTTTAGTCTGGAACTAAAAGGATTAAGGGTCACTATTATGCCTTTAGCACAGCAGTGACTGTTGTATCTCAATTTGAGGTATATTATGGGTTTATTTTTATGATTCGAACCCTTCATTTTGTAGGTTTGTTGAGTATTTTCATGAGCTCATTTGGGAAGGGATTTTTGATTTTTTTGACTTTTTGTGAGAGAAAGAATGTAATGATTATGAGTTAAATGTGATGTTTTGTCTTATTGACCTAAAAAGTCTATTTTGTCTTTTTATGACTAAAATAGCTTCAAACCCAACCCAACCTTTTTTCCCAAACGAAGCCATAGAATCATTATATTACATTTGAAATTAAAGATGAATTTGGAATCAATATCTTGTAATTGGAAGGAATTAAGAAGAAAATGAACGAAATTGAGCTAGGATCATGGTTTTGGAAATTGATTTAGAAATTAATTATTTTCAGTTTTGTTTTGTAGTATCTTCTTGTAATACTTCAGATTAAGAAGGATTTGAGATTTTATTCTTGGATTAGAAAGAAATTAGGTTTTCAATATGAAATGGGTTACATGCATGTTCATGGTTATGGAAATAAATTTAGAAATTAATTATTTTGGGTTTGATTTTGAATATCTTGCATGAATTTGAGTCTCATTTTTACATGCATGTAATTTGGAGAAATTAGTGAATTAATTCATGAACATGGTTAAGGTTAAATAAATATGAAAATAATTGTAAGAATTCTTCAAATTGAGCTTGGGTTTGGAAACCTTGATATATATGAGATGTATATTTGCATGCATCATGAGTTTTGAAAGGATTTGAGCAATGCAAGTTTATTATACATTTAATTTTGAAGAAAAGTTTTGAAAACCATGAGTTCATGAAAATATGAGTTTTGATTTTGATAATTAATCCATGCATGCAATGTAATTTAACAGTTTTGTTTTATTCAATTTAAATTGATGATTTGATTTTGGAACAAGGAAAGTTAGTTAGCCTTGATTTTAATTGCATGCATGCAAATATTTTTCTAAAAGCTTTATAATTTTAATTTCATGTTTTATAAGAAAAAGAAAGAAAGGTTTTGATATCATACTATTCATGAAATTTTGGTTTTAATCTTGGCAAATCAAAGAAGGTTTTGTTTTATTTTTTAAAATTAGCCATGGGTTCTTGTTTGTTAATGAAATCAAATATTTAAATTGAGTCAAGCATAAACCTAAGTTTTGAAATTAAGTTTGGGAGCTAAATCTTCTGTTTTGAAAACTCAGAAAATTTACAGACCGCTCGAGTGACTAATTGGTGGCTCAAGCAAACATTTCGAGCTCTTAGTATTTTTGTAGGTTGTACAGTCCGCTCGAACGAGCAAGTAGTGGCTCGAGTGGTCAAGCTATTTCAGCATATTTTGAAAAATTAGATCTTTGTCATATTTTCATCCCCATATCTTCCCAAGCATTCTAGACATGATTTATGGCTTAATGAAGACTACTAAGCTAACAATCAACACAAATTAGTTAGTTAAGAATAAGTTATTGATTTAATAGTAGTTGATTAAAAAGCCAAGTAAGAAGTCGGTCTATTTAGACAAGAAGAATTTAGTAATGAAAGAATATGGAAAATGAGAACCCGATTCATTTGAATAAAGAAATAATAAGTATAGTATAACTTCAAATTATTTAGACAGAAAAAGACAAGAGAAGTCAAGTTTGATCAAATAAGTGATATTGTGTTCCAATGTGTATATGTTACATGTTTGTGTAGGTCACACGCTACCGTCTGTCTGATTTGTCTGTTCTACTTCTGGAGCTATCTGTGAATAACAACTCTGTAAAAGTATGTTTGACTATAAGTATTTTCTTAATGAAATGATATGATAAGTTCTGTTTTCTAAAATGATATTTTCTGTATGAATGAATGATTGTCGTATTTCTGAAATGTATTATGGCATCCTTAGTATCATATAATATGTGATATGTTACTTGGTACCAGGAGTTCAAGTGGATTCCATTCATGGAACTGATTATGCATAATCAACTATATGATTTGCCCAATCTGATATGTTAGAGCTAATGGATATACCACGTATGACTATTTACAAATCTGAATACATATATATATATATATATATATATATGAATCTGTTTCTGATTTGAATTATGATTTCTAAATATGTTATGGACATCATTTATCAAAACTTTTATTCTGTTCTTATTCACTAGGTTCCAGCTCACTGTATTATTTATATCTATAGGTGATCAAACGCGTGACCAGACCTAGAGCTTTTGCCTGGACTCTGTTTTTGTTAGCCAACCTATGTGCCTCCCGTGGAGGTTTCAAATATGTCAAGTGGTCATGGCTATGTGATTAAAGTTTAAGTTTTTGTTTTCTTGTTTTGTTTATTTTGTAAACAGAGCTAAGTTTCCTTCTTGTCTTATCTGTAGAAATGTAATGACGTAAGGGTAATGTATGATATATATATAATTAAAGTTTAAAATTTTTCTGTCTCATATATGTCTACACAGCTCAATAGATATTGTATATTTGTTATTTGTTTCTGCTAGCTCCTAATAATTTGATTTCTGTTTAAGAGGCTTTTAGTAATTTATGAATTACTGATCGATTACGATGCTAAACTTATAAGGACGGGTTTGGATCGTGAAGTCGTTGATTACAAAAGATAAATAGACAGATAGATACATGTATACAATAGATGGGTTGAATAGAGTCATTGATTAGAGACATAGTACTCATACAACGGCTCTCTTTGTTTTTCTATAAGATGGAAAACATGTGTACAGTGTTCAACGACTGTATGCAACAGATTTATTTTCAATTTTCCAACGGTAACATTTCATAAACTATAAATAGATTCACCATTTCACTCACTCTCTCAACATTTTTTCAGTTCATTTGCAGTCTTTTTCACACAAGAAATATGGAAGACCTACCAGCAAAAACAAACAGAGAAAATATCCACCAACAGTGAAAATGTGACAATTTATAGAGTTTGAATTCACATCACTCAAAACTTAATTATTAGCAACAAACAATCGCATTCTCACTTTTGGAGGAGAATTTTTGAAAGTTATTGCTCCACAACAAACTATCAGTCAATATCACAAATGGCATGTGAATGGTAGGTTAATTAAAAGAATGAAAAAAAAAATTTCAAATTTTTTTTTATTTGTTTAGTTGTGTAGAACATAAATATATAATTTTTTTCAAAAAATATTTTAAAAACATCACAAAAGATGAAACAATTAACAAAAAAATCACTCAAAACATTAAACCCAAACACCACCTAAAAAAAGAGAAAATATCATTTTCCCCCTCCCAAACTATACCTCTCTAATCAATTTTATATCCTATCTTTTGATATTGTCAATTTACCCCCTCACTATTTAAATCGTGATCAATTTGTCCTCTACCATCACATTTAAACGAAAAAAGTTACATAAAAATATATTTTCACCCTAAATTTTAATATAGATCCAAATTTACTTCTTATCCTCTCTCACCTAAACCACCTTTATCTCCTGTATCAACTAAACAACCATCACAATCACGACCACAACCACCATTGCTACATCAATGTATCGCACCCACCACCACCAATCATCCTAAAAACTAAGAAAGTTCATTGAAAAGAAGATATACTTCGATTCACAAACAATCATAAATAAACTCACTAATTTAGATTTAATAATTCCAAAAAACTAATTCAATTCAATTAATTTTCAAATCTATTTAATTAATATATATATATATATTCGTGAACAAATTTTTTTTTCTACATATATAGATAGCAAATTTTCATTTTGGTTTATAACAAAGAACAAAAACCCAATTATTTGGCTTGGTAGAGCCATTTTCTAAAAGTGACACCTCCTGATATTGAAATTGCTTTGTAAAATTTGAGTAATGGCTTAAGCCATACAACGTGTGGATTTCGTGGAGGTGCATCAGTGAAAAGTTGCAGATTATGCTTTAACAAAGCTATTTTTTGAATCTAGGTTTGAAGGTTTTTGGATCCTGAACACTTCATGTTGGTTGTGATGAAATTTGGTGATGGTTTGTGGGTAAGAGGATGATGAATCTAGAGTGTGTGGTGGCGGTGGCGGTGGCGGTGGCAGTGGTAGTGGTGATAATGGCAGTAATAACTGATGGTGGGTGTGGTGGTGATGGTTTTTTGGTTGATAGAGGAGAGAGGATAGTTTGGGTGAGAGATGAGAATAAAAATAGTGAATTTGAATCTATAATTCGAAATTATGGGTCAAATTGTAATTTTTTCTTAACTTTTTCTGGTTAAATGTGACAACAGTGGGTAAATTGATCATGATTTAAATAGATGAGAGGATAAATTGGCAATATCAAAAGTTCGAGTGTGAAATTGATTAGAGGTGTATAATTTAAAAAGGAAACTGAAATTTTCTTTAAGAAAAAGAAAAAGTTGATTGGCATTGTGCTAAATAATATGTCATCATCGTGACATCATTGCTATAATTTGACATTTTACTACTGTAACATATCAAACTATAATTTCGATAATGCTAAAATAATTATCAACCTTAAAGATGTTCTTAGACCTGAAAATAGTGTGGCTTGGGATATTACTCTTACTCACGTGCTAATATCTCCATAAATTTATAATCATTTATCTCACTTTTTACTAATTTATAATGATAAAAAAATTGAAAAAAAAATATGACACAATTGGCTGACATGTATGGTGACTTAGAACAATTGCCCACTATCTTTTTTTTATACAAAAATGCCATGTACTTAAAAAAATAATACAGCAAGTACTCAAAATTTGAATATGGTGTATATTTAATTATAGTGACATGTAAATTGCACCAATGATACATTTGATCCACACATTTTAAATTTTAAATATTTTTTCTAAATTAAAAGTTTAAGAATTATATTATTGAATTTAAAAAAAAGTTAAATGACTTAAATAGAAAAATTAAAAGTTTATGGATTAAATTGAAAATTAGACCGAATTTTGGAGGAATTAAATGAGAGATTAACCTTATATTTATATATTTTTAGAATAATGTTTGGTGGCCCAAAAATATGTGGCTCGAATAGCTCCAAAATGGCAAAACGAAGTCGTTTTACACCTAAAATGACGTCGTTTTATGTGTTTCGAATCATTCGAGCCACATATTTTTGGGCCACTAACCAGTGCTGATATTTTTATAGGTGTCGACCTTTTGAGTTTTCTTGAAAGTGAGCAGACCATTTGGCCTATTAGGGTATAACAAGTCCCCTAAGCATAATCTTTCCTTCTATTCAATAAGGGTAATATTTAGGTGTGCAACCCCCTTAAGGTTGCACACCATATGTAAGGTGTAAATATATAAAAATGTCGTAAATGTAAGACATAAAAGGGTGTAAATGTAAGATTGTAAATGCCTTACATACCATATACAAGGGACGCTTAAGAAAAGTCCATTCAATAATTGCAATAACTATCCAAAAAAAATTTTCTTTTATCTTTTATTATCTTTTCTGCACACTAGTGAAGGTTTTAGTGGGGCCACAACATAAATATAGAAGTAAAGTGCTGCCTTGAGATTTTGTTCTGTGAAAAAGTTGAAGGGTGATTTAAGGATGTATTGAGAAGGTGGTTAAAAATTATTTTTTAACTTTTGGATAAATTACATAAATAGTTCTTATAGTTTGAGGTTTATATTATTTTGGTTTCTAATTTTTTAATTGTGACATATTTAACCTTAAATTTTGAATCTTGTTCTAAATAAGGATAATTGAATATTTAATTAGATTTTTCAAGGGTAAAATTGTTAATTTGATAAAATATAAACTAATTTGACAAAAACAAATGTCAAACAAATATTTTTTAATTTTAAAAAATTATTTCTATCTATTAAAAATAAAATTATGTAAAATTGATAAATCTTTTAGACATTTATTTTTTTTTTTACCAAATTAATTTTTATTATGTATTTAAATGATGATCATGTAAAATTAATTTAAAAAAATTAGTCATGTAATTTTTATTAATTTTACATAATTTTATCATTGGTGGATAAAAATAATTTTAAAAAAATTAAAAATATTTTTTTGACATTTATTTTTGTCAAATTAGTTTATATTTTATCAAATTGACAATTTTACCCTTGAAAAATCTAATGATATTTTCAATTGTCCTTATTTGGAACAAAATTCAAAATTCATGGTCAAATGTGTCACGATTGAAAAGTCGGGGACCAAAGTGACACAAGTCCCAAACTATAGGGACTATTAGTGTAATTAACCCTTAATTTTGTTTGACTTTTTTGTGAGAGTGAAAGTGGGTTAAAAGTTGAGAAGTGACTTTTAGCCCACTTTCCAAAATAAGCCATAATAATATATATAACATATATTACGGTAAAAATTGATATAAATTATGAAATTTTATAATGTTTGATTATGGGTGTCATTTAGTAGTGGATGTGACTAGCATATTATCAAATGTTTGGTTATATTTTAAAGTGATTAATTGTATGGTATAATTTATACTGACTTGGTTTATAATCAAAGTGACATTTAATTATGTCCTCAAAATAGTATTCGTTATAAACTAGTGATTATAATCAACAGAGAAATTAATATTTTAAAGTCAATGACGGAAAATTAAAGTCAAAGACGGAAAGTTATGATATATATATATATATATAAAATATAATTTTTTGAGATTTTTGAGAGTGCGAATAATAATATTTAAAATTCAAATTCTTTATTGTTTTAGGATAATTTCTTAATCACAGACTTAGCAAAGGTCATTTTTTTTTTTTTTTAAGCTCAATAAGTTAATCCTGATTCCTGGCTTTTGGCTTTCTCTATCACATGTCGGATGATTAACTCAAATTGTTGATAATGACGATTATGATGACGTTTATCAAGTCCCACGACCAACACCCAATTTTTTATTTTTATTTTTAGAATCTCTCTCTGTCACTCTTTGTCTCTCACACATATATTAGGTCCAATTTGCCACTTAAAAAAGTTAGGATAATGTTCTGCTACACACTTTCAAAAGTAACGGTATTTATAAGTTTGATTATCAAATGTTATAATTTAATTGTATAGGATCCATAAATTTTTTTTGTTTAAAAAAAAAAGAGTTATAATTAAATGTTACATGATTGTTGGCATCATATTTGATTTTTCTATCGAGTGTGACCTATTAATTATGGCCAAATTTGATTATGGTATGTCGATTGGAACCATAAACTATTTTTTAAAAAATAACGTTGGTCACATTTGTTATTGTTATTATTATTTATGTCTACAAATATATTGACGTGGCATGATGATATGTTAAATAAAAGGTCCGAAAGTTAGCTATTGCAACCATTTGAAAATTAACTGATGAGATCAATGAGCCAAGACCAAATCAAACACCAAATCTGCAAAGTGATTCCCATGAACATAAGATATGTATGTTGTTGTGGAAATCATGGCATGTTGAGGAAATTATGGGATTTGATTACGTCTTTTTCTCTTATATGGATGAGCCTATAAATAGGCCATGAGAGATACATCGTGATATTAGCTTCCAGTTAGGAGTAGATAAACTAGCAAATTTAAGAAAAGATCAATGATAGTTTTTTTTCCAACCCCAATTTCTTTTCTTCTGTCGATTGTTGTATTTTTCAATTTTTTGTTCTTGTTTAAGTTCATGCAACTTGTAGCAAGTGACAATTTATTTGAATGATACATATTTTGTTCTATTCTGTTTCTTCTTTATTTAATCATCTCCAAGGAAGTCTTTAATCTGTTTAAGGCATATAATTCAACCACAAATCTAATCTTTTTGTGTTTTGTGTGAAAATAATTTAAGTCTGTCGATTGATCACAGTCTGTAATGCCCCAACTTTCGGACCATTAATAAATCAACTCAGCCTTAAATTTAAATCTCTAACTAATTAATAACCTCAAAAAAATAAAAATTTATCTCCAAAATAATTACACAAATGTATCCAAAATATATCTTATACAAATCTCCAAAATAATAATAATAATAATAATAACAAAAAACAACATATAGTGGTGACCTTAAAGTATCTAACTCTAATAATCTCTTTATAACTTTAAATCTAATCTCCACTAAATTGCTCCGCACCTGAAAAATAAATTAATTCGGAAAGTATACAATACAACAGGAATAACAAAGCTCGGACAAAGAATAAATTCACAGGGATCCAATAATTACACAAATGATTCAATTCGAGATACCAAGCAATTTACCAAATTATACAAACAAGTTAACTCAACATATGATAATTTATCTAGGACCAAATACCTGGTCCTACTCAGTACATGACCAGTGACCAGTCTCACCGCTCACCCAAGCACAATCGCTTATTCGGGCTATTGGTACAAAGCATATTGGCAAAGTCTACTCAATCCATGTACGGAGCATTTCTACGTCATTTAGCCAGATAAAGAAACATTTCCAACACAGAATAACTACACAGAGTTCATCAAATGGCTAGAGTAATCAAACGAATCAACAACGAATAATTCTACAAAATTTATCAAATTATCAAAATCATCAAGAGGAGTACAAATTGAAGGTGATTAACATAACACTGTTTGCAAAGAGATTTAAAGGAAGCATATTGTATACCACCCGAATTATCTCAAATCAATCTTATATGTCGCCAACACTCTAATCTCGATATTTCTCCATGGATCTTCAAAAATAACTATAATTTTATTTTGATAAAATCTACAGCTCTCATTTGCTATATCACCAAGGCGAAACAGAATTTCCAAATTGAGAACCACTTAAAGATTGAAATTAAAAGGACCATTTCAAATTTTTGCCGAGCCTAACCTTCCTATGGTTCGTAGAGAATTTTATCTAATTTTTAGAACATTTTTCAAAATGGAATAGCTTTCCTAAAGTTTTTTTTTTTATTTAAGAAACACTCCAGAACTGTTCAAATTCATCGATCGTTATGAAAATTGGATTTGCTCACAAACCGCCCACTATTTTCTAATGAAACCAATTTTCCTTGAAATCTAACCCTTTATGGAAGGTTTTGAGATAAAAATGATCTCAAGGAAATTTTTCTACATTTTTCTAGAATTTTCAAAAGTTGACTGTAAAATAGTTTTTCATGCATAATACATAAGAAGATTGGTGAGAAAAGTGGGCAACTAAGGGAAATTTTTCACTTTTCTTGTGATGAAAACATATTAAATAATGTACTAATTACTCAGATTTTTAGAGTGATGGTGTGCCTTTAGAAATTATGCGCGATAGGTATAGAAAGAGATAATTTTGCACCGATTAAGAGAAAAACACAAGTAAGGGTGGAATAAGGCTCAACTCTTTTAATTTTTAACACAAGAACACCATTACAACACCTCTGAAAATACCATTTTAAACTTCTAACAACATGTATTTAAAAAAGAAAAATGAAAGAGAGAGTTGTGTATAAGTGTTGGTGTGTATAAGTGTTGTTCTTGTGTGCAAAATGCGAAGGGTGAGGTTCCTTTTATAGGAAAATTGGTGCAAAAGGTCCATTTTGTCTATTGGTTGGAATGGATTGGATATTTTGGATTTACTTGGAACCTAATAGAATAGTGAATGATTAGAGGCCTTAATTATGCAATTAATCATGATCTAGTTGGGCACTAGTTAGGATGGAACTTGAGGTGGAGACAAGGTTCCATGTTTTAAGGTGTACTAGCAAACTTTTTCCTTAATTTCATGGATATGGTTTGAAAAAGTTATTTCAATTTCTTTTCCCAAGGGTGACTGGCCATGTGCAAGGAATGTTGGGAGATTTTTGTTGATTTTATAAATATATATTTATGAAGATATTTTGTGTACAAAATTATTTATTTAAGAAAAGTACAAGTATATATATATATATATATATGTATATGTGTGTAATGGTACTAGTTTGGGGTCAAAATGTGATTCAAGAAAAATGTGAGGGCTTGGGCTCAATTAAAATATCCATTTCAAGTGTAGAGTTCATAAATTTTTGTTAGGAAAAATAATTCAGTTTGTATTATCTTGCTTTGAATTTAAAGGTGAATAATCGAACGAAAACTGTGAAAATCGAAAGTTAAGGTTTAGAGAGATTAATCTAAAATTTGGGAGTTAAATAATTAATATTAGAGTGTTAGAAATGATTTCTAAGCTTCCAGGGCCGATTAGGGTTTGTATGGGTTCGTCCGTGATGTGTTTTCGATTCTAGGGTTTAATTTGCGAATAGTCAACAAACTAAGGGCTTTATTATAATAACTCAAAATTTAGGGACCTAATAGGATTTATTAAAGTTAGGAGTCTCACACTATCAATTAGGCTTAAACCAAACTTTTGTTAACATAAATTGGCACGCCCGGTGGGACATTTTTAATTTGGAGTAATGACGATGAAGAAACAGACTTATCCATATAGAATCATGCCTTCAATAGGTATGTTTACATCTTGTGTACCTATGGATACAACCCGCCAATGGAGTGGCAGTATTTCAATAGATACAAAGTATCAGTGGAATGCATCATATTCCATATCTAAAAATTGTCAATGCTATGGCGATGGTGTTATCGTTGATTGCCAACATAATGGCATGACAAAAGATATTTAAAAAAAAAAAAAATGATTTGGTGTTGTAAGGATGAAATTTATTGGTGTGGGAGTGAAATTTTAGCCTTGCAAAAGAAATTAATTCTCTTTATCAGCAAATATTTCAAATAATTTCATCATCTCCATATTATTTGATGCAAAGAGATTTAAATTATTGAGATGAAAAAATTCATTAACTTGAAGAGCAAATTTACCTAATTGATTTCGAGATTTGAGATTGGAAAGAAAAATTAGAAGATATAATGGCCAATAAAAAATTAAGGTATGAAAATAATGTGGCTCATAAGATTAATACGCCTATTTTTAGAGAATCAATTATTTATGAAAAGACAAGGTATCTGGCTTGATAAACATATTTCTAAAGTGTCAATCATTTATGAAGAGCCAAAGTATGTGGCTCGGGGGATTAAAACACCAAGTCATGAAGATAACATTATTTTGGAGCATCTTCATAAGTCATTAATGGCTAAAATTAAAAAACAACTCATTCTCTCAAAACATGTTAAAAATTCATTGCCAAATGATGGTAAAAATATACTTGGGGGCATGATGTTTTGCCAAATGTGACAAAAAGTGACAAGCCATTAATGCTAAAAAAGAAGAACAACCCTTTCTCTCATAAAATGTTAAAAAATTATTACAAAATGATGGTGAAAATTCACTTGGGGATATAATTTTAAGCTAAAAATGACTGAAAATTATGAACACGTTGAATGTGGATTTTTTTACATTGTTTAAAGTGTCAAAATTTATGAATTTTTTATGACATTTAGTTATGTGAGTTTTGGAATCCAACATCCACTTTGGATTTGTGGATCACAACAAAAATTAATTTTTATGACATGGTTTGAAAAACAACAATAGTTGAAGAATGTTATATACAGTGAATTCTTTTTAATTAGCCAAAATGTGGCTAATAGAGAATTGTTTTATTTAAAAAATAAGGGACGTGGCTTTGTGCTATGTCACTCGAAAGAGCCAAAGATAGGGTGTTCACCAATCGACAGTGATAAATTAAAATTACTATGGGTATAACATAACACTTCAAGAATTCGAATTGTTTGCACCATACAATGTTTTTTATCGACTGTGGTAAACCACCTTATAAATCATTTAATTAGATTCCATTCTTCAATCCATTCAAATGAGAGGAGCATTGTTGGCACCACATTTTATTTTTTTGTCGATTGTGGCCTATTAATTATGGTCAAGTTCGATCATGGTCTGTTGATTGAAACCATAGGCTATTTTTAAAAAATAATCTTGGCCACATTTGTTGTTGTTGTTGTTGTTGTTGTTGTTGTTATTATTATTGTTATTATTATTGACAAGCATGCTAACCTAGCATGATAGATGTGTTACGGACGTGGCATGATGTGGCATAATGATATGTTAAATGCAGAGCCAAAAAGTTAGCCATTGCAGCCATTTGAAAGTTAGTTGTTGAGATCAAGAAGCCAAGACTAAGTCAAGCACTAAATCTGCAAAGTGATTCCTATGAACATAAGATATGGATTATAACAACCCTCATTCTTGTCTTAGTCACTAGCGGTAACCCGTGCGATGCACGAAAAAATAGACTATATATATTTTGTGTGATAAATAAATCATCTTAATCTTAAATTATTTCTTAATAGCAACAAGCCATAGTATTAAGCCCTGTAGGTAGATGTTAACAACAATTAACCCATAAAATTTTACAATAAAATTTGATATGTATAAGAAATTATTAATTATAAAAATTGTTGAGAATAATAGTATCACAATCACTTGATAACATAAATAACTTGTATCAAACTAAACAAAACATTAAAAGAGAGAAATTCTATAAGCTCAGAAAAGTTATCATAAATTTACTTGGACTTTTAAATCAGTGGGATATATTATTATTGTGGGATCAAATTATGAATAAATATCAACTTTTAATTATAATTTATAAGTAGTTTTTTAAAAAATTTAATCTAAGTTTGTTGCCTTGCTTATAAAAAGAACTTCTCAAACAAATCATTAATTGATTATATTAGCAACTCTCTATCTTTGATTTCCTTTATCAATGACACACTCATATCATATCAAAGTATAAATCATTCTCCATAGTTTGAATAATACTTGCATAGTTCCTACGTCATTTTAAAAAAATTAATCAAGATAAGAATGTCATAGTATTAGAAAAATTATATAAGAGAATAGTTTTAATCCATTTTATTTATAAAAAAATGATAAAAAATTATTTGAATTGTACTTGAAAAAATATAACAAATGATAGCTTTAATCATTATATATCCAAAAAAAAATTATATCGGTTACTCAAAGAAAAAATGGTCAAATACAAATAGAGTCATGAACATTGAATTAAATCATATGGGCTCTAAATTGATAGTATAATCTAGCAAATCAACTAATAATAATATAGAGATATTGACAAATATGTAGTACTTCCTATCATCTTTGTATTATTCATTAATTTCATATATTATATGAAAGTTTTATTCGTCTCGATCCTTCAATAAAATAAGGATCAAGAAAACAAATTTAATAAGAAATTGATTCTAAACTTAATTATTGAAAAAACAAAAATTTCAAAGAAAGAATTTAGAGATGGGATTGAAGAAATACTATAACGAATGACAGCCTTAAAAAAAAATAAATAAAAAAAAAAAAAACAATGATCTAATGCAAATTATTTTTAATAACTAATAGAAAGAATCTCAAATTATTACCTTTTATAATATAGTGAAGAAAATTAATTTTGTGAGATTTTTGTGCTACCTTCTCCCATGTAGCCTTTATTATTTCATTATTAATACTATTCTCATTCAGAGCGATAATTTTTTTTTTTTATAATCTTTATCATTTGGTAGATAATAACGAATAATAAAAATTATCAAGAGAAGGTTAAGAATTTAATAGGAGATAAGAAGTTATAGATAAGAGCATTTTATAAGATAAAAAATTTAAAATAAAAAAAGATAATATGTGATAGGAGAAAAAAAAATGAGTAAATCAAAATAAAGATTTAGATATATATATTTTTGATAGATATATAGATTAACAAATCATATCTTTATCTAAATTTTATTATTTTAATTTTTTGAAAATCAATTATTTAATCTTTATCTTTATCTTTATCTGGAGGCCACGAAATTAATCTTTATAAATTATTTATCAATTTTTATATGTTTATTTATCTATAAGTCATGAAATTATTATTTTTCAATAATTTTTAAAATTTTTATCTTTACCTATAGGTCATGAAATAAATTTTTGTAAATTATTTATGAATTTTATATGTTTATCTATAATGAAATTAATTAAAGTACGAAATGAGGGGGGAAAAAAGAGAGTAATTTTGTTTTTTTTTTATAAAAAAAATCAATTATTTAATCTTTATCTTTATTTGTAGGCCATGAAATTAATTTTTATAAGTTATTTATCAACTTTTATTTGTTTATTTATGGGAAGAAATTTTAAATTATCTTTAAGTTATGAAATTAATTGTTTATTTTTTATCTTTATCTGTAGATTATAAAATTAATTTTCAGTTTTTATATGTTTATCTATATGGAGAAATTTTGAAATTCAAATCTTTATCCATAAGTAATGAAATTACTTTTAATTTTAATTAATCAAACAAATAAAAAATGAAGAAAAATAGAAAACATGAAAGGCAATCAAAGAAGGTTGCCACGTAGGAAAGAGAGTGTTTTAAAATTATAAGAATTTAAGAATAAATATTTGGAAGCTTTTGACAAAACAACTACATTTGATTATATATATAATATAGATGCTCATATGAATTTACATGATTTTACCTTATTAAGCTTGCATTTACAGACTTTGATTCATTTTGCCTAAGTAAAGGTTCCTGTCTGGTTTTGTACTATTATGTTTTGCCTAAATGTTATATGCATGTTTTGTTCCTTGCTTGTGTGTTGAACCTAGGCCATCCGTCTTTGCTGTCTCACGCCTAGGACACACCTTTGAACCTCTTAGACCTAGGTTGTTAAGCGTCAACACCTAAGATCACCTTGGAACCACCTTGGTTAACCTCCACCTTCACCTTGGTATCTTGGCCGACATGTGCATCATCTAGGCCAAGGTGTGCATCACCTAGGCCGAGATGTGTATCATCAAGGCCAAGATGTTTATCATCTAGGTATTCGAGATTTTTTATCCTTGAACCTTTCAGCCTTTGTGTACCTTAGCTAGCACCTAGCAATCTTGATCCTTGACTTGTACAACGTAGGCTGAGGTGTGGTACATCTAGGCCAAGTGTTATCCTTCCTAGCCGAGATCAGGGAAACCTTACGTGTCCAAAGCTTTGCTTTGATCCAGGATCCTTGCCTTGCCAGAATACCCATGCCACCTTACTTGTTATACACACTTTGACCTACTCATGTCTTTTTATTCTAGCACCTTTTGAGGAGATTTGACTAGATGTGTCCCAGTAGTGGTTTAAGTCAGTTAGCAGTTAAGAAACCCATACCAATTGCCATATCTTTGCCATGTAGAGAGAGAAGCTCTAGGAAAAGGAAGAAGAAGTTCTTAGAGTGAGAACTAGATTTCCAAGCTTGATTTTCATACCTTGAGCCTTTGGATTTGTGTTTTGAGGTTAGATTCTTAATCTACTCTTGTTGTTCATTATGTTAATCTGATCACATTGTATGATCTAACACGATTTATGAGCCATACATTAATTTAAGGTTTTGTTTTAGAAAAAGAAAGTGATGTTCTTGTGGTCTTGAAGAAAAATCATGTTTCGATCCAAAAGTTTGTATCAAGTTCCATGTTTTGTGTTTGTTTTCTTGAAATCTTCAAGTATGGGTACCTAGGTTCATGTTATTGAACTCATATCATGAAATCTCAGATTTTGAATAAGAAGTTATGATTTTTGCATTCATGTTCTTCAAGAGGAAACCCAGATTTTCGGACTTCACCATTTCCCTATGTGTGGTCACCGAGACCACTCTTGTCCAGACCTCACACCTAGGCCAGGCATTGCATCTCACCTTGGCCTACCTTGCATGATCACTTGCACGTTAGTTTATCTTGCCTGCACACTTAGGCCGACCATAATACACCTTGCTGGCACCTTGAAACATCTCAGTAGGCAGCCCCACACCTAGGCCAAGGAAACCACACCTCGGCCAAGAGGTGTAGAACCTTGGCCAAGACCTCCTGAGTTCACCCAGTTAGGCCATCTCGGCCCAGCTCATCTCTGTGCATCCATTCCGAGACCTGGTTTGTACCTAGCATGCTTTTCCAAGAAGAAAAACATTGATTTAACTCCCAGCACATGTTTTGCTTTGTCTTGACTTGATTTTGGAAAGAAATGTCAGGATCTATTTTACTCATTCAAAGCTTGTTTTAAGAGTGCATGGAGCATTCCTTCTTGTTTTCTTGAAGTGCATTTAATGGAATTACTATGTATTTGTAGGTCTTGGATCCTTGCCTTAAGCCCTACATCTGTAGAACTGTTGTGAGTGCTATTTTTAATAAAATTATGTTATAATGTTTTGATAAAACCTTTGCTTTGTTTTGGAAAAGTATTTGATCAAGCATGAATGATTATATTTTAGTTTTGGATCAAGTATTATGTTTATTTTGATGACATTCTTGAAAGGTCCTTAGTGCTAAGGGGTTTTAATGCAACTAGCACCCTTATTTGAGATATCTCCCTTGCCACCCCACCGACAGGTGGGCTCGTCTAACCGACTCCAAGTTGGTTATTCCCTTGTTTTTCAATGAATGTCATCCCTTGTATTTTAAGTAGATGTTAGTAAACATTCCTTGAAGCTTTGAAAGACTTTGATTGATAGACTTGGTTCATCCCTTGTTTTGTTACAAGTCATGATATGTATGATTTTACCAAAATCTCAGATATCATTCATTCAAACATTTATTACTTATATCATTCACTGAGTTTCAGCTCACCCCTCTCCCTTATATATATGTAGGTGATGAGCAAGAAGGTTGTGTTCCCCAAGCTTTGTTGGAAGATGTGTTTTGCTTTATGCTTTTGTATTCATCTTGAAGATTATGCTTCTTAGCTTCGTAATTCAATTCTTTTGTATGTTTTGGCTTGAGAAGCCTTTTGATCAAGTTGTAATATGAACTTTACTCTACTTCATATCCAAGTTATAAAATCATTTTAAGATGTATGCCATTTCATTTAATCTATGCACAGCTCTTATGGACTAATTAGCTTTAAATTTATGCTTTCGCATATGTATGACCCATATGTATACTCTGTTTGTGTGAATCTTTGTAAGTTGTCCTTCGGTAATCTTAGATTATTGGCTATCACGGCATCATTCTATTAGGAGCGGAATGGGGTCGTGACAGATTGGTATCAAAGCACAAGTTCCTTATAGTACGTTTATTTCACACACTCTTAGTCCTAAAGTGCATAGGATTTCCTTTAGAATGATGTTAGGATTGCATCATATTGCTTGATGTTTGACAAGGTGTGCATTATTTTGGCATGTTTATTTGCTGCTTATCTACTAGTCCATCTGTCCATTTTGTTTTAAAGCCATATTTTGCATACTCCTAGTATCATGAGAAGGGAAAGACCGCTAATTAGATAAGATCATTTCGAGGATAGGTTGTACATATTGGAAAGGTTGGTAGAGGGTTTGACCCGTGAGTTAAGATAAGCAAGGCAACAGAACACTAATACCACCTCTACTCAGGCTGAGCAAACGAACGGCCGAAATGCAGTTCCACATCCATCTCCTCCAGTACGACAAGTGCCCCTACAGCCAGCTTTATATGGCTCGCACGTTAACTTTGATCAAAGAATTAAGAAAATGAATCCATCGATGTTCCATAAGGGTATAGAACCGTTGAAGGCAGAAGCATGGTTTCTTGAATTGGAGAAGTTATTTGAAATATTTCCTAGTACTGACACCCAAAAGGTGTCACCGACAGCATTCACACTAGACGACGACGCTTGTAGGTGGTGGATGATGATCCGAGAAGGTAATCTGGGTTTGACTTCGGCTAGATTTTTAGAGTTATTTTATGACAAACATTTTCCCCTTAGTGTCCAAGATCGCAAGACCACAGAATTCCACACTTTGACACAGGGTAACAGAACTATAGTTGAATGTGACTGTGTGCTCATCGAGTTGGCTAGATATGCACCTCACATTGTCAATATCGAATACAGAAAAGGTAGAAAGTTTGAGAGTGGGCTTCATGGACCGATACAAGACTGGGTTAATATGCTCAACATGCTGACTTACGACGGAGTATTAGACAAAGCCATCCTAGCAGAAGCTAACTTGAACAAATATCAAAGTTCAAGAAAGAATCAGAGAAAGAGAAAATTACGACAACCACCGAGCACCGTTTGATGCTAATAAGAAAGCGAATGTGGGCAGTTCAAGCAACTCAAATGAGGACAGTGGCACTAGGCCGACATGTACAAGTTGCGGGAAGCAACATTTTGGAATTTGTCGTCGGTATCTGGAGCTTGTTTCAAATGTGGTGAGATGGGTCATCGTGTTAAGGACTGTCCCAAGATATAAGACTAATGATAGTAAGAAAAATGAGAGCATTTTGAGCTCTACACAAAAAGGCAATGTCGGGAAAGGATAGATAAGACAGGGTAGAGTCTTTGCATTAGTGCCAGGAGACACTCAAAACGCCGAGACTGTAGCGTCAGGTATACTTGCTATTTGCTCTCAAGATGCATATATATTGATTGATCCAGGTTTTACACGTTCATTTGTATCTGCTAAGTTTACCAAGAAGTTGGATAGAGAACTAGAACCCCTTGGTTATTTATTATCTGTGTCTACTTCGTCTGGAAGAAGTATGACTTTTGCATCCATTTATAGATCATGTGTTGTTGTGGTTGAGAATGTTGAATTATTAGTTGATTTGATGTCGTTGAACATAACTCATTTCGATGTTATATTGGGAATGGATTGGTTAGTAGCAAATCATTCATCTATTAATTGTGTTTCTAAGAGTATCATCTTTAAACCCCCGACCAAGCTGAGATTACATTTCAGGGTAAAGGAGTAATATCCCTACCTTACTTGATTTCATCCATGAAAGCTTATAAGTTGATCCAAAAAGGATGTCAAGGTTATTTGTATAGTGTACTAAGTAATTTGAATGGAAATATTGAATTGCATGATATTCCAGTTGTTGATGAATTTCCCAATGTTTTTCTGAATGATTTGGCTGGCCATTTAGTGGATAGGGAGATAGAATTTACTGTTGATGTTATACCAAGATCACAACCTATCTCCAAAACACCCAATAGGATGGCCCTAGCCAAGCTTAAGGAGTTGAAAGTGCAATTACAAGAGTAGTTGGATAAGGGTTTTTATTAGGCCGAGCACTTCACCTTGGGGAGCACTAGTTCTATTTGTTAAGAAAAAGGATGGCACACTTTATCTTTGTATTGATTACCGAGAACTGAATAAGCTAACCATTGAGAATAAGAATCCATTGCCGAGGGTTGATGATTTGTTTGATCAGTTACAGGGAGCACGAGTCTTTTCTAAAATTGCTCTCAGGTCAGGCTACCATCAGCTCAATGTTAAAGCTGAGGATGTTGAGAATATTTCTTTTCGAACAAGGTATGCCACTACGAATTTTTGCTAATGCCTTTTAGAGCAACCAATGCCCTTGCAGCATTTATGAATTTGATGAACGGAGTCTTTAAACCATACTTAGATGAGTTTGTGGTTGTTTTTATTGACGATATATTGATCTATTCCAAGAGTAGAGATGAGCATGAGAATCATTTGAGACTTGCCTTACAAATTTTGAGAGACAGAAAATTGTATCCTAAGTTTAGCAAGTGCGAGTTTTTCTTTCTAGTATTTCATTTTTGGGTCATGTAATTAATGAAGAGGGTATTTCTATTGATCCTAGCAAAATTGAAACCATTGTGAACTGGTCGAGGCCAACTAATGTGTTTGAGGTTTGTAGTTTTCTAGGTTTGGCAGATTATTACATAAAGTTTGTGAAGGGCTTCTGGAAGATTGCAGTACCATTGACACAGTTGACTCAGAAGGGAGTGACATATGAATGGACCGAGGATAGGGAATCATCCTTCCAAGAGCTAAAGACGAGGTTAGTCACAGCACCAATTCTTGTACTACCGTTATGTAATGAGGAATTTCAAATTTACAGTAATGTTTCACATAAGGGTTTGGGTTGTATATTAATACAAAGGGATAAAGTCATAGCATATGCATCTCGTCAATTGAAACCTCATAAAAAGAATTATCCTACCCATGATTTAGAATTAGTAGCCATGGTATTTGCTTTGAAAATTTGGTGTCATTACTTGTATGGATCTTCTTGTCAAGTTTTTAAAGATCACAAGAGTCTGAAGTACTTGTTCACTCGGAAAGAATTGAATATGAGACAGAGAAGATGGCTTGAATTATTTAAAGATTACGACATGCAGATTCAGTACCACCCAAGTAAAGCTAACTTAGTGGTCGACGCATTGAGTAGAAAATTGTAGGGAGTTTAGCATGTTTACTAACCGAGTAGAAGAGCATACTTCGAGATTTACAAGACCTAGATATTGATGTTGTACTTCGCCGAGATGAGGGAATCTTAGCAATGATGTCAGTGAAGCTGATTATTATTAAGGAAGTAAAGACAAGACAGATAGAGGATGAATTTTTCAAGATAGTGAGGGTCGACACCAGAATGAAGATCACAATGCCTAAATGTTCTAGGTGTAAGGGTCGACACCAAGACAACAAGGGTCGACACTAAATTTCAGAATGCAATCTAGCTGCAAGGGTCGACACCAAAACAGCAAGGGTTGACACTAAATTTCAATATGCAATCTAGCAGCAAGGGTCAACACTAGGGAACTATAAGAGTCGACAATAAATTTCAGTATGCAATCCAGCAGCAAGGGTCGACACTAAATTTCATAGTGCAATTCAGCAGCAAGGATCGACACCAAGAATGATAAGGGTCGTCTCCAGGAACACCTGGAACTCAACTCAAAAAAGAAAAGAGAGCAAAGGATTGACACCTAATCTGTATAGGGGTCGACACCCGTAAAATCTGGGTTTCAAAAATCTAGCTGCCAAATCAGATTTGGATTGACACAGCCCTTTTCTCAGCCACTTTTTCAGATTTATGTGCAGAATATGTCATCTTTTCTGACCCCTGAGCAGATCTTCTGGCACCATATCTTATCCAAGAAGTTGATTTATGAGGTTGAGCATTAAATAAAAGCTTGTGCATTTAATGAACATTCTCTTCCTAAGGCCTGCCTACAGTCTGCATTCACCATACTCTGATCAAACACAGTTGGAAGATATCCTCCATGATTTGCTCCATCGGCTAGAAGATTCAAATCTCCTCTCTCGAACAGCTAGAAGCCATTAATGCTATAAAGATGAAGCTCTCCTTGTTCGATCTAGACACTCCTTCAATACAAGAAACCCAGAGCATTCAAGAGCATTTAATATACTCCATTATATTTCCACTTTCATATCTAAGTGAGTCTTAAATTACCTGTGAGCTTACATTTTCATATCCATCTTTTGAGAGAGAAAAAATTGTAAAAGCGGACAGTTGTACCTCTTACTCTTATTCTTATTCCTTTATTCTGAGTGAAACACTTGTAAAGTGAGGTATTTTAGTTAAGAGGTTCTCAACAGATTGAAGTAAGTCCTTTGTAAAAAATCCACAAGCTAGGTGAAGCTTGGTGGTGCATTGATTCATAGTGAAGAAATTCTCAATGACGTACCTTCAGCAGTAGACATAGACCGGTGAGCTGAACCACTATAAATCTTTGTGTTTGAGCTCTTCTTTCCATCTCCTTTATTTTCTGTGTTTTAAATATTTGTTGCATTTACTCACTTAGTTATTTAAAATTTATTTTCTGTACAAATTTTTTATAACCCAATTTACCCCCTCTTGGGTTGCTTTCTTGTGTAACAATTGGTATCAGAACCTCGTTTCTAGTATTGTGTCTTAACCATGTTAAAGTGATCTATGGCAACCCCTAGCTCCTCTCTTCCTGAAGATCAAGTCTCAAACAGACCACCCTTCTTCAATGGCACAAATTTCAATTATTGGAAAACCCATATGATCATGCATATCCAATCTATCAATTATGAGGTTTGGAAAATCATATGTGATGGATCCAAAGTCCCCACCAAAACCATACATGGTCTGTTAATTTCCAAACTTGAGAGTAAATGGACTAGTGCTGATTATAAAGATATGCAAGCCAACGCCAAAGCTGTTAATATGTTGTATTATACACTTGATACAACTGAGTTCAACAGAATATACACTTGTACATCGACAAAAGAAATTTGGGGTAAGGTTATTGTAGCTCATAAGGGAACTACTCAAGTAAAAGAGTTTAGGGTTAGTTTGCTTGTTCACAACTATGAGCTTTTCAAAATGAAACCTGATGAGAACATATCCCAAATGTTCACTTACTTTACAGATATTATAAACAGTCTTAAATCTCTTGGAAAGACTTATACTAATGCAGAAATTATCAAAAAAAAGTCCTCAGATCATTGCCAAGAAGTTGGGAGAACAAAGTCATCGCAGCGATAGAAGCAAAGGACTTATTAACATTAAGCCTTAATGAGTTAATGGAATCTCTCCTAACCCATGAGCTCTTTATGCAAGAAGAAAAGAAGAAGAAGACAAGAACAAAAAGAAATGGATAGCCTTCAAGTCTACATCAAAAGTTCAAGAGAAAGAAGAAGATGCTTTAGAGGAAGATGAAGAAATGGCATTCATTACAAAGAAGTTCAAAAGGTTTGTGGAGAAGAAACAAGGTGTAAGGAAGTTCTTCGGAAAAAACTTCAACAAAGATTTTCAAAAAGATGAAAATCATTAAAAACCTTGCTATGAGTGCAACAAACTGGGACACTACAAATTGGAATGTCCGGAGCTCAAGAAATAATTTAAGAAGGGCAAGAAGAAAGCCATGATCACAGCATGAGGAGAAGCTAGTGATGACAGCGACTCAGAGGTTGATATTGGCAAAAATGAAGTTACAAATCTATGCTTGATGGCACTTGAAGATGAAATAAGGTAAATGATGACTCATTTACCTTTGATGAATTACAAACTTCTTTTGATGAATTGCATGCTGAATTTAAAAAATTAAGTATGAAAAGTAGTAGTCAAAAGAAAATGATCTCAAGTTTATCTCAAGAAAAGGAATCCTTGACTTCTAAAATCGATACTGTAGAAAATAAAGTCTTGAACATGGAAAAGGAAAAAGAATTTTCACCTGAAAAGGATTCTTCCATTTTTAAAAAGAAAGTAGATGATTTGGAAAAAGAAAATGAAATTTTGAGAAATGAAAAAATTCTCTTAAATAATAACATAGAAGATTTAAAAAAGTTCTCTCGAAATTTACTCAAGGTAGAGACACATTAAATAAAATTTTCAACAGTCAAACTCAAACCTTTTTCAAAAGTAAAAAATTTCAAAAAGATCTTTGTTCATGCATCATCAAATCATTCTCATCTCATATGTCATTATTGTGGTAGAAAGGTTATATCTCTCCTTCATGTCCTGCTAAGAGAAACTCATTTGTTAGAATGAAAAAGTATTGGGTTCCCAAAAACACTCAAAATCCTAACTCTCATGGACCCAAGAAAGAATGGGTTCCAAAAGGCTAACAAAAATCTGATTTTTGCAGGTGTGCTTTAGGTCAAAATCCAGCAACAACTGGTGGTACCTCAACAGTGCGTGCTCAAGGCACATGACCGGTGATAAAGCAATGTTCTCAACCCTTAAATCCAAAGAAAGAGGTCAAGTAACCTTCGGAGACAATAGTAAGGGAAAGATCATCGACGAAGGTAGTATTTCTTCACCCATTATTGAAAATGTGTTTCTTATTGAAGGATTGAAACATAACTTACTTAGTGTTAGTCAAATGTGTGATAAAGGCAATCATGTCACTTTTGAAAAATCCCATTGCACCATTAAAAATTCCGCTGATAACAAAGTGCTTTTTGTTAGTCATAGGCATGAAAATGTGTATGTATTTGATTTGCATAGTTTATCTCCTAATCATGATGTTAAGTGCTTATCTGTTATAAATGAATCTGATTGGCTATGGCATAGAAGGCTAGGACATGCTCATATGGACTTACTTTCAAAACTTTCAAAATTTGACTTGGTTGTTGGTTTACCAAAAATTGATTTTGAAAAAGATGAACTTTGTGATGTTTGTTAACAAGGAAAACAAACAAGAGTTTCTTTCAAATCCAAAAATATTATTTATACTTCTAGGCCTCTTCAATTGTTGCATATTAACTTGCTTGGACCTTCTAGAACTCTAAGTCTTGGTGATAAATCTTATTGTCTTGATTGTGTGGATGACTATACTAGATTTACTTGGGTGATTTTCTTGGCACACAAAAGTAATACTTTCTCTGCATTTCCAGCCCTTTGTAAACATATTCAAAATGTGATTAGTCTCACTATTTGTAGCATTAGAAGTGATCATGATAGAGAATTTGACAATGATAAGTTTATTTTATTTTGTAATGAGCATGGTATTTGTCATAATTTTTCTACTCCTTGAACTCCTCAACAAAATGGTGTGCTAGAAAGAAAAAATAGAGTTCTTGAAGATATGACTTATACTATGCTTTCTGAAAATGATTTACCGAGATATTTTTGGGCGGAAGTCATCAATACAGCTTGTTATGTTATTAATTGTGCTATGATTAGACCCATACTTAAGAAAACACCATATCAATTGTGGAAAGGTAGAAAACCCAACATTGCTCATTTGCGTCCATTTGGTTGTAAATATTTTGTACTAAATAACAATAAAGAAAATCTTAGGAAGTTTGATGCAAAATCTGATGAAGTCGTGTTTCTTGGCTATGCAAACTCTAGTAAGGCTTACCATGTCTTTAATAAGAGAACTTTACTCGTTGAAGAATCTATACATGTTGCTTTTAATGAATCTAACTCCTTTGCTTCCAAGAATATTGTTAGTAATGATGTTGCAGATTCTAATCCAAGAATTGAAGGCTTTTACTTAACAGAAAATGATGAACTTCATTCTTCGGAACCCAATGTTAAAGTCTCTATGGAAGATCTTCAAAAAGAGTATACCCATCCAGTGAAGGAAAACGATCTACCCAAAGAATGGAAGTATGTTCATGGACATCCCAAAGATCTTATTCTAGGAGATGCCACACAAGGTGTAAGAACTCGTTTTTCTATTCATAATGTTTATGGCAATGTAGCTTTTGTTTCCTAAATTGAGCCAAAAACCTTTTCTAAGGTTGAACACGATGAAAATTGGATTTTTGCTGTGCAAGAAGAGTTAAATCAGTTTGAAAGAAATGAAGTTTGGTTTTTGACTCCTCGTCCTAAGGATCATTCTGTTATTGGAACAAAATGGGTTTTTCGAAACAAAATGGATGAATCCAGTGTTGTTATTCGAAACAAAGCTAGACTTGTAGCCCAAGGTTATAACCAAGAAGAGGGCAGTGATTTTGATGATACTTTTGCACCCGTTGCACGTCTTAAAGCCATTCGCATGTTGCTTGCATTTGCTTGCTTTAGAGATTTTAAACTTTACCAAATGGATATGAAAAGTGTTTTTCTAAATGGGAACATTTTGGAGGAAGTATATGTTAAACAGCCTCGCGATTTTGTAAGTCACAAACACCCGGACCACGTCTATAAACTTTCAAAAGCTTTGTATGGTTTGAAACAAGCCCCTAGAGCTTGGTGTGAACACTTAAGTAATTTTCTTATTGAAAAAGGTTTTTCTCGCGGGAAAATTGACACCACTCTTTTTATAAAAACCAAAAATGATGATATGCTTATTATTCAAATTTACGTAGATGATATCATATTTGGTACTATTAATGAATCTTTGTGAGAGAAATTTGCTAAGGATATGCAGGGCGAATTTGAAATGAATATGATGGGAGAGTTGACATACTTTCTTGGATTACAAATAAAACAAACCCAAGATGGAATTCATATATCTCAAGCCAAATACATCAAAGACCTCCTCAAAAGGTTTAAAATTGACTTATCCAAACCTGCAACAACTCCCATGAGCACATCGATTAAAATCGACAAAGATGAGCAAGGTCAACTGGTAGATGAAAAGAAATATCAAGGCATGATTGGTTCCTTACTCTATCTAACTACTAGTAGATCCGATATCATGTTTAGTGTGTGTGTGTGCACGTTTTCAATCAGCTCCAAAAGAATCACACGTCACAGCAGTAAAACGCATTTTTAGATATCTTGTCAGTACTCCACTTTTGGGTCTTTGGTACCCTAAATCAAATGTTTTTGACCTTTATGGTTACTTGGATGCTGACTTTGCGGGATGTAGACTTTTCCGAAAAAGTACTAGTGGCATTTGTCATTTTCTTGGAAATTCACTCACTTCATGGTTTTGCAAAAATCAAAATTTTGTTGCTCCGCTTAAGCAGAATATATTGCTGCCGCTAGTTGTTGTGCTCAAATGCTTTTGATGAAACAACAACTTCTTGATTTTGGACTTCACTTTGATCGCATTCCTATTAAAGGCGATAACATTAGGGTCATTAATCTTTCAAAAAAACCTATACGGCACTCACGCACTAAACACATTTAAATAAGGCATCACTTTCTACGAGATCATGTACTTAAAGGTGACATCGAACTCAAATTTGTGCCTACAAGCCAACAATTGGCTAATATTTTTACCAAGCCTCTCAATGAGGAACAATTCTACTTTATAGGAACTGAGCTTGGCATGTTAAATATTCCTATGTGATGTTAAACTATGTGTTATTATGCTTCATTGAGAAATTTGCAATGAAAAACACTAGATTTTGCTCAATAGGACCCTTAAGGGTCGACCCCTTGCTCTATAGGGTTGACACCTTGTAAACCAGCCTTATGCTTTTTGTGGTTAAGAGTCAACACCCTTCTTCACTAGTGCTAACACCAATTAGTGTTGGTTCACTGCTTTTTAGGGTCGATACCTTTCTTCGAAGGTGTCGACACCTATTATATTTGAGGACACTGCTTTTTAGTGTCGACCCCCCCTTCCTCTAAAGGTTGACACCTGCCTATGGGTAAGGTTTTTTTTACCATGCGGTTTTTTCAATTTCGAAGGGTCGACCCCTCTCTTCCCAAGGGTCGACACCTTCTCAAGGGTATTTATATACCCCGCGACCCTTACATTTCTTGCGACACCAAACAACTTCCTAGCCTTAGCAACTTTTCTTATTTTGGCGACACTCACTATTGATCCACATTCCAATCTTCTTTCATCTTTCTCACACTCTCTCTTCCTCCTCTCCATGGATCCCCAAACCCCTCCTCATGTTCTAACAAGGAAGCGACCACGCACCTTTTCCTCTTCCACCGTCATCGCTGCTTCTTCTCTTGTGCTTCGATTCAAGAACCCTGAGTGTCGATCTGCTTTCAACAAGGACTTCAATCTACGAAAGGTACTCTCTGGTCACACAATAGACATCGCATTCTTTGAAAAACATTCCATTCCTGTCAAAGAATGGTTTGAAAATCAAAAATGGTCATCACTTTTAAAACTTGATTGTGATGTTTACCCCACTCTCATTAAAGAGCTTTTTTTGCAAATATCTCATATGATAAAGAATCCTCTCCTCATACCCTAGACTGCTTTGTTATGGGTGTTTCTTTCACTTTAAATCCCACAGTCATCAACTCCATTTTGAACACCACTAACGATGGACACAGGGTCTCTCCATCAGTTGCTCTTAAACCACCTCAATACTCTCATCTTATTGGTCTCAAATTTCTCACAAATAATCCCAATTTAACTCATCATATCACTGTCTCTAGGAAGACCTTTCCCTTAAAATGAGACTGTTACATCACAACATCACACACAACATTATTCTTTACTCTGGCCGCTGTGATGTCGTCACTTATGGTTACAGTTTTCTCTCTGATTTCGATTTTTTGGTGGTTCACTGTATTATCAATATTCATAAACAAAATAATCAAACCCTTCCCTATGGAATGATTTTCACAAAGATTTTCAAGCATTTCAAAATTAATCTTAAGGGGGAAGAAAAAGTCTCTAGAGATCCTTCTTCTTATGGGTCTGAAACCTTGAGAAATATGGGGTATTCTCTGATCAACAACATCTGGACTAAGACCAAGAAAACTAGTTCTTCCCCTGGTCTCTCTACCCCTGGCTCTTCCCTTCCCAGTCCTTCTACCCTTTATTTCTCCACCCCTAGTCCTTCTACTCCACCACCTTCTTTTGACCTCTCATCTCTCTCTCAAAAAATCGACTAACTTGACGTCATGGTTCAGGGTCCCTTGTTGGATGGGATTGCTTCAATCAATTCGTGGCTTAACAATCTAAACCTCAATTCCCAATCCATCCCTACCGGTGACATTCCCTCATCCTCCCACTCTGTCCCTATTTCATCCTCCTCTGTCTTGGAACAGAAGGTGGATGAGTTGGCCTCCTTGATCCTACAACTTCTCTCACAGCAGACCAAAATACGGCATGACATTGATCAACTGAAAATCCAACAAGCCCAAGTCGTTGAAGCTGCCAAAGCCCGTGTGGAGATCATGGTGATTGCGGTATATGGGATCAAGGACTCAAATGAAGAATTTCACCAAATTTTCCAACAGCGATGGGATGATGATTTGGGTGAACAAATCCAAAAATTTATGCTATGGTAGGTTGGCGCAAAGCTACACCACATTGCCTCTAAACTCCTTCTCTGTTCCGCTGATGCTCTGACCCCCTCTTTTTGTTAATAATAAAGAGGGAGAAGAAGTTTGAAGTTTAGATGTAGAACCACCTTACTTAATGTTTTTAGATGTTGTTTTGTTATCCTAATATATTTTTCACAGTCAGTATCTCTCTATAGATGTATATGCATGTTTTGGTTAAAAACACTCTTTGGTAACACAAGTTAGAAAGGTGATGTTTTGGACATTTAGATACATTATACATTATGACAATCTCTTTATGTATGAATCTTGATGAATTCTTTTTGAATGATATGAAACATGTTGATAGTTAGTTGTGAATGTTTCTTATACACACGCTCTTGGAGATTTATGGAATTTGTTTTAAAGAGCTTGTGATTTCATTCAACGCTTGTGATTTCATTCAATGAAAATAAACTGAAGAAATTAATTTTACTAATGAATGTTTAAATTCATATTGACAGGGGAAGTGTGACATCCCTGTCCTGTATTATGCTAATTGGTCCTTAAGTTGTTTATGGTTATGTGTTTAGCATGGTTTTGTATGCCATTATGTGAAAATATGTGGTTTTGAATTTCTATCTGTTCACCGTAGGAATATCTGTTTGATTTTACCGCTTCGAAAATTAAATTGAGGGCCTTATCGGCCACAGAACCCGAAATTGATTGCGCCACTGTGGTTGGCATAATTTTTAGAGCCTACGGTGAAATTTAATTAGAAATTAATTCTGGTCAGATTAAACTGATTAAATTGATGAATTAAGTGCCCAAATATTTTATATTAAAATATTATATTAGTGGGACTTGTTGTATATTTGCATTGCACTCTCCTTTAGCTCTCTTAAGACTCAAAATCTGAGTTAGATAATTGAGAGTGAGAGAGAGGCCGGCTATAGAGAGAGGAAGGAAGAGACTTGAGCAATTTTTGGCTCTAGCTTGGGAATTTGAAGATTTAACTCAAGAATTGACTAGAATTTGGAAGATTAAAGCTCCTATGAATTTGGGCTGTGATTTCATGAATTGAAGATTAATTTGTGATCTAGAACATGAAAGGAGTTGGTTTTGATGAATTTGAAGACCATATATGCATGTATGTATTGTTTTGAATTTGCATATTTGAGCTTGAATTACATGACTCATGTTGCAATTTTGGTTGAAATCCATGTATTTGACCATCTTTTCATCATATGAGATGAGAATGAAGGTTATATGTCACATGCATGTACAATCCATGGAAGTAGAAGCTTTGAATGCATGAAATGGTTACATTGGTAATGAGTTGGTGGAAAATGAGCCATGCATGTAGATAAACTATGAAATTGAGCTTCAATATGTTGTAATTCTATGTTTGTACCATGTTAATACATGATTATGTGAAGTTTGGACCGAAATCATGCATTTAGAGCCTTTGAATGTCGAGATGAAGCTCAAGAACTCAATCTGGAAAACCCAGATTTTCGATGTACGCTCGAGCGGGTGAAGTGCCGCTCGAGCGGAGAAATCGAGCTTCCAGCACTTTCTGCAGACATGGTTCCCGCTCGAGCGGGGAAGTTTACGCTCGAGCGGGGAGCTATGTAGATAGGCAGTCCGCTCGAGCGGCCGAGTTCACGCTCGAGCTGGAATTGAAGGCAACCAGTACTTTTGCAGGCCTCAAGGGTACGCTCGAGCGGGAAAGTCCACGCTCGAGCGGGGACCCTGTTTTCTGAAATTTTGAAAATGCATTCTGTGTTCCGTTTTTCTGTTCCCTTTCACTTGTAAGCACTCTTAAGCATGTGTTAAGCATCGTAAATGAATTGATGAGATAAAGATAAAGCCTAATGAGGAATATGTGAATTAAAGAATGGATTGAATTGTTAGTGACCCTTTTGTGTTCATGAAACGTGTAGGGTCAAGCTCCAGGGCAAATCCACAAGCCGATCACTGTGAGTAATATCAATATTTGAAAGCTTGTCAATGTCCAATTGTCTATTCCCTTATAAACTTTATGAGTTGTTAATTGGGATTGTGGACCAAAGGTCGTTTTGATATAAATGAATGGACCGAAGGTCGTTTTGATGTAAATGAATGGACCAAAGGTCGTTTTGATATAAATGAATGGACCGAAGGTCGTTTTGATGTAAATGAATGGACCGAAGGTCATTTTGATATAAATGAATGGACCGCAGGTCGTTTTGATGTAAATGAATGGACCAAAGGTCGTTTGACACATGCGAGTGGGCAAAAGGCCGTTTTGACATGAATGAATGAGTGGGCCGAAGGCCGTTTCGACATGAAAGAGTGGGCCAAAGGCCGTTTTGACATGAATGAGTAGGCCGAAGGTCGTTTGACATGAACGAGTAGGCCAAATGAGCCGAAGGTCGTTTGATATGAATGAGTAGGCCGAAGGTCGTTTGACATGAACGAGTAGGCCAAAGGCCGTTTTGACATGAATGAGTAGGCCGAAGGTCGTTTGACATGAACGAGTAAGCCAAAGGCCGTTTTGACATGAATAAATGGGCCGAAGGCCATTTTGACAGAAATGAATGGGCCGAAGGCCGTTTCGACATAAGCGAATGGCCGAAGGCCAGAATGTTTAGAACTACAGTTACTTGATTTGAATTTGTATAGTTATATATTCGTTAAATAGAAGTATGAATTGGGCCCAAAGCCGTTTGGAGCATGTTGTTCTACATATTGTTATGTAACTGTCATATTTGATATTATTCACTGGGCTATCGCTCACGCTCATTCATGTGTTTGTAGGTGAGCCAAGAGAAGTCCAGACCCAGCCTCAGTGAAGTCTGTATGGAACAACCAAGGTTTTAAGAGAGTCAGCCCTTGTGTCTCACGCACGAGACCCGTCTTCACCCTTTTGTTATGTATTTACATTTTGTCAGGTTGGCGAAGCTTTGTATACGTCTGCTTATAGTTTTTATGGGTTGACTTAGTTTTGGGTGATCCTGTCTGTACAGAACCTATGTCGCTATGTTTCTGTTGTGAGTTATTAACGTACATATGTATGGTTTGTTTTGATGTGCCATGTAAGCACAGCTCTATGGACAAAGTTTTAAATTTGGCTTCCCTTTTGGCCCCCTTTACTCTGATGTGTTAAGTCTGTTTTGGTTTGAGGCCGTACGTAATCTTAGGATTACTGGCCGGTTACGTCCTTAACCCATGGGGGCGGGTTCGGGTCGTGACAGGAAGCTTGTTCTATATCAACTTTATTGCCTTGATATATATAATTCTCATTATCTTTGTTTTGGCCTTAAAGCCCTTTTTATAAGGGGAGTTTTCGATCTCATTTTTCAAATCCTTTATTTACAAAACTCCTTGAAAAACACTTCTTAATGCCTTCCTTTTGAAACTCATATTTTGAAAACTTTAAAAATTTGTCCTCACCAAAAAGGGAGAGATTGTTAGCCCTAAGGTTATTCAAATTTAAAGTCGTATTGATTTTGATTATTGACAAACATTTTGAGCTCATTTTATTATTCAAAGTTTTCAAAATAATAGTATACAAATTGTGCTTCAATGGTTCTAGAAGTTATATGATTCTAGAGTGTTGTTTTTCAATGATTTTTGGCCCTTCAAAACATGAGATTAGCACCTGGTTCGAAAACTCAATCCATGCTTAAAACAGGTCCAAGGGTCGACACCAAGATAGCTAGGGTTGACACTAGAATGAAGATCACAATGCCTAAGTGTTCCAGTTACAAGGGTCGACACCAAGACAACAAAGGTCGACACTATATTTCAGAATGCAATCTAACAGCAAGGGGCGACACCAAAACAGCAAGGGTCGACACTAAATTTTAGTATGCAATCCAGCAGTAAGGGTCGACACTTGGAACAACAAGAATCGACACTAAATTTCAGTATGCAATGTGTAACGCCCTCGAAATAATAACATTAAACCCATCAAATAAAACATTCATTGACATACGAAATATCCACATGGTTCTGTTCATCAGAGTTTCATTACAAAAGTATTACATGTTAACAACAAAAGCAAAATGCCCTACGGGCTTACAGCTTTCCAAGTTAACACTTAGTTACAACAAAAGAGTGCTAACTCATCTACACATTAATCCCTCGGCTTGAATATACATGTAATACATCAAAAAGGACCTTAAACAACAAAAATCCGCCCGCCTCTAGCCTCCCAAGCTATGACCTTGGAGGTGGCATGCTACCTATACCTGAAAATGATATTCCCATATAGGGTGAGCCACAGTCCAGTAGAAATACACTAAACCAACCATGAACAATGACTAAAAGATTAGCAATTGATAGATGGCCAACACTGATACATCCACATAAATCACATTTTATGGCATACGACTTATGAGTCCAAGTTACTTTTCATTTTCCCTTTTTCAACAGATAAGCATATTAGCTCTATCATCATCTCAACAGATATGTATAAAAACTATATCCCACATTCACAGATAAGCATATAAGCTATATCCACATTCTCAACAGATATATATAACAACTATATCCCACATTCACAGATAAGCATATAAGCTATATCCACATTCTCAACAGATATATATAACAACTATATCCCACATTCACAGATAAGCATATAAGCTGTATCTACACTTCACAAAGATAAGCATATGAGCTCTATCTTCACTTCTCTAGACAAGCATATGAGCTGTGTCTACGGAGTTCATCCCCTATCTTCTCCCAATACTATCCGGTTTAGAGGTACATCCCCCATCTTCCCCTAAACCGCGAAGTACATCCCCCATCTCCTCCTCTACACATAACGTATACAAACACATTGGTTCTATATACAATCACTCAATACATACAGTTAATGTATTCTATCAACCGTCAAATTCCATGACACATTCCATTGATTAGTTTTCATTTGCCTAATCATCATGCATTGTCTACAACAATCATGACTATCCTCCACCGATAGCCCAAAGTAGTTATTTCTAAACAGAAAATAAATGCACAAATGGATATTCAATCAACATTTCAATTCGGTGAGTGATAAATAATTCAACTACACCCTTTAACCCCATGCATTCCCAATCTCAACAATTCCATTTCATTTCCTCATTTCTCACAATTAATTATCCCAATTAATCAAACAATGTAATTAGGTCATTTTCCATAATTAACTTTACAACCCTTAGGTCCCATTTTCATCAATGATTCAACATTTATTCCATTTCTCTATGCCAAACATGCATCTAGGTTTATTATAAATAAAACCCCAACTTTTGTAAAATAACACAAAAGCCCCAAACTTTCACAAAATTACCAAACCAACCCCAACATCTCAAAATACTAAAATTTAAAGACAAAATCCATAGAGAGGAGTAGGATATCCCTACCTCAAATCCGGAGCCCCAAGGGAGAAGATGACAAAACCCAACGTGCTCCAAATCCCGAAATTTTCAGATTAAAATGTAGCCCTCGACGATCAACAACTTTTTTGTAAAGGCCAAAGATGAACAAATCACTCCTACTAGATCAAAACCTAGAGAGAATGTAGAGTTCTAGAGTGAGAGGCTCAACAATGGTGTTTTTGGAAAAGTAGGAGAGAGAAGAGAATGTGAAAAAGTGATTTGAAAAGTCAAAACTCGGAACTTAAACCCAGTCGCCCCGCTCGAGCGTCCAAACCCCCGCTCGAGCGGCACTCACAGACTCCCGCTCGAGCGGCCAAACTCCCGCTCGAGCGCCGGATGCACTCTCCCAGCATCTCGACACAACAGGTCCCCGCTCGAGCGCTCGATGCCCCGCTCGAGCGTCACTCACAACCTCCCGCTCGAGCGTCCAATCCCCCGCTCGAGCGTCCAACACTGCACAGGAAATACTGGATGGGTGTATTCCCCGCTCGAGCGTCAAAACCCCCGCTCGAGCGGACAGGCCAAAATCTGGGCAACTAGTTTTGGTTTCTAAACTCAACCAACCTGTAACAAACCTGCCCAACACATCCTATAACTCAAATACAAAGTAAGAAAGGATGTAAACAAGATAATGATCAACTACCAACATCCACGGACACATGTCCGAATCACTATACAATAAGGGTAAATCCGGGATCGCTATACAATGCAGCAGCAAGGGTTGACACCAAGAACAATAAGGGTCAACACTAAATTTCAGAATACAATCCAGCAACAAGGGTCGACACCAAAAATGATAAGGGTAGGCACCAGGAACACCTGGAACTCAACACAGAAAAGAAAATAGAGCAAAGGGTCGACACCCAATCTATAGGGGTCAACACTTGTAAAATCTGGGTTTCAAAAATCCAACTGCCAAATCAGATCTGGACTAACACAGCACTTTTCTCAGCCACTTTTTCATATTTATGTACAGAATATGTCATCTTTTCCGACCCCTGAGTAGATCTTCTGGCACCATATCTTCTCCAAGAAGTTGACTTATGAGGTTGAGCATTAAATAAAAGCTTTTGCATTTAATGAACCTTCTCTTCCCAAGACCTGCCTATAGTCTACATTCACCATACTCTGATCAAACACAGCTGGAAGATATCCCCCATGCTTTGCTCCAACGGCTAGAAAATTCAAATCTTCTCTCTCCAACAGCTAGAAGTCATGAATGCTATAAAGATGAAGCTCTCCTTGTTCGATCTAGACACTCCTTCAATACAAGGAACCCAGAGCATTCAAGAGCATTTTAATATACTCCATTATACTTCCACTTTCATATCTGAGTGAGTCTTAAATTACCTGTGAAGTTACACTTTCATATCCATCTTTTAAGAGAGAGAAATTTGTAAAAGATGGCAGTTGTACCTCTTATTATTAGTCCTATTTTTTGAATGAAACACTTGTAAAGTGAGGCATTTTAGTTGAGAGGTTCTCAACGGATTGAAGCAAGTCCTTTGTAAAAAATCCACAAGCTAAGTGAAGCTTGGTGGTGCATTGATTCATAGTGAAGAAATTCTCAAGGAGGTACCTTGAGGAATGGACGTAGGTCGGGGAGCCGAACCACTATAAATCTTTGTGTTTGAGCTCTTCTTTCCATCTCCTCTATTTCTGTGTTTTAAATACCTACTTCATTTACTCACTTAGTTATTTAAAATTTATGTTTTGTACAAATTTTTTGTAACCCAATTCACCCCCCCTCTTGGGTTGTTTTTCTATGTAGCAAGGGGCAATATGGCAAGGATGCTACATAAGAAATCGAAGAGAAGATGAAAATCTGACATCCGAAGTTGTTTTTGGGGCAAGGTAACTTAAGTTTGGGGACCAAACTTCTTTAAGGGGAGTAAACTATAACAACCCTCATTCTTGTCTTAGTCATGCTCATATGAGTTTACATGATTTTGCCTTAGTAAGCTTGCATCTGCAAACTTTGATTCATTTTTCCTAAGTAAAGGTTTTATCTAGTTTTGTGCTATTATGTTTTGCCTAAGTGTTATATACAAGTTTTGTTCCTTGCTTGTGTGTTGAACCTAGGCCATCCATCTTTGTTGTCTCATGCCTAGGTCACACCTTTGAACCTCTTACACTTAGGTTATTGAGCGCCAACACCTAGGATCACCTTGGAACCACCTTGGCTGACCTCCACCTTCACCCTGGCATCTTGGCCGAGATGTGCATCATCTAGGCCAAGGTGTGCATCACCTAGGCTGAGATATTTATCATCTAGGTATCCAAGATCTTTGATCCTTGAACCTTTCAGCCTTGTTGTGCACCTTAGCCAGCACCTAGCAATCTTGTTCCTTGACTTGTACAACCTAGGCCGAGATATGGCACATCTAGGCCAAGTGTTATCCTTCCTAGCCAAGATTAGGGAAACCTTACGTGTCTAAAGCTTTGTTTTGATCCAGGATCCTTGCCCTGCTAGAGGGCCTATGCCGCCTTGCTTATTATACACACTTTGACCTACTCTTTTTTTTTTATTCTGGCACCTTTAGAGGAGATTTGACCAGATGATGCCACATGTCCCAGTAGTGGCTTAAGTTAGCTAGCAGTTGAGAAACCCATATCAATTGCCATATCTTTGCCTTGTAGAGATAGAAGCTCTAGAAAGAGGAAGAAGAAGTTCTTAGAGTGAGAACTAGATTTCCAAGCTTGATTTTCGAATCTTGAGCTTTTGGAATTGTGTTTTGAGGTTAGATTCTTGATCTACTCTTGTTGTTCATTATGTTAATGTGATCACATTGCGTGATCTAGTGCGATTTATAAGCCATACATTAATTTAAAGTTTTGTTTTGGAAAGAAAAAGTGATGTTCTTGTATTCTTGAAGAAAAATCATGTTTTGATTCAAAAGTTTGTATCAAGTTCCATGTTTTGTGTTTGTTTTCTTGAAATCTACAAGTATGGGTACCCAGGTTCATGTTTTTGAACTCATATCATGAAATCTCAGATTTTGAATAAGAAGTTATGATTTTTGCATTCATGCTCTTCAAGAGGAAACCTAGATTTCTAGACTTCACTATTTCCCTAAGTGTGGTCACCAAGACCACTCTTGCCCGGACCTCACACCTAGGCCAAGCATTGCATCTCACCTTTGCCTACCTTGCATGATCACTTGCACCTTAGTTTATCTTGCCTGCACAACTAGACCGACCATGAGGCTTATCTGGAGTCTATGTTGATTCGAACTATTTACATTTTATTTACATTATAAAGTGTATTGAGTAGATCATCTTTTAAAGAAATTAGATTAATTAGATATTTATAACATCATAACAATATCTTATTTGTAGTTACAAAATAAACGGTTAGCACAATTTTGATAATTTATTTTTAAACAATTAGAACATGATCATGGGATTACACATGTCTGATTAACTTGATTTTTTTACATGGATGATATACTCGACGAACCTTACAGCTCTGAATTTTTTTTTTGGGGGGGGTCTAAGGCGAACTCAAAAGATAAGGCCTTGGCTCTTATACAAATTTTTAAAAATAGATATATATATATATATATATATATTAGTAAAATAATAGCAATCTTCAATTTATTTTTATTTTTTACTTATACCTTCTATAAATTTGTTACATATAATACATGTACAAGCACAAAATATCCGTCACTTGTATAATCCAGTTGATTAAGTTTGCGTTCTTCCAAACGTTGTTGTATGGCGTAACATCACAAAACACATGAACTTACCAGCAGGTGTATACCAAAAAACCCCTTCGATGCCTAAGTCAGCAATTAGGATCAACAATGACGAAAAGCTTTTATGAATTAGCAGTGATCGAGTGTTCTTCTAATAGGACTTCTAAGAATTTGTAGACACAACCAATATCTTAGAAATTAAATTCCATACTCACTTAGCCACATAAACATGTTATCACATAGCATACTAGATATACATATATTATTATCTAGTGAGACAAACCCATTGTGGTAATAACCACTTCCTACGAGCCTAAAGTATTCAAACCCAGTAAACTTTGATACCAAGTTATAACGCCCCCAAATAACAACAACAAATAATCCTATAAAGTATGTTGGTTATGTAGAAATTAATACGATTTCATTCTTTCATTAACATCACAAAAGGTATCACATGCATTATACATTCATAAACCCTAGATTCTGAATCTATAACATGTGACACATGGTGATATACAGAAAATAAAAGGAAATTTGGATAAGTGCATGCCTTAATGGCTACATATTTCTAAAACGATACTTGGTTACAACAAAAGTGGATCAAACTCAAAGAAAATAAAAAGTTCGAGGTTTATACAAAAGATATTTACAAATAAAGAAAGACAAATGAGTCTTCAGCTCCAAGATCATCCTAAGCTAAGTCCTTGGTAGAGGCATACCATCAACACCTAAAAGTTGGTTTCCACATAAAGTGAGCTAAAGCACAGTAGATAATGCCTTAACACACTGCATGATGCTTAACAAAGTCATATGGTAAATGCCTATGCATGTCATTTACCAAAATGTGACACTTTTGTTTTTCAAAACAATGCAATGCCATGATTATAATTCAAATCGTAAACAATACTTTTTAAATTAGAAAACAGGGCAGTGGATACATAATACTAAGAATCTCTAGGTACATGTCTACCAGTAGGCTATACAAGCACTACTAAAACCATTTTACCGGTACTAACTGAAAGGATCAACACCTAACCACACGAGTTTCTGGACTTTCATCAAGGACACACAGGCCAACATAGATAATACCACAACCACGCTCCCTAACCAGATTCACCAAGGTATTCACTCTTTTTTTATCAAAATGATACATTTCAATGTGTAAATATAAAACATTATTCAATACAAGATGTATAAGTAATTGGTTTAAATTAACCTAATCCTCATGTAATTTCTACGACAATCAAAGTTATCATCCATTAATAGTCCAAAACAGATATCTCTATACAAAAGATAAATCTCCAAAGAACATGTATAATTTCATAATCTCAATATATAAGTGATAATACATATTCAACTCCACTTACATCATTAACAGATATATTCATTTTATCATTTCAAAAACTCAACATCTTTTCCTTTGTTCTTAGTTCAAAAACCAATGATTTCCAACAAAATATCTATTCCTTTGAAAAACACATTTAAAGGGGAGATTTTCAAGATTTCAACCCAACTTATCAATATAACCACCTCCACAATATTTCTCATGAACCCATTTAAAAACCCTTTATTTATACTCCAAAAACCAAACCCAAATCAAATCCATAACTCCCAAATCACTACACTTTCTAAGAAACACATAACGAGGCTAAGAATCATACAAAGAGGTTGAAAAAATCTCTACCTCAAGATTAGAATGAGAGAAAAATAAGACCTAAAGTTTGACAGAGTCAAAAATGAAAACTTTTCCGATTTGAATGTTCACCTCTACAAGTTCTACTCCTTTTCCCAAAGCACTACAGTAGCAAGACCAACAGATTTGAGTGTATAAGGGTGTTTAGACAAGAACTAGAGAGGGAGTGAAGAAATTTGATAATGTTACATTTTATAGAGAGAGATCAAAAAGTGAAAGAAAAAATCTTTTTTCCCGTACTAATATACGCATAGACCGCTCGAGTGACCAAAACACTGCTCGAGCGTTAGACACAAGAACCACTCGAGCGCATAATGACCCCCTCCTAGTAGTTCAGACCTACAAAGATATTGCTTGAGCGTCAGACACATAATATCGCTCGAATGACCAACCCATGGCTCGAGCGAAGAATATCCCACTTTTAGAACAACATAGATATTGGAAGTAACCAAAGACCGCCTGAGCGAAGAAAAAACCACTCCAATAAACCTAAAGAGAAACATGCAGAAACTGTTTTGAAAAACTAACTCCTAACCTATCTAAAACACAATTAACAACTCCAAACAACTAATCCCAATTAACAACAAGACATCAAGAAGTCTAAACAATAATAATAAGTACCGAATTTCGAATCAAAGAATATAAAAAAAGTCAAGTCTTAACCCAAGTCGCTACAGAAACCCTATTTCGGCCCATTTGAGAAGCTAGATGGCACAAATTACCCTCTTAATTGCCCTTTAATTCTATCTAGTTTAGCATGATTGGGATTACTCTTCCTTAGCCAAGCTGACTCACAACCCAGTTATCATATTTGCCCAGTTTTACTCTCCTGGGTGATTAGACTCTCGCCCTGTCTTCAACTAATAACCCATCACGTCTAGGATGCGTGGCATATACCCATTGATTCTATGCAACTGCTACAATCGTCACACACACCTCATGAAAATTTGAATCATCACGCCCTTGTACCTTCCATACATGTAACCGATATGTACACCCCTAATGTCTTCATTGTTTATCGTCTTCTCAACCTCAAACCCTAGAAACCGAAGGAGTTCTTCAATGATTTCTTGCTTTCCAACCCCAAATCTTGAAATTCTGTTCACATCAACCAAATCGTCTCAACAGCAAAACATTTTTACCGATCAAAAATCAGTTCAGTGCCTTAGATCGTAAGTTCTCCACTCTTTCAATCTTTTTCCATTTTTATTCAACGTGTTCTAGATGTTCTTGAGCCTAAATCTCATAAACCACTCACAAAACTTTGGATATGATACAAATAACTACCAAAACTTAAGGAAAAGTAAATGCTTAAGCTGAATGGAGGGGTTAAGCAGTCCTTAATCTCCCATTTCCTAGCACACAGTCCAATTTCAAAGATGAACATTGAAGAATCTGGGAAAATAAAGCAAAAATCTTATTTTTGATCTGAAAATACATATCAACCGAGAAAACTTCATGTTCGTAACATCTCTAAGAAACAAATTGAGCTAAAAAACCAATAGGGCTAAAAACCAATTGTTCACATGTCATCGCACTACATTGACAAACCAAGATAGAACTGAGCTAAAACGTAACTCAATCCCTTAACCGAGCTACAACCTAGCTCATCATACACATTACCAAGCTAATAAGCTTGGTTGAACACATGACCAGCTAAAACCTTGTTCATGCTCTTAAATTCAAGTTTTCACCGTGTAGAATCCTAGGCTTGACCAGGCACACCAACATGCTGAGTAGCTCTCAAACACCAAATTGACGCCACACAGTTAGGCCACCACATGTTGCCAAGCTAAAAGCATACAACTCAACATTCCTTTTCCAAGTTATTAAATTAAACTGCACTCAATTGGCCGGTACCGCTTCATGGTAGCTACACCGAGAGCTAGAAAGGAATTTTGCAAGGCTTACAACATCCTGATTGACGTCCAATTTGAGTTAGCTGAAGAAGGAATCTTACCCTGGGGCTTACAAGGCTTCTGCCCCTTCACCGTGCTGTCTATTATAGAAGGGGTCTACGCTTTGCGGTGCAACCTTTAATTTGTGAGTTCTTAAGGCAAAACAAGCACTGCCCTACCTAAGTTTCCACCAACACCTACAGAATAATAAACAAATTAGCTAAGCTCAATTGTAGGTTAAACTTAAACCTCAGTCTTACCAAGATATTTCGCCAATACACCATTAGTCATACAGACGATGGGTTTTGCTAGTACTTGAAAATCAAGAGAGGTCGTGAACGCCTAGTTATGGAACACCAGACAAGGATTTGCATGACGATGACTTCCTCTAAGTATTTGGCAACTATGAGACTACCAATGGACCTGGTTGGAATATAAACCAAAAGAAGGGAAAAATAGGTAAAAAAGAATTCCCCGTTCTAACATTGAATCGAACATTACACCGAGTTAAATGTTTGTCTCTTTTTTGCAGATATGAACCAACTTCAAGCTCAATACTCTGGCCCAAACAAAGATGCAATTAGGGTAGTGCTTCGATGTAAATAATGCGACTACCACGACCTCCTAAACTATGAATCGACGTACCGATATATAGCGTCACGCAAAAGCAAAGTAATAGACTTCTTGTTTAAACCTTCTCCTCCTCCAATCCTAACTCTCCTAGACATTCCATTGATCCGCCTAGCCGAGGAAGAAGACGTGGCCAAATAGAACAAAATCAAGAATCTGATGGTAACCTTTTCAAGAGACAAAGCCACCACTTCCACCACTCCTCCAGCTTAGATAGTCGAGGTTTCAGCAGGAACCGTGCTAGCCTGGGCATCGACCATGGTTCCAATGGTCAGTACTGAATCATGTTGGGCTTCCTAGAAGGCGTATGTCATTGATCCATCTGTGGATCTAACGATCAAGCTAAGCATTGACTAGCCCGTTAAGGAAGTCACTCATGTCCCAACTTAGAAGTCATCATTAACGCACCAGGAAAAAGTCAACACGACAGCAGATGTCGTTGCTGCAGATAAGGAGCATTTTCTCAGTTACAACCTTTCCAAGGTCTTACTTTTGTCAGCCAATATGGAAAGTACAGCCACTGTTTCGATACCCGGGTTATCAAATCGATGGTGAAATCTATGATTAGAGTAAGCTTTCTCCTAGTCAACACCTTTTTGAACGATTGGTGTTTCATTTTCATCTTGGTTTCAATTTCTAGCATTTGCAATTCTGACGGGCCATCCAAAAATTCCATATTGCAATGGAAAGGTTGGTTAAGTTGAGACAGGACTTGAAGGACAAGATCGCCCATGATGTAGAGGTAAAGACCGAGTTGAGGCAGTCCTAGACTTCGTTAGAGATTGCCAATGCTGATAATATTCAGCTTCTCAGTCAAGTTGTTGCTGCCGAGAAGGCGATGGATAACACTCTAGCTGAGTTAAGAAAGTTGAAGGAAGAGGTTACCACGCGACAAACTGCCCTTGATACTACGTTCAAGGCTACTAAAAAGAAGGGCTTCAATAAGGGGCAAGCAAGTTGATGCCACAAAGGATGCCTTTTTTTAGCCTAGTTAGAAGGCAAGATGCGAAAAACTTGGCCATGGCTTCAATATCGAAGTATTCACTACTCTTCCTCCCTGTTTCCTGCCAGACTACATAGAGACCTACGCCACTGAGGTGTTCAAAGCTCTTAAACCGGATGACAAAGAAGAGATTGATTATAACAGTTTTGATTTAGACCTGACCCATGTCATTCTCTTAGATCCCAGATTCAGCACTTTTAATTGTTGTTCATATCCTTTGTCATCTTGTTAGTAGTTGAATTGAGTTGTTGGTCATGTTTGAAGCAGGTTTGGAGTTAGTTTTTCAAAAGAGTTATTGTTCTGTTTCTTGTTTGTTCGCTTAAGCGGTGTTTTGGTCACTTGAGCGGTCTTTGAAATCTTTCAGTATTTTCTAGGTCTGCAAATGTTCTGAGAGGAGAGTATCTTCGCTCTAGCAATAATTCTTGCACTCGATCGATCTTTTTCAATCTGTAAAACTTCTGGGATGGGGTCATTGTGCACTTGAGCAATGTTTTGGTCGCTCGAGCAGTGTCACTTATTGTCTCTTACGCTCAAGCAGTATTTGGGTCACTAGAGTGGTCTATGCGTATATCAGTTCAGGAAAAATGATTTTCAATCACTTTTTCATTTCCTCTCCCTCTAAAAACTCCCAAACCCTAATTTCTTCACTCTCTCTTTCTTATTTCTGCTTAAAACCTCAAATACACCCTCATCCATTGATTTCTCCACCATAGCTCTTTGGAGAAAAAGGTAGAACTCGTCGAAAGCTTCATTCTAATCAAAGGAGATCTTGTTTTTGGCCCCATCAAGTTCAACCCTTGTTTTCTTCATCTTCCAGACTTGAGGTAGGGATTTCTTTAACCTCTCATATGTTTCTTGGCTTAGTTATTTGCTCCTTCAAAAGTATTTGGTGATTTGGGGTTTTAGGTTAAACCTAGAATTTGATTGTGAAATATAAAAGGAAGATTTTTTCAAATGAATGCTTGAGAAGGTTATGGAAGTATTTATATTGATTAGTGTGTTGAAATATGGGAGGATCTTTCTTTAAATGTGATTTTTGGAGATGAAAAAAGTTTTGTTTGAAAATTATTGATGTTTGTTTTATGAAAGGAAAATGAAGGATGTTGGATTTTAAAAGACATGAAAAAATGTATTTGTTGATGATGAGAGTGGAGTTGGTTATGTATTATCGCTTCCATTTTAAAATTTATGAGATTTTATCTGTTATTAAAAAATTATCTATTGATTAGAAATATCTGCTTTGGGCTATCGGTGGAGAATAGTCTTGATTGTTGTGGAAATGACATGAAGATTAGGTTAAATTGAAACTAACTTCTCATACATTGTGCATCAAGCATTGTTTCATACTTGAACATTGAAAATGTATTGTTTTTGATAAAAAAAGGGTAATATAACTTAGTGAATCTGGTTAGAGGGTGTGGTTATGGTTATTATGTCATCCTGTGTGTCCTTAGTGAAAGTTTAGAAACCCGCATGATTAGGTGCCAATCCTTCCGGTTAGTACAGGTAAAATGGCTTTGGTAGTGCTTGTATAGCCTACTGGCAGTCATGTACCTAGAGATTCTTAGTGTTTTGTATCCACTGCCCTGTTTTCTGATATAAAGGTGTATTTTCATGAATTGAAATATATTGATAAAGGCATTGCATTATTTTGAGATGGAAAAGTATAATGTTTGACAAATGACATACATGTGCATTCACCTTATAACTTTTCTAAGTTTCATACATTGTGTTAAAGTATCTCTACTGGCTTTAGCTCACCCTATGTGGAAAACAACTTTCAGGTACTGATGATATGCCTCCACCAAGGATTTAGCTTGGGAGGACCATGGGGCTGAAGGCTTATTTTTTGTTTCTTATTGTAATTATTTTTGTACAAGCATTGGGCTTTAACTGTATTGAGTAGAACTCACTTTTTTGGTACCCAAGTATTGTCTTGGAAAGATGTAGCCATTAGGGCATTAACTTATATGTATAACCTTTTAATTCAATTTACTCATATGTGGCATATGCTATAAATTCAAGATCTAGGATTTATCAATGTATATTTGTATATGTCATCTTTTGTATGGTAAAATAATATAAATGAAAGGTTATCATTTTTCTTGTTGTGTTTCTATGGAATATCATAAGATGGGTTGTTGTTATTATTTTAGAGCGTTACAACTTGATATCAGAACTACCAAAGTTTGAATATTTTAGGATCATGGGACGTGGTTTTTACCACAATGTGTTTATCTCGTTAGATAATTTTAGAAATAAACCTGGTATGCTATGTGATAACATATTTATGTGACTAGATGCGTACGGGATTTTGTTTGTAAGATATTAATTGATTGGATGTAGGAGTTTCTAGAAGTCTTATTAGAAGAGCACTTGATCACTGCTTATTCTAACTAAAACTCTAGTAATGTCACGGAACATTTAATTATCTAGAAGAAACTTCGTTTATGATTATGTAACTCAGTACTTATGTGGAATGAATTAATTGTTGTCACTGTATTAGGACATAAGTAAGTTAGCTTGTGTTATCTTTATTAGAATGTCAGGACGATGACGTGGTGGTGGTAAGCGTGGCACGCCTAGACGGCAGGAGGTGCCAATACCGGATGAAATTTTAGCGCAAGATGAGGGAGTTAGTCAGGCCAACATGGCCGAACCAGTAGGTCAGCAGGCCATGGGTGCCTTAGCCCATGAAATGGCCAGAGCATTGCAGGAATCCATGGATATTCTTAGGGTTGAGAATCAAGTCCAGGCCCATGTTATAGAAACAAGGCCATCTGTAGACACCCATTCTTGACCGTTCTCAAGATTTGGATGTCATCATTTGAACACTCGATGATCATCCATGCTCGTGTTCGGTTTGAGTTCCCGAAGGTCTCGGCCGCGCACCTTGCCTTAGGATCTCTCAACTTGACTGTTTTGTGCTTGGTTATGGACCAAGGACTTGTGGTTTTGCTTCTAAGGGAAGAGGGTGGCTTGTTGGCCATCCCTACAACCCATCGGCCAAGGCATGGTTCCATCGGCCTTGTTTTCTTGCCATCGGCCATAAGTGGTAGCCGATCGGCACTTTTTTTGGTCGATCGGCCATATTTCTTGGCCAAGACCTTCCCACCTGCTTTTGCAGATATTTTGGTGCTAGTTGTGCCAGCTGATGAGCACAATTCTCATCCTTCATACACGTGTATGGAGGGATTGAATCAAGACTCAAGTTGTTCAACAAGCTTGAGAATTGATTTTCTATAAGAAGGGAGCTCCTCCTCCCTTTCCAGAGGTTCTGAAATCTTGATATACAAAACATATATCACTCTCTCTCTATATTTTACCTCTCTCTCTCCATTTGCTCTTGTTTGTGCTCAAAAGTGTAAATTCTTCACACTATTGCACACAAACACCTACTAGAACACCATCCTTTTGTTGCTGAGGTACTTAGGAGCTGGTGTCAGAGTTTTTCGGTTGGCTTGAACTCAAAAAAGCTGTTAGAGTTGTGTTCTTCAAGGTGTTCTTCAAGGGTGAGAAACTAACCTTTTAATCCCTTGTTTTGGCTTAAGCTTTTAGACCTATTTTCATGCTGATTTAAGCTTAACTTTCTACTATAAAAAGTTCTTATTTTTCATACTTGTGATGTTCGTTTAAGGTCACTTTTGCGTTGGGGGTAGTCTACCCCCTCTTAGGCCTTGTTTGGCTTTGTTTTGAGCCATCCTTTTTAAGCTATTGGGACCACCTTGTTTGGGCCTTCTCACCACTGAGGTCCCAAATAGGAGAGGGTCATCCCCTCTCCTTGTGTTTTGTATGCTAGTATAAATGGCTCATAATAGTAGCATGTTTGCCTAGCATGTTTTGGTTCCATTTCAGCAACTTTTTAGTGTTATTTTAGCATGCTTCAACTCTGTTTCAAATTGGTTTGATAGTATCTTGCATGCTTCACATACTTGTAAAGCAATCTTGCATGCTAGCATAACATGCATCATGTGTTTGGACCATCATTCTTGCATGTTTTGGTTCAACTCAAAAAAGCTTTTAGTCTTATTTTACCATGCTTAAGCTCTGATTTGTGTTGTCTTGATCATGTATGCCATGCTTTGTATAGCCATAGTGCATTCTAGCTTGTTAGCTTTAAGTTTCCAAGCCACTAGCATGCAGTGCTTGGGCTACTTTCATGTTTTGGCATCATTTGTTATGTAATTTCAGAGCATATTCCATGGTCATACACTTATGCTTGTCACTCTTTTAATGCCTAGGAGGTTTGGCTCTTTATGCCTCAAGAATGGATCATTGTGTATGCCTCTATGCTTAGGCCTTTGGGTTATCATTTCAGTGCATTTTTGGTCTTGTTTTACCATGATATAACTCTGATTTTTGTGGTTAAAGTCATGCCATGTTTGGTTTTGATAGGTGTAGTGTAACACCCCTTGTTAGCCTTGCATGCTTCATGCTTTTGGTCTTTCATTCTAGCTTGTGTTGGCTAGGTTCAAGCTTGTTTTTGGTCTTATCCTGACCTGCCTTGGGACTATTTTGGTTGCTCTTCGCCCTTTGGGGCTTGCTTTGCATAGCCTTGGTGCAAGTCCCCTTGCTAGCTTCAAGCTTTGAGCCCTCTTGCATGTAATTCTTGTGTTGTTTAAGTGGTTTGGCACCATTCTATACATGATTTCAGAGCTTATGGTGCTGTCACACATCCATGCTTGTCATTCTTTAAGTGTGCTTAAGAGTTGCATCTTTATGCCTTAATCCTTAAGCTAATTGGCATGCATGCTTGTCTTGCCTTTTCAGGCTTTTCATACCATCATTTCAGCACTATTGGCCACTGATTTTGGGTGTGACTGAGGTCTGTCCATTTTAGTTTAAGGCCAATTTGCATGTTGTTGAAATGTTGTTACATTACATCATGCTTCCATGTTTGGGTTGCATTGTGTTTTGCATGCTTGTTGCTTGCATTGTTGATACATGCTTGGTGCATTGCATGTTGTTGCATGCTTGTTGCATTGCATGATTTTGCATGCTTGCTGCATTGCATTGTGTGTGCATGCCTTGCCTCTTGATCAAACATGATAGAGGTTAAGGTCCCTTATGTGTTTTTGTACATTTCATTCACATTGAATTGTGCGACTCAGCCTCTTTGGCCATCATGCATCGAAATGCGTGATTGATGGCTCGAGAGTGGAGCACTACACTCCTTTGAGCTTCAAACATGATAAGGGGTGTCATTACACAGCATTTTCTTGCAAATGTATTGCCATGCCTCTGTTTGTACTCTGCTGCAGCAAAAAGAGCAGTTTGCGAGAAGAGATGGTCGATCGGCTATATAGTGTGCCGATCGGCTAACAATATTTGGCCGATGGACTCAAAAGTGGTCGATGATCCTTATCCCTTGGTCGATGACCATACCATTTGGCCGATGGCCTCTCAGCATGTCCATGAGTTGGATCAGAAGTGTTTTGGAGATTTGTACAGTTTTCAGAAGTCTAAAACAGTGCAAACAAAGGCAACATGAGGCATGGCAACGGATTTCTGAGCGAGGCGATCAAGCATGCATCATTCATCATTTTGAGGCAGAGCTGGGGCAGCCTGTTTTAGTTTCTTACTTAGCTGATTTTGTAACTTAATTAATTTGTTTAATTAGTTAAGGGTTGTGTAATAATTAATTAGCTAGGATAGTTAGTTAATTAGTTGGTTTGTATTATTCATTCGGACCCTCCGTCGAGAGGGCAAATTTTGTAATAAGTGTGCGTGTGTGTGTGAATGTCTTCCAACCCCACGTCTTTCTCCCTTTTACTTAACCGCTTACGATGGTTAGTTCTAGGTCATGTTTCGATTAGCATCCTTATGTTTGTATGCGTGCATCATTCCTCTGTCTTGCATGCACCGGGCTCGGCACCATACAAACCGCATTGTATTTCAATACATTTACTTGAATACGTGTTCAACAGCATGTTATCAAGTTGCATTTCATGTGCCATCTTAGAATAGCCTAGCCTATTTTAGTTGCATTTTTTCATGTGTTGCATTAGGCATCTTAACATAGCTAGGATCATGCATTGATTACTAACTAACTGTCGTTTTGGCTCGAAGTATACTGTAAGTGTTTATGCTTTAGCATCCCAGCATGTGTGTTATTGATTGTCATGACAGCATGCTTGCCATGAGGCTATTTGCTTAAATGATATAACTGCCTGAATGCCTTTGGGTGAAGGTTGGATTGCTTGAATTAGAATAATTCATCGAAATGCGAGTTTTAAGCCTACTTGAGAGTGGCAAAATCATGTTTTCTAAGCCCACTTGAGGGTAGCAAATCGACGTCTTAGCCTACTTACAAGTAGCACCTTCAAACCATTTTCAAACAAACATGAGATGTTTTGTTCCAACTTAGGCGATCTAGTCTGTACTTGTATGTTGTGCGCATCACGTAGTAAGCTAGCTAATAAACCGGAATAAGAACACATGTGTTTTCAAAAACAAAATATCATGCTTAGTAAAGGCCGATCTTTTTGATCGGGAGAGCGGGGGTGCTCATTGCATGACATTCCCCTCTCGTACCCAAGTTCCCGAGCCGAGGCAACTTTGGTGATGACGGACACGTGGCCTTAGGCACGAGTCAGGGCTTCCTAAATTCTCCCAAAATAAAATATTTAGGTGGCGACTCTATATCTGGCAAAGCAGTCCATGTTTGGCACTTCTTTATAAAATCAGTTTTTCAAAACGGTTTGCCGGATTTGGACTCTTTGGTGATTTATCAGTCTTGCATTGCACTTTGCGAGATTAGATTCAGAACCGTGACATTGAGTCCGAACTGTAGTAGCTAAGAACAAAACGGATTTCGCGTCATTCGCGCGCAGAGTCGGGACGTTCGGGCGCATCTACAGTTTCTGGCGACTCTGCTGGGGATTCAGAGAACTTGACTTGAACTCATGATATCTTGTTTTGACTACACTTATGTGTCTCTTTGCATTGCATTTGCATTGGTGCGCCTAGGACACCGTGTTTGTCGTATGCTATTCCTGAACGGTTTGCCAGAGGCTTGCTTTAAGAAACGTGCCACAAGGCTGACCGGTTTCGGGCTCTGCCATGACGGAAACACAAACCTCGGTTTTCACCGAGGCACCCTTTTTGACCATTTGACCTAATGCATATCGGAAACCGTAGTGACCATTCCAAGTTAGGACAGGTTGCTTACCCGATTATAGGTTGTTTGAAACCGTTATGTGCGTAGTGAAACCCTAGTTTTTGACGAAACTATGACAGGGAAACCCTACCCCTCCATAGGGGTATTTTGGCTCTCACTTGCTTGCTATGTGCTTTTAGAGTGCATCTCTACAGGAATGCATGTATCAGTTTGCAAGTCTGGATATCAGGCCTGCGGGCATCAGTATTTGGGAATCAGTTTTACTTGTGGGTATCAGATTCAAATTTGGGGCAATGATTTAGGAACAGTGATCAGTGGTTGAGAACAGTTCTTTTAGCTTGTGTTTGCCAACTGTGTGTTGTCTTTATTTAAGCTGTTATGTTGTCCATTTTTCTGGTTATTTGTTTCCTTATTATGCTTTATTTATCTTTTTGCAAGGTAGTTTAGCACCATTGCATCCGACCAGGCAGATATTCCCCGAGAACTCTGGGTTAGAGGTTGAAGACTTCGTCGATCCGAGGATCTGACAAACGAACAAGCAGTGTTCCTTTCTTCACCCTCGGTTACCAGACGGAGGTCAGTAAGGCGCAATGTATCGGTACAGCAGTCGCCAGATCAGTGGTCTACCCCACCAGTGAACAGTCAGGCTGAGGTCTTAATTTCCACTGCAGGGACAGATATGCCAGTTATTTAACTAGATCAGCACAATATGGCAGGTATGGAAGAAATGATGCGTCAGCTCCAGGAAACTATGCTAGCCGTGCAGCAGGATGCTACTCGTCAAGCAGAATTTGCCGCACGCCAGGCCAAGGTTATGGCCCAACAGGCAGAGTTAATCGCCAGGCTACAGCAGCAAACTGGAGCGTCTGCTTCAAACCTAGCTCCTCCCCCACCTAGAGTTCCAATACTCGGGGAGACAGCTAACGTCCAGGAAAATACGGACGTTCCAACAGGGCCAACTTCGCCTCAGATCCTACCCCAACTATCCAAAACACAGACCAACCTGGGGGACAAGTCATATGAGTTCGAGGTGGATCCGACAGCGCTAAAAGTGAGCAAGCTAGAAAAGCTATTCAAGAAGTCTCAGTGCATGAAATCTATCCCGAATATAGAGGACAGGTATACCGACTCGACCGTGACTCTACCAGACCGGTTTAAAATGTCGCACATAGACCGTTTCGGCGGGTCTGGAGATCCTATGGTGCATTTGCGGCTATTTTCGAACATACTAAGGCCGATGGGCCTCTCCAAATTGCAGAAGCTTTCCCTGTTTGGCCGGACCCTGCCGGGTGTAACTGCTATTTGGTATGCAAAACTGGAAGACTCTGTTAAGAGGAACTGGGAGGAGATGGCTGAGGCCTTTGTAGCTCAATACTCCTACAATACTCAGATCGAGGTCACAACTCATGATCTCGAGATAACTAGGCAAGAGCCGAAGGAGAGCTTCTCTGATTTTGTGACCTGCTGGAGGGCTAAGGCCTCGATGATGACCGTCAGGCCGGTCGACAAGGACCAAATACGGATGGTTGTGCGCAACCTCCAGCCCAAGATCATGCACAAGATGATCATCCTCCTCCTCTCCACCTTTGCAAATCTACATGAGATTGGGGTGCAAATCGAGGACGCCATGAAACAGGGCCTTATTGATCATGAGAAAGAGCAGCCCAAGAGGGCATTCAACCGCAGTACGAATGCAGGCACAAGCAGTGCTGCAGCTACTAGATCTTCAGACGTCAGCACGGTGACCACCACCACCACCACCACCCCAAGAACCCTTACAGCTACACCATTCACCGGTGCGTCCGGAAGTAGCTCACAAACAACCAAGTTTCCACCCCGAGGCTAGAGAACCTTTACCCCGCTGTATATGTCTCCGTCCAAAGCTTTGGGGGTTTTGATCAAGAAAGGACACTTGAAGCCCCTAGAACCGCGGCCATTGCCAGAAAAACTTTTCCCCTCCCATGACCCAGCTAAATACTGTGCCTTTCACCAACAGCATGGTCACGACACCGACCAGTGCTATAGATTGCGTCATGAGATTCAAGATCTCATTGACAACAGGGTGATCATGCCTCCGAAGAAACCGAATGTCACAACCAACCCTCTCCCACCACATAACCAAGCTCCACCTCCCAAACGCATCAATTTGATCCAAACTGAGGTTGTGTCATACGACCCTAGCATATATATCACCCCTTCCCACCTATCCAAGCCGGAGGTGTTCATTCATGACAGCACTGACTTGTGCATGTTGGATATCTCCCAAACCCAACCAGAAATGGTAGTGGTGGCTATCAACAATAGAATTGGGTCGACTGAGGAGGCAGATGAGAATGATTATACAGAGCCTGAGGGGTCTGCGAGCTTTATGTACAACCCGAGTGGTTATATTACATCAGCAAGCCAGGCTAGGCCGAATGCTGAATTGCCAGTGGGGGCAGAGATTTGTGTAGTACAGGAGGATGGACCTAATCAGGGGCTAGATGACCTAGCGGATCTGGAGGAGGACATTGTGAATCTACAGTTCTTGAGGAGTACGACTCAAGGGACGTGACAGTCAATTGGTTTGATTTGGATGGGTCAGTAAAGTCTACTGGGTGGCTCGACGACTAGCCGGATGTTGTTGAACAACCTCAGCTAGAACAAGGTCCGTCAGGGACGGGGACATTAACAATGGCTGGAAGGGCAGGGAATCAGGATGCACCGCCGGAGAGCACCGGTGTTAAGAATTTTGCTCAGAGCACGGGCAGTTTGGGTACGGAAGATACTGAACAGCAGGCCGCACTGAATTAGTTTAAGCGGGAAAGGATTGAGGATTCTGAGAGGGCCAGAAAGGCCAAAGCCCTTGCGGGGACGGAACGTGTTGTGTGCACAAGAACAGAACGTGTTGTGAGCACAGGAACAGAACGTGCTGTGTGCATAAGAATAGTTGTAACGGAGTCGGATAGGTGTCTGTCGACTGCCGATGGCATGTAGTGGGAAGATGACGACCTATGTCTTGGCCACACAGATGAAGACTGGGGACAAAGCCAGCCGGATGATACCTGGTATGTAGGAGAGGTTGACCACATGACTAGGAGTGGGCGGTATTTCAAGGCCCCGCACTTAGATCAACCAGAAACGTCCGGGAAGGACAAGGAGACGGGGAAGCAGAAAGAAAAGTTACTCGAAGAAGAGGCTGTGTTGAAACAGCTTAAGAAGATACATGCAGACATCTCCATCTGGGGACTGCTTATGGCTTCAAGAGTTCATAGACAAGCTGTCCTTTCTGCAATGGACAAGGCCAAACTTTCAATAGACACTACACCTGAACAGCTGGTAGGGCTGGTCTTTCCGGGAGGAGCTTCCCCGACGTTGACCTTTTCTGACAAGGAACTACCGCCTGAGGGCGTAAACCATAACAAACCACTCTATATCTCTGTGGAGTGTAGAGACAAGTGGATATCGGTGGTTCTTGTCGACACGGGATTCGCCATTAATGTGTGCCCGTCGAGGACGGCATATGCAATCGGGTTAAAGCCCGCAGATTTTATGCCAACTGCCCAGGTGATAAGGGCCTATGACAATACTAGTAGAGAGATGATGGGGAACATGCGGATTCAGACTCAGGTTGGTCCAGGACAACACGATGTTGACTTTCATGTCTTGGACGTTCCCGCAACCTTCAATCTACTCCTAGGGCGGCCGTGGCTGCACCAGGTGAAAGCAGTCTCTTCTACCCTGCACTAGATGTTGAAGTACCCCCACGGGAAAGGGGTGGCTATAGTTTTTGGGAATTCGTCAATCCATCCGCCGCCAGAGGTTTCTACACTAGTTCTGGATATCGAGCATGGCGTGGAGGATGTGTTCCTGTCGGGGTTCACCCTAGCCAGGGCCCGGGTTGTTCAGAATATCTTAGCTGTTGATGAGGGGTTATATGTCAGTGCACAGTCTGTGTACCTCATGAACAAGCTCTAGTACATCCCTGGGATGGAACTAGGAAAAAGTGGCCCGAAGGGCATTACAGTATCGGCCGAAGTGCTGCATAACCCGCATACCTTTGGCTTAGGCTATCTGCCTACCAAAGAGGACTGGGTGAGGAAAGGCAAAGAGATGGCCGGAAGGGCCAGAGCTAAGCAGGAAGGGAAGCATTTTGAGTTGATGCACCGACCCATCCAGGGTACCCTAAACGGACGCTTTGTTCGGGAGAGGGAGGACTTTCCGTTCTACGGCTTCCCAGAGCCATGGTTGAACGCACAGAAAAGGCGCCTGCCGGGATTTGAGATCTTCTTCGACTTGCAGTTGTCTGGGGATGATGTTGCTGAAGAGCAGATAGACCCACCAGTTGAGGCTGAGCAGTGCAGGAAGGAGAATTCCGAAAGCGCAGAGATTGAAATGGGGGTAGCATTGGCTTGTCTACTTTCAGATCCTCTGATCGTACATGAGTGCTTGAGGGATGACCTCTCAATGTCCATAATCAGGAATGAAACGGCTACAAGACCATCTTCAAACATTCTGGATGCATCCATCGCACCCTCCTTCGTCTGGTAGTACGAGGAGGGATTCTTATCGAGCAGCACCGGGTCAGATAGTGAGCCGAAATCTGATTCCACCGAGTCTGTGGAGTCGAAATCAGGTTCCAGCTCGTCTGAGTCTAAGTCCGGTATTCTTAGGGGTGACAACCCGGATGCCACAGTCCTGTCTAGGTCGTCTTTTTCTTTTTCCTTTGAGTCTGTTGTAATAGAGGAATCAGGCGATTTGGAAGTGATTAATGAGAATGGAATGGCTGTGGCCTTCGAGTACTTTTCTGTGCCTTTGATTTATTGTATTAGTCAAGACTTTCAAAATTTTGATGAAAACGACGAGGAAGAAATTGCTCCAGTTTTACAACATTTGATTGATCAAGAGCAGGAGAGGTTTGTAAAACCCTTGGTTGATGAAATCACCCAAATTAATGTTGGTACTGAGAAGGACCCGCGGCTGGTCCAGATCGGGTCCACGTTGTCTTAGGAGGAGCGCGAGCGCTTAGTCGCTTTATTAAAAGATATCAAAGATGTTTTCCGTGGTCCTACGAAGACATACCTGGAATCGATCCTGAGATTGTACAGCACCAGACCCCTCTTGACCCAGAGGCCCGACCTATTAAGCAGAAACTCAGAAGGATCCGCCCGGACTGGGCTCTCAAGATCAAAGAAGAGGTCACCAAGCAAATTGACGCAGGGTTCCTGCTGGTATCTGAATATCCAACTTGGTTGGTCAATATAATTCCAGTGCCAAAGAAGGACGACAGAATTCGGGTATGTGTGGACTTCAGGGATTTGAACAAAGCCAGTCCGAAGGACGACTTTCCTCTACCGTATATCGACGAATTAGTGGATTTCACTGCCGGGCATGCATTGCTCTCATTCATGGATGGATTTTCAGGCTGCAATCAGATTCTGATGGCACCCAAAGACCGGGAGAAGACTGCTTTCACCACCCCGTGGGGGACCTATTGCTATAAGGTGATGCCGTTTGGGCTAAAGAATGCTGGGGCTACATATCAACGGGCTGCGACCACAATATTGCACGACATGATCCACAAAGAGGTTGAGGTGTACGTGGATGACATGATTGTGAAGTCCAAGGAAAGAGAGGGCCACTACACTACCTTGCAGAAATTCTTCCAAAGGATCAGAGAGTATCGGTTGCGGCTGAATCCTCAGAAATGTACATTTGGTGTTACAGCAGGGAAAATACTGGGGTTCTTGATCACACAGAGAGGTATCGAGGTCGATTCTTCCAAAATCAAGGCCATCTTAAAAATGTCACCACCAAGGACTAAAAAGGAGGTAGGAGGCTTTCTAGGTAAAGTGTAGTTCATAAGACGGTTTATCGCAAAATTAACCTTGACTTGTGAACCACTCTTTGGTCTCCTGAAGAAAGGAAAGAAATTCCAATGGGACGGCCGATGCCAAGCTGCTTTTGAACAGATCAAGCAATATTTACAGAACCCACCTGTGTTGTCACTACCTGAGCCGGGGAAACCGCTGATTCTGTACCTTTCAGTGACTGAAACTACAATGGGCTGCATGCTTGCACAGGAGTCTGAGGACAAAGTGGAAAGAGCTATCTACTACCTGAGTAAGAAAATGCTGGATTATGAGACCCGCTACACTCCACTAGAGAAGGCTTGTCTGGCCTTGGTATGGGCTACCAGGAAGCTGTGGCACTACCTATTAGCTCACTCTGTAATACTGGTTTCGAGATTAGATCCCATCAAATATCTCTTCGAGAAATCGGCACTTACAGGTAGGCTAGCCCGTTGGTTGCTTCTGCTTTCTGAATTCAATCTGAAGTATATGACGCGCAAGTCAGTGAAAGGGAGAGCGGTAGCGAAGTTCCTAGCTGATCACCCAGTGGACAGGGATGAAGCAGTTGAGTATCTATTCCCAAACGAGGCCATTCTGCATGTCGAAGAAGAGACCTGGACGATGTACTTTAACGGAGCGTCAAACCAATATGGGTATGGGATAGGGGTGTTGCTAATAGCGCCCAGCAATTCCCTTATACCCTTAGCATTCAAACTCCGGTTCAAAGTATTGAACAATGAAGCAGAGTATGAGGTATGTATTGCTGGACTAGAAGCAGCTCTAGAACTAGGGATAAAATGGTTGGACGTCATCAGGGACTCGAACCTTGTTGTATCTCAAGCTAAAGGAGATTGGAAAGTCAAAGAAGAAAAGATGAGAATCTATCACCAGGCCTTGGATGTTCTGATTCCTCGGTTTGAGAAAATGAATTTTACTCATCTGTTAAGAGAGAACAACAGGTTCACTGATTCATTAGCAACTCTATCTTCTATGATAGACATCCCTTTTGGAGTCCAGATGCGTCCGATCATCATTGAACCGAAATTTGTGCCGGCCTACGAGCTGATTGCTACCATAGATGAGGTACAAGATGAGAACCCCTGGTATTACGATGTCTGAAACTTCTTAGAAAAAGAGGCGTATCCACCAGGGGCAAATGCCAAAGATAAGAGGGCAATTCGAAGAATGGCTGCTCAGTTCATCGTCTGCGGAGGTAAACTGTACAAGAGAGGTCATCTCGGGATGCATAAACTGTGTGTTGATACCGAAGAATCGAAGCGCCTGATGGAGGCCATCCATGGAGGAAAATGCGGAGCGCACATGAACGGGGTGATGCTAGCCTGGAAGATCCTTAGACAGGGTTATTACTGGTCCACCATGGAGGAGAATAGTATTGGCTTTGTTCGGCGATGCCAAAAATGCTAGATCCATGCAAACCGCATGAATATTCCACCGTTGAAGCTGTACAACATGACTTCACCATGGCCGTTTTCAGTTTAGGGGATTGACATGATCGGGGCTGTCACTCCGAAGGGGTCCAATGGGGATGAGTTCATTCTGGTCACGATAGACTATCTTACGAAGTGGGTTGAGGCCCAATCTTATGCGGTGTTGAAGGCATCGCATGTTGCTAAGTTCATCAGGAACAATATCATCTGTCCCTATGGGGTCCCGAACGAGATTATTTTAGATAATGGCTCCCACTTCAAGAAGGAAGTGATCAACTTGTTAGACAAGTACAACGTGGCTTTTCATAAGTCATCTACATATCGGCCACAGACCAACGGAGCAGTTGAGGCCGCCAACAAGAACATCAAGCACATTCTACAGAAGATGGTGGAAACCTACCGGGACTGGCCAGATAAGCTGCAATTTTCTCTGTGGGGCTACCGGACTTCAATTCGAACTTCTATTGGGGCAACTCCGTATTCCTTGGTTTATGGGATGGAGGCTGTTCTGCCTATCGAAGTTGAGGTTCCGTCATTGCGAGTATTGGCTGAGTGTCAGACAGTTAAGGCAGATTGGCAGCAACGTAGGTTCTAAGAACTCATGCTCTTTGATGAGAGGAGGCTGAAAGCACTGTACCTTATTCAGGGTTATCAACGAAGAATTGCCAGGGCTTTCAACAAGAAGGTTAAGTCCAGGAATTTGAAAGAAGGAGATTTGGTGCTCAAAGACAACCGAGCTCCCATCCACGACCCTAGGGGCAAGTTCAGACCTAATTGGACTGGTCCTTACATTATCAAGTTTATCTAATCGGGTGGAGCTGTCGTTCTAATGGACCTAGATGGCCTAGAGTTCTCCCAGCCGATCAACATGGACAAGTTGAAGAAATACTTTCCCTGAGTGGCTCGTTAGGCTGAAAACCCGAAAGGCCGACCTAGGCAAAAGTTAGAGCATGAAAATTTTGAAATAATAAAAATTGAGCTCGCAAGGTTGAAAACCCAAAAAGGGCGGCCTTGGCAAAAGTTAGAGCACAAAAGGAGAGTGTTAATACACAAGTGAACCTGAGCCAAACTACGTAAGGCTTGATTCCCATCTTTGGGATACGTAGGCAACTTCATTCTCAAGTCCAGCCATAAACACTTCCCCGATCAACTTTGCCCATGTGATCATGTCGGTCATCTTTGTCTATTCTGCATTCCAAAGCTTGGTTGTGATCTCCAGTACAGTGCTATTCAAACTAGGGGCAACTTTCCAATTGCTGAGATCCGAGGTTGTACATCTCAGTAATAGATCTCAGGCGTGTCCAATTGTGATCCATATCGAAAATGGTTTTCAAAAGTTTTAATAAAAGTTGATTTTGCTCAAATTAATCTTTTTACAACTTAGACCATTTTTTGACCAAACGGAAAATTTTCAGTACCCACAACCTTCAATTACATTGATTTCAGTACAAAGTTCTCCTACTCTTGAATACGAATTGAAGTTGCTTTTTATTACATTCATAAAGAAAACTTGAAAGTACTGATAAAGCAAATAAATTCAGGGCATGGTCAGGTGTTCCTGCGTTCCCTCCCAGAGCTTGTGGAAGCCTCTGATGCCAAAGTGGGCCCGATCTGCACCTCCTCATGGAGCCAGGTGTAGACACCCCATTTTTGACCGACCTTAAGACTCAGACATCACCAGTTGAGCACTCGGTGATATTGCATGTTGTGCTTGTTCAGAAGTCTCAGAGTCGCGGCTGCGAGCCCTGCCTCCGGGCTTCCGAACCCTCTTCTGTGCCTTGCCTCGGTTTGCGAACCAGACTCGGTTTTCTCTGTTTCTTTTCCTGAGGGGAGGGAGAGGTCCCGTAGACCATCTCTCAGTGGCCGTGAGCTACATTTGGTGGCCGTAGGCCATTTTGCCCATTTCAGAGCCCGGTTCTCGGTTTTCGGAGCTGTCAGGCCGTGTGCCTCGGTTCGGGACCACCTAACCATCTCCGTTTGCTCTGATTTTCGGCATACTTCTTATTTGCTCCCTTTTGAGGGACACTAGGGTCTGAGAAACCCACTTCGTGGCCGATTGCCATTTTCGGTGCTTAACAGCCCATTTTCGGGACTCCGAACTGCGTGTTTTGGCTCCCGAGCATTCGTTTTGCATCGGTTTTTGCTCATTTTTGGCAGGTACCTCTGTTTTATCACCAGGAAGGTCACTGAAGGGTGGGAGGCTAGTAATTGTTGCAGCAACCAGTTATCTCTCCTCCGGAGCCTCCCGGCGCCCGTTTTTCCAACTTCCGAGCTAATGTTGAATACCTTGGAGTTAATGTTGTCAACTTTCAACCACATATCTGTGATCTACACATCTGGGAGGCCGCTAAAAGTTGGTGGCCGGCCATTAAGGTCACTTGACCCTTTTGACCCCTTTCTTCCGGGCTAAGGTTGAACCCCTTGGACCTTTTTTTCTTGAACTTTCAACCACATATCTGTGATCTACACACATGAGAGGCCCCTAAAAGTTCATGGCCGGCCAGTAATCCAACTTGACCCTTTTGACCCCCTCTTTCCGAGCTAATGTTGAACCCCTTGGACCCACTTTCTTGGATTTTCAACCACATGGTTGTGTTGTACACACATAGGGGTACCTCTCCTGTAGCTGGCCGGCCAGAAAATCACATTGACCCTTTTGACCCCTAGCCGGCCGGCTAGGGGGTGTGGCCGGCCGGCCACCTCCAGCAAAAGCAATGGGCCGGCCGTGCTCCTTGCACTATGCACTTTACAGCTGTGGGGCAATATCCCCCAGATATTTTCTGTATCCGGGGGATATTTTGTGGGGGAGTTTTACTCTCCTTCTCCCCCACCTTTACACCCCATTTTGAACCCTTATAACCAGCTGATGGCCTCCTTTGTAAGGGTTAGAAAAATAACTCTTCAAGTCTCCATAGCCAACTCCATCTTCTTCCTTCTCAATTCTTCAAAAAACCCTAAGTCCCTAACCATCATTCCTTCTACACCACCAAGCTCTACCACCACCATCTCATTTCCAGCAGCAAGGAAGGATTCTTGAAGGCTAAAGAAGCTGCAAATCCATCCAAGAAGCAACAAAAGTTTGAATCTTCAAGGGTAAGTAACACTTTTACCCTTTTGACCCTTTTTCTTGATCTATTTCTAAGCCCCACTTCCTCTTGGTTTCAAGCTCCGGCCCTAACTGAAAAGGGCCATATTTTGAGCTCATCTTCACTTCTCATTAAGGGCTCAACCCGGTTTGAGCCCTCCATAATACACTTGCTTCATTGATCATCTTGTATGTCATAGTTTTGCATGCTATTTTTGACCCATGAGAAATTTATTTTCGAGAATGTTGTAAACTGATATTAGGCTTATTTTGAACCCCTCTTCAACATTGAGGAAGGGCTCAACCTTGTTTGGTGTCTCCATGTGTCACTTGTAGTTCAATCCCTTATTTGGCCCCATTTTTGCATAAATTGGTAGCCCTCTTTGTTTCTGCTTTTGGACCTTGGTCCGAACTGAAAGTGGTCTTATTTTAGCCTATACTTCATGTTTCATTAACACTTTTTTTCTATTTGGTGATTATTTTGTATACTTCATGTTATAGCACCTTTTGAGCCTTGTTTTGCATCACATTTTTAGCATGTTTGTATACTGATTTTGAGGCTTCCATATACTGTAAATGTTCATATTTTTGGTCCATCTTCAGTGTTGTAGAAGGAAATTTTTCAGTTTGAGTTTTGCTTATATCACTTGCTTCATTACTCCTCTTTTGGCCCCTATTCTTGCATGCTATCTTTCCCTTACCTATGCTTGCTGTTTGGCCATGTTTATAACTGTGAAAGTGCATCTTTTGGGACTGTCTAGCTTCTGTCTTTGCATTGCATGTCCATATTGTGCATGTTTAGCATAACTATAGGCCATTTCGGGTGCCTAATGTTGCATTTCGGGACAATTTCTTGCATTTGGCATCATTTCGCCTCATTTCGGGACTGTTTTCCCCCATATTTCGTTGCTGAAATTCTGTTAGTATGCTTGCATATCATTTTCATGTCATTTCATTGCATTCTGCCATTGCCTCGGTTTGCGTGCCCGTGTGCACCCATTTCGAGGCACCTCTTTTTTATCCGTCGGCATCCTATGTGAGTGTGGCTGAGGCTCACTCATGTTGGTATAAGCCCATTTTTCATTTCCATGCCATGTTTCATCACATTCTGCCATTGCCTCAGTTTGCGTGCCCGTGTGCACGCATTTCGAGGCACCTCATTTTTATGCGCCGGCATCCTATGTGAGTGTGGCTAAGGCTCACTCATGTTGGTATAAGCCCATTTGTCATTTCCATGCCATGTTTCATCACATTCTGCCATTGCCTCGGTTTGCGTGCCCGTGTGCACGCATTTTGAGGCACCTCATTTTTATCCGCCGGCATCCTATGTGAGTGTGGCTGAGGCTCACTCATGTTGGTATAAGCCCATTTGTCATTTTCATGGCATTTCATTGCATTCTGCCATTGCCTCGGTTTGCGTGCCCGTGTGCACGCATTTCGAGGCACCTCATTTTTATCCGTCGGCATCCCATGTGAGTGTGGCTGAGGCTCACTCATGTTGGTATAAGCCCATTTATCATTTCCATGTCATTCCATTGCATTTTACCATCGCCTCGGTTTGCGTGCCCGTGTGCACGCATTTCGAGGCACTCTATTTTTTATCCGCCGGCATCCTATGTGAGTGTGGCTGAGGCTCACTCATGTTGGTATAAGCCCATTTGTCATTTTCGTGTCATTTCATTGCATTCTATCATCGCCTCGGTTTGCGTACCCGCGTGCACGTATTTCGAGACACATATCATCGCCTCGGTCTGCGTGCCCGCGTGCACGCATTTCGAGACACATATCATTTCCTTGATTTGTGAGCCCGTGTGCACGCACTTCGAGGCATTTCATTTTCATAGCATTCTGTGTATGTTAGGATTATATCTTAGTTGCATATCATGCATATTGCATCGTGTCCGGAATAGGAGCTAGCCCGGGCACGGGAAACGAGGTACATTTCGTACTCCAAGTGACGGAATGTGTCTCAATTCCCCAGTCACCGACACTCCGGATTATCCATGATGGAGTTAGGTTTTAGCTGTAGTTTCATGTGCATTCATCCTATATTGAGTTGTGCATTTCGGCTCCTCGGCCATCATGACTCGATATGCGTGATTGGTGGCACGAGGATCGAGACATGCATATATCTGTGCAAATACATTGCTATGCCCCTTTCCTGCTCTCTGTTGCAGCAAAACGAAGAATCAGCAACCTTTTGGGGCTTGGCACGCATTTCAAGAGCAGGTGTAAACAGAGGCTAATCGGGGCATTCCGGTGGATTTCCGCGCAAGACAATCCGGACATGCATCATCCATCAGAAGCAAGGCAGTCCCTGGCTTGCACGCCAGTTTTATTTACTTTCTTAGTTAATTTGTTAATTAATTAGAACTTTGTAACATTTCGGACTGTAATATTCTTTTATTCGGGACTGTAATATTTGGACTGTATTATTTATTCGGACCCTCTGCGCGAGGGCACAACTGTAATAAGTGTGCGTGTGTGTGTTGTATGTCTTCCAACCCCACGTCTTTCTCCTTTTTATTTATCCGCTTATGATGGTTAGATTAGGGCATATTTAAATTAGCATACAGTATGACAGCATGCTTGCATCATTCATCTGTATTGCATGCACCGGGCTCGGCGCACCATACTAACTGCATCGTACTTTTAATTCCAAATTGAATACATGGTAGTTGTAGCATTTCATATACCATCTTAGAATAGCCGAGCCTGCTATAGTTGCATTTTGCATGCGTTGCATTAGGCATTTTCTGTATACTTAGGATCATGCATGATTTCTAATACAGTTTTTGTTTTGGCTTGGAGTACCCGGTAAGTTTTATGCTTTAGCATCCTTGCATGCGTGTGAGTGTTGCCATGAATAGCATGCTTACCATGAGGCTATGTGCTTACATGATTTAACTGCCTGAATGCCTGTGGGTGGAGGCTGTGTTATCTGAATTGGAGTAAAACATCAAATGTTTCCAGCCTACCTGCGGGTAGCAAACCATTTTCAAAAACAAGCATGAAATGTTTTGTTCCAATTCGGGCGACCCGGTCTATACTTGTATGCTGTGCGCATCACATAGTAACCTAGGCTAATAACCGGTATAAGAACTCACAATGTTTTCAAAAATTGATATCATGGTTAGTAGAGGCCGGTCTATGACCGGGCGAGCGGGGGTGCTCACGAAGTGACCTTCCCCAATCGTACCCAAGTTCCCGAGCCGAGGCAACTTTGGTGATGACGGACACGTGGCCTTTTGGCACCGAGTCGGGGTTTCTTAAATTTCCCAAATAAAATATTTAGGTGGCGACTCTGTATCTGGCAAAGCAGTCCATGTTTGGCACTTCTTTCAAAATCAGTTTTTTCTCAAAACAATTTGCCAGATTTGGACTCTTTGGTTCAGACTTAGAACCGTGACTGACGAAAAGTCGGGTCCGAGCTGTATCGAGGTCCCCCGCGGGCTTGTTACAGTTTCTGGCGACTCTGCTGGGGAATTAGAGAGCTTGACTCGAACTCATGATATCTGTTTTTGACTACACTTGTGCGTTTCTTTGCATTGCATTTGCATTGGTGCGCTTAGGACACCGTGTTTGCCATCTGCTATTCCTGAACGGTTTGCCGGAGGCTTGTCTTGTCAAGGCATGACCATAAGGCTGACCGGTTGTGGGCTCTGCCAGTATGGGAACACAAACCCCGGTTTTACCGGGGCACCCTCTTTGACCATTCGACCTAGTGCATATTCGGATCCATAGTGACCATTCCAAATTAGGACAGGTTGCTTACCCGTTTATAGGTTGTTTGAAACCGCTGTGTGCGTAGTGAAACCCTAGTTCCTGACAAAATAGGACAGGGAAACCCTACCCCAACATAGGGGTGTTTTGGCTCTCACTTATCTGTTATGTGCTTTAGAGTGCGTCTCTACAGGAATGCATGTATCAGTGTACGAGTTTGGGCATCAGGCCTGCGGGCATCAATTAGTATCTGGGAATCAGTTTTGCCTGAGGGTATCAATTCACCGGCAGAATTTTGGGCAGAATTCAGTAGAGAGCACACTCATTCAACTATGTTCATATCTGTTCAGGTGAAATCAGGCTGAAATGCTGCACGTTTTCTCTTTTGCTAGGGTAATCCTAGAACTATAGCTTCAGAAGGCTCCGATATCCCCCGGGTACATTGGATCCGTGTTGATAGACTTTGTCAGGTCGGAAATTTAGTTCAAAGGCAAATCAGTGTTCCTTCGCTGAGGTAAGGCAAAGGAGGGCCAGATAGGGTTCATTTTGTGCATCTGATCCGACAGTCACCAGTCACATCATCAGCAGACCCGCGATGGCACAGGGTTCGGAAGAATTTGTGGCCATGATAGCAATATTAAAACAGGGAATTGCAATGCAAGATCAGACCAGTGCTAAAACGCAACGCCCATCTGGGGCATCTGTTTTGTATCCAGCTTTGGGACCCCAGCCGAACTTCGACCCACTTCTACTAGCTGAAGATTTGCAGGGTCCAGATCCTTGAGAAAGGTTGGCTCAAGTTCGAGTTTCCACAACCCTGGTGCAGCCTACTGAGAGGCTTCGTCTCTCCGATGTTAATGAGCTCGATCCGACTGCAGTGAAAATTGTGAACCTTGAGAAGCAATTCAAAAGGGCACAGGACCTTAACTCCATTCACGACATCGAGGATTGGTCCACCGAGGTTACCGTAAGGCTCCCAGTCGAGAGTACCAATGCTGGCGGTAGCACTATTTCCAAACCTGCTAAAATCAATACGGTCGCCATAGCCGACCCTTTTGCCAAGGCCAGCCTACAAATAACCAGCCCAGCCCGAGCTCAGGGTAGATTTTTCACCCCCCTCCATGTGAGCCTAACCAGCGCATTCAAAGTTCTGATGGAAAGAGGGCATCTCAAACCCCTTAGTCCTCAACCTTTGCCAAATCCACTCCCTGCCAGACATAACCCCGCCAAGTACTGTATGTACCATCAGCAGCGCGGTCATGGCACCGACCGTTGCTACCGCCTTCGTCATGAGGTCCAAAATCTCATCGACAACCGGACGATAGCTCCACCTTCAGACCCCAATGACCAAACATCTCCTGCCTACCTCAATCTCATCCATATACTGCCATCCACCTATGACCCCAGCATATACATCACCCCGGCCCATCTACCCAAACCTGAGGTGTTTATCCCAGAAAGTATGGGCTTATGCATGATGGGTGCACCTGAACCTCAATCATCTCAAGCCCGTGAACCCACTACTTCTAAGCTGAAGAGAATGATTGAAGATCTTCAGAGAACTGTGACAGATCTGGCCTTCGGGACATTGGCTCCATCATCAACCACACCACATACCGGGAACTTCATGTCAAAAGGCTCCCTGATGTTGGGACGGGCTACATTTGAGGAAGGCCAATCCCTTGGCAAAGTGGAGGTGAGTGGAAGGAACAAGATAGGGGCGGACATGGATCCCAATGAACATCTTCTGTTGGCTGTTGAGGCTTTGAAAGCCAAGGGACTGGACAAAGAGCAAGTCCTCACAGTTGTTGCAAAAGCTGTGGATGACACTTTCGCTACTCAAGTTGGGAGCAGTCTGAATCAAAGGGAAAACCGGGAGAAGGGTCGCTATACCAGAGGCAATCCTGTTAGCTCTAGTCCTCCACTCGGAAGAGATCAGCGAACCAGGCCAGCACCTGCCAATCCCTTTCTTGGTGCGTCCAGCAAAAATCCACAAACCCAGAAGTACCAACCCCGAGGTCGGAGGGTCTTCTATGCCCTCTATATGCCTTTGTCCAAAGCTTTCCAAATCCTTGTTGGACAAGGCCATCTCAAACCCCTTGAGCCTCGGCCTCTCCCGAATCCTCTTCCGGCTACACATGATGCTACCCAGTACTGCGCGTACTATCAACAAACTGGCCATACTACTGACGACTGCTTCCGTCTTCGCCATGAAGTACAGGATCTATTTGACAATGGGGTTATCCCCGCACCAGGTCCTGCAAAGTCTATCGGCACTTGATCAGTGAACTTGTAGGGGATAATGTGATGTGATCGAGGGATGAACCACCTGAGGGCAGCGCTCAGTTTACTCCAAATATGGTGGATGGCATGCACTGTTTTGAGCATTTGCGAATGCTAGCTTTTGTGCTTTCTGACTTGGGTATTGGGTCAGTCTTGTTGTTTTGTTTTGAGTCGGTCTCTTTTCTTTTTTGTTTTGGGTCTGTCTTGTTGTATCGAGTCAGTCCTGTTGTATAGGAGTCGGGTGATTCCAGGGGGGTGTTACCTCGGGAGTCACCATTTTGTTTTGTGTTTATCTTTTCGTTTTCTTTTGAGTCTGTTTCTGCCAAGGAGCCAGTTGTGCCAACAGATTTGAATGAAACAGCAGTGGTTTTTCACGCTCTTGTGTTTGCCTCGGCCGTGTGCCAATTGTGCCAGAAAGTTTGAATGAAACGGCAGTACTTTTCGCCTACTCTTCTGCACCCCAAAATCATTGCATTGACCTAAGTTTTCCAAAACTTTTTTAAACACTGCGGTGAAAACGAAGAGGAAGGAATTCCTTGGGATTTGCAAAATTTGATCAATTGAGAGAAAGAGAGGCGTGCTAAGCCCTTAATGAATGAAATCATGCTTGTTAGCGTGAGTACTGAGAAGGACCCTGGCTTGATCCAGACTAGTTTCACACTATCTTCAGCGCGAGCGATTTATCGCTTTCTTAAAAACTTTCAAAAATAAAATGTTTTGCGCGGTCCCGCGAAGACCTGTGTGGAATCGCTCCTGAGATTGTGCAGCCTAGGATCGCTCTCAGCCTCGAGACTCAACCCCTTCGCTTCCAAACCTTGAACTTGAATTCAGAAGGTTCAACGGTCAACTACGATGTGAGGCCTGTGTGGCCAGATTTGAAGCAGCCCTCAAACAAGAGGCCAGGAAAGTCAGATCAAGAAGATCAGACCTTATCAGGAGAAGCTTGCGAAGCTAGAACAGAAACACCCCTCGAACTAGGGGCGAAAATGTCCGATGTGCTCGAAGAGCCGAAGATGGATCCTTCTGCAAATCAATACAGCAGCCACTCTCTTGGATACGGATGGCTTCGAGATCCTAAAACCATTTGGCATGGACTTGTTACACTTTTACCCTGTGAGAGGCTCGCTGGGCCGAAAACCCGGAAGGGCGACCCAGGCAAAAGTTAGAGCAAGAGAAAAATACAAAAAAAGAAGAAAAGAAGCAAAAAATGCAAAAGAAAAAAAAGAAAACGAAAAAAAAGAAAGAAAAGTGAAGAAAAATGCAAAGAAAATAACAAAAAAAAGAAAATCAAAAGAAAAGAAATGAAAAGAATCGAAAAGAAAAGAAAAACGAAGCTCGCAAGGTCGAAAACCTGCAACAGGCGCCTTGGCAAAAGTTAGGGCATAAAAAGGAGAGGTTAATACCCGAGTGTACCTTAACCCCGAACTACGTAAGGCTTGATTCCCATCTTTGGGATACGTAGGCAACTTCAATCTGAAGTCCAGCCATAAACACTTCCAATTCGTTTGTGCCCATGTAATGGTTTTGATCATCTTCGTCTTCTCTGTATCTGAGAGTCTGGTTGTGTTCGTCGCTCTGAGGATGGACTACAATGCGCTGCGGTGCTATCCAAACAAGGGGCAACTTTCCGTTGCCATTCAAAATGCCGCAGTGTCATTTCAAACAAGGGGCAACTTTCCGTTGCCATGCAGTGTCCTTCAGACAAGGGGCAATTTTCCATTGCTATGGATCCGAGGTCGTGCATCTCAAGAGTAGGTTCCGTGCTAGTTGAGCAGTGGTCGTTTGCAAAAATAGTTTTTTTTGAAAATTTTTACTGAGGTTGACTAATCTTCTCGAAAAGTATTCCATTTTCAAAACTGGACCATTTCTTGGACCCAAAAGAGGAAAATTTTCAGTGCTTATAGCCTGACTTGCGTGATTTTAAATCAGAAAATCGAACAAGCACGTTAATCTAACTCTCATTTTGGTCAAAATTTTTAGGAGAAAACTAAAACAAAAAATGGTCAAAATGATGAATTAGGGGCACGGTTGAGTCAGGCTTCCTGTCTTTCCCATTGTCAAAATACTTGCCAGAAATGGCACTCTACTTGTCGGAAAGGGCACCGTATTCTCCAGAAAAGGGCACAACAAAGGGCAGAAAGCTCTCACATCCTCTAAGCAGCGAGGTATCAAGCCGAGTGCGAAGCACGAATTGGAATGGGTCGAGATGCTCCATCCCCTCATCCGGCGCATCGACAGATGTCACCAAAGGGAATAGCCGCGAGCTGATTATGTTGGGTGTGACCCCACAATTTGTTGTTTATCCATCAACTACTCGGGGGAGGGATGAAAAATGAGAGATTGAAGAATAGAGAGATGTGCGATGAGAGGAAAAGTGAGAAGAGGGCTTTTTCAGAAAAACAGAGCTTGAGGGCCGAGTGATGTGAGAACCACAAATGAAAGAGGGTGGGAAACACTACCCGGCGAAACAGGCTCCCTGTGCACGTCTGAGTGTCGTGTCTTTTTGTTTTATCTCGATTCTTGTTTTAAGTCGTTTCGAGTGTTACTCGAGGTGTCTAGGTTATGCGCCTTTTATTTCCTTGTTGAGTCGTTTTGCTGTGTTCAGTCGTAGGCTCGATACCCGGTCAAAAGCTCATTTACCAATTCCAAAATAAAATCGTTTTGCACTCAGAATGCCGTGCCGTTCTCCACATCTGTGCAAAACAAGATTCGTTCTTTCATAAAACCGCAGGGTTCAACCCAGGTCATGCGAGAACAGTGGAACTAGGACCTACTTGAAGCTATATGGGTTCCAGACTACAGAGCAAAAGAGGAAATGTCAAGCATCTGAGTTTGTTTCAACTTCAATAAGTTCCGAGACTACATTCCGTGTGTACCTCTTCAAGTCTTGCCAAAGCTCTGAAGTATGAGTGTGCCTCTACCTCAAGCTCAAGATCAAGTCTGCTTCAAGCCAGAATGGCGATCAAAGTGCTCTCCCTGAGTACCATTCCCTGCCAGGGGCATGTTGGCTGTATTCGCAATGAGTTCTTAGGAGACCAACTGCGGCGGTGGAAACTAGAGTTCGAATGGCTGATGCCTAGAACGTAAAGGTTCAGGATTTCCGGGACTAAAGTCTGGTTTAAATACCCAGAGGCGTGCCCTCGGCTTGAAATCTGTATGGAAGCCCCATAGGTTGAGATAGCATGTATGCACCTCAATTCTGGATACTGAACCAACCTAGTCTGTCACCCCGTTGGAGAATAGGGAAAGTTGTGAATATGATCAGGAAAAAAGGCAGCGTCCAAAGTGTTCTATGTGGAGAATCCTTGTCAGTATTTCAGAGCCTTTGTACTGTGAGTTGAAGGTAAGTGTTCGAAGAGCACAGGGGAAGATCCCCATCGGAGCCGAGCGGTTCACTGCCACTCACCTCATGAGGTGCTTTCTAAAGTGCTGTTTTGTCCATTTATTGCTTTCCTTAAGCATCACGCATTGTAATGCATTGTACCTATCAAGTTTCTTTCTCATGTCATGCACAATATTGTATGTACGGTTCATTCAAAGAAGTTCCGTTTTAAGATCATTTATTTAGTGTATCAATCACACTTCATTCATTTAGTATATCAATCGTACCTTGTTCACTTAGTGCATCTATCACACTTTGTGTTCACCTTTTTGTGTATCAATCACATGTTTGCTCTGTGTATCTATCACGCATGCACACTGTATTCGCAGTGAGAATTCCATAATTTTCTTACATCCTTTCTGCACGAAGTGTAGTTTGGCTCGAGTTTACTTGCTTGCCTAGCATTCGCTTAAAATGTTGCATTTATTTCGCATAATTGCTTCATTACAGCTCTCTTTGCATGATCATGATTCAAATCGGCTTCGCGTAGCGTATAAGTCCAACTTTCAAATCGGCTTCGCGTAGCGTATAAGTCCAACTTTCAAATCGGCTTCGCGTAGCGTATAAGTCCAACTTTCAAATCGGCTTCGCGTAGCGTATAAGTCCAACTTTCAAATCGGCTTCGCGTAGCGTATAAGTCCAACTTTCAAATCGGCTTCGCGTAGCGTATAAGTCCACTCTTCAAATCGGCTTCGCGTAGCGTATAAGTCCACTCTTCAAATTGGCTTCGCGTAGCGTATAAGTCCACTCTTCAAACCGGCTTCGCGTAGCGTATAAGTCCAATCTTCAAACTGGCTTCGCGTATCGTATAAGTCCACTCTTCAAATTGGCTTCGCGTAGCGTATAAGTCCACTCTTTCAAACTGGCTTCGCGTAGAGTATAAGTCCACTCTTCAAACCGGCTTCGCGTAGCGTATAAGTCCAACTTTCAAATCGGCTTCGCGTAGCGTATAAGTCCAACTTTCAAATCGGCTTCGCGTAGCGTATAAGTCCAATCTTCAAACCGGCTTCGCGTGGCGTATAAGTCCAATTATCGAAATCTTCCTGCATATCATTTTGCATCTTGCCCCCTACCTGCGGGCATGCCTGCAGGCACATCTCTGTGTTATTTTGTATGTTTGTCTAAGTCTTCGGCCTTGTCAAAAATGGGTCGTCTCTGGGCTTTGACATTCACTCCCGTCACTTATGACTTCCGAGTTCTGTCAAAGAGGGGCAACTGTAGACACCCCATTTTTGACCGACCTTAAGACTCAGACATCACCAGTTGAGCACTCGGTGATATTACATGTTGTGCTTGTTCAGAAGTCTCAGAGTCGCGGCTGCAAGCCCTGCCTCCGGGCTTCCGAACCCTCTTCTGTGCCTTGCCTCGGTTTGCGAACCAGACTCGATTTTCTCTGTTTCTTTTCCTGAGGGGAGGGAGAGGTCCCGTAGACCATCTCTCAGTGGCCGTGAGCTACATTTGGTGGCCGTAGGCCATTTTGCCCATTTCGGAGCCCGGTTCTCGGTTTTCGGAGCCGTTAGGCCGTGTGCCTCGGTTCGGGACCGCCTAACCACCTCCGTTTGCTCTGATTTTCGGTATACTTTTTATTTGCTCCCTTTTGAGGGACACTGGGGTCTGAGAAACCCACTTCGTGGCCGATTGCCATTTTCGGTGCTTAACAGCCCATTTTCGGGACTCCAAACTGCGTGTTTTGGCCCCCGAGCATTCGTTTTGCATCGGTTTTTGCTCATTTTTGGCAGGTACCTCTGTTTTATCACCAAGAAGGTCACTGAAGGGTGGGAGGCTAGTAATTGTTGCAGCAACCAGTTATCTCTCCTCCGGAGCCTCCCGGCGCCCGTTTTTCCAACTTCCGAGCTAATGTTGAATACCTTGAAGTTAATGTTGTCAACTTTCAACCACATATCTGTGATCTACACATCTGGGAGGCCCCTAAAAGTTGGTGGCCGGCCATTAAGGTCACTTGACCCTTTTGACCCCTTTCTTCCGGGCTAATGTTGAACCCCTTGGACCTTTTTTCTTGAACTTTCAACCACATATCTGTGATCTACACACATGAGAGGCCCCTAAAAGTTCATGGCCGGCCAGTAATCCAACTTGACCCTTTTGACCCCCTCTTTCCGAGCTAATGTTGAACCCCTTGGACCCACTTTCTTGGATTTTCAACCACATGGTTGTGTTGTACACACATAGGGGTACCTCTCCAGTAGCTGGCCGGCCAGAAAATCACATTGACCCTTTTGACCCCTAGCTGGCCGGCTAGGGGGTGTGGCCGGCCGGCCACCTCCAGCAAAAGCAATGGGCCGGCTGTGCTCCTTGCACTGTGCACTTTACAGCTGTGGGGCAATATCCCCCAGATATTTTCTGTATCCGGGGGATATTTTGTGGGGGAGTTTTACTCTCCTTCTCCCCCACCTTTACACCCCATTTTGAACCCTTATAACCAGCTGATGGCCTCCTTTGTAAGGGTTAGAAAAATAACTCTTCAAGTCTCCATAGCCAACTCCATCTTCTTCCTTCTCAATTCTTCAAAAAACCCTAAGTCCCTAACCATCATTCCTTCTACACCACCAAGCTCTACCACCACCATCTCATTTCCAGCAGCAAGGAAGGATTATTTAAGGCTAAAGAAGCTGCAAATCCATCCAAGAAGCAACAAAAGTTTGAATCTTCAAGGGTAAGTAACACTTTTACCCTTTTGACCCTTTTTCTTGATCTATTTCTAAGCCCCACTTCCTCTTGGTTTCAAGCTCTGGCCCTAACTGAAAAGGGCCATCTTTTGAGCTCATCTTCACTTCTCATTAAGGGCTCAACCCGGTTTGAGCCCTCCATAATACACTTGCTTCATTGATCATCTTGTATGTCATAGTTTTGCATGCTATTTTTGACCCATGAGCAATTTATTTTCGAGCATGTTGTAAACTGATATTAGGCTTATTTTGAGCCCCTCTTCAACATTGAGGAAGGGCTCAACCTTGTTTGGTGTCTCCATGTGTCACTTGTAGTTCAATCCCTTATTTGGCCCCATTTTTGCATAAATTGGTAGCCCTCTTTGTTTCTGCTTTTGAACCTTCGTCCAAACTGAAAGTGGTCTTATTTTAGCCTATACTTCATGTTTCATTAACACTTTTTTTCTATTTGGTGATTATTTTGTATACTTCATGTTATAGCACCTTTTGAGCCTTGTTTTGCATCACATTTTTAGCATGTTTGTATACTGATTTTGAGGCTTCCATATACTGTAAATGTTCATATTTTTGGTCCATCTTCAGTGTTGTAGAAGGAAATTTTTCAGTTTGAGTTTTTCTTATATCACTTGTTTCATTACTCCTCTTTTGGCCCCTATTCTTGCATGCTATCTTTCCCTTACCTATGCTTGCTGTTTGGCCATGTTTATAACTGTGAAAGTGCATATTTTGGGACTGTCTAGCTTCTGTCTTTGCATTGCATGTCCATATTGTGCATGTTTAGCATAACTATAGGCCATTTCGGGTGCCTAATGTTGCATTTCGGGACAATTTCTTGCATTTGGCATCATTTCGCCTCATTTCGGGACTGTTTTCCCCCATATTTCGTTGCTGAAATTCTGTTAGTATGCTTGCATATCATTTTCATGTCATTTCATTGCATTCTGCCATTGCCTCGGTTTGCGTGCCCGTGTGCACCCATTTCGAGGCACCTCTTTTTTATCCGCCCGCATCCTATGTGAGTGTGGCTGAGGCTCACTCATGTTGGTATAAGCCCATTTGTCATTTCCATGCCATGTTTCATCACATTCTGCCATTGCCTCGGTTTGCGTGCCCGTGTGCACGCATTTCGAGGCACCTCATTTTTATCCGCCGGCATCCTATGTGAGTGTGGCTGAGGCTCACTCATGTTGGTATAAGCCCATTTGTCATTTTCATGGCATTTCATTGCATTCTGCCATTGCCTCGGTTTGCGTGCCCGTGTGCACGCATTTCGAGGCACCTCATTTTTATCCGCCGGCATCCCATGTGAGTGTGGCTGAGGCTCACTCATGTTGGTATAAGCCCATTTATCATTTCCATGTCATTCCATTGCATTTTACCATCGCCTCGATTTGCATGCCCGTGTGCACGCATTTCGAGGCACTCTATTTTTTATCCGCCGGCATCCTATGTGAGTGTGGCTGAGGCTCACTCATGTTGGTATAAGCCCATTTGTCATTTTCGTGTCATTTCATTGCATTCTATCATCGCCTCGGTTTGCGTGCCCGTGTGCACGCATTTCAAGACACATATCATCGCCTCGGTTTGCGTGCCCGCGTGCACGTATTTCGAGACACATATCATCGTCTCGGTCTGTGTGCCCGCGTGCACGCATTTCGAGACACATATCATTTCCTCAGTTTGCGCGCCCGTGTACACGCACTTCGAGGCATTTCATTTTCATAGCATTCTGTGTATGTTAGGATTATATCTTAGTTGCATATCATGCATATTGCATCGTGTCCGGAATAGGAGCTAGCCCGGGCACGGGAAACGAGGTACATTTCGTACTCCAAGTGACGGAATGTGTCTCAATTCCCCAGTCACCGACACTCCGGATTATCCATGATGGAGTTAGGTTTTAGCTGTAGTTTCATGTGCATTCATCCTATATTGAGTTGTGCATTTCGGCTCCTCGGCCATCATGACTCGATATGCGTGATTGGTGGCACGAGGATCGAGACATGCATATATCTGTGCAAATACATTGCTATGCCCCTTTCCTGCTCTCTGTTGCAGCAAAACGAAGAATCAGCAACCTTTTGGGGCTTGGCACGCATTTCAAGAGCAGGTGTAAACAGAGGCTAATCGGGGCATTCCGGTGGATTTCCGCGCAAGACAATCCGGACATGCATCATCCATCAGAAGCAAGGCAGTCCCTGGCTTGCACGCCAGTTTTATTTACTTTCTTAGTTAATTTGTTAATTAATTAGAACTTTGTAACATTTCGGACTGTAATATTCTTTTATTCGGGACTGTAATATTTGGACTGTATTATTTATTCGGACCCTCTGCGCGAGGGCACAACTGTAATAAGTGTGCGTGTGTGTGTTGTATGTCTTCCAACCCCACGTCTTTCTCCCTTTTATTTATCCGCTTATGATGGTTAGATTAGGGCATATTTAAATTAGCATACAGTATGACAGCATGCTTGCATCATTCATCTGTATTGCATGCACCGGGCTCGGCGCACCATACTAACTGCATCGTACTTTTAATTCCAAATTGAATACATGGTAGTTGTAGCATTTCATATACCATCTTAGAATAGCCGAGCCTGCTATAGTTGCATTTTGCATGCGTTGCATTAGGCATTTTCTGTATACTTAGGATCATGCATGATTTCTAATACAGTTTTTGTTTTGGCTTGGAGTACCCGGTAAGTTTTATGCTTTAGCATCCTTGCATGCGTGTGAGTGTTGCCATGAATAGCATGCTTACCATGAGGCTATGTGCTTACATGATTTAACTGCCTGAATGCCTGTGGGTGGAGGCTGTGTTATCTGAATTGGAGTAAAACATCAAATGTTTCCAGCCTACCTGCGGGTAGCAAACCATTTTCAAAAACAAGCATGAAATGTTTTGTTCCAATTCGGGCGACCCGGTCTATACTTGTATGCTGTGCGCATCACATAGTAACCTAGGCTAATAACCGGTATAAGAACTCACAATGTTTTCAAAAATTGATATCATGGTTAGTAGAGGCCGGTCTATGACCGGGCGAGCGGGGGTGCTCACGAAGTGACCTTCCCCAATCGTACCCAAGTTCCCGAGCCGAGGCAACTTTGGTGATGACGGACACGTGGCCTTTTGGCACCGAGTCGGGGTTTCCTAAATTTCCCAAATAAAATATTTAGGTGGCGACTCTGTATCTGGCAAAGCAGTCCATGTTTGGCACTTCTTTCAAAATCAGTTTTTTCTCAAAACGATTTGCCAGATTTGGACTCTTTGGTTCAGACTTAGAACCGTGACTGACGAAAAGTCGGGTCCGAGCTGTATCGAGGTCCCCCGCGGGCTTGTTACACCAGGCTATGCACTCATCGGAGAGGGTGCAACTGAAAATGGGAGCGGGGGCCAGAAGCTCTCTCGTCCTCCATGCTGTGGCATACCGAGCTAGCTATGCGCCTCGGACTGGAAATGCAGTAGGGTACTCTATTTCCTCTTCCGGGCAAATTTGATCATGTCCAAACTGGCACCGGAATCAGAATGAGAAGTAAAAGACACAGTGTGTCAGGCCAACCAACTGAATCCCGAGCTGGCGGGTCATGCTGTAGCTCATCGCCGGTAAATTAAGCCAGGGGCAGCGCCAAGCAATGTCTGTAGTGGACAAACTGCACATCCAATTGCACCACCATCCCTCATCTGGGGCATTGACTAGACGTCGTCGGAAGAAATAGTTGCGAGCTGAATATGCTGGGCATGAGTCCACAACCTTTAATTTATCCATCAACCATATCTGGGGAAGGATGAAAAATGAGAGATTAAAGAATAGAGAGGTGTACGTTGAGAGAAAAAGTGAGAAAAGGGTTTTGAGAGAAAAACCGAGCCTGAGGGCCGAGTGATGTGAGAAATATATGTGAGATAGGGTGGGAAACATTACCTGCAGTAGTAGTGGACTCCCCGCGAATCTAGTCGTCTCCCGGCAATGAAAAGCATCCAAACCCATCAATGTTTCAGCTAGCGTCATGGCGATGCAGCTTTTGCCCTCTTTTAAGCCCTTGGCAACTTCAATCAAACGAGTGCTAAACCCACCGGAGCCTAGGGCAAGCAAGAAATGGGACAACATGCACAAGCAAAGAGCATGTCGCCGATAACCCTGCCAATGATGATCGCCGCGGTCACCGGCATCAGAAAACCAACGAATCAAGCTCGGAATGTCCAGCTCTTTGTCGTGAATCAATGATCGAGCGTCATGCAAAGTAAGCCCGCACATCCGTCCTAGGGCTTGGACGTAGCCGAAGCGGAATTGAGGCAAGATTTCTTCATCGCGCTCAAATTCCATTAAAGCTTGGAAGTCCTCGAAAGTGGGACACATCTCTTGTCCGCCAAAAAGACGTGTGTTACCGGATTCCAAAACCTTGTCGTGGCATGAAGGAATGGAAAACGCAACGGGGTGCGACTCAACGTGAATAGTGTATTTATGCCAAAACCCCGGAAATTTAGCTTTTTCGAGCCATCCAAGTTGGCAATCCAATTTGTGAGATTTTGGACAAGAAAATCCTCCATTTGGTGCAAAAATTGAGTTGAAATGGGGAAAACTACGAACCTGGGACTTTTGTAGAGGATAAGGTGTTGAGTGGAAGACAGGTAGCAGCATTCTGGAGGTTCTTGCCACTTGTGGCTGATCGGCCAAAAATAGTGCCGACCGACCATCCTTTTTGGCCGATCGGCTAGTAATGATGGCCGATGGCCATTTCTTGTGGCCGATGGCCTCTCACCTTGGCCGATGGCCTTTCTTTTTGTTCTCTGAGCTGTCTATGTGTTGGAGATGTTGAGAACTTGTGACTGGTTCCACTTCAAATGCCCTTTGGTGATGATTTTGCGAAGTCACGCCTCTATTACTTCAATTTGTTTATCGAGTTGTTGTACTTTTGTTTATCGAGTTGTATTTTTGTGTTCTTTAGTCCATGTCTTGTTTATCGAGTTGTATTTACATTTGGTTAGCTTGTCAAGTTCTTTGTTTTGCTTATCGAGTTGTTTTGTTGTCAGTTGGTTCACTACCTGATTAATGCAATTCGAGTATTTAGTTTTCAAAACAAAGTTCAATCTCATTTACATTGTTATGTAATGTGATGCGATGCGATGCGATATATAGAATGTGCAAATGTAACACTTTTTCAACAAAAAGAGTTGTTTCATTCCATCATATTTTCTTTTGCAAAAAGTACATAGTTTTGAAGAAAATAAAACCTGCCTGACGTAGTACAATGTGCAAAACTACTAGTAAAAAGAAAAATAAAGCATAAAAGGAGAAAAGCAGCAAAATGTCTAGATCGACGGCAGTCGCCTCAAGCGCAAAAGTCCGTCCTTGTCCTCTTCCTGGACGAAGGTCCAGGATCGCCGCCGTCACCTTCACTGTCTAAGTCATCTCCGGCCTCACCCTGAGACGACGCTGCCTCCTCATCAGACTCATCATCATCTAGGGTAGGCTCCCGTGAGCTGTTCTCGATACGAACACGCTTATGTCTGCCTCGGCTGTGTATCGTCATCCCCCGTCTGGCTCCTCCTGCTGCTCTGGAAGGCGCTGAAGGTCCTACTGAGGCACCCCCTGTGACCAGTACCTGGAATGGGACCTGAAAAGAACAATTGGCAAACGCATCAGTTATGCTATGCGAAGTCGAGTATGAATACCGAATGCAGTGTATGAGTGCTATGAGTACAGTGTGTGACTGCTGTGAGCAGCGTATGAATGCCATGAGTAATGCTGTGAGCAGTATGTGAGTTACAGCATATGTATCAATGCCGTGAATGGTATGTGAGTGCAGTATATCACGTACAGTATTGATAATGTGATGTATCAGATCAGTATGGAACAAAATGTGCAAGCTTTGGGACTGAGTTTGAAGGAACTTACCGGTATACTGTAGATACTCAGCAAGTCCATGCTCCTCTGCAGCATCCCCATCACCGAAGCTGTCAGCTCCAGCGCCTGCCCAGTATACTCGATTGAAGCCTACAAGAGTGTTGAAGTGCCTGTTTGGCAGAAATTATAATCAGCTTATTTCAGCTTTCAGCTTAATTTAAGCTATTTTGATGTGTTTGGTTTAGCTTATAGCTTATAGCTTATAGCTTTTTGAAAGTCAGAAATCAGCTTATTCTTTGAGTGGGGCAGGAGATACTTTAAGAATAAGTCAGAAATCAGCTTATGTTCATAGTTATAAGCTATAAGCTGTTTAGGCATAAGCTATAAGCACTTTCCCACAGCTCTACCAAACAGGGCTGAAGTCATTAGTATTCAGCGGGATATCAAATGAAATGAAATGACTGTACAGAATGCAAAATATAGCACATACCGGGGCTGAACCGCGAACTCCGACAAGCTCATGATCAGCCGGAGGAGGAGCGATGGATATCTAATAAGTCTCCCCACCCTGTCATCGGCATGTCATGGTGGTGGGTAGCTCTGGCCACCCAACTCCCCGTTCCCTCCGGTACCCACTCCAGTCACGGGCCTGAGTTGCCCTCGGTGCTCCTGCTCCTCCTGCTGGCGCTACAGGCCTCTCCCTCTCAACTCGGCGAGCACCGGCCAGAGGTCGCATAAGATAAGTCAGGATGAACTCAGTATAGTCGCCCTCGTCTCTGAAGAAGTCAGAATCCCAACCGATCGTGTAATCTATCATCTCCTGTAGGATGTATCTCTCGATGGCCCTCGTATGGGCGGGAGGTGGCCTCGGGACTATCTGTTCTGGTAAGTCGAGGGTCTGCCGCAGGAAGCGCTCTCGAAAATACCAAGCTCGACAGACCGGACCCTCCATCAAAATCATGAACCGGGCAGTCTCCCGAGCACCCGCATACTGATCTCTCACTGCCTCCGGCAACGCGGCCCAGGGCTACCAGGTGATCTGCAAATGACAGGTTATACAGTTTGTTATCTGCTGTTGAAAATACAATGTAAAGCAAAGCTTAAATAAACTGTAATGTTTGAAATACCTCTGATGCGGTAATGGTATCGAAGTATCTACGGAAGAACAGGAAAGACTCCCGTGGCCTCCGCTCGCACCTCACATCATAGCGATGAGAATATGGAACCGTGGAGAGCATCTCTACATCCGGCACTGGGGCAAGCCTCGGAAAGTAGGCATACACCCACAACTACAGAGTGTAACAGGGTAAGAATGAGTATGCTAATCAGTGAGGCAGTAAGTAGATTGCATGTGTGCAGTGTGTGCAGTGTACAGCCAGTGTAAAGCAGATTGCGTGTATGCAGTGTACAGCCAGTGTAAAGCAAATTGTGTGTATACAGTGTGTGTGGTGTACAAATAGTATAAAGCAGAACTGTAAAACAGAAAGGGAAGGTGTACCTCCCAGGCTCGCCAGTAGCCTCTGAGCAGATGTCCGCTGCGGCGGGATGAAGAGCTCATATACCCATACAATGTGGCTAGGCCTGCGCCTCCCCAGTCGTAGCGTCGGATCTGCGTCACATCCACCAGCGCACTTAGCAGATAGAGAGCAACTGTGTTCGCCCAGTCGGCAAAGAGGGTGGTGCCCAGGAAGAACATAATGAATCCTCAAGCGTACTGCTCCACCTCCTCGCGGGTCGTAGGCGCCTGTATCCGAAGCTGGTCCTCGAACCAAGAATACCTCAAGAACCCTGGCCGGGAGAGAGGCGGTCGAGCTTCAAGCAAGTAGATCTGGGTAGCATCCCACTCGCCCATATCGGTGTCGAAGGGAATCGGATCACCCCCTACTCCGATGCCGGTGAGCATGGAGAAGTCAAAGAGAGTCATCGTCATCTCCCCTGCAGCAGAAAGGTGGAAGGAATCAGTGGTGTCCCACCACCTCTCCATCAGGGCGCCAAAAAGGGGCCTACTCACAGTGAGGCACGAGAGTCCCATACAGAAAACACCGAAGCTGGCCTAATCGATGATATGGAGAACCGCATCGGGTAACTCCATGTACCAGCCTCGGGCAATGGTGTTCCCATACCCCCGGAAGGCATGGAAATCTCCCTGTGTTCAAGACAAATAGATGCGAAGCAGTGTCAAAAATGCAGTGTTTGAATGCGTTCAGAATTAATGGAATTTCAGTGTGTGTGCATGGGTTCGAGTTTACACAGATATCATGTTTGATTGTGCTCAGGGTGAACTAAGCATGTGATGGATCAATGTGTTTGGGTTATTCAGTTAAAGAACAGAATTGGCTATTCAGGATATCCGATTTACATTGCAGAAAATGAAAGAGGGGAAGAGTATACCTCAACAACGCCATAAGATAGATACGACTCTGGCTCGCGTAGCAGGAGCTCCAATGGCGCGCCTCACGCATAGCTCCTGAACTGGCGGATGCTATCAGGAGGCAGTACGTGTACCGCGGGCCAGTATGTCACTGGGTCAAAAGGTCAAACGCTAAGAGACAAAAGCTCGACCACAGGATCCGTGTCCATCTCTGGGGGAGTCCCATCCCGTGGAATATCGTCCGCCATCCAAAAAGAGTGCACAAGTGGTCAAAAGTGTGGAAAATCGGCACGAATGTCAAAAGTCAACCAAAAGGCAACCCCGATGGGTGAAAAATGGGAGAAAAGGTCAGAGTGTGGGAAAAGGCACGAAGATCGAGGTAAACTCAGGGCAAACAAACCCCAAGTGGTAAAAATCAAGAAAGAAATGTCGAACGCACGTTTCAATCGGTTTAAAACGTGGAGAATGAAAAGGGTTTCGCGAATCGGAAGTTGCGGAAGGCTCGAAAACGAAGGAAAAACACGGATCGAAGGGGGGAAAATTCCCTAAAGAGAGAAAGTAAGGAATTTCGGCTAAGGAGAAGTGAGGATATAGGGTTTAGAATCCTATATTTAAAGACCCGAGGCAAAATGTCAAAACTGCCCCGAATCTGCCACTTTTGGCTGATCGGCCAAATTGTTAGCCGATCGGCTAAATTTTTGGCCGATGATCTCCTTTTGTGGCCGATGGATGGCCGGTGGCTTCCCCTTCTGGTCGATGCACCTCCAATGCCCTTGTTTGGGTTAGTTCTGTTGATTGGTACCCTAAATTCTTAAGAAAGTGCAAAAAAGTACACTTTCGAAGCTTAAGCGGCCTCCGTGGTGGCCTTGAATCGTGTCTTCCGTGTGTGGCACTCGATACGTGCGAGGTGTATCCTTTTTCGTATCCTTTTGTATATTGCGAGATTCAAAAATTGCTTTGAATATGTTGCATTACAATGTTTCGTCATGTTTGTAAGGCGCACGTTTGTTATACGTCTTTTCGCTCTTACATCGAGCATGCCTCATCTTATTTTAAAGTTGCATCTCAACATTGCGGATAACATGCCTTTACCATGCTTACGTTGAACATGTGCCTCTCTTTCTCATTTGCATGTGTTTATGCACCCCATGACTTGCGTTGTCGCGCATGCCTCTCTCGCATTGTTATGCGTCACACTTAGGTTACATTGTCATGCACCCCATTCCTTGCATTGTTATGCGTCACACTTGGGTTGCATTGTCATGCACCCTGCTCCACCCGCATTGTTATGCGCACACTTAGGTTGCATTGTCATGCACCCCTTCCACCCGCATTGCCATGCACTTATCACTTGCGTTGTCACGCACTTTTTTTTTTTTTACTCGCATTGTTATGCTCGTTCTAGTTGCATTGTCATGCATCTTTTCACTCGCATTGCTATGCACCTTCCCACTCGCATTGTATATGCATGTGTTTATCTCATATTGAACTGATTTCTTGATCTAACGTTGAACATGTGTTTCTACTATATTGTACCTATTGAATTTCTTTCTTTTGCAGGCACGATATTGTATGTACGGTTCATTCAAGAGAAGTCCTGATTCAGTCTGACTGTTACCCTTCTCCACTTACATTTAGCATGCGTTTGGACGTATCTCTCTCCTCTCGCATTTGACACACGTTTGGATCACTGCGCTTTCTTGCACAGTTCTTTCCTCTCACACGTGTGCCACGCTGAGAGATGCTCTCTTTCCTCTCATGCGTGTGCCATGCTGAGAGATGTTCTCTTTCCTTTTATGCGCGTGCCACGCTGAGGGATGCTCTCTTTCCTCTCATGCGTGTGCCACGCTGAGGGATGCTCTCTTTCCTCTCATCCGTGTGCCATACTGAGAGATCCTCTCTTTCCTCTCTTGCGTGTGCTACGCTGAGAGATGTTGTGTTTGAGACTCTGGGTATTCTCGGTAGTCGCTTTTAATCTTCTCCGCGTGAGACACAGTGAGAATTGCATAATTTTCTTACATCATTTCTGTTGGAATGTGTAGGACTGTTATTTCTTATTCACTTGCTTCAAATGTAGCATTTACTTTGCATGTTATGCTTCATTACAGCTCTCTTTGCATGATCATAAGTTATGTTCGACATTGTGCATTTCATTTGCATCTTGCCCCTGCTTACGGGCGCATATCTTTGTTATCTTGTATGTTTGTCTAAGTCTTCGGCCTTGTCAAAAATGGGTCGTCTCTGGGCTTTGACATTCACTCCCGTCATCTTATGACTTTCGAGTTCTGTCAAAGAGGGGCAACTGTAGACACCCCATTTTTGACCGTCCTCAAGACTTGGACGTCATTGTTTGAACACTCGATAATCATCCATGCTCGTGTTCGTTTTGAGTTCCCGAAGGTCTCGACCGTGCGCCTTGCCTTAGGATCTCTCAACTTGACTGTTTTATGCTTGGTTGTGGACCAAGGACTTGTGGTTTTGCTTCTGAGGGAAGAGGGTGGCTTGTTGGCCATCCCTACAACCCATCAGCCAAGGCATGGTGCCATCGGCCTTGTTTTCTTGCCATCGGCCATAAGTGGTGGCCGATCGGCACTTTTTTTGGTCGATTGGCCATATTTCTTGGCCGAGACCTTTCCACCTGCTTTTGCAGATATTTTTGTGCCAGCTGTGCCAGCTGGTGAGCACAATTCTCATCCTCCATACACGTGTATGGAGGGATTGAATCAAGACTCAAGCTTGTTCAACAAGCTTGAGAATTGATTTTCTATAAGAAGGGAGCTCCTCCTCCCTTTCCAGAGGTTCTGAAATCTTGATATACAAAACATATATCACTCTCTCTATATATTTTACCTCTCTCTCTGTCCATTTGCTCTTGTTTGTGCTCAAAAGTGTAAATTCTTCACACTATTGCACACAAACACCTATTAGAACACCATCCTTTTGTTGCTGAGGTACTTAGGAGCTCGTGTTAGAGTTTTTGGGCTGGCTTGAATTCAAAAAAGCTGTTGGAGTTGTGTACTTGAAGGTGTTCTTCAAGGGTGAGAAACTAACCTTTTAATCCCTTGTTTTGGCTTAAGCTTTTAGACCTATTTTCATGCTGATTTAAGCTTAAGCTTCTACTGTAAAAAGTTCTGATTTTTTATGCTTGTGATGTTTGCTTAAGGTCACTTTTGTGTTGGGGATAGTCTACCCCCCTCTTAGGCCTTGTTTGGCTTTGTTTTGAACCATCCTTTTTAAGCTATTGGGACCACCTTGTTTGGGCTTTCTCACCACTGAAATCCAGAGGATTTTGAGTGGTGGAAAGGTGGTTTTGAGGTCCCAAATAGGAAAGGGTCATCCCCTCTCCTTGTGTTTTGTATGCTAGTATAAATGGCTCATAATAGTAGCATGTTTGCTTAGCATGGTTTGGTTCCATTTCAGCAACTTTTTGGTGTTATTTTAGCATGCTTCAACTCTGTTTTAAGTTGGTTTGATAGTATCTTGCATGCTTCACATACTTGTAGAGCAATTTTGCATGCTAGCATAACATGCATCATGTGTTTGGACTATCATTCTTGCATGTTTTGGTTCAACTCAAAGAAGCTTTTAGCCTTGTTTTACCATACTTAAGCTCTGATTTGTGTTGTCTTGATCATGTATGCCATGCTTTGTATAGCCATAGTGCATTCTAGCTTGTTAGCTTTGAGTTTCTAAGCCACTAGCATGCATTGCTTGGGCTACTTTCATGTTTTGGCATCATTTGTTATGTAATTTCAGAGCATATTCCATGGTCATACACTTATGCTTGTCACTCTTTTAATGCCTAGGAGGTTTGGCTCTTTATGCCTCAAGAATGGATCATTGTGTATGCCTCTATGCTTAGGCCTTTGGGTTATCATTTCAGTGCATTTTTGGTCTTGTTTTATCATGATATAACTCTGATTTTTGTGGTTAAAGTCATGTCATGTTTGGTTTTGATAGGTGTAGTGTAACACCCCTTGTTAGCCTTGCATGCTTCATGCTTTTGGTCTTTCGTTCTAGCTTGTGTTGGCTAGGTTCAAGCTTGTTTTTGGTCTTATCCTGACCTGCCTTGGGACTGTTTTTGGTTGCTCTTGGCCCTTTGGGGCTTGCTTTGCATAGCCTTGATGCAAGTCCCCTTGCTAGCTTCAAGCTTTGAGCCCTCTTGCATGTAATTCTTGTGTTGTTTGAGTGGTTTGGCACCATTCTATACATGATTTCAGAGCTTATGGTGCTGTCACACATCCATGTCTGTCACTCTTTAAGTGTGCTTAAGAGTTGCATCTTTATGCCTTAATCCTTGAGCTAATTGGCATGCATGCTTGTCTTGCCTTTTCATGCTTTTCATACCATCATTTCAGCACTATTGGCCACTGATTTTGGGTATGACTGAGGTCTGTCCATTTTAGTTTAAGTCCAATTTGCATGTTGTTGAAATGTTGTTACATTCCATCATGCTTCCATGTTTGGGTTGCATTGTGTTTTGCATGCTTGTTGCTTGCATTGTTGATACATGCTTGGTGCATTGCATGTTGTTGCATGCTTGTTGCATTGCATGATTTTGCATGCTTGTTGCATTGTATTGTGTGTGCATGCCTTGCCTCTTGATCAAACATGATAGAGGTTAAGGTCCCTTATGTGTTTTTGTGCATTTCATTCACATTTAATTGTGCGACTCGGCCTCTTTGGCCGCCATGCATCGAAATGCGTGATTGATGGCTCGAGAGTCGAGCACTACACTCCTTTGAGCTTCAAACATGGTAAGGGGTGTAGTTGCACAACATTTTCTTGCAAATGTATTGCCATGCCTCTGTTTGTACTCTGCTGTAGCAAAAGGAGCAGTTTGCAGGAAGAGATGGTCGATCGGCTATATAGTGTGCCGATCGGCTAACAATATTTGGCCGATGGACTCAAAAGTGGTCGATGATCCTTATCCCTTGGCCGATGACCATACAATTTGGCTGATGGCCTCTCAGCATGTCCATGAGTTGGATCAGAAGTGTTTTGGAGATTTGTACAGTTTTCAGAAGTCTAAAACAGTGCAAACAGAGGCAACATGAGGCATGGCAACGGATTTCTGAGCGAGGCGATCGAGCATGCATCATTCATCATTTTGAGGCAGAGCTGTGGCAGCCTGTTTTAGTTTCTTACTTAGCTGATTTTGTAACTTAATTAATTTCTTTAATTAGTTAAGGGTTGTGTAATAATTAATTAGCTAGGATAGTTAGTTAATTAGTTGGTTTGTATTATTCATTCAGACCCTCCGTCGAGAGGAAAAATTTTGTAATAAGTGTGCATGAGTGTATGAATGTCTTCCAACCCACGTCTTTCTCCCTTTTACTTAACCGCTTACGATGGTTAGTTCTAGGTCATGTTTCAATTAGCATCCTTATGTTTGCATGCGTGCATCATTCCTCTGTCTTGCATGCACCGAGCTCGGCGCATCATACAAACCGCATTGTATTTTAATATATTTACTTGAATACATGTTCAACAACATGTTATCAAGTTGCATTTCATGTTCCATCTTAGAATAGCCTAGCCTATTTTAGTTACATTTTTGCATGTGTTGCATTAGGCATCTTAACATAGCTAGGATCATGCATTGATTACTAACTAGCTGTTGTTTTGGCTCGGAGTACACTGTAAGTGTTTATGCTTTTGCATCCCTGCATGTGTGTTATTGATTGTCATGATAGCATGCTTGCCATGAGGCTATTTGCTTAAATGATATAACTGCCTGAATGCCTTTGGGTGAAGGTTGGATTGCTTGAATTAGAACAATTCATCGAAATGCGAGTTTTAAGCCTACTTGAGAGTGCCAAAATCATGTTTTCTAAGCCCACTTGAGGATGGAAAATCCACGTCTTAGCCTACTTACGAGTAGCACCTTCAAACCATTTTCAAACAAACATGAGATGTTTTGTTCCAACTTAGGCGATCTAGTCTATGCTTATATATTGTGTGCATCACGTAGTAAGCTAGCTAATAAACTGGAATAAGAACACATGTGTTTTCAAAAACAAAATATCATGCTTAGTAAAGGCCGATCTTTTTGATCGGGCGAGCGGGGGTGCTCATTGCATGACCTTCCCCTCTCGTACCCAAGTTCCCGAGCCGAGGCAACTTTGGTGATGACGAACACATGGCCTTAGGCACGAGTCAAGGTTTCCTAAATTCTCCCAAAATAAAATATTTATGAGGCGACTCTGTATCTGGCAAAGCAATCCATGTTTGGCATTTCTTTATAAAATCAATTTTCCAAAACGATTTGCCGGATTTGGACTCTTTGGTGATTTATCAATCTTGCATTTCACTTTGCGAGATTAGATTCATAACCGCGGCATTGAGTTTAATTGTAGTAGCTAAGAACAAAATAGATTTCGCGTCATTCGCGCGCAGAGCCGGGACGTTCAGGCGCGTCTACACCATCTTTTCTGAAGAGAGAGTTCTTCTGGTCGAATCCGAACAAGTTTTTAAAGGATCCAAAAGAGCCACTAAAGGCTGACAAGTGGCTTGAATAGATGGTGAAGACATTCGAGATGCTTGGCATCGAGGAAGACGAGTTGAGAGTAACCTTAGCACATTTCCAATTGAAGGGAGATACGAGTCAGTGGTGGAAGTATGCGCGAAGGCGTATTGAGGTGACTTGGGAGGCTTTTATCAATGGCTTCCAGGACAAGTTTTTGCCACCCACAACAAGAAAAAAGTTGAGGGACTAGTTTTTGAAGCTCAAGCAGCTAAACACGCTGGTAACTAAGTTTAAGACGGCTTTCACTAGTTTGTCGAGGTTTGCACCAGAACTTGTGGTGACGAAAGAACGACGTTGCATAGACTTCAAGAAGATATTAAGGATCGGGCTCCTTTTCAAGGTGGTTGGGTCAATGATTAGGGATTACGGCCGTCTTATGGAGTCAACACCCCACTTAGAGATCGTAATCCAAGCAAAGGAGTAGCTGATGAGGGGCTCTAGGCAAAGGTCCCAAGATATTCAAGGGGACACTAGGGACAACAAACGACAAAGGAGTTCTACCCCACTGTAGTCCCAGGCTACACAGTTTAGATCCACCTTTCTCGTGCCAAGTTTGGGTTTGAGGAGAGGTAATCAGGGTGGGTTCACTTGCTTCAAATGTGGTCAGTTAGGCTACAAGTCTTCAACTTGCCCACAGAGAGGAAGAGGGCAACAGTCTGCACTATCTTCAACTCATTCTCAAAGCCAAAGTCAAAGGAGAGGTCAATTGCCTACCTGTTATCAGTGTGGGCAGTCGGGGCACTTGAGGAGGTTTTGCCCTCAATCTGGTGGCACATCTGGTGCGCCTAGTTTAAGGCAGGCACAGAGTCATCAACCAACACAATCAGCATAAGCCTCGAGGGCCAATTAGGGAGCCACTTCGGCTTAATCCGTGTATTAGGTCTATACTCCGAAGGGTGAGCAAGTAGAGTAGAGGCCTTCAAGGCGTATGTATGTTGTTACCACACCAGATTAGTTACCAGCACCTTCTGTAGTGAAAGGTAACTTTTTGTTATTCAACTCTATTGCTAACGTGTTAATTGATATTGGTACATCTCATTCATTCATATCATCATCTTTTGCATCTGCTTTCGGTTTGGAGTTTGAATTATTGGAGTCTTCTCGTTTGGTTGATACACCTATTCTGGTAAACTAGCATTAGGTCGAGTATGCCGCTCCTGTGAGATTGAGGTCATCGATCATCGGCTCTCTTTTGATTATATTGTTCTTGACATACATGCTTTTGACGTAATCTGCGTATAGATTGGTTGACTCATTACCAGGCTTTTATAGATTGCCATCGTAGAAGGGTACCGGTGTGTACGCCATCAGGAGAGTGCTTTTATTTTATGTGTGATTGAGGTGTTAGTCCTACCCCTCCGTTGTATGACCTTAAGAGTCAAGGAGAGTTGAGTTTTCTTTTTACCATCACGGTAGCTAATGAGAGTAGTATGACCCGGAGTGAATTGTCAAGAGTAGTTCGAGAATATCTAGATGTTTTTTCAAAGGATCTCACAGAGTTGTCACCACATAGACAGATTGAGTTCTCAATTAACTTAGCGCCAGGCACGACTCCGATTTCCATGGTACTATATAGGTTTGCACCAACCGAGTTATGTGAGTTGAAAGTGAAGATTTAGGATTTGTTAGATAAGGGCTTCATTCATCCTAGTACATCACCTTATGGAGCACCAACTCTCTTTTCTAAGAAGAAAGATGGCACATTGCGACTGTGCATTGATTACTAAAAGTTAAATCGGGTAACTGTTAAGAACAAGTACCTACTACAATGGATAGATAGCTTGTTTGACCAATTGAAGTTGTTTTTCTAAGATTGATTTGAGATCGAGTTATCACCAGTTGAGGGTGAAAGCGGAGGATATTCAAAAAACGGCATTCCGTACACGGTATGGCCATTATGAGTTCTTAGTGATGTCTTTTGGGTTGACCAACAAGCCAGCTTCGTCCATGGACTTGATGATCGAGTCTTTCATGAGTTCTTAGATTGATTTGTGGTTGTCTTTGTTGACGACATCCTAGTTTACTCACCCTCCAAGGAGAAGCACAAGGAACACTTGCAGACTGTACTTGAGTTGCTTAGAGCATTCCGGTTATATGCTAAGTTTGGGAAGTGTGAGCTTTGGCTTAACGAAGTTAAGTTCCTAGGCCATGTAGTGTCCAGGGATGGGGTAACCGTGGATTTATCGAAGATAAATGCAGTGCAAGATTAGGAAAAATCTAAGAATGCTTTTGAGATTCGAAGTTTCTTGGGCTCAACCTGGTATTACCAATGCTTTGTGAAGGATTTCTGTAGATTAGCCCCACCATTGACTACATCAATAAGGAAGGAAATTAAATTTGTGTGAAGTAAGACTTGTAAAAATTCGTTTCAAGAACTTAAGATTAGACTCACTACAACTCCAATTTTGATTATTTCATAAAGGGGTTTAGGTTATTCAGTTTATTATGATGCGTCTTAGGAAGGTTTGGGTTGTACATTGATGCAAGAAGGAAAGGTGGTAGTGTATGGTTCGTGGCAGTTGAAAACATATGAGAGAAATTGTCTCACTCATAACCTAGAGTTAGCGGTAGTGATTTTTGCTTTGAAAATCTAGAGGCATTACCTATATAGGGAGAGAGTTAAGGTGTTTTCCAATCATAAGAGTTTGAAATACTTGTTTTCACAGAAGGACTTGAAATTGAAGCAGAGAAAGTGGATGAAGTTTATGGAGGATCATGATTTCGAGTTGCACTATCATCCGAGAAAGGCCAATGTAGTGGCCGACATTTTCAGTAGGAATCCATAAGCAGGCTAGTATCGCCATCTGGGAATGGGAGATGTTGGATGTAGTGGGTGAATTTGACTTGCATTTTAGCAAGTCCATCAAGTCGGTTGTTTTGTTCACTGTAGTTGCACAACCTACTCTAGTGAATAGAGATTTAGAAGCACAACGAGATGATCGCGGAATAGAATCTATCCAGGGAAAGTATCTAATGGGAAGGTAGAGAAAGGTTTGAACATTTATTCTGACTCAAGTGTGAGGTACCTGGACTGCTCTTTTATGCCATAATCTTGTAGAGAAGATGTACTCTAAGAGTTTCATCATCCATGCCTTGCGATACATTCAGGAGGTCCAAAATGTATCACGACCTTAGTCACTAGTTTTGATGGAGGGGGATGAAAATGGATATAGAATTGTTTGTTTTGAGGTGCCTTACTTGTTAACAAGTGAAGGTTGAGCATCAGCGACCAACGGGTTTGTTAAAACCCTTACCTATAGCTGAGTGAAAGTGGGAGCATGTCATGATGGATTTTGTTGTAGGTCTTCCGAGGACTCTGTGACGCCCCAAAAAAAATTTTTTTTTTTTTGAAACGTCATAAGATTTAAATAACAATAACTTGCTAGATAAAATTTTAACTACTAGTTAGGAACTTTTAAGTTCTTACAAAGCCAAAGTCCAACGACAGAATAAAACTACAAGTTCACACACAACGTCACAACATAGTTTAATCCTAATATAAGGGATAACAGGATTTTATTCTGACAAAATCTTGACTCTAAGTCAGCCAAGGTTCGATATTGGCAGCAGCTCCAATTTCAGCCTCAGTCCCTTCTTCAACATAATCTGGCATGAAACGCCAGGGCAACAAAATATATGCCATGAGTTTTGCAACACAGTAAGAAAACGTAACCAACCTACCATTCTTTTTAAGAGACAAATAATAATATTCTAAACATGAGATAACAATATAATTATACACAGAAATTACAACCATTAGAATAGTTTCAGTAATTTTAATAAATTAGGTGACACTCGAAATCTCACCAAAGAGATTTAACTTACCAACCACTAAGCATGGCAACGGTTAATTTGAAACCCTCCCTTGGTCAAATATTTAAGTGTTACCAATCGTAACTACCAGGGATGCCCACGTCCGGAGTTATATACCCAAGTAGTGGCATCCGTGGTCTGCCCCAAGGAAACGGTCTGCCAGGGGTAAGCAACCTCCCTGTGTGCCACCTGCACATCCACCCTTATTCCAAAACCGAATACCGAAAAGGGTTCAAATAAGTCCCGTGCCATCTTAGAGTTCCGCAACACAATTTACGTGAGAATTCTCAAAACCAGGGCTCACCCTGAACAACCGGTGTTAACCGTCAACCCTTAATTCCGTACAGTCTTTAAACCGAGACTCACTCCGAACAACTGGTATTAACCGTCAATTGTTAACTTTGTATATGCCGTTAATCATTTCAGTTAATTTTGATATTAATCACAAACAATTCCAAATTTTTAATCACAAATAATGTTATACCAACTCATTAAAATTCTCAATCATAAAATATTGCATGTGTCACACAATACTAAATAAAAGTACAGAATTTAAATAAACAATTTATTTAAACCATGGTATGAAATAATAACTTAGATACAAGAATTAAACCCTAAACACACACATGCACGAATTTTTGATTTACAAAATTAGACTAGCATAATATTAAAGTGGTGATTTTATTCTGTCCAGAAAAATTTTCAGAGTATATATCTTGCAATTAAAATTATAAATACATTACTTATACAACTCTAAAATTCATATCAATCTACAGGATACTCAATAAACATGTTATGGTTATTTTTCAGAAATCTTTTTCCAAAAATAACTTATAAATAATTCTAAACAAATTCTAAGGGTGTTTATGACACAGATTTGTCACATTTCCTTACGTTAATTCCATGCTTAAATTTATAGATCAAACCCATAATCTAAAAATTTATTATGAAACTAGACTTCTCAAATTTCATCTTCTAGTTAGAAATTACCAGATTTGGCTTAGTATAGAATTTTAAATAAATTTTCAAATACATGGTAAAATCTGTCTCACAGTTTCAGATTTAGTTAGAAATTTGTATAAATTCGTAGAAGGCTCGAAAATTGTTTCCAAAAATTTCTGGATAAACTAGACATCATTATCAACAACTTTGTAGAAGAAATCATCTCGAAATTCTGAGTATAAAATTGTCTAAAAATTCGGGTAACATGCTGGCAGATTCAAGACAGAGTATTCTCAACACAGTTTCAGGTTTAGTTAAAAATTTATATAAATTCTTAGAAAGCTCAAAAATTGTTTCCAAAAATTTCTGGATAAACTAGACATCATTATCAACAACTTTGTAGAAGAAATCATCTCGAAATTCTGAGTATAAAATTGTCTAAAAATTCGGGTAACATGCTGGCAGATTCAAGACAGAGTATTCTCAACACAGTTTCAGGTTTAGTTAAAAATTTGTATAAATTCGTAGAAAGCTCGAAAATTGTTTCCAAAACTTTCTGGATAAACTAGACATCATTATCAACAACTTTGCAGAAGAAATCATCTCGAAATTCTGAGTATAAAATTGTCTAAAAATTCGGGTAACATGCTGACAGATTCAAGACAGAGTATTCTCAACACAGTTTCAGGTTTAGTTAAAAATTTGTATAAATTCGTAGAAAGCTCAAAAATTGTTTCCAAAAATTTCTGGATAAACTAGACATCATTATTAACAACTTTATAGAAGAAATCATCTCGAAATTCTGAGTATAAAATTGTCTAAAAATTCAGGTAACATGCTGGCAGATTCAAGACAGATTATTCTCAACACAGTTTTGGACAATGTATCAAATGTACATAATCTGAAAAATTTCAATTATAAAAAAAATGAGAGGGTTGAGAGGGTTTTCTTACTTAGTAGTAGGATTGAAATGGAATAATGAAATGGTAGGAAAATATGCAACCTCAACCTCCTCCTCTTCTTCCACAAGAATTCCCTCTATTTTGATGTATATGGTTTATGCTTAGCCTTCAAAATGTGCATGACTACTAGGTGCATTTTATAGATCTTCTCCGAGGCTAGCTCTCTCTCCCTCCCTCCCTCTCACACATTCTTTCCATTAATAAATCCATCCACTTTCTCCAAGTTCTAAGAAATGTGACTTTCACTAAATTCTTTGCTCTCTTTCTCCAAGTTCTATGGCTTTCTTTCTCTCAATTCCAACAGCATCATTAGCTCTTCTTCCCTAAACAAGCATGCAAATCAACATGTGGAAAGCCTCCACCAAAATTCTGCAAAGGTTTGATTCCCTCTTTTTTTTTCTTTCTTTTTTTTTTTCTTTTTTTTGTGTGTGGGTTTCTGAAAATTGACATACTAAGATTTTTAACTAAGGTATTTAGTAAGAATAATTATTATATTGAATCATAATTAAAATAATTTATAAACAACAAATATTGAACACCCACAAAATTATTATTTTTTTATAATGTCTTGTTAGTGATTGAATTGAGTCAATTTAAAACTAACTTTTACACTAATATATAATTCAGATAGACTGTAGACAAAATTAATTAATTTATTTATTTATTTATTTTCTTTAAGGAATAATTAAAGATGGGTTTTCACAGACTCAACGGGGTAATGACGTTGTATGCATAATAGTAGATCGGTTAACCAAATCTGCACATTTTATACCTATATGCACAAGTGACTCGGTAGACTACCTTGTCAATCTGTATGTTAGACATATAGTGCGACTTTATAAGGTTTCAGTGTGTCATGACCCAAACCCGCCCCTAGAGGTTTATGCCATGACCAGCCAGTAATTCCAGATTACCCGACCTTAAAGACAAAACTGATTATTAATAATAGCAAATGAGGTACTACAGAAGCAATATTAAAACATAACTGTGTCCATCGAGCAGTGCATATATGCAAATTTCATGACATTTAAAACTTCAACCTCTTTACAAAGATATAAGTACGTAGATACATCACAACATCTTAGATACTTATACAAAAGATCCATACATAACAAGTTTCCAAATGACAAAAGTAAACAAAAGAAAAAGGTTGATATTGCTCAGCTCCGCTTGCATCCAAGCATGCCCTGTACGAAGGCACTTCAAAACGGCTTCACAAAAATGTGGACTTCTGAGGCTTTCCTAAACTTGACACTCTATTTACTCACCTACATATATATATATATATATATATATATGGGAAGGCGGTGAGCTAAAGCCTAGTGAGTAATATCATCATAAAGAGGTTAAATGAATGATATCTATCATAATACAAATTCATATCACATGAGTTTCAAAGCAAAGCATAATTAAGTACTTATCGTATTGAAGTTCACAAATCATGCTTATATGTGGTACATCTAATAATGCAAAGCAAAGGGCCCGAAAGCATAACAAAAGGACTACATGGGTCTAACAAAGGGACCATATAGGTTAACAAAGGGACCACTTGGGTCAACATCAGAGATCTCTGTGCACATATAACAAAGGGCCACGGTATTGTTTCTCCCGGACGAGGGCCCTATAACAAGGGGCCATGGTATTGTTATCCCTAAGTGAGGGCTTCACTAAAGGATGCCACAATTACTTTCAAAAGAGACAATAATTCATTTTTATCAAAATAACATTCTTGCAGTTAATCAAATTACATTTACATTATATATTTACAAAGATACTACTCACAGTGGGCTGGCACAGATGTTGGACCTCAGATAACCACATGCACAAACACATAATAGAGATACACATTGAAGCACTCGTTCTTAACTGATAGTGTATTATAATTCAATTCTCTTACATGTGTTTCTGGCTTAATCAATGGCTAAGGATGTCTAAATGATGCTTAAGAATACCTGAAAGGGCATAAAGATGCAAATATGCACTTATGAGTGTTTGCCAAAATTTGCTAAAAACAGAGTGTTCACTCGAGCGCACCTTTGGTGGCTCGAGTGGTGTGGACTGACTACAAAAGTACTAGATGGTGTCAAATTAGGCTCGATGTTTGCTCGAGCCAAGTGCAATGCAAAGCCGAGTTCGCTTGAGCGCACACTTTGTTGCTCAAGCCAACTACAAAAGTCTACAAAAATACTAAGAGCATGCAAAGTGCGTTCGAGCGACGACTTCATCGCTCGAGCGAAGTGGACGAATTCTAAAATTTCCATAATAGAATTTGAAGCTCAAAAATGCACCCTACATGTTCAAAGCTTGCATGATTGTACCAAATTCATGAAAACTCATTGAAAAACATGCATATATACTAAATTTGAAACCATGAGCTTAAAAACACCATGAATTGCCAAGCTTGAAACCAAATTCTTCATGAATGTATTGAATTGTCTTCCTTTCTTTTCAAAACACTAATATATGAGATAAGAAGTGTAAATTTGTGAAAACAACAAATGTAAGTCCCATGCATGTATGAATTTTGTAGAAAATTAAGTTCACAGATGGAAAATTATGCATGCATGTACTCAATTGGCTCATTTCTATCATATTCAAGTTATTTCTAACATTTTCTTTCCAAGTACATGTAAGTGATCCTACAACTTGGTGAATTCAATTTTCTACATGAATTATGTGCAAGTATTATGGGTGAATTCCATACCTAGAGCTTGAATTGAAGTTGAATTAGCTAAAGTTCCTCTTCAAATCTCTACAATTCTTCCTCTTTCTCTCTCTACAATTGTTGCTTTCCATCGCTCTAAATTTCAACTCAATTGATATCAAAAATGAACTCCTCAACTTGATTAAGGCATACATATATAGGTAGATTACGTTAGGTTAATTATATAGGATTAAGGCTAATCAATTAAGGCTATTTCTAATCAAGTCTAATTAATTTATTCTAATTGTTTTGATCCGAATCAAATTTTAATTAAACTTGTCATAAGGTTCAGTATTCCAACTAACCTATTAAACTAGTCAATTTTGATTTTTGAATCTGTTTGGGCTTCTCATTTTCAAATTCTAAGTCGATATTCTAACAGATATTTCATAAGCAAACGGACAGGCACAAATTAAACATATAATCATGCAATTATGCTCAATGAAATATTATATCAAAATAATACGTATGTCGGGGTCATCACACAGTGATTATTGTTTCGGATAGGGATCCACGGTTTATGGCTTGGTTATGGTAGAGCCTATAGGTTGCCTTGGGCACTAAGTTGACTTTTAATACCACCTATCATCCTCAAACTGATGGGCAATCCAAGCGCACCATTCACATTTTAGAGGACATGCTCCGGGCTTGCGTTCTCAATTTTAAAAGGTTATGGAAGAAGCACTTGCCTTTAGTAGAATTTACCTACAATAATAGCTTTCAGGCGAGTATTGGTATGGCACATTTTGAGGCCTTATATGGCCGACTGTATAGATTTCCTATGTGTTAGGCTGAGGTGGGTGATATACTTATGTTAGGTCCAGAGCTAATCTGAGAAACTACGTAGAATATTGCGCTTCTTCATATGAGGTTGGCTTCGGCTCAGATTCATCAGAAGAGCTATGCCAACCATAGGAGGTGACCTCTCCATTTCGAGGTAGGGGATCATGTGTTTCTGAAAATATCGCCAAGACGGGATCTGATGTGATTTAGGAAGAATGGGAAGTTGTCTCCTAGATTTATTGGGTCTTTTGAGATTCTAGAGCGAATTAAGGAGGTAGCTTATCATTTGGCCTTGTCGCTCCAACTTTTCAGGGTTCATGGCATGTTTCATATTTGTATGCTCCGAAAATAGGAGCTCGATCCTTCACATGTGCTAGATTGGACCGAGTTAGAAGTCAATGAGCATGCCTCGTATAAAGAGAGACCCATTCACATATTAGATACTTGGGATCAAGTCTTGAGGGGCAAGACCATCCCATTGGTTAAGGTGTTGTGGTGACACTATGGAGTCGAAGAGGCAACTTGGGAACGCGGGGCGAAAGTTTGTGAAAAATAACCAGACCTATTTGTTAATATTTAAGACTTGTATTGAAAATCTTATTCATGTTGTAATATGTAAACATTGTAAATGTTTTAGGAATTTGAATGGTAGTGTTTTGTACTAGAGGACCTTGTTTTATCATTATTACTAATGTTGGTGATCAATGGAATTGAAACCCGGTGGTTATTGGTTTGATTTAAATTTCGGGAATGAAACTTCTTAAGGGGAAAGATTATAATGGTTCCGATTTAGATCCGACCCATTTCATGCTCTTAGATCTGGGATTTAGTACTTTTAATTGTTGTTCATATCCTTTGTCGTCTGGTTAATAATCGAGTTGAGTTGTTGGTCATGTTTGAAATAGGTTGGGAGTTAGTTTTTTCAAAGAGGAGTTGTTTGATTTTCTTCTTGTTCACTCAAGCAGTGTTTTGGTCGCTCGATCGGTCTTTGAAATCTTTTAGTATTTTGTAGGTCTACAAATATTCTGGAAGTAGGGTATCTTTGCTCAAGCGATACTTCTTGCACTCGAGCGGTCTTCTTCAGTTTGCAAAACTTATGAGATAGGGTCATTGTGTGCTTAAGTGGTGTTTTGGTCGCTCAAGCGGTGTCACTAATTGTCTCTTACGCTCGAGCAATATTTTGGTCACTTAAGTAGTGTCACTTATTGTCCCTTACACTTGAGCAGTATTTTGGTCGCTCGAGCAGTTTGCGCATGTATCAGCTCTGAAAAATGAGTATTTTAATCACTTTTTCATTTCCTCTCTCTCTCTAAGACCTCCCAAACCCTAATGTCTTCACTCTCCCTCTCTAGTTCTTGCTTAAAACCTCAAATACACCCTTACCCATTGATTTCTCCACCATAGCTCTTTGGAGAAAAAGGTAGAGCTCATAGAAAGCTTTATTCTAATCGAAGGAGATCTTGTTTTTGGTCCCATCAAGCTTCAACCCTTGTTTTCTTCATCTTCTAGACTTGAGGTAGGAATTTCTTCAGCCTCTCATATGTTTCTTAGCTTAGTTACTTGCTCCTTGAAAAGTGTTTGGTGATTTGGGGGTTTTGGGTTAAACCTAAAGTTTGATTGGGAAATATAAAAGAGGGATTTTTTTTCAAATGAATGCTCAAGAAGGCTGTGGAAGTGTGTATATTAGTGGGTTATATTGAAATATGAGAGGATCTTTCTTTAAATGTGATTTTTGAAAATAAAGGAAGTTTTGTTTGAAAATTATTGATGTTTGTTTTACGAAAGGAAAATGAAGGATGTTGGATTTTGAAAGATATGGAAAAAAATATATCTGTTGATAATGAGAGTGGAGTTGGATATGTATTATCGCTCCCATTTTAAAATTTATGAGATTTTATTTATTATTGAAAAATTATCTGTTGATTAGAAATATCTGTTTTGGATTATTGGTGGAGGATAGTCTTGATTGTTGTAGAAATGGCATAAGGATTATGTTAAATTGAAACTAACTTCTCATAAATTGTGCATCGAGCATTGTTTCACACTTGAACATTGAAAATGTATTGTTTTCGAGAAAAATGGGTGTATATCTTAGTGAATCTGGTTAGAGGGTATGGTGTGGTTATTATATTGGCATGTGTGTCCTTGGTGAAAGTCTAGAAACTTGCGCGGTTAGGTGTCGATCCTTCCGGTTAGTACCGGTAAAATGGATTTGGTAGTACTTGTATAGCTTACTAGCAGATATGTACTTAGAGATTCCCAGTGTTTTGTATCCACTGCCCTCTTTTCTAATATAAAGGTGTATTTTCATAATTGAAATATATTGGTAAAGGCATTGCATTTTTTTGATATGGAAAAGTATAATGTTTGACAAACAGCATGCATGTGCATCCTTATAACTTGGCCAAGTTCCATACATTGTGTTAAAGTATCTCTACTGGGCTTTAGCTTACCCTATATGGAAAATAACTTTCAGGTATTGATGATATGCCTCCACCAAAGACTTAGCTCAGGAGGACTCTGGAGTTGAAGGCTTATTTTGGTTTCTTGTTGTAATTATTTTTTTACAAGCCTTGTGCTTTAACTGTATTTAGTAGAACTCACTTTTGTTGTACTCAATCATTGTCTTGAAAAGATGTAGCCATTAAGGCATTAACTTATCTATATAACCTTTTACTTCAATTTAATCATATGTGGCATATTCATGATCTGGGATTTATAAATGTATATTCGCATATGTCATCATTTGTAAGATAAAAGAATATAAATGAAAAGTTATCATTTCGCTTGTTGTGTTTTTACGGAATATCATGAGATGGGTTGTTGTTATTGTTTTGAGGCATTACAATGATCGTAAGGATGAATTGAATAGACTCAACCTGGTGGAAACACTGCAAGTGGGAGCCTAGCAAATGTCAAAAAAGAGCTCAGTCCGCTAATCTTAGATTTATTATTTATTTCTTATTTCTCTTTTATTTTGTTTTTTGTTTTGAATGATGTAACCGAGAAAATGGCCTCTCCTTTTGTAACTTTTGGAAATGAATGGAAACTTTTTCCTTTTTGCGAATAATGCCTCTGTAGTTTTGCACTTACTAACAAAACAACGAAATCGGTCTTCCTTTTCTATCGAGCAAATTAGCTCGGCTAGTAACTCACAAATTAACACGATTTCACCTAGCTAAAAACCTAGCTCGGTGAAGGTTTTTAAAGTTGGAGACATCCTACACCGTACTTTGTTGAGCTAATAACCAACTTGGTAAAAGATTTTCAAAGTTTGGAAACATCCTCCAATTTACTTTGTCGAGCTAACAAACAGCTCGATAAAAGATTTTCAAAGTTTGAAAACATCATCCAACCTACTTTGTCAAGCTAACAACCAACTTGGTAAAAGATTTTCAAAGTTGGAATCATCCTCAACTTACTTTGCCAAGCTAACAACCAGCTCGGTAAAGATTTTCAAAGTTGGAAACATCCTCCAACCTAGTTTGTCGAGCTAACAACCAGCTTGGTAAAGATTTTCAAATTTGGAAACATCCTCCAACCTACTTTGCTGAGCTAAAAATCAACATGACAAAGATTTTCAAAGTTGGAAACATCCTCCAACCTACTCTGTCGAGCTAACAACCAACTCAGTAAAGATTTTTAAAATTGGAAACATCCTCTAACCTACTTTGCCAAGCTAAAAACCCAGCTTGTTAAAAAATTTCAAATAATCAAAGGGCATTCAAACCTGTTGCCCCTTAGTTGTGCTAACTCAGTTACAATCAAAGCAAAAAGATTTTTTAAGTTGAAAACATCCTCCAACCTACTTTGCCAAGCTAAAAACCCAGCTTGTTAAAAAATTTCAAATAATCAAAGGGCATTCAAACCTGTTGCCCCTTAGTCGTGCTAACTCAATTACAATCAAAGCATAATAATAAGACAATAACATTGCTAAGCTCTAAACCGAAAAACATTATCGACTTATTTTATTAATGATTGAAAACGAAAAAAATGCATGGATAAAAGCTAGAAATAAAGCAACTTTAAATTGGCAGTGTTCCACGGTCTGGACGCAGCAAGGCCTTCCAAATCTTCCAAGTTGTAGGCCCCCTTTCCGGCTGACCCCACAATTTTGTAAGGTCCTTCCCAATCAGGACCCAGCTTTCTATCACCAGGCACAAGAGTGTTACCCATGACTTTACGTAAAACTCAATCTCTCATCTTGAATTGTCTTGGGTGTACGATTTTGTTGTATTTCTTGGACAACTCTTGTTGATATGCTGTGATGTGAATCAACACCTTTTGTTTTCTTTCTTCAATAAGGTCAAGTTTCAAAGCTATTGCTTCCGCATTTAAGTCAAGATCAAAATTTTCACTTCTAATAGTGTGCAAACCAATCTCTAATGGGATAACAGCCTCCACATCAAAAACAAAAACAAAAAAACAACCTCCATACCATAAGCTAAAGCAAAAGGTGTCTCTCTGGTTGACCATCTAGGGATTGTTCGGTATGCTCACAAAACATGAGGTAGTTCTTTAACCCATTTTCCTTTAGCTTTGTCAAGCCTTTTCTTCAATCCGTCAAGGATTACTTTGTTTGACGCTTCAGCTTGGCCATTTCATTGAGGATAAGCTAATGTAAAGTTGGAGAATTCAATCTTCAATTCTTCATAAAATTCCCTGAGAAGTCTTCCGTCAAATTGAATGTCGTTGTCAAAAATCAAAACCTTAGGGACTCTAAAGCGAGTGATGATATTCTTCCAAACGAACTTCTTCACATCCTTTTCTCTGGTGGTTGTAAGTGCTTCTGCTTCAACCCATTTACTGAAGTAGTCTGTTGTCGCGATGAGGAACTTCATATTGCCTTGTGCCATTGGAAGAGGCCCTATTATATCCAAGCCCTACAAAGCAAAAGGCCACGAACTTGTCAATGGAAGGAGTTCTCTAGCTGGTTGATGGATTTAATGTGCAAATTTCTAGCACTTTTCACATTTTCTTACATACTTATACGTGTCTTCTTGCATGTGTGGCCACCAATAGCCCTGAGAAATAGTTCGGTAGGGTAGCAATCTCCCCCTTATATGACTTCCACACATTTCATATATTTCGAACAAGAAGGATTCAACCTTGCTAGGGTAGACACATTTCAAAAATGGACCAATGAAAGACTTCTTATACAGTGCTCCAAATGAAAAAAGCCAAAACCTTTTTTATTTCGCTCAGATTTTGTTTGATTCTTTCTTGTCAGTGGGCAAAATCGTGTCCTTCGAAAAGATGATGATACGATCCATCTAGGATGATCCTAGCTCAGCACACAACACTTTAACCACTTCTGGCTCTTCAATGCTTGGTCTTGGTAAGAACTCAATCAATAGAGGGTTGGGCACTGTTGTGTCAAACATCGCTGCAAAACTAACCAACTTGTCTGCCTTAGCATTTTCTTCCCTTCCAGTTTGTTCTACCCTAATTACCTCAAATTTCTTGATTTCTTCTCTAACCAGTATTTGGTACGTAGCCATTCTGCCATCATTCATTTCATATTCTCTAGAGATTTGGTTGACCACCAATTAGGAGTCACTGTATACCATTAGCTCGGTAGTCTTCATGCGGAGGGTGGATTTCAGACCAGCTAAAAACGCTTCGTACTCCGCTTCATTATTGGACACTAGAAACCCAAGTCTAATTATTTGCTCAACAGTCAAACCATCAAGTGAAATAAGGATGATTCCAAGCCCAGCTCCATGTCTATTAGAGGCTTTATCCACAAATAGCTTTCACATCTCCCCAATGAACAATTTCTAATACACTAATGGATCTAAAGATGTTTTTGGATTTGGAATCACAATGACTTCCTCAATCACGTCGTCAAATCGCAACGATGTACTTGATTGCTCATTATCTTTGCTTGGTTTCCCTATCATATTCCTTTCAGGCACATCATCGCAAATTAAATCCTCTGCAACTCGGTCTACCTCTTTACCCCCTGCAACGCGTCATTGGATCGAGTGAAAGATGCCACTATTGTCACACTCAATGGCACGTTGCAAGGTTCATCTATTTGAGGTAGAACTTCAACTTGTTGCAAGATGAGAGGAAACTGAGCAATTCCCACTGTCCCTACCCCCTTGATCGGTTTCTTTAGTAAGATCAACTGGGCAAACAGAATGAGTTCCTGGAAAGGACTCTGCAATGAAATCTGTCAAAGCTTGGGCTTTTATTGCCATTCTAGTTGGAACTTAATGCCAAATTGTCCCAACTTTACTACCCATTTTAAAATTCTTCTAGAAAAATCTATCCTTTTAAACAAGGCTTTCAATGGGAATTTAGTGAATACCATAATTGTATGCACATGGAAATAGTGCAGCAACTTTTTAGATGCCATCATCAAGGCCTAGGTGAGCTTCTCCAATGGAAAGTACCTTGTCTCAATGCCAAGCATAGTTTTCCTCACATAAAAAATTGGCAAGTGTTGTATTCTTTTTACATGCACAAGCACCGCGCTAACAGTATATTGAGAAACCGCTAGGTACAGATATAGTTCTTCTTTAAGTATTGGGGTCACCAAGAGTGGTGGAGAAGACATGTACTATTTCAATTCCTCCAGAGAGCGGTCATACTCTTCATCCCAACTGAACTTAGACTTTAATACCTAGAAGAATGGCTAGCAATGATTTGAAGCCCAGCTGATGAATCTGTTATGCACGGTTGCCAATCTTGCTAGATGTTGCACTTCTTTGGGGGCTCTTAAATTGCCTTAATTTCTGAAAGATCAACTTCTATTCCATAGTTAGTCACTATGAAGCCCAAAAAAATTTCTAATACCACACCGAATACACACTTGGATGTGTTCAAACACAACTTGTGAGTCTTCAAAATTCAAAACATCTCTAAAAGGTCGCTGAGATGGTCAGACTCATTTTTGCTCTTGATCACCATATCATCAATGTATGCCTCCATTGTTCTACCAAGCAATGGAGCAAACATTTTGGTGACCATCCTTTGAAATGTTGCCCCTGCATTCTTCAGACCAAAGGGCATGACATTGTAACAGTACAACCCCCTTGAAGTTGTAAACGAAGTGATCTCCTGGTCAAACTCATACAGAGCAATCTGATGATATCCACGATATGCATCTAGAAAGCTAAGCTAGTTATGTCATGCCATTAAATCCACCAACTGATTAATCCTTGGCAAAGAAAAGTTATCCTTTGGGCACGCTTTGTTGACCGTCTTATTATCAACGCAAACACACCACTTTCTATTTTTCTTCCGCACAACAATAGTATTTGAGATCCACCTTGGGTAATAGACTTCTTTGATTGCCTTCCAATAGGTTCCCTTCTTTCTTGGCCACAATTTTCGCATGGTGCATAGTTGCTTGTGAGTTCTCTGTATGATCAGTCTGGCATGTGGATTGATGTTGAGCTATTGGAAAATAAAGCTCGGATCAATACCAGGCATGTCATATGGTGTCCAAGCAAACACTTCAATATTGGAGATCATAAACTCTATGATCTTATTCCTTTCGTTGCTCTACAACAATGAACCAAGCAAAAATAACTTTTCTAGGTCATTCTCATCAACCCTTACTTCCACAAGTCTTTCCACGGCCTTTTGCTCGGCCTCCTTGCCAACATCCGCAAATATCTCTATGTCCTCTAGTTCTACTATCATTTGAACAAATCCTTTGGCAGCCCAGTTGCCATTCATAGTTACAAAGCATTTTTGGACATGATCTGATCTCCCAAGACTTCGTTAATCACACCTTGTGCATTGGGAAATTGAACCACTTGATGATATGTTGAAGCTTCGGCTCACATGGTATGTAATCTTATTCTTCTCAAAATAAGATTGTAAGTAGATGGGACCTTCAAAACCCAAAACTCCACTTGTTTGACTACTGAACCCACTTTGATTGGTAATATAATCTTACCCACTAGCCATTCTGGCATTAAATTGAAGCCAACCAAATGAGACATAGTAGGTGCAAGGTCTCTATCATCCAGCTTGAGTTGCTTGAAAGCATCATCATACATAATCTCAACCGAGCTGCCTCGGTCGATCAAGATCATCTTGATGTTGAAGACCTTGACACACAAAGTTACCATTGGAGCATTGTTGTGGGGATTCTAGAGTCTTGCCAAATCCCTATCAGAGAATGAGATCACATTCTTCTTTTCTGTCTTTCCCCTCTTGAAAGTTAGCTAGACATTGAGAACTTCCCTCATATGTTCAACCTTCTTTATCATGCCTCTAAACTCGTAATGTCACTCAGGCTTAATGATCTCATGGATCATATTGATGACTCCTTGAGAAAAGGCATCTAAGGGCAGTTCATTCGACATGTCTTGATTTTGGAAGGCTGCCCTTGCTCCACTTTCAATGTAACAGTCTAAGTGTCCCACCACCACCAATTCTTCCAAGTGTTGTTTGAGCCACACAAAATCCGTAGTTTGGCCCTTTCATCATGATAAGTGCAACGATACTTTTCATCGTAACGTCTTTGCACTTCTCCTAATTTGGTCGACCATCTAACATATGGCTCGTTTCATATCTCACTGAGGATACGGTAAATAGGCCTATTGAATTCTATAGTGATGGCGATGCAAACTTTTAATTTCCTTACTTTCACTTCTTCGCCGTTCAAATGAGGATCACCTTGGTTGTTGTTGAGGTTCTTATTGTAGTTACTGCTTTGCATCCCATTATTTCTAACTATATTGACTTTGGTAGTGGCCTTTTTTTCTGCCACAATCGTGCTTGGTTTCACCTTCGGCCAGGCAACATCTTCCTCCACTCTATTGTGTTGGTTAACCCTTTCCATCAGAGCCTCCATGGTCCATGGTTAGGGGGCACAATGGTTAGCGAGTCTTTCAATTTATACTCGACTGGTAAACCGGGCCTGTATTGAGCAATAGTAATGTTGGAAGGACATTCGCCAATCTTATTGAATGCCTCCTACTCACCCATGTCAATGGCTAGCAAGTGATCGACCTCATTAGGCGTCTTGGTGTTTGTTTTGAATCTGGTAATAAACACCTCAGCAAGCTACACCCAAGAAGCAATGCTTCCTTCAGCCAAGTTTTCAAACCAAGTCAAGCCCAAATCCCCTAGGCTTGACGAAAACAAGATGCACATCAAGGCATCGTTCCTTTTGTGAATAGCCATAACTTGTCAAAAGTGGCTGAGATGCATGTAAGGATCTGACTTCTCATCATAGATAGAAAACTTTGGTTGGTTAAAACTTGGGGAAAGCGGCGTGTTCTCAATCTCTTACGAGAACGCCATACTCATAGGCTCGCCAGCACTCTGTTCACTAGGTCATAAGCAGCGCGTGGTATTGTCATGCGTCATGGGGGTCAACGTCTGCAAGGTTGGCACCCTGTGTGGATGGCTTGCTTGGGCAACTTCTCACCTTCAAGCCATCTCATCAAGGACTGTCCGCAAGTCCTTTGACCTGGGCAATTCGGAATAGATGAATGAGGTCCAATGACTATGCAAAAGGCGATAGCTACACCCTTGAGAATACGACTCCTCTGTTCTCAATCTCACAGATCTCGATTGAGAATTACCCATTCTGTAACTTTTTCTACTCAGAGGTACAAGCATAATATGTCTATTCTGGTCCCCAGAATGATGAGATTGGGTGCGTTCATTGTGGGTTTCCACTACAGCAACACATTTTCTCCTCACCTAGAGCTTTAGAAGTTCCACATCTGCCGCCATCTTCTTTATTATCTCATCATGCTCCCTAATTATGTTCTCCAAGCCTTAGATGTCGGACATTCTTCGTCATCTTTGGCCATCTGGGCTTCGAGAACTCGGGGGTTCAGGGTGTCTTATCTTACACATTCTTGTAAGGGTTCTTTCTCTGAGGGTCCAATTCTATCATAGAATGGGGTAGGAGGCAAATCTCTGTGCCTCCTATTAGCTTCTAGTGTTTGGCTACCGACGGCGGAAAGCGGCAGATCTTCGTTGTATGCCATTAAAATCACAGAAGAGAGATTGATCAAATGGTTTGTTCTGAGAAATTTCCATAGACAATGCTAATTGTACAAGCATGAAATATTTGTCACTTGTACAATCCTATTGTCTCCAAAAGTCGTCATATGGCCTGAAATCATAAAACATGTGAGTTTACTAGTAAGTGTGTAACGGAAAACCCCCCTGATGCCTAAGTCAACAATTAGGATTAATAAGGAGGAAAGCTCTGTGAATTTGAGTACCAAAAATTGCAATACCTAATATTGGATTAGCTCTAAGCTTTTATAAGTTTTTCATGGCAAAATCCTAGTAAAACTCTAATTCCCTTTCGCAGAGTCCTACTAGGAATCACATCCTTAAAAGGATATGGCATATCCTTTCGCACTCTAATCAATGCAAGCCAAATGAGATGGCAGCACTCTTTGCACGGCATTTAACCAAACAACCGTACTACCTTTGCCCTGCTAGTTCTTGAGACAACCAAGCAACACACAGCATCGCGCAAACCCAGCGCAGCACGCCACCATACTAACGTTGTGCGGTACTCAAACTAGCCCGGCCAACGCCATATGCCCAATTGCGCTTGACCGGTCATCTAAAGATAACTCGGTCCAACCTACCTCACCTGAGCACCACTGGAAGACAACAAAGTTAACACAACCTCGGCCCATATCCGAAGTCCAAACACGTTTAGCTCGGCCCAAACCCAATTGTCCATGAAACCTTAGCTCAACCCATTTGTACAGCTAGACGGCGCAAATTACCCTCTTAGTACACATAATTATTGGCGTAAATCATAATTATTGAGACAAATTTTGAAAATGTTCAATTGTTAACACTATTAATTTATTCGTAATTTTCCTAATGTAGTAAATCAAATTGTAAAATTTGATTAAATTCAACTTGAAAAAATTATTTCTCCAGAAGCAATTATAACTCGTATAGTCAAAACAATATTCTATAAACAATTCATACATTTGGCAAACAACCATCAATTATTTTTAAATAATTCCCTAATTCAATTGTTTGTTTAAATCTTCATTTTTAAACTACTAATACTATAATGTAGTGTTTGGTTCACTGAAATGAAATTGAATTGAATGGAATGAATATTCCTTAGTCTGTAAAATTACTTTTCCCTCACAACGGTGAATGATTATTTTGTTTGTAATCTCTTTTAGTAAATCAAACATAAAAATGGACATTATGATAGAATGATTACTGTATTCAACTTTATTTTAATAAATCAAACATAACTTAAGAACAAAATAATTAATCAATCGTAATTGAAGATTGAAATTATTTTAGGACCCTATTTTTTAGACATAATTTGGGGGCCCGAGGAGGCGGCCTTGCCTGCCTTACCTTGGTTCAACCCTAAATATAAACGGTTTGAATCATTAAAATAGGCTTACGACATAACCCCACTAGACCTCATAATGCAAATCCATCAACGGTTGAGATGTTGTGTAGCATTGACGCAGATGATGGTAAATAATTTTTTTCTCTTCATACAAATCCAAGTTTTTTTAAAATTTATTTATTGAAATTTTTTTTTTTGAATTTATTATTATTATTTAAAACTCATGTTGTTTGATATAGTTAATTTTAATCTTAAAATCAAGTTTTGAAAATAAGATTATATTAAATTTCATAATAAATTAATTAAAGTCGTGCATGATTTTAATGAACTAGGTTGAAATACAATTTTAAATTTAAAGTCATAAACCGCTGATTTAATAATAATAATTATTGTCCAAAAGAACCTGAGTTTGGTAGTTAAGTTTTGTAAAGTCTTTGAATTTGGTAAAATACTCAAGAAGAGTGGAAGATGGAGACTGGTGAGGACGACCAATAGGGTAACAATAATACTACCAACTAATAATTATCTAGAAATTTATTTAAAAATATTATTCAGATTTAATTTATATATACACTCAATCCCATGACACATCATTCAATCTCAACCTTTCATTCTTAATTTGGGTATATTTCTAGCACAAATTTTTGGGTACTTCAACTTTTTAATATTACCAATTTAAATTTAACTATTCAAAAATTATTCAAAATTATCCTCTTATAATTTAAATTTATTTTACATATAAATCTCATATTAAATAAATTTAATATCAACCACACAATTCTTATTCGAGGTCCTAGCATTTATTCACAGGGGATTCCAATTGGAAATTGGGGCAGATACCGGACAGCTCAGATGACAGCATATAATGCAATGCAAGCAAAAGGACGGCTCATCCCAACACTAAGCCCCTACTTGACTCCCCTCCCTCCCCACCACCACCCTTGTATTTCATTACTGTTTCTTGTTTATTTATTTATTATTTTTTTGAATAAATTTGCCAACCTAAACTTAATAAATAATTTATGTTCATTACTTACTATGGGTCAGTCAACTCCACCACACCCCCACTTTTATTTCAATAATTATTTTTCTTTATGAAATTCAACTTTATAACCCCATGTATGCTGCCTATACCCCAATTCAAGCATTGCTCTCATCTATCTTTTTTTTCTTGGGTCTGTCTTGGACCTAAGCTTTTTAAACCCGACTAGAAAAGCCCAACCCAACCCCACAGCTCGTGACCCGCAAAATGTCCCGGCCTGGCAAGAAAAATTATAGCTACGTTTGGTAGAGTTTTAGTATTATGATTTAAAAATAGAGTTGTATTTTAAATTTATGAGTTTTGAAATTATAATTTGAGTGTAAAAAATTTATTTAATTGTGAGTTTTAAAAAGAATTTGAATTGAGTGATGTGACATATAACGTTAAAAAGTGAGTGTTTTGAAAAGTATTTTAAAAAGTGAGTATAGAATTAATTTTTTAAAACTATAACCAAACAACACACTCAAACTAAACAGTAGAATTAAACTTTAAAACCCCTACCAAACAGAACCTATATATATATTTACTATTCTTCAATTTTCAAAATACTTCACTTTGTTCAGGTTCTATAAAATTTTAAGATACAAAAGCACAAAATAAACACGTGGGCGTCCTAGCGAAATAAAAGATAAAAGTAAACTCAAAAGAAAATTACCCAAAACCATGTGACATGATAAAATTTGAAAGCAAAAAAGTTCATATAGATTGAGTGGAAACATTATCCTGAGTTTGTTTTTGCATAGCATTTCCAAAATGCCTTTCAAATCACAAAATATCAAAATGAGTCTCTTATTTGAGAAACAAAGATGCTTAGTTTGGCAGATCCTAATTTACACAAAACCAAACTCAAAAAACAAACCTACAATAGAAATTTTGCCAAAGAATAGTGTTTTTCTGTTAAATTGATTTTAAATTTTTTTTTTTTCCTGTCATAAATAACAAGATCACTCACCTTTTGCTTTTTGTCTCTTTTTTTTTTTTCTTTTTTATCTCTACTCTTTTGTTTCTATGTTGTCCTGCTTTTTCAGCAATTCCATGAGGATGATCTTTTAAGCATAGGCTTCATCTGCTTGTCCTCTTCAAGGGAGATCATCCCCAAATGTGAGGGATCCTCCAACATCATCTTTGCCACCAAATATCCAGCTATCGACCAAGTCTGATATTTCCGTGCTTGTTTACCAACGTATCTCCCTCGTGTCCCATCATAATATTCCGGCCAGCTGTCTTTGAGCAGACGGCTCTCGGCAAGATCAATTGCTCGTCTGGCAATTTGAGGCCGTCCCGTTTTGATGCAGGCAGCAGTTACCAACCACAAAAGCACTGCATTCGATATAGGAGAGGGAAAAGCAAAAAATGATGCAACAAGGGAATAGGTTAGTTCAGACATTAATTGGGGAACCAACACATAATTAAAAAGTACGAGAAACTTTGTTTTCTAAACACCGTCAACCCGGAATCCATAAGGAAAAATGAATGGGGTACAATGCAGGAAAGTAAAATTTAAGAGGTAAGAACATGTGTATTCTGCTTAGAAATGATAACTTTCTAGGGCTTTCTTGAGGGATTTATTGACATATTTAACAAAAATACAATAAATTCTGTATTTCTTTGGAAGTGCAAAAAAATTCCAATGGTGGTAAATATCTGTATATCTACCTATCTATCAATCAGAAATGCATGGAATTGAACAAATTATGAAAATATTTGGAAGGCATTCATGCAGTGTCCCCCCATAGTCATTACAACACAGTAAATGATAAACTTGGAGTCCAATGTTGGAAATTGACAGTCAAAGTGGTAACCCATTAATGACTTGTGTTTTGTTTTACAGATTTTTTTTTTTTTCTTTAATAAAAAATATAAAAAATATAAAAAAAAAAAGGTCAAAAAATACATATCATTCAGAGAAAGGGATAGACATTAAATCAACTCGAATATATTGGCAAGTATTGTAAAGGGTAAGCGAGTATGATCTTGGCATCCTGACAGCCAAATGTGAATTTGTGTTCAAAGAAAGGCATAAAAGCCTCAACCACCAGGCATAGCAGCTCAGGTAAACAAATAAATAAATAAGCGTTAGGCAAATAAGAGTGACTATTTACATAAATCTTATTATCCTGAAGTCTCTTAGAGGTTAACAAAATTAGGATACAAAACCTCAACCATTTCCTCGCAGTGGGCTTCAGGTAAAAATCAAACTGGATAAATAAGAAGTGTTCATGAGAGTTAACAAAGTCTTATCTCGGAGTCACATAGGACATATAACTCTTGCCCACAGGAAAAAAATTCATTAACCCAAATCATTAATTAGTGAGTTCGGCACTAAATTTGCCATGGACTAATTCTGACTATGTGTGGCTGTTAAGATCATGATGACTATATACGATTTGGCCAAGGCAGAAAGAGTTCTACAAGCTAAGGTTTAATATTCATCCCAGCTATGTTGTGCTGTCCACCTTGAGCACTATTCGCAGCAATACACAATAGCAAGAAGTGTTTCGCATCATCAATGTCATATTTATAATCAAATGGCAGAAAGTAAAAACATTAGATCAGAATGAATGACAAGTATGGAAGAACCTGGCCAAGATCCTCCATTATGGTAGCTCCATCTTGTATTCTTCGGATCACAACCAGTTACAATTCGCCATTCATGACTTTCTATTGCAGGATAGCATATCTTCAAAGGCATTTCTCCAACCAACTCTTCCCAGCGTGCTTCTATAAGATCCATAATAGCAGCAGATTGCTCAGGAGTAGCCAAAGAAGACAAAATAGCAATACAATTACCTAAAGCAAACCATCGAAAATCCATCCTTGCTGGGCTAACATTGCCAATAAAATAGCCACCACGTATTGGCATAAAATCAAACACCCATTCTGGGATTGAATCAGGAATAACATTAAACTTATTTACTGCTGTATGAGAATACTCCTCTGTTTTATAGCGGTATATGTCATTTAATTGTTGGAAATCAAGCCAGAAATAACTTCGCATGTGATAACTCAAAGCGTGCAAGCGCTTTACTATTCTCTCCACAAACTCTTTCCCCTCTGCATCATGTTTCAGCATTGACAAAGAACATCTCAATGCCATAAAGAAAAGTGCTTGAATCTCAATAGGATAACCATAAACACCCTGAAAAATGAATACCTCCCATTAGGATATGCCAATATGTAGATTCTGGGGAATAATACAAAGCTCTTAAAGTGATTCAATAATTATAAATGAAAGAAGAGTGAAGGTACACTGTGTAATTATTACTTTTTTCTTTCTTTTTGTAATTATAAACTGAACCAAGTTTCAGTAAATGATTGACTAATACAGCTCAAGGGTCAATTACTTTTTTTTTTCTTTCTTTTTGGAAATTAAAACTACTAAGTGTCAGTAAAGGATTGAATAATAATACAACTCAATAAATATGTTTCTCCTTTTTTTTTTTTTTTTTGATAAATAATAAATATGTTTCTCCTTTGATATGTGAATTGGTCTCTGCATTGTGTTATGATGAATGCAATAAAGCAGTGAATTATCTTGACAATAAAAAAAATGCAGTGAATTATCTTGCAATCAGTATTATCAGGACTGAACCAGACTGGCCAGTCATACTGGTGAAATTGAAAATCCAGAAAGTTTATTGAAACACTTTACACACACATTATTACAATCAAATCTTATGAAACCATTAAACCTGCCTATATCAATTGTTAAAACCATTGAAATGATGCTTAAGAAAACTTAAACCACCATATCTTGGATCACATGAACTGCCATGTCCACTACTGTACCTCTACTTTATCAATAGCTTATAGCCTCTTTATGATAAAAATGTCTTTCAATAGAAAGGACCAAAAAAAGGCGCATACCCTAAGTACACATGATGTATACAAGAGAGGCCACGTAACTATCCAGGAAAAAAAGAAAAAAAGAAAAGGAAGTCCCACAAATACACTACAAAAGAATCTAAACAAAAAAGAAATGCTCCTGAGCCAAAAGTATAAAAGACGCAACAGGCAAATGTTTACTTCAGTTTGAGCTACATACAGAAATACTCCACATAAACCAATTTAAAATTATTTTGTATCTAATTATCAAGCCATCCAAATGATAGACCTAGAGTAGAACCAAGGATCCAAATGAACATTCCTCACTGGACTGGACCAATATCAGGCTTAGTTCTAAACACGACAGGTGGCGGCTCTAGGAATTCTAGTTAGGGTCGACATTCAAAAACTTATATATATATATATATATATATAACACTTATCTATAATAAATCTCTCAATTTAAACTTCTCAAATCACAAGCAAAAATGAATTTTAATATATTGATATTTTTTATTCAATCCTTCCATTTTTTTAAATATATGGAGTTATACGATGGGGGAGAAAGAGAGAGAGAGAAAGTTGGGTCGTAAATATGGATTGGGTTTGATGGACTATAGAAAATTTTACTAAATTGCCCTCCACAAAGCACACATGCAGCGTACGTGATCATTTTTTGTCCAAGTTGCTAACAGTGTGTGACGGCTCGACTAGATTGACACAATTTCTTAAGTTAAAGGACTATATTGCAAAATTGTAAATGCTAGACATAAATTGAGATTAACCCTAAACCCCACAAGGAGTGTTTTGTAATTTGGTCTTTTGAATTTGATTGGATCTAGGTTTAGCATGGTGTCTAAATATGAGTTATTTTATCAAGTCCTTATATAGAATTAGTTCAACCTTAATAGTTTCAGAAAAGCATTGTGTTGATTAGAACTCTGTGTAATAATAAAGTTAAAATAGTACTTATGAAAAAGCCTTGTAAAACATTTACAATCGTTTGATTTGCTTCCATTAAATGAAGAGATTTCTTGTTCTTAATAAGACTCCTATAATGATTTCTAGAAATTTTCAGGTTCGTGAGTATGGCCTAAGAGCTAATTTTATTGCTTGTAAAAATGTATAATTACTTGCTCGTGCCATTTTAGTATCCCATTCCATATATATTCCTGTAAAAATAAAGTTAATTTCTTCTATTTACATTATTAACAAAAAATAGTCCAAACAACATTCAAGGAACACCTACATAATGATCATTGGTAGGTACGTGGATCACTTGACTTGAATGCTATAATATACTTGTAATATTCATGCTACCTGACAGAATGACCACTGCTAGGATAAATACTTGCAATAATCCAAAGAAATGAGTGCTCATATTACCTTAAACATGGATCACTTGCTTGTATACTACTAATTTTTGCATACAATTGAACTTAATGACATTAGCTTATTACTCGCAGCATTTAAAATGATTTGCTTCGCCTCATGACAAAGGTTCATTTTAGAAATTTCACAAAAGTCTCAAAACACACTTTTTGTTCGAAACTCCATTTCCCATCAGTCATGACTCTATTTCTTCAAGTTGTGCCTTTTAAATGCTAGGGTAAACAAAACTACATGATTTTACTAGTGTATGATATTAATCACCATTGCTACATCTACATGTAAGATATTGTACCTACAGATTGCCTACAACTGCAGATTAAAAAAAATTTAAAAAGAAAGAAAAGAACAATATTGAATTCCAAAATCACAATCAACCGTTCTATATGATGGAGATAATATTCCTGACAAGAATCCTCAACATTTCTTCATCTTAAGCTCAATACCAATTAAAAGATCAGCTATCTTACAAGGGAGAAGTACAATTTGATCCTTAAAACAAAACGACTAGAGAGATAAGAAGCACCAATACGAATCAAATCACTAGTAAAAGTCTCACTTTAACAGTCACAGGAACCCATATGTTTAGTATAGTTGCCCAATAAGAAGCAAAATCAACAGAATGCAGCAGCCACATGAGAGTAAATAAAGCATTGCAAACACATTTTCCTAATTTGAATTTTGTACATAGGAATGAGCTCGTGGAATGATGACCAGACACAGAAAGTACAATTCAACTTCAGTCCATTAAGTAACATTGAGATGGAACATATAATCCAAAACAGAATGTTCAATCAAAAGCCTGAGAACTAACAATAAGATATTTAGTGTAAATTACAAATACACCCCCTGAGGTTTGCTTAAAATATAGATTGCCCCCCGTGATTTTGAAAATTACAAATACCCCCTTGTCAGAAATTTTTATTTAACAGAATTAACTTAAAAAAATGAAATTCATAATTGCTCTCTAATACAATAACAAAATTATCTAAATTATTAATTGAAACATATTTCTAATATCATTAAAAACTATTAATTGACTTCATGATTTATTAATAAAAGGGGTAATTTGTTACGAAATTAGAAACCTCAAGGGGTATAATGTAATTTCCAAAACCACAGGGGATGATTTGTATTTTAATCAAACTTCAGGGAGTGTATTTGTAATTTACCCAAATATTTTATGTAGCATCCTAAAGGTAAGCAACCATAGGAAGAAGAAAAAAATCAGCAACAACAACAAGAAGAACGTTAAGAACATCACTGCCATGGTAGTGAGCAATGCCATGGTTGTTAAAATCGCGATCCGGATCGTACGATCGTACGATCCTACGATCCTACTTTGCCAAAACGATCCAAATCGTTGTAGGATCGATGTTATAACAGGATCGCAAGTCGGATCGTGTAGGATCGCATGGGATCGTGTAGGATCGTATGATAGGATCGCAAGTAGGATCATAGATTTTATGATTTTTCACCTTATTTTTAATATTTATGATTTTTATTTTTATTTTTATCTTTTTTTTAATAGAAAGTAGGATCTTACAATCCTCGATCCGATCCTACTCACCGATCCTACTTAGGATCCCGATTTTAACAACCTTGGGCAATGCATAATATCAGGCTGCATTCCCAACAGGGAGTGACTCTTCCAGGTATGTTTTGGCAAAACAAATCTGGAACATTTTATTCCTGAACCAAATAATAGTTAACACGTAATAAGCTTACATATATTCATATTTTGAAAAGTTCTGACTCGTGAAATTATTGTTTAGAACATCATCCACTTTACTCCATCTATTAACTTCAGTTACGGTAAAATATGATTTTTATTTGACAGTCAAAGCATGACGATGATTCACATGGAGGATTCTCCTCGACTGATATACATCCAACATAGAGAATAACATTCGGATTTTTTAAGCTAAACATATATCCAAGTGAAAGCCTTTACAAATTGCCCTCATTTGTAGGTGCAGACAAACTATCAGATTCATCAAGCTTACAAACACCAACAGAGAAGGACTTGTTGCTGGCATCAAGTGAATTAGTTCATGGCTGAGAGTTGAGAGACTTACTTTCATTTGCAAAACAAAATTTGAATTGTAGAAAATTACGGCAAATCCCAAGTTTTTCACCATCAGATCTAATTTTAGTAATAATGATAAAACGAAATACTTAGATTGGTCTTGGCAGAGCAAAGCATCAAAAGCATTTTAGTTCATAAGTATAAGAATTTTTGGTCTTGGAAGAGCGAAGCATCACAAACATTTTGATTCATGTGTATAAGAACTTCGACAGCATTATTAAAACTAGATCACAAGGTATCTTACCATTCTTCGATCAATCATTGAACATCCATCAGCACATAGCAGAGTTGGAAATGTATCAAATCCCTCTGATAGACACAGGGCCAGAATGAGCCTCATTCCCTTTTGGCACTCTGGTGTTTCAGCCAGAGTTAGGTCTCCAGTAGACTTTGTATATGCACGCAGCAGAATAATCCACCAGAATCCAGAGTCAACCGGAGCAACTCTTCCTATTGCACTCTCACCAAAATCTGCTGCTATAGTATCTGATTTACGAACTGGATCATGAAGAACTTTGAAACTAGCCGGCATTGCCCCTTCCCCAAGCTTGAATCTGTCAATTCTCTTTTCCCACCCTTGAAGCTGTAGTGTCTTTAGTAGAAAGTTCTTAACTATATCGGGCTCACCATTCATTAGAAAGGCCAGAGCACTTGGTACAAAATCTCGTACAAAAACCTAGACAGTAAACAAAAATTGGACAATTTCAAATTCATTCAAACTCTAATATCAAAATCAACCCAACTTTAACCAACGCCAATCTCAGGTTACTGCATTTCTAGTCTAATGCCAATTTAGATATCAAATATCTTCCAAATATTAATTGACCAGATTTCATCACATATTGCACCTTAAAGTTTCAAAACCAACATTTTCCAAAGATTAATGTGTTCGAAGTGTTTGGTTAAAACCTTATACCTGATCATAATTAAGAACCTCCTCTGAAGCATGGTCATACGCAGCAATTGTGCCAACAGGTTGGCCCCGGAAGAACACCAAAGATCGGCGAAGAGCTTCCCAGGCTTCAGCAACCATTGGGTGCGGCTCAAAAGAGTTCCGAGTTGATGAAGCAGGAGTATCCAATACTGACCGTCCAACAGGTGAGTATGAGATCTCAAAGTTATCTAGGGCTCTTGATAGGCCAATTGACAACTCGCTAAGTGACCTCTCATCAAAGGATCTCTGCCTCTCTATGTTGATCCTCGGCTTCTCAAGAAGCTTCGAGAGATCATAATCGTCTATCTCAGCGATTGAGCAGTGAGAACTCACATTTCTAAGTCCATACTCCTTAGTAACATCCATATTTCTCAGCTCTTCCAGTTAAAGATATCCTGCATCAAAAACAGATACACGTTTAGAGGGAAAAGGTTCCTATATATATATACACAAACATTCAGAGAAAATCATATCTAACAACACCTGAAAATAGACAGACCAATGACAAATAATGGAGCTTTACAACAGTAAAATAAAAAATATAAATAAATAATTGTCTATCAACAAAATTTACAAATTCAGAAAAATAATTAAAGTAATATAACAAACATCTAATTGTGATTGATAATAAAAAAATAAAATAACTAACAGGTTAAAATCTTCTATCCACAAGCATAATTGAAGCATAATTTTCTAATTATGGAAAGAATTGGGGGAAAAAAATGTTAAAATTTTATAGTTACATTCATCAAACAAAACTAAAAGGAATTTAATTACAACAATAAATTCGTTTCGGATAAGTTATCCGAAATAAACATTACATAAGATCACATCTTTTAGAAAATAAACTACATTGTCATATCGTCACAAGAACTCAAGAAGCGTATGACAGAAAATCGAGATCCAGTAATAAATAATAATAATAATAAATAATTTAAGCATATATATGTAAACACAGCTATATATAAAGTCAAACAAAGAAATCAAATCCTAACAAAAGCCGTAACTAAATAAACTTTTAAAGAGGAAATGGAGCAAATTGAGTAGTTTGTAACGGACAAACCAGATCTATAGGTTCATTGCCCGAAATCACGAATAACACATTTATCAAAAGCTTAGAGAGACAGAGAGTGAGAGTGAGACCTTGGATAGCTCAGATGGCGGAGGATGAGATTTCCCGGCGGATGAACGGTACGACGCCGGCGGTGATTTCGCCGGAAAATGATCGGAGAGAAGAGGAGAGAGAAGAAAGGGGAGAGAGAGAAGAAGAAGAAGGGAAAAAATGTACATGTTAGCGGTAGCAGGTATATATAGTCAGAGAGAGAGAGAGAGCTTTGGAGAGAGAGAGTGGGGCGTGGACCGTCTCTATCGCATTTGTCTAATCTAAATCCAAATGTAAGAAACTTACCGGCATTAACCGGTTATAGAGAAATTCCGGGAAATTTGGGTATATTTTGCGTTTGGATTTTAAATTATAAAATATATTTGGGTACATAGGTTTGGTTTAAAAAAGTAAGTTAAAAATTAATTTTCAAATTTTTTTTGAGAAAATATATAAAAACATAAGAAGGTGGTGCCAGGTAAAATAGGTTAAAAATTAAAAAATAGAGGGATTTAGTGATAGCTCCTCACTATTTAATTTGTCTTTTAAAATGATAAGAATTATATAAGTACTTTCAAAACTCCCTAATATTTTAAAACTTGTTTCTTTGACTATATTATTCTCATATCTAGCAACTCTCCTATTAAGTCATATTCACTATGTATTTCAGAGTAAAATTTTACTCTGTATAAAAATAAAATTTTATTCTGAACAAGAGTAAAATGTTACGCTCTGAAACTAAAAGTAAAATTTTACTCTGTATAAAAGTAAAATTTTACTCTGAAAAACTAGTAAAATGTTAGATTCTACACAAACGTAAAATTTTACTCTGTATAAAAGTAAAATGTTACTCTGAAAAACGAATAAACTGTGAGACTCTGAAACTAAAAGTAAAATTTTACTCTATATAAAAGTAAAATTTTACTCTGAAAAACTAGTAAAATGTTAGACTCTACACAAAAATAAAATTTTACTCTGTATAAAAGTAAAATTTTACTCTGAAAAGCAAGTAAACTGTGAGACTTTGAAACTAAAAGTAAAATGTTACTCTATACAAAAGTAAAAAAGCGAAGGCAGTGTTTGTGGCGGCTGAAGTGTTTGGCAATGACCACCTCTTGATAGTAAAATTTTACTGTCATTCTAACGCCAGAGTAAAATTTTACTCTAATTCTCTCAAACAAAAAACAGAGCAATAGAACCAGAGTAAAATTTGACTCTCATTACCTGAAACAAAAAACAGAGCAATAGAACTAGAGTAAAATTTTACACTTATTCTATCAAATGAAATTAGATCAAAAACAACAAAAATAAATCAAAAACAAACAAACAAACAAACAAACAAACAAATAAACAAAAACAAAACAAATTAATCAACAAATCAACATATCTAATTGAGAAGAAAAACTTCTAAAACTCGATCAACAATCACAAATCTCAATAAAATGAATACATGTGTTCAACAACGCTCATACACACAAATATATATATAACATTACAACACTCATACACACAAATATTATAAATCGATTCCGTTTGTGTGCTGAGAAAATGGAGGAAAATATTATATAACATTATAACGAAAACTTATGGATCACGTTTCTTACGTTGTTTACGAATTTCATTTGTATCAAGTAGTGAAGCCAAAAGAGATCGAGGAAGTTATCTCGTCAAATGAAGAAGAAAACGCGATACTTCTTGTGATCTGTTGCCTCACAATTGCTTGAAAGATGAGGATTAGGTCCTTCAACGTTGAACTATTTCTGGTAATCGAAACTGCTATATTCTTTGTCTGATTGATTCTGATGATCTGTTAGCGATATTGTTTCAATGAATTTGATCTACTGAAGCTTGGAAGACGCGACTATGGTGTCGCCGACCTTCTGCTGAAGCTTCGAAGACACGACTATGGTGATTATGATACAGTTGATGACGAAACTGATTATATATGCATAAGTTAAGGGTATAATAGTCATATAAAATATTTAAATAATAAATTTTGTCCTTTATGCAAGACTTTATAATTATAAGGGGGTTTATAAAGTATAATTTTTTTCTTAGTCATTTTAACAATGAAAGGAAAGTTAAGGAAATTTATAGCTAAATTTCTCTAAAAAATAACTTTTAATCAAGTTTTTAAAATAGGTCAAAATAAATAAATAAATAAATAATTTTTTTTTCCTTCCTTTTTCATATATGTTTGCGCAAATTCAAATTTGCATAATTTAAATTTCTTTATCTCATTATATTATGTGATTTTGAGTTTTATTCCATGTGCTCTTTTTTTTTTTTTTTTTTTTGAAGGGGGGAGACTGTCGCCTTGCCTACGTTAGTGAATATCCTTAGGCCCCGTTTGTTTGAAGTTTTAGGAAGGGGATTGGGACTACTATAACCTTGGTATTACTAAGATCTTGTTTGTTTTGAGAGATGGTTTTGGGACTACTAATACCTTAGTATTACTAATAGCCTTGGAAGGAGAATTCATAGTGAGGAGGTAGAGATAGTATTAGAAAAATAGTGAGAGGATTAGAAATTTTTTTATTTTTTGTATATTGGGAATTTTTTTAAAAATATTAATGTTTAATTTTTATATTTTTTTATTTGTTTTATTATTTTATATAAAAATAATTTAACAATTTCTCACTATTAATCCCCTCACTATTAATCCTCTCACTAACAATCCCCTCACTATCAATCCCCTCCATTCTATCTCTGAAAACAAACGGGCCTTAGGGCTTATTTGGAAATTATATTTTTAATTATTACGAAAAATGTGTAAAAAATAAAAAAATAAAAATGAGTTGACTTTTTATAATAATTTTTTGATATTTCAGCTAAAAACTAGCCTTTTCAAAAGATGACGGTATAAGGGTTCAATGAGAATATGCAATACTTAAAGATATAAGATGTGACATAATATATTATAGGATATAAGATAGATTATATATATTATATGGTCATTTATATTATATTTGGTTAAGGTATAATATATGATGGGATAAGAAGAAAGTGATTATTTATTATCTTTAGATGAAAAATGAGTCATATCTAACAGTGGAAGATATACAATTTCATAGGAGTGCATATCTCCTTTTTGCATCATATACTATCTATGTTCTCTATATCCGGAATAACTAAACACGGAATATAGAAAGATAAAAAAATACTATGTAAAATCTAATTTATATTATATCTGACTCCACATCATATTCGACTTCTATATATATAGTAAACAAACAGGACTTAAAAACGTATTTACATTTGATTTTAATTCATATACGTGACTTGTAATTGTGAATGCATGGATCTAGAGTCACATAGCTTCCATAGTTTTATAATTCACAGTTTTGCCAAGTGTGAAACTTCACATGTTAATCCAAAAAGTTAGATGAGTTAGTAAGATAACGGTATGTATAATTTAAAGTTATGGGTTCGAAACCTATACTAACCTTCTTATAATCCTTGATTGAAATTGGGAGTGGGGTGGATTTCTCGACATCTTCTCCCGATTTGCCTTGTAGAGTCGGGTTATAAATGAGCCGGCCTTAGTGGTTCTCGGGTCATCAAAAAAAAAAAAAAATTACACATGCTCCCAAACATAAAAATTTGAGAAATTAAGGATCCGTTTGGCATTTTAAAAAAAGTTTGGAGTTTTAAATTGTGTTTTGAAAGAGAAGTATTTGAAAAGAGTTTTAAAAATTGAAAACTTGTTTGGTTATGAGTTTTAAAAATAATTTTAGAAAGATTTGTAATTTTTTTTTATTTTTTTGTGGTTGAGAACATGAGTGCGAGAGAAAAAATTAATTGATGTATAGAATGTAAGAGAATGAGAGAAAAGAAAAGAGAAAGAAAAGTAATTCATTGATGTAAGAGAGAGAGAGAGAGAGAGAGAGAGTGAGTGGAGTAGCGTTTGGTAGAGTTTTAGAATTATGATTTAAGAATAGAGTTGTATTTTCAGTTTGTGAGTTTTGGAATTATGATTTAAGTGTAAAAAATTTGTTTGGTTATAAGTTTTGAATTGAGTTTGAAATTTTGATGTGACATATGATATTTGATTCAAAAACTTACAACTCATAACTAAACACACAACCCAAAATTCTATTCAAAGCTCATAAAAAAAAAATTTAAAAATTGAAATATTTTTTATTTAAAATATAAAAATAACAGGTGTCAAAAAAAAAGAATACTGTTCCGGTCAACTAGCCGGACATGTGGGAGACATCCAAGAGGATGACCGAGTAAACGTGTTTGCACAAGTGGGTGTCAAATCAATTTTTGAAAAATGTAACCAAGCACCTACTTCATACCAAGCGGTGAAATTAACTTTGGAAAGCTCTACCAAATAGATTTTTTGATTTTTCAATCCAAAAACTAATTTAAAAATTAAACCAAACACTGTCTGATATTTTTACAAAAAATTTCATAGTTGACAGAAAAAAGAGAAGTTTATTAACTTGCGTAAAGTTCTAGTTTATGGACAAGATTGTGAAATTTTGCATAGTAATTGTATTTTTTAAAAAATCTCAGATGGAATGGGTGTAATTTAACTTTTTTTTAATAAATATTAAAATATATAGTATTGTTGTAAATTTTAACTCTAAATTTAGATAAGGGTTTGTCATGGGATAAACCCTAAATTTAGATATTCTTGATTTTACTCCTCTTTAAGATGGTGGTTGAGGTGATTTATAGTCATGAGTAATTAGGAGTTGTTTGGCATATACTAAAAAATATATTTTTTTTTATCTTTTTATTTTTTTTAAGTAATATTACCTATCTACTTTTTTATATTCTTTTCATAAAAAATCAAAAGATATACTTATTTACATGAAAATTTGAATATAATCCCATTGAAAAATGTTTAGAAGTACTAATTGAGCACTCTTAATTTACCCCTAATAATATAAAATAGAACATGTGAATGAGTGGACACGCAATCCTCTCTCTATTCTCTCTTTTTCACTTTATCAGGGATTAAAATAAGAATGTTATATTATGAGAAATAGTATGATTGTAATCCCATTTTGAAAAGGTTGTTGGTCAATAAATAAAAATTAAATAAAATGGCAGTTGGCTTCATTAAGGATCTGGTTACCCAAATATAAATGCCATCACCAACTTACGTAATTTCCAATAGAAGGTGTAGTGGGTTGATTTAGCACCTAGCTAGCTCACCCACCTTAATTGAATTGAATGCATATTCCAAGGACGAAAATTGTAAATTTAGGACTCTAATGACATATACCATGATGTAATTAGGTTCGTGGACAACCCTCCTTGAAATACTAAAATCCATAGTTGAAAAAAATAAAAAAATAAAAAAAACTATAATAATAGAGGAAAATAAACGAATCTATGAAAAAGGCTCTTTTGTAATACATTTTTTCTTATTTAAAATAAATAAATAAGGCACTATAGCATAATTTATAAAAGTGTATTTTTTTATTATTATTATTTTTGAGTCACATCATCTCTCTAATTTTTGTATATATTTTTTTTATAAAAAATTAAAAAATATACTTATTTAGATTATCTCAAACCCCCTCTAATACTCCCTTTCATCTCAAATTATTTGTCCCGACAAAAAACACAAGAAAAAGTATAAAATGATTTAATATTTTGTAATGATTTTTTAATTTTTCTTTAAATAAGTTTTCAAATAGGGCCTTAAAATAATGTATTTCTGTACTAAATTTTTAATTTTTTTACCAATTAAAAGAATTTAAAGAGATCTTTTAATTCGTAAAAAAAATATAAAAATTTAATACAAATATATATATATATATATATATTAAATAAGAAGAATACATTGTTTTTAAAATTTTCATTTTACATGACGATCAAGCAGCTTGAGATAAAAGTAGTATAAAAGTGATAAATTTTATTATTTTAATCAATAAAAAACAAATTCAAACACTATATATATTTGTTTCAAAATCACTAAATAATTTTCAAATTGGATGGCTCAAATACTATCCATACCCAAGAGAATCTTTCCTTTGAACCAGCAAAAAGTTCTGCAAAAGTTTGGTTTTATTTCCTTATCCTATTTTCATTCCTCTATCCATATATTACATTAATTTATTTATTATATTATTTGGTAGGTTGGGTTGTAGACTTGAAAGAATGAGTCAACAAACATACACTTCTGAGTGCGTATCCACTTATACAAATATATGCACACAACTTATCAGCATGACAGCATGTTAATTGGGCTGTGTTCTATTAGTACATCCCTCTTTTAGGTTTATGCTATTGATTGCATTGCACAATTTTTACTTACAGTTTATTAAATAAAAATAAATTAAATAAGTTTTAAACAATTAATTATTAAAAAAATAGGTAGAGTGGTGCTTTTATTTTTATGGACAAATTATCTACACCCTTGAGATTTAATTAAATTGCAGATTTCTCTTTGAGATTTCAGAAATTATATTTTGTGTCCCGAGATTTATATTCGCATAACAATTACCCTCTGCCATAAAGTAAACATTAGGAATTGTTGACAGAAGCATGTTGACATCACAAAAATAGATTTTGGTGGATTATATTGCCCTTGATACCTTCCCAAAGCACTAAACAACCTGATTTAACCTAAAATCCCTTTAATAAGCCAACAAAATTTACAAAAGAATTACGTTAAATGGAAAAATAAATTATATCTACAGTAATTTGATGAAAGGCTCAAGCATCCTCAATTTGATGAAAGATTGGAGATATCCTGAATTTGATATTGGTTTGATGTTATTGGCCAGTGTAAATTTTTCAAAATCTTGAAACAAATTTTTCAAGGAGATGGTCGACCGAGGGAACAACCATCCGAACACCCGGCCAGTTGTTTGGTGATCATGCAAGCCTATAAAGCTAACGGCTATCTACAGTAATTTGATGAAAGGCTCAGGCATTATCAATTTGATAAAAGATCTGAGATATACTGAATTTGATATTAGTTTGATGTTAACATTAGAACACAATTTTTATCAGTTTTTTTATCAAATTTAAATTTGATAAAAAAATTTATCATGCCAAATGTAAAATGCTATGCTTATAATTTTGGATTTATTATACTTCATACTCCTAAACTATTATCAAATTATCTATTTAGTTTCTAAACTATCGATTGAGTTTATTAAGTCTCTAAAGTATATAAATCGAAATTTATTTAGTTCCTAAATTATCGATTGAATCTATTAAATTTCTAAAGTATTTATTCAAACCTATTTAGTTCTTGAAGTAATTATAAAAATAAAGTATAAGTTCATAAGTATTATAAATTAGTAAAAGATCTTATCTAGTTTAAATTTTATTTCCAAAAAATCTTAAATTTTTATTTTGTTTTTAAAAAATGGATGTAAGTTGTTGTGGTGAATGTCATTTATAAAGGTAAGTAATTATTTGTAGTATTTTCTTACTTATTTTCTATAATGGCTATTTACTTACCTTTATCTAGTATTATATGTCAAATTTCATTTATAAATTCAAATTGATTTTTTTAAATTTTTTCGCTAAGTTATTTTTATAACTTAATTAATGTATTATTTTGTTCTATTATTATTTGTAACAAAATGTTATTATTTTATTCACCCAAAAAAGATATGCTATTATTTAAATTATCTAATTTTACTTTTTCAATATTTCTAATACTTATATAATTTTATTGACAAAACTAAAAAACTAAATTCTAACATTAATTTAAACACACAACAAAATAAAATATTTTTTAAAGACAAAATAAAAATTAAGATTATTTTGTAATAAAATCTTAATTAGGTAGGATCTTTTATTAATTTATAATATTTATGAGTATATATTTTAGTTTTGTAATTCTTTTATAGACTAAATATGTTTGAATTAAATATTTTAAAATTTTAATAAATTCAATCGATAATTTAAAAATTAAATAGATTTCATTTTATATATTTTAAGAAGTGGTTAAACTAATCAATAGTTTAAATATTAAATTTGATAATAGTTTAAAAACCAAAATATAATAAACCCTATAATTCTTCGTAATTACCTGACAAACTTTTTGCAGACAAAGGATCTGACAAGGATTATACTGCTAAAGATTTGGTTGGCGGCTATTGTCATCTTCAACTATTAAGAGTTGCCCTTTCTTCTGTTTCAAATCTTTTCGCAACTAATTGACTTTTATCATCTATATATATATATATTGTATATTTTTTAAAAAAAATTAAAAAATTATAATTTGCTTTTAAAATTTTTTTTTTTTAAGTCATATCACTTCTCATATAAAAGCGATTTTTTTAAAAGAAAGTGATTTTTTATATTTTTTATTTTTTTGTGGGCCAAGATAAAGAACTTCATTAATAAACCAAGAGCACATATGGGCCTATTTTGGAATTTGATTAAAAGTCAACTTTTTAAGTTTTTGATTTTTTTCAATCACATTATTTTTTTATTTTTTTAATATATTTTTGAAAAAATTAAAAACTCTACTTTTAATTTTCTAAAATAAAGTTTCTAGTCATTGTATTGACTCGACAGATGTTTTTGTATCAAGAAGTGAATCGAAAGCTAACTTTTGACTGACTTCCCAAAAGAGGCTAGAATAGTCATTTCATTTGATATATTTTCATATTTGATTAAGTCAAAAAGAAAAGAATTTATATTGAAAATAAATTCACCATCAATAAATTTGAAAATTTGTCATTCTATTGGGAGATAACAAAAATATATATATTTATTTAATTTTTGCTTATAATCATTCTGGCGAACGAAACATTACTTTAATTACATAATACAAAATTTAAAAACAAATTATATTAACCTCTCTAAAAGTTTGAAGAAAATGCTGCAAACACTGACATAAAATACTGACTCATCTTTTAGTAAAACTAAAATAGCCAAATCTATATAGATGATGTGAAACCATAAAGAAATACAAACAAAGTATAGCATACATTTCAATATAAAAGAGATGATAACATTATTTTCTTTTCACATAGCTAATGGATTACTGATGAAAGATGAGTTAAATGTTACATAAATTAAAAGTGTAACAAAATAATATAATTATATCAAATTTATAAAACACTATATTGTATCCTAATCGATGGGAAGTCAGTAATTTACCCAAATTTTAATGTCACAAATCAAGACTATTACTCAAGGCCAGGCCTAAGAATGAAAAAAAGAAAATGATTTAAACCCTTGACAAATTTTTTTTGTAAGAATTCACACTTACTACTAATTTTTGAATTATAACTCGAACTTAAAGCCTCGATATTCATGCCATTACCACCCTACCCTCCCCCCCCCCCCCCCCCCCCAAAAAAAAAAAAAAAAGCATGATTCACGAGGCATATATTATTTGTCATATGCCAATGTAGCAAATGTTATGTACCCATCATCTTATATAACTATTGACCCACCACCTATATAGTGAAGTGACATTTCACTGTACAATGGACAAGTCCCCCCTACCTAAGTTGTTAGTCATTTTCGTCGTCAATGACCTTAAAATTATAGATTGTTAGATCTTATTTGATTTTGACCAATATGCAATTCATGCTTGTATTTATTTTGATTTTTAAAATAAATAAATAAAATGGTCCACCCACCTCTAGTTATTTCATAAAGTCTCTACTGAAGGTGTATCCGTGCAAAGCAAGTTATAGTTGATTTTTAATGCAAATTAGAAAAATTGAAATTTTTTGTGACAAACAACTAGTAAGATTAGTTTTTGGATTTGGTTTATTTTTATCGAGTTGCTTAAGTAATATGTTTAATTTGCCAAGAATAGAAGGCCTTTGAATTTGTGTGTAGCATTTGAGGACTGGTTTGGCAAGTTTCAAAAAAACTAAAAAGTCAAAAAGTCACTATTATATTTAAATCATATCACCTCTTTAACACATCACTTCAAACCCAACCTATATTTCATAAAAAGTCAAAAAATACACTTATTTAGATCATCTCAAACAACCCCTAACAAAGCCCATGCCAAAAACACATTGGGCATTTAGAGTTTCTAACATCTATTTACAAAAAATGAGGTAACACTATCGACCTATTACCTCTTATCCATCTTTTTGTAATTAGAATTTTATTTATCAATGTTGCCATGAACACATAAATCAAACATAGAAAAAATCTTGAATAAACATGAATAAATAAACTTTTACAAAATTTACTTGAACTCACTTCAAAAAAATCTTTGTCCATACATGTGTTTAATTTTATAATCGGGTTTTTATATTCCTACACTTATCATTTTGTGCATTTGTACAATTAATTGCTTTCATTTTTGTAATAATAGTATTTGGTTCTTACCTCCGGACAAAGTATTATTTGCTTAACAAAAATAAAAGTAAAAAAATGTATTGGTTGCTTTTCAAGTAGTCCTATTTTTTATATTAAGATTCAAATCTCATTTTTTTTATAGTCCGAAATTAAATCCTATTAATAAAAATAAATAAAATAAAACAGTGTCATGTCATTTGTGTTCTCACATTATTATTGGTCATGTTTGGTTTCGATCTCTGAAATGTTTTTCAAAATTTTTCGTAGAAAACTAGAAACTAAACCAAGCATGGCCATATTATTTTTTAAGTTTTCATGCCTGTATACATTATATGTGTTTAAAACAAAATAATGATGCAGGTGATAGAGAGGGAATGAGAAACTAAATTATTTTGGAATTTGATTTTCTTATGTTTGTGTCCAAACAGTTGGGAATGTTTTTTTTTTAATTTATTTTTTATTACAAGGTAAAGAATTCTCTCCAATATTATATGTTGACAGGAGAGTATTGTGTAAGGACTATAAGACATTTGACCCCAAAAATAATAATAATAATAATTTTTTAATTTTATAGATAATAACAATAATAATTTTATTTTCTCAATAAATTTGAGATCCATAACATAGCGTAACACAAATAAATTATGAGTTGAAATCAATGAATCCACACACCATATAGCTCTCGTTTGGTACAAGTTAAATGGGATTTTTTAGCTAAAATAATTACAAAAAAACAAAATAGACTTTTTAACCTAATAAGACAAAATGTCACATCTAAACCATTAATCATTTTATTTTTTTTCTCACAAAAGTTGAAAAGTCTATCTCAAACGAGACTTTTTAACTCCAAATTAAAATAACTAAAAAATTAAAAATTAAAAAATCAACTTACATTCCAAATGAATCCTATTGTGATGAATAATGCAAAAATATTTTATGTTATATTAATTAAGTGGGTGGCTGGTTGGATTGCGTGATACACATGAAAAATTGGATGTTTACATGTGGTGTTGAATTCCAATGCAAAAATATTTTATGTTATATTGATTAAGCAAGTGGTTTGCTGAATTGCGTGACACGCATGAAAAATTGGATGTTTACATGATCGGAAAACATTATCTGGACGGTATGTATCTTATAATTAAAAATTTATTATAATTTTAATGTTGTAAGTCATAATTAGGAAAAAATATATATATTATAATTAAATACAACATGAGATATAATTAAAATAATGTCATACTTCAAGAAAAAAATTTGTCATAACTAAAAAAAAAAATAACTAAAAATATATATGGTATACTTTTTTAAAAAAGTATATATTAAATTTTTTCATATCGATGCCAGAGTTTCCACGTATGCTTTCAATATATATATATAGAGAGAGAGAGAGAAATGCTTGGTAGCCTGAAAAAGAGGTTGGCTCGAATGGCTCGAAATTTATCTTGACGGTCGTCCCGGCAGACGTCTGGTGAGAACGCTGACAGCTACGATCGACAAAGGTGACAATCGCGGAAGACAAGTTTTCATCTGGTCATCTGGGCGGACGTCCGAGTAGTCGTCCGGGCAAACGTCCGGAGAACACCTATTTGGGCTATTCGAGCCCCTCCTTTTCGGGCTACCAAACATTAATCATATTTATATATATATTACTTTAATTAAATTGAATTAAGATGGGGAGAAGCAAGGTTGGTAAGGATGTGCCTCAATGTAATGGATTTTGTTAACCGATCCATCTGTTAATAATTCTGTTGTATTTTTTTATAATAATACAAAAAAATATATTAAATAAATTAAATAAAAATAACAAAATAATTTTTTTATTAAAGGATAAAATACAAAATTAACAACACAACTAAATACAGAAATAAATTAGATTACATTACTAAAACAACAAATTATTAACATGGATAACTAAAGATTAGACTCATCGAGGTAAACTAAATTATGAAAAATTAAAGAACAAATAATAAGAAAAGAAGTAAACCGAAACCTGTGTGATACTATAGTTTTCTTAAAATAGATTCACCGCCTCTTGATGCATGCTGAAGGTATGCCGGCGTCTGCCTTCCAGGATACGACGGTCGAAACCAGCTAATGCAAAAGCACCTTCTGAATAGCTTTGGCAAACTTGACAATGACTGTACTCTCTCTAACAAGAACCAAATAAGAGGCTAACCAAAAAAAAAAAAAAAAGGAAAATTTTTCTTTGGTATAAAAAATCATTTCTAACTTTTTAGTTCAAAACATCATCTTATTTTCCCTCACAAAACCTCTCTAAAAATAAACTACTAAGTTGAAGGAGAAATGCTTCTAGTTATACTAGTAGGGGAGAGCCTTAGCCATGAAGAACATCAATGGGGTCATCAAATGTCATCAACTCTAGCCACTAAAACTAGAGTTACAAAGGTTTAAAACTCCAAAACCCTTATATAAATTATAATGTGTATATAATCTATAAGTTTTGAGAATTTAAACTAGATGGATTGCAAAATGAATATGGGTGTTGGGTTACAACCCGATCCAAGCCCAATCTCAAACACGTGCACAAACTAAGCCCAGTATAGCTCAGCCTAAAGCTCAAGACTAGGTCTAAGTTCAAATCTAAGACCAAATCCAGCACATGCACAAGTACAAGTCTAAACCTAGTCTAAACCAAGATTAAGTCCAAATCTAAACCCAATTTTATTGATACTCACTTTATGAGACAATTCTCATTTAGAACTCAATAGTTTCAGTTCATTATTTTTGTATTGCAATCTTCTCACTTAAGATAATACAAAACCACTCAAACCCATCTCAACTGGCGGTTTGGCTCTGGAACATTAACTTGGTTAAGAGAGTGTTTATAAAGAATTCGCCCTCGTCAATTCTTAAAAAAGCGACTTCACTTCGCACTCACATAGGTGACCTACATAAGGTATCTCGCTATATCACGGTTGACTATTCATAGCACTTAGGTCATTAAAAGTATCAACTTAATTTTCTACCACATAGGGTATCATCGTATAAAGGGATGGACAGGAGGATTTACCTCCACAGTGACTTATCCATTACGCACAATTAGGTTGTCCCTTTGAACCTAGATCTTGGGATCTCCAGTCAACTAAGTTGGGTTTTCCGTTTCGCTAACATTTGTTAAAGACCTTAGCCTCATTTCTCTTGACGACTTCGTACTAACTCTCGATTTAACCTTTAGGTTAACGGATCTGTAATATCATCCTTAGACTGTATATTCTCTAGAGTGACACGAGAGTAGTCTTCGTATGGAATTATGTCTTCGACGAAAATGTCTAGACCTTCCATCTGTGCCCTACCAATACTTGATTGGCTATTGCAAAGTATACAAAATTGCTAGCACAAGTTTTGATCAACATGGAATATCCTCAAGGAAACGACAAAGTCATTCAGTTACTTTAGTACCATCATTGATCTCGTGATACACATTTACTTGGAAAATCTCCAAGACACGGTTACAGCTATAATTAGAGAAAACATATCCACTAATGGATTCATAGTCTTTGTATCAGATATCCAGTAGGTGTCTTTGTACCCTTCTAGTACAACTAGATATCAAGTGTTATGCAACCCATAATCCCAGGTGTATTGTAAATAATCCAACACCTGCATAATATCCTTCCAATGAGTAGCATTAGGATTACTCGTGTGTTTACTGAGCTTGCTACTCAAGTAGGCTATACCTAGCCTTGTACAACTCATCAAATACTTTAAACTTCCAATGACTTGAAAATATACCAGCTGAAATACACTTTCACTATTATTCTCGGCCAAATGTAGACATAAGTCTACCAGTGTCCTCGACACACTTGTATCTGATTTACTAAATTTCTCAAGTATTTTATCAACATAATGAGATTAAGAAAGTACAATACTACCAGATGTTCTAGTAATCTTAATACCCAGAATCATATCTACAAGGCTCATATCTTTTATATCAAACTTAGAATACAACATCCACTTGGTAGTATTGAATATCTTCTCAAGTATTCAAACCTTAAAGATTTATTCAAACACTTTAACTAGTGATCACGTATCAAAGTAATCCATGCCTTCTCTTTGCCGGTATCCTTTGTTAACAAGCCTATCTCATCGGCTTTCATTCACTTGCATCCCAGGGCTTACTACCTATGCAAGATAAAGCTAAATTTTCTAGAGAAATCACAGCTTCAAAGAAGCTTTTAGCCTCACTAGCCACCATATAGGTTTAAGAAGATTTAGATAAAAGAACTTTAAAGTCCTAGCATATTAACATCTTCTAGGCTTATTTTTTTTCTCATGAAAACCATTTCCTCAATTTCATGATAATATTATTGTGTAAATTTGAACACTAGATTTGTCCACACAAAAAATCGAAATGCACTACTATATTGTGCATAACCGTTGAATACAAAGTCTACGGATTTTAAGGCTTATCCTAACCATCTTGGGTTTAGGTATTACCATCTTTTACATGACACCCCCACATTTGTAGAATTTATATGAAAGCTTTTGGCCTTTCCAAAAATTCATACAGGGCCTTTAAACAATTCCTTATGTCAAAATGATTATGAAATTTCAAAATCATATCACAGAAAACATATTCCCAAACTGTCATTAACTAAATTGGGTCTTTCTCGAATTCGAGGCACCAAAACAAATTTGGTTCAACATGTCACTCTGAAGCCAATGGTCTGACTATTAGGAAACAAAAATCCAGTGCTCAATAGTCTACTATTCGGAACTTCATAATATGGTCAGTAGTCTTATCATTAGGAATCACTAATTTTTGAGCATGTGGTCAGTAGACTTTCTACTATTAGGAATCACAATATTTTGACTTATATATGATCAGCAGTCACTTTACTACTAGGAATCACAACGTCCAGACATAGGATTAATAAACTCTTACATTATTAGGAATCATCATGTATTGACATATGATCAGTAGCCTCTTCACTATTAGGAACCACCATGTCTTGACATGTGATTAGTAATATGTTCACTAATAGGAACCACAATCTCATAACTGTGTAGCCAGTGGTCTAACGCCTCCTAGGAACCACCAGTTTTCTATCTTTGTGATCAGTGATGTTGTACTCACTAGGAGCCAGTAGTATAAGAATATATTTGGAAGTTTTAAAAAATTCCAAAATATATTCACCCACCCTAATGGGTTGTCTCGTTTTTGCTTTCAAGCAAAGTCATATAACAATCATACATGCTATAATTAACACAAGGATAACATACTAATTGTCTCTGATTAATTCAGAGATATTATCATGTAATCTTATGATTTCCTTTAATCACATTTGATCTCTCTAGATCTTCCTTTAAGAACCTCGCAAGGCTTAAGGTTGTTAGGTGGAGCAACATTTCTTGTTGTCACCTCTTGAAGCCATTTCTGAAAAATTACAATAGAATTTCATTATTCTGTTTTTTCAAAAACTAAACTTAACATTAGAAAATCCAAAATCTAAAATTTAATTCAAAATTGATTTCACCACTTACTCTAGAATCGAACATGGTCAAGAAAGTTTTAAGAAGACTGGAGGGGTCACACCGGTCCCACTTAAAACCCAGTTAACTTTAGACAAAACTTTCAAGAGTATGTTGACTCATTGTACATGGGAAACAAATTTAGAATTAAGTTTTTCTGGGTATAAACTAGATTAAAACAAATCAAGTTTACAAAACTTATAAGCAATTAAAATTTGCTATCAGAATTACACTACTCATAAAAGTTAACCGGTACTCCCAGAACTGAGTCAATTATTTCTGAATAAAAATTAGAAATATTTTAGCTAATGTTAAAAGTTGGTTTCTTTCCCTAAAACAAAACGCTTTGGAAATAATTAGATTATAACCAAAGACTTTCTCCAAACTTAGTTTTTCAACACTTTGGGAATAAAATGATTAAACCCAAAGACTTCCTCAAACCCCAAAAGTTTGAATCCAAATCCATCTTAGTTGTCATTTCTGAACAAATAAAAAATACTCTTTAACCAAGGCTAAACTTTGGTTTCTATTACAGAAAACCAAAACACTTTGAGAATAATATAAATTAATCTCAAAGACTTTCTCTAAATCTGAAGGTTTATAATTTGTTTCCTTCCCTCTTTTTTTTTTTCAGTATGATGAAACTATTACAAATTAAAAATTAAAATCACTACACATGGAAATGCAACTACAACTATTATAATTATAAATTGTCTAAATCTGCAAAACTGAGTTCATGGTTATATCTGAAATCGTCTGATTAGCCAAGAACACACTTCTCCACTTGTAATGCTTATTTTTGTATAAAACACATTGCATAACTCTATTCTCTTTGCCGCTAAATCTCCATGCTCAATGTTCATATACACACTTGGATACAAGATGAGTTAATGAACCAATAAAATGACTATTATACAAGTAATTTCAACTATAACTCGCAATGTATAATTCAAAGGATATAGATGCATTACAGTTACAAGAATGTCATAAGTTTCATAGCTATGAAATAACTGCATATATATAAGACTATTATGGTCATAACATTGGCATTCTAACTATCTAATTATGAGCAAATAATCTTATAAACAATAGAGTTAAATTTCAACAATACATAATAATGTTTGGAGTAAATCACTTGATTATACACATCAAGACATGGAAAAACTTACAACCGAAACAACAATTAATTAATAAAATTATAATGCAAAATTATTCCACCATGCACTAATTCTCTCTTAGGATCCATCCACCTTATAATGCAACATAATTATAAGCAAACTCAGAAATAAGACCATTATATAGAAAAAATCGAAACTATTTTACTAAATTTTCTCCTAAAACAAACCTGTTTGGAGATTATACCATCGGAAACCTTTCGATTAGCCGAATTTCTTGACATTCTCAAAATCGAACTCTTTGTTTTTTTCCAGCATTTAATTAATCAAATTAGATTGAAATTGTTATCAAACTTTCAAAACAACATATAAAATAATTACGAAATCAAACTAAATTATAAAGTGAATAATTAAATTCACTAAAATTCCAAAGGTCTAATATTATTCCTTATTCCACGCAAAAGTAATCATGTTCAAATAAAAATTAGTAGTCAAATTTACTAATTTCAATTTATTTTATTTGTTCATATTAGATATCATCATTTCTCGCTTAGGTAAACTTGTAAAGAAAGTTAGCTACAAAAAAATAAATAAATAAAGAAAATAAACAAATTAAATAAAATTGTACAAATCTTACGTAATGAAATTTTTTTTTTATAAACTCCTAACAATTTAAACACTAATAATCAAATAACTCATGCAATAAGAACTAATTAACATAAAATAAATTGCATGAATAAATTATTAGAAATAAACAATTCAAAATAATCCAATAACTCTAGGCAATTAAATTAATTTTAATTCCAAGAGTTACAAATTGTTTTTTCAAAAACTATTTAAAATGAGTGTGTTTTAAGATTGTTGGTATTTTTCTATAATAATACAAGACAAATATATAAAAGAAATTAAATAGAAATGACAAAACAATTTTTTTATTACATACAGAAATAAATTAGATTACATTACTAAAAGAACAAACTATTAACATGGATAACTAAAGATTAGAACTTGTCGAGGTAAATTAAATTATGAAAAATTAAAGAACAAATAATAAGAAAAGAAGCAACCGAAGCCTATGTGATACCATAGCTTCCTTAAAACAGATTCACCGCCTCTCAATGCATGCTGGAGGTATGCCGATGTCTACCTCCCAAGATAAGATGGTCGAAACTAGTTAATGCAGAAGCACCTTTTGAATAGCTTTGGCGAACTTGATAATGGCTGCACTCTCTCTAATAAGAACCAAATAAGAGGCTAACACAACAAAAAAAAAAAAAGGAAAAATTTTCTTAGGTGTAAAAAATCATCACCAAGTTTTTAGTTCAAAACATTATCCACTACTACAAAAACAGATAAAGATCATACTTTTTTTGTGTGATGTATGTTATTTAATCACACATTTTAAGTTTTATTAAAGTGTGATCTTTGGGAGTGTGATTAAAAAGAGTCATTTTTAATCACACCTTTTAAGTGTGATTAATAACATTTAGATCACACCTTTTAAGTGTGATTAAACATATTTAGATCACATCTTTTAAGTGTGATTAAACATATTTAGGTCACATCTTTTAAGTGTGATTAATAATTAATAAAACATGTGATAATATTATTTTTGTACGCGCATTTGAAGAATGTAATACACACTACTATATTTTGAATCACAACCACATATTAAATGGAATAACGTCATATATTTCATAAATGAAAATTAAATGTTCAAAAATATATACAAATGAATTAAATAAAAAGTTTTTAACTGTGCTTTACATATATTAAAAAATGAAAAAACTTGAAAAACTAAGTTTTTGAATTTATTGACCATATTTTGCATCTCTCAAAAAAATTTCTGACCTGAAAAATGAAAATACAAATTAATTTAGAAACCACTAAAAATATATGAGTAAACTAATTATTTGTACAGAATGTTCTAGTCTTACAAAAGATAAAGTCGAACCTTTTTTCATCACACTGACTCTTCATCTCCTGCATCAATAGAAAAGAATAACCACTTTGATTGTTACTAGTATAAATGTTTGAATTACCATATAGATATGACATATACATAGAATCAATAAATCCAAAATGAAAATCTTAAATGCATGGCCAGATATTTTAAAGTCATAAAACCAAAACATAGAATCAATAAATCCAAAATGAAATCTTGAAGTGATTATGTATTCCTCACCAATTAAAGAAATTATTTATTAACAATTTAAAGAACGAAAGTTATATTATACTTACATGTTGGATTTCAACTCATATTCTTTAAGACGAAATTAATCCATTCAACTGTCACTTCATCAAGTTCGGTTTCTGTGTAAGTCTTTTTTCCATTAAATTGCAAGATTTATTTAGAAACAATTAGATAATGAAGAAGATGTACAAGTATCGTAAATATAATATAGTAATAAACTCACATTTTGTTTTCTTAGGGTGCTTTAATCTCTAATGAGGTCTTTCATATACCTCATTGCATAAAACCCACATTCCACGTTTGTGGGTTGTTGGGGGAACTACATGAGAGCATTTTCATTATTATTAGAAACTACATATAAAGTGTTATGATCAAGCTGAACAACCATTAGCATAAATATAAGAATGATAAAATTATAGAAAATTGTGGGGATATATTTTCTGAGTACCAACACGTGGCAAGGTGACGCTGACGTGTCAGCCGAGGTGCCACGTGTCTTGGTCGTTGTGCCGAGGTCATCTCGGCTAGGCCAAGGTTGCCTCCGAAGATATCGGAATCCGAGATAAGCGGATAAGGGACAAGAGTCCTAGAATGAAGAGGGAACTCAACTTGGATATGGACAAAAGTCCTAGATTGGGAGAAGACTTCAGTTTGGGTAAAGATAAGACTCTTAGAGAGTTAATCCTAATCCCACTAGGAGTCCCAGATTAACAGTAATCTTAAGTTCATTAGGGCCAGGCTCCTTTTGGGACTAGGATTATGTTGGCTATAAAAAAGAGGCACCCCCATGGGTCTAAGGTATGCTTTTGATACTCAAGCTTGTGAGTTTAGTACTTGATTTATCTTTAAGAGATGTACTGACTTGATCGTCGGAGTGCCCCCGGGTGGTCGAAACCACCGTGGGATTCTTATATTTCTGTTGCAGGTCAGTCATGTGCCATCTATTCTGCTGATGCTCTCCAGCTGATTACTAGGCGGACAGTGTGGTCGGAAAATCACCCACACAATTTGGCGCCGTCTGTGGGAAAGAAAGAAGAATAGATGGCCAATGACGGACAGAAGGATCAGATTAGAGACAATGCTCCTACTGGGAGTGGGAGACCTATCGATCTCGACATTGAAGGGGACGATCGCAACACAGAAACTCGTGACCAGAGTCACGGAGTGAAAGACGACGGCCAGCAAGGTGACGCACCAAAGACAACAGATCGAAGCGGATACTACAACGAAGATGACCTCCGGGTATGGAAGGATAGATACCTGCGGAGGAATGAAGACCCTTCCAGAAGAGATGCAAAGACAGGGGGCATGAGCGCTCCCAAGGAGATAACATTCAAGCATAAAAGAGCTCAACCTGAGTGAGCAAATCCCGGATCCCAGATCCCAGAAGACATGATCTCGGCCTAGATGAGTAGGTCCGAGAAAATAAGAGCTCAACTTGAGTGAGCAGATCCAAGATTCCAGAAGATAAGATCTCGGCACCTGAGTACGAGAAGAGAAGAGCACAATGAGCAGATCTCAGATCCCAGAAGATAAAAAGGAAACACACAAGATTAGACTAAAGTTGGCCAGAATTGAGAAGTATGCTAGGGCCGAGGAGGACATGCTGGGAACAAAGGCGTCGGAACAAGAAAAGAGAAACGGCTCGCCGATGCGAGGCCGAAAATCAAACTCAGGTTGGAGCCAAGTAAGAACAATAGAGAAACCAAGGCCGACAACCTCGGCTTGAATTAAACCTCGGCAACAAGGTCGAAGCTACATGTATGATGAGAACCCAAGCAGATTTTAAGTTCACACTGGAGGAGCAAAGAGAAGAAGAATGCGTTTACCACTTGTTGAAATTTGTAGCAATTTACAAGTTGGTTAAACCAATATGATGCTTAACCGAAGTTAAGCCGAGATGATGCTTAACCAAAGTTAAGCCGAAGATGATGTTTAACCGAAGTTAAACCGAGATGATGCTTAACCGAAGTTAAGCCGAGATAATGCTTAACCGAAGTTAAGCCAAAGATGATGTTTAACCGAAGTTAAACCGAGATGATGCTTAACCGAAGTTAAGCCGAAGATGATGTTTAACCGAAGTTAAACCGAGATAATGCTTAACCAAAGTTAAGCCGAAGATGATGTTTAACCGAAGTTAAACCGAGATGATGCTTAATCGAAGTTAAGCCGAAGATGATGTTTAACCGAAGTTAAGCCGAGATGATGCTTAATCGAAGTTAAGCCGAGATAATGCTTAACCGAAGTTAAGCCGAAGATGATGTTTAACCGAAGTTAAACCGAGATGATGCTTAACCGAAGTTAAGCCGAAGATGATGTTTAACTGAAGTTAAACTGAGATGGTTCCTTATCTTCACTTGTTGAAATTTGTAGCAATTTACAAGTTGAAGTTAGCCTGAGATTATTCCTTAATTCACTTGTTGAAATTTGTAGCAATTTACAAAGTTGAAGTTAAGCTGAGATTATTCCTTAATTCACTTGTTGAAATTTGTAGCAATTTACAAGTTGGAGTTAAGCTGATTCCTTATCTTCACTTGTTGAAATTTGTAGCAATTTACAAGTTGAAGTTAAGCTGAGATTATTCCTTAATTCACTTGTTGAAATTTGTAGCAATTTACAAGTTGGAGTTAAGCTGATTCCTTATCTTCACTTGTTGAAATTTGTAGCAATTTACAAGTTGAAGTTAAGCTAAGATTATTCCTTAATTCACTTGTTGAAATTTGTAGCAATTTATAAGTTGGAGTTAAGCTGATTCCTTATCTTCACTTGTTGAAATTTGTAGCAATTTACAAGTTGAAGTTAAGCCGAGATTACTGTTTCTCTTCACTTGTTGAAATTTGTAACAATTTACAAGTCGAAGTGAAGCCGAGATTATAGTTTGCACACTTATAGCAATCTACAGGTTGACCCAACCAAAGAAGATGCTTAACACTTGTTGAAATTTGTAGCAATGTACAAGATAATGTTAAGCCGACATGTGATCATCTGTTGAAATTTGCAGCAATTTACAGGTTGAGGTAAAAGCTAAGTATGTTGTTTAAACACTTGTTGAAATTCATAGCAATTTACAAATAGATTATTGTTTAACACTTGTTATGTTAATCCTTATTGATCCCTGTTACAGTATATGTTAATCCTTGTTGAAATTTGTAGCAATTTACAAGTAGGCTAGATCGAGATCACCATTTAAACACTTGTTGAAACTTGAGAAAAAGTTTGCAAAATTAACATTGAGTAGTATATGTTTCACACTTATTAGAATTTATGAAAAGTTTGCAGGTCAGTATCTTGCCGAAGTAAAAGTTTTGTAGCTATTATACCCGAGGTATGTAACCCCGAGAAGATTGCACAAAGGAGGCAAAGTGTGAAAGGCATACAAAATATTCTAAGTATAGAATTATGCAAGAGCAGTTAGAAGAAGATCAAAACAGAATTCGTCGTGATTAACACGCCTTCACCTTACAACATCATCTTGGGAAGGCCATAGTTGCATGCAATAGGGATAGTTCCCTCAACGTTGCATCAACTATTGCGGTTCCCCACAGAACATGGGATTGAAGAAGTCAGAGGAGACCAACTGCAGGCAAAGAATTGCTCCATGGCAGCAATGAAAACTACCTGCAAACATTCAGGAACTAGAGAAGGCAGAGATTGAAGACGAGGACATAGAGGTCCTAGATGATGTCGGCAAGCAAGAGACACTGAACAAAATCCTCATCCAGGAGGGTGACGAAGAGCGCATCTTTCTTCTCGGCTTAGGCTTAGCCGAAGAAGAAGAAAGAGAATCGAAAACAAAACTACTCGGCATCAATGGCAGGATATAGAAGACAGTTGGGAAGACTTCTCAACAGCCTTCTTGGCCTCGAGCTCAGCCTCGATCTCCTAAAGAGTTTGATCAAGGCTCTTCTCGACGATTGGCACCTCGGAGTTTGAAAGCAAAGATTGAAAGCAAGAATCTGGAAAAAGACACAAAAAACAGAAACATGAATGTAATCCATAATCAAGAATAGTGATGAAGCTATCAGGAAATCAAGACAAAAAGATTACACAAGTATGTCAAGCCAAGAACAGTGGCAGAAATTAACAGATGTGTGAACAGTGTGTATTCAAGAAGATGATATGGAAACAACGGGTAAAACAACAATGGTGATTAACAATGAAGTAGAGCTTCTTGGAAAGCAACAAGAAATAAAACCATGAGGAACAGTGGCTTACCAGAAAGAGGGAAGCCGAAATGAGAATTACCGAAGTCTGACGACAATGACAGAATGACGTAAGCTTCACCGGAGGAGGGGAACGAAGACAATTGCAGAAGCTTGAAAGCTTGGAACAATGACGAATTTAAGCAAAAAATCTAGAAAGAGAAAAAGCCAGAGGATTGAATGAAAAAAGAGAAAAACAGAGTCAAGAAAATGACAAAATTCAAAGAATAAAGCCAAGTGCACAGGCGCTAAGTAAGTATGTGAAGAACAAGAAGGTAATGAACCAGACATGATGCTAGCAATAGAAAACGGATATGACAAAGAACAGTTCCAGGCATTTTAGCAATAAGAAATAAAAAACTTGAAGACAGACGAGAACAGAAGGCAACAGATGGCAAATAAACAAATTCAAAGTAAATCAGAAGAGTTATGAAAGATTGAGCTTAATAAAAAAAGTAAGAGTTTATGAACCTACAAAGTGAAATGAACACCAATATGAAAATCGCCGGAGTCAAATAGATGACTGAAAATCGGGAACTCACCAGAGAGTGTGAGTGGAACAGTTGCAAAGCTCTTGGAGTTTAGGAATTAATGGAACCAGAACCTCGGCTAGGAGGTGCGATTTCAAGCAGCTTGGAAGGCATGAATCTTGATACTTGACAGAAGTGGACAGTAAAGTCCAGGGAATTTTGAGGTCGGCAAGTTTGATCTCGGACAAAGGGGCACAGATGAACGAACAGTGTAGGTTCCATCACCTCAGAATGCCGAGGTAATAGAACCTAGGGGGCAGTTGTGGGGATATATTTTCTGAGTACCAACACGTGGCAAGGTGACGCTGACGTGTCAGCCGAGGTGCCACGTGTCTTAGTCGTTGTGCCGAGGTCACCTCGGCTAGGCCGAGGTTGCCTCCGAAGATATCGGAATCCGAGATAAGCGGATAAGGGACAAGAGTCCTAGAATGAAGAGGGAACTCAACTTGGATATGGACAAAAGTCCTAGATTGGGAGAAGACTTCAGTTTGGGTAAAGATAAGACTCTTAGAGAGTTAATCCTAATCCCACTAGGAGTCCCAGATTAACAGTAATCCTAAGTCCATTAGGGCCAGGCTCCTTTTGGGACTAGGATTGTGTTGGCTATAAAAGAGAGGCACCCCCATGGGTCTAAGGTATGCTTTTGATACTTAAGCTTGTGAGTTTAGTACTTGATTTATCTTTAAGAGATGTACTGACTTGATCGTCGGAGTGCCCCCGGGTGGTCGAAACCACCGCGGGATTCTTATATTTTTGTTGCAGGTTAGTCATGTGCCATCTATTCTGCCGGTGCTCTCCAGCTGATTACTAGGCGGGCAGTGTGGTCGGAAAATCACCCACACAAAAATGATATTGATTACCTTAACTACTTTCCAAATTGAATTGGTCCTTCTCCTCCTTTGGGTAGTTTCATAAATTTTCAAAGCATTTTACAAAAGAAATTTTAGAAGTCAAAATATTTTTAGGGTAACTCAAATTGCTTTAAAATGTACGAACCAGCCAAACTTACATGTTTATTACAATTTCAAGGGTTATGTTTATTTTAGAATTAATCGGATCAAGCAAGTACACAATCATTAATGTTAGATTAATGAGTAACAATATCCAATAGTACCTGCAATTGAACAAGTCACAAGTATTAGCTTACTAAGTTTAATATCAAATCATTCTATGGATTGACACCCTTCACCATTGAAAGACCAACTTTTTCTTTTCCCATATACAACAAATCAAGCATAAAGGAGCCACATTCTAAGAACTTTTACTTCTTTCCAAATTATTCTACTAGCTCTCCAGCCAACAATCATGTCAACCTAAAGCAAAAAACAAGGAGTTTTTAACTCACATTGTAAATCGACATTAAGGAGGTTTGGTACTGAAATAGAAATATCTCGGCTTGGCTTGGCTGATCCAGTTCAGACATTCAAAAACAGTCCCCATATTTTCTTTGAAAATCTAGATTTCTTTTGTTTTTACATTATAGAATTCAACTATGCTACATTAACACTTTAAAATAAATCAAGTACCCATGTGCGACACTTGAACATTAGATAGATAAAGGTATGGGATGTGTCAAATATCCATCAACATAGTCAGTTAGTGATTTTGCCACACAGAGTGCATAAATAAACTATGCAAATAGATAACGATAAATGATACACGGTCGGATGGCAACCATGCTCATAATTGTCACCTCACCTGGTTTAGTTCTTGTTCTTATTCGTCTAAATAACTTTTAAGCCCTTGAAGAGTAATGCACTGTTAGGGAAAATATGTGATTCCCCACAAGTAAATCAATCAATAGGAATAAAAACTAATGCGGAAAAGTTAAATCAAAAGCAACACAAGAATTTTTACGTGGTTCCCTCAATGTGAGGTACGTCCATAGGATCAAAATCCGATTCCACTATCAACCAAATAAGTTCCAAACGATTACAAACGAGACACGAATGGTCTCACAAAAAACACCCTTAGGTGAATTCCAAATAATCACAAATAAACAAGAGAAAAGACCTCACCAAATAGATGAACCAAAATCTTCATAACCAAAGTTGAAGAAGACCCAAAATAACGAACCAAATCAACTTCAGAACAGAGGCAACATAACCATCAACAAATCAAGTATCCTTGACAAATCTTCACTCTTCGGCACTGTTACCGAAGCACTAGAATTGGTATATAGCAGCCGCCACTTTTTGCAAAGAACAAACAATACACCCATCATAATATTGTGAATCTAGGGTTTATTATCAAACCTTATTTGTTTCCAAATTGGATTGGGTCTTCACAAATATAATATATAAAAATATATTATACCTAAATCAAGTCAAATTAAAATTCTTTAACAAACCAATTAGGTCCCACACTCCAATAAGGAGGTATACCGAACAATTCTCCCCCTACCGACTTAGGTGGAGATATCAACCATACCCACCAAAGTTCGACACTTCAAATGTTTGTCCCTCGACAAAGTCTTTGTCAACATATCCGAAATATTATCATCCGCGTGAACCTTTTCGAGTTGCAACAATTTCGAATCTAACACATCACAAATCTTGAATGCAAAGTAGAATTTTTACTCAAGTGAATAGCACTTTGACTATTACAATAAAGTACATACTTTTCTTGTTTTAAACCCAACTCTTGCAAAAATTTATTCAACCATAACTCTTCTTTGCAAGCTTCCGTAATAGCAATAAATTCAGCTTCGGTAGTTGAGAGAGCAACACATTTTTGTAATTTAGATTGCCATGCCACAGCTCCCCCTGCAAAAGTCATCAAATACCCCGAAGTAGATTTCCTAGAATCAATATCACCGGCCATATCAGAATCTGTGAACCCATCAAGTATCGACTTACCATCCCCAAAACACAAACACACCTTCGAAGTCCCTCGAAGATATCTTAGAATCCATTTTACCGCTACCCAATGTTCTTTACCCGTATTAGAGAGAAACCGACTCACCACACCAACTGCGTGAGCAATATCCGACCTTGTACAAATCATGGCGTACATCAAAGAACCAACTGCTGAAACATAAAGAACTTTCAGCATCTCTTCTTTGTCTTTCTCACTTGTAGGACATTGATTAGAACTAAGTTTGAAGTGACCCACAAGTGGACAACCAACCGGCTTTGCTTTATCCATGTTGAACCTCTCAAGAACTTTCTCAATGTAGCTCTCTTGAGACAACCAAATCAGGCCCTTTTTGCGATCACGAACAATTTTCATACCAAGTATTTGCTTTGCCGGTCCCAAATCTTTCATAGCAAAAAACTTGCTCAACTCCAATTTCAACCTGTTTATCATGGTAGAATCTTTACGCACAATTAACATGTCATCAACATAAAGCAAAAGAATAATAAATTTACCATCCGGAAATTTTTTCACAAACACACAATGGTCCGAAGTGGTTTTAGAAAAACTATTATTCATCATGAAAGAGTCAAATTTTTTGTACCATTGTCGTGGGGCTTGCTTGAGACCATACAAACTTTTCTTCAATTTGCAAAAAAATTTCTCTTTCTCTTTTTTCACAAACCTTTTGGTTACTCCATGTAGATTTCTTCTTCAAGATCATCATGAAGAAATGCGGTCTTCACATCAAGTTGTTTAACTTCAAGGTTCATACTTGCATCTATACCAAGTACAACCTGAATAGAAGACATCTTTACAACCGGTGAGAAAATCTTGTCAAAGTCAATACCTTTCTTTTGCCCAAAGCCTTTCACAACAAAACGTGCCTTGTACATCAGATTCTTGCCATCATTCTTCAATTTAAAGACCCACTTATTTTTCAAAATTTTCCTCCCCTTAGGCAACTTCACTAAATCATAAGTGTGATTTTCAAGCAAGGAATTCATCTCCTCGTCCATGGCCTTTTTCCAATCACCTTTCTTTGCATGCTCAATTGCTTCTTGGTAGCTCTCAAGCTCCCCTTGATCATAAATCAACACAAATTCATTGGGAGGATACTTTCTTGAAGGTTGTCGGTCCCTTGTAGATTTTCTTAACTCAAGTTGTGGTGGCGGTTCTTAAGTTGAATGCTCTTCCTCAATTTCGGGCTTAACTTCATTTTGAATAGCATCATCCTCTACATCTTCAATAGGTGGCTGCACATCTTCCCTATTTTCATCATCCATCGAAAATGAAGAAGATGGATCCATGTCAATGAGATCACTAGTTTTTGGCTCCGGTTAATCACCTTTGCCAAAGTCTTCAATTGTTTGGTCTTCAAGAAACACAACATCACGGCTTCGAATGACTTTCTTGTCGACCGGATCCCACAATCTATACCCAAATTCATCACGCCCATAGCCAAGAAAAATACATTGTCTTGATTTGCTATCAAGCTTGGACCTCTCATCTTTTGGAATGTGAACAAAAGCTCGGCAACCAAACACTATCAAGTGCTCATAAGACACATCTTTACTGGTCCAAACTCTTTTTGGAACATCACCATTCAAAGGATAGGAAGGTGATAAATTGATCACGTCAACCGTTGTCTTCAATGCCTCGCCCCAAAAGAATCTTGGCAATTTAGCTTGTGAAAGCAAACACCTTGTTCTTTCCACAATGGTACGGTTCATCCTCTTGTCAACTCCATTTTGTTGAGAAGTCTTCTTAACTGTCTTTTGATGCCGAATACCTTGGCTGCGACAATACTCATCAAATGGCCCAATGTATTCACCACCATTGTCTGATCGGATGCACTTCAATTTCTGCCCTGTTTCTCTTTCAACCATGGCCTGAAAAAGCTTAAATACTTTCAAACCGGGTAAAAGCTCTTTCTTGAACAAAACTTGTAGCCCCTTTTCACTCATATGGCCAAGCCGCTTATGCCACAATTTGGTAGAAATATCATCTTGAAGTGTATTGACAACACCTTTACAATTTTTTCCTTGCATCGAATAAAGTATATGAGTCTTCTTACACTTAGCCACCACCAAGGAACCCTTTATGAGCTTCCATAGTCCATCACCAAATTTGTTGTTGTAGCCTTCATCATCTAGCTTCCCGGTAGAGATCAAATTGAGGCGAATGTCGGGAACATGCCTCACATCTTTAAGCAACAACTTGCAGCCCAAATTTGTTTCCAAGCAAACATCACCCATGCCAATAATCTTGGACAAACCTTCATTACCCATTCGAACAAAACCATAATCTCCTTCGGTGTAGGTAGTGAAGAAATCAACTCGAGAAGTCACATGAAAAGAAGCACCGGAATCAATCACCCAATTGCTCTCTTAGCCCACAAAATTGATACAATCATCTTCACAAACGACCATGAGATCACCATTGGTAGTAACTGCCGTTGTGTCTCTTGCTTCTTGTCCACACTTTTGTCACGTCTTTTCTCCTTATTCTTGAGCTTTCGGCATTCTCGCATCATGTGCCCTTTCTCATAGCAATAATAGCACTCAATGTCTTTCTTTGAAAAAGAACCATCTTTTGATTTATCACGGCTTTGATCACGACCATGAAGAGTTTTACTCCTCCCTCTTGTTTTGCTTCGGCCTGTCACAACAAATGCTTCCGAATGAAAGGGATCCGCTGATTTTCTTCTAGTTTCTTTATTCAACAGGCTACTAGTGACTTGGCCCATTGTGACAACCCCATCGGGTGTCGAATTACTGACGGTCACAACCAAAGTCTCCCAACTTTTGGGCAAAGAACTAAGTAACATCAAAGCCTGCAACTCATCATCAAAAACAATTTTCATAGAAGCAAGTTGGTTAACAATACTCTTTATTTCATTCAGATGTTCCAGAATAGGGCTGCCCTCTTTATATTTTAAATTAACCAACTTACGAAACAGAAAAGCTTTATTTGTGGCTAATTTCCTATCATAAAGGCCTTCTAATTTTTTCCATAAATCATGTGCCGAAGTTTCAATAGCAACATGATGAAACATACTGTCATTAATCCATTGACGGATAACACCAACGGCTTTTCGATTAAGCCTATTCCATTCATCATCTTTCATACCCTCGGGTTTGCCACTATCACCCTCAATGGGTCCATACAAATCTTTACAAAATAATAGGTCCTCCATTTTAGTTTTCCAAGTTACCCAATTGCTTCCATTGAAGCTAGACATACGACCCACATTCCCCTCCATTGATTTACACAAATAAATAAACCCAAATAAACCGTAAGCTCTGATACAAGTTGTTAGGAAAAATATGTGATTGCCCACAAGTAAATCAATCAATGGGAATAAAAACTAATGCGGAAAAGTTAAATTAAAAGCAACACAAGAATTTTTACGTGGTTCCCTCAATGTGAGGTACATCCACGGGATCGAAATCCGATTCCACTATCAACCAAATAAGTTCCATACGATTACAAATGAGCCACGAATGGTCTCACAAAAAACACCCTTAGGTGAATTCCAAATAATCACAAATAAACAAGAGAAAAGACCTCACCAAATAGATGAACCAAAATCTTCATAACCAAAGTTGAAGAAGACCCAAAATAACGAACCAAATCAACTTCAGAACAGAGGCAACATAACCATCAACAAATCAAGTATTCTTGACAAATCTTCACTCTTCGGCACTGTTACCGAAGCACTAGAATTGGTATATAGCAGCCGCCACTTTTTGCAAAGAACAAACAATACACCCATCATAATATTGTGAATCTAGGGTTTATTATCAAACCTTAGTTGTTTCCAAATTGGATTGGGTCTCCACAAATATAATATATAAAAAAATATTATACCTAAATCAAATCAAATTAAAATTCTTTAACAAACCAATTGGGCCCCACACTCCAATAAAGAGGTATACCAAACATGCACTTCTTAAGACCTTTTTATTTGAAAACCTTTTATCCCATTAAAATTTTATGCTTAAAAGCCAAAAGAAAAATATTTAAGAAAAAGGAAATGCAACATAGGGAAACAATGCCAAAAGTTAAGAAAGCAAAAACAAAAAAGCTGAATCAGAAGTCAGCCTATAGTTGAACACATGAAATAAATATTTTTAGATAATTATCCAATATTATAAGAAATTAAAATCAATTGTTATAGCATAGCCTCCACTAATTAAGCTACCCTAATGGAGGAAAAAACTTAATATGCAAATAACACAGATTTTGATTACAGCAAACTCATCAACCCTGAGTTAGTGGGTGTGAACTGGTTTTGGATCCTTACTACTGTGAGTATTTCTACTACGAAGTGTGAATCTCTTAATTTCTATGGGGATGAATTGTATGTCAACCAAGATGGCCAAATCCCCTTGTCAAATTGGCTAATTAAGTGTGATGCTTTAGACCAAATTTCAGGAAACTTTACAACGTAAAGTAGGATTATTTATTCTCAATGACCATAAGCAATTCAATCTAATAATCAAAAGCACAACAGTGTTTCTATGAAGAAAAAGAAGAGAAGAAGAAAAGACGGTGGTGATCCAAGAATGAAGGATTAGCCTTTCACAAGATATGTTACTAACAAGAAATTCGAAAGGGCACAAGCACATAACATAACACAAATTATACCATACATATGCAAAATGGTAAACATTGAATTTTTTCAACCAGAGGTCCAGAATAGGAAACAGAGGGAAAATAGCAGCAGCAAATAAAACTCAATGAGAGATTCATATGCATGAACCCATGTGCAGCTAAAAATATTGACTAGAGAGAGAGAGAGAGCTTAACAGATAGTCAAGTAATTTCATCAAATTCAATGATGACCATGATGCCACAGGTTGACATGATACCATAGGACAGAGGTATTACCATTCATATTAAAGCTACAGAGAAGATGACCTAGAATTGGTGACAATTATTCCATATGACATCAGTGCAACATTTATTCCACAAATATTAATAGTAGAAGCTGCACCTTTCAACCCCAAATACTTATACTGTGTTTGGTTGGAGGATTTGGGGAGGGATTTGGAAAGGGAAAGGGAAAAGGTGTTTGAAACTATGTGAAATATAGGCATGATTTATTCACATTTCACCTACCTTTTCCATTTCCCTTTCCAAATCCCTCCCCAAATCCCCCAACCAAACACAGCATTAAGGTAAGCTCATTGCCAATCAACTACTTAGGTATGCCTCTTGGAGTTAATCCTAAGAGGATTACTGCTTTGGGAACCCATTCTTGTAAAAGTAAGAAAAGATTGTCATCCTGGAAGCAAAGTATCTCTCTTATGGAGGAAGGATAACTTTCATTAAAGGGAAAATAACTAAACAGTGGGGCCGTTTTTTCAAAATAATGATAAAGTTTATATGTTTTAATTATTAAAATCATAAAGTTTTTTTATTTTTATTTTTAAGTAAAGGTAAATTACAAATACACCCTTGAGATTTGCTTAAAGTATAGGTTACTTTTTGTGATTTGAAAAATTATAAATATCCACTTCTTAAAATTTTTCATTTAATAGAATTAACTAAAAAAATAGAATTAATAATTTCTCTCCTATACAATAATAAAATTACCTAAATTATGAATTGAAATATATTTCTAATATCATTAAAAATTATTAATTGATTTCATAATTTTTTAATAAAATGAGCAATTTGTTATGAAATTAGAAGCCATAGGGGTGAAATGTAATTTCCAAAACTACAAGGGAGTGATTTGTATTTTAATCAAATCTCAAGAGATATGTTTGTAATTTATCTTGTAAGTAATTATTTTTGTGAAATACATATGATTTATATTTTCTCCTTGATTAAATCACTCTCCTCACTTCCACTATATTTATATGTCTCTGTTCAGAATACCCACCAAAGTGACAAGCTTGATTGACAAATAAAGGTCCTTTCTCTAGGGGATGGTGATGAAAGGAGAAAACTCGATTTGCTAAACTGGAAGGCATGTTCAGTGAGCAAAAAGTATGGAGGATTGATTATTTGTGTAAATGGTGGTGGAGGTTTGTCAATAAAACAGGGTCTTTGTGGAAGAAGGTATTGTGTGTCAAGAATAATGTGGACCAAAACAGTTGGCTGCCAAATAGGTCATGTTTCTGGAACTGCTCTGCTGTCTGGAAGCATATTTTCTCTTTGGAAGGGAATGTTCTATAGTTATTAAGCTGTTTCTTGAAAACATTCAATTCAAGCTAATATTTATTTTTAATAAATAAGTCTAAAAATCTAATTTGAACTTGTTCATTTAGGTAGCGTTTGGTAACGTTTATGTTTTTGGTTTATGTTTACAAAAATTTTATAAACTGATTTTTGTTTATTTTAAAAAAAACATAAATTACAAACGCGTTTGATTTGAACAAAATATTTGAAAATTTTTAAAAACATAACTAAAAAATATGTTTGTTCAAGCTTAAAATATTTATATTTATTTTTTTTATTATTTATGACAATGGGATCATATACATTATAGTTAAAAAAAAAAATTAATTGAAAAAAAATTTTGTTAGTTAAATTTTTAAATTTCTGTTTAAAAATCAAGATAAACTCATTTTTTGAGTTTACGTTTTTTTCTCAAATTTATAAACAGAGACAATTATTTAAATTAAAAAAATTATCAAACAAGTTTTTATGACAGTTTTTTAATTTTTTGTACATATAAACTAAAAACTAAAAATGAAATAATTATCAAACAAGCTTATAAATGATCAACACTTAAACAAGTTAAGTTTGAGTTATTCACAAAAGACTTATTTTGTTTAGAGCATCTCTAACCCTGAACTTCTTTTGTCATCAAATCTGATGAAAAAAAGGATGCTTTCCTCAATTTGATACCACTGGCTCCAACGCTTTATTTTTTATCAAATTTGCTCCGAGGACAACCGGTTGGTTGACCGGCCAGTCGACCGGTAAGAGGAATTTTTTTTTTTTAACTGTTTGAACCAATTTTTTTGAACTGTTTGAACCCTGTGGTGGCGACCGGTAAGGAAATTTTTTTTTTTTTTTTTTAACTGTTTGAACTTTTTTTTGAAACTGTTTGAACCTTTTGGTGGTCGACCGGTTGGTCAACCGGCTGGTTGACCGGTTCGTCTCCCCCAACGGTCATGCACAGTGTTTTGGTGAAATGCGGAGTCTATCCTCACTTTGGTGAAACGTTTGTGAATTCTCGATTTGATATCAATTTGGTGAAACCGTTGGAGCTCCAAACAGTGTTTTTTTCACCAAATTTCAAATTTGATGACAGGTTTGGTGAGACGTTGGAGATGGTCTTACAATCTTAATTACAAAGCTAGATATGATATATTGTTCACGTGGCACACTCAATTATAAGTAAAACAATATTTTGGGAAATAAAACAAAACTCTACGTTATATGTTACCATATTTCATTAGCCGGAATTAGAATGGCATGTGATACTACTCAATAAATTTTCCGAGCAATATTAAAGATTTCAAAAAGAAATTATAAAAAATTTACGCAATGAATTTTAAGAGGATTACTAAAAAACAAAAACAAAAACACAATTTTTAGGAATTTATCTAGCATTATTGTAGGCTCTGTTTGTTTGTGTTTTCAAATTAAGTTTCAACACGTGAACTCCCGCTTCACGTTTGGATAGCACGTTCAAGATACAATTCCACGAATTAATTCAAACTACAGTTTGAAAACCCGTTTGGCAAGTTGTACTTCAGTTCTCCACTTTCAACATTTCTGCCTTCTTCCTCTTTTGATCTGAAAAGCTTCCCTGTCCATCTCCATCGTCTCTGAAAATTTCACGTGAACCTCATCTTTGTTTCTCTGTATCAAACATCGGTACTCAAGATTCGTCAATGGTAGACTTCACAGAGAAGTCAGACTCATTTTATAAATCATGAATCCTGTGAACCCGCTCCCTACTCGTATCATCTTCCACAAATCGACTGACTTACAATTTGTGCGTTGTGGAAGATTCTTATTACGGGCAACCAAACAACGACGAGTGCGAGGTGAAATAACTCACAAATTTATTTAAATATTTTGTTATAGGGAAATGATTTGAAAAATTCATCCCTAATTTTATTCTTTTTTTTCTTTTTTTTTCAGGTCAAATTTATTAAATCTATTGTCGAATCAGATGAGCAAAGAGTGGCACATTCAGTCAGTATACACACTAGCGGTAACCCGTGCTATGCACGGAAATCGGGAATGTATAAGTTAAATAATTTATTAAACTCATTTTTGTATTGTAAAATATAAAATTCTTATAAATTTAAAATATGATAGGGAGTTATAACTAACAAATATTTTGAATATGATAGCTATCTAATACCTAAGTTCATGCATTCATTTTTTCCATCAATTTGTCATTTGAAACATTGATTATAAAATTATCTTAGTCCAAGTAGGTCATTTAGCAGCATGAACTATATTTCTATCGAACATTATTCTAGCTTTAAAAACAAATAATGTAAAAGTGGATACCATTACAAATAATATAAAAATGTAAAAATGAATACTACTACAAATAATGTAAAAATGTTCAAAGGCCCCTTTAAAGAAAACAACAAAAAAAAAAATGCCCCCACTACATATACATATAGGTATACAAAGAGAATAAAAGTCATCAAAACCTTAAAATCCTACAATTGCCTAACCAATTATAACGTTGTCGATGGTTGAATGTAACTCGAATCTTAAACGTAGAGTTTGAACAAAACTTTATACCCAATATGCAAACACTAAAAAAACTCGATGGCATGTTAAAATATATAGCCAAAGTGTGAAGCATTTGAAAAATAAGAAAGAAATGAATTTGAAGATAATTATTAGATTAGAGATTAAAATAAATTTTAAAAAAAGGATCATACGAAAAATATAATAAAAATAAAGTTGGAGATAATGATAGGATTGATGATACAAAAAAAAAAAATTAAAAAGGAAGAAATAAGAAATAAAGAAAAATGAAAATATTGGAGAAGAATAAGATAAATAAAAGATCAATAAAAAGAGATAAGGAGTCTTCAATAATAAAAAGATTTTAAAAGTTAAAAATTTAAAATAAAAACAATAGTAAGAGAAAAAAAATATTTCTTATTGGAGAAAAATAAGGATGAAAAATTAAAAACATAACTTTGAGAGAGCAACATGTAGGAAATAGAATCTTAACTCTGCTTAAGAATTGAGTATAAAGACTTTAAAAATTTTAGAGAACACACTATATTTACTTATATATATAGTGTAGATAGATACATAGGTAAAAAGATAGATATCAAATCTAAATTGAAAAGTAAAGATAAAAATAAAATAAACATCCTACAAAAAAAAGAAGAGAGAAATGTAAGAATTCGGTTGTTGATAATCAAAATTTTAAAAAGATAAAATATTTACGAGAGATTACGTATGAGTAAAAGATAATTTAATTTTGTTTGTTATATCAAAATAAAGGCATATATATTTTATTGAATAGTAGCAAAATAAATTTACTTTTTTAATAAAGTTGTAATAGAATAAAATATATTTAATTTTTAAATTGCATGCTTGATGATGATTTTTTCAAAAAAAAAAAATAGTGATAAAAAATTTTAAAATTGATGGTAGTTAATTGTTATCATTATAGCCTACAAAAAGAACTTTGGATAAAATCATAGATAGCCAATAAAAAATCAACACTTAGCATTAAATTTTGCAAAAATTAAAAAAAATGAAAATTTCAAAATAAAGTATTGGAATTCCTCTAATCATATAATTAGACATTTTAGTTAATTTTAAAATTTAAATATTAATTCCAGTAAGATTATGCCATGTGGGTTAATTCAAAATTTAGATAATACACTAATAGATTTGAACCATTTTTTTAACATTATTAAAAAAAATTCAAAAATTTAAATTAGGTATGTTTAGATAGAATTTAAACATTTTAAAATTTTAAAATTAAATATTGTTAGATATACCTATCACTTTAAGCCAACTATATTTTTTATTTTTAAAAATTTTAAAATTGAGAAATTGTGTTTAAGGCTTTGAAGCTATTTTTTGTGTGTGTATTTAACTGGATGTATATTGGTTGTAGATGATTGAGAAAGCTTAAAGGAGCAAATGTGAGATTAACTCTATGCATAGCTGATCTTCTTGATTTCGAGAGTTAACCTGAAACTATTAATGGGTGAGATGGTGTGATAGATATGAAATAAAATTAAAAAAAAAATTTAAATTCAAGATTTGATGAGTTTCAAATCTGATTAAATTGAAGAACAAACGCAATTCACAATTTTTTTTTTTTTTTAAAAAAAGAAAAGAAATCCCAAATCATGTAAAATGTAATAATAAAGATGATGAAAAGATGTGTAAATGAATTGAAAAATATTAGAAAAAAAATATACACACATAAAAGTAATAGACATTGGAAAAATACATATAAAGTAGGAAATAATATTAGGATCATAAAAATGGAGAAAATGAAAAGATGTGTAGATGAATTGAAAAATATTAGAAAAAATATATATGCACACAAAGTAACAAACACTAAAAAAATACATATAAAGTAAAAAATAATATTGCACTGACCTTGTAATGATTTTCACAGATCATCAAACTTGCAAAATATAGCAATCGAGAAGATGAGTTATTTTGAGAAAAGATAGGTAGATGAGAGAATGATTGAATGTAATAATGGAGAAGATGAAAAGATATGTAGATAAACTAAAAAATATTGGCAATATATATACATACAAAAGTAATAAACACTAAAAAAAATGCATATAAAATAAGAAATAATATTAGGAGCATAAAAATGGAGAATATGAAAAGATGTGTAGATGAATTGAAAAATATTAAGAAAGAGAAATATATACACACAAAGTAACAAATACTAAAAAAATACATATAAAATAAAAAATAATATTACACTGACCTTGTAATGATTTTTCCAGATCATCAAACTTGCAAAATGTAACAATGGAGAAGATGAGTTATTCTGAAAAATAAAAGATGGATAGATGAGAAAATGATTGAATTTGATTGGAGTAAATTGAATAGAGGTGTGTGTGTGAAAGTTATAGGAGTTCCGGGTTTTTTTCTTTTATTATTAAATTGAGATTGAGAGTGAGATAGATATTATTGTAGGTGATGGATATGGATGAATATTTTATTATTTGGGGATAAATATTCTTGTTGGTGATGGATATGGATGGATATTTTAATATTTTATATAGGGAGAGAGAGAGTGAAAATGCTTGAAGAGTGAAAAGAGAGGTGAATGACAGTGCCACGTAATATTTTTTTTCTTTCAAAATTATGAGAATTTAGGATTCAAGTTTTGAAACTTTTTGACTTAACAACTACATTTGGTTATATATATAATATAGATTCCATCACCAGCGATAACTATTCAACTCCCACTAATCTGGTAAATAAATCATTCATTTGTTATGTGCAAATGATTTCAGACGAGTCGAAATCAGTTCTCAAATCTTTTCTGAGAAGTGTAGCCGAGTATTTTTTTAGTTTCAGATCTTTTATGATTTGCCTGAACTGTTTCAACCTTTTGCCAAGAAGAATAGCCACTAATTTGGTAAATAAATCCTTCATCTGTTATGTGCAAATGATTTCAGAGAAGTGGAAATCAGTTCTCAAATGATTTCTGAGAATTTGTAGCCGAGTATTTTTTATTTCAGATCTGTTGTGATAAATTCTAAATTGTTTGAACCCTTTGCGACGAAAAAAAGGTGAGCCGGGAGTACCTGGGACACCCGGCCAGTCGTCTCCCGGGTCATCCGGCCGGTCGACCTATCTGTCCTCCCCTTCGTCCCTGTTTCTTCTGCTTTTCCTTTTCTTCCTTTATTTCTTCCTTACTTCTTCTTCTACTGTTTTTTTTTACTATTTAAAGACAATGTTACCTGATTTTTTTTATTATTTGTGGTTATATTTCTACTATTTAAATTCAACTAATCTGTTACGTATTTTTTTCCTTGAAATAAAATCATCTGCTTCTTATTTTTTATCTGTGTTCTCCTTCAAACCATTTTACTATGTTATTCTTGTATATCCACCCCAGACTAGTTTAAATATAATTTGTATGTTTATAGATGGATGTAAATAATTCCGATGACAATCAAGATACAAAAATGTGGACGCTCAGAATTGAAACGAAATTAATAAATATATTGAGAGATGATGTTAGAAAAAATCAAACAACGGGCCGTACTACTTCATGGACAATTAGGCATTGGAATCATTATGCAAATCAGTTGCACAACATGTATAGATTTCGGTATACAGGAAAGCAGGTGTGACAAAAATATCAGCGATTGAAAGCTGATTACCAGACATTTAAGCGACTCCAGGCACAGACTGGTCTGGGATGGGATCCCATTGTAGGCACTATTGTTGCACCCGATGAATTTTGGGATAAGGTTTTTCATTAATCTGTACTATTTTGAAATTTTATTTTATGAATTCCATGATACATACAATGCTTAATTCTATAATTGTAATTGTTGTAGGCTAGCAGAAATGTGAAGAAGTTTAGGACAAAAGTGTTAGGTTTTATTTCTTGGCAAACCCGTTTGACAAAACTCCTTTGAGTTGTAATTTTATTTGCATTTTTATTTCAGTGAGACTTTGAGTGTTTAGATGCGAATCCAACCCGAATTGAGCCTTTCAGAGAAGTTTGTGATGCAAATATTTTCAAAATTGCCATTTCGCTGATTATTACGGGGGTCGAGCTACCCGGTCAGCTCGCGGCCCGAAGCAAAATGCAAAAATGCATTCAAAGTTGCCTGTCCGATCATGTTATATTTTTCCAGTTTTTCCAGTTTTGGCCTTCCCGCTCGAGCGGGGAAAGGGACGCTCGAGCGGGGATTGGAAGCTCTCAGCATCTCTGCAGTCTCCTGAAAAAGTACTGGATGGTGTGATTCGCCGCTCGAGCGGCAAAACCGATGCTCGAGCGTGGAGCCTGTATGAAATCACAGAATTTGAAGTCTCCGCTCGAGCGGGGAAAAGGGCGCTCGAGCGGACCGCGCGATCCCAGATTTCCAGATTTGATTAAAGAGTTGGTTTTCTTCTGAAATTAAGATTGCTTTGGTTTTCTATAAATAGTTGGTTTTCTCCCAACACTAGGGGGGACTTCTCCAGATCTTATTTTTGGATCTTAAGGTTTATATCTGGAGAGATTTTGCTAGTTTTCTTTGATTTTTTGATTGAGTCTTCAACTCATGTTCTAAAGAGAGTACATCAAAGGTTGTGTTTTGTTCTACAAAAGAGAGAGTTGTTCTTTGGTGGATTCTGAAGAATTCGAGCCTGAAGCTTTGGTGGATTCCGGAGTGGCTCATCAGAAAGACAATTCCGTGGTGAAGATGGGGTTGGAAGAGGCACATAGAGGTTGGTTCAATTAGGCGTTGTGGATTCGCTAGGTAATTGAGAGTATACCTGTGTAATTCCTTTAAATCTTCTTAGTGGATTGTTCTTGTGGCTGTTGCCCGTGGTTTTTTTATCACAGTTGGAGGTGTCCAATTGTGGTTTTTTCCACGTTAAATCGTTGTGTCTCTTTGTCTTGATTGTTTGATTGGGATTGTTATATTCTACTTAAAATTGATACATAATCACAAATCAACATCTAGGGGATTTCTAGATTTTTCAAAAAGGATTTGAATATTTCCAAGAAATGGCAGAAATTGTTGAAAATTGTTGTGCCACAGGGGCCTTGTCTCGTGCATCCACACAAGGAGCCCTTGGCTCAGAAGAAGAATATGAAATGTTAAATAAATTTTGGAACCCTAATGTTGGTGGGAGTAATGCTGCTGAGGCCATTCCTGTTGACTTATTCGGTGATGAGTACATGGATCCAGCAACAACAAAGGGTAAAAGTCACAAGAAGGGCCCTACAACCAGCCAGACTGACAGTGGTCATTCCAAAAAGTCACGATTAAGTGGGTTCGATGATGTGTGCGCAGCTTTCACATCCTACGTACAGGCAAAAATAGGACATTTACGTGCACAAGAAAATGAGACAGAGACTGTAAGTGCAGGTGGTGATGATTATTCCCTTGATGCATATCAAGATGCATTGCTAGAGCTTGGGGACATACCACCGGTGCAGTACGTTAGGGCACTGGCACTGGCACTGTTCAAGGATAAGGAATGGTGAATGTTTTTTATGCATAATCCTACCCATTTGCGCCTAGCCATGATCCTCGCTTTGTAGTGAAGTGAGAAGTTCTGTTTTGATTGTGTTAGCGAATCTCATTGTCTGAACTGTTTGATGATTTCAGTATTCCTGATTTGTTTTTTATTTATTTTTTCATTCCATGATATCCTCTTTCATTTTCTATCTTCGTATGTTTTTTTTTGTTGAACTTTTAAGTAGTTTGTGTTTTATTAAAAATATGTTGTGTTATTACAATATGACTATGTATTAAATAAATTTTGTTCGCGTATAAATTTTACTGTACGCTGGTAAATGACTACGACCGACTATTCATGTACTCACTTTTTAATTCTGTTTCACCAATAATGGTAAGTGTTACAATTTGTCAAACATTATTTTATAATTATGCTTTTACTGTGATGTAGACAAAACCATATGCATCCGACAGAGAAAACAATACAATGAAGATCTCATCAGAGGAGGATGAGGTTATTGATGATTTTATGAATTTTTTGATAATTGCTTTCATGCATGACCATATCAACGCGTCAAGTAGTTGTCGACCATAGCGAACGTGTCCATTCAAAGGTGATGATTACATCTTCAGCCTATTAAATGGCCATCCAGAAACAATGATGAACATTATGCGAATGGATGCACAAACATTCATTTTATTGAAAGACACTTTACTCCAAAATGGCTTTATTGATACTGAACATATGCATATCAGTGTGGAGGAATCGCTTGGAATTTTTTTATACACTTTTGCACAAAATGATCGCCATCGACTACTGGCAGATAGATTTCAACACTCCACGGAAACAATTTGTCGGCACATAAAAATTGTTATGCGGGCATTGTGCAAGCTTGCATCATCGGTTATCAAACCACGTAACCCAGACGACATACCGACAAAAATTGTAAATGACATGAGGTTTTTTCCCTGGTTCAAGGTACGAATTTAACGACTGTCCTATAAGCTTTATATATCAATAAGGGTTAATAAATATATATATATATATATATATTTTTAATTATAAAAGTAATATCCAAGTTTGTTTAATTTTTAATGTCAAACAAATATTTGTCAATTAGGATTGTGTCGATGCTATCGATGGCACATTGGTGGATGCATGGGTCCCTGCTTCAAGACAAAATACATTCCGCGGTCGGAAATCAACGGTATCGCAAAACGTACTCGCAGCTTGCGACTTCGATATGTTGTTCACATTTATTAATTTTGGATGGGATGGTAGCGCTCACGACAACGCTATTTTGGTTGACTCTATTACACGAGCTGATCTACAATTTCCACACCCACCCAATGGTGACTGTCCCTAAATAACATACGATACACTTTTTTCCTTGTCTTTTTTTGTACATATCAATTGAAAGAACAGTGTATTCATTATTTATATGTAGGCAAGTACTATTTAGTTGATGTTGGTTTCACGAACATGCTTGGATATCTTGCCCCATTTCGGTCTTAAAGGTATCACTTGCAAGAATTCCATGGCCGTCAATATTCAGGACCTAAGGAATTGTTTAACCATCGACATTCGTTGTTACGCAATGTCATAGAAAGAACATTTGGTGTTCTGAAGAAGTGCTTCCCAATATTGCGGTCTATGCCAAATTACAAGTCTACAAGACAAGGGCCTCTCGCGATTGCATGTTATGTAGTGCACAATTGGATCCGTTTGCATGCAGATATGGACCCATTCTTTATGGAAGCTGATAATGAAATGGCCGCAGAAGTAGAAGCAGACGGGCTTGTTCGAGACCAAGCTGACTATGTTGACATGTCACAACATGGGTTAACGTACCAATCGAACGTTAGGGATACAATTGCTACTGCTATGTGGCAAAATCATGTTGGCCATGGATAGAAAATGGATGTCAACAAGGCAAGTGAATATCGTACTGACTAATGGTTTTAAATGTGTAATTATTTTACTAATTTCAATCATTATGACACCTTTATTATTGATCTTCGCCTACTTTATGTAACTGTGATTTATTGACTTCTTTTATCTTTTTGTAGGATAACTAATACTGCAGACAACGATTGGGCTAAATTCTAATGAAACGAAAGAAAATACGAAGATCATCACATGGTCAATCAAGATAATGGTTTTGTTAGTAACGAAGATAATTAAATATGTTGTTCATGCAATGTGTAATATGTAATTTTATGTATTTTATTCAATTTGATGGTTCAATGATGCATGCAAAACTTGTTAGTTTATGATATTCATTCAGTTTATGATGTTCATTAACTTTGTATAAAAAAAAATTTGTTCGGCATGGATACATGTGTTATTAATTTTAATAATTGTATTGCACCTAAATTGTATTTGACCTTTTTTTATAACTTTATTTTTTTTCATTTTATTAAATTGTTATGGATACATGTGTTATTAAATTGTATTGCACCTAATCGCCATCGACCAATGGTTTTGTTACTATTCGGCCCAGAAGGTCGTTTGAAAAACAGAAGCTGAACAGAAGCTCGTTTGAAAAGCTCACCAATTTGCCTCTGTTGAAAAACTCACCAATGATTGAGAATTTGTTTTGTGACCCTTTATTTTAAATATATTTATTTTTGGTGAATGTCATAATTTTTTTAATTTTTGAGTAACTTGTTTAATTTTTTGACTTTTTTTGTGAGATCTCAAACCATGCCAAATTGTTTTTTCCTTGTCATTAAACAAAATGTGTAATTATTATTTTTGGTTTTAAATTTTATTTAATGTTTATTCCATTTTATTAAAATAATGGTTTTGTTATTAATTAAAATTTTGTATAATTGACTTATACAGGACATGTCTTTTGACTTTTTGTTAAATTTTAAACAATTTGAAGGTTTTGTTATTAATTCGGTTTATGAATTTAAAATTTTTTGTTCTTTTTAACTTTTCTGTAGGTAAGTTTATATTAACCTTTTTTTTCCTTTTCATTAAAAAAAAAGTATACTTATTATTTTTTAACTTGTTTTATTTCATTTGAGAACATTATTTTTGTTAATTTGTTTTTTTTTTGACCTTGTTAACTTTTTGGTTTTGTTATTAATTTAATTTTTTTTATTAATTGATACACACCAATTATTTTTTAATTGTTTACTTTTCTCATTTTATTGAAATGAAGGATTTGTTAGACATTTATTAAGTTATTTTTATTAATTTTTGTACAAATCTTTTTTCCAATTTTTTTAATCTAACTCACACATTGTTATAGCATTGTGACTAGTTAATTTTACAATGCCGAAAAAAAAAAACCTTGTTATTCGTGGCGTGAATACAAAAGATTATAACAAAATAACAAAAAAAAGAAATTCACAACAAAATGAGAAAAGAAATAACCAAAAAAAAAAAAATGTGACCACTGCATCTGTGAACCATTTAAACTGATTTTTGAACAAGTTAAGTATCATTGTCAGGTGGTGTTGGAGGTGGAGGAAAATAGTGATGGTACAGCTGAGTGACTCGATGGTCAATCTGATCAATGCGGTTCCTTGTCACTTTATCGTGTCTCCCTGAGTCTACACGAAACTCACCAAATTGTTGAAGTAGTGAGTTCTGAGCGGCGACAAATTCATCGAATCAAGTACCCAATGTATTGAGCTGATTAGCCATTTGTTGTTCCCATTGTAGGTGCTGATTGTACCATTCTTGTTCCAAGACTAAATAATCAGTCCAGTAATGGGGTTGTTCATTTGGTGGCATAACATTGTCATTGGTTTCTTCCTCATCAGGTATTGGTTCATTTTCAATATTAATAGAGCCCATCAAGGTGTCACCACCACCAGCTCGTGTCAGTATGTACTCAGAAATTGGTGAAGTGGTTCTGACATATACTTCACCTTCAAGGTTGACATCAAGCGCTTTGAAAATTATGGTTAACAAAGCTCCAAAAGGTAGTGACCGGCCACTCAGAGTATCCAATTTTGCAACCAGCATTTCTTTTAGTAATATGAAGCATAAATCTAATTTTTGTCCAATTTCGAAACAATATAACAAATAAACATTAAAACATGAAACAACATCATAATGTCCTTTTTTGGGAGTGACATTTTCAATTATCCATCGATGAAGAATACGAAGGTGGGGTTTTAAATGTCTGCCTTGTAAATTAGTGCCGCTGAATCGATTGTCACAAATTGTGGTATAAATCTGAGCAACATCATCAACAATTTTTTCTAAGGCAGACTCATTTTGAAAATAGCATTATAAATCTCCTGTTTCAACTCCAATAATTTGTGTGAAAACGCGGAGACTAAGTGTGATTTTTTTCCCCTTCACATAAAAAGTCAGACTGAACGGTTCATTTTGTTGGTCACTAGGTGTCAAGTGAACATAAAATAATTGCACAAGACGGGGATATACCTTATTTGGTAAATTAGTTAAAGGTAACCATCCCATTATATCTAATTTACCAAGCAAGAGTCGATCATATTGAGAAGGTAGTCTTACATTTCTCTCTGTAACAATTGGTCGATTAATAAAATGTGAATAGGCTTGTTCATGATGATACGTTAAAAAATCATTATTTGGGTTGTCATGATGTTGTTGCTGTGGTTGATGTTGTACAGGGTTTGAGGATTCACCACGTTCGGGTCTGGTTCATTTTGTTCTTGGCATGATGATTGCAAAAGTGAAAGAATAATGTATGAAAAATGTATATTAAAACATGAGTTAAGAAAAATGTATGAAAAATATATTAAACAGTATGATGTTGGTGTGAAAAAATGAAACATATATGAATTCAAGGAACAGATCGGCAACAAATAGGGGATCAGATCGGCAACATATACGGAAACTAAGTGTGAATTGGTGCCTGGGATGGGATGACCGGCTGGATGACGCCTCTGATGTTGTCCTGGTGCTGCTCTTCGATTGCACTTCCCCTTCCTACACTCTGAAGCTAATATGAAATGTAAAGCTAATATGAACTGGGATGAAAACTAACTTGTAATTGAATTCTTCCTTCACACAGATACACTGAATTTAATTAATGTTGTTCTCTGATGGAGCTCCTGAAGGTGTTGTAAGGAGATGGTGAAGATGGTGTGGTTAAAGGAATGCGGATTCAGATTTTATAGAAAGGCTGAGGTTCAGAAAGTTCAGAAGGTTGTTTTTTTATTTTATTTTATTTACTTTTCATTTCTTATCTATTATTTTTTTTTTCCAATTTAATTTTTCAATTTAATTACATCCGTATACTAATAAATTTGCAAGTTTCTGGCATCATCTGCATCGTCTCCTTTTTTGTTTAGCCCATAGTGTTAAACACACAGCTACAATAGAATAGGTGGTAGGTATTGGATAAGTGAAATTACTATATTACCCTTTCCATTTTGTTCTTATGTAACAACTTTTCATTTAAATCAACAGGGACAAAATAGTCATTTTGCACACCAATATCACCCCAATTATACACATTCACGGCTGATGATTTGCGAAGTACAATAACACATGTCATGCGAAGTACAATAACACATGTCATTCCTGTTACGATTCTTTTACTAAATTAATAAAATGTAATAAAAGGAAAAAAAATTGATAATGTTTTGTGAAGTTTACGTTATGATTTGTATTTTAAAATATTAAACGTACTTATTTATGTTAATTTTTATTAATATGTATTCTCAAAAGTTGTTGACTTTAAAAAAATTTTAGAAAAAAATAAAAAATGTATTGTACAAGATGTTTGTATAGGCCTAAAAAATGAATTGATACAAAAATTAATTGATACAAAATAATTGACATGGATTTATTTTAAAATGAAAAAATTATTTGGAAAAAAAATTATTCAAAAAAATTAATTTTTTTTTTTTTTTAATTTTAGTATTTTAAAAATAGTTTGGTTATTACTGATGATAAAAAATACGGATATCGATATATGAGCGGTATGTTTGATTATAAATTATTGATTGAATTAAGTTTTAAAAACTATTTTCAAACCACATCACTAAACAAATTTTTTTATTTCACATGTCACATCAAACTTTCAAAACTTAATTCAACATACATCTTCAAAACACAATTCAACGCTGTATTTAAAAATTATAACCAAACAAACTTTCTACACTCAAATTATAATCCCACAAATCACAAACTCAAAATACAACTCATATTGTTAAACCACGATTACCTAATTTTTCAAATAGAATAATCCTCCTAACGAATCCATGAACACGAGAATATTGCCATAGAAACCCCTACAAAACCCTAGCGGAGAGAGATGAGAATTGCGTTGAAAGCACACAGACTCTTCACGTTCCAGACCCCTCCCTCTCTCTTCAAGCCCTCTGTTCTTCCAACTCTCCGACCCATCATCAAATTCAACAATTTCAACTCAACAACAACCACCCTTTGCTTTAGCCACCGTCAAAGAGCGATGTCGACGACGATTTTTCCCACCACCGTTCTGGTGAAGGACAACATTGATCTGACGGACAAGGAGAAGCAGATATTCGATCGTCTGCTACAGGTTCTCCGCCATTTCAATCTCCAGACTCAGCTCCGCGTCGCCGGCGGTTGGGTTCGCGACAAGGTCCGTGTTCTTTCTGTTTGTTTCCACGAAAATGGAGTTTTCATTGCAGGGAAAATCTTCTGTATTTTTTTTAAAAATTTTTTTATAAATTTTTTTATTTATTTGTCGTAATTAGAGGGAATGATACGTCTGCTCTGCCATTATTTTTCTTGAGGTAAAAATCAATATCAGTATTAGAACTTTCCCAGTAGTAAACGATGTTTGATTATCAAGTTTTTTTTTTTGTTTTTTGCTTTTTGTTTTGTTTTGTTTTGTCTTTTTGTTGTGTGTTTTTGATAGATTCAAAAAGTGGGTTTTAAGAGAAAATCAATTTCTTTCCATTCCCCCCAATTCTCAACAAACAGACGATCAAGATTTTACTCAAATTTGATAGACAGAATTGTCGATCTTTTATAATATGCACACAAATCTAACTGAAGAATAGCGGCGGAGCGGAGTAGAGTGATTTAAATACCGTAAGTAACATACATATATATAGGGAGAGTAGAACGGTTAAATGCAGTATTACTTACAGTTTCACTATTGAAGAGAAGTGAATAAGAATAGTATACAAGATGGTGAATCACTGATATTCTAGAATGGGTGTGAGGTGGGAGATCGGTTGTAGAAGTCATGCAATATGCAAAAAAGTGTAGTGTCAGAAATTATATAGTAGGTCCAGATGTTAATTTCTTTGAGATTTGCAGTTATTTTTAGTCACCATCTTACATATTTTGCCCTTCAAATTAGGAAGTTGAACCTAATTTAATTTATATGGAAAAGATTGACAGAACATAAAAAATAGACGAACACAATTGGTGTTCTCCTTTATATATTGTTATAGATAGATTCGTATTGATGACTAGGCTCTTGGATAAATTTTGGGTTAATTACACACACCCATCAATTATCACTTAGTCCTTGAACTAAAAAATCATACATTTGGGCCCTTTAACTATAAAGTTGTATCACCTCACCTGACACCTCTAGAAGTGGCATTTGTATTTATAGATTTAAAGTTGAGGGGTGATAAGGAGGTCTCTATAGACAAAAAAAAATAGTTAGTGGAAGGGTTCGTTTTGTACTTGTTAACAGTGATGGAAAAGAATGATATCCAAAGTTAAAAACTTTTCTTGGTTCTTCATTATATCTTCTTTGCTTTGCTATTTTCCACAGTAACCAAACAAGGAAATATGTTTCCGTCAGATTTCCCTTCGTATCTTTTGTTGAATTCATTAACCTGACAGATCCTAATGATTTTTTATTTTTTACTTTTGGTTTCTGTTTTAGGAAATTATTCAGGAAAACAAAAAATAGAATGGAAGAACGTAATGTAATTGATGAATTTTTAACTAAATGCAACTGATTTGTGTGTCATGGCGGTTTGTTTTGAGGTGAAGTTTTATGAATTTTCTATTCTTTGTTTGGAATCTATAAGAAGTTGGTGTTTGTTCTTATTGTTGCAGCTCCTAGGGAAAGAATGTTACGATATTGATATTGCTATTGACAACATGATGGGTCAAGAATTTTGTGGAAAGGTCAACGATTACTTGTCAAGCACAGGGGAAGAAGCACAAGGAGTTGGTGTCATCCAGTGGTACATACTCTTGTGTTCCTTTATGAGTCTTGATAAATGGAAGCTCCACCCTCTTCCCCCTCTTAAATATTAAGCTTGCTTATAGTTATAATATTTGAGATCCACACACACACCCACAAAAAAGGGGAAAACAGATTTAGTGGCAAATTATGTATGCTTAGTTTTGAGAGAGAAGTTTGAAGTGATTCCAATTGAGTTAAAATGAGGGAAAGGGGTATCTTAAGCAGTTTGCCACTAAATCCTTTTTAAAGGGTTGTCTAAAACATGAAGGGGTATCTTAAACAATTATTAGTATGTTTGGTGCACTAGAGGAGAATTCTTTCCCTAATTCAATTCATATTTCTCCTAACCCATTAGTGGTTGGTCTGTTTTAAACATTATCAATTCCAGTGGTTGGTTTTAATTAAATGGATGAATATTATGGTCTGCTGCACTTTGTACATTGTTATTTTTGGCCTAATTACATCCAATTGAATTTTGTTCATTTATCAACCTGGTCCTATTGCCATGAACTTAAATATGCTACTTATGTCTCTTTTATCTTGCATTATGTTTAGCTTTTATCACATTGGTTTTTAAATTTACAGCAATCCAGACCAGTCTAAACACTTGGAAACTGCAAGGATGCGCCTGTTCGATGTATGGATTGATTTTGTTAACTTACGATCTGAAGACTACAGTGAAAATAGCCGAATTCCTACCATGGTATTAAGTTCTCTCAGCAATTGATTGTATAGTTTTGATCTTCCTATGAACATTTACAATGTATGAATTTTCTTTTATTTTGAAGCTCATAAGCATAGTACATTACTTTGCAATTTTGGAGTCCTGACTTGAAGGCATTATGGAAAGGAATGCCCTCAAAGGGAGATGACACCGAAGCCCAAGAAGAAGTTAAATAACTTAACTTATCCCATAAATCCTATAAATCTTTGAACTTGCTCTTCAAAGTTCTTCGATTACTCTTCAACCAAATGACCCAAAGCATTGCACAAAGATACATTCCAAAGAACACTGGCCTTCTTATGAGAACCAAAACATCTATAATCAATGAGTAGTAGCTGAATGATGCATTCCAAAGAACACTGGCCTTCTTATGAGAACCAAAACCTCTATAATCAATGAGTTGTAGCTGAATGAACACATGAAACTAGAACTACCCAATCAACCTCAGGTAACTGAACAATCTATACCATGGCATCATTCACAGCTGTGGGGCAATGTAGAAACCAATGATCAATACTCTCCCCACTCCTACACATTATGCACCACTATGGTAAAAGTGCAATTAGGTCCCCTTTTTTGGAAACATATCATTTGTGGCAAGTTAGTTTCCTATGAACCAAAGATCGTGAAAATATTTTAACTTTAAGAAAGGTAGAGGATACTTAAAAAATATCAATCACAGGCCCATTTATCTGGTCAGAGCTTTATGTCTGAGCCCCAATGCAACTGGTAGTGCTAATGACTGTTATCATGAAAAATATATCTCTGTCGGAATTGCTCTTTATTTATATCTCTGGGCACAACTTGTATAAATGATTATTGCAACTTTTATTTGTTATCATTGTCAATGTTTTATCTCTAAGTGGTGATCAATGTTAAAGTTTCTCATTATTCAATAGTTTGTCATGCTTCCCGAGTGACATCAAATTTTGAATATAATTCTATTTGCATTTGTATTACAGAGATTTGGTACTGCAGAAGAAGACGCATATCGAAGGGATTTAACCATTAATAGGTACGTTGCTCTTCTATTTATAGTTCCTGTAGATAATGTAGCATTACAACAGACAAATGGGAGCCAAGTTGTCATTAGTTTTGCTGTTATGTAGAGATTATTGCATGAATTACACAATTTCTTTGTTTTCTTTTCTACTTTAATGGGACAACTTTATTTCTTGTTGGAGTCATATTTTTTGTTAAATATGAATCACCTGGTAGTTTTTTATTTGAGTCATTTGGCTGTAAAGCTTATCAAATACCATTGCTTTGACTAAATTGTAGTGCTTACTGAGATCTTTTTCTGTACTTCCTTTGGCAGCTTGTTCTACAATATCAATACTAATTCAGTTGAAGATTTTACTGGAAGAGGTTGGTTTAGGCCTGCATTTCTTTGTATATACTGGGTTTTAACAAAATCAATCCCTTTCTACTTGCCACTGGTTTTTTCTTTTTGTTTGAGTTGGTCCTGATGTATATTTTTTTATTTGTCTATTCCAGGCATTGCAGATCTGAAATCTGGAAAAATAGTGACCCCTTTACCTCCGAAGGAAACATTTTTAGATGATCCCTTACGAGTTCTTCGAGCTATCCGTTTTGGTAATTGCTCTGCTCTTTATTTATTTGTTTTGTTTTGTTTTGTTTTTTTTTGTGGATTTAAAATGTTCTGTAAGAAAACTTGGAAATTAATTCACTTGCAAATAGTGTACATGATTTTCTTAGCAGAAATTGATTATGTAAAGTTTGATATTCTAACTGAGGGTTTTGTTATGTAAATCTTTTTTGGTGTTCTACTTGCTTTTGTTAACCATTATGCTATAAATTAATGTATTACCTCATAGAACTGTGATATGTTTTTTAGTGAAACCAAAAAGCTAGTACTGTGCAGTCATTGGTATACAACCTTGAAGTATTATTCATGAATCCTGGTAGTTTTCCCTCTTGTTGTTTACCAGTCATTTAAGTAGATAACTGACTAGCATGTGACTTTTATACATTTTGATGGGTCACATTAAGGCCTCCGAATGAAGTAGACACAGTTCTCAATGGTATGTATGCATTGAGATGGGCAACTTCAAATAGTGAGAGGTTTGAGGTTAAGTCTTGGTACTTGGTGTTGTATGGCACTTGTGAGTTGTTGCTTCCTTTGTATGTGTGTGCTCTTTTTTATTTATTTATTTATTTATTTTGGTTTTTTTTTTTTTTTTTGGGGGGGGGGTGTCTCTAAAGGATGTTCTTATGCGGGCAACAGCTCATGGGATGATTCTAATGATTAATTACTTGTGAGAAGAGGAACATCCTTTCCAAATGGCACTGTTTGTATAAAGAGCCAGAGGAATCACTGGTTTATTCCCTTTATTTTTTTTTTTGATTAGTGATTATTCTCTTATTTATTATAGGATGTTTGGGCCCTTTGATTGGATTTTTTATAGCTTGGGTGTTCTTGGATTGCAACCATGAAGTATTGACACTTCAAAACAAGTGCCGTATCCTTTTCAGACACACAGACACGGCAGGAACACGTATGGGACATGCTACATGGCGTGCCCCCCTTATTTAATTAATTTATTTTCAGGAAACACTTTAGGGACCCACTAGGGACATTCTAAGTTGTCTTTTCTCTCATTTTCTTTGATGCTTTTGCTGAATGTTGAATGTTTATTATTTTTTTCTTGGATTTAAATACTTAATAGATCATTTATAAAAAAAATTATAAACTGGAAGTGTTAATTTAGAAGTGCTTTTTTACTTTTCTTTTTTTAAATATAGAATTAGAGATAGTTTTTGTTAATATTTGAATATTTGATTGTTTGTGGATGTTATATTAATCTAGATAGCTAAAAAAAATATATGAAAACATATTCTATTGTCGTGTTCCCGCCGTGTCTATGTTCCCATTTTTTTTGAAAATCACCATGTCCTCATCCTTGTCCATGTCCACATCCGTATTCGTATCCGTATCCGTATCTGTGTCCGTGCTTCTTAGATTGCTGTCAAATCTTTGCATAGTTGAAGAAATGGTAGAAAGGGAGGCAGAAGTAGAAGTCTTGGAAGACCAACCTATGTTTGGTTTGGCACATTTGGAGGAAGAGAAACTGTTGATTATTTGAAGAGTGGAGGAGCATATCCATATAAGGGCTACTTTTTTAGTGTTCTTTTTAGTTGGGGTGACAGGGTGTATACTCTTCCATATACCTTGTCTTGGATTTTCAAATACCCTTTGGTGCCCATTTTTGAGATACTTTATTTGTGGAAAACAAGTAAAGAAAAGAAGTTGAGTTATGATGTTTTTAGGATAAACTCAAGAGCTTATATTGTAGGGTTGTAGCTTTTGCATATGAATCTCCATTGTTATTACTTATAATAATCATATTCTTAAAGATCATAGACCCTCTATGTTGTGTTTCTACTATAATCTTAGTTTAACATTTCATTATTTTCAGTTAATTAATTGAAATTCACCAAGTTGTATGATCCTGTAACAGTAATGACATGATACAAATGATCCGCTTTCGTAAATTGGGGTGGTCTTAAGATATTAAATCTTGGATCAAAACCATGATGTCTGCATTGAAGGTCAGAAAGAGAACAGAAAACAGGGAGTGGTGGCTGAGACAAGGTATATGATGTATCTGGATCATATAGGGATTGCCTAGAATAATGTTTTACAAACACTAGATTATGAACCTTATCAAATAGGCAAAGCATTGTAGGGTGCCTCATTTTTCACTTTGGTTCAATTCTGCTGCTGACATTGCTTTCTCCTTAACTTTTGTTTATATACTTCTCAGTTCGTCCATAGCTTCCTTCATATTGCTTCTTTTTTGTCTTCCATGGTTACCCCTTTTTTTTTAGTTACGCATTTGACCTATTTCCTGAACTGTACCTGCTTTTGGTCATGTTAGGTGCAAGGTTTGGATTTACACTAGATGATGAGCTAAAAAAAGCTGCATCTGATGATGATGTCAAAGCTGCTATTGCAGACAAAATTAGCAGAGAACGTATTGGTCATGAAGTATGTTCATCTATTGCTTCTTTGATATGGAATGGTTTGACCCAATGAATCATTTTCCCTTCTTGCAGGCAATTTTTTTCTTTTTTTGGTCTATATTTAGCTTGCACAACTATTTATTCAGGTTATTCTTGTTCTTTGAACAGATTGATCTCATGGTCTCTGGTGATCAACCGGTTAAGGCAATATCATACATTTCGGATTTGCTGTTATTTTGGGTTGTCTTCAGATTTCCTCCTGTGGTTGATCCTCCAATCCCTCAGGGATGTGAATCATGTGATAGGTTTGTATATAGCTTCATAAATACAATATTTTTTAGTCAATTCTTTTGGATAATTCAGTTCAATGGAATTAATATTTCATTTTAAGTGGTAAGTACGAAACTATGGTGCATAGTTGAACGATAATTAGGAAAAAATGGACAATTCTGAATGTCTAGCTACACACACAACTAGTAGGTATTAATTAGTAATAAATTGGGAATTTTGGATGTTGAGCTAGGCAGCTGTGCATGATCATGTGAGTATTGGTATGTGTCTGTGACACATCTGTGCGCGTTATAAGTACACATTATTCGTCATTTAAATCTTATTTTTATTATTTCATTTTTTGCTGCCTAATTTTTTGAAAATCTGTGGCCTTGTTTGATTTGTTTTTGAGAAACAAATTTTGGAGAAATTTTTTTAAAATTTTGTTTGGTTTAGTGATTTTAGAAAAAAAAATTTAAAATCATTTTCTCTCTCTCTTACACATTGATCAATAATTTTTTCTCTCTCCTCTTTCCTTCTCAATCACTTTTTCTCTCACACACCTCTACTCAACTACAACAAAATATCAAATCCTCCCAAACTCTTATACTCCAAAACGATTTCCAAAATATACTACCAAACAAACCAAAAAAATTTCTATACTCTTTCCCCAAAATTTTTTTCGAAAATTTATCTCCCAAAACCGAACCAAACACATCCTGTGTGTTCTGTGTTTGTACCGGCAGCACCCATATATCTATGAAATAAATAAAAATAAGATTTAAATTGACCCTAAACTAATTTATAAAAGATCCGAAGTTCTCTCCATGTGAAATTTGATATTTGCCCTTTTCTGCTTTACATACTATGCAATCACTAAGTGAAGTCCCCTTGTTAGGCACTAAGCAAGTTCCCCCCAAAATGACTGAATACACCTGCTTATAACCAAGTTGCAATAGTATCGGTATTTGTCTATGACACATCTGTGTGCCGTAAGTTCTGATAGAACATTACAATGAATATGATATCCATATTATTTTTCAAAAAACAGAAGACAATCTATAGGTCATGTATGCAGGTGTTGGGCATGGTCATTTGGTGCCCAACATGGTAACTATAAAAATCAAGGTACGAAGACAGAGCAGTTCTTATATAAGTATGGGGAGCTGTATGTCTTTATAGTTGTGTACCTATACCTTTCATTTAACTAAATTTTAACAATATTTGAGGCCCACCTTTCTAAAAAATAAAAAATAAAAACAATATTTGAGGCCATATATATTATTCTTTGTATGTTAATTTATGTTAGTTTCCAGTTTTGATAAAGAGTTAGAGCATTGGGTTAAATATGAAGTTACTTACAGTCAAATAATATTTAAAAAAGCAGAAAAAAAGTCGTTACACAGCTTCATGCATTTTCATAGATTTAGATATGCTCTCTCTCTCTCTCTCTCTCTCTCTGATGTTGTTTGTTTCTGAGTGATGTTTGTTTCTGTTATAATCACTCTATTCCTCCAAACATTCTCAGGATCTGTGTTGCTTACCTGGATGCTGCGTGGGACCTTATGCAGCTAATTGGATGCTCTACCTTCAATGTGAGTTGTGCTTCAGACATGTTTGTTCTTGTCCTACATTTTTCAGTTTCTACATGATTTTATGAGAAAAAACTATAAGTAAATATTGTTAATCAAGTCCACCAGGGGACACCCCAACAGCTTAGATTGCTTTCTCTCAATAAAGGGACTCAATTTCAAGTTTTTTACCTTACCTATAATATATATATTGTTAATCAAAATGCCAAAGGGGGTGCAATCATATATAATGAATTTATATAAATTAATCTCACTGTAGAAATGTACAAACAATTATATTTATGCTTGAACTTTAATATTTTATACTAAAGTTTTATGCCCTTCCATGTGTGAATATGCTAATAAATGTTATATATATAGATGTACATACACACAAGTACATGCATGAAAATGCTTGTAATTTTTTTTCACCTCATTTTAATTTTGCAAATTGGCTTTGACTAGGGGTATGCTGATATTCCTGCTGACCTGCCAACTGATAGGGGTGGGATTGGTTATTTGCTTTGATTTCCATTATTCAAATGGTAGTGTGAATTCTATATTACATTGCTTCGGGATTGTAATTCCTCATATTTTGCATTTTCATTCCCAACATGTGGTGGTAATCAGAGTTTTAAAAGGCTGTCTTGAGGCTCGCCTCAATGCTCGCCTCGCCTTGAGGCTAAGGTAAAATGCATCAAGGCTTTGATTTTTAGGCATTACTCCCCAAAAGCTTGCGCATCATAGTTTGAGACATGTGCCTTAAGTGCGCTTTTTGCGCATAAGCATGTAAGGAGTATGCACATGCAGAGGTTGCCTTGGGCATTTGTTAAACTTAGCCTATTAGATTGTTTAAACATAAAAAATTAAAAAGAATCCCTTTTTGCAACTATATTCTGCAAGAAAAATTAAGTAAATGATCAATCAAGAAAAACACAATTAATGGTCAAGTGAGAAGCTCAATTACTAAAGTTAAGAACATCGATTTCTCTTTCAGCGAAGGAAAACTTCCTTCTATGCAGTAAAATGTTCAACGCATTAAAGCGAAAAGTATTTACACTTTTATATTTAATTTTATTTTTATTTTTTAAACTATTTTAAAATATTTAATTTATTCAGTAAATATTAAAATTTGAAATGCTTACGCCTCAACGCCTTGAGGCTTACTCCTCGCCTCATGAGGGGTAAAACGACTCAAGGCACGCATTCGCCTTTAAAAACTTTGGTGGTAATTGTTATTTTCATTCTTATGGAAATCAAAGAAGTGTGTAGGAATTAAAATTGTCATTGTCGTTGTCATACTTATTAATTTAGTACTAGTCAATAAGGTTATTATTTAAAAAATGTAACAATAATAGTAATGTTGATGATGATACAATTGAATAATATTAATTAGACCAAACAATGTAATATTAACTTTATGCTATCACTTGGTTTAATTAGGATGTTGACATGTTATACAAACTTAAAATAAACTTCGAAATTTTCTTAAGATTGTGTACTAATTATCTCATGATGTGTCATCTGATATATGTAGACCATACCAAACATCTGTCAAAATGATGTTATGTTTACAGCAAAAGGTTCATCAAATCAGCCTGTGTCATTAGTGAATATATGATATCTTTTTGGAAATCCATTTTAAACTTAACTTCTATGCTTTATAAACTCGAGTTGAGTGCTAGTTGTTTTTGTGACATTAATAAATGAAAGAGACTTGACTTTTGGAGGATCAATGATGTTTTGAAAGAAAATATGAAATGATGGCATTCAGTTCTTGTAATGTTATACGTGCCCTCTATAACTTTGCTTCTGTTATTTTCATTTGTGGCCATACTGTGTTGGTATTAGGATATTTCTTTAGGTTGTCTTTCTTTCTTTACTTATTTTTTCCAATCTGTCCCTCATTACCCTAATGTTTTGAACTTGATAATTTGTTCCGTGTGAATCATAGGATGAACAAAGGAGGCTCACCTTTTATGCAGCATTGTTTCTACCATTTAGAAATACTATATATAGAGATAACAAATCTAAAAAGGTACAATCTCTCTCTCTATCTCGTGTGTGTGATGGGGTGGGGGGCAAACTTCCGTGTGTGCAACTTGTACTACACACGTATTTCTAATTTTGATCTTTTTGCATAACATGCCAACTTGCATGGATGTGCATACCATTGTTTTTGTAAGAGTTTTAGCACTCTAGATTATTTAATTTGCATGTAGTACTTTCTGGATATATACAAGAGTGCTGCTATTAACACTCCAATTATTTTGGACCTCCTATTTTTTAGCTTTTTTTAATTATAATAATAACCTCAAATGAAATTACTAAAAAAGACATCAATAATTTTGGGACACCACCATCTCACAATTAAGCCTACACACTCACTACATCATAAGTTAGGATTTGTGAGAGCACCCACCTCCATCACCACCCATTCATCTTTCCCAAATCCCACCTTCAAAACCTTGAAAATCCTTTGGCGGCAATATTCCGGTAGTAACGGTGGCAATCATTTGATTGCATACATTTCTCTAGCAATGACAATGAGTGGAAGTTTTTTCGGCAGCCACAATTCCACGAGACAAAAGGAGTACAACAATAAAAATTTCATAGCTTTGATAGTGTTTTTAGCTCAGAGGAGATTGGCCTTGTAAGGGCAAGTTTCTTGAAAAAAAAAATGACAAATAATAAAAAATCCCGAACATATGACCGAAATTCGGGAGCACAGGTCCGAACATTGCAAGGTTGTTAAAATCGGGATCCTAAGTAGGATCGGTGAGAGGGTCTGGTGGATCAGATCGTAGGATCGGATCGGGGATTGTAAGATCCTACTTTCTATTAAAAAAAAGATAAAAATTAAAATTAAAATGATACATATTAAAAATAAGGTGAAAAATCATAAAATCTACGATCCTACTTGCAATCCTACCTATGATCCTATACGATCCATACGATCTTACACGATCCCATGCGATCCTGTTATAACATCATCCTACAACGATCTGGATCGTTTTGGCAAAGTAGGATCGTACGATCCTACGATCCGGATTGCGATTTTAACAACCATGGAATATTGTTTATTTGTTCGAGAATAGGTAACCGAACATTTCTTGTTTGTTTGGGAATATATAACCGAACATTATTAATGAACCCTTTTCAAACTTCAAATCACAAAACCTAGGTAAGATAAGGAACAAGAATTGAAATTGTTCGAGAATTCAAAGAAACTCACCTGAAAGATCACAAATCCAAACTTGCGGAGATCGCAGAACCCACAAAAGGAGAATTTTGAATCAACAACAAAAAATCTTACATTTATTTTCTCAGGTTATGAACAAATATGTGGAGATGAAGTAGTAATCACCTTCGTGGGTTTTGTTAGGGTTTTTGGGAGAGATTTTTTGGGGTGTGGGGGTGTGCATTCAATTGGATGGGTGGAATGTTTTCACAAGGATAATTTTGGTATTATTTGGGAGAAGAAAAGAAATTTTAAGGGTTTTAGAATTTATAAGTGGGGGTCCAAAGAAATGGGAGATCCAAAATAATTGATGGGGTGCTAATAGCAGCGCTCTATATATAATTGTGTTCGTAGCATGTGTATTACTACAATACTAATCACTCAATGTGCTATGTTTGTCATTGAACATCATTTGTGTCAATGATATGAACCATGACCTAGAATTGTTTTATAAGTATTATCACAAAGAAGGTTGATTCTTTGAGCTTGTTGGATTTTTGATACCTAACAAGTGATAATTTTGATATTAGTGAATTGTTTTTTCTTTCAAATATTGGTTTGGCATTGGATGATAGATTTTTTATTTTTTTATTTTTTAAATAATTCTATGTACTCACTATGCATGTATGAGGGCCATTTTGGTTGAAAATTTCATACTAATGCTTCTATAAGCCTCCTTTCAAAATATGGGTAAACTTACAATTCATTCCTCGTTCCCTCAGTGGAGATGGAGTTCTGCAAATTCTCCTTGGAACTGGCATTTTCTTTTATTTTCTAACCCCATGTTCAAGACTAAGGATGTGTCTGCTCTACAGGTTCCTGTTGTCAATTACATCTTTCGCAACTCTCTCAAGCTAAAGGCCAGCGATGCTGAAACAGTTAGTTTTGATCTACGGAATTTTAGTTCCTGACATATATCATGTTTGTTGATTGATCCTTACCAATTTTGATATTCGTTCCTAAAATTTTCTAACTTGGTCACTGCATTCTCTTCTGTAGGTTATAAATGTGCACAATGCTACTAAGAAGTTCATATCTTTGATTCCTTTTATTACATCTGATAATGAGGACATACAAATTGCTGAAGTTGATTGGGGAAGAGAGATTCTTGATGTTCCTGTTGCTTCAAAGCTGCGCATATTGGCTGGTATCAAGTTTGTTTTTTTATTTCTACCGAACACAAGCACCTGTACCAATTGGGACTTTAATCCTGCACTTCTTCCTGTTTTGTTTATTTATTTTTTCAGAGGTGGGGGATGTGATATTGACTGTGCAGTGGTGATTGCTGGCAGAATACATACATTCAAACTTGTGTTTTGTTTGTTTTTTTCCCCCCTTTTTTGCTGGCTGCACAAGAGGTGGAAAATGTGGGAGGCATTACCATTGATACATTTCACATATAGGGGGACAACGAGGGATTAATTTAGGATGGCTGTCTTTGGTTCAGTTGATGTCTAAAGATTAGTATTCAGGAAAACTTTTGGATATGTACCTAAAAATTAGAGAGTTATTAAGGGGAACTACAAGATGTAAAAATGTGAAAGGAATGTCAGAAACTAACAGGTGGCACGTACATGTACTGCAGAGTTTAGAGGTATAGAAAAGATTCTATTCAATGCCACACCTTAAATTTTTTAATAAGCTGTAAGATTCCGATCATTTTTGACAAAGGATGCAACAGCTGAAACTTCTGACTGATGGTAATACTGTGGTCACAACATGTTGGGGCAATCCAAGCATTTCTAGTTTATTGGAAATTTTCATATGTTTAGTTGCTGATTTTAGTCTTCAGGACTTAGCCTACATGGGTGCTGTTAATTCTTTAAGAGGTAGTTTGAACCAGAACTATTATGAGGCACTTCTATTAAAAAAATCAATTGGGAGGCTATAAATGTAATAGATTATAGATTGCATAGGAACTCAATGACTATAATGTGTTTAGAATTTGCTGTTTCACATGAAAAACTTTGCTCTCATTTGCTGTGAAACAATTGAGATGATTTTTTTTTTTGAAAAAAAATTGTTCAAATGACACTATCATTGAGTTGATCAATTAACTTATCGTAAGCACTTTGTCAACTAATTCAATGACTCTTGTTTTCGAGGTTCACTGTCTTATCTCCTCCTACATTATGTGTAGGCTTGCTTCTTCGAGAAATCAAAGACTTCTGGCGTGTTGCACTGTTGGTTTCTATGTTTTTATACCCCACCAACATTGATGTTACTACAGATTCATCAGATGAGCAGTTCAAATTGGAGAAGAGAGCAGAATCATTTAAGATGATTGAGAATGCGATTACAGAACTAGGTATTCTTGATTTCTCTTTTTATATATGCTATTATCTTCTTAATTGACCTTGAATTTTCTGTTAAATTGCTATATCTTATCATAGCTTGCTAATATTATAATATATGAATTAGTTGTTAACTCCTGATCATACCCTTAAGATGTAAGCATCATATTTATCTAATTGTCATGTCAAGGACACTTGGACATGACTTTATTTTGTATTTCTTAGTACTTTTTATTATTATCTCTAGGGTAAAATGATGTTTAAAAACTAAAATATAGCAGTTTATGCATGAACCAAGAGTCTCATGTATAGTTATTATATAATAAATTTGACTACTTAATACTTATACATGTTGAGTGCGTCTCCAACTTGGTATATCAGACTCATGTACTGTACCCCCCTTACATGTATGTTCAACATGGGTACTTTTCAAATTTAGAAGAGTATGTGTAACATAGGCTCCAATGTTAAAATAATAAATAGGTATCTGGCATGTCTGATAACTTTTGAGGAAATCTGTTTCGCTTGCTAAAAACAAAAAAAGCTTTTGAAGGCCCACTCCTTCCCCTCTTCCCTGCTTACGGATGTAGTTTAGTTATTCAGGTCTGCTGTTTTATGGTTTATTGCTTTTACTTGACACAAGAGTGACCAAAGGGATTTCTCTCGGATGGGAACTTCTCTAAATTTTACTTTGATGATGCACCTAAGAGATTCCTCCTGATGGCATTGCTTCCTATCAACTACAGTGACAAACATTATCTGATTTATATGATTCTCCAAAATTGCAGGTCTTGAGAAAGTCTGGGAAATGAAGCCACTGGTCAATGGGAAGGAAATAATGAGTGTTTTGCAGCTTAAAACGGGGGGACCACTTGTTAAGGAATGGGTAAGTTCTTTTCTTGTGCCAAGATATTGATATGAATTTTGGAATGCTGATTAATTGTTCATATTCTTTTCAGCAACAAAAACTGCTTGAATGGCAGCTTGCCCATCCCTCTGGGACTACAGAGGAATGTCTTGATTGGATGAAGCAAAACCATTCAAAACGTGCGAGGGTGGAGTAGCTTGTTAATGCTATCCCATTTGCACATGATCTTGGTTGAACTTTTGTGGTTGATTTACAATTTTGAAGCACCAGGAGCATTGTCAAGTACATGTTTGCAGACTCATGCTGATTGACAAGCCTACATGTCTTTACTTGGATACCGAGAGCAGCATAAGATTCTCAATTTTTTTGAAAATCATTTTACATGTACAAATTTGCCCATGTACAGCAGGAGTTGACTCATCTGCCCTCAGGAAAAAAAAAATTACTGGCGGGTTGATAAAAAATGAAGATGCCCCATGCTATCTAACCCTGTTTCGGCCTACTTTACTTTGTATGAATCCTCCAATTGCCCAAAACTTACATTAGCTGCTTAAGTTTTTGTAATTTAAATTTTATCTAGGTTGCAAATATTTAAATCTAAGAGCCATTTGATGTTTCGTCTTTTGGACTTTCTTGTATTGCATTTCTTTTCCATTTATCATTTTAATTGTGGCCTCGGCGTATGCTATATTTGATTTTCTGTGGCAACAATGTTGAATAAATTAATTTATGAAGCCTATGTTTCTTGCCTATGTGGTTAGGGATTTCTCAGTATGATGCGAATAATAGTTTATGATGTCCAGAAGAATAATATTCCATTAGGCAAGAAATACAGAGGAACGTGGAGAATTTCAGAATTCATTGAGGATTATGATTAACAGGGGAAATATTAACAGAGAATTGAAGTTTAGGAATCAGAAAAAATGAAGAGGGAGAATTTTTCTTTTGACAGATCAGGTTGAGAAAATTTACCTTGAAAGTTGAGAATTTTTTTTCTCAGAAAGACTTCAGAGAAAATGTTTAAGAGAAAAGAAATGTAATGAAAAAATACAATTTGTCTTGCTTTGAAATTAGATGAAAATCGAACCACCACCAAGCAGTGTAAATCTTTGGTAATTGGCTTGGAATTGTTGATAGACATGAATACCTGAACAGTTAAAATCTAATGCTACTCACTATTGGTAATTCAATAAGTCTGTCTGAGGATGGTGTAATTGTAATAATTTTCTTGCAATTTTTGTTTTCTTCTAAATATAACAAAATTTGATGGATAATAGGCATTAAAATTTGACCAAAATTGTAGGGTCTTCACCATCACAATTGAATGTACGAGACAGACAAACCATGGCACACTTGAAAACATGTTGACCAACATCAGAAGAATGCTACTGAAAGATCAAATTATAAGACAGTTAAATCCAGTCCAGCACTTCACTAACCCTAGATATTTACTTACCAATGGGAATATTTTCCCTATTTCAGTTTCTGCTAGCTGACCATGTTTAGAGACCTCATCACTTTGAGCTGGATTGTATGACGTTTCTCTATAGGAGGAGATCCACAATTTGACACTTTCCATTTTCCAGCAACAAGCCACAAAAAATTACCAAAAATTGGCACCCACCCAAACCCAGGATGCATACACACAAAAGTGCAGTGAGCAAGTAACACAGACAGAGCATCGAAAAGAGTAAAACTGACTCCATGGGATTCCAGACAGCACAAAATTTCTACTGAGGCCCAGATCAATCATCAACTATATTCACCATTAAAGACTACAAAGTCAAACAAAAATAAACACGGCATGAAACACTCTTCATTACACTCTGTAAACATTTGACAACACAAACCGCAAGACCCATAATTATCAACTGAGTTCAAGAAAATCAACACAAGCCGTATTCTACAATGTACAAACAGGTGCGTAACACATCAGCTTAGGAATAATCTCTCATAATCAAGCAACACATGTCACATCAGAAGGACCCAAAGCAATGTCATGTGTAGAGAAGTGTGAAATAGAGATCAAAGGAACTCAACCACAATTTGCTCACCTCTCTCCCAATTGAGCTTTGGCAACAAGAGTAAAAAGTTTGAATCAACATCCCGGAAGAGATTGAGCAGAAGCAAATGGAGAAAAGCTTGCAGCTGACTCGCTACAATGCAGCGGGTGTGGCTGATGACTTGAAGACCCAACATAACTTGAAGCATTGCCCGGACTAGGACTAGGAATATATGGAGACATATATGTAGAATTAAGAGGCGATGCAGATGGGTAACCCATTGAGAGTGGAGAAACTAAATAGGAAGAAGCGTGAGATCTTTGAGAAGACGCATTTCTAAGGTCTACTGAGCTTCGACTAGCACTTAAGTAAGGGGATTGGCGATAGGTTTGAAGAGACTGCTGCATATAAGGAGTGCTAGAAACTGAAGGGGACCGAGATGAAGCTGGGGCTATCTGTATGGCTGAAGATGATGCTAAAGATGATCTTACGGATGACAATACCGAAGATGAAGCAACAGAAGCCGGGCTTGACGAAAGCAACGGTGTGCGTTCTGATGCCGGTGGATCGCCTGTGCTAGTTCTGGCATCGCGTTTGCAGACAGGGCAAAAGGTTCTCCATGTGGTTAGCCAAGCATCAACACAAAACGCATGAAATTCTGTCAAAATTCAAAGATCAAGTTATAATGAAAATTGACATAAGATGATCAACAAAATGATTTAGATAACATATGAATTTGGAAGTGGTATAGATTTTTTTAAACCATCACCTCGCCCAATTAATTTCCTTCTACTCAGTACTATCATAAATTTCAATTATTTCACTAAGCAGAGCCAACAAAGAAGCATATAGGCCTGACATACTTGAACCAGATTAGTCAATGAGCAAGTTTATCAAACACAATTCTTTTATCAGATAATGTAGAATGAAAGCTGGTGTGTTCGGTAGATAGACCAACACAGCCCCTTTAATGCCACCTCCACATCAGAAATGGCTCTGACCCATGTCAGGAACCAAATGCAAGGAGCTTAACTCACTGAGTTGTTGTGGCATAAATTTAGAGTTACTTCTTGGTCAGTCTTAAGACAAAACCATGTGGTGTGGATATGGTGATCTCTATTTTTGCGTGGAATGGGTGATGTCTGGCTCAATCAGATCTCTCTTTTCAGCATTGAGTAAAGGTTGTCCTAGGAGAAGCTTTAGGAAGGGCTATTCCATGTTCAGTGTGTATGGAATGAGAGAAATAGGATGTCCTATTGGGCATTCTATCATTTGTTTGAAAGGCTCTTCTTGTCTCATTTTTTTTGGCTGAGGGAGACTTTTTCCTTATAGAAGAGGAGAGGAGAGTTTTGCTTTCTGAATATTTCGTGTGTACAGGGTTGCCCCTTCTTGTGGTGCTTCTTCTTTAGCAAATGTTTACTTCAACCAAAAAAAATATTGCTGAAAAGATTTCTAGTCAAAAGTAGTTTCGTAGTTGACAGATTTGTTAAACATGGAACGTAGTATATGTCCATGAGTCTAATTTTGGATGCAAGGTGTAGAATATTCTCAGAGGCCATAATTTTTTTCAGTTTCCTGCTTTAAAGTCTTAATCCTTGTACTAGGAGTCTAGCAGATCCTATCAGACTATATATATATATATATATAAATTTGAGATTGTATCCACGAGTTTGCTTTGACCCTGGTGTAGGTCTACCTGGCTTAGGAAACAAGGACAACCTCAGCCTTCACACAGTACCATTCATAACTCCTAAATAACACATTGACCTTATCAAGGAAGTCAAAGGAATTGATGAGAATAGAGTCAAATTTCAAGATCATAACAAATCTAATGATGTTCTTTGTTTATTGTCACCAAAAAATAAAAAAAATAAATAAAAAATTGATGTTCTTAATTTGCAAACTAATCGAACTTTCCTTCATCATTCCAAATTGATTAAACAGCATTGCAAAAAAGAATGGTATGCTGTCTTTTTTTTTTTAATCCAAAAGTGTTGATCATATTGAACCAATTTTGGAACTTCAACCCTTTAAAAGTATATGAATCATAAAGTTGTGGCTCCTTATCCAATATGAAGAACTCAAGGTTAAGTTTCTCAATTATGCGGGAGAATTATGAAGAGCTTGATGACAAAAAAATGCGCAAATCAAGAATTTCACATTGAGCGTACTTTGAAAAAAATGAATTAATTATATGTTTTTTAAGTTACCATGACACTGGAAAGATAATTATTAACGCTTTATTAGGTTGTAATAATTGTGTAGTTTCAAATGCCAATGATTGAGTGTAGACCTTTTTTGGGCCTTAAAAACAAAGCTTGAGTTCTTTGGGAGTGTGTGGTTTGTGCGGTGTTTTGGCTTATTTGGTTGGAGAGGAACACAAGGATTTTTTAGGATAAGAATGATGGTATTGAGAGCTTATAGGATATGTCATATGAATCACGAAGGAATTGGCATTATATTATATTTTGATTTGTTGAGTTTTATTTTGGTTACTTTAATTAGGGTATACCCATAATTAGGCCTTTATGTAATAGATTTTGGCAAACGACGATATTGAGTTGAGCATGAATATTGAGAATAAGGTTTCTTTTGTTTCTTGTGCTTGGCCTGTTTTTTTAAGTTGAGCATGTTTGCCCTCTTTTACTATGTTCTAACCCTGGCTGATTAAAAAGTCTATGGAACACTATAATAAAAAAGTCTTTTTACAGTAGTCAAATTTGCAAGGCTACTGAATAGGACCACATTGTAAGATTCAAACAAGGAATCCAAAATTCCAACAACAATATGTAAAATGAAGAACAACTATATCTAAGTAGACCTAAAAATATCAACTGCACCACCAAATCGAAAGCAATCAAAGAGCATTTTGTGGCTTAATACAACCATATGGCAGCACAAGAGTTTATTATCATAGAGAGGTACACTGCCTAATAATATGAAGACCATCCAAAAATGCATTGCTCATCCAAAGAGACAACAATTCAAACACCTATATATGACTTTCAGCAAGATATATAACTATTGAGTATGGTGAAATGAAGACTTACTATGTCGACATGGCAGTACTCTAAGCCTCTCTCCAACGTTGTAGTCTTCAAGACATATAGCGCACGTTGCTGAGGTACAATTATCCTCTACTACAGCTGTAAAAATTAGGCTTGGCATTGCCTTCACTAGACGACTACTCATCCCGTGGAATTCACGAACATGTGAAGCTCGAGGCCTTTCTCGTCTTATGCGATGCCTTCGAACAAAGAAACAAGTAGCAAGCACTGCAGACATGGCAAGCAAAGAAATAAAAGATATTGCCATGATAGACCACGCTGAGTTCTCAAAGCTTGGGATTATCCACAGTTCCATGTTGCCAACGCCAGCATACTTTGCGAGTAGTTCACCTGAAGCCTTGGAAACGAACACCGCATGTATTTTTATACCAGCTGAACTTCCTGCCACTACATTTTCACGTGGCTTGATTAGTTACTCTCAAAGATACGACAAAACTATATTAAAAAAAAAGAAAAAAAAAAAAGGCCCAATTTGTACACATTAATGTGTGCTTGGGAGGGAAAAGATTGAACATACACCCAACCTTTGGCAAAATGCACAAAGTGGGAGCTCCAAGACTTGAACCCATAACCTCAAGGTTATTAGGCCAAATATTAACCATTGAAAGGGAGGGGAAAGGGTTAACTTCAGCCACTAAAAGAAAGCTAACTAATTCGGGAGAAGTGGAAAACAGGCAATCCAAAGATAAAATTGGGACTTAAGAGAAAAACCATCATCTTCAAATTTTGAACATTGGGTGTTCATCCTATCTCAATATGAGTTCTTTAGCTACTAACAAAGGTTGCCAACAATCAAGAAAGGGTGAAAAAGAATCACTTAGATAACTTTCATGACCTTGCACTAGAGGTAAGCACGGACACGGACACGTGACACGACACGAATACGACACGGACACGCCGACACGTTAATTTTAAAAAAATGCAGGACGCGACATGTGGAGGACACGCATGAAATATATAATTTTATATATCTATTATATATTATATATATGAATATATCATTCAAAGATAATAAAAAATGCAATATAGCACTATTTCCTATAAATTTATATGGTTTTTGTTTTATTATTGTATCTTAAGTTGTTTTGTTCAAACTTATAATTAGTTTCACATATGTATAATCAATAGACACATGTGTTTAAACAATTGACACGTGTGTCTTCCAAGTGTCCAAAGAGCGTCCGGGTCTTTAAAAATATTTAAAAAATAGGACACGTTTTGAAGAGTATCGGACACGTGTCCTAAGAGTGTCCAAAGAGTGTCGGTGTCTGACACGGACACGACACGGATACGTCACCTTCTTAGAAGTGTCCGTGCTTCTTAGGGTATAACAGATCATGCCTCATATCATATCCACAAGAAAACAATTTCACAACTTTAATTAAGTAGATACAATATTTATTTTTTTCTTGGGAGAATGCTTACTTGATATAACATACATTACATCCTATAAACAAAACAAAGTGAGACCAGATTGACAACAATCAGATTTGCAATTACAAAAAGAAGTATTAATGCCATAACATATCCCACAGGAAAGTCAACATCACAGTTTTCTATTAACTAGGGCTATACTTAATGAAAGGCAAAGGTCAATTATGCATGGATATGCATTAAATATAAGATGAGATTTAGATCAATGAAAATGGTACTTTAGCTCATCATGAGAATTGGGCTAAGCAGTGATTGAGCAACTCAAGTGAACCGCCCTACCTTGCCACAACATAGGGAGAAAAGGGAGAAGGTTGTGAAGGTGGCGTCATTATCTCCATTCAAATGAAGGACCAATCGACCATAGTTTCCGTAGTGTTGGCAGATTCAGGAAAACCCATCAAGGGAACTTGTACATACCCTGGTTTGATCATCACCGCTTGCACCTCAATCTTGGCATAGTAGAAAAATGTGGCCCAGTTGTTGTTTCAATCTATGTTACTTGGACTCTTCTAAACTTTTGAAACACTCTAGTCAAACACTTGACAAGGGTATGGGATATGTGTCCGATATGCCTAATTGGACTTTGGACATGTGACCCAACAAGTACATATAAGTAAATGGATAAGACTACCATTTTATACATAAAATGCAATATTTTGATTTGTGAACATCATTTTACCCTTCAAAGATAAAATAAATATTTTAAAAATATGAAATATAGTCATGTATTGGTGAAATTAGATGAAACTCTGTAGATGAGATTTGAAAGTTGTTGATGCATTTTTAGTAACAATAGAGTCCTTATACTAGTAAGGCCCCGTAAATGAGATTTATCAAATGAAGTTGTTAGACTGCTTCAAATTATTTATTTACTTATTTATTTATTTTTCTGAATTCAAGGATCAAACACTAGTGTTTCACAAACTTCAACCTCAATAATGTTTTCCTTGTAGTTTTAAGCCTAGAACCTCACAAATACTGATGGCAATGGGGCAGGGTGGAGACAAATTGGGGAGGTATCAGAGGTGGGACAAATACAGGTTAATTTTTGTAACTGTAGGAATCTTAGTTCGAATAAAAGTGAAAGATAATATAGTATGTTACGGATAGTGATTTATAAGTTATGAGAGTTAAAATATGCAAGATACTAAGATGAGGGAAAGAGAAAAAAGAATTAGGAGTAATATTTTGGTGTTTACTCTCACTATATTTAAGAAAATTAAATTATATATACCATATACATAAAAAGAGATTTAATAAAAATAATCGGAATAGAGGCAAAAACACTCGCCTTGTCCTGTCCCACTTTCCTATTGGGGCAGGAAAAAAACATGTAGTGCAAGGCAGGGGATGTGGGGACGGGGTGTGGTAGGGGGGAAATTGCCATTCCTACTTGAGAGTAATTTTTCTTGTTTTAATTTGAGACCCAAAATTGCAATTATGTGTTTATTTACTAATACTCAAAAAGTCATTGGGCCATATTGTAGAAGTCTGTTTTTAAGTTTAAAGAAAAGCTATGTAAACTTTAATTCAGAACAGGTTCATTTCATTCTTAGTTGTTACAGAAAACTGATTTGTTCACTATTTGCTGACACAAATTACTATATCAATGCAAGCATGAATGGTATTGGAATAATATGTCTCTAACTCCATTTGTTGTGATGGTGATTACAAAATATGCTGGATGAGGTCTACTATGAACAAACCTAGCCTCTGGCTGCATTCACACAGAGTGACTGCGCTCAGGCTTGGACTCTCATTCTCAAACTTGAGAGCTACAGTTTTCACCACTAAACCAAGAATGGCCCATAGATCTGACTAATTAGGAGAATAAAAAAATACATTCACAAAGTGTACATCGACACAAAGTATTAAACAATATATCAGTATAAAGTTCTGCAAAGGAACAGACGCTTACTTGCTACCAAATCACCATCTACGTTGTCATGGATAATGGCCGCTTTGAAGCCAGCAGCTTGTGCTTTTCTAACTTTATCCTCAAAGCTACATGCTCCTCTGACAATCAATACAAATGGGGAACAAGTGCCCTTTACAGTTGAATCAACCTTTCTCAAGGGCGAGCATGCATCCAAAGGCTCAGCCAAATACAATGTGCCGCATTCCCCAGACCCTTTTACAGCTGGAGCTGAAATCACAAATGGAGCAAACATTAAGGAATGCACAAAAATTGCATTCAATCAGCTTAAAACTCAATACTTGCTTCTTGATCAAAATATGGCCATCACCTATGTTACAAGGACCTGGGTATGAATATCGGGTGTGTGCGCGTGTCTAAGTGTAAGATTTTCTTAAACTTAAGTCTTAGAATATTGGGATATGCATCCAAAAGTTGGGTATGAGTACAGGGACACGTCTTATACATATATGTGTATAATATTTTTAATTAAGATGTTGTAAATTATTTGGAAATGTACTTCAAACTAAATGGGATTTATGGAAAATATGAAATTTGTATCTCCTATTCGTGTGAGAAGCTAGAAATGTTTATTTACTAGCAAATTGTGTGTCTTCATACATCTTACAAAAGTAGGGGATCTGAGTGTCTAAACTGGGTCCAGATGTTGGACACATATCCCTCACCCTTACTCTTGTCATATCCGATGGACATGGGTACTCAAGAGGAGTAGAAAAGTCAATGTAACAGTGGCCATCACAACAGTGATAAACTAATTCTAAGTTATTGCCATAACTTTAAAATCAAACCCCAGTTTATTCATCAAATGAATAAAACCTGAATTAATACAGCATAATAATTTGATAATTCCCGGATTTCTGACTGACTACAGATGACCACATCCTGAACTTATGGTTTAACTTTTAATAATTCACATATCACACTCAGATCTCATTACACAAAAAAAAAATGAACAAAACCTGACACAGATTCTAAAATTCCTAGAAAGTGTCAGTGCAACATGCATAGATATTTCACTTCTCAATCCCCAAATTCAAAATTAGTCACTACAACGACAAACCCAATTCTAAAATTCATCAAATTAATGACTTTAAAGACTCCAAAAACTCAATTCAACAATTTGAATAGAAAATTAAGAGCCAGCAGAAACTCACCGAAGCTAGCTTCGATGTCCTCGAAAGACAAGGTAACGTTGTTTCCAATCAAGACAACGTTGCCAAGAGCCACGCAAGTCAATAGAGAGAGAAAACAGCAGACCAGCACCAAACATTTCGACATCTCTGATCAAATCTGAGAAATTCAACACAAACCCAAAATACACGAGCAAGAGATATGAGTTCTAGAGAGAGAAAATTAGGGTTTTCCGGATCGAAACATCAGCTTCCATGTCTCAGATTCTTTGATGCTCTCTCTCCCAGTGTGATTTGGGGATTTTTACGGTTTCTTCGGGCAAGAAAGGAAAGTGCTTTAAAGAAAATTAATTTAATTTATTGCAAATGAAAATGGGTAATCAATTTTTTATTATATTATATATTTACCTTTCTCGGCTTTTGGGTAAGATCAAACTATATGGTATATGCGTTTCTGATACGTTGATGCTGTGGTTCTATTCATGGTAGTTGTCTGTTTGTTTATTGGAGCAATTCCAATGGTAATAAAGTAAAGTAAAAAGTTAAAATTATAATTAAAAATAGTTGTAGGATATTTTTAATGTTTGTTTCAATAGTCAAATTATTGTTTTTTAGCTTAATCAATTTTAACCAATGTGTTCGGACGTTTGGTCTTGGTTATAAATAATTGATTGTCTGGCTAGTCTTCCTACATCGGCGACTTCAATTCTTTAAATTCATCCATTGAGAGAGGGAATAGAAAGAAGACGAATAGTATTTTTAAATGATATTGTTGTGCTGGCAATTTTAACTATAGGTAAAATTTGTACCAAATTTAGTATGAACATATAGCAAAACTATAGTTTAGTTGCTTTGATAGCGCTCACCGTTGGAGAAGCAATACTCCTTACCTTATATGTAAAATGGCCTATCTGCATATCTATTTTTAAAATCTAAAAAAAAAAAAAAAAAAACCTTCCTACTTTTCAATAATTATTTTTTATTTTATTTTATAGTTTACTTAAATTATATTTATTGTATAATTTGTAAGTAGGAAGTTACGCCAAAATTAGGGTTTTCAGGATCGAAACATCAGCTTCCATGTCTCAGATTCTTTGATGCTCTCTCTGTGTATGATTTGGGGATTTTTAAGCTTTTTCAGGCAAGAAAGGGAAATATATATATATATATATATATTTATTTTTTTTAAAAAATCAAAATTTATGTATATTTACCTTTTTCACTTTTTGGGTAAGATCAAAGTGCAGTGTGAGTTTCATGGTGGCTGATCATTTTCTAGGGATATCAAGTCAATGGAGGATAAAACTATTGGGTGTTCTCACAAAATAATTATAATTCATAGAAAATTTTAAGATTTAGTTATTAATATTCATAAAATTTATACTGATCTTAAATTATTTTAAAAAATCTACACAAAATTGTAATTGTTCCTTGTTTTTGTCCCCTTGGCCTAGACTATTATCAATTATGTGTGGGGGCTCTCTTTATTTATTTATTTATTTGACCAAAATATAGTATTTTGATGCATTTTGTTAGATAACCTATTATCAGATAATCAGGCATTTGATTTAGTGGTTGTATAACACTCTATTTGGTGTGAGATTTCGGGTTCAACTACTTTTTATAATAATGGTTTATTTCTATCCTATTATAGGGTTTGTATATAGTTAGTAATGGTTGTTGGGCTTAGGTTTGGACTTAGTATATTAGTTATGTTAGGGTTAGTTGACTTTCTAACTATTGTAGGTTAGTAATTTGTTTGTTGATGTAAATATTTCTTATATTTATAATTATTCATTTATTGATTGGCAAAAAAGAGAAAAAAAAAAGAAAAAGAAAAAGAAAAAAAGCAATGCTCCAATGCTCCATCCCCCTCTCCAAATTTTTTCCCCAAACTCCTCTCACAATGATATGGCAAATAATTTTAAAAGGAGAGAGAAGCCTTTGAATAGAATTAATTAGTTGGTATTATTTGTCACATTATTGGGGGGAGTGGGGGAATTGGAGGGGGGATTGAACATTTTTCCAAAAAAAAAAACGAAAAAAAAAGAAGACTTAAAAAATTATATCACATCCATACTGTTTGCACATCTTTTCATAAGAACCTAAAAAACTTTTTTTTCACTTCCCAAAACAATTCTATGGGTTTATTTTGGAAGAACTTTTAAGCGTGACTTTTTGAATTTTTGACTAATTTAACCTTTTTAAATTAGTTCCGTTTAAGAAGAATTTTTTATTTTTTTATTTTTTGTGAGAGAAAAAGTAAAATGATTATATTTTAGATGTGACATTTTGTTTTGTTGACTTATTTAGCCTATATTTTGGAAAGATGATTAAAAGTTATTTTATAACTTTTAACTTATTTTAGGTCATATTATCTTTCATATTTTTTACATATTTTTTAAAAAAAAAAAAAAAAAGTTAAAAAAGTCAAAAAAATTAACCTTTAATCTTTTTCTCAAAACAACAACTTTTAAAGTCTAATATTTTTGGATTAAAAAAATTATAAATAAAAATTGCATCAAATGCTTTGGCCAAGATCGTAAGACCAGAAAAAATAAATAATTGTCACATCTGATTGAAGTGAGAAATGAACGGAATTGTGTGTTTTCTAATTATTAGGTTTGGATAAGTAAAAAATTGAAGTGTGATATGAAAGTATGAGTAAAATTTATTTTTTCTTCTTAATATTTTAATAGATAATAGAAATATTATAATAATTACATAATTAATTAGTTTATTTCTTACCAAATCTCATAATTTGGATTAATAAATGAAGCTCCTAAAATAAGAAAATTATATTTCTCTCATTTTTTTTTATTTTTGTTTTTTCTTTTTGGAATTATTTATCATCATTTCTCACTCAACTTATATATATAGAGTTTTGTTTCCTTCCATTTCTCATCATTTATTTATCAAATTATTCAATCTAAATAATTTACTCGACAATAAAAACTTAGTGATAAGATCTAAGAGCACGTTCGATACAATGGAATTGACTGGAATAGAATGCTCATTCTATCTTTGTATTTCCTTTTTCTTATTTGGTATACTTTAACTAAGTGGGAATGCTTATTCCATCCTCCAACTTAGTGAATGACCATTCCATTCAATCATGGAATCACCATAAAATTTTATTATTTTTATTTTTTTGATACTTAAAAAAAAAATATTATCATTTAGTTACCACCTTTTCATTTGGAAATATACTATTTTAGTAATTTTTTGACTTTTATGAAATGATATGTAGAAAAGTAAAAAGAGTGATGTGACAACTTTTAGTGACTTTTTGACTAAAATAATTACTCCCCAATTTAGGCCTAACACCACCGCCACTATAACTACCATCACCACCCTATTTCTACCACAACCACCACCACCACACCACCATACTACCGATGTCGCCAGTACCACCATACTAGCGATGTCGCCAGTACCACCACTACTACTATCACCACATCCACAACCATAAAATCACCACTATCATTATTATTAGATTCACTACCCTACTATCACCACTGCTTTAATCGCCACAACCACTACTTTACCACCACTACTACCACTTTTACAAACATTATATTAATACTATCACCATTGTGAGAACCACCACTCTACTACCATTGCTTGCTATCGGCACCACCACCGTTGCTACAACCACTGCCATCGCAACCACTACACCACTTTACCACCTCCACTAACGCCACAATGACCTACCAACATCCTACTACCACTACTATATATCACTACCATCGATGCTGCAGCACCACAACCACCACTTCCACAACTATCAACACTATCATGATCTATATAAAATTTTAATTTATTTATTACTAACTTGTTAAAAAATAAATAAATAATAAAAGCTTATTTCATTCTATTAATTTTATAGGCACAACCAAACGTGAGAATGAAAATTATTATCCTATGCCTATGTCATTCAATGTTGGCAATCAAACAATGAAATGAGAATGTATATTCCATTCCATTCAACATTGTATTCCATTCTCACTTCATTTATTTCATCATACCAAATATGCTCTAAAGTTTTGAGTTCGATTCATTCTAAGGAATCATAAAAGTGTAAGATAACGAGGACACCTGATTATAAAATAAATAAACAAAATAAATTGTTTTTGGCTTGGCAAAATCCCATTATAAGCGCCAGAAATGTCATGGCATGGCATGATAGGGGGCTTGATTATCTCTACTCGATGTGTTTTAATTAATCCGACGTTATCCTTGAGGCCTGGTGGGTGGAATAGATTACTTCATTATTCAAAATATCATATATTAGTGCTAGTGTGGGCTCATATGTTTTGTCATTAGAACATACTAGGCAATATTATTACCAATAAATTCTTGCAAATGTATACACCAATTAAATTATTTTAGGGTTTATTGCATTTTATAATCTTAACTTATAGTTAAATTATATATTTAGTCTTTGAATTATCGATACTACATCCTTAAAGTATATAAATCAAAATTTATTAGTTCCTAAATTATCGATTGAATTTATTAAATCTCTAAAATATATAATTCAAATATATTTAGTCCCTAAAAGGAAAAAAATAAAATGTCAAGTATTATAAAAGGTTTATTACACTTTATACCCATAAATTATTGCCAAATTATCTGCTTAGTTTTTGAACTATCGATTGAATCTACTTAGTTTTTAAAGTATATAAATCAAAGTCTATTTAATCCTTAAACTATCGATTGAATCTATTAAGTTCTTAAAATATTTAATTCAAATCTATTTAGTTATTGAAAAAATAACAAAAATAAAATTAAGCTTATAAGTATTATAAATTAGTAAAATGTCTTGAAATTTTAATTAGATAATGTCTTTTGACCCTTATAGGACACCTATAGGTTTTTTTTTTTTAATTTTAAAAATACTATTTTTTGCTTTTTGTCTCATTTTAGTTCATATACTTTCTATTGACTCAATTTTGACACTTAATTTTAGGTTTTGTGTTAATTTGATCCAATTGATAAAATTGTTAGTTATTTATTTATTATTTTTTTACAAAAAATTGTCATTAAGTTGGTTGAGATTAACTTATTGAATTGAACAAGTTTATAACTTTGACCTTAAAAGTATGACACATGTCGCTTATTTGCATATTTTCAACAGAAAATGCTACCAATTATAATCAATTGAACCAACTTGAGACAAACTCATATATTTAAGATCAAAATTGAGTCAATTAGAATTATAGGGACCAAAATAGCACAATGACCAAAATATAGGGATTATAGGCACAATTTGTCCTATAATTTATTAACTACACTGAAAAACTAGACTCTAATATTAATTTAAATACACAATGAAATAAAACACATTTTAAAGATAAAATAAAAATATATTTTTTTCTTCTAATAAAATCTTAATTGGGTAGGTCTTTTACTAATTTATAATACTTATAATTATCCTTTTATGGACTAAATAAGTTTGAATTAAATATTTTAATTTTAGGAACTTAATAGATTCAATCGATATTTTGAGAACTAAATAGACTTTGAATTATATACTTTAGGGACTAAATAGATTTAATCGATAGTTCAAGAACTAAGTAAATAATTTGACGATAATTTAAAGATAGAAAGTGTAGTAAACCCATTATTTTAATAGAAAATATTTATAAAATAAAAAATATCGTTTTGTCTATCTGAATCCTATGCAAAATATTTCTCTTTTTTGAAAAAAAAGAAAGAAAGAAGAAGAAGCTAATTTGTGCCTGAAATTAACCCTTAAACTTTACCTTTTTGATTTTGTTTTCGTTTCATTTTTTGACTTTTGGAAAATAAGCGTGGTAGTGCTGAGAATGTCTGGTTTTGCTGTTATACTGCTGGTTGGATGCTGTTGGAGTCTCAATGACTTGGTGTTGTTTCTTTGCATTAGTTTGCTGTATGGGTGATGCTGTGGTTGGTTTGTTCTGTTGTTGATTTTGTAGCAGCCTTTGTTCCTTTGTCTTTGTGTTGTTTGTTCCCTCTTTGGTTGGTTTCTCTCCAACCTAGTTGGGTTTTGAGAGGCTTGAGTTGATGCTTTTGGCTCTAGTCTTCCCTCTTTGTTGATGTATACCAGAATGCATTTTGTTTTGTTGTCATCAATAAAGAATTTTTTTCTGATAAAAAAAAAAGATTTTCAAATAGAAATAAGATAGATTTTAATCTCTTCATTTCATATATGTAATTGGGTGTGTGCCCCTTGATGCACTAAGGTACTGTTTGGTTCAACTTATTGTAAGCTAAAAGTTAATAACTAGAAAGTAGAAATCAAAAGCACCTCTTCTCCAGCTTTTAAATAATAAGTTTTTCTCAATTTATTTAAGCTATTTCTACCTAAAAAACTGTAAGCAAAAACTGCACTAAATAGTCTGGTACAGATTTTCAAATTAAAATAAGCTATAATTACCCCTATAATCCACATCAAACACCCTCTTAATAGCATCTCCAACCCAACACATTCAATTAGAGGATGAACATATATTTTTTTTATTCAAAAAGTAAATATAGAGTATCTCACTATTCATCTAAACGCCAACCACAATCATCATTTTATTCTCTAAAGATTTTCCTCCAAAATATTTTCATCAAAAAGTGAATAGTTTTTGTTCATTAATAAATATTTAACTTTCAATTTTTTGTTAAATATATTTAATATTATACTCATTTTAAAGGTATGATTTCACCCTTTTCAATGATACCAATTTTATAAAAATTAAATTTACATGCTAAAAGCTACTTGTAATATAATCAAAAATATAAAATGAATAATGTTAGGGAGATCCTCCTCTATTTCTCATACTTCCTCTATATTTAGACCATCAACATATCCTCCTCCCAAATGGAGATGATTTTAGAGGGGTTAAAGACAAATTTCTTCAAATATGAAAATGTGGAGGATGGGTTGGAGATGCTTTAATTGGCAAAATGATACGGAGAAGAACAGAATGATTGCAATTTTTTTGATGACCGGGTGTTTCGGCTAGCTTATGCGCACATTGACTAATCTTGGAATCCACACAAAATGTTCTCTCCAATTGGATTGAGCAAATTTAGGACAGAGTTCGCGGACGTAATGGCTCCAAGGAATTGATAACTGAAGAAGTATCCTCTGCTCACTGCACTGCTCACTGCACTCAGATTTCATCACCATCTGCTCATGGCCAGCTGTCTTTGTCTGTTAGACCTGCACCATCACAGATCTGTAACTCTAGTGGAATTAGTTGTGGTGGTTAGACTAGTTTGTTATGAGTTAGTTAATTTGTTTAGAGTTAGTTTCAGGTTAGATATTTTGTATGCTTTAGATACAGTATATAAACCAATGTACCCAACAGATTTGATAATAATGAAAATATAATAAGTTTCAAGAATCTCATTATGGTATCAGAGCATTGAAGCTCTCGTGAGCAAGATCCACAGGTCTCCAATGGCTGATTCTTCCCTGCCATCAAATCTTAGTTTACTAATTTCAAATTTCAACTCTCTCATTACAGTGAAGCTCGAATCCAACAATTTCCTCATATGGAAATCTCAAATGACAAATATGCTTAGAGCATCTGGCTTTCTTGATCATGTTAATGGATCTCATCCATGTCCATCTCCAGATCTTATTGATGAAACTGGAAAACCTGTTTCAAATCCAAGTTATGTGCAATGGCAATTGGTTGATGCACATTTGCTTACTTGTCTAACTGCAACTCTATCTTCATCCATTTATTCATCTGTTCTTCATCTGACTCAAAGTGATCAGGTATGGCAATTTTTAGAGAAGCAGTTTACTTCAGTTTCCCGCTCTCATATCCATCAACTAAAAACCAAACTTCAAACTCTGCGTAAGAAATCATCTTCAATGGAGGTCTATCTCTCTCAAATTAAAGATCTGGCAGCACAGCTGGCTTTAGCTTCTGCAAAAATTGAGGATGAAGATCTGGTTTTCTTCACTTTGAATGGTCTACCAGAGGAATATGAGGCTTTCAAAACTTCTATTCGTACTCGATCTGAGCCTATCCAAATGGAAAATTTGTGTTCATTGTTATGCTCCGAATCCATTCATATTGCACAGAAACTTAAACAGTCTCCTGGCACTGATCTTCATGTTGCCTATTCTGCCTCACAAGGATCATCTTCAGGTTATGATTCTTCCAATTCTGTTAATAGAGGTTTTCATTCTGCAAGGGGCAGAGGTTCCTCTCGTGGCTTCAGAGGCAGATATAATATTTCTCGTGGTGGCAGATTCAATAACAGATACAACAATAACATTCATAATAATAACAGATCCAGAGGAGCCTTTTCCTTTAATTCTGGATCTAACTCTGGCTGCCAGATTTGTGGAGGTTGGAATCATACTGCTTTTGATTGCTGGCATCGACTGGATCCTACATTTCAGCCTTTCTCTGGCAGCAGTTCCTCTCAGTCAAAGGCTTATGCTGCTTCAGTTCCTCAGTCATATGCTACTTCAGTTCCTCAGTCCTCTTCTGATCCTTCCATACCTCCTTGGTATGTTGACTCTGCTGCTACCAATCATCTGACCAATGACTTGACTAATCTGCAACAATTTCAGCCTTATCAAGGTCAGGATCATGTTCAAATTGGTAATGGCTCTTCCTTACAAATCAGTCATATCGGTAAAGGTATTTTGCCAACTCCGCATTATTCTTTTCCTCTTTCCAATCTTCTTCATGTTCCAGCTATTTCTTCAAACCTTTTATCTGTGCATCAACTCACCAAAGACCTCAACTGCCTTGTTATTTTTGATGCTAATACTTTTGTCATTCAGGACAAATGCACGAACAAGATTCTGCATAGAGGTGTTAACATCAATGGTCTTTACCAGTTCATTCCTTCATCTGAACCATGCTCTTCTCCTCAAGCTTTTCACTCTAGCACTACTGCTCCTCTGTCTGATAGCACTCCAACAGATAGCACTCCAACAACTCTGTTTCAGTCCAGCAATTCAGCATCTGCGCCTGATTTGCTGTGGCATCAAAGATTAGGCCATCCATCTTCTTTAAAGCTTCAACATCTGTCTGATGTTTTACCAAATAAATTGTCTTTCAATAAGGCCTTGTCTTGCCTTGATTGTAATATGTCTAAATCTCATAGACTTCCTTTCACATTGTCTAATACTTTTGTCAATTGTCCTTTTGCCTTAGTTCATAGTGATGTATGGGGTCCCTTTACAGTAGATGATGCTCCATTTCGTTTCTATGTTTTGTTTGTGGATGACTATAGTAGATTTACTTGGGTTTATCCTTTGAACTACAAGAGTGAGGTGTATGATAAATTGCTTATATTCAAAGCATATATTGACAATCAATTTCAGACTTCTCTTAAAATACTTAGGACTGACTGTGGCACTGAGTTTGTCAATAAAAGAATTGATACTTTGCTGTCTTCTCATGGCATTGTTCATCAAAGGAGTTGTCCTTATACTCAGGCCCAAAATGGCATAGCTGAACGCAAACACAGACACATTATTGAAAGTACTATCACATTGCTTCATCACTCATCTGTTCCCATTAAGTTTTGGTTTGATGCTGTTGCCACATCCACATTCCTCATTAACAGAATGCCTTCTAGTCGTTTACATCACAAGACACCTTTTGAGATGTTATTTCATACCATACCTGATTTCTCTCTTTTCAAAGTGTTTGGCTGTCAGTGTTTTCCTTGGTTAAAACCTTATGTTCCACACAAGCTAGCACCAAAATCTATGTCTTGTGTTTTCTTAGGGTACCATCCTACTATTAAGGGATATAGATGTCTTGAGCCTCTTTCTGGAAAAGTCTACATTTCTAGGCATGTTATTTTTAATGAATCATGTTTTCCTTTTTCTCAGCAGTCCACAGTGTCCTCTTCTTCATCTACTTCAGATTTATCTACTCTTACATCATTTTTCTGGCCTGCTGCCCTCAGTTCTTCAGCTGCCATTCCAACTCAGTCTCCTTCTTCATCTGTTTCATCTCCTGCTGAGCATTCTTCCAGATCTGAGCCTACTCCTCCTCTTCCTCAGTCTATTCCTATTTCCTCTCCTGCTTCTCCTGCTTCTTCTGAGCCCTCTTCCAGTTCTGAGCCTATTCTTCCTCTACCTCAACCTATTCCTATTTCCTCTATTACTATTGATTTACCTCCTCCTTCTCTTTCTTCCTCTGTGTCTAACATCCATCCCATGATTACTCGATCTAAACATAGGCCTTCCCACTGTTTTTCTGCTAAAAGCTCTCTTCTTGAAACTGAACCTACATCTGTTCATGATGCTCTTCACTCTCCTGTGTGGTTTCAAGCCATGCAAGAAGAATATCAAGCTCTTCAACAACAAGGCACTTGGGACCTTGTCCCTCTTCCTTCTCATAAAATTGCTATTGGGTGTAAATGGGTTTTTCGCATTAAAAGAGATTCAAATGGTACCATTGCTCGTTATAAAGCTAGATTGGTGGCCAAGGGATTTTTGCAAACAGAAGGAATTGATTTCCATGAGACCTTTAGTCCTGTGGCTAAACAACCCACCATTCGCATCTTTTTGAGTATTGCTCTTCAAGCTCAATGGTCCATCAAACAGCTTGACATTTCCAATGCATTTCTTCATGGTACTCTTCAAGAGGAGGTTTATATGCTGCAGCCTCCAGGGTTTGAACAATCTTCTACACATGTTTGCAAACTCAAGAAGGCCTTGTATGGTCTCAAGCAAGCCCCTCGGGCTTGGTACTCCACCTTCTCAACTTTCTTGCTCTCTCAAGGATTCACCAACAGTCTGTCTGATGCCTCTCTTTTTATCAGAAAAACTTCTACAAACCTCACTCTGCTCTTGGTATATGTTGATGACATCTTACTAATTGGTGATGATCCTGCTTTCATTAAGCTGCTTCTTCAGCACATGCACACATCATTTTCCATGAAAGATCTTGGTCCTTTGTCTTATTTTCTGGGCATTTCAGTTACATCTGATGCGCATGGTTCCTTTTTATCTCAAGCTAAATATGCTGCTGCCTTATTGAATAAAGCTGGAATGGCCGACTGCAAACCATGCTCCTCTCCTATGGTAGTTAAAGCTGTGTGTTCTACAACCGATTCCCTGCCATTTGCTCAGCCATCACTATATAGAAGTTTGGTTGGTGGACTGCAATATTTGACTATTACTAGACCTGATCTCTCCTTTGCTGTTAATCAAGCATGTCAGTTTATGCATCTCCCTACCAATGCTCATTTTCATGCTGTTAAGAGACTCCTTCGATATGTCAAAGGGACTCTACATCATGGTCTCTTTTTCACTCCCAGTTCTTTTGCTCTTTCTGCCTTCTCTGACTCTAACTGGGCTAGTGATAGCCTTGATCGCAGGTCAACATCAGGCTACTGTGTATATCTTGGTTCAAACTTAATTTCATGGTCCGCTAAAAAGCAGGCCACTGTTTCTAGATCATCCACTGAAGCTGAGTATCGCGCCTTAGCTCATGCTACAGCCGAACTCACTTGGATTCAACAATTGGTTAAAGACTTTTGTGTTTCTTCTTCTCCTGTTCCTGTCCTATGGTGTGATAGTTTATCTGCCATGGCCTTAGCATCCAACCCTGTTTTTCATTCAAGATCCAAACATATCGAAATCGATTGTCATTTTATTCGCGAAAAAGTGGTTGCCAACCAGATTGAGCTTAAGTATATTCCAACCATGGATCAGGTAGCTGATATTTTCACAAAGCCTCTTCCTCCTTCCAGATTTCATTATCTTCGTGACAAGCTGTTAGTGGTTTCCTCCCCTATCAGCTTGAGGGGGGCTGAAGAAGTATCCTCTGCTCACTGCACTGCTCACTGCACTCAGATTTCATCACCATCTGCTCATGGCCAGCTGTCTTTGTCTGTTAGACCTGCACCATCACAGATCTGTAACTCTAGTGGAATTAGTTGTGGTGGTTAGACTAGTTTGTTATGAGTTAGTTAATTTGTTTAGAGTTAGTTTCAGGTTAGATATTTTGTATGCTTTAGATACAGTATATAAACCAATGTACCCAACAGATTTGATAATAATGAAAATATAATAAGTTTCAAGAATCTCATTAATAACACCTAGTAGGAGTTGAACCTGAGACTTGGAGGAAGCATACCCCCAAATCTTAAGTTGCACCTACTAGACTAACCCCTTAAGATTAAAAGGAGGACTACATTGACTCTATATAGAATGTTGGAGGACTTAATTCAACGAAATCTAACTGCACGGACTTAGTCAAAAAAAAAAAAAAATGGACGAAGTTTAGATGCTTCTAGCTAGCATGATTTTGTCTAAAAAATAGTACATTACATTAATTGTCAAAAAATGTGAAATTAAAATGATGTGCTCGAGTTACACAGGCTCCATGATGACCACCAATTCTTCCAACTTCACAGAAATTGCTCAATCCATTGCCAATTGAACATAAAAAGATCCCAATTTTTCACTCAAAATTGATAATTTTGCCTCTTTAAGATCTATCTTGCAATGTAAATTGGCAAACATAGTTTTCACTTGCTAATTTTGAATGTAAATAACATTGAAGCAGTCGCTCTCTAAATTTTTACATTTACTTTGCGCGAACTGTTTGTAAATAGACCTTTCGACATAGTTTAAATTCAATTAAAACTAAAACCAACACCAAGCAACATCAATACCAAAGCCACCGACTTATGAAGAAAAAACACTATCTTTCCTGCATCATTTGGTCATTCGGAGTGTTCCAATTGGGAGGTCCAATCCAATCCAGTAGTACACTTTGATCTCATCTACCTCAAGCAACACAAGCCAGTAATCGTGGAATTTCACAATTTTTTTCATGCTTTGATACGCCTTAATGCAACATAAGCGAGTAACCTGTATCCTACCATCATCAAAAGCAACACACCAATGCTCACTGTTGGGTGAATTTGCCCTTCAACATCTTCTTCAATAAACCTACAATTGGCTTTGTTGCCAATTCCACTATGGGAGCAACCAAGTAGTGATAATATATCCTTTCCTTCCCCATATTGGACATTAATAAGAAGCCTATAGCTGTAATATGTGGTAGATGTATACTTCATCCAAGCCAAGCAAGATGGGATTTTATGCACGTAAAACCCTCCTGTTAAAACAAATGCCAACATTGTGACAGTAACCATAGTAGAAGCTCGCTTAGCATCCATGATCAACGCACCAAGAGCGAGCCCTAGACCTTGTGAGGCGAGCACGTAACCAAGCAAAACCAATAGAGTCAAAAGAAAAGCACCCATTTCAGGTTTCAGACTGGCCATCCAATAGGCTATGGTGATGAATATTGTAGGCAAAATGAGCTCCATGGGTAAGTCCCCAACTATCCGAGCCATGAAATAGGATGAAAGGGTGTACATACCCGAAGCGCGTTCCTTCATGAAGATGGCTCGTTCTTGAGGAAAGGCAAACACGGCGTTGAAGGAAGGGAGGACTCCCCAAAAGACTGTGAAAAAGAAGAGGAGGCCTAAGCGGTCTTCAATGTTGCGGATATCAGAGTGCCACCACATAGAACCGGCTAGTAGTGAGGCAAAGAGTACTTGGAAGACTCTAAGGGAGTCGAAGGCTTCGTGCCTTCGTTCCTTGAGGCTTCTATGGAAAAGAATGGTGAATTGGGTAAACCAGGTGGAAATGCTGCTTCTGAAGCTTCTTTTGCATTCTCTGGAAGTATGACTATGACTAGCATTTGTTAGAGTCTCTTCTGGGGCTGTAGTTGTTATGTCTAACATACAGGCAGATTTGACATGGGGTGCTAGCAAAGTGTTGTAGGAGGCTACAAGGGAATGCTTTATGTTTGGCTTCTCTCTTTCACTCACACCTTCAAGATGGCACACACCTGCGCATATATAATATTTACACACAGTTTAGTTACCATATTAATTATGCAAATTTCACACAAAAATAAAAAAGCAATACACACAAATCATAGCATCTTCACTCTGCACTACTTCACAAACTAGCTTCATTGTTACTAAACACTTAGGGTTTGTTTGGGAAGTGGGTTGACTTTTTGACTTTTTGATTATTTTAGCCTGGGGTTAAAAACCTCGTTTGGGAAGGGTTTTTTGATTTTCTTGACTTTTTGTGAGAGAAAAAATGTAATAATTATGAGTTAAATATGATATTTTATCTTATTCGACTAAAAAGTCTATTTTATTTTTTTGTGCTACTATTTAGCCAAAAAATCCCAAACCTTCACTTTCCCAAACGAGCTCTTAGATTAACAACATAGATGCTTGTTTTTGTTTGTTTGTTGTAAGTAGGTAGTGCAAGCGCATACTTGAGTGTAGTATAGTTCTTTATAGTGACATGATATCTCATTTGGAATCTTGTGATCTTTGATAGTTAGAACACTAATAATAGGGACATTAACAAGTGTATCAATAAATATTAATTTTAAATGGATTCCATATCTGAAACTCACATATTAGCCTTGTATCTAAGTTGATACAATCGTTGAAATATTTATTAGTCTTCCTAATATTACTGTAACTAAAATAGTATGCTAAACAGTTTGTAACTTTGTATATTATTGCTCAATAAATGATTATAAATATTTTGGAAAGTTAGTAAGAAGTTAACTTTTTGACTTTTTTAATTTATTTTGTCTTTTTGTAGGTAAGTTATGTAAGAGGTGATATGATTCAAAATGGATAAACTTTTCAAAAGACTCCACGAAATATATTTTAGAGCATGCATCATCTCTGTCTTGAAATATCTAATCCAACAAAAAAAGGTGCAGTCCATCCACACTACCTTAAAAAAATTAGTATCACCAATAATAACCACTATGCTGCCCCTCTACACTAACAGGAGATACTTGCCAAATGAACTAGATAAACTCTTGGGTCATGGTCCACAAAAAACAATGGCATGCATATATCTTCATAGACTAGAGAAAGATATGTAGAATATAAAGAACCACAAACCCCACTTACTTTTAAAAATAATTTTATTTTTCAATAACTTGTTTTACTCTCCTAGCCAGTAATCAGGGGGGGGGGAGGAAATGATTCGGGGGATCCTGGTCCTCCATTTTTTTGTAAAATCTCCATTTTATATATATACTTTTGTCAATTTTTTTTTAATTTATATATTGCATAATATTCCTTTCAATTTCAATCTAACACTTGGCCTCGTTTGGGAACCCTCATTTTTAGCCAAAAAGTCAAAAAGTTACTAAATTAGCCAAAAAGTTAACAACCCATACCAAAAAGTCAAAGATTCTCTTTTCTCTCTACTTTTTGCACATCTTTTCGTAAAAAGTCAAAAAGTTATCCCAAACATACTAGTTTTTTTTAGCTCATATTTTAACCAAATAGCCAAAAAGTTACTAAATTAGCCTGTTCCCAAATGAGACCTTAAAAAAAATCTATAAAGACCCCGATAAAGTAGAATTACCTTTTAAAGAAAACATTTACAATAATGTTATGGTGATAATATTTTCTTGTTATGTATTGTTTATCCTCTTATGTGTCAGTGCTATATTAGTATCAAATATGAGTGGTTAAGGTAATAAATAAATTGTGGTAAAAAAGATAATTATTCGAACATTATTGTAGTTAAAAAAAAAAAAAAATTGTAACGTTATTAAAAAAATTTAATCCGGTCCATGTTAAAAGAAATATAATTTATTTGTGAGTTTCTATAGTGTATTTAATGGAATCACTTGTAAAATTTTATGTACCTAAGGATATTGTATAATAGATTAATTGTATTAAGATTTTTTTAACTATTACCATATATTACCTTAACGTTTATCTATAAATTCTTACATTTTGACCTCCTTAACCATAAAATTCATACAAATAATATTTAATTAAGACTAATCTCTTATAATTTTATTGGTCCGATTAACCTCTATTAAGGAATATTTAATAATGATTTAATCAAATAAAACTCTAATGAATCCATCGACGGCTCAATAAATTTATTCTATACCTTCTCTTTGGAAAATGGCACCCGATCGAAGAAGTCTTGGCTCCGCTCCTGCTAGTAATAATAAGTAGGACAGAAGAACAAACCAAAAAAGCTGACCAGGGTTGGTGTTGGTGGTAGGAGTCCACTGAACTTGGTGGTGCTTGTGAATTGCGCCAACACACACCAGCCTACCCCACCATCACATATATATATAATTTTCTTTTCCTTAATATTCAAATCCCCAGAAAGTTCACTTTGGTGGGTTAAAATGGGCCTTCCTATGCTAAGTATCCGAAGACGTGGTGCTCCCAAAATATTCCACGATTGAAAATATATGGAAAAAGGTAGTGAAAAAGAGACGCACAAAAAAGGAAAAAAGAAGAAAAAGAAAGAGCACACTTCCGAAGCTAGTGGTTGGACCAATTAATGTTTCATGCCATTGAGGTCAAATTGTGACAAGTGTGTGGATCATTCTATACATATATAGTAGGTTCTTGATCTTATCTTATAACATTTGGAAAGAAAAGGCACTATTTGCTTTTGCACATATAACAATTTCATGGGTTAACCTTCATCACAAAAGGCCAATTTGTACTACACACAGTGCAGATGATTTATGATATAACTTTTGTTATGAAAGCAATTATATTGAATTATAACTCACCAAGTTAATAAGATTACTATTCTTTTTAAACACATTATATGACTTAAAATATGTCATACCGTAATAAAAGGAGTGCACACTACAAATTCAATCTTTTTTACAAATGCTTAGATCACTTAGCAACTAGTAGAATTCAAGTATAAGTAACTCCATGAATCATGAGTCAAAAAAGTACACGGGCGATTACTTTCGGCAAGAACGCAAAATTCAATTTCGTAACCACAAAACAAAACGCACTTAAAATGCATTAAGAGTAACCTATCAATTATGGTGGAAAAGCCTAACAAGATTGACCACATAGACATATACATATTCATGTACATGAGCCTGACAAGATTCTCGAAGCCATTGTCTCCACCAATTCATCAACCCAAACATAAAATAATGTATTTCACAAAGGTTGCTTATCTTGGAAAGAATATGCCATGTGGGATGTTATGTATTTTTTTAATTAGCAAAGCAAAATTTCATTAAAAAATATGAAATTAAAGATACAAAAAGATGACAAGCAATTTATATAACCATATGCTCTCCAATTGCATATTGAGTGCCTACCCAATAGGCCAGCTGCAATTAAATGAAGTATTCTTATTGTCGGTCAAGAATTTAGAAATAATAGTTTGTCTCGATATAGTTTTAATCATATGATTATGTAAAATTTCAAAACACGATAATTTCAAAATGCAATTCTATATAACTGTAAGCGCATTAGAACATACGAATAAAAAAATTTAGAAATAAAAAATCCAAGGTCCTATTTGTTTATTTCTTTCTCCTTCTACTTTTTATTTTTTTTAGTAACCATGACTAATAGTTTCAAGGAAAGTGGTTCAACATAGATGCTATCTCACGCAATCAATGGTGTCACATTCCCTTAATCCACATTACCATCATTACATCCATTAATAAAAAAATCAAAGAACAACACATAATGAATGTTGGTTTAATACTCCAAAGTTGGACATCTATTTTTAGCTTTAAAATATAAAATAAAAGAAAAAAAGATAGTGCCAAGTCAACATGCTCTCCACCTACATTTTTATATTCATTAATTAACTATATAATTGGATTCGTGACAATACGCACCATACCATTCTTAACAAAAACTAATTAAAAAATTGGATCTCTTTGCATAGCCTCAAACTCCAAATCCTAGAATTTCTAGCACTATAAAGATTGGACCTCCAAAGTATGTAGTGTTTTGCAACCCACATTAAGGACCCCACATTAATCACTATTGGAGTAGTAAAAATTGAATGGTTTGAAATCATTATTGAGTAATGTTAGAGATCCCAAATATTCTACTAAAAGTTTTACCAAATGTCTCACATGGGTGTGAGACTCACACAATGTGGGTCCCATGTGAGTCCCACACCCATGTGAGACATTTGGTAAAACTTTTGATAAAATATTTGGGGCCTCTAGCATTTTGCATCATTATTTGATTCAAATACTCTTTTTTAAGTAAGGATACTTTAACCATGAAGACCTTTCGAGCTCAAAGTAATATCTATATATATATATATAATAAATAAATAAAAAGAAGGTCCTAATAAGTATGCTCCCTGCATTTGGTGAGAATCTACTTCTACATGAAATAAAATAAAAATATTTTAAATAAAAATGATATATGTTATGAAACATGAGTATTTCGAAAATGTCGCCGTACTCGTACCAGGTACTTACCTGGTATTGGTACTTATACTGATAAGGTTGTATACATACCGGGTACTCGAAATACGTGCTGGGTACTTTTTATACATTTTTTGATAGTTGGGTATTTTATGAGTACGTCGGGAGCACACCAAGTTATGGGACATTAATAGAGGTACGTTTAATTTATCAGAGAGTCCTTATTTATTTGAAATTACAAATCATTTACTTGATATCTCAGAGATGAAAGATGTATTATTCAATGACGAAATTGATGGAAGTGAAAACTGAAATTTCAAATTTTCAAATTTTGCTTAGCTTGCTTTTGGAATGAAACTTTGTTTTGTAATTTCTCCTATTTGATGATATTAATAATGTTAAACTATGATTTCTCTTTTGGTTTGTAATTTCTCTTTTTAGTTTTGGTATTGAATTTTGATTTATAAATTGAATCTCAAATTATAAATTATAAAAATTATTGACGTTCCACAGTCGTATCAGTATCCTATTTTTTTAAGATCTTGCCATATTGATATACTTGTATCGTACCTATATCCACACCCACACCCGTGTTTCATAGGATATATGACTTGATCAGGAGCTACACAAGATGTTTTTCAAATTTCAACAATGATTCATCCTCCCTTTTCCCCCCACCCCCTTTGACCCCCTCTCTCTCTCATTGGTTACATTTTCTTTTTCTTTTTCTTTTTTTTCCTACTCCTCTAATCACCACCCGTCACGTGGCAAAAGGGGGGTGAGGGGGTGACTCCCAAAAGGGGGTCCCAAGCATTATTCTTCAAATTTACTGACTAGTATGGGGTTGGAAAAGGGCACCAAATCTAATGCAGACTCCGAAGATAGAGAGTGTGTTCGAACATCCTCGTCTCATGCCATACCATAATATATCCCTATCTCCAACCCATCAAGGGTTGGTATAGTATACCCAATAATGTGTGACTATAATTATATAGATCTCCCAAAATATACATATCAATGAAAAATATAACATAGATTAATAAAGTTTAAAATGTGAAACAAAAGCTATTAAAATAGAAATTTGTTAAAGTAATCACAAGAAAAACATATAATATTTTAAAACTTATTTAACATGTATTCATGAATACCTGTTAATAACACTCATTAAAATAACATGATAGTACATATAAAATATTTGTAAAATTTATTAGTTAGTATAGTATTAGTGCTTCACATCACTCACGAGCACGTGTGAATTTCAAAGAAAATTTTAATATTGTGTTTGGTTGAGAAATTTGAAAAAGACTTAAAAATGAAAGGGAAAAAAATATATGAAATTAGGTAAAATGTAAATATAATTTATTCACATTTTACTTATTTTTTTTTTCTTTTTCTTTTTGTAATTCATTTCTCAAATCTTTCAATCAAACATAGTATAAAAGTGAATAATTTTATTTTTTTAAATAACATTAGCGTGATGATAAATTTTCCCATTAAAAGGAGGTGGATAAACTTTGGAATCCAGTGCCCAAGAATAGATCCCCATCGGAAAATAACATCAGTCTCTTTATGGGTTTAGATATATCAAAATATACCAAAAAAGGAACTAAGCTTGTGATCCAAGTTACTCTCAGCTAATCTTACGCTATATATGCAAGCATTATAACTTGCACATTAAGGTCAAGTTTGGCATCTACTAAATAATACAAAAAGTCAAAAAGTCACTATCCTATTTAAGTCACATCACCTTATTTAAATCACATCACCTCTCTACTACATCACATCAAACCCAATCCAAACCCAACCCATATAAACCAATAAGTCAAAAAGTGCACTTTTTTAGGACATCCCAAACCAACCCTCACTAGTTGCCTTTTTCTTACCATATGGACAACTGCCCTTTTTGGTATATTTTTATGTATGTCCTAATAACTTGCCCATTAAATACTAGTTACCTTTTTCTTCACCGTGGTACAACGAAAAAGAAAACTAAACACAGCTTTTGTTTCGGCATTCAAATTATATAAAAAAACAAAAGGAGTGATTTTATATAATTAAAAAATATATATACAGATGACAAATCCAATTCTAACAAAAAAAAACGAAAATGTTTGATAACTCAAAATTTTGTGGTTCAAATGGCTTAAATTTGTCAAAATGACGTCATTTTACACTCGTTTACACTCAAAACGACGTCGTTTTGAGTGATTTGAGCTATTTGACCCACAAAATTTTGAGCTACCTACCATTGTTGCAAAAAAAAATAAAAAAAGACAAAAGAATCTCACTAAAATTAATGTGTCATTTCAATGAATGTTTTATATTTTGTTTTAAAGTAAACCGTTCAGATAAAAAAAGTCATAATAGTTAAAAAACCAATATAAATTATTACACTCTTTATTAAATATATATATATATATATATAAATTAAAAAACTATAGTTAATTTCCACGAGTGCTAAGTTGGTAATAATGCCCTGATCAGAATAATCACAAAATAAAATAGTAATTATTCCCGTGATTGTTTTAATCATAGGTGATTATTCAGTTATCTGGAAAGTTATCTGGAAAGTCGGTTATGTGTTGTTCTATGATAATATGGGAAGTGGTTTGAGAATTTTTTAGTTAAAATAGTCAAAATAAAATAAAATAAAATAGATTTTTTAATTCAATAAGACAAAATATTATATTTAACTCATAATCGTTACATTCTTTTTCTCACAAAAAAGTCAAAAAAATCAAAAACACTTCTCAAACCAAGCTTTTTAGCTCCACGCTAAACTAGCTAAAAAATTTAAAAAGCCAACCTCTTTCCAAACGAAGCCTATGATTGATGGAGAAAATGAAGTATTAAATAGTGATTGGTAAGAGAGTATGACCCTGTAGTGTATCATAATAATTAAAAAAAAAATAATTTATTGACTTCTTTGAATCATTTCACTTCTCTATTTATTATGCACTTAAAAAATAAAAAATCAAAAAAACCAAGGAATTAACTTTTTTTTCCCCTACATCTCATATTATAATACGCCATAAGAGAAATGTTAGAGATCATGAAAATTTTGTCATGAAAAGGATTATGAAAAATTTGTGACCTTTAGATTACCTTAATTAGTGTGTGGTGCTTTATTGTAAGTGTAATCCAAAAGTCACAAATCTTTCATGACCATTTTCATAAAAGACTTTTCATGATACCTAGCATTACTGTACGCCATAATACACACAGATAGATACATATAGAGAGAGAGAGAGAGAGAGAGAGAGAGATTACGTACGTACCGTTAGCGAGATCAAGCAGGAAATCAGCAGGATTCATGGGGAAAGACGGCGAGAATCCAAGAGAGTGAAAATAAGTCATAGCCTCAGACCCTTTTCCAAAATAAATACACCTCCCCTCGAACAACACCAAAACCGAATCAAACATCCTATACACCCTACTCGACGGCTGATGCACCGACATCACCACCGTCCTCCTCCCCTTCTCCGCCATCTCCCCCATCCTCTCCATCAACCTATACGCCGCCGTGGAGTCCAACCCCGACGTCGGCTCATCCAATATCAACAAACTAGGGTTTATCAACATCTCATGCGCTATGCTCACTCGCTTTCTCTCTCCTCCCGATACCCCTCTTATGAAGCTGTTCCCTATTATCGTGTTCTCGCATTTCGTCAGTCCCAATTCCGAAATCACCGATTCTGCCATCGTTATTTTTTCATTTTTTGACAGTGTGTTTGGTAGTCGGAGGAGGGAGCAGAAGACTAGGGTTTCGCGGACCGTCAGGTGAGGGTACAGGACGTCGTCTTGTGTCACGAAACCGGTTCGTTTTAAGACCGGTTTTGTCAGTTTTCGGTTGTTCGCGAGGACTGATCCGCTGAACCCCTGTCCTTGGAGTCTGCCTGCGAGTGCGTTTAACAGCGTTGATTTCCCGCTCCCTGATGGGCCTAGAACGGCTAGGATTTCGCCTGGGGATACTTTTCCGGTTATTCCGTTTAGGATTGTTCGTTCTGTGATCGTGTCCGTTGATCTTGTGGGACCACCACCACCGGTCAACATCTTTGTGATGTTGTCGCCTGTGCTCCTCTTCTCCAATTTTAGCCTATAACACACGTCTATGAACTGCACACCAAAATAGAAAAGACCAAAAAAAAAAAAAAAAAAAAGCACAAGTCAATTTTCAAGTTCAAGTCAAGATGTTTGACTCTGACAGTCCTAAAAAAATTCAATACAAAGAGACACACACTCTCTCTCTCTACCTTGAGGGTGATTGGGTAACAAGAAGCCATTATGTATTGCAAGGTATGAGAATCTCGAGGAGAGTCTTTGGATGGGTCTGCATTTGGAGCTTCTATTCCACCCAAGGATGGCATTTTTTTTTTCTTTTTCTAGGTGGGTAAAAGAAATAGTGGGAAAATGAGAGAGACAGTAGAGGGAAATGTTTTTTTGAGGGAGCAAGTGAGAGAGAGAGATGGGTATGAGAAGATCTGAGAGGTGTAGAGCAACCCCTATTTATTTGGTTTTGAGCTCCCAATGCCTGCCACGTCAAACTCAAACGTCTCCCAGTGCATGTGCTACGTGGCAACCACAACAGCCACCTGGCCTTTTCTAAAGTTACGATTCAACTCAACTACACAATAGTACATTTATTTTTTCAACAATGATTCATCCCACTAAAAATATCACTACTAATAGCACTAATGCATTAAAAAAAAAAAAAAAAAAAAACACAACTCCAAAGCCAAAACATTACATCATTAATGACGGGACCTACTGCCACCTAATTAGTGGGAGCACTAATTAGTGCTCCCAAACATTTTTCTTATTTTTTATGATATTTTTATATTTTAATTGTGTGCACTTACTTGTTACTGTAAAACTAACCCAATTGAGGGCCCTTCCACCAGCCAAATGTCTTTTCTCAATACATTCTCTCTCTCTTCAACTGAGAGAGAGAATGAAGTGAGAGTAAAGGTGCTACTTACTCAAAAACAGAAAGGTTCAAAAACAGAAAGGTGAGGATGTATACTGACGACTCGTCTGCCAATAGGTTATTTTAATAATTTTTTTATTAAAATATAAGATAAAAATTAGTATGTTTAGAAAAGAGAAAAAAAAAATGTGCAAAAGTAAAGAAAAAAGATAATTTTTAATTTTTTGATATAAATAATTAATTTTTTAATTTTTTTAGTGACATTTTAATTTTTAAGTTAAAATAATAAATTGCCAAATGAGGCATCCTGAATTTATTAATACAACTTTCTTTGCTATGGGCTCCTTTGATATATTATTTTAGTTGTTTTTTTTTAAATTTTTTTTTAAAGTTATTTTAATTTGATTAAAAAAATTGTATTTGGGATAATAATTGATTTTTTTTTTATTGTAAGAAAAAAAAATGATTATAATTTAGATATGATATTTTATCTTATTAACTATTTTAATCTATTTTATCTTTTATTGCTATTTTGTCTAACCCAACTTCCCAAACACCTCCTATATGTGATGATAGAGCAATTTTGCATGAGAATAAGATATATGTCATATGGTGTCTTCTACTATTATAATTAATATTGATAATAAGATCGATTATATTTATATTGGATGTTTGAGGAACTATAAAAATATAGGGAAAATTAGTCTAAGGTCCCTCCCTCACTTTTCATAATGGAAGAGATCTATAAAATTATTTTTTTATGTCTAAGGTCCCTAAACATATATCAGAGAAATTTGACTCTTTGCCCACGATTCCCCCCTCTCTCTCTCTCCCCTGCAATCAAATGAACAAAAGCTTCAAGATCTTCGTCTACCCTACCTTCAAATCCCACCCCTTCGTCAGTAGAGATCTCTGATGAATTCGAAGTAGACGATGGCGAGAAACACATCGGCCGAGTCGTGAATGGAAGCAGAGGAGTCGATTGAACGTTCGCGATTACCGATTCGAGGTTGATCTTCCCTAACTCTGCGAAAGCAACGTTCTTTGGTTCTATAGTTTGTTCTATCTCTTCATTGTTGATAAATGTATATATATATATATATATATGATACATACATATATATATATATACAATGTCAGCACATATATATATCCAGAGATTCTACTGATTTAACTGTGGGAAATCTCATCATTTCCCTCACTTTGAGATTCTATTGATTCATCTTAGGGTATCTTGTATTCAGAATTTTCCACTCCAAGCAGTGAGACTGCACTTGAATCTTCAAATTCCTTCACATTTTCAGTTTGATGTTGGGATTGACTTTGCGAAATAGACAACGGAGGAGAAGGGTTTGCAACACCCAATCCTTTAGAAAGACAAACATAATTGAAGACGAGATGTTTGTAATTATTCAGTAGTTGTTCTACGTCATTGACTGTAAGATCATCGGCCTGAGAAAACAAATACGGGAAATCCCGAAAGATTCAACTTGCTTGATCCTCCTTCAAAGCTTGGTTATGGTTAATCTCCTGTCCCTGTTGTTGCTGTTATGTTTTTGAAATGCTATGTGTAATCTTGACTCCTTCATGATACAAATTAAGCAGTGTTGTAATAATAGGCAACATACAATTGCAACCTTCATGCCACCTTTCATGTTTCTGGTGCCCTTATTTGTGGAGCAGTTTTAACATTTTTTCCATGTGGTTAACTTAGCAGCACTTGCTTTCCATTTGACAATGCCACCATTGTTTAAGATACACCGAAACTGTGCTTCTTTGAGTAGCCATTTGTGTTATAAAATTCTGTCAATTAATGATGTTGATTGAGACAAATACACAGCTGATTGATGCACATTTCTCTGGGTGGTCTAGAGAAATTCTCAAGTTTGAACTGAAATTTCTCTGGATTGATCCCTGGTATTAAGGTTTTTTAACAACAACCATCTTGCTTTGAATTTCTCTGGTCCAAACCAGAGAAATTCTCTCCAAACTAAAAAAATTCTTTCTAGTTTACTTAAAATTTTCTTTGATTTGTTTACCATTTTCTCTGTATTGTTCAAATTTATCTGGTTGTTCAAATTTCTCTGGGTTGTTCAAATTTCTCTGGTAGGTCTTTGGTTTGTTCAAATTTCTCTGGTAGGTCTTTGGATTGTTCAAATTTCTCTGGAAGCTTTGTTATTGCCTTATGCTACCTCCCGTTAATCATTTGTCATGTTATGTATTTGTGTTGATGCTATCAAAATGCTCTTGCTTATATGGCTTTCATGGCGCTACTACAGCTACTTATTTGATATAGAAAGAAGATGATGATGATGATGATGATGATGATGATGATGATGGCTATCAAAGAATTTCTCTGGAGGAAGAATTTGAATTTGAACTCAGAGAAATTAGTCTAAGGTCTGTCAAAATGATTTCATAAAATGATATTGTGATACAGAGAAAATTGGTTAAAATGAATCCACAGAAATTTGAATTTTCTCTGGTTTATAAATGAACCTAGAGAAATTTGAATTTTCTCTGGGTTCAACCCAGAGAAATTCTTTGGGAAGTCCAGAATTTCTCTGGAGCGAATTTCTCTAGATTGAAATTTCTCTAAATCAATGTTGAGGGACCTTAGACATTATGAAAATATTGAATGTCCTTTATACTATAAAGCCTTAGTACCAGGGACCCTAAAAGAAAAACCCCCAAAATATATACATTTGTGATTAGTAAAATGTAGTGCTACATAATATCTTATTGGTACACAAAATTTTTCATGATGATGAGACTTTGAAAACGAGAAAGATTACAAATCAGTGGAATGATCAATTTTAATTACACCAATATTATACAAAAACTATGAAGGGATAAAATCTACTTATTCAATTCAGAGCATTTATGCTTTATAAAAAAATATATTGTGAAAAGTTTCATGAAATTTGTTCGCATTTAGATTAGTTTGTTATATTTTATTATATATTATGTAATTATATATATTAAGTACAATCTATTAATCATAGAGCGCTATAAAAAATTCAAAATTAAATCATTACCCTTTGGGTTAATACTTTAACAATTGTTGGATGATGTAATGGATCAAGAGGGGATGTGAAGAAGAGAAAGAGATAGTGAGGGGATTTTGGTGAATTGAATAGGTAGATTCTACTCTACTGTATTGTGGATTATAAAATAGAGGGGTGGAATGTGAATTTTATTTCACGCCTGTTTTATTTTATTATTTGTGCTTATTTAAGAGGAAAATGTAATTTCAATTCAATTGTTAAGATAGAATGAGATTTATCATGCTAAGGGTGAATCCAATTGTGAATGAATTTAACTTATTTAAAAGTAAAAAAATAAAAATAAATTGAAAAATACGGTGGTGATACATGTGCTAATTATCAACACTAGTTATGATATTATTATTGACCCCACTCATTATACAAATTATAAATATCAAAAACTTCTTAAATTATGCTATATCATCAATTTGTAGACTAGTTAGTATAGTAGTAATTGGTGCATATAACATTATTATAAAAAATATAACTGGACACAGTATTTGTATCACATTTTAATAGTTAAGGGTAAGCAGCAGATATATCAATCCGTCCAAACCGACCGAACCGAATTGATCTGTCACATTTTGGATGGATGCGTGATGACGAGTGGACGGTTGTGGATTGATTTTTTCCAATCCGCTTAGTTTTGGACGGATGTCAGTTTTGAGGTTCCATTGGCCGCAACCGAACTGCAAAACTGCGAGCTCCCTTAATAATTTGTAAGACTTTGTGTTTTCAATTTGTTTAGATATTATGTTTGTATTTTCAATTAAAAAAGAGTTTAAATACTCTGTTGAAAAAAGTTTTCAAATTGAATATATTTTTTGAATTGAAAAAAATAAATATATTATTTATCTATATTTTTTGATTTTTAAATCTAACTCTAAAAATAATAAATAAAAAAATAATATATGCTGGTTGGTTTTTGTTTTCAAAAACAGATATAGATATAATAATACAAAGGTATACAATCTCTACTACTGCTGTATTCATGGTTTTGGTGATTTGAATTGTTTTTATATTTTAAGAATCACAGATTGTAATACTTTATGTAGATGAGGCATGTTGTGATTATAATATTATAAAGTTTCAAACCTTCTTTCTTTGGATGAGGTACGAAGTGATTGTAATACTTTTTTAAGTCATTAACTCTAATACTTTTTCTTTTTTTTAAGTGCATAAGTTGAATTATATTGAAAATTTATAAAATTTTAAACCGTCAATCCGATTTGCATCCAACCGCCAATCAGTCAATTCGCTCAATCCACATCCGCCGGATTGGTAAATAGATGCAGATTAATTTTTTCCAATTCGCTAATCTGACAGACGGATGGTGGATTAAAAATTCCGTAACCGCAATTGAACCCCGCCCACCCCTACCAATAGTGGATTCGGATTAAAATCAAACACTTAAATGATCCACTTAATATTAATTACAATTATTTATTTGTCAATAATGTTAAATGACACCCTATAACCGCTTAATAAATTTATTGAATTATCATCAAAACATTGGAGATGGCACTACAAAAAAATACACAATTGGCGGCTATTTTTGCTGACTAAAAATATTTTAGTTGCCAAAAGTTGTGGAATGAGCGACCAAAAATTATGTTAGTCGGTAAAAGTACAATATTTAGCTACTAAATTTTTTTAGTCGGGGTATATTAATTTTGGGCGACTAAAAAAAAATTTAGTCACTAAAAATCTCACAATTGGCGATTAAAAATAATTTAGTCGCTAAATTTGCCACAATTGGCAACTAAAAAAATATTTTTGTCACTGTATAGATAGTTTTGGCAACTAAAATAATTTAGTCGCTGAAAGAAAAATAAAAATTTACTTTTTATCTTTGCCGACCAAAACCAAAAATGTAATTTCAGTGACTAAAAAATATTTTAGTCGCTGTATAATTAGTTTTGGCAACTAAAATAATTTAGTCGCCGAAAGAAAAATAAAAATTTACTTTTTATCTTTGGCGACCAAAAGTTTGGTCTGCAAAAATGTAATTTCAGCGACAAAAAAATATTTTTGTCGCTGTATAGATAGTTTGGCAACTAAAATAATTTAGTCGCCGAAAGAAAAATAAAAATTTACTTTTTACCTTTGGCGACCAAAAGTTTGGTCGGCAAAAATTTAATTTCAACGACTAAAAAATATTTTTGTCGCTGTATAGATAGTTTTGGCAACTAAAATAATTTAGTCGCCGAAAGAAAAATAAAAATTTACTTTTTATTTTTGGCGACCAAAATTTTGGTCGGCAAAAATTTAATTTCAGCGACTAAAAAATATTTTAGTCGCGGTATATATAGTTTTGGCAACTAAAATAAATTAGTCACTGAAATAAAAATAAAAATTTACTTTTTATCTTTGGCGACTACAATTTTGGTCGGCAAAAATTTAATTTCAGCGACTATATAGATAGTTTTGGCAACTAAAATAATTTAGTCGCTGAATAAAAAATAAAAATTTACTTTCACTCATCACTCTTCTCTCTTTTTCTGTCGTTCTGTCTGTCTTTCTCTATCTCTGTCTTTCTTCTCTTTCTCTCTCTCTCACTCATCACTCTTCTCTGTCTGTCTGTCTGTCTCTTTCTCTCCGTGTCTCCAAAATTTGTCTTTGTGTCTCTTCTCTTTCTCTCTCTCACTCATCACTCTTCTCTGTTTGTCTGTCTGTCTGTCTGTCTCTCTCTATCTGTGTCTCTCGCTCATCTCTCTTCTCTCTATCTCTCTCATCTCTCTCTGTCTCTCTTCTCTTTATCTCTCTCGCTCTCTCGCTCATCTCTCCCAGTATCTCTCTCGTTTATCTCTTTTCGCTTTTTTTCTCTTTCTCTCTTTGTCTGTCTCTTTTCACCAATTTTTTCATCTTTCTCTCTCTTACTCATCACTCTTCTCTGTCTGTCTGTCTCTTTCTCTCTGTGTGTCTCACTCATCTATCTCTTCTCTCATCTATTTTCTCTCTCTGTCTCTTTCGTTCATCTCTCTTCTCTCTATCTCTCTTGCTCATCTCTCTTCTTTCTCTCTCTCTCATCTCTCTTTTCTTTCTGTCTTTCTCGCTCATCTCTCTTATCTCTATCTCTCTTTCTATTTCTCTCGTTCATCTCTCTTCTCTCTATGTCTCTCTCGCTCATCTCTCTTCTCTCTGTCTCTCTCTCTGTCTCTCTCGTTCATCTCTCCTCTCTCTTTGTCTCTTTTTTTGTCTTTTACTCTCTATCTCTTTCTCTATTTGTCTCTCTCTATTTCTATCTCTCTTCTTTTTTCTCTCTCTCACTCATCACTTTTCTCTGTCTGTCTGTCTGTCTTTGTCTCTGTCTCTGTCTTTGTCTCTATTTCTCGCTCATCTCTCTTCTCTCTATCTCTCTTATTTTTTTTCTTTCTCTATCTCTCTCACTCATCTCTTTTCTCTCTATCTCTCTCTCTGTCTCTCCTGCTCATCTTTCTTCTCTCTTTATCTTTCTCTTTTTCTATGTCTTTCTCTCGATCATCTCTTTTTGCTCTCTTTCTCTCTCTCTCTTTGTTTATCTCTCACTCATCTCTTGTTTCTCTTTGTCTCTGTCTCTATCTCTTTCTCTCTTTGTCTCTCTCACACTCATCACTCTTCTCTCTCTATGTTTGTCTGTTTGTCTCTCACTCTTCTCTCCTTCTTTCTCTCTGTGTGTCTGTCTGTCTCTCTCCCCTATTGTGTTCACTTTGCTTACTCTCTCCTTCCCTTCTTCTCTATTTACCGAGCTTTTCACTATAAGAAAATGCGTTTTTAGTGACCACTTTGTCTTTCTCTCACTTATCACTCTGTCTCTGTCTCTGTCTCTGTCTCTGTCTCACTCTCTCTCACTCATCTCTCTCTCACCACCCATCTCCTCTACTACATTCACTACTACTGCAAATGCCATTCCACTACCAGCATTATTACCATTGTTGCCACTCTACCTCTATGACTACCATTACTACTACCATCGTTACCACTCTACTACCACCACTACTACTACTACTACTATTACCTCTTATCTACCACCGCCACTCCATCTCCTCTACCACTACCACAACTTCACCACTAATCTTCTTCGCCATGACCATGATCATCTATTTTCACTCTCTTTCTTTCTCTCTTTGTCTATCTCTCACTCATCTCTTGCTTCTCTCTGTTTCTGTCTCTATCTCTTTCTCTCTCTGTCCCTCTCTCTCTCTATCTCTTTCTCTCTTTGTCTCTCTCTCACTCATCGCTCTTCTCTCTCTATGTCTGTCTATCTCTCTCTCACTCTTCTATCTCTCTTTCTCTCTGTGTGTATGTCCGTCTGTCTCTCTCTCTCCCCCATTGTGTTCACCTTGCTCATTCTCTCCCTCACCTCTTCTCTATTTACCGAGCTCTTCAGTACAAGAAAATGCACTTTTAGCGACCACTTTGTCTCTCTTTCGCTCATCACTCTGTCTTTGTCTTTGTCTCTCTCTATCTCTCTTCTCTATTTGTCTCTAAGTCATCTCTTTCTCATCACCCATCTCCTCTACCACATTCACTACTACTGCAAATGTCATTCCACTACCAGCATTATTACCATTGTTGCCACTCCACCTCTACGACTACCATTACTACCATCATTGTTACCACTACCACCACTACTACTACTATTACCTCTCCTCTACTACCTCTACTCCATCTCTTTCACCACTACCACAACTTCACCACTAATCTCCTTTGCCACCACCACCACCATCATCACCTCTTATCCACCACCTTCACCACTACTGTCGCTCCCTCTCCTCTACCACAAAAAATTAGTTCTTGATTTTTAGCAACAAAAAAAAAAAATGGGCCACAAAAAAATATTTTTCATTGACCATAAAAATTAATTTTATTTTAACGAAAAATATTTTTCATTAAAATATTACCCCTACTCCTACCAAATAGAAAAAAAAAATTCATTAAAATAAAAATGAAACAAATTTCCCCCCATTTTTTCACTGACCCGCCCGTCCAAACTTAATTTCCCCCATTTTTTCCCTCTGTCTTTCCTTCCATTTTTTCATTTCCTTTCAGGTTTGCAGAGTCCTAAGTTTTGAAACATTGTCTCTCTCTCTCTCTCTCACAAAGGCGAGCGACGAGCGGCGAATTTTGGTTTGGACGAGCGACCAGCAGGACCATGATTCTTGACAAGGGTCAGCTTCTCGAGACCGAGCAAATGTTCCGCGACGCCGGTGAGTAGTGGCCTGTTATTATTCCCGAGGAGGAGATCCGCCAAGCAGCCCCTGGTACTAAGGTAACAGTTTCACTCTCAAACCAGCCACATTTTCTCCTTCTTTTGAGGACCCATCACTGTGATTATTGCGTGCTTGGCCCTTGAAAGGTCTACCATATGTCCCTCGAACTATACTCATTACATCAGAAGCATCATTATCCTTTTCTGAGATACATTTCTGAGACTCATCTGAAACTGATTCACTAGCTTGGTCTTTTGAATCAATCACTTGACTACTTTTATCAACCTTGGCTTTTTTTGTCGAAGCTTTCAAAACTTCAGTTTTGGTTTTTACATCCCCAGCAACTGTATGAACATCATCAATAATAGACAAGGAAAAAATGAGAAAATATAAGTAATTAGGGCCAATAACGACAATAATAATTAAGTAATTGTGGGAATTTTCTTATGCAAAAGAGAAATAAACAAACTAAATGGGACAATTTTTTTTTTTTTTTGATAAATAAGCAAACTAAATGGGACAATTGACACTTTACATGTATAAAGGCAACAAATTGAAGGAATTTCAAGCCTCGCAACAAATCAAGATAAATGAATGAGAAGGTCAATATTGGTTGGTAGGCTATAAAAACATGATAACACAGTTCATCTTTGTTGATATCATACAATTTTGACATTGATGACCCATAGAAGCTTGCTCTTTTTTTGGATTCAATTATTTGGATTCCCAACAGGTGAAATTACTACTAAACCTTCGACAGTCTAAACCAGGGTAGTTCACTGTCATGACAACTAGTTTCCAGAATTAATAGTTGTGCTGCATCATGCATGCCATTTATGATCAAATCTTGTCATAGTTGTGGCATGGTTCCTACAAGTACAATTAGTGAAACATCTCATGCAGCAATAGTCCAGATTTTTTAGCTTCCCAAATATTACTCAGTTGGGTTGAAACACCATGGGAAATAATAGAAACACCAAAGAAGCCTAATTCCTATAGTCAAGTTCAATGATTCATTCTGTTATTTAGATGTTCTTCATAGCTTGCAATCGTAGCTACACAATTGTACATTTGAACTCTTTGGTTTAGTTGAATGGATTCACCATAGATGCTTGTTTGGCTTATTTAGTTACTTTTTCTTGGATAGGCTCAGGTATTGTTTTGGGCATAATTCATCTTTGTTTGTGCGTGATTTGATGGTTTACTTCAAGAAAAGTTTCTTTATAATGGGGCTTTTGGAGTAAAACTATGATTTATGATATCAAGATTTATAACTTGCATATGAATTTTCTGATAAGCCTTCTATGTATTTAATTTGCAATCTAATTGCCTGAATCTAGACTACCAAAATTGCAATTTATGATACAAGGCAAATAATCCTCGAACTCTGTTTCATGCTTTTTGTTCATATGCTTTTGGATCATAAAATTTTCATCATTAAAATTTTCATCACTCTCGATTCTTGTGTTCACATTCAACTAGTAGTGTCTTCACATCAAATCAAGCTACTCATCATTAGTGAGTATTCTGTGTTGTGTCACATAACCTTGAGAACTGTTCTTATTTGATCTTTGTTTATTGTTGCCTCATAACTCTTGCAAACGCATTCATCAAATTGTTTTTTTATGCTACTGTTATCATCCTCAAGATAGTTACCTCTCATCCCTATGAACATCATTGTTCAAGTTATTTTCATTTCTTTGCACATTCTTCCTCTGACACACAAAAGATGTACTTCAGGCTGAACCGTGGTGTAAGCCTCTTGAGATTGTTAACTTTTGATGCCTGATTTGCTTGATTCATCTCCTGGAATCATTTTGTACTATGCAAGAAAGTGTGCATTTGTTTTGTTAATTTAGTAAATGAAAGATAAATAGGGATTTAACTATAGTCTTCATAACTTGATGGAATGATTAGGCAAGATTTCTATGTATAATTTTTGTTACTTTATGTAATCTATGCGAGTGCTGACATATATGCATTGGCAGCACAATGAAAAGTCTTCATCAGCTGGTTTAATTGGCAATGACAACACTGCATCTGTGCTGAAATCACTGCCAAATTACAAATAAGAGTGATACACTTTATGTGGATGGATTTTATATTGCAAGGAATTGATATAGGGGCCCAAACTTTTGCTGTCTATAAAATCAGCCACTAGCCAGTCTCTTTGAGATGCCTATCCTTGCATATCCTATCTTAACTTCATGCTTGATTCTCTGCTGTACTGATTTGGTTTTTAACCTTTTATGGTTGATAAGCTGCTAGTACTGTTTCAAATCATCAGGAAAATGTGAAGACAAAACATCCTCAGTTACTTTACGAATCAAAGTTATACAAAATTCTACAGGGAGGAAATAATGACTGTTTTTATTAATTTATTATTTTAGTGGGACAATTGATCTGTTATGAGCTCTTTTGCTCATATATTTGATGCTCTTTTCTGTTTATAACACTTCTGAAATATTACAGCTGGAATTCCGCATGTGAGATGGTTTGGAATGGATGGAGACTACAATGTTCTAGTGATGGATTTGCTTGGACCCAGTGTTGAAGATTTGTTCAATTTTTGTAGTAGGAAACTTTCTTTAAAGACTATTCTTATGCTTGCAGATCAAATGGTAACTGCATTTGATTTAATGCATACTATTATTGCATTTAGATAATTCTAAGTCTATTAACACTTGTTCCTGGTATTTATTTCAGATCAATCGAGTTGTGTCTGTCCATTCTAAATCCATTTTACATCGGGATATCAAGCCAGACAATTTTCTTATGGGCTTGGCAAGGCGTGCAACCCAGGATCCCCGTCAAAACTTCCATCTTTGTGCTGGTTAAAATTTTTCCCCCCGATATCTGTGTTTATTAGCCCTTCAATTTCTCTTTTTTTTAGGTCTACATCATTGAATTTGGTCTGGCTAAAAAATATAGAGACACTACGACCCACCAACACATTCCTTACAGGTGAGATGATTTTGATTAGTTTATTATTTAATGGATCCTGTTTGCCATCTATGCTCTCATGAACACATAAACACACTACACGTTAGCTCTGTTCTTTTTCAGATACTCTTTAGTTGATGTAGGGTCAACAATTGATATACGAATAAGTTTAGGAATACAAAAACCGATCACAAAATCGAACACAATATATGTGAATGGACAATTTTTTCACAAACTAACTTTTTAAAAATCTTGTCTATTTATATGTATTATGTACTTATTTCTGTCTGTAACACAGGAACAAGTCCAGAAACACAAGAACCGATCACAAAATTTTATATAAGATTTTTTAAAAATGGGCTTTCCAACTCTTAAAAATCTTATCCATATGTATTTTGTATTTGGTTTATGTGTTGATAACAGAACTAAATAGAGAGAAAAAGATGAGAGAATTAGAATGAACTAAGACTTACCATAGTCTGTTGTTAGATGGGGTAGAGACCAAATGGTTGTGAAATGGGTGATGCCTTTTGTAGTCGTCCCCCGAACGCCCCGGGGAGGAATGAGTCCCGTTCAGTTCATTTGGGGTTCACTACAGTTCAGGACTCTCAAATTGTCACGGTTCTAAATCTGAACCAAAGAGTCCAAATCTGGCAAATCGTTTTGAGAAAACAGATTTTGAAAGAAGTGCCAAACATGGACTGCTTTGCCAGATACAGAGTCGCCACCTAAATGTTTTATTTTGGGGAAATTTAGGAAACCCTGACTCGTTTGCCTAAGGCCACGTGTCCGTCATCACCAAAGTTGCCTCGGCTCGGGAACTTGGGTATGATTGGAGAAGGTCACTTCGTGAGCACCCCTGCTCTCCCGATCAAAGATCGGCCTCTACTAACCATGATATCTATTTTTGAAAACATTATGTGTTCTTATTCCGGTTATTAGCCTAGATTACTATGTGATGCGCACAGCATACAAGTATAGACTGGATCGTCTGAATTGGAACAAAACATTTCATGTTTATTTTTGAAAGTGGTTTGATGGTGCTACCCGCAAGTAGGCTAAGACGTGGATTTGCCACCCTCGGGTGGGCTTAGAAAAACATGATTTTGCCACTATCTAGTGGGCTTAAAACACACATTTGATGAATTGTTCCAATTCAAATAATCCAACCTTCACCCACAAGCATTCAGGCAGTTATATCACATAAGCATATAGCCTCATGGTAAGCATGCTATTCATGGTAGTCACTCACACACATGCAAGGATGCTAAAGCATAAAACTTACCGAGTACTCCAAGCCAAAACAGAAGCTAATTAGAAATCCATGCATGATCCTAATTATACGGAAATGCCTAATGCAACACATGCAAAAATGCAACTATAGCAGGCTCGGCTATTCTAAACATGGCATATGAAATGCTACGACTAACATGTATTCAACTTGGAATTGAAAATACAATGCAGTTAGTATGATGCGCCGAGCCCGGTGCATGCAAAACAGATGAATGAATGCAAACATGCTATCATACTGTATGCTAATTGAAACATGCCCTAATCTAACCATCATAAGCGGGTAAATAAAAGGGAGAAAGACGTGGGGTTGGAAGACATACATCACACACACGCACACTTATTACAGTTATGCCCTCGCGCAGAGGGTCCGAATAAATAATATACAGTCCCGAATAAATACAGTCCAAATAATTACAAAAATCTTAATTAATTACCAAATTAACTAAGAAAACAATAAACTGGCATGCAAGCCAGGGACTGCCTTGACTCTTCTTCAGATGATGGATGATGCATGTCCGGGTCGCCTTTTGCACGGAAATCCACTGTGATGCCCCAATTAGCCTCTGTTTTGCAATATTTTTTGGAAAGTGTGCCAAGCCCCGGAAGACTGCTGATTCTTGATTTGCTGCAACAGAGAGCAGGAAAAGGGCATGGCAATGTATTTTCACAAATGTATGCATGTCTCGATCCTCGTACCACCAATCACGCATCTCAATGCATGATGGCCGAGGGGTCGAATTGTGCAACTCAATATGAAATGAATGCACATATAAACATAACAAAACCTAAACTCCATCATGGATAATCCGGAGTGTCGGTGACTGGGAATTGAGACACGTTCCGTCACTCGAAGTATGAAACGTCCTTCGTTTCCCGTGCTTGGACTAACTCTTATCCCAAGCACAATGCAATATGCATGACATGCATGAATGCATCTAATATACAACCTAGCATGCACAATGATATGAAATGGTATACACGATGCACGAGGTAACATGGCATACACAATGCGCTAACATACAACCTAGCATACGCAAAGCTATGAAATGAAATGGCATACACAATGCATAATGGACTTACACCAACATGAGTGGACCTCAGCCACACTCACATAAGAGGCCATGAGATGAAAATGAGACACTCGAAATGCGTGCACACATGCACGCAAACTGAGGACCGATCCTAAGGCACAAAATGCCACTCTAACAAGACATGGCAAGGCATGGAATATGGCATACAAGCACACAAATTTCAGTACCAAAATACGATGCAAAACAGCCCCGAAACATGGCAATATGGTACCTGATGCACGGAATGAACCCGAAACACAAAACTAGGCATATGCATTGGCCTATAGCTATACAAAACATGCATTATTTGAACATGAAATGTGAAGACAGATTAAAGGAAGCCCCAAAACAAGAATATTTACAGTTTTAAGCAAGGCCAAACAATGAACACAAATGGGGCTAAGCTAGCATGCAAAAATGGCCCTGAAAGAGAGGTAATGAAGCAAGTGGCAGCTGATGGCCCTGAATGGATAAGAGCCCTTCAACAAAGTTGAAAAGGGGCTCAAAATTAAGTACTTTACAGTTTACAACCGAGCCCAAAACAGTGCATAAGCAAGCCTAAAATATTATGCAAAATAAGGCCTAAAAAGAGGCTTAAACACAAAGTGTAAAAGGGAAGCCTCAAACAGAAAAAGTCCCTTGATAAAACAAGAAGAGGGAGTCAAAATAAGGCCATTTACAGTTTGGACCAAAGCCTAAAAAAATAAGCACAAGGGGCTAACAAATCATGCAAAAATAAGGCCAAAATAGGGATATAAAGGCAAGTGGAAAATAGAAGCCTCAAACAGTGATGAGCCCTTCAACAATGTTGAAGAAGGGCTCAAAATAAGCCACTTTACAGTTTATGACAGAGCTCAAAACAGTTTACACGTAGGCCAAAAATACTACACAAGAAATAGGCATACAAGAGAGGTAAAGAAGCAAGTGCAAAAAGGAAGCCTCAAACAGTGAGAGGCCCTTAAATAAATATGAAAAAGAACTCAAAAAAATGCTATTTTCAGTTAGGGTCGAAGCCCAAAAGTGTAAGCAAGAATGGCTAAGAAAGCATGCAAAAATGAACTCAAAAGAGGGAAAAAATGACTCACCCTTGTAGACCAATCTTTGAAAACCTCTTGGCACAAGAAATGGTTCTCCTCAGCTCTGGAAAGCAGCTCCAAGTGGCTGGAATGGAGGTGGTGGTGTGGTGCTAGGTGGTGGTGTAGAAATGGTGTAGGAACTTAAGGGTTTTGAGGGTTAGGATGTAGAAAGGGAGAGATGCAACATATGAGGCTCAAAGAAAAAATTTCTAACCCCCCAAAACCAGCTGGGAGTGCTGGTTATATAGACAAAAAGGGTGGAAAAGAGGGGGAAAAATGGAGGGGAAAACAATTCAAGTTTCCCCTCAAAAGGCCAAACCCTCGGACATAAGGCCTAGAGGAAAAAAAAATTCACTTCTAGGACACACTTGGGGAGGGGGTTATGGCCGGCTAGCTAAAAAGGGCAAAAAAGTCATTTCACCAGCTAGGTGGCCGGCCTGCTAGATTTTCTGGCCGGCCTGCTACTTTCAGGACAAAAAAAATGGGCTGCCGGAAAGAAAAGTGTCCGGTGGGTGATTGGGAAGTCCAATGATAGCCATTAAAGTGTCCAAATTGAAGCCCCAGAAGTTAGCTTTCCAATGGCGCAAACCTTGCATTAAAATTCCTCCTGTGGAAAAAGTTATGCCAGTTTCCGTGAAGCCGCACAGATTCGGTCCCAACCGGAGTGATGCCCTACTTCAATCAACTATATCTCCCCCGTCCGGAATTGGATTTAGGAGATTCTTGAGTGCAAAATGAAGCCCCAGAAGTATTATTTCCAACGGTGGTGGCCTCATAGCTTGATTCTAAGTGTGCAAATGAATAGGCCCAATTTGGCGAGGACTGCTCGACTCTTTCTTAACGGTTCATGCCCATTTTCTCCCCCAACTGGATTTCTTCCCTCTTCTCCTCTTTTCTTCAACTTCAAACCCCTAAGCAAGGTGTTTTGAAAGATTTTTTCAAATATTTCATCTCTCTTTCATTCTTTTTCACTTTGTCCTTGCTCGGTTTACCGAAAAGCGCAACATTTGACAAAATGCGAGCCTCGGAACATCGTAAAAATTTTATTTCAAAAACGTTTTGAAAGAGAGGGTTTTAAGGCTAAAATCTTTTGATCAAGATTGTTTCGGTCCAAAAAGGGGTATGAAGTTGAGCTTTGACTCTCTCCTTGCCGAAGAAATTGAACCTTTCCCTGCACACCTTTCTCCACCATGTAAACCATCAGTCGCGTCCAAGTCTTAAGGGCGGTCAGAAATGGGGTGTCTACACCTTTGTGCACAAAAAAGAGACCTTTGTATACATCTCTGTTATCACCCTAGTCTATTGACATTTTATTCGATAATTTATCTTTCTTTTTCTGTCTATGGACATTTTATTCTATAATTTATCTTTCTTTTTTTGTCTATGGACATTTTATTCTATAATTTATCTTTCTTTTTTTGTCTATGGACATTTTATTCTATAATTTATCTCTCTCTCTATAGAGATACAACTTTATCTACTTTTACCATATTATTCTATAGTTTATCTCTCTCTCTCTCTATAGAGATACAACTTTATCTACTTTTACCATATCCTTAATTTTGTGTTTTTTTTGCCTCTCAATCCATTCACATCGCGAATTCCTAGGTTGAAGGAGCAGGAAAATCCAAAATACTACCTTTACCGGTCTTCATCAGCTGCCTAAGAAAAATTCCATAATCGAATTTAACAAGTTTTGTTTTCATTTGAATACCCAATTCTTGCATTTTAATTCCATATGTGATTTCATTCCACTGATCAATTTCTTCAATTTTAGTTTTAGTTTTTGTTGGTTTCACATCTATCTCAACTCACTGACAGTATCGGTACATTAGATTCATTTCTATGTTTTCTTTTAGTTCTATGGTTTTTTTTTTTGGTTTCATTCACAATAGGACCTTGCTATCTGAGGATAAGTTAGAAAATCAGACATAAGAAAAAGAAAAATAAAAGAGAGAGAGAGAGAGAGAGAAGAAAGAAAGGATTTTGTATCTTTGTATGTTCGTATCTTCTTCACATTTTGAATTATGTAGTACAAGTACTTGAGTTACAAGTATTCCTGCAACTGTGCTTAGTACAAGTACTTTGTTATCCCTTTTATTCTCTATATAACCTTGCATGATCATCTATCTTAACAACACCATAGAATCAGTGAAACCATTGGCTTGACCTTTTTGATGAATATCTATAACATATTACTCTTATTTTACCTTGAAAGCAGTTTGTTAAGCCTTGGATTCCACATTAAAGGTTTCATGGGGTAGAGTAGGGAAAATTAGTGGCATTCTGGTTAAATTTTTGTTTAATTTGTTATTTAGGTGATTATGTGTTGTACTCATATGAGGTGTTCTTGTGTTCTAAAGCATGCAACTCATCTGGATTTGGACACATCCACGTCTTTCTTTGGTGTTTATGATGGCCATGGAGGTAAGCAATATGAGCATACCTCTTTTCAATTCATTGCACTGTTTTTGTATTATTTATATTGAGGTATTGAATTGAGTTCCATGGTTCGTTCTTAATTTTTTAGCACCTTCTTATTGTAAGGTTTTCTATTTTTTGTTGGCCAATTAACTTGTAGCATATTTCTTTAATGACCCTCAGTTGCTTAACCTGCAGTATCATTATTAGAAATTTAAAATGGGACATCAATTTGAAATTATTATGATCCTTATGTGCCGAGGTTTGAGGGTTTTATGACGATGCCAATTGTATCTTATAATAAAAGATACTACTACATGCATGATACTTCCTTGAAGGAGTTTAAGTTGTCACACACAAACACAAAACAGTTATTAAACACCATTGATTACCAACTTCTTGCATTATGCTATGCTTGTTATAGGATTTCCATGAATAGCATTGTAAAGTTGCTTTACTATTACTGTTATTTGGCATTTCAACCAATACTCCTTGTTGGTTCAATTGAGCTATATATATATATTGTTGCTAACATTTTGTGGGGCACAAAATGCTTTGATGCCGCAGCTCAATGTGCCAAATTTCACTTATTTATCAACAAAAAAAAAAAAAAAAAAAGGAAGCCAAATTTCACATAGCTTATGTGAAAAATTGCTAATTTCATGAGGTCTAGGTGCATCTTTTATTCCATGTTGTAATATAAGGTTGGCGGAACTCAGTGCCAAAAGGCATGTACCACCATGACCTGTCCAAGAATTAGAGCAAGGAAGTTTCTTATTTGGATTTTCGTTTCCAACTTCTCACTAGTAACAGTTGTCCATGTGATATGTTTTCTGTCGTTGACATACAAAGAAATGCTATTGCAGTACTTTCAAGTAATTCATAGGTGCAACTTGTAAAGCTTCCTACAAATGTAGTTTTTCTTCTTGAAGATCCCATGCATTAGATTTTTCTTCCTTTATTGCAATGTTAAGGATGACATCTGGCACTTTTTATGAAATATTTCTTCCTGCTAACTGCATGTATTTAATAACAACCTTAGGTGGTGTGACTTTCCTTACATAGTTTGGGGCAAGAGGTGAAGCAACTCTCTGACCTTAGGTTAAAAGACCCATATATTAGTCAATGGTAATGGGATTTAAATTGCTATGTGCCTCATCATTTTTTGCTTGTATTTTCTTTTAACTTAGAACACCATATTGTGTGGGGTAAAACCTGTAGATGTTCATTGCTGCTTAGCTACTTTAACTTTACGAATGCTTATGAGATATTTTTTTGAATATGTTGGTTCCTGCTACCATCCTCAGTCTTAAGATTGCATTTTCTCTCTTTGGAGTTGAGACTTGATTTGATTAAGTCACAGCAAAAATAAAACTCTTTCTTGTAGGACTTGAGTGTCAATTTTGCCACCCAATAATGATGGTTGAGGCCCAGTTATTGATTTGTAGAATATGTTTTCATCACACCTGACATTGTGAAGCGGTGGTGAAGGTCCCACTATTGGCCCTTTTGTCATCTATGCTGTAACTTCGAATTAATTTTCATGTTTCCCTTTACTGGGCTTCTTTTTCTTTTTCTTTTTTTTCTTTTCCTCCCATTTTCTTTGCTTTTTTTAAAATATGACATATGGTTAATTGCGGTATAGTCATCATCAAAAGTTTGTAATGTAATCATATAAATTTTTTTCCATATGGTTAATTTTTTTTATGAGAATACTTCATTTTGGATGTTTTTCTAGATTCTAACTTTTCTTATTTTATTTGTAGGTGACTTCCAAAAACGATCAAGCACAAGGCTGATAACCATTTTATTTGGATTCCTTCATTGATTTTCCTTTTAAATTTTGTTCAATTACTTACTGGTTTTCAATGGATGGATGTTTAAAACTTGTCTCAATTAATGTTTTGAATGGAATGATTGTAAAGTTTGGGATTGAACAGGAAAATATGATGAATTTTAATGTTATATTTAGGTTGGGTTGAATGAATTTTGTTCAATATTGGATTGAATGTTTATAAACAAAAATTGATTGTTCAAAAAAAAAAAAAAGAAAAGAGATTTGGTGACTAACTAATTAGTCGTTGATTGTTTAATGTCTTTTGGCGACAAAATATTTGGTTGAGAAAAGTTTTGGCGACTAAATAATTGGTTGCCAAATTTTACACTTTTGCGACTAAAATCATTGGTCGGCAATTCCTTATCTTTTGGTGACTAAATTATTAGTTGGCGATTCCTCAACTTTTGGCGACGAAAATAGTTGGTCGCTGATTTTTTGCTTTTGGCGACAAACATATTTGGTCGGGAAAATATCACTTTTCGCGACCAAAATATTTTAGCGACTAAATGAATTAGTCGTGGTAATGATATATTTAGCGACTAAAAATTTAGTCGGCAAATCTAACTTTTTCCCGACTAACAAAAGTTTTGGTCGCCAATTACTTTTGCCGACCCTCAATTGGCGACCAAAGTGGCGACCAAAAAAATTGGTTGCGAATGACTTTTGTCGACTAAAAATGGACTTTTGCCGACCAAATTTTTAGTCGGCAAAAGTGTATTTTTTTTGTAGTGAATATTGCCGACCAATCTTTTGGTCGTGGAATGTATTGCCAACCAAATTTTTTGGTCGCGGAATGTCACAGTTTGCGACCAAATTAGTTGGTCATGGAAATGGGCAACAAATGCCGACCAAACTATTTGGTCGTTGAATGTGCGAATTGGCGACTAACATGTTTGGTCGGGAAAATATGACTTTTCACGACTAAAGTGTTTTAGCTACTAAATGGATTAGTCGCAGTAATTATATATTTAGCGACTAAAAATTTAGTCGGCAAATATAACTTTTTCGCAACTAAAAAATTTTTTAGTCATTAATTACTTTCCGCGACCCTCAATTGGCGACCAAAGTGGCGATCAAAAATATTAGTTCGCGGATAACTTTTACTGACTAAAAATGAACTTTTGCTGACTAAATTTTTATTCGGCAAAAGTGTGAATTCTTGTAATGTGGGGTAGTTGCTGGAGGCTAAGAAAGGGGTCGATGGAGGCTTAGAGACTCAAAAGTAACCGGATCAAAGCTGGACTTGCTGGAGAAAAGGCTAGTAAAAGTAGAAGACTGTTGGAAGTGAGAATGCTCGAAAGGGTGACCGTTAGAAGTGTGGGCTATATATCACTTAATATTGTAGGTATATTTATAAATTTAAATATTTAAAAATTAGAATAAATTATAAATATTTGATTAAAATACGAATCACCTCCTGTCTTCTTGTGGTTTTGAAAATTATATTCCATTTTCTGAGATTTCTAATTTTATAACAAATAACTCATTTTATTAATAAATTATCAAGTCAATTAACAGTTTTTAATAATGTTAAAAATATGTTTTAATTAATAATTTAAGTAATTTTATTATTGTATAAGAGAGTAATTATGAATTTTATTTTTTTAATTAATTCTATTAAATAAAAAATTTTAATAAAAAAATATTTCTAATTTTTTAAATCATAAAAAAAAACTTATATTTTAAGCAAAACTTAAAAGATATATTTATAATTTATCTTAAAAATTAGGTGATATATAGCAATTCTCCTTTACAAAGAAAGTGTTGTAGATGACATATAACTGCATATATATAGAGAGAGAGAGAGAGAGAGAGAGAGAGAGCCTTTTGGAGAGGTAGCTTCCACAAGAGACACGTCATGGGAGACAGTGGTGTCGCAATTCTATGTCCTTCGGGTGGGAACCGTGAAGGATTGGATTTATGCCTAGTTTAGAAAGACTAAATAAGTGTACTTTTTGACTTTTTTTTATATTATGTGTAGAAAAAGTAGAGAGGAGATGTTGATTGATGTAACTCAAAAAAAATAAAAAGATGAAATAAGTACACTTTTTTCTTTGTAGCCAACCTTGGCCTTAACGTTACACTTTGCCTCATGTTAACTGTGACGTAAGAGCAAATCTCATTTACTACTACAATCACAATATGGATAATGTTATCAACATTAATTAGTATATATTAATTAAGATATAAGGTATATGTAATGTAAATTTTATTATTTAACATAATTTTATGATTAGAAATTATTTAGTTAAAATAGTCAATAAAAATAAAATAAATTAAAATAATTAATAAAACAAAATATTATATTTAATTCATAATTATTTTATTTTTTTTATAACTATTAAATCTGTCACAAAAATAATAACTATCATTTGAAATATAATTTTTTTAATTAGATTAAAATAATTAAATAATCATTGAAAATAACTTATTCCTAGAAAAAACTATTATATCTAATTAATAAATATATTAATTAGTGTTCATATTATTTATTTATTTATTTATTTTTTAGAGAGCAGTTCCTATCATTATACAAATAAAAAAAATTTACAAACTTTTTTTACAAACTGATATGATATAGAGTGATACAATTTTAAAATGTGAAATGAGGCTCAATTTACTAATATTCTAAATACCATATCAGTTTATAAAAAAATTTATTTGTATAGCACTACTCTTGCTACAATATAACTCACACTCAGGGCTATTTTGAAAAGATGATTATAATCAATTTTTTGATTAAAAATTGTTTATAAATAATTTTTTTGTGAGAGAAGAAATAAATTATAAGTAATTTTTTCATATAAAAAGAAGTGAATTATAATTTGAGAGGTAGATTATAACCCACTTTCCAAAAGGACCTCAGTTTGTCAAACGTAAATAAAGGTCATGTTTGTTTGGGTGGACATGAGCTTGGGATTGGACTAATAGTCCAATAAAATTATTAATCCGATGTTTGGTTAAACAATTGAAGTAGAGACTAATTATTTTAAACTTGACTATTAGTTAAGATAGGATACGTAATCCAACGGATTCGTAGTCCTAGGACTATTAGTCATAGGAATGTTAATCCAGTCCGCCCAAACAAACATGGCCAAAAGGTGTGTGATCCATCACAGTTAGGGTCATGCTACAGACCCCCAGTGGAGTGACCCCCACTGACAACCCCAATGAGATGTCACCTCTTCATTGACTGAAAATCAAAAAACAAAAGAAAAAGAAAACAACTTTTGGGTCAATAAAAAACGACCTCCAGTGACCCCCACTGGAAATGTTAGGCATTTTTTTTTTTTTTTCCTTATTGGACGGTGACAAAACAAAAATATAGTGGTGGCCCCCACAAATATCTTTCTGCAAAGCCGATCCCAACCGCTACTTTTAGCTTAAAAATCCTGACGCGTGTCAATTGATTGCGTGAGCATGGAACGTGCTGTCCACTCACACTACCAAATCTAATCTCTTCCCACTTCTTCTTTGTTTTGCCACTGAGGTCCAATCGGATTGGGTCGGATAATTGGGGTGGTTATTTGGATTTTTTTGAATTAGCTTATATTTTTTGGTTTTTAAAAAATTATTTTGAATTATTTGATTAAATTTATTATAAATAGTTTATGATTATAATAATTTATTTTAAGTAAAAAAAGTTAATTCTGAGAAGCTGTTCACCCTTACTTCTAATTATCAACTTCTACTGTGATATGTTAGCTTACAGTTATACTTTTAGATTTTTTTATTTTTATTTTTATTTTTTAAAAATAGAAAAAGACTAAAATGGATTATAGAGTATTATTTATTTTTTATGAGAAATGTAAACAAGTAGTGAATAACAAAAAATAAAAATTAATTGAAAAAGTTATTTCACAGTTTATTTAACAAACAATATTCAGCAACTTAAATCTATAATCCAACAGTTACACCAAACAGATTAATAGTTTCTGATTAAAGTTATAATCTATAATCTGTTAAGTTATAATTTATAATCTGTTTTAACAGCTACACCAAACAGGGCCAATGTCTCATTCCTCGTCCTTTCGACATTATACGGAGTGAAAAAATTAATCTGTATTTATCCACCGATTTAGTAGATATGGATTGAATGGATTGTGCAGATTGATGGATAAATTTGATCGATTTAACGATTTAAATTTTATAAATTTTGGATATTTTTTTTGAATTATAATTTATTATTTTTACAATCTCTAATAATTAGTAATTTGAAAAAATATTTATTATTTGTTTATAATAGGCCTTGACACCAAACATGCATATTTTTAAATATTATTTTTTATTTTTACAAATATATATATATATATATATAGATTTTATTATTTCTACTTTATGTTGTGACTTGTTAGCAATTCCTTTTTTATTTTGAACGAATTACACTATTGGCTCCGAAGTTTGGAGTTCATGTCATTTTGATTATCGATTTTTTAATTGTGATACATTTGACGTTGAATTTTAAATCTTATTTCAAATAAGGGTAATTGAAGATATCATTGCTTAATTTCAAAAACAAAGTCATCAATTTGGTAAAATATAAACTAATTTAACAAAAATAAATATTAAAAAAATATTTTTAAATTTTTAAAAAATTATTTTTACCTACCAAAGATATAATTATGTAAAATTAATAAATCTTTTACATATTTATTTATTTATTTATTTATTTTTTATCAAATTAATTTTCAGTATATGTTTGAATGGTGATCATGTAATGGGTAATTATTTTTATTTACATTAAATTAGTTTTTATTTTTCTAAAAGTCAAATATGGAAATAATTTTGATATCATTATTAAACCAACCCATTAAAATCAAAAAATTCAAAATTAAAAATATTTCATACATTAAATATATTGATTACACATTAAAAATCCAATAACCATTTATTATATGATAATCATCCAAAAATATTGGTTCTCAACAAATACAACCATCTAATACATTATAACCATCGAAAAGTATCAACAAAAATAACCACCCATTAAATGATCATCATTCAAACACATAATAAAAATTAATTTGGTAAAAAAAAAATGTATAAAAGATTTATTAATTTTACATAATTTTATCTTTAGTAGATAGAAATAATTTTTACAAATTAGAAAATATTTTTTTAACATTTATTTTTGTCAAATTAGTTTATATTTTATCAAATTGATGACTTTGCCCTTGAAATTGAATAATAGCATTTTCAATTGTCATTATTTGGAATAAGATTCAAAATTCAAGATCAAATATGTCATAATTGAAAAGTCAAGGGTCAAAGCGACACGAGCCCCAAACTATAAGGGCTGTTAGTGTAATTCGCTATTTTATTTTTGTTTTGAACTTCACTATAGGTGGATCAGGTTTATGCGGGTGTGAGATGATTGATCTGCCATCCGAACCGTATTAGCAGATTTTGAAATAGTTTATCGACATTCATCCGCCAAAAAACATGCATCCATTCAAAATCAATTGTATTAGATCGAATCAGTCGAGTTGAGTGGATTGAACGGATCCATGATCACCCCTATCCACCACAAGTGAATTTATGGAAAAATTGGCCTCCATGGACAACTTTTTGATTTTTAATCAAAATATCAAAAAAGTTACAATAAATTATTAAATAATTATTTTTATATTTTTACATATTTTTTATAAAAAAATTTAAAAATTACTAAAAAAATTAATTTGCCAAGCAGCTAAAACTCACCATGTCCTGTTTGCCATTTGTTAGTTTTTTGGGTTTTTTTTTGTTCGTTTATTTATTTATTTATTTTTTACTATTTTTTTAAAAAAATTCAATAAACTTTATATTTTGGGTTCTAGAAGGATTAAAAATTATTTTTTTTAAATGAAAAAAAATCTAGAAAAGCCAAAAAAAAAAAATGTATTTTTTTTGAATTATTTTTGTTGTTGTTATTTTTTTTTTTAATCTTTTTTAAATTCGTCTACACAAGAAAAACGAAAAAAAAATTATAAAAATTTAACATAATTTTAGAAAAGATCACTAAACAGAAACAAATTTTTTTTTTTTTTAAATTCTTTATGATGTGCACTTTCAACCAAATTTTTTTTTTTTTGTGAAATTACCCACCAATGGATTTCTACAAAATAATTACATAGTAATGGTAAACTTTTTCAGTAAAATCACAAGTTTTTCAGTGAATATGTAATTATGTTTTTTAAAAAGTATACTAAATGGTAATTTTGTTTGTGGTCTATTTAATGCCTAATTTAACTGAAAAATCCAAAAAATAACTTTTTCAATATTAAAAAGTTAAAATTTTTAAGCTCTCATTTGGGATGAGTTAATTTAATTTGACTTTTTAATTATTTTAGCCTAGCTAAAAAGTTGTACTTGAACTTGGCTAAAAAGTTTTATATGGATAAATTTTGACTTTTTTTTTAATATTTTTTTATATAGTTAAATTGATAGTTATGAGAGAAAAAATAAAATAATTATAATTAAAATGTGTCATTTTGTAGTATATTTTATCTTTATTAACTAAATTAGCCAAAATAACTCGTACTAAACCAAAACATTCTACCTTTTTCAACAATTACTTGTTTCTAAAAAAATTACAAGGAAGAAAACAAGAAAAACTTTTGCCAAATCCCACCTATGGTTATAGAGTTTGGCATTTTAGCGACTTTTTTGTTGGATTTATTTTATTTTATTTTATATTTTTAGTGAATTATTTTTTGAAAAAAATAATTGAAAAAAACTCTACATTTTTAGAATCTACTCAACTAAAAAAAAGCTAAAAACTCTTCACGTTTTTTGTTCCTAGTAAATTTTTTTCCAAGAAAAGTCCAACAAATGTTCATTAAAAATTTAAAAAAAAAGGAAAAAAATGATTTAGCTAAATCACAAATTTTTAGCCAAGTGAGAACTATGTTTTAGGAAAAAAAAAAAATGATTTTCTTAGCACAATCCCAAATTGAACCAAGTGAGAAACTATGATTGAGGTTATAATTAATACGTGAACGCGAGTAGACACATTTGTACCTCTATAAAATTTTAATTATTTTATTTATTTTTATTGATCTATAATTTTTTTTAAAAAAAAATTATATGACGTAGTTGCAAGCTTTTGGTGATTGAAAAAAATTATTCAGTACCGGATTACATTAGTTTTGGTTATATATATTTCACTAATTAGGAAAAAGTAGGTGGTATTTGACAAAGCTAAAACTTAAAAATTAAGTATTAATCGAATGCTGATTTTTTAAATTGGTAAGCAGTTTGATAAATATTTAAGTCTTGAATTAAAGATGAGTTGTTTGATATGTATAAGAACAAATTTAAAATTGTATATTTTAATTTTTATATTGTGATGGTGGTGGTGGTGGTGGTGGTGGTGGTGATCGTGATAGAATGATGGTAGTAGTGGTAGTAGCAGTAGTGTTGTGGTGATGGTGATAATAAAATGATCGTGGTACTTATTGCAACAATGACAATGATGATACAAGTGGCAGTGGTGGTTGCAGTGGCATGATGGTGGCGGTGGCGGTGGCGGTGGCGGTGGCGATGGCATGGTAGTGGTGGTAATGAATTTATAATAGTGTATATCGATACTTATGTTTAGTGAAAATTCAGTTAGAATTAAGTATGTTTCAAATGTTTTAAATTTTAACCTATATTTTAAGAGGTACTTAAATTTTTAAGTGATATCAATTGTGGTTGTCAAACAGACTTATTTGATTATTACTTAATATATTCAAATTTAAGTACTGAATCAAGTTATCAAATATTCCATTCATGTCTTGTCTTTTCATTTTTTTAAAGAAAGTTCGTGTAATAATAGCAGTAACTAATTTGGGATCAAAATTGACATAATATGCAAAATGTACATTAGTCTCGCACGAACTCCACTGTATATAAATGTCGAACTTATGTCATCTTAATTTAAAATTAAACCTCATTTTCAATGTTACGACTCCATTTAGTCGGTGATTATAATGCTACGACTCCATTTAGCCTATAAATTAACAAAGCTCAGGTGTACTTACAATTTATCCTAAACATTTTAACTATCAAGCCAACCATGCCTAATTTAAAATTAAATTTTATTGAAATAATTTTTTAGATTTAATGGTTAGCGATTCTTTTTAACTAACTGTAGAGACATAATTTTCGTCTTGTCGACATGATTTAATTATTAGACAAGATATCACGTGAAAAAGTGTTATTTGGCGAGAAGTGATATTGTCACGTCAAATCCAAGATAATCAGGAGGGGATTTGAGTCCTAATTGAATACTAACTCTTAGGTTGGGTGAGTCACACATTCAGGAGGTTAATTCTGGGTCAACTAGGAGACATGATCTAGGTCACCTAGGAGAGACGGATCCTTGATAATATGTTATTCCTCAAAGGAATAAGAGTCCTATTGAAGTATGCCTATTAGGATGAGGAGGGCATTAGGTTCTATATAAAGAGGTGTGTCTCGTGGGGTCAAATGTATATCTTTTCTTATCACTTGAGTTATTACTTTATCGAGTTATTTTTGAGAGGTATTGTTATTAACTTGATTGTTAAAGTATCCTCTTTATTCAAAGCAACCATGTTAGTTGTTCTATTCTTTGTTTCAGGTTGCGGATTCTATTTATTGTATGTGTGTTTTTCGACTTTGTTTCCAGGATCTTAGGAAGAAGATGAGAATTGGTTGTGCGGTCAGATTTTACACTAATTAAGTAGAAACAATTGAATTATTCAATTTTAAAGCATGATGAATTTATTAACAAATTCTCTTTTCAAGTATTTGTATTTCAATTAATCTATAATATATTTTTGTATTTCAATAAATCTTATTAGTTTGACATTTGATTCACTAAATCTTAATTTTTATATTTAAAGTATTTTATGGATAATTTTATATTTACAAATACTTTTTGAACTCTTACAATTTGGTGATATGAACATTCATATTTGATAGTGTGAATGTTCATATTGATAATGCGAATGTTCACATCACGAAACATTCACATTGCCAATGTGAACATTAAGATGCACTTCACCCTATTGTTATTAGAGATATTTTAGTAATTATGTTACTTATAAAACTTATTAGAATATAAAAAAATAATTTAAATTAAGTGAAATATAAGTAAGTGAAGAGAGATTTATAAATAAACGTCCTTTAATAGTGTCTTCAATAATAATAATAATTATTATATTTTTGTAATTGACAAAACATTTTTCACATATTAGACGGAAAAGTTTGTTCTTACACAACAATAATACTAGGTGCACCAAATTAGAATATATAAGGTGCATAGAAAATATATTGTGTAACTCAAATTTAGGTTTCGTTTGAAAATTAAGTATTTTAGTTAAAAAGTTAAAAATATTATAAATTATTAAATTATTCTATTTATTTTTTTATATATCTTTTTATTTTTTTATATCTTTTTATAAAAAAATTTATTTCCAAAACGTGATAATATGAGTCGTATTTAAAAACATTGAACCACGCATTCTAATTCTGTGCACCTAGCTAAACTTTGAGGCACAAAATCCAAACTTAGATACATCGAAAGTAAATGTTCTGAAAAAGGTCTCTGCAGCTACACTTTTGGACTGATTTACTCAATGCATTCATTAAATGTTGTGTGCATCATCAATTTGAACCCACTTTGACAGGTGTAGGAAAATGCATCAGACCCCACTGGGGTGACTCCCAGAATCTTCAGTGAAGTTTGATTGGTCAAATTTATTTATTTATTTATTTATTTATTTTCTGTCAATTGCAACCCTCCACGTGGATTGGGCCGTGTTGGGTCACTTTTACTAGAGGTCCCAGCACGGTTGGACAAGTATATACATATATGAGTGGATAAAATGTAGTAATGCCCCAATGCATTAGCCACCCACATTGCATCATCACACACGCATTACCATTTTGAATTGTTTCAATTCAAACGGACACACCATAAGTTCATTCACTTCATATTGCAATCCCCTTTACAAAATGTTTGAATTCTTACAAACATCATGTTAGTTATGCACTTGTAAGAGGGCACTGATGCACAAGTACTTGCTCACAAAGCATCAATACTTTTATTGGTGATAACATCCTCATTTGTTCTCATACATGCATTATGCCTCTCCTACGCTTCATGAGTTTCACTCTCCATTATTGAAATTTTGAGTCCAAATGTTAGGGGTGGGCAACGGTTTATCCGAACCGCTCAAACCGCCCAATCCGCATATAAATGAGCGGTTTCGCAAACATAATACGGGCGGATGCAGTTTGAAATATGACAAATTTGCGGGTTGCGGGCGGGTCGCGGTTTAAACTGTTGGACAATCTTCACTGTATTTAAAAAGATTAAATTCTATTGTGTACAAAACAACAACAAGAATAAAAGAAATAGAGAAAAGAAGAGAATTCGTTTGATTACAAAAATCAAACTCAAAATAAAAATAAATAAATAAAACCACAGATTTTATTTTGTTACAAAAAACAAAAATAAAATCTGATTAAATAAACATAATAAAAAACAGAATAAAATTAAACAACTTACTTGGTTAATTTATTTGAATAACTTTTCTGATCAAGTCCAGTGTTTAACACTGTGTCCTTAAGACAGATTTGTTCTCTCCACGGTGTTTTCAAAATTTGGACGTCTATCTCCCAGGATGAAATGATCTTACCACAAACAATAGCAGCACTACAAATTGTTTGCCTTACGAACATATTAAGTGTTTACACTCTTTCTTTCGGAAATAAAATGCAGCAAGATGAAGAATATAATTTGCAGAGGATGGAGTACGAAAAATTTGAGTAAAATCCAAATGGGAGGCTAGTCTATTTATAGATGTAAAGGTGGCTTTTGGTTTTGAATTGAACAAGTATAAAACCTGTTAGATTCAAATTTAAATAGATTTGAATCTGTTTATTCAAACAGATAGGAACGGGAAGGGCTCTGTTTGGATGAGCAATAAATCCAAAACAGTTTAATTCTGTTTGAAAACGGGAAGGGCCCTGTTTGGATGAATAATAAATCCAAACTAGTTTAATTTGAATTCTGGATTTTATTTTAATAAAAAATAAAATTAAATTCAAATGTTTTTGGCCCAAAAAGATTAGAAGCACACACCCAAGCCCAGCCCGCCCGACCGGACGGGCGGCGGCGCGCGCGTGTGTGGTGATTTTTGGGTCCAATGGGTCTAGCCCATTTTGCCCATAACCTCTCCCTCTAAAACACTTGGGTACCCCTTGGGGCACACCCCAAGTATCTCACCCTAAGCCTTATAAACCCTTTCAAAACTTCTCACCAAATCAATGTAGGACAAGCCAATTTACCACCTTAAGGAATTTCCACCAAAACTCCATTTCTATGGAGCACACTTTGGCTTCAATTTCCCATTCACTCGGTAATGGTTTTGAGCAACCAAATATACCACGTGAATCACAACGCGGCATAGAACGCGTTACCACTTTGACCCGAGTAAATCGACACTCGGGGCCCACCTAAAAAATAGACCGAACTTAGGAAAAAATTCTGGTTTTATCCAGAATTTTATAACCATTTCCAACAAACCAGCAACCCGCAAAAACCGCCCGCACTTTAATTATTATTATTATTATTATTATTGTTATTATTATTATTTTTTATATACCAACTTTGTAACTTTTACAGGAGCACCATTATATTCTCAATGACACTAGGATCCTTATTTTTAAGTATTTCTCAACTTTCTTAATGTCGTAGAATTATCAAGTCTTAAACTTGGTTTCTTATATGATTTTCATTGGTGATTCATCCACTTTTTCCTAATAAAATTTTCCTTCTAATGGTCAATGGAACTTATAGTTTGATTATTGATTACTGAACTGACAATTCTAATTGAGTACAACCTTTAATGCATTGATATACATTTTTTTAATGGCAAAAATGCTAGTGTAGGGTCTATTTGTTTTGGGTACTTTCATTTAATGCATTGATATTCAATTTTTATTTATAAACTCATCAAAAAATTGTTATCACAAATATATAAAATGAATCTGATGCCTAAATTCGTTGGGAAAAAAAACTTGAAAATTAATTTTTAAAGAAAAAAGTGTAAACCGCAAACCGTCCGCACATTTGCAAACCCTATCCGCACAAACCGCAAACCGCACTGCGGGCGGTTGCGGGTTGACTTTTTCCCAAACCGCATAGATGCGGGCGGGTCAAAACCGAACCGTAAACCGCACAAAACCGATCCGCGAACACCCCTACCAAATGCTATAGATGCTATTTGCCTCTCCTATCCTCATTTATTTTTAATTCTTTTTTTCTTCAAGATTTTATACTAAAATGTTTACTATAACTTTCATTTACAGTTTATGTTATAATTTTTATTTTTATTTTATTTTTAAAGTAAGTTATTGAGGGGTGTGCTTTTAGATTTATAATTTTATGATTTTGTTAGCAAATGAAATCTGTTAAAAAAAAAGAAAATACCCCAACGTGGGTTAGGTGACCGAGGCTACACTACTTAGACAACCCACAAGAGTAGATTATATGGCACACGGGGGATAGGCGAAAAATAATAATAAAATGAGTGGGAGCACTAATTAGTACTATTACTAATGATGTGACAGTGGGTGAGACCTACTGCCACAATGTTTTTGTGCTCTATTTTTTTTTTTTTTGAAAAAAGTAGGTGCCAACTCATTAGTGGTGCTTTAGAACACCACTTTTAGTGAGATATAGCATTGCTGTCAATAAGTGAACTGCAAGTGATTTGGAAGACCGGTGGATGTGATTGATTAAGTACACAAGATTTGGAAGATTGATTTTGATTGACGCCGAATTATACAATATTAAGACTGGTAATTAGGATCTTTTAAGCTTATTTGTTAGTCAAATTATATATTTTATGTCTGTTTAATGTTAATCAAGTTGGATACAGTAGGAACATAAAATGAGCAAAAATTAGTATTTTTAGTAGAAAATGTTTCCCGCACGTGCGGAACCCTCACCGCACGTGTGGTGGCATTTTTGGCATGTGTGGCTGTACCTCAAAAATCATGCCCGCTATTTGGAATTGTTTCAAAGAGCTGAAGGCATGAAAACACAAAAAAAAGGCTGGATTAGGATTCCAAAATATTTCAAAAGAGAGTAGGGGCTAAGGTTTGGAAAGGAGGGTTCTTAAGTTTCAAGAATATCTTTCATGGAGGTTTCTTCTTCTTCTTCTTCTTTTTCTTCTTCTTCTTCTTTTACTTCTTCCATGAGTGGCTAGGCTTTTATTTTTAAGATTTTGATAAAACCCTAGCTAAGTAAATATGAATTTCTTTTTGATTTTTGATTATGTAATGGTTTGAAAAAGTTGTATGATATTCAAGAAGTTTTTAAATATATTCTCCCTTTTTTCTTTAAGTATTCTTTTTTTTGTGATTGTTGAATACTTTCTGTGGAGAGGTGGTTTGGAAATATTATTCTGATCCTGGGAGATGCTCGCGATCCGCTGATAGTCACCTGAAAAGGGATAAACACTTCGGTCGGGGGTGCCGGAATTAGCACTCCGACGGGCCAGTCAGTCTCCACACTCAAGAATGCTTATAATCTAAGTTAAGCACAACAATTCTCACATACCTCTTTCTGGCTGATGTTCCTCTATTTATATCTTTTCTTCCATGGGCCTCGGGATTAGGTCCATTTCCAACTCTATATTCGGTACATTTTGTAGTAGACCGCTCTTTACTCGGCCCCTTGCTTAATCGGCTATTTGGCTGAGTAAAGTTGGATTCGAGCTTGCGAGCCGATGCCGAGTGCCACGAATTTCGACTCTCCCAGGTCCGACTATCCGGAATCTCTACGATTCCCAATACTCGGCCCGCATAATTGCCCCCCAAGCACTCCACTAACGACAGTTGGCTGGAGTGTTTGGCTTCGAACTCGAAAAGTCAGAGTCGAAATTCGGCGGTTGACCGTATTCCAACGCAAATGTTTGAACACACGCTTCTCGGTTATCATTTCAACTTCCTGCCTCTTCGTACACTTCTATTTATTGTGATTTAAAATTTCCACGTCTTTTCAAATGCATACATGCTTTAAGACGATCGTCACTGGACTGCCTTCCGAATTACCTCTGCAACTTCCTTCTCTTCTCTATCTTCTTCGCCTCTTGTAAGTTCTCTCATTCTTTGCTTTGAATATCTTTTCTTGCTTTGTTTTTTAGCTTAGCATATTCCTATTGGCTGGGGGAAATGGAGAAATATTTAAAAGATCTCCTCTCATCGGATCGAATTTCTGGCTTCCGATGCCATTTCTCCATTCCTGATGACGTCCGCCTGTCACTTGTGACAGACGACACCCTCGATATGGAGAGGGTTGATGAAACCACGATCGTCTTCCCTCTCTTATCAATTGCAGAGGGTGGAGTCCGTTTCCCCCTTCACCTATTCCTTAGGGCCGTGCTCTGCCATTGGGGCTTAATCCCTTCCCAACCCAATGTCAACTTCTTTAGGATTGTAATGGGGATTATCGCACTAAACCATCGCTGTGGGCATAGCCTTGGCATTCTCGCTATTCGGTATTGCTACGCCTTGGCCAAGTTGTCACGCCCCACTTTTTATTACTCGAAGTATTACCAATTTCATTTACTTAATTATATTTCAGAGATAACATGCGGAAATAAACTCGTATATTCAACTCATAGAAGTGAATAACATTGCTCTCATTCGTATGCAAGTAAATACAACATGAGTGTAATAAATAAATTGCCCTTGGGCTTACATCATTAACGAATCAAGAAGAAGGGTGCAACCCTTTTTACACATATGGCATTCCGCCAATACAAGAGAGGCCCCGTGGCCAACAAATAAGAAGATCTAAATCTTGCAGCATATTCAGTTCAACACCTGAAAAAGATTCAACAACGAGGGATGGACATATAGTCCAGTAGGGATCTCAACATGGCCCTCAACAATAATAACTTACAGATAGCTATGATCATGAATACCCAATCTCATACTAGAATAGTAATGTGACAGTTTATACAAAATATACATAAGTATGAACTTTTCTTGAAAGCAACCATTTCAATCAACGCCATAGGCGATTAAATTTTCTTTTCTTTTCATTAACCCCCGTTCCCAATCTTTCATAACATTAACAATACCTTAGGAAATAAATTCACTAAGCCCACTACTCTCTTCCATTTTCCAAACATACACAGATATGCCTTTTCAAAACATATATCTCTTTAAACTATCCGTTCTCCTTCATACTTTCCAAAAGACAAAAATAACATTTTGACTTCTTCCCGATACAATCAAATCTATATATGCACCGTTATAAAAAGGGAGATAACAACTCACCAACATGCATAAGATAAACCAATGAGGCAACTCGCCCCTCCAAAACCGTAACCAACACAATCCATGATATTCCCAGACACACTGAAACATCAACGACAAAACTTTGCTCTACTAGCTATATGCGTAGTAAGCCAAAGATACACCTCTCACAATACATGCCAATTTACCAGGCGCTAGCTGGAAGGGTATGGTGCCTTAGATTCTCAGCGTAGTCAGTTCTCCAGGCGCTAGCTGGAAGGTCACGGTACCTTTGATTTTTAGCGCAAGGTATAACACCACCAACCAAAACACAGCAGGGCATAACCAACATGTATAACACATATACATAAACCATCAAGATACAAGCAATGTGTTAAAGTATATGAACACATAACTACCTCCTCCCGAGCAAGTATACATATATAATGTATCTCAACACTTCATCACATACGATGTTTAATCAACAATGGTATAATGCATACACGACAATTCAACACAACCATGTCATCCTCCACCGATGACCAAGGACAAAACCTCTAGATGCAAGTATTAGTACACCTATTAGAGACTCAATTACTATGAGACCACAAACCCAACAATAACACTAACACGGTAGTTAAAGATACAACCCCCCACGTGTGTGTATTTAACACTCAAGAAACAACAATCCAATTTTTATACTTATATCAAAGATACTTTTCTCATTTCATAAAACAAATTCCATTTCCTTTTGTTTTCACAAAACCAATTTCATTCCTTTTGTTTTACAAAACCAATTCCATTGATAATAAAGCCATAACTCACATTAGTCCACTACATTCATTTCAAAATCATTCCAAAACCAAAGTTAACCCCTTAGGCATTAACACCTTCACCCAACTCACATTAACAATAGAGATTTACAACATAGGTTAACTACCCTCCATTTTAATTTACCAAATCAAAATATAATTTGGGGCTTTTTATTCTTTCAACTATAACATGCTAATTTACACTCTAATTAGCCCAAAACAACCATCGATGATAAAATAACTATTTTCACACAACCAACCCTAGGTTCCTTCTCATGATTTCAAACAAATCCAATGTGGATATAATTTTTATGCAATACAAAACTACCACATGTCTATCTATAGATGAAGTATTGAAAAAGATCAAAGAAATCCCTACCTCAAATGTAGAACCCAAGGAGAAGAAGAGCTAAACTCGGAAGTGCTCCAAATACCAAATTTTACGGATCAAAATGTAGCCCTCAATGATCAACACACTTTTTGTAAAGGCCAAAGGGTAGGAGAATACTCTAACTAGATCAATCCCTAGAGAGAAGGTGGGTTTCTAGTGAGAGAGGCTCTCCAATGGTGTTTTAGAAAAGTAAGAGAGAGAGAGAGGATGTAAAAAGTGATCTAAAATAGCTTAGCTGCCAACTGATATACGACTCTCCCGCTCGAGCGGATAAAAGGACGCTCGAGCGTCAAGTACAAAAACTGAACCCGCTCAAGTGCAAGAAGTCCCGCTCGAGCTCCAAGACACAAGAACAAAACGCACCCGCTCGAGCGCAAAAACCAGTTCGCTTGAGCGTAGATTCTCCTCTCTCAGTATCTTCACCGACAATGCTCACCCCGCTCGAGCTCCAATAGATCCGCTCGAGCGCGACCTGCTCGAGCATAAGGAAACTCGCTCGAGCGTGAAAAACACACCTGCAGAAGTTTTGCAGAGGCACGAAATACTGGAACTGTGAAAACCCCGCTCAAGCGTAAGGAGACCCACTCGAGCGTACCACCAAAAATTTGGGCGACAAGGAATGGGACTAAGGCTCAACCAACCTGTTCGAAACACGCCCAACACAACCCAAAACTCTAAAACAAAGAGTAAGGGATAGAAATGAGGATAAGACAACAACAGATCTACGGAACCAAGTCCGGATTATAGTTCAACAACAAGAGAGAAAACTGGGATCGCTATACAAGTCTTCTGGTCGGCACGGGCGTTATTTCCTTAGGGCGAAAGACACCGACCATCAACTAGTGACTATGTTTTCCAGCTCTGGGAAGCGAGTCAACGATGTTATGGTCGTCGTCCAAGGAAACTGGGAATTCGGCGAAGGCGAGGACCGCCTTGATCGTATTCCTAGGTGAAGGGGAAAACCAGGTGGCCGAGTATCTTCTTTTTATTATTTATTTTTTGTTATAATCTATGAAGCTTCATTTTCAGGACCTCATGGTTTTGCTTTTGCAGGAAATGATTTGAAGAAAGTCTTGACCTCAATCGACGACGCCGTCCTTTCAGAAATCCAGGCTGCGCTCAAATATTTCGGCCGGCCGAGTCTTCAGAAACAGGGGAGGGCGGCCCACATTCTGCTCCGCTACGAGCCGACTTATACAACCTTTTCGGCAGCGAAAAATATCCCAATTCCAAAGGGTGAGGAGTTTCTTACCGCCCTTATCTTGACTGATTTCAAAAATTTAAGGCAAGTCGGTGTTGGGGGATCAGATTCAGAGCAACCAGAAGTAGCTGAGGTCGCCGAGTCAGACCAATCCGAAGTCGAGGTCGATGAGGCTTTGAAGTTAGCATTCGAAGAAGCCGGCCTTAATTTGGTTGATCCTCCGTCCACTTCAGGTCGAGAGGACCTTTCACTTGACGATATTTTTCACGGTCTGGAGGATCTTCCTGGCGCGTACACAGAAGATATGGCTAGGTTGAGTCTCACTAAACTTGCCAAGAAGGCGAACGCGGAAAGGATGGCAGCGCGGAGAAGGGCGGAGGCCATTCGGGCTACCGAATCTCAGCCCCCACCTATTGGCGAGTCCCAATCCTCCCTGCCTATTATTGAGGAGGGAACGGCAAAAAACGGGAGTGTCGAGGCGGAACCTTTTGTGCAGACAAGTGTAGAGGTTGAGCAAAGGGTGAAGAAGCGCACTACTGAGGTCAAGGCCGGCTTAAAAGAAGACCGCGCCGATAAACGACCTCGTTTGCAAGGATCTGATGTGATTGCACCTTTTGTTATTCAGCCGAAGATAAAGAATATGCCGATCTCCTCCGATGCTTCGGTAATCAAAGATCCAGTGGTCGCACTTGGCATGGCCACGTCCGTTTCACTGCCTGCTGACAAGGCGGCTTTTCGGGCGGAACCGGATTTAGTTGCAATTGCGTTGGCCACGCAATTGGCTCTTTTGGTATATATCTTGACTGTATTTTCACTTAACGTGAATATTGTTTTGGTCTAAACTTTCTGTTTTGCAGGTCGTCGGAAGGATAGTCGAGATGGGCCGTCGTTATCACGATGCCGTAGAGCATATTGGCCGTTTACAAGCGGAGGTTGACGGCCAAACGAGTAGGGCCGAGTTTGAGGTGGAGAGAGCCCGCAATGCTAAGGAATTGAGATCGGTCACCGAGAAGAGGGCGGATGCGAGCGATGACGCGCTTAAATTGGCCCAGAAGGCGATCACTAAATTGGAGGCTGAGTTGGAAGAAATAAAGGTGTAGACACCCCATTTTTGACCGACCTTAAGACTCAGACGTCATCGATTGAGCGCTCGGTGATTGCGCATGTTGTGCTCGTTCTAAGGTTACGGAGTCTCGGTTGAGAACCTTGCCTCCAGACTCCGGGACTCTTTTATGCTTTGCCTCGGTTTGCGAACCAAGTTTTGTTTTCTCTTCCCGAAGGGAGGGAGAGGTCTCGTAGATCATTTCTCAATGGCCATAGGCTACTCTTCGTGGTTGTAGACCACTGTTCCCGTTTGGAGACTAGTTTTTGATTTTCGGAGCCGTCGGCTGTGTGCCTCGGTTTGGGACCGCTTAACTTTCTCTGTTTGCTCCGATTTTTGACACACACCTTGTTTTCTCTCTCTAGAGGGACACTGTGGCCCGGGAGACCACCTTCGTGGTTGCACGGCACTTTCGATGCTTAATAGTCAGTTTTCGGGGCACCCAGCTGCGTGTTTTGGCCCCCGAACCCTCGTTTTGCATCCGTCCTAGTTCCTTTTCGGTATGGATCCTATTTTCATAGTTTGGAAGGTGGTACAAGGGTGGGAGACCACCTTTCCCCAGTCGGCCGATTTTCTTGTCAGGTAAGTGGTCTCCCTCACTTTTGGGCCACAATTACTGGTCTCCCACCACACCACTCGCTTGATTTGAGTGTGGAGACCACCCTAGGAGGCCACCGACCAGCTGAACCTTTTGACCCTGGTCGGCCGACCAGGGGGAGTGGTCGGCCGACCACCTGAACTGGTCGGCCGACCACCTGAACTGGTCGGCCAGCGTTCTCATTTTCTGTCTCACTGAGTTGGTGCCAGCTGGAAGCCACAGATTGTATCCTCCATACTCCATACACATGTATGGAGGATGTTTAACCTTGGTTTTAAGCTTCTTGAAGAAGCTTTAGACCCTTGGATCTATAAAGGGAAGGCTCCTCTTCCCTTGCAAGGGTTGAGAAAATTGTTTAAGGCTTATGCATACACTTCCCTCTATATCTCTACACTTTGGCTCTAAGGTTGCATAGTTCTTGACCCCTTTGCATACCATCTCCTAGCACAACACCTCCATTAACAACCTAAGCACCTTGGAGCTGGTTTTCATAGGTTGAAGGTGTGCTATTTTTGGTCCAAAAGTTGCTGGTCCCTTTGGCTACAAGGGTAACACTCTATTTCCCTCTTTTTAGCATTATTTTGTTCCATCTCTTAGCCTAGTTTGCAAGCATATTTGAGATTTTTCATAAACTAAAAAAAGTCTTATTTTGAGGCCCTTAACATGTTTGTTTGAGACCATTTTTCTGTTGGGGGTCATCTACCCCCTTGCATGCTTGTTTTCACCTTGTTTTGAGCCACGCACTGAGACCTTTGCATTGAGCTTTGTTTGGCCTTCTAGCCACTGAAATCCAGTGGATTTTTAGTGGCTAGCATACTGTTTTGAGAGCTAAAATCAGAGAGGGGTGACCCTCTCACCCCTTGTTTTGTTTTCTAGCATATTTGGCCTATCAAAGGAGCCTATACTTTCATGCTTCCTAGCCTCATTTCAGGCCCTTTTCAGTGAGTTATAGGGCCTGCATAACCTCTGTCTAGAGGTGGTTTTTTCATATTGGGTGTCCATCTTGCATGTGTAGAACAACCCTCTTTATAGCCTATCAAAGGAGCCTATCATTCTTGCATGCATGGACTATATTTCAGTGGGTTTTTGGGCTTTATTTGGCATGTCATACCTCTGAATTTTGCTGGTTTGGTGGCCACTTGATTGCCTCATATACTTGTAGTGCAAATCCTCTTTACTAGCTTGTGTTGCATGCTATTTTGGTCCTTGATTCTAGCACCTTTTGGCTATGCTTTAAACAGATTTTGTGCATGTTTTGGACTGCCTTAGCTCTGTTTTTATGCCTCATGGTCGAATGATGCATGCTATGCATGGTTATAGTTCAATATCCATGCCTAGCCTTGAGTTTTGTAGCCTCTTGCATGCTTGAATAGAGGTGTTTGCATGTCTTGGCATCATTGTGCATGTTATTTTAGACCTCATACTTGCGCCATGTTCCCATGTTTTCCACTCTTTAAATGCGTTTGAGAGTCATGCTAGTTTGCCTCGTTTTTGGACCATTGCATGAGCTTCATTTCTATGCATGTTCAGCCATCATTTTAGGCCATTTTCCCACTGTCTTGGACCTACCTAGGGTCTGTTTGGGGCTGATTTTTCCATTTGTGCATTGCTTTGTGTACCTCTAGTGTAACGCACTTCACTAGTTTCGGTATTCGGGCCATCTAGCATGCATTGTGTGACATATTTGCATGATTCGGGACCATCTTGCATATCATTTCAGAGATGGAAAATGTATGATTGTTTGCCATATTTCATCCCTTGCCATGCTTTGGTAGAGTGGCATTTGATGCCTTAGGTTGGGTCCCTTGCATCGGGCATGTTTGCATGAGTGTTCCTACCTTTCATTCCATCATGTTTGGCCACTGATTTGGGTGTGGCCAAGGCCCATTCACTTTGGTTTAAGTCCATCTTGCATTGTGTATGCCACATAGTCCATGTTGTCGCATGAGTTGATCATTGCATTGAGCATGCCTTGTTCATCCCATTGTGTTTGTTAGTCTTCACATGTGCATTGTGTATGCCATTGTTTAGTCCATGTGCATTGAGTATGTCATGTGTAGTTCATAGCATTGTGTATGCCATTTGCATGCCTGCATGTCATTCCTTGCATCTTTGTATCATTTAGTTGCATTACATTAGGATTGCATGCTAGAAGTTGCATTGAGCATGACATTCTTGTTTCATCATGTTTGGGATAAGAGTTAGCCCAAACATGAGAAACGAGGAGCGTTTCATACTCCAAGTGATGAAACGTGCCTCGATTCTCGGTCGCCGACACTCTTGACTATCCATGATAAAGTTGTTGGCTTTAGATGCTTATTTGTGCATTCATGTCACATTAAGTTGTGCAATCCGACTCCTCGGCCATTATGCATCGAGATATGTAATTGGTGGTCCAAAGATCGAGGGTTACACTCCCTAGAGCCTATGCTATGACGGGGAGAGTGGCCGAGCACACATTTGTTGAAAATACCTTGCCATGCTTCCCTATTTCTTTGTGTTACAGAAAACCAGAATCTAGGGGCAGAAAGTGGTCGGCCGACCAGGTTTTTTGGCAGACCGACCACCCTTTTTGGTCTCCACCACAAATGGGTGGTTGGCAGGTGGTCTCCCATGCCATTGGCTAGTCGGCAGCCCTCCCACAACTTCCCAGAGTGGAGTTTCAGCCTCTTGGAGCTTCGTGCAAGTTTCTGAAATAAATTGCACACAAAGGCGGGATGAAGCATTGCGATGGATTTCCCGACGAGACGACTCGAGCATGCATGCATCCATTGTCATCCAAAACAGAGCCGAGGCAGTCACATTCATTTAGTTTACATGCTTACTTAGCTAGTTTGTTAATTAGTTAATGTCGTGTAATAATTAGCTGTAGTTCATTATTCATCTGGTTTTGTATTATTCGGATCCTCCGAGGAGGGCAATGTTGTAATAAGTGTGCGTGTGTGTGATGTATGTCTTCCAACCCCACGTCTTTCTCCCTTTTATTTACTAGCTTTTGATGGTTAGTTTAGGACATGTTTCAATTAGCATACTTATGCTCGCATAGTTGCATCATTCATCTGTATTGCATGCACCGGGCTCGGTGCATCATGCTAACTGCATTGTATTTCAATTTCAAGTTGAATACATGTTATCTGTTGCATTTCATATGCCATGTTTAGAATAGCTGAGCCTATCCTAGTTGCATTTTTGCATGTGTTGCATTAGCCATCTTAACATGAACTAGGATCATGCATCGATTACTAACTAGTTTCTGTTTTGGCTTGGAGTACTCGGTAAACATTTATGCTTTAGTATCCTTGCATGCGTGCGAGTGACTGCCATGATAGCATACTTACCACGAGGCTATGTGCTTATGTGATATACCTGCCTGAATGCCTGTGGGTGAAGGTTGGGTTGCTTGAGTTGGAATAATTCGTCGAAACCCGTGTTTTAGCCTACTTGCGAGTAGCAAACTTCAATCCATTTTTGAAATAAACGGATATGCGATGCTTTGTTCCAACTTAGGCAATCTAGTCTATACTTGTTTTGTCGTGCGCATCACATAGTAATTCTAGGCTAATAAACCGGAATAAGAGTACATGTGTTTTCAAAAACTTGATATCATGGTTAGTAGAGGCTGATCTTTGATCGGGCGAGCGGGGGTGCTCACGAAGTGACCTTCTCCAATCGTACCCAAGTTCCCGAGCCAAGGCAACTTTGGTGATGACGGACACGTGGCCTTAGGCACGAGTCAGGGTTTCCTAAATTTTCCCAAAATCAAATATTTAGGTGGCAACTTTGTATCTGGCAAAGCAGTCCATGTTTGTCATTTCTTTCTAAAAATCAGTTTTTCAAAACGATTTGCTGGATTTGGACTCTTTAATGATTCATCGGTCTTGCATTGCACTCTGCGAGATTATATACAGGACGGTGACAATTGAGTCCGAACTGTAGTAAGCCCAAATGAACAAAACGGGATTCCTTCTCGGGACGTTTGGGACGTCTACAGTTTCTAGGGACTCTGCTGGGGAGTTAGAGAACTTGACTCGAACTCATGATATCTTGTTTTGTTCACACTTATGTGTTTCTTTGCATTGCATGTGCATTGGTGCGCCTAGGACACCGTGTTTGCCATCTGCTATTCCTGAACGGTTTGCCGGAGGCTCACTTTGAGAAGCGTGCCATAAGGCTGACCGGTTACGGGCTCTGCCACGATGGGAACACAAACCCCAGTTTTTACTGGGGCACCCTTTTTGACCATTCAACCTAGTGCATATTCGGAATCCATAGTGACCATCCCAAACTAGGACAGGTTGCTTACCCAATTATAGGTTGTTTGAAACCGCTGCGTGCGTGGTGAAACCCTAGCTCCTGACAAAATAGAACAAGGAAACCTTACCCCAACATAGGGGTGTTTTGGCTCTCACTTGTTTGCTATGTGCTCTTAGAGTGCGTCTCTACGGAATGCATGTATCAGTTTGCAGGTCTGGGTATCAGGCCTGCGGGCATCACCAGTTCAATATTTTGGGAATCAGTTAACTGCGGGTGTTAGATTCAATTTTTGGGACAGTAATTTGGGGAACAGTGATCAGTGGTTGAATATAGTTATCCAGCCATACCTGTATCTGTCCTAGTGAAATTGGGCTGAGCTGCTGCCTGTTTTCTCTTTTAGTTCAGAGATTTAGTTCAGAGCAGTCAGTATCTTCCTTCGCTAAGGCAAAGGAGAGAAAGGCCAGTTAGGGCTCACCGGTTCATCTGATCCGTCAGTCACCAGTGACATCACCTCCGATCAGTTCAGCAGACTCGTGATGGCACAGAATTCAGAGGAAATAGTGGTTATAGAAGCCGCATTAAACCAGGGAATCATCATACAGGGTGATACCGACGTTGAAGTGCCACACCCACCCAGGTCACCTGCCGCACATCCGATCTGGGAACCCTAGTTATTTTAAACCCGTGAGCCCACCACTTTCGAGTTGATGGGAATGATTGGCGATCTTCAGAGATCTGTGGCTGATCTAGCCTATGGAATGTCGGCTTTGCCATCAACCACATCGTATGCCGAGAACTTCATACCGAAGGAGCCCCCGCTATTAGGGCGAATTGTAATCGAACTCAGCTAACCTGAAGCCATCCCAAGTTTGGACAATGACATGTCAACAACAACGGGGCTTCGCACTGAAGTAGCAACCCAAACCGTCCACCAAGCTGAAGCTAGTGGAAAGAACAAGGTGGAGGTGGACACTGATCCTTATGAATAACTCCAGCAGGCTATTGAGGCTCTGAAAGCCAGAGGGTTGAATAAGCAGCAAGTACTCGCAGTTGTGGCTGAGACTGTGGATGATACTTTGCCCACTCAGACCGAGGGCAGTTCAAGCCAAGCGAAAAATCGAGAGAAGGGTCATCATACCAGAACCGTTCCCTCCAACCCTAATTCTGCACCCAGGAAAAGTCAGCAAGCCAAGCCTATACCAGCCGATCCCTTTGCTAGTACGCCCAGCAAAAATCCACAAACCTCGAAGTATCAACCCCGAGGTCGCAGGGTCTTCCGTGCCCTCTACATGCCTTTGTCCAAGGCTCTTCAAATTCTTGCTGAAAAAGGCCACCTCAAACCTCTTGAGCCTCGCCCCCTCCCGAATCCCCTTCCAGCTAAGCATGATACTACCCAGTACTGTGCGTACCATCGACAACTGCTTCTGACTTCGCCACGAAGTACAGGATTTGTTTGATAACGAGGTTGTTCTCCAACCTAGCTCAACAAAGTCCATCATCACTGGGTCAGTGAACTTCGAGGATAATACAAGTATGTGATCAGGGAATGAACCACCTGCGGGCGGCGCTCAGTTTACTCCAGATGTGGCGTATGGCACGCACTATTTTGAGCATTTGCGAATGCTAGCTTTTGTGCTTCCTGACTTGGGTATTGGGTCAGTCTTGTTGTTTTGTATAGAGTCAGTCTTTTTATGCTAAGTCAGTTGGGTCTGTCTTGTTGTACCGAGTCAGTCCTGTTTTGTTGGAGTCGGCTGATTTCGGGGGTGTTACCTCGGACATCACTTGCTTGTTTTGTGTTTGTCTTTTCGTTTTCTTTTGAGTCTGTTTCTGCCTTGGAGCCAGTAATGCCAATAGATTTGAATGAACAGCAGTGATTTTCACACTGTTGTGTTTGCTTCTGCCTTGTGCTAGTTGTGCCAGAAGTTCTGAATGAGATGGCAGTATTTGATTAAAAATTGTCTTTTCTGTGCTTTGAAATCATTACATTGACTTGAGTTTTTCAAAACTTTTTGAACATTGTGATGAAAACAAAGAGGAAAGAATTCCTCGAGATTTGTAAAAAATTTGATCAATTGAGAGAAAGAGAGGCATGTTGAGCCCTTAATGATTGAGATCATGTTTGTTAGTGTGAGTACTGAGAAGGATCCTGGCTTGATCCAGATTGGTTCCGCACTGTCTTCAGCGCGAGCGACTAGTCGCTTTCTTAAAAGATTTCAAAAAATATTTTGCGCGGTCCTGCGAAGACCTGTGTGGAATCGCTCTTGAGATTGTGCACCTTAGGATTGCTCTCAGCCCTGAGACTCGACCCCTCACTTTCAAACCTTGAACTTGAATTCAAAATGTTCAACGGTCAACCATAATGTAAGGCCCGCGTGGCCGGATCAGAAGCAGCCCATGAACTAGGGGTGAGAATGTCAGATGTGATCAAAGGAAGCTTGCGAAGCTCGATCAAAAGCAGCCCTTGAACTAGGGGCAAAAATGTCAGATGCGCTCGAAGAGTCAAAGATGAGTCTTTTCTGCAAACCAAGGAAGACTGGCAAGAATGCCAAATCCCAGAAGGGGGAAAGAAGAAAGTATTGCTGACGGGTAACCGAGTTCCTATCCACAACACTACGGGCAAATTTAGCCCCCCATTGGATGGACTCCTGCATCGTCAGCAAACAGCAGCCATTCTCCTGGATTCAGATGACTTCAGGATCTCAAAACCATTTGACATGGACAAAGCTACACTTTTACCTTTGAGAGGCTCGCTGGGCCGAAAGCCTGGAAGGGCGACCCAGGCAAAAATTAGAGCAAGAAAAAGAAGAAAAAGAAACAAAAAATGCAAAGAATGAAAAAGAAAAAAAGAAGAAAAGAAAATGAAAACAAAAGATGAAAAAGAAAAAGAAATGAAAAGAATTGAAAAGAAAAGAAGAACAAAGCTCGTAAGGTTGAAAACCCAAAAAGGGCGGCCTTGGCAAAAGTTAGAGCGCAAAAGGAGAGGTTAATACCCGAGTGTACCTCCCCCCGAACTACGTAAGGCTTGATTCTCATGTTTGGGATACGTAGGCAACTTCGTTCTGAAGTCGAGTCGTGAAACATTTCAAATTTGACTGTGTCCAGGTAATGGTTCTGATTATCGTTGTCTTCTCTGTATCCGAGAGCTCGGTTGTGATCGTTACCTTGAAAACTGGTTACAGTGTGCTGCGGTGCTATTCAAACAAGGGGCAACTTTCCGTTGCCATACAGTGCGGTGCGGTGCCATTCCAACAAGAGGCAGCTTTTCGTTGCCATGTAGTGCCATTCAGACAAGGGACAATTCTCCTTCGGATCTGAGATTGTGCATCTCGAGAGTAGGTTCTATGCTCATTGAGCAGTGGCCGTTTGCAAAAACAGTTTTTGAGAATTTTTACTGAGGTTGACTAATTTTCTCAAAAAGTATTTCATTTTTCAAAACTGGACCATTTCTTGGACCCAAAAAAGGAAAATTTTCAGTGCTCATAACCTAACTTGCATGATTTCAAATCAGAAAATCAAACAAATGTGTTAATCTAACCCTCATATTGGTCAAAATTGTTTTAGTAGAAAGCAAAAACAAAAAATGGTCAAAATAATGAACTAGGGGCACAGTTGAGTTAGGTGTTCTGTCTTTTTCCCGTTGTCAACATACTTGCCAGAAAGGGCACTCTACTTGCCAAGAAGGGCATTATTTCTGCTAGGAAAGCGCACAACTGAGGATAACAATGAAGGGCTAAAAGCTCTCTCATCTTTCAAACAGTGAGGTATCAAGCCAAGTGCGAAGCACGAATTGGAATGGATCAATGCATTCCACTCCCTCATCCAGGGCACCGACTAGACATCATCGGAAGAAGTAACCGCGAGCTGATAATGTTGGGCATAAACCCACAACTATCTTGTTTATCCATTAATCACCCAGGGGGAGGGATTAAAAATGAGAGATTAAAGAATAGAGAGATGTGCGTTGAGAGGAAAAGCGAGGAAAGGGTTTCAAGAGAAAAACCGAGCTTGAGCGCCGAGTGATGTGAGAATCACAAATAAGAAAGGGTGGAAATAATACCCGAAGAAACTGGCTCCTCGTGCACTGAGAGGTCTCTTGCCATTGGAACACGTCTGTGTGTCGTGTCAGTCGTTTTGACTGCCTCGATTCTTGTTTTGAGTCGTTTCGGGTGTCTATAGATGTGTTTAGGTTGTCTTACCTTGTCTTTCTCTTTGTTGTTGAGTCGTGGTGTGTTGTGTTTAGTCGTAGGCTCAATACCCAGTTGAGAATTTATTCTCACTCTCAATTTCAAAAAAGAAAAAAAAGATTGTTTTGTGCTCAGAGTGCCGTGCTGTTCTCCACATTTGTGCAAAATGAGATTTTGTTGTTTTGAAAACCATAGGGTTCAACCCGGGTCATGTGGGAGCAGTAAAACCAGGACCTATCTGAAACCATATAGGTTCCTGACTTCGAAGCAAAAGAAAAAAAAGGAAAAATATCGGGCATCTGAGTTTGTTTCAACTTCGGCAAGTTCCGTCATCCCATCCTGTATGTTCTGAAGGCGTTGTGTGTTCAAAATTAAAAGAACACTACGTTATGAGCCGTGTGTTCAGATCGAGCAGTGTTGTGTTATGAGCTGCGCGTTCAAAAATGAAAATGTATGAGCTGCGCGTTCAAAAATGAAAATGTATGAGCTACGTGTTCAAAGTGAAATTCGTGAGCTGCGTGTTCCAAATGAAGCGAATGAGCTGTATGTTCAGAAATGAAAATTCATGAGCTGCGTGTTCAGAATTAAGAATGAGCCGCGTGCAAATGAAAGTATATGAGCTGCGTGTTCAAAGTGAAATTCGTGAGTTGCATGTTCAAAATGAAGCGAATGAGCTGTATGTTCAGAAATGAAAATTCCTGAGCAGCGTGTTTAGAATTAAGAATGAGCCGCGTGCAAATGAAAGTATATGAGCTGCGTGTTCAGAGTGAAATTCGTGAGCTACGTGTTCAAAATGAAGCGAATGAGTTGTATGTTCAGAATTAAGAATGAGCCGCGTGCAAATGAAAGTATATGAGCTGCGTGTTCAAAGTGAAATTCGTGAGCTGCGTGTTCAAAATGAAGCGAATGAGCTGTATGTTCAGAAATGAAAATTCTTGAGCTGCGTGTTCAGAATTAAGAATGAGTCGCGTGCAAATGAAAGTATACGAGCTGTGTGCTTAGAATTGAAACGTGTGAGCTGCGTCTTCAAAATGAAGTATATGAGTTGTGCGTTCAGAATTGAAATGTGTGAACGGCGTGTTCAACATGAAGTATTTGAGCTGTGTGTTCAGAATTGAAATGTGTGAGCTGCGTGTTCAAAATGAAGTATATGAGCCGTGTGTTCAGAATTGAAATGTGTGAGCTGCGTGTTCAACATAAAGTATTTAAGCTGTGTGTTTAGAATAGAAATATGTGAGCTGCGTGTTCGACATGAAGTATATGAGCTGTGTGTTCAGAATTGAAAAGTGTGAGCTGCGTGTTCAACATATGAGCTGTGGGTTCAGAATTGAAATATGTGAGCTGCGTTTTCAACATGAAGTATATGAGCTGTGTGTTCAGAATCGAAAAGTGTGAGCTGCGTGTTCAACATATGAGCTGTGGGTTCAGAATTGAAATGTGTGAGCTGCGTATTCAACATGAAGTATATGAGCTGTGTGTTCAGAATCGAAAAGTGTGAGCTGCGTGTTCAACATATGAGCTGTGGGTTCAGAATTGAAATGTGTGAGTTGCGTGTTCAACATAAAGTATATGAGCTGTGTGTTCAGAATCGAAAAGTGTGAGCTGCGTGTTCAAAATGAAGTATATGAGCTGTGTGTTCAGAATTGAAAAGTGTGAGCTGCGTGTTCAACATATGAGCTGTGGGTTCAGAATTGAAATTCGTGAGCTGCATTTTCAACATGAAGTATATGGGCTGTGTGTTTAGAATCGAAAAGTGTGAGCTGCGTGTTCAACATATGAGCTGTGGGTTCAGAATTGAAATGTGTGAGCTGCGTGTTCAACATAAAGTATTTGAGCTGTGTGTTCAGAATTGAAATGTGTGAGTTGCGTGTTCAGCATGAAGTATATGAGTTGTGTGTTCAGAATTGAAAAGTGTGAGCTGTGTGTTCAACATATGAGCTATGGGTTCAGAATTGAAATGTGTGAGCTGCGTTTTCAACATGAAGTATATGAGCTGCGTGTTCAGAATAGAAAAGTGTGAGCTGCGTGTTCAACATATGAGCTGTGGGTTCAGAATTAAAATGTGTGAGCTGCATGTTCAACATGAAGTATATGAGCTGTGTGTTCAGAATCGAAAAGTGTGAGCTGCGTGTTCAACATATGAGCTGTGGGTTCAGAATTGAAATGTGTGAGCTGCGTGCTCAACAGGAAGTATATGAGCTGTGTGTTCAGAATTGAAAAGTGTGAGCTGCGTGTTCAACATATGAGCTGTGGGTTCAGAATTGAAATGTGTGAGTTGCGTGTTCAACATGAAGTATTTGAGCTGTGTGTTCAGAATTGAAAAGTGTGAGCTGCGTGTTCAACATATGAGCTGTGTGTTCAGAATTGAAAAGTGTGAGCTGCGTGTTCAAACATATGAGCCGTGTGTTCAGAATTGAAATGTGTAAGCTGCGTGTTCAACATGAAGTATATGAGTTGTGTGTTCAGAATTGAAAAGTGTGAGCTGTGTGTTCAACATATGAGCAATGGGTTCAGAATTGAAATGTGTGAGCTGCGTTTTCAATATGAAGTATATGAGCTGTGTGTTCAAAATAGAAAAGTGTGAGCTGCGTGTTCAACATATGAGCTGTGGGTTCAGAATTAAAATGTGTGAGCTGCATGTTCAACATGAAGTATATGAGCTGTGTGTTCAGAATTAAAAAGTGTGAGCTGCGTGTTCAACATATGAGCTGTGGGTTCAGAATTGAAATGTGTGAGCTGCGTTTTCAACATGAAGTATATGAGCTGTGTGTTCAGAATCGAAAAAGGTGAGCTGCGTGTTCAACATATAAGCTGTGGGTTCAGAATTGAAATGTGTGAGCTGCGTATTCAACATGAAGTATATGAGCTGTGTGTTCAGAATCGAAAAGTGTGAGCTGCGTGTTTAACATATGAGCTGTGGGTTCAGAATTGAAATGTGTGAGTTGCGTGTTCAACATAAAGTATATGAGCTGTGTGTTCAGAAACGAAAAGTTTGAGCTACGTGTTCAAAATGATGTATATGAGCTGTGTGTTCAGAATTGAAAAGTGTGAGCTGCGTGTTCAACATATGAGCTGTGGGTTCAGAATTGAAATTCGTGAGCTGCGTTTTCAACATGAAGTATATGAGCTGTGTGTTCAGATTCGAAAAGTGTTAGCTGCGTGTTCAACATATGAGCTGTGGGTTCAGAATTGAAATGTGTGAGCTGCGTGTTCAACATAAAGTATTTGAGCTGTGTGTTCAGAATTGAAAAGTGTGAGCTGCGTGTTCGACATATGAGCTGTGTGTTCAGAATTGAAAAGTGTGAGCTGCGTGTTCAAACATATTAGCTGTGTGTTCAGAATTGAAATGTGTTAGCTGCGTGTTCAACATGAAGTATATGAGTTGTGTGTTCAGAATTGAAAAGTGTGAGCTGTGTGTTCAACATATGAGCTATGGGTTCAGAATTGAAATGTGTGAGCTGCGTTTTCAATATGAAGTATATGAGCTGTGTGTTCAGAATAGAAAAGTGTGAGCTGCGTGTTCAACATATGAGCAGTGGGTTCAGAATTAAAATGTGTGAGCTGCATGTTCAACATGAAGTATATGAGCTGTGTGTTCAGAATTAGAAAGTGTGAGCTGCGTGTTCAACATATGAGCTGTGGGTTCAGAATTGAAATGTGTGAGCTGCGTTTTCAACATGAAGTATATGAGCTGTGTGTTCAGAATCGAAAAAGGTGAGCTGCGTGTTCAACATATAAGCTGTGGGTTCAGAATTGAAATGTGTGAGCTGCGTATTCAACATGAAGTATATGAGCTGTGTGTTCAGAATCGAAAAGTGTGAGCTGCGTGTTCAACATATGAGCTGTGGGTTCAGAATTGAAATGTGTGAGTTGCGTGTTCAACATAAAGTATATGAGCTGTGTGTTCAGAAACGAAAAGTTTGAGCTACGTGTTCAAAATGATGTATATGAGCTGTGTGTTCAGAATTGAAAAGTGTGAGCTGCGTGTTCGACATATGAGCTGTGGGTTCAGAATTGAAATTCGTGAGCTGCGTTTTCAACATGAAGTATATGAGCTGTGTGTTCAGATTCGAAAAGTGTTAGCTGCGTGTTCAACATATGAGCTGTGGGTTCAGAATTGAAATGTGTGAGCTGCGTGTTCAACATAAAGTATTTGAGCTATGTGTTCAGAATTGAAATGTGTGAGTTGCGTGTTCAGCATGAAGTATATGAGTTGTGTGTTCAGAATTGAAAAGTGTGAGCTGTGTGTTCAACATATGAGCTATGGGTTCAGAATTGAAATGTGTGAGCTGCGTTTTCAACATGAAGTATATGAGCTGCGTGTTCAGAATAGAAAAGTGTGAGCTGCGTGTTCAACATATGAGCTGTGGGTTCAGAATTAAAATGTGTGAGCTGCATGTTCAACATGAAGTATATGAGCTGTGTGTTCAGAATCGAAAAGTGTGAGCTGCGTGTTCAACATATGAGCTGTGGGTTCAGAATTGAAATGTGTGAGCTGCGTGCTCAACAGGAAGTATATGAGCTGTGTGTTCAGAATTGAAAAGTGTTAGCTGCGTGTTCAACATATGAGCTGTGGGTTCAGAATTGAAATGTGTGAGCTGCGTGTTCAACATGAAGTATTTGAGCTGTGTGTTCAGAATTGAAAAGTGTGAGCTGCTTGTTCAACATATGAGCTGTGTGTTCAGAATTGAAAAGTGTGAGCTGCGTGTTCAAACATATTAGCCGTGTGTTCAGAATTGAAATGTGTTAGCTGCGTGTTCAACATGAAGTATATGAGTTGTGTGTTCAGAATTGAAAAGTGTGAGCTGTGTGTTCAACATATGAGCTATGGGTTCAGAATTGAAATGTGTGAGCTGCGTTTTCAATATGGAGTATATGAGCTGTGTGTTCAGAATAGAAAAGTGTGAGCTGCGTGTTCAACATATGAGCTGTGGGTTCAGAATTAAAATGTGTGAGCTGCATGTTCAACATGAAGTATATGAGCTGTGTGTTCAGAATTAAAAAGTGTGAGCTGCGTGTTCAACATATGAGCTGTGGGTTCAGAATTGAAATGTGTGAGCTGCGTTTTCAACATGAAGTATATGAGCTGTGTGTTCAGAATCGAAAAAGGTGAGCTGCGTGTTCAACATATAAGCTGTGGGTTCAGAATTGAAATGTGTGAGCTGCGTATTCAACATGAAGTATATGAGCTGTGTGTTCAGAATCGAAAAGTGTGAGCTGCGTGTTCAACATATGAGCTGTGGGTTCAGAATTGAAATGTGTGAGTTACGTGTTCAACATAAAGTATATGAGCTGTGTGTTCAGAAACGAAAAGTTTGAGCTACGTGTTCAAAATGATGTATATGAGCTGTGTGTTCAGAATTGAAAAGTGTGAGCTGCGTGTTCGACATATGAGCTGTGGGTTCAGAATTGAAATTCGTGAGCTGCGTTTTCAACATGAAGTATATGAGCTGTGTGTTCAGATTCGAAAAGTGTTAGCTGCGTGTTCAACATATGAGCTGTGGGTTCAGAATTGAAATGTGTGAGCTGCGTGTTCAACATAAAGTATTTGAGCTGTGTGTTCAGAATTGAAATGTGTGAGCTGCGTGTTCAACATGAAGTGTATGAGTTGTGTGTTCAGAATTGAAAAGTGTGAGCTGTGTGTTCAACATATGAGCTATGGGTTCAGAATTGAAATGTGTGAGCTGCGTTTTCAACATGAAGTATATGAGCTGTGTGTTCCGAATAGAAAAGTGTGAGCTGCGTGTTCAACATATGAGCTGTGGGTTCAGAATTAAAATGTGTGAGCTGCATGTTCAACATGAAGTATATGAGCTGTGTGTTCAGAATTAAAAAGTGTGAGCTGCGTGTTCAACATATGAGCTGTGGGTTCAGAATTGAAATGTGTGAGCTGCGTTTTCAACATGAAGTATATGAGCTGTGTGTTCAGAATCGAAAAAGGTGAGCTGCGTGTTCAACATATAAGCTGTGGGTTCAGAATTGAAATGTGTGAGCTGCGTATTCAACATGAAGTATATGAGCTGTGTGTTCAGAATCGAAAAGTGTGAGCTGCGTGTTTAACATATGAGCTGTGGGTTCAGAATTGAAATGTGTGAGTTGCGTGTTCAACATAAAGTATATGAGCTGTGTGTTCAGAAACGAAAAGTTTGAGCTACGTGTTCAAAATGATGTATATGAGCTGTGTGTTCAGAATTGAAAAGTGTGAGCTGCGTGTTCAACATATGAGCTGTGGGTTCAGAATTGAAATTCGTGAGCTGCGTTTTCAACATGAAGTATATGAGCTGTGTGTTCAGATTCGAAAAGTGTTAGCTGCGTGTTCAACATATGAGCTGTGGGTTCAGAATTGAAATGTGTGAGCTGCGTGTTCAACATAAAGTATTTGAGCTGTGTGTTCAGAATTGAAAAGTGTGAGCTGCGTGTTCGACATATGAGCTGTGTGTTCAGAATTGAAAAGTGTGAGCTGCGTGTTCAAACATATTAGCTGTGTGTTCAGAATTGAAATGTGTTAGCTGCGTGTTCAACATGAAGTATATGAGTTGTGTGTTCAGAATTGAAAAGTGTGAGCTGTGTGTTCAACATATGAGCTATGGGTTCAGAATTGAAATGTGTGAGCTGCGTTTTCAATATGAAGTATATGAGCTGTGTGTTCAGAATAGAAAAGTGTGAGCTGCGTGTTCAACATATGAGCAGTGGGTTCAGAATTAAAATGTGTGAGCTGCATGTTCAACATGAAGTATATGAGCTGTGTGTTCAGAATTAGAAAGTGTGAGCTGCGTGTTCAACATATGAGCTGTGGGTTCAGAATTGAAATGTGTGAGCTGCGTTTTCAACATGAAGTATATGAGCTGTGTGTTCAGAATCGAAAAAGGTGAGCTGCGTGTTCAACATATAAGCTGTGGGTTCAGAATTGAAATGTGTGAGCTGCGTATTCAACATGAAGTATATGAGCTGTGTGTTCAGAATCGAAAAGTGTGAGCTGCGTGTTCAACATATGAGCTGTGGGTTCAGAATTGAAATGTGTGAGTTGCGTGTTCAACATAAAGTATATGAGCTGTGTGTTCAGAAACGAAAAGTTTGAGCTACGTGTTCAAAATGATGTATATGAGCTGTGTGTTCAGAATTGAAAAGTGTGAGCTGCGTGTTCGACATATGAGCTGTGGGTTCAGAATTGAAATTCGTGAGCTGCGTTTTCAACATGAAGTATATGAGCTGTGTGTTCAGATTCGAAAAGTGTTAGCTGCGTGTTCAACATATGAGCTGTGGGTTCAGAATTGAAATGTGTGAGCTGCGTGTTCAACATAAAGTATTTGAGCTATGTGTTCAGAATTGAAATGTGTGAGTTGCGTGTTCAGCATGAAGTATATGAGTTGTGTGTTCAGAATTGAAAAGTGTGAGCTGTGTGTTCAACATATGAGCTATGGGTTCAGAATTGAAATGTGTGAGCTGCGTTTTCAACATGAAGTATATGAGCTGCGTGTTCAGAATAGAAAAGTGTGAGCTGCGTGTTCAACATATGAGCTGTGGGTTCAGAATTAAAATGTGTGAGCTGCATGTTCAACATGAAGTATATGAGCTGTGTGTTCAGAATCGAAAAGTGTGAGCTGCGTGTTCAACATATGAGCTGTGGGTTCAGAATTGAAATGTGTGAGCTGCGTGCTCAACAGGAAGTATATGAGCTGTGTGTTCAGAATTGAAAAGTGTTAGCTGCGTGTTCAACATATGAGCTGTGGGTTCAGAATTGAAATGTGTGAGCTGCGTGTTCAACATGAAGTATTTGAGCTGTGTGTTCAGAATTGAAAAGTGTGAGCTGCTTGTTCAACATATGAGCTGTGTGTTCAGAATTGAAAAGTGTGAGCTGCGTGTTCAAACATATTAGCCGTGTGTTCAGAATTGAAATGTGTTAGCTGCGTGTTCAACATGAAGTATATGAGTTGTGTGTTCAGAATTGAAAAGTGTGAGCTGTGTGTTCAACATATGAGCTATGGGTTCAGAATTGAAATGTGTGAGCTGCGTTTTCAATATGGAGTATATGAGCTGTGTGTTCAGAATAGAAAAGTGTGAGCTGCGTGTTCAACATATGAGCTGTGGGTTCAGAATTAAAATGTGTGAGCTGCATGTTCAACATGAAGTATATGAGCTGTGTGTTCAGAATTAAAAAGTGTGAGCTGCGTGTTCAACATATGAGCTGTGGGTTCAGAATTGAAATGTGTGAGCTGCGTTTTCAACATGAAGTATATGAGCTGTGTGTTCAGAATCGAAAAAGGTGAGCTGCGTGTTCAACATATAAGCTGTGGGTTCAGAATTGAAATGTGTGAGCTGCGTATTCAACATGAAGTATATGAGCTGTGTGTTCAGAATCGAAAAGTGTGAGCTGCGTGTTCAACATATGAGCTGTGGGTTCAGAATTGAAATGTGTGAGTTACGTGTTCAACATAAAGTATATGAGCTGTGTGTTCAGAAACGAAAAGTTTGAGCTACGTGTTCAAAATGATGTATATGAGCTGTGTGTTCAGAATTGAAAAGTGTGAGCTGCGTGTTCGACATATGAGCTGTGGGTTCAGAATTGAAATTCGTGAGCTGCGTTTTCAACATGAAGTATATGAGCTGTGTGTTCAGATTCGAAAAGTGTTAGCTGCGTGTTCAACATATGAGCTGTGGGTTCAGAATTGAAATGTGTGAGCTGCGTGTTCAACATAAAGTATTTGAGCTGTGTGTTCAGAATTGAAATGTGTGAGCTGCGTGTTCAACATGAAGTGTATGAGTTGTGTGTTCAGAATTGAAAAGTGTGAGCTGTGTGTTCAACATATGAGCTATGGGTTCAGAATTGAAATGTGTGAGCTGCGTTTTCAACATGAAGTATATGAGCTGTGTGTTCCGAATAGAAAAGTGTGAGCTGCGTGTTCAACATATGAGCTGTGGGTTCAGAATTAAAATGTGTGAGCTGTATGTTCAACATGAAGTATATGAGCTGTGTGTTCAGAATCGAAAAGTGTGAGCTGCGTGTTCAACATATGAGATGTGGGTTCAGAATTGAAATGTGTGAGCTGCGTGCTCAACATGAAGTATATGAGCTGTGTGTTCAGAATTGAAAAGTGTGAGCTGCGTGTTCAACATATGAGCTGTGGGTTCAGAATTGAAATGTGTGAGCTGCGTGTTCAGAATTGAAAAGTGTGAGCTGCGTGTTCAAACATATGAGCCGTGTGTTCGGAATTGAAATGTGTGAGCTGCGTGTTCAACATGAAGTGTATGAGTTGTGGGTTCAGAATCGAAATGAGCTGCGTGCCCCCAAAATGTGCTGTGTGCCCAAGATGAGCTGTGTGGTCGAAATGTGTTGTGTGCCCAAAATGAGCTGTGTGCTCGAAAAATGAGCCGTGTGCCAGAAAAATGACCTTTGTGTCCCCAAAATGTGCTGTGTGCCCAAAATGAACTGTGTGTCCCCAAAATGTGTGAGCTGCGTGTTCAACATGAAGTATATGAGCTGTGTGTTCAGAATTGAAATGTGTGAACTGCGTGTTCAACATAAAGTATTTGAGCTGTGTGTTCAGATTTGAAATGTGTGAGCTGCGTGTTCAACATGAAGTATATGAGCTGCGTGTTCAGAATTGAAAAGTGTGAGCTGCGTGTTCAACATATGAGGTGTGGGTTCAGAATTGAAATGTGTGAGCTGCATTTTCAGCATGAAGTATATGAGCTGTGTGTTCAGAATCGAAAAGTGTGAGCTGCGTGTTCGACATATGAGCTGTGGGTTTAGAATTGAAATGTGTGAGTTGCGTGTTCAACATGAAGTATATGAGTTATGTGTTTAGAATTGAAAAGTGTGAGCTGCGTGTTCAACATATGAGCTGTGGGTTCAGAATTGAAATGTGTGAGCTGCATGTTCAACATGATGTATTTGAGCTGTGTGTTCAGAATTGAAAAGTGTGAGCTGCCTGTTCAACATATGAGCTATGTGTTCAGAATTGAAAAGTGTGAGCTGCGTGTTCAAACATATGAGCCATGTGTTCAGAATTGAAAAGTGTGAGCTGCGTGTTCAAACATATGAGCCGTGTGTTCAGAATTGAAATGTGTGAGCTGCGTGTTCAACATGAAGTGTATGAGCTGTGGGTTCAGAATCGAAATGAGCTGCGTGCCCCCAAAATGTGCTGTGTGCCCAAGATGAGCTGTGTGCTCGAAATGTGTTGTGTGTCCAAAATGAGCTGTGTGCTCGAAAAATGAGCCGTGTGCTAGAAAAATGACCTTTGTGCCCCCAAAATGTGCTGTGTGCCCAAAATGAACTGTGTGCCCCCAAAATGTGCTGTGTGCCCGAGATGAGTTGTGTGCCCGAAATGAACCATGTACCCGAAAAATGAGTTGTCTGTCCCTAAAATGTGCTGTGTGCCCCCAAAATGTGTTGTGTGCCCAAAACGAGCTATGTGCCCCCAAAATGAGCTATGTGCTCAAAAAATGAGCCGTGTGCCCGAAATGAGCTGTGTGCCCGAAGTGTGCCGTGTGCCCTAAAATGAACTGTGTGCCCCAAAAAATGAGCTGTGTGCTCGAAAAATGCGCTGTCTGCCCAAAATGAGCTGCGTGCTCGAAAAATGAGCTGTGTGCCCTAAAATGAGCTCTGTGCCCCCAAAATGAGCTCTGTGCTCGAAAAATGAGTTGTGTGCCCGAAATGAGCTATGTGCCCGAAGTGTGCTGTGTGCCTTAAAATGAGCTGTGTGCCCCCAAAATGAGCTGTGTGCTCGAAAAATGTGCTGTGTGCCCCCAAAATGAGCTGTGTGCTCGAAAAATGAGCTGTGTGCCCTAAAATGAGCTATGTGCCCAAAATGAGTTGTGTGCTTGAAAAATGAGTTGTGTGCCCGAAATGTGCTGTGCGCCCTAAAATGAGCCTTGTGCCCGAAAAATGAGCTATGTGTCCCCAAAAGGAGCTGTGTGCTTGCAAAACGTGCTGTGTGCCCGAAATGTGCTGCGTGCCCAAAATGAGCTGCGTGCCCAAAAGAGCTGTGTGCCCAGATAAACAGAGTGCTGTGTTTCAAGCTGCGTGCCAAATGAACAGAATATTGTGTTGTGAGCCGCATGCCAAACAAACAAAGTATTGTGTTGTGAGCTGTGTGCTGAATAAACCGAATACTGTGTTATGAGCTGCGTGTTCAGAATGAGCAGTGTGCTGATTCGAGCTGTGTGTTCAAAGTGAATAGAATACTGTGTTGATTGTTTCACCATTTCAGGCCAGAATGACGATTAGAAGTGCTCTCCCTGAGTACCATTCCCCGTCAAAGTTATCTTGGCTATGTTTGCAATAAGGGAAAGTTGTGAATATGATCAGGAAGGAAAACGACATTTGTGGTTTCTACATGCAGAAGCTACCCCTTGTCAGCATTTTAAAACCTTTATACTGTGAGTTGAAGGTAAGTGTTCGAAGAACACAATGGAAGGAAGATCACCGTCAGAGTAAAGCGGTTTACCGCCACTCACTCCATAAGGTGCTTTCTAAAGTGCCGCTTTGTCTGTTTATTGCATTCTCTAAACATTATGCTCTACATTGCTTGTAACATGTACTGTATCATCGCATTTATTGCGTTTATTTGCATCTTGTGTTATCTTGTACCATTTATCCTTTTACGCCGAGTTGCGTTTAGGATCGTTGTCCTCCGGGACTTTCTCAGGTTGCGCTGAGCACGCACCTGATACTTTGTTTCGGACCTCTTCTCACGATTTCACCGTGGTTTGAGTGCCTGTCTCCTCACATGATTTCAGCATGTTTGGAATTCATCTCAGGTTGTGTCGTGTACGCACTTGGGCGGTTTGTTGTTAGGCCTCTTCTCACGATTTCAGCGTGGTTTGAGTATCTTGTTCCTTACGCGATTTCAACGTGTTTGGAATTTATCTCAGGTTGCGTCGTGTACGCACTTGGGCGGTTTGTTGTTGGACCTCCTCTCACGATTTCAGCGTGGTTTGAGTGTCCATTTCCTCACACGATTTCAGTGTGTTTGGAATTTATCTCAGGTTGCGTCGTGTACGCACCGGGGCGGTTTGTTTTCGGACCTCCTCTCACGATTTCAGTGTGGTTTGAGTGTCCTGTTCCTTATGCGATTTCAGCGTGTTTGGAATTTATCTCAGGTTGCGTTGTAGACGCGCTGGGCGGTTTGTTTCGGATTTCCTCTCACGATTTCAGCGTGGTTTGAGTGTCCTGTTCCTTATGCGATTTCAGCGTGTTTGGAATTTATCTCAGGTTGCATTGTGTACACACCTGGGCGGTTGTTTTCGGACCTCCTCTCACGATTTCAGCGTGGTTTGAGTGTCCCTTTCCTCACACGATTTCAGCGTGTTTGGAATTTATCTCAGGTTGCATTGTAGACGCGCTGGGCGGTTTGTTTCGGACCTCCTCTCACGATTTTAGCGTGGATTGAGTGTCCCGTTCCTTACGCAATTTCAGCGTGTTTGGAATTTATCTCAGGTTGCGTTGTGTACACACCTAGGCAGTTGTTTTCGGACCTCCTCTCACGGTTTCAGCGTGGTTTGAGTGTCCCTTTCCTCACATGATTTCAGCGTGTTTGGAATTTATCTCAGGTTGCGTTGTGTATGCACCTAGGCGGTTGTTTTCGAGCCTCTTCTCACGATTTCAGCGTGGTTAGAGTATCCTTTTCCTCACACGATTTCAGCGTGTTTGGAATTCATCTCAGGTTGCGTTGTGTATGCACCTAGGCGGTTGTTTTCAGGCCTCTTCTCACGATTTTAGCGTGGTTAGAGTGTCCCCTTCCTCACATGATTTCAGCGTGTTTGAAATTTATCTCCGGTTGCGTGGAACGTGCTCCTGATTGGTTTTCTCTGTTCTTCCTCCTCTCACGATTCCAGCGTGGTTGGAGTGTGTTACCCTATTTGTATCTATTGCTCTATCTGTTACATCCATAATTATCAAACCGGCTTTGCGTAGCGTATAAGCCCAATTATCAAAATCTTCTTACATAACATTTTGCATTTTGCCCCCCGCCTGCGGGCACATCTCTTTTATCTCGCCTGTTTGTCTAAGTTTTCAGCCTTGTCAAAAATGGGTCGTCTCTAGGCTTTGACATTTACTCCCGTCATGTATGACTTTCGAGTTCTGTCAAAGAGGGGCAACTGTAGACACCCCATTTTTGACCAACCTTAAGACTCAGACGTCATCGATTGAGCGCTCGATGATTGCGCATGTTGTGCTCGTTCTGAGGTTACGGAGTCTCCGTTAAGAGCCTTGCTTCTGGACTCCGGGACTCTTTTGTGCTTTGCCTCGGTTTGCGAACCAAGTTTTGTTTTCTCTTCCCGAAGGGAGGGAGAGGTCTCGTAGACCATCTCTCAGTGGCCGTAGGCTACTCTTCATGGTCGTAGACCACTGTTTCCGTTTGGAGACCAGTTTTCGATTTTCGGAGCCGTCGGCCGTACGCCTCGGTTCGGGACTGCTTAACTTTCTTCCTTTGCTCCGGTTTTTGGCACACAACTTGTTTCCTCTCTCTAGAGGGACACTGTGGCCTAGGAGACCACCTTCGTGGTCGCACGGCACTTTCGATGCTTAACAGTCGATTTTCGGGGCACCCAGCTGTGCATTTTGGCCCCCGAACCCTCGTTTGCCATCTGTCTTGGTTCATTTTCAACATGGACCCTATTTTCATTGTTTGGAAGGTGGTACAAGGGTGGGAGACCACCTTTTCTCCTTGGAGACCACCTTTCCCTGGTCGGCCGGTTTTATTGTCAGGTAAGTGGTCTCCCTCACTTTTGGGCCATAATTACTGGTCTCCCACCACACCACCCGCTTGATTTGAGTGTGAAGACCACCCTAGGAGGCCACTGACCAGTTGAACCTTTTGACCCTGGTCGGCCGACCAGGGGGAGTGGTTGGCCGACCACCTGAACTGGTCGGCCAGCTTTCTCCTTTTCTGTCTCACTGAGTTGGTGCCAGCTGGAAGCCACAGATTGTATCCTCCACACACATGTATGGAGGATGTTTAACCTTGGTTTTAAGCTTCTTGAAGAAGCTTTAGACCCTTGGATCTATAAAGGGAAGGCTCCTCTTCCCTTGCAAGGGTTGAGAAAATTGTTTAAGGCTTATGCATACACTTCCCTCTATATCTCTACACTTTGGCTCTAAAGTTGCATAGTTCTTGACCCTTTTGCATACCATCTCCTAGCACAACACCTCCATTATCAACCTAAGCACCTTGGAGCTGGTTTTCATAGGTTGATGGTGTGCTATTTTTGGTCTAGAAGTTGCTGGTCCCTTTGGCTACAAGGGTAACACTCTATTTCCCTCTTTTTAGCATTGTTCTGTTCCATCTCTTAGCCTAGTTTGCAAGCATATTTGAGCTTTGTCATAAACTGAAAAGAGTCTTATTTTGAGGCCCTTAACATGTTTGTTTAGACCATTTTTCTGTTGGGGGTCATCTACCCCCTTGCATGCTTGTTTTCACCTTGTTTTGAGCCATGCACTTAGACCTTTGCATTGAGCTTTGTTTGGCCTTCTATCCACTGAAATCCAGTGGATTTTCAATAGCTAGAATACTGTTTTGAGAGCCAAAATCAGAAAGGGGTGACCCTCTCACAACTTGTTTTGTTTTCTAGCATATTTGGCCTATCAAAGGAGCCTATACTTGCATGCTTCATAGCCTTATTTCAGGCCCTTTTCAGTGAGTTTTAGGGCCTGCATAACCTCTGTCCAGAGATGGTTTTGTCATATTGAGTGTCCATCTTGCATGTGTAGAACAACCCTCTTTATAGCCTATCAAAGGAGCCTATCATTCTTGCATGCATGGACTATATTTCAGTGGGTTTTTGGGCTTTATTTGGCATGTCATACCTCTGAATTTTTCTGGTTTGGTGGCCACTTGATTGCTTCATATACTTGTAGTGCAAATCCTCTTTGCTAGCTTGTGTTGCATGCTATTTTGGTCCTTGATTCTAGCACCTTTTGGCTATGCTTTAAACTGATTTTGTGCATGTTTTGGACTACCTTAGCTCTATTTTTGTGCCTCATGGTCAAATGATGCATGCTATGCATGGTTGTAGTTCAATATCCATGCCTAGCCTTGAGTTTTGTAGCCTCTTGCATGCTTGAATAGAGGTGTTTGCATGTCTTGGCATCATTGCGCATGTCATTTCAGACCTCATACTTGTGCCATGTTTCCATGTTTTCCACTCTTTAAATGTGTTTGAGAGTCGTGCTAGTTTGCCTCGTTTTTGGACCATTGCATGAGCTTTATTTCTATGCATGTTGAGCCATCATTTTAGGCCATTTTCCCACTATCTTGGACTTGTCTAGGGTCTGTTTGGGGCTGGTTTTGCCATTTGTGCATTGCTTTGTGTACCTCTAGTGTAACGCACTTCACTAGTTTCGGTATTCGGGCCATCTAGCATGCATTGTGTGACATATTTGCATGATTCGGGACCATCTTGCATATCATTTCAGAGCTGGCAAATGTATGACTATATGCCATATTTCATCCCTTGCCATGCTTTGGTAGAGTGGCATTTGATGCCTTAGGTTCGGTCTCTTGCATCGGGCATGTTTGCATGAGTGTTCCTACTTTTCATTCCATCATGTTTGGCCACTGATTTGGGTGTGGCCGAGGCCCATTCACTTTGGTTTAAGTCCATCTTGCATTGTGTATGCCGCATAGTCCATGTTGTCGCATGAGTTGATCATTGCATTGAGCATGTCTTATTCATCCCATTGTGTTTGTTAGTCTTCACATGTGCATTGTGTATGCCATTGTTTAGTCCATGTGCATTGAGTATGTCATGTGTAGTTCATAGCATTGTGTATGCCATTTGCATGCTTGCATGTCATTCCTTGTATCTTTGTATCATTTAGTTGCATTACATTAGGATTGCATGCTAGAAGTTGCATTGAGCATGACATTCTTGTTTCATCATGTTTGGGATAGGAGTTAGCCCAAACACGGGAAACGAGGAACATTTCATACTCCAAGTGATGAAAAGTGTCTCGATTCCCGATCGCCGACACTCTTGACTATCCATGATAGAGTTGTTGGCTTTAGATGCTTGTTTGTGCATTCATGTCATATTACGTCGTGCAATCCGACTCCTTGGCCATCATGCATTGAGATGCGTGATTGGTGGTTCGAGGATCGAGGGTTACACTCCCTAGAGCCTATGCTATGACAGGGAGAGTGGTTGAGCACACATTTGTTGAAAATACCTTGCCATGCTTCCCTATTGCTTTGTGTTATAGAAAACCAGAATCCAGGGGCAGAAAGTAGTCGGCCGACCAGGTTTTCTGGCAGGCCGACCACCCTTTTTGGTCTTCACCACAAAGGGGTGGTTGGCAGGTGGTCTCCCATGCCATTGGCTGGTCGCTAGCCCTCCCACAACTTCCCAGAGTGGAGTTTCAGTCTCTTGGAGCTTCGTGCAAGTTTTTGAAATAAATTGCACACAAAGGCGGGATGAAGCGTCGCGATGGATTTCCCGACGAGGCGACTCAAGCATACATGCATCCATTGTCATCCAAAATAGAGCCGAGGCAGTCACATTCATTTAGTTTACATGCTTACTTAGCTAGTTTGTTAATTAGTTAATGTCGTGTAATAATTAGCTGTAGTTCATTATTCATTTGGTTTTGTATTATTCGGATCCTCCGAGGAGGGCAATGTTGTAATAAGTGTGCGTGTGTGTGATGTATGTCTTCCAACCCCACGTCTTTCTTCTTTTTATTTACTAGCTTTTGATGGTTAGTTTAGGGCATGTTTCAATTAGCATACTTATGCTCGCATATTTGCATCATTCATCTGTATTGCATGCATTGGGTTCGGCGCATCATGCTAACTGCATTGTATTTCAATTCCAAGTTGAATACATGTTATCTGTTGCATTTCATATGCCATTTTTAGAATAGTCGAGCCTATCCTAGTTGCATTTTTGCATGTGTTGCATTAGCCATCTGAACATGAACTAGGATAATGCATCGATTACTAACTAGTTTCTGTTTTGGCTTGGACTATTTGGTAAGCATTTATGCTTTAGCATCCTTGCATGCGTGTGAGTGACTGCCATGATAGCATGCTTACAATAAGGCTATGTGCTTATATGATATACCTGCCTGAATGCCTTTGGGTGAAGGTTGGGTTGCTTGAGTTGGAATAATTCGTCGAAACCCGTGTTTTAGCCTACTTGCGAGTAGCAAACTTCAATCCATTTTCGAAACAAACGGATATGCGATGCTTTGTTCCAACTTAGGCAATCCAGTCTATACTTGTTTTGCCGTGCGCATCACATAGTAACTCTAGGCTAATAAATCAGAATAAAGAGCACATGTGTTTTCAAAAACTTGATATCATGGTTAGTAGAGGCCGATCTTTGATCGGGCGAGTGGGGGTGCTCACGAAGTTACCTTCCCCAATCGTACCCAAGTTCCCGAGCTGAGGCAACTTTGGTGATGACGGACACATGACCTTAGGCACGAGTCAGGGTTTCCTAAATTCTCCTAAAATAAAATATTTAGGTGGCGACTCTGTATCTGGTAAAGCAGTCCATGTTTGGCACTTTTTTCTAAAAATCAGTTTTTCAAAACGATTTGCCAGATTTGGACTCTTTGATGATTCATCGGTCTTGCATTGCACTCTGCGAGATTAGATACAGAATCGTGACAATTGAGTCCGAACTGTAGTAAGCCCAAATGAACAAAACGGGATTCCCTCCCGGGACGTTCGGGGACGTCTACAGTTTCTAGCGACTTTGTTGGGGAGTTAGAGAACTTGACTCGACCTCATGACATCTTGTTTTGTTCACACTTATGTGTTTCTTTGCATTGCATGTGCATTGGTGTGCCTAGGACATTGTGTTTGCCATCTGCTATTCCTGAACGGTTTACCGGAGGCTTGCTTTGAGAAGCGTGCCATAAGGCTACCGGTTACGGGCTCTGCCACGATGGGAACACAAACCCTAGTTTTTACTGGGGCACCCGTTTTGACCATTCGACCTAGTGCATATTCGGAATCCATAGTGACCATCCCAAACTAGGACAGGTTGCTTACCCGATTATAGGTTGTCTGAAATCGCTGCGTGTGTAGTGAAACCCTAGCTCCTGACAAAATAAGACAGGGAAATCTTACCCCAACATAGGGGTGTTTTGGCTCTCACTTGTTTGCTATGTGCTTTTAGAGTGCGTCTCTACAGGAATGCATGTATCAGTTTGCAAGTCTGGGTATTAGGCCTATGGGCATCACCAGTTCAGTATTTTGGGAATCAGTTATCTGCGGGTATCAGATTCAGTTTTTGGGGCAGTAATTTGGGGAGCAGTGATCAGTGGTTGAATATAGTTGTCCAGCCATACCTGTATCTGTCCTAGTGAAATTGGGCTGAGTTGCTGCCTGTTTTCTCTTTCAGTTCGGAGATTCAATTTAGAGCAGTCAGTATCTTCCTTCGCTGAGGCAAAGGAGAGAAAGGCCAGTTAGGGCTCATCGGTTCATCTGATCTGTCAGTCACCAGTCACCAGTCACATCACCTCTGATCAGTTCAGCGGACTCGTGATGACACGGAATTCAGAGGAAATAATAGTTATGAAAGCCGCATTAAACTAGGGAATCATCATACAGGGTGATACCGACGTTGAAGTGCCACACCCACCCAGGTCACCTGTCGTACATCCGATCTAGGAACCCTAGTTATTTCAAACCCGTGAGCCCACCACTTTCGAGTTGATGGGAATGATTGGCGATCTTCAGAGATCCGTGGCTGATCTAGCCTACAGAATGTTGGCTTTGCCACCAACCACATCATATGCCGGGAACTTCATACCGAAGGAGCCCCCGCTACTGGGGCGAATTGTAATCGAACTCAGCCAACCTGAAGCCATCTCAAGTTCCGACAATGGCATGTCAACAACAACCGGGCTTCGCACTGAAGTAGTAACCCAAACCATCCACTAAGTTGAGGCTAGTGGAAAGAACAAGGTGAAGGTGGACACTGATCCTTATGAACAACTCCAGCAGGCTGTTGAGGCTCTGAAAGCCGAAGAGTTGAATAAGTAGCAAGTACTCGCAGTTGTGGCTAAGACTGTGGATGATACTTTCCCTACTCAGACCGAGGGCAGTTCAAGCCAAGCGAAAAATCGAGAGAAGGGTTATCATACCAGAACCGTTCCCTCCAACCCTAATTCTGCACCCAGGAAAAATCAGCAAGCCAAGCCCATACCTGCCGATCCCTTTGCTAGTACGCCCAGCAAAAATCCACAAACCTCTAAGTATCAACCTCGAGGTCACTGGGTCTTCAATGCCCTCCACAAGGCTCTTCAAATCCTTGCTGAAAAAGGCCACCTCAAACCTCTTGAGCCTCGTCTCCTCCCGAATCCCCTTCCAGCTAAGCATGATACTACCTAGTACTGTGCGTACCATCAACAGACCGGTCACATCACCGACAACTGCTTCTGACTTTGCCACGAAGTACAGGATTTGTTTGATAACGGGGTTGTCCTCCCATCTAGCTTAGCAAAGTCCATCATCACTGGGTCAGTGAACTTTGAGGATAATACAAGTATGTGATCAGGGAATGAACCACCTGCGGATGGCGCTCAGTTTACTCCAGATGTGGCGTATGGCACGCACTATTTTGAGCATTTGCGAATGCTAGCTTTTGTGCTTCCTGACTTGGGTATTGGGTTAGTCTTGTTGTTTTGTATAGAGTCAGTCTTTTTATGCTGAGTCAGTTGGGTCTGTCTTGTTGTACCGAGTCAGTCCTGTTTTGTTGGAGTCGGCTGATTTCAGGGGTGTTACCTCGGACATCACTTGCTTGTTTTGTGTTTGTCTTTTCATTTTCTTTTGAGTCTGTTTCTGCCTTGGAGCCAGTAATGCCAACAGATTTGAATGAACATTAGTGATTTTCACACTCTTGTGTTTGCTTTTGCCTTGTGCTAGTTGTGCCAGAAGTTCTGAATGAGATGGAAGTATTTGACTAAAAACTGTGTCTTTTCTGTGCTTTGAAATCATTACATTGACTTGAGTTTTTCAAAACTTTTTGAACATTGTGATGAAAACAATGAGGAAGGAATTCCTCGGGATTTGTAAAAAATTTGATCAATTGAGAGAAAGAGAGGCATGCTGAGTCCTTAATGATTGAGATCATGTTTGTTAGTGTGAGTACTGAGAAGGATCCTGGCTTGATCCAGATTGGTTCCGAACTGTCTTTAGTGCGAGCGACTAGTCGCTTTCTTAAAAGATTTCAAAAAATATTTTATGCGGTCCTACGAAGACTTGTATGGAATCGCTCTTGAGATTGTGCACCTTAGGATTGCTCTCAGTCTTGAGACTCGACCCCTCACTTTCAAACCTTGAACTTGAATTCAAAATGTTCAATGGTCAACCATAATGTAAGGCCCGCATGGCCGGATCAGAAGCAGCCCATGAACTAGGGGCGAGAATGTCAGATGTGATCAAAGGAAGCTTGCGAAGCTAGATCAAAAGCAGCCCTTGAACTAGGGGCAAAAATGTCAGATGCGCTCGAAGAGTCAATGATGAGTCTTTTCTGCAAACCCGGGAAGACTGGCAAGAATGCCAAATCCCAGAAGGGGGAAAGAAGAAAGTATTGCTGAAGGATAACCGAGTTCTTATCCACAACACTAGGGGCAAATTCAGCCCCCCATTGGATGGACTCCTGCATCGTCAGCAAACAACAGCCATTCTCATAGATTCAGATGACTTTAAGATCTTAAAACCATTTGACATGGACAAAGCTACACTTTTACCCTTGAGAGGCTCGCTGGGCCGAAAACCTGGAAGGACGACCCAGGCAAAAGTTAGAGCAAAAAAAAGAAGAAAAAGAAACAAAAAATACAAAGAATGAAAAAGAAAAAAAGAAGAAAAGAAAATGAAAAGAAAAGATGAAAGAGAAAAAGAAAAGAAAAGAAAAGAAATGAAAAGAATTGAAAAGAAAAGAAGAACAAAGCTCGTAAGGTTGAAAAACCCAAAAAGGGCGGCCTTGGCAAAAGTTAGAGCGCAAAAGGAGAGGTTAATACCCAAGTGTACCTCCCCCCGAACTACGTAAGGCTTGATTCCCATGTTTGGGATACGTAGGCAACTTCGTTCTGAAGTCCAGTCGTAAAACACTTCAAATTTGACTTTGTCCATGTAATGGTTCTGATCATCGTTGTCTTCTCTGTATCCGAGAGCTCGGTTGTGATCGTCACCTTGAAAACTGGTTACAGTGTGCTGCGGTGCTATTCAAACAAGTGGCAACTTTCCGTTGCCATACAGCGCGCTATGGTGCCATTCAAACAAGTGTGAAAATCATTGCTGTTTCATTCAGATCTTCTGGTGCAACTGGCCCCAAGGCAGAAACAGACTCAAAAGAGTGTAAAAGACAAACACAAAACAAAATAGTGATGTCTGAGGTAACACCCCCGAAATCACCCGACTCTAACACAACAGGACTGACTCCATACAACAAGACAGACCCAACTGACTTAGTACGAAAAAACGGACTCAATGCAACACAACAAGACTGGCCTAACACCCCAGTCGGAAAGTACAATAAACAACATTTGCACATGCTCAAAACAGTGCGTGCTATCCCCAAATCTGGAGTAAATTGAGCACCATCCGCAGGTGGTTCATCCCCCGATCAAATGATCACATTATCCCCCAGGTTCACTGATTTAGTGTCGATAGACTTTGCAGAGCCTGGTGCGACGATGACCTCATTGTCAATAAGATCTTGTATTTCGTGGTGAAGATGGTAACAACTATCAGTGCCATGACCGGTTTGTTGATGGAAGGCACAGTACTTGGTCGGATCGTGAGAGGGAGGAAGTTTATTCGGTAATGACTGCGGCTCCTGGGGCTTCAGATGCCCTTCTTTGTTCAGGACCGTCAGGGCCGTTAACAAAGACATGTACAGTGGGGTGAACACCCTCTGGCCCCGAGGTGGGTATTTTAAGGTTTGTGAGGTTGTGTTGGATGTGCCGGCGAAAGGGTCGGCAGGTGCTGACTTTTGATGATCTCTTCTGAGTGTAGGATTGGAGCTGAAAGGGGTGTTTTTGGTACGACATTCCTTATCTCGACTTGCTCCTTGATTCAGACTACCTTCAACTTGAGTGGCGAAAGTGTCATCCACAGTTTTTGCAACAACTGCAATCACTTGATATTTGTTCAGCCCTTCGGCTTTCAAAGCCTCAACAGCCCACTGAAGGTGTTCATGGGGACCAATGCATGCCCCTACCTTGTTCTTACCACTAGCCTCCACTATGCTAAGAGATTGGCCTTTTTCCAATGTAACCTGTCCCAAGATTGGGGAGCCTTTTGGCGTGAAACTTCTGGCATGCGATGTGGTCGATAACGAAGCCAATATCCCAAAGGCCAGATCTGCCATAGTTCTCTGAAGATCTTCGATCATTCTCATCAGCTCAGAAGTAGTGGGTTCACGGGTTTGAGATAATTGGGGTTTAGATGCACCCATCATGCATAAGTCCATGCTTTCTGGGATAAACACCTCAGGTTTGGGTAGATGGGTCGGGGTGATGTATATGCTCGGGTTGTAGGCAGATGGCAATATATGGATGAGGTTCAGGTGGGCGGGAGATGTTTGGTCATTGAGGTCTGGAGGTGGAGCTATAGTTCGGTTGTCGTTGAGATTCTAGACCTTATGACGAAGACGGTAGCAACGATCGGTGTCATGATCGCGCTGTTGATGATAAACGCAGTATTTGGAGGGGTTATGCCTGGTAGGGAGTGGGTCAAGCAGAGGTTGAGGATCAAGGGGTTTGAGATGCCCTCTTTCCATCAAGACTTTTAGTGCGCTGGTTAGGCTCATATAGAGAGGGGTGAAAGTTCTACCTTGAGCTCGGGTCGGGCCGGTTGTTTGCAGGCTTGGATTGGCAAAAGGGTCGGCTGTGGCGACTGTATTGATCTCAATGGGTTTGGGAATAGTGCTACTACCAACATTGGTACTCCTTGCAAAAACCCTCCTTATCGGTTCACTTGTTTTGGGAATAATCCCACTGTTGAACGCATTCTCAACTTGAACCCCCAGTTTATGCAAACTTTTGAAAGTGAATAGTGGAGCGACTATCAACTTTTGCAACATATCTGTAGACACCCCATTTTTGACCGTCCTCAAGACTTGGACGTCACCGTTTGAACACTCAGTGATCATCCTTGTTTGTGTTCATCTTGAGTTCCCGGAGGTCTCGGCTACGCGCCTTGCCTCAGGATCTCTCGACTCGACTGTTTTGTGTTTGGTTTTGCACCAAACACTTGTGTTTTTGCTTTGGAGGGCAGGAAATGGCTTGTTGGCCATCCCCACGCATCACCGGCCATGGCTTGAGGCCACTGGCCACTGGTTTGTTGCCACCGGCCAAATATTTGGCCGACCGGCACCCTTTGTAGTCGACTGGCCATCTATTTTGGTCAAATTGCATTTTTGGCTGGCCGACCACTGTTCATTTGCTTTTGCAGATATTTTTATGCCAGTTGTGCTAGCTGGCATACACTTTGCTCCCCTCCATACACGTGTATGGAGGGATCTCCCTCTTGACTAGCTTGTTTGGAAAGCTTTACAAGAGGGATTGTCTATAAGAGGGAGCCTCTTCTCCCTCCATTAGGGTTGCAAAAAATTTTCAAAGGAGCTCTGAGATTAGGGTTTGAGTTTGTATCTATTCCATCTCTATATCTCTCTCTCTTTTTGCCTTGTGTGTGTGTTTAGTCTTATTATTGCACACAAACACCTAGTCCTACACCTTCTCTTGGTTGCTGAGGGACCAGAAGGCTGTTCTTGGTGTTTTTGGGTGGTTTTGAGCTTGAAGAAGCTGCTGGAGTATCATTCTTGAAGAAGGTCAACAAGGGTAAGAACTTCACCCTTTATTCCCCATTTTTGCATAGCTTTTTTACCTATTTTGCAACTGTTTTTAGACTTTGTGTATAACATATAAAAGTCTTGTTTTTGCCTGCTCTAAATAGTTTTTTAAGAGTGTTTTGAGCTTCGGGGTTGTTTGACCCCTCTTAGGGCTTGTTTGGCCCCATTTTGTGCCATTTTGGTTGAGCTCCAGGACCACCTTGTTTGGGCCTCCTCACCACTGAAATCTTGAGGCATTTCAGTGGTGAGGATGGTGCCTTGAGGTCCTAAGAAGGGGAGGGCCACCCCCCTCTCCTTGTTGTCCTAGAAAAGGGCCATTTTAGCCTCATGTGTGAGCGCCATGTTCAAGTTCATGTTGGCCATATCTTAGCTACTGTTTAGTGTTATTTTTCCATGCTATAGCACTGTTTTATGTTGGTTTAGGCACACCATGCTTGTTTAGCATACATGTCTTGTAATGCCATGATTTGCCTTAACATGTGCCTAGCATTTAGCCTATTATGCTTACTTGTTTTGGCCTAGCTTTGTGAAGCTTTTGTGCTTGTTTTAGCATGATTAAGTTATGTTTTTGGTTGTTTTGGTCGACCATGACATGCTTAGTATAGCCACCTTGCATTTTGGCTTGTTGGCCTTGGGTGTGTGAGTGTGGAGCATGCTTTACTTGCTTTGTTTCAGTGGTTTGGAACCATTTGCCGTGTCATTTCAGTCCTCATGGTATGCTTGAATGCTTACATTTAATGCCCCTTTAAGGTGTTAAGAGGTTGGTGTTTCTTGCTCCATGTTTGTGCCATTGTGTATGCCTCTAGGATTAGATCATTTAGATGCCATCTAAGTGGTTTTTGGGGCTTACTTTTGCATGATTTAGGACTGTTTAGTTCATTTTGGTCATTTGCTTCATATGTCATATGGCCATGGTTTAAGTCCTTGGGCTTGGTGGCATGCCTACCTTGCATTGTAGATTGGTTTGGCACCTTCTCTAACATGACTTTCAGAGCTTACAATGCATGCCATTTGTCCATGTTTGCATCCTCTTAAGTGTGCTTGAGAGTTGTTTCTATATGCCTAAGTGTTGGTCCTTGTGTACATACATGTTTGCATGTCATTTTGCCTTCATTCTTGAGCACATTGGCCACTGTTTTGGGCTTAGTATAGAGCTACCCAAATTAGTTTATGTCCATAGCTCGCATGTTGTTGCATGCTCACCTTGTGTGTTGTTGCATACTTGTGTGTTGTCACATGTTTAGGTTGTCTAACATGTTTGCTCCATGTGTTGTGGCATGATTGAAGGAAGTCACATGCTTGCTTGCATGCTTGAACATCCCCATTGTATTTGGCATACTTGTTGGTTAGCATGATCGTCACATGCCTTGTATGCTTGTTCGCATTGCTCATGTTGCATACTAGCTCGTACGTCTAGGTTGCATTGCATTGACATGCATGCTTAGCCTCTTGAATTGAGTATGATAGAGGTTGAGCTCCTTGCTTGTTTATGTGCATTTCATTTGAAATCAAAGTGCATAACTTGGTTTCTTGGGCCATCACGTATCGAAATGCGCGATTAGTGGTCCGAGAACCGAGGACCATGTCCCTTTGAGTCATAAACATGATAAGGGATGTGTTGGTGCACACATTTGCTTGGAATGCATTGCCATGCCTTGTTTTGCCCTCTGCTGCTGTCAAAACAAGATTCTGTAGGAAGATTTGGCCGGCCGGCCATCTTTAGTGCCGACTGACCAAAAATTGGTGGCCGGTAGCTTAACTAGTGGCCGGTGATCATTTCCTTTGGCCAGTGACCATTTCCCTTAGCCGGTGGTATCCCACAGGGTTCATAGAGTGCACCTTGGGAATTTTGCAATGATCAGAGAAGGAAAACAGTGTGGACAGAGGCAACTTGTGCATGGCAGTGGACTTCCGAGCGGAGCCGAACACGCATTGCATTGGGCCCTTTTCCCGAGGCTGTTTACTGTTCTATTAGATTAGTTAATTTGCTTAACTAGTTTAATTAGTCTGTAATATTTAATTAGCTTGTAGGTTAGTTAAATCTGTATTATTCTTTCGGTCCCTCCGAGCGAGGGCAAATTTGTAATAAGTGTGGGTGCGCGTGTGCATGTCTTCCAACCCGCACTTCTTTTTCCCTTTTACTTACCTGCTTTGATGGTTAGTACTAAGGCATATTTAATTTAGCATCCTTATGCTATGCATGCGTGCATCATTCATCAATATTGCATGCATCGGGCTCGGTGCATCATACTAATTGCATAGTATTTCAAATCTAACTTGAATATGTGCATCAAATGGTCGCATTTCACATGCCATCCTAGGATTAGCCGAGCCTATCCTAATCGCATTCTGTATGCGTTGCATTAGGCACTTAACATGAACTAGGATTCTTGCATTTGATTAATTAACTAGTTTCTGTTTTGGCTTGGAGTACTAGGTAAGCATTTACGCTTTAGCATCCTTGCATGAGTGTGAGTGTTAACATGACAGCATGCTTACCATGTGGCTAGATGCTTATGTGATATGAACTGCTTGAATGCCTGTGGGTGAAGGTTGGATTGCTTGAGTTGAAATAACTCATCAAAATCCGTGTTTTAGCCTACTCGCGAGTAGCAAATTTCAAAATATTTTTCAAATAAACGGATATGCGATGCTTTATTCCAAATTAGGCGATCTAGTCTATACTTGTTTTGCTGTGCGCATCACATAGTAATTCTAGCTAATTAACCGGAATAAGAACACATAGCGTTTTCAAAATTAGATATCATGGTTAGTAGAGGCCGATCTTCGGATCGGGCGAGAGGGGGTGCTCATAGCTGACCTTTCCCAATCGTACCCAAGTTCCCGAGTCGAGGCAACTTTGGTAATGACGGACACATGGCCTTAGGCAAACGAGTCAGGGTTTCCTAAATTCCCCCATTAAAAATATTTAGGTGGCGAGGCCTCGTTTGGGAACCTCCATTTTAGCCAAAAAGCCAAAAAGTTATTAAATTAGCCAAAAAGCAACAAACCATACCAAAAAGTCAAAGATTCTCTTTTCTCTCTACTTTTTGCACATCTTTTTGTAAAAAGCCAAAAAGTCATCCCAAACATACTAGTTTTTTTTAGTTCATATTTTAGCCAAATAGCCAAAAAGTTACTAAATTAGCCTGTTCTCAAACGAGGCCTCTGTATTTGGCAAAGCAGTCCATGTTTGACACTTCTTTTCTAAAAATCTGTTTTCTCAAAACGATTTGCTGGATTTGGACTCTTTGGTTTAGACTAAGAACCGTGACACAAAAAGGGAGTCTGAACTATGGTGGCATAAAGCCCGAGGGCGCGTCCACAATATCATGCTCGAGGTTGCGCACCACTGTCCGCACTTGATCCCTCTCAGAAGGGCGATCTGTCATCTGTGTTGCCTTTGCTCTCCACCTTGCAACAAATTCCGCAAACGGCTCTGTAGGATTCTGGTGGGTTGCTTCAAGCTCTTGGGTGGTCATTTCAACTTGGGTATTGTAAAAATACTGATCAACAAAGGCCTCAGCCAATTCTTCCCAGTTTTGCTTCACTGTATTCTCCAACTTGGCATACCAAGCGGCTGTTACACCCGACAGGGTTCTTCCATACAGAGAAAGCTTATGTGGCTTAGTCAGACCCATCAACTTCAGGGCATCCAAGAAAAGCCGAATATGTACCATAGGATCTCTAGACCCGTCAAAATGGTCAATATATGGCATTTTGAATCTGTCTGGGAGCCGTACGGCAGACTCAGTGTACCCATCCTCAATGTCGAGAATGAAGTTAAGGCCCTGTGCCTTTTTGAATTGCTTCTCAAGATTCGCAATTTTCACTGCAGTTGGATCAAGATCATAAAGCCTTTCATTAGGTTATACCAAGGGTCCGAAAACTCGAGCTTGAGCCAACCCTTCTCAGGGATCCGAACCATGCACATCTTTAGCTAGCGGAAGTGGGTCAAAGTTCGGTTGAGGTCCCAAAATCAGATGTATGGTAGATGCCCCAGATAGGCATTGCATTTCAGCATTGGTCTCATCCTGCATAGCAATTCCTTGGTTTAATGCCGCTATCACGGCCACAACTTTTTCTGAACCCTGTGCCATCACGACCTGCTGAGTTTGGAACAATGGTAATGTGACTGGTGACTGACGGATCAGTTGTACAGGTGAGCCCTGATTGGCCTTTTTACCCTGCGTCAGCGAAGGAAACACTGGTTGCCCTTGAACTGAATCTCTAACCTGACAAAGTCTATCAACACAAGTCCGGTGTACTCAGGGGATATTGGAGCCTTCTGAAGCTATGGTTCCAAGACTACCTAGCAAAAGAGAAAGCAGACAGCATCTTAGCCTGATTTTACCAAAACAGATATGAGCACAACTGAATGACTGCACTCTTTACTGAATTCTGCCCAAAAGTCTACCTGTAAACTGATAACCTCAGGCCGATTCTCAGACTTGCAAACTGATACATGCATTCCTATAGAGGCACACTCTAAAAGCACATAGCAACCAAGTGAGAGCCAAAACACCCCTATGGAGAGGTAGGGTTTCCTTGTCCTATCCTGTCAGGAGCTAGGGTTTCACTACGCACGCAGCGGTTTCAAGCAACCTATAATCGGGTAAGCAACCTGTCCTAGCTTGGAATGGTCACTACAGTTTCCAATATGCACTAGGTCGAATGGTCAAAAAGAGTGTCTTGGTAAAAACTGCGGTTTGTGTTCCCGTCGTGGCAGAGCTCACAACCGGTCAGCCTTATGGCACGCTTCTCAAAGCAAGCCTCCAGCAAATCGTTCAGGAATAGCATACGGCAAACACGGTGTCCTAGGCGCACCAATGCAAATGCAATGCAAAGAGACACATAAGTGTAGTCAAAACAAGATATCATGAGTTCGAGTCAAGTTCTCTAAATCCCCAGTAGAGTCGTCAGAAACTGTAGACGGGCCCGAACATCCCGGCTCCGCGCGCGAAAGGCGCAAAATCCATTTTGTTCTTTAGCTTACTACAGTTCGGACTCAATTTCACGGTTCTAAATCTGATCTCACAAAGTACAATGCAAGACTGATAAATCACCAAAGAGTCCAAATCTGGCAAATCGTTTTGAAAAACTGATTTTTAAAAAAGTACCAAACATGGACTGCTTTGCCAGATACAAAGTCGCCACCTAAATTTTTTTGTTTTGGGAAATTTAGGAAACCCTGACTCGTGCCTAAGGCCACGTGTCCGTCATCACCAAAGTTGCCTCGGCTCGGGAACTTGGGTACGAGAGGGGAAGGTCATGCAATGAGCACCCCCGCTCGCCCGATCAAAAGATCGACCTTCACTAAGCATGATATTTTGTTTTGAAAACATATGTGCTCTTATTCCGGTTTATTAGCTAGAATTACTATGTGATGCGCACAACATACAAGTATAGACTAAATCACTTAAGTTGGAACAAAACATCTTATGTTTGTTTGTTTGAAAATGGTTTGAACGTGCTACTCGCAAGTAGACTAAGACGTGGATTTGCCACCCTCAAGTGAGCTTAGAAAACATGATTTTGCCACTCTCAAGTGGGCTTAAAACTCGCACTTCGATGAATTGTTCAAATTCAAGCAATCTAACCTTCATCCACAGGCATTCATGCAGTTAATCACATAAGCAGTTAGCCTCATAGCAAGCATGCTGTCACGTTAACACTTACATACATGCAAGATGCTAAAGCATAAAAGCTTACCTAGTACTCCGAGCCAAAATAATAGGTAGTTAGTAATCAATGCATGATCCTAGCTATGTTAAGATGCCTAATGCAACATATGCAAAATGCAACTAGAAATAGGCTCGGCTATTCTAAAATGGCATATGAAATGCAACTTAATAATCATGTATTCAAGTAGGGATTGAAATACAATGCAGTTAGTATGATGCGCCGAGCCCGGTGCATGCAAGACAAATGAATGAATGCAAACATGCAAGCATAAGGATGCTAATCAAAACATAACCTAGAACTAACCATCGTAAGCAGTTAAGTAAAAAAGAGAAAGACGTGGGGTTGGAAGACATTCACACACTCACGTACACTTATGACAAAATTCGCCCTCTCGACGGAGGGTTTGAATGAATAAACTAGCTACGCTACGCTACACTAATTAATTAATCTAATTGATCTAATTAGACTAATTATTACATAATCTAATTGAATAACTAGCTAATCACTAAGCTAATTATTACAACAATGAATTAAATTAGCTAACACATTAACTAATTAATTACAAATTAACTAACTATATAAAGCAGTTAAAACGGCCTCGAGAAGAGGGGCATATGCATGCCCGGTCGGCTTCGCTCGAAAATCTGTTGCCATGCCTCATGTTGCCTCTGTTTGCACTGTTTTGCATCTCTGAAAACTATGAAAATCTCTGTGATGCTTCTGAACCACCTCATGGACATTCTGAGAGGCCATCGGCCAAATGGTATGGTCATCGGCCAAAGGATAAGGGTCATCGACCACTTATGAGGCTATCGGCCAAATATTGTTAGTCGATCGGCACACCAGATAGCCAATCGGCCATCTCTTCCTACAAACTCTCCTTTTTGCTGCAACAGAGCACAAACAGAGGCATAGTAATGTATTTGCAAGAAAATGTTGTGCAACTACACCCCTTATCATGTTTGAAGCTCAAAGGAGTGTAGTGCTCGGCTCTCGAGCCATCAATCACGCATTTCGATGCATGATGGCCAAAGGAGCCGAGTTGCACAAATTAATACGGATGAAATGCACAAAAACACATAAATGCCTTAACCTCTATCATACATGATCAAGAGTGTCGGTGACCAAGAATTGAGACACGTTTCATCACTTCAAGTATGAAACGTCCCTCGTTTCTCGTGTTTGGATTGACACTCTATCCAAACAAGATGCAATGCATGCTCAAGATTCTAAACACAATGCGACATACACACTCAATGCAATGCACCACAAGCATACAAATTGCAATGCAACCTAAACATGCAAATATGCAATGTAACTCAAGCATGCAAACAAAGCTAATGCAACATGAGCGTACCAACAACTATGCAAACAACATGCAAGATGGACTTAAACCGTATATGGATAGACCTGAGAGGGTCCAAAACAGTGGCCAACATGATGAAATGATGACATGAAATGCAAAACAAAGCATGCACATGTAATGGCCTATCACCTAGACATAAGAGCACAACTCTCAAGAGTGCTCAAAGAGTGACAAAAGTGGAAGTGTAACAACACTACAAGCTCTGAAATCATGCGCGAAATGATGCCAAATCAACCAAACAATGCAAGTATGGCATGCAAGAAAGCTCAAAGCTTGAAGCTAGTATAGGCACTTGCACTAAGGCTATGCAAAACATGAAGCAAATGGCCTAAGCAAACCAAAACAGTCCTAAAGCATATCAGAGTGAGTCTAAAACATGCATGGACCAAAGCCAAAACAAGTCAACATGAAAGGCGTAAGGCATGATGCAAGTAAGGGCAACAAAGGGGATTGCACTATACCTATCAAAACCAAGCATGACATGACTTGACCAATAAAAATCAGAGTTATGGCATGTCAAAATAAGCCCAAAAACAAACTGATATGGCAGCTTACAAGCTTAGGCAAAATGGCATGCATATAGACCCATACTTGAGGCATAAAAAACCAAACCTCCAAAGCATTGAAAGGATGACAAAGGTGAGTGCAAGACCACACTATATGGACTGAAATCACATATGAAATGATGCCAAATCATGAAAATGGTCTAAGCAATGCATGTTAATAGACTCAATACACAAAGTTAGTGAGCAAGATTGAACCATGGTTATACAAAGCAATGCATGCATGGCCAAAATAACATGAATCAGACCTTAAACATGGTAAAACATGAACAAAATCTTCTTAGAGTCGAGCCAAAAGCATGCTAGAATGATGATCAAAAGCATGATACACATTAGGCTAGTGAATGGAAATGCACTACAAGTGCATGGAACATGGAAGAGGCCATCAAACCAACTTTAGACAGCGTCATGACATGCTAAATAATGACCAAAAACATGCTGAAATGGAGCCCATACATGCTCAACTTCATGAGGCATATAAGGCTAGTTTGCAAGAAATACACTACAAGTGTATAAAGCATGCATAAGGTGACCAAACCAGCCACAGACAGAGTTATGGAAGGTCTAAGAAGTCATGAAAATGAGCCTAAACAAAGCCACAAAGTGGTAGAAACACATGCTCATTTGATAGGCCAATAAGACATGCAAACAAGAGAAGAGGAGGGGGGACAACCCCCACCCATTTGGGACCTCCAAATAGGGTTTTTACTATTAAAAATTCTCTAGATTTCAGTGGTTAAAAGGCCACGAAAAGTTATTTTGAAAGGTCTTAGAAGATGACTCAAAAGCTATACAAGCTAAGGAACAAAAGGGAGAGACAACCCCCTAGCACAAAATAGGCCTAAGCCATCACTTTTAGGACTGAAAAATAGAGTTTTATTTAGTTCAAAACCAAGCCAAAAATATTTTCCAAAGGTGGTAAAACAAGCATGCAAAGCAAAGGTTAGAAGGAGCAAGTGTTTACCCTTGAAGAACCTTGAAGGATAGCAGCAAAACCAGCCAAAATCTGAGCCGAACAACCTTTAATCAGCCCAAAAATAGGTTCCAAGGGACCTCAAGCCAATGGTGATCAACTCTTCTTAAGGGTTGATAGGTTGAAGATGGTTGTATGCAAGCCTTCTAGCATAAATGTTCAAGAGAGGATTGTAGAGAGAGAGGTTCTAGTGTGAGAAGCTCCCAAACCTTTTGCCAAAAATATTCTCTAAATCTTCTGCCCCTTGAATATGAGATATAAGTCTTCATTATATAGCAAAATAAAGCTTTTGGTCGAAAATATCTTAATTGGAAATATCTAGGACAGCCTGGAACAGCTGAAGGAGAAATATCTGCCAATTCTGGGCTTTCTGGACACTTCTGGCCGACCGGCCATCTTTGGTGCCAACCGACCACCATTTGTGGCCAATAAGGTTCACTTTTGGCTAACATATAGCTGCTGAGGTCCAATTGTGGGCGATGCAGTGCCACAGAGGCCGATGGGAAAAATCAGTCCTGGTCCCTGACTTGAAGCAAGCCTAATTCCTTCATCTGGATGCCTTTTCAGGTCATTCTTGAGCCTAAACTGTAGCCCTGGAAGTCTTCTTTCCAATTATACAAGCCTGACATCAAAATTCCACGTGTGCTAAGAGATATCCCTCTTTTAGTGAAGACTGCTTAGTTTCAGTCCAACCAGAATGATGCCTAACTTCAGCCAATCATATCTCCCCTATTCGAACTCGGCTTTAGGAGATTTGTGATACCCCTGTTCTGTAATACGTTAATTGGTCCTTAATACGAATGTGATTATGCGTTTTGATATGATTTTGTGTGCCATCATGTGAAAATATGTGGTTTTGAATTTCTATCTGTTTACCGCAGGAATATCTGTTTGATTATCTGCTTTGGAAATTAAATTGAAGGCCTTATCAACCACAGAACCCAAAATTGATTGCGCCATTGTGATTGGCATAATTTTTAGAACCTACGGTGAAATTTACTTAGAAATTGATTTGGATCAAAATAATTAGATTCAAAATGATTAATTAGTGCCCCATTACCTTATTATTATTATAATGCCAATAGTGGGTTTTGTTGGGTAAGGGCACTACATCCTCTATTCTCCCTTCTTGCTTCATTTGACTGATTTGGGACTCAAATTAGAGGAGAGTCGGCTGTAGGGAGGGAGAGAGGAGAGAATTGTGCAAATTGTAGCTTAAAGCTTGGGAACCTTGAAGATAATCCAAGAATTGTTATAGATTGTGAGAATCAAAACTTCTAGGTGAGTAATTCTTGAATTATAGTTTGTAATTTTGTGTGTTCAAGCTAATTGGGTGATCAAGAGTTAGATTGAAATGAAATTGGGTTGGTTTTGTTGAATTAAAGCTTGACATATGCATGCATGTAAGAAATTGTGTTGAAATAGCATGTATAAGCTTGAAATATATGATTCAAGTAGAGTTTTGGTTGAAACTCATGTTTTGATTTCCATTTGTGTTGTCTAAGTTGAGAATGTGGCTAATTCATCACATGCATGTACAATTTATGAAGATATGAGCTTGAATGTATGAATTTGTTATGTTAGAATGAGTTTGATGGGAGGTTGGGGCATGCATGTGAATTAATTGTGAATTGAGTTCCATTGGGTTGAGATTTGGGGTTTATATCATATTAGTATACTTATATTTGAGAATTGAGCCATAACATACATGATTTGTTGGTTGAACATTGAATTGGAGCTCAAGAACTCAATCTGGAAAACCCAGATTTTTGATGTCCGCTCGAGCGGGTGAAGTGCCGCTCGAGCGGGAAAAGCGTGCTCCCAGCATTTTTTGCAGACATGGTGCCCGCTCGAGCGGGGAAGTTGACGCTTGAGCGGGGAACTATGTAGACAGGCCATCCGCTCGAGTGGCAGAGTTCACGCTCGAGCGTGATTTTGATGTAACCCGTATTTTTGCAGGCCTTAAGGGTCCGCTCGAGCGGGGAAGTCCACGCTCGAGCTGGGACCTTATTTTCTGAAATTCTGAAATTTACATTCTGTGTTCTGTTTTCCGTTCTCTTTCACTTGTAAGCACTCTTAGGCATGCATTGAGCATTGTGAATGAGTTAACGAGATAAGAATAAAGCCTAAAGAAGAATATGTGAATTAAAGAACGGATTGAACTGTTAGTGACCCTTTTTTGTTCATAAAATATGTAGGGTCAAGCTCCAGGGCAAATCCACAAGCCGATCACTATGAGTAATATCGATATTTGAAAGCTTAGCAATGTCCAACTGTTTATTCCCTTATAAGCTTTATGAGTTGCTAATTGGGATTGCGGACAAAAGCCTGACATGAACGAATGAATGGACCGAAGGTCGTTTTGATATGAATAAATGGACCTAAGGTCATTTTGATAGAAATAAATGGACCTAACGTCGTTTTGACATGAATGAGTGGGCCGAAGGCCGTTTTGCCACGAATGTATGGGCCGAAGGCCGTTTTGACGTAAACGAATAGGCCGAAGGCTGTTTTGAAACAAATGTATGGGCCGAAGGCCATTTGGACGCAAACGAATGGGCCGAAGGCCGTTTTGACACGAATGTATGGGCCGAAGGCCGTTTGGACGTAAACGAATGGGCCGAAGGCTGTTTTGACACGAATGTATGGGCCGAAGGCCGTTTGGACGTAAACGAATGTATGGGCCGAAGGCCGTTTTGACGTAAACGAATGGACCGAAGGTTATTTTGACAGAAATGAATGGACCGAAGATCTTTTTGATAGAAATGAGTTGACCGAAGGTCGTTTTGACATATATGAATGGACCTAAGGTCGTTTTGACATGAATGAGTGGGCCGAAGGCCGTTTTGACATGAATGTATGGGCCGAAGGCCGTTTTGACGTAAAAGAATGGGTCGAAGGCCATTTTGACAGAAATGAATGGGCCGAAGGCCGTTTTGACATAAATGAATGGGCCGAAGGCCGTTTTGACATGAATGGAAATCTGAATGGGCCAAAGGCCAGAATGTTTGGAACTACAATTACTTGATTTGAATTTCGTATAGTTATATATATCTGTTAAATAGAAATATGAATTGGGCCCAAGGCCGTTTGGAACATGTTGTTCTACATTGTTATGTAACTTCTGTATTTGATTTGATATTATTCACTGGGCTTTCGCTCACGCTCATTCATGTGTTTGTAGGTGAGCCAAGAGAAGTCCAGACCCAGCCTCAGTGAAGTCTGTATGGAACAACTAAGTTTTGAGAGAGTCAGCCATTGTGTCTCACGCACGAGACCCGTCTTCGCCCTTTTGTTATGTATTTACATTTTGTTAGGTTGGCGAAGTTTTGAATATGTCTGTATATGGTTTTCATGGGTTGACTTAGTTTGGATGATCCTGTCTGTACGGAACGTTATGGTACTGTATTCTGTTGTGAGTTATTAACATGTATTTGTATGGAATGTTATGATGTGCATATAAGCACGGCTCTATGGACAAAATTTAAATTACTTCCGTTTGGCTCCTCTTACACTGATGAGTTTCGTCTTATTTGTTTTGAGGTCGTAGGTAATCTCGTGATTACTGGCCGGTTATGGCCTTAACCCATAGGGACGGGTTCGGGTCATGACAAGATTCTTAAGTGAGAAATGAAGCCCCAGAAGTAAGATTTCCAACGGTGGTGACCTCATAGCTGAAATCCAAGTATTCAAAAGAATATGCCTGATTTAGCGAGGGCTGCTCGAGACTCTCTTAGCGATTCATGCCCATCTTCTTCTCTAGCTTGGTTTCTTCCCTCTTCTCCTCTTTTCTTCAACTCCAAACCCCTAAACAAGGTGTTTTGAAGGATTTTTCAATGATTTCATCTCTCTTTCATTCATTTCTACTTTGTCTTTGCTCGGTTTACCGAAAAGTGTGACATTTGACAAAATGCGAGCCTCAGAACATCGTAGGAACTTTATTTCAAAAATATTTTGAAAGAGAGGGTTTTAAGATCTAAATTCTTTTTGGTCCAAAATGGGGTGTGAGGTTTGGATTTGACTCTCCTCTTGCCTGAGAAATCGAACTTTTGCACCGCACAACTTTCAACACCAAGTAGACCATCAGTAACGTCCAAGTCGTAAGGGCGGTCAAAAATGGGGTGTCTACACAATGCAGTTTGAATGATGCGCCGAGCCTCGGTGCATGCAAGACAAATGAATGATGCAAACATGCAAGCATAAGGTATGCTAAATGAAAATATGCCCTAATCTAACCATTGAAAGTGGTTAAATAAAAAGGAGAAAGACGTAGGGTTGGAAGACATGCACACATGCACGCACACATATTACAACATTGCACCCTCTCGAAGGAGGGTCCGAATGAATAAGCTAAGCTACACTAAGCTAAGCTAATTATTACAAAACGAACTAATTAACTATTCTAGCTAATTAATTACAACACAATTGAATAACTAGTTATGCTAAGCTAATTAAAATATTACAAAACAGATTAAACTAATTAATTACAACACATGTATTAATTAACTACAACTAGCTAATAAAGCAATTAAGCGGCCTCGCGGGCGAGGGAGACATGCATGCTCGGTTGGATTCCTCTCGAAAATCCACCGCCTTGCCTTTGGATGCCTCTGTTTGCACTTTGCTTTGATCTCTGAACATTACACCAATTTCTAGACTGCTTCTGCCCCAACACAAGAACATTTTGAACAACTTTTCCACTGATGGCCGGTCGGCTACCACAGGTGGTTGTCGGCCACTATTTGTGGTTGTCGGCCACCACTGGTGGCTAGTCGGCCACCCTTTCCCTGGAATTCTCCCTTTTGCTGCAATAGAGAGCAAACAGAGGCAAAGCCGTGTATTCTCACACAATATATGTACTATTACTCTCCTTATCATTTCTCAAGCTCAAAGGAGTGTAATTCTTGGCTCTCAAGCCATCAATCAAGCATTTTCAATGCATGATAGCCAAAGAGTCAAGCTTGTACAAAGTCAATGAACGCACAAATAAGACTTGAAGGACCACCACCCTGTCATGCATGATCAAGGGTGATGAAGACAAAGGAGATTGGCTCATTTCATCACTTTGAGTATGAAATGGACTAAACTACCTTGTGTTCAATATAACGTCCAATTGAACACATGCAATGCAACACAAATACTTATCTTGCTCAAATTTTACTTGGCTTGTTTTGTTTACACATTTTAACATTACCAAGTCATTCTTTAACCGGTTAAGTCCAATGTGAAAGTCCTCTAATTGGAAAGATGGCCTAAACCACAATTATCTTGAGCATGAAAGAGGCCTCATGCTGTTGGTTAGGAGGAACCCTCAAAAGAAGGTTAAAACCATTAGGCATGAGAGCCTCAAGTTCACACTCAAGCCAACAAGGGGCTCAAGACTACTTTCAAAACAAATTGAAAAGTGAAGAATAGATGGAGGTTACAGACTTTTCAGTGCTGAAATGATTGAAAAATAGTTCTACAACATGCAAGCAACACACGCACAACATGTTCAAAAGCCAAAAACATTAAAATAGTGAAGAACATTACACTAGAGGCATGCAATATCAAGCTCAAATGACCAAACCAGCTCAAAACAGAGCTGAAACATGCTGAAACAGTGGCTAAAACATACTGAGATTAAAGCATAAAAGACAAGAAAAACATGCTCATTTGTTAGCTCGTAAACAAGGCATAAAACGCAACTCTCAAAAGCAATGAAAGAGCAAGACAAGTGAGAGTGTGATAGAGCTATATGCACTGAAATCACATGTTAAATGATGCTACAACATGCAATCATCTCATGCAAAACATGTTAGAGGCCTTAAAACACAAAGCTAGTGAAGGTATTTGCACTACAACCATGCAAGACAAGGCTCATATGACCAAGACAGCTCAAAACAGAGTTATATCATGTCAAAACAGAGCCTAAAACATACTGAGACTAAGTCACAAAAAGGTAGAAAACATGCTCACATGTTTGGCTATCTACACTTGCAAACAAGACACAATGAGTGGTTAAAAGGCCAAAAAAGGTTGACTTTAGTATGTTAAAAGATGATGCAAGAAGCTCACGAGCTAAGGAATAAAAGGGAGAGACAACCCCTTAACACAAAATAGGCTCAAAGCAACATGTTAAGGCCTAAAAATTAGAGTTTTTTGTAGTTGAAAACCAGGCCAAAAATAGTGTAAAAAGATGGCAAAGTAAGCAACTAAAACAAAGCTTACAAGGTAAAGTCTTATACCTTTGAAGCACAGCAACAAACAACAACAATTTTGAGCTAAAACCACTCTTATGAGCTCAAACTAGGCCTCCAAGAACCTCAGCTCCAAGATGAAGGTTTGGTCAAGGGTCTTAGTGCAAATAGGTAGAGAATTCTCACTTTCAAGCACAAAATAGGAAGAGGGAGAGCATTCTAGAGAGAGAGGAGAAATTTGCTCACAAATTTTTGTAACCTCTCAAATAGGGAAGAGACCCCTCATTATATAGAAAAATAAGCCAAAGGCTTGCCTTTATCCCTCCATACACGTGTATGGAGATGAGCATCTGTGAACAATAGCTGGCACAGCTGGCAAACAAAGATCTTAAAAAGGAGAAAAATGGTCATCGACCACCATTAGTGGCTGATCGGTTATCAATGTAGCCGACTGGCCATCAACATAGCCAACCGGCCACCACTAGTGGCCGGTAGGCACAAGTCATGGTCGGCAGGCTAAGGGGATAGCCGACAGGTCACCTTCTTCCCTAGAAGTGAAGCAACAAGCTCTTGGCCCACAACCAAGCACAAAACAAACAAGATTAGAGGCTCCGAGGCAAGGCGCTCATCCGAGACCTTCAGGACTCAAAATGAACACGAGCAAGCACAAACATCGGGTGTTCAAACGATGACGTTCAAGTCTTAAGGACGTTCAAAAATGGGGTGTCTACACAATCTCAACAAATATCAATAAATCTCTAACAAATTTTAAACAATAATTACCTAGATTTCAAGATGCTTGATGGATTTCAAATGATTTAATCTTCATGCGAGGTTTAACTTGGCATTTCGGATTCTTTTTCATCTTCAATTTAGGGTTTTAGCCTCTCTCAATTTATGGTTTATTTGGGGTTTCGATTTGGGAGGGTTTCAATTAGGGAATTGGAGGGTTTTAGAGAGTGGATCAAGATGGAAATGGAGTTGGATCTTGGTAGTTGCTCTATTTTCATGAGCTTTTTGTGGAGAGAGAATGTGAGAATCGAGAGGGAAATGATGAAGAGGACGGCTTCTTGCATAGAAAAACAGAGAGAATGAGGGGGGTGGGCGAGTGAGAGATAGAGAGAGAGAAGGTGTTGAGCATTGTGGATGAGAGATCAGGCTGAGAGAAAAAGATTGTGAGAGAGAGAGAGAGAGAGAGAGAGAGAGAAAGAGAGGTGTATGGATGGAAGGATCTAAAACGCCACTCATCCTCCAAGATAACAAGATTTTTTTTTTCTATAAAAAAAATGAAGGTAAAATTATATATATATGTGTGTGTGTGTGTGCGTGTGTGTGTGTATGTGTCTGTAAAATTATATATATTGAAATTTTGTAGTCGTATGTGAATGATGGAGTGAATTATATATATGTTTAATTATATATATATGTAAAATTATTTATGTAGGTAAATTTTTGTTTTTTAATTTTGTAGTGGTATGTGAATGGTGGGGTGAATTATGTTTACATATTTAATTTTTTTTTATTTTTAAAAAAAATTCTGGTAGAATGTAAATATTTAATTTGTTTTTTAAATTCATAAAAGATAAAAGAATAAAAAATATTCAAAAACTTATATCCAAACATCACCTACAAAATTGGTGGGAAATTCGGTTGAGATTTGCCAAAAATAGCTTTGCACCATTGGAGCACCTTTGCTATAATTTGGCAAATTGTTACTGTAGCATGCCAAATTATTGTTAGGATTAGACACACTCAGAAATCAATCACACACATAGACAAAAGGAGACACAAGAGATTTACGTGGTTTTGGCAATTGCCTACGTCCACAAAGAGAAATATCCACTTTAAAATTATCCCAGAGGTAGATTACATAACTCACACCTCATAACCCTCTATAGAACTCTCTCATTCACAGATTACACTCTCTGTTATGCTGTCTTACTGTGTCTGTGTTATATCACCTCAATTTATACACAAAAGAAAGAGAAACAAAGTCAAGAAAGGAAGCCAACTACTCCCCTCCTTACGATGGACATTTATAACACAAGAAGAAAAAAAAATTTGAGCTGGTCTTCCACCTGCCCTCTCCTCTCCTACTCCCTCTCCTCCTACTCATTGACTTTGAGCCAGCCTTCAATAACTCCTCCATGTGAGCTGGAGCTAACAATTATAGCTTTGGAAATGCTATTTTGACAAATACCACTCCTTATTCAATGGCTTTGAGGCAATGTGATACTTCAGGTGTGTTGTAATTGATAGAAGGATGTGACTATCATTTTGTGTTGTGTTATGAGAGAATTTGACACAGGTTGATTATTGATTGGTGAGGGGAATTGTCATATATAAAACCAAAGATTATATGTATATGTACATGAGATTAGGGGTGTAAATCTAGCCCAACCTAGCCAGGCCCATGTCGGGCCTTGTAGTCTCCTGCCAAAATTTGGGCCGAGTCGAGCAAGGCTACGGGCCAAAAAATTAAACCCAGGCCCAAGCCTAGGCCCAGGGGTATTTAGGCCTTGGGCAGGCCAGTGGACTGGGCCTTGGACTTGAATGGGCTTGACCATTTTTTTTTTCATTTTTTGTTTTTTTAATATTTTTAACCAAAATTTTATTATTTTTTACTAAAAAAGACACTGAGCCTCGGGCAAAGCTGGGCTTCAAAATGATGGCCCAGGCCTGGGCCCATCCTGGACTGCAGGTGGGCTTCAGGCCACCCACAGGCCGCGGGCCATTTTTACACTTTTACATGAGATTAGTCTAGGCAAAATTAAAAAAAAAAAAAAAAAAAAAAAAAAAAAAAAAAAAAAAAAAAAAAACTTAATCCACGGGCCTCTAAATCCCTCGGGAGTAACTGTGGGCCTATTGGACCGCCATCCAAGATAGTAGATGGTTATATGTCCTGATCAAAACCCAATATAGACCTGAATGTTTGGGCCTCAAATGTCCATGAAGTAGGTTGGGTTCCAGAAAAGGGATTCAACTTCCTATACTTGCACACTCACAAGTCATTGAAGTTACAATTACAACGGCGCAAAATATCTTGAAATCTACATTGATTTGTCCAATTCTCAATGATGCACCCGCCAACTGTGAATTAGTTTGAACTGCGGTTTAAAATGTATAATCTGCATTTGTAATCTTTTCATTTTACTATAGTTAATACTTATATATTTTTTATTTATTTATTTTAAAAATTAATATGAGAGAGATTTAAAATATATTATGTAAAATTAGTTAGTGTAATATATATATATATATAATGATATAAATTAGTGTTATATATAAATCAAATGCTTCATAATTGTTCAGATTATTCTCCTATCCACTAGCAAATTGAAACTTTCCAAATCGTCTAAATTGTAATTTAATTATTTATTAATCCACCATTTATGATTTAATTTATAATTTACCCTCAAACCTCATCAAACCACACCATGCAAATTAATTTTTTACTTTTAAGCACAAAAAATGAGAGAAGTCAGAAGTAAAAAAATAGTAAGTCGTGTGCATTATGCCTAACTTTTCAATTATTCAAATCGCTAACGAAAGTTAATAGTTAGGGTATATCAGAAATCAAATCTTAAAAGTTATGGTTAATTTTGTGCAATCAAAATTCCAATGACAAAATTAAATTAATATTAAAACAACTAATAATGAACAGCAGTGTAATTAAACCTTGTACACAACAAAGAGACATGGTTCCAATCTACTATTATTGTTAGGGTATTTATACACAAGTTTAATTTATGAACTGGTATTTCATTAAGTCATAATTAATATTTTTTAAACTTTCAAGTCCTATTAAATTTTTAATAGTTAGAATTGCCCTTCAAACAATATTGTTCATCATAAATGATTATCTATAAAGGAACATAATAGTTTGACATTTATTTTGATTTTTAAAATTTTAAAATATCAACTTTCAAATTGAAAAAACTAAAAAACAAAATTATGTGCCAGAAAGAAAAAAAAAGTTTTTTGAAAAAATTGAAAAAATTGAATTATTTTTTTGTGTGCAAAACTGAAATTTTATGTCTATAAAGGAGCATGATAATAAAACATTGAGGTGCAAAACTGGAAAAAAAAAAAAAAAACTTAAAAAAAAAAATTGATAATGTTTTCAGTTTTAAAACTGAAAAAAAAAACTGATAATGTTCTCGATTTTATTGGATAGTTGAATCAAACCAAGAAGTAGAATAGCAAAAACATTTAATCTCATGCTCTATTTTTTTTTTCTTCATCAGTTAGTAAAACAATTATCTGAAACATTGCTATGCAAAATTGATAATGTTCTTAGTCTTAAAATTTGAAAAAAAAAATGATAATATTATCAATTTTACTAAATAGGACTTATTGGTTCAACAAATCTTAGATAAGACCTAAACTACCATAACATTTATAAATAGGATTTTTAGGTAATTAACTCTAAGGGGAAATTATTAAAAAAATTAAAAAAAAAATTCTTATAACCAAGTAAATCATGAATTTTTAATTTGTCAATTTAAACGTTAATCTAATAATTTATTTTCAATTTAACTCATTTATCTATTTTCATTAAATAAAACTAATAGAAAAAATAATATTTTAGTCATTAAGCTCAATGTATATTCACATAAAATGTTTAAAATATCATTTTCTATTGAGTTTAATGGTTAAAATATCATTTTCTATTAATTTTAGTTAACGAAAATAGATAAATAATTTAAATTTAAAATAAATTAAAATCTTATAATTTAAATTAACAAAATTCAAAATTTATTACATTATAAATCAAATCTTGATTTATTTATTTATTTCTTTTTATAATTTCCTCGTCTCTAATAAGAAACGAAAAAAAGAAGGAAGTGATGGATGGTCCAGTTACCAAATTTGAAAACTGCTCATCACCAGCCATCCTAATAATATAATAAGCTTAGTTAAAAGGCCAAATCTCTCAAAGAAACATACATTTCAGGGTAGCTGAACGGTCCATATATATGTTGTAAGAGCACGAAATATTAGTCGCAAGTATAATTCTAACGGTCAAGCTTGTACTCCTTTGAATGGTGTTGTATGACATGAAACAGAAACACAGGTGAGCTACTGGGCGGGTGTTTTCCGAAAAACCCTATGATGCCTAAGTCAGTTAAAGGAATCAAAGTACGAAAAAGCTTTGTAAATTTGTGAATAAGGATTGCGATATCTGGTTTAGGTTAACTATGCACTTTTATATTTTCCACGAGGTAGAATCCTAGCATTCTACTTTCTCTTTATAGAGTTCTATTAGGAATCTGCTTCCTAAAGGATAACACTCATCATTGAACAACTCGATCACTGCAAACCAAATGAAATGGCACAACTCTTAGCTCGGCAACTGGATTAAAAACATCATTCTAGTAGGTCAAGGACCGAGCAACCGTACCGCTTGAACCCTGCTAGTACTCGAGACTGCCAAGCAACATGTAATGCCATGCGGCGTGTTACCACGCCAAAACATGTAAGCCACGGGTCTTAGCATAGCTAGCTAGTTGGTTAACGTCGCACTCCCAATCCGGCCTAGTCATGGCCCGTTGAACGTTTGCCCAGTCTTCTAAGGATAGCTTGGTCTTTAACTTATTTCAGCTTACAATGACATGAGGAGCAGACCAAACCAATTTAGCGCCGCCCAAGCACAAGGCCCATGCGAACTTAGCTCGGCCTATTTGCACGATGCAAATTACCCTCTCAATTGCCTCTTAATTCCTTCTGATTCTGCATGATTGGGATTACTTTGTCAAACCGAGCTAAACCATTCTAATCAAATGAGCTAAATCCCAATTTGATTACAATTTTTGTTTAGCCCAAAACCATCTAGTCATCCGTATGGTACATTCACCAACCACCCTGACACATGGCCCTTATTCAGTGGATTCATGCATCTGCTCTAGCCTAAAATTTGAAATCCGCGCCCTTTCACTTCTCATATATGTGGGCTATATGTATACCCCAAGTTCTCCATTGTTCCTCTTCGACCCAAGCAAAAACCAAAGCAAGGGAGCCCTAATTCGTTCCCAAATCATCCATTTTGATTAGATTTTCCCTTTTTCTCAAATCACCAACATCATTAAGACTATTTCCTTCGATCGAAAGCCAGATTTGTGCTAGAAATGATGAGTTTTTAGCACCTTCATGAATTCCCCATTGTTGTTCTTCATGTTCTTCAAGTTCTTTAAATCCTTGGGCTTAAATGCTTAGTAATCTTTTCATCATGTAACTTGAAATAATTAATTTATAGCCTTGAACTCATAAGAATAAAATTTAGGCCTTACTAACTCTATAATCCACCCCTAATATACCATTACTGAAACTTGGAATCTGAATCGGAGAAGGAACTTCTACGATCTGGACATCGATTGTGCAAAATAAGGGTTTTAATACTTAGAAGCTATGAAACTGAACAAAAACCTGTTTCTGGCTCGACCAAGCTACTTCCTTATCACACAAAGATCGAGATACAAAAACGTGCACCAGACACCGACCGAGCTAGTGTCTAATGATACGCTCAAAACCGAGTGGAACTACATTAAATCACGCCAAAAAATCAAGCTGAACTTTCATATTCACACAACTGGTCTACAACTTGAATATAATCAATTCATCTCTAAACTGTGCAGACTTTAAACTAGGACCGACCAGGTACACCAACACTGCCACTTGGCAACACTCCACAACTGGGCTATCACAACACCAATTAGTGTCGCACTAATAGTCAAGCAAACAAATTAATTTATTCAATACACTATGCCAGGTTCATGGGTAAATACTGCTTCATGGTGAGTTTCCAAGGAGTCATTGAAGAATTTTGAAGGGATTACAGCATCCCAACCGGTGTAAATATTGAATTGGCTAATGAAGGAATCTTTCCATGGGACAAAGAAGAATTTTGTCCCTTTACTGTGATATCCATTGTTGAGGGAAAGGTTATGCTTCCTTATTTAACTCCTTAAATGTGAATTCCTTAGGCAAATTAGACAATGCCTAATACAAGTTTCCACCAATACTTATAGGAAAATAAATGGCATAACCGTGCTAAACCGTCGATTAAACCTCAACCTAGGACTAGCCGAGCTATTCCATCAATACATGTTAAGCCAAACTAACGACGACTTCTGTTGGTATTTAAAAATAAAAAGAGGCTGCGAAAAGATCATCAAAGGAACACCAGACAAAGACTTGCATGATGACGAATTTTTGTGGGTCTCTGGAAATTACGAAGACACAAAAACACCAGTGTTGGGTTAGTTTATAAATTGAAAAAAAAAAGGCCAGCTAGTACGACAAGTAGCTCGGTTATTCTTTCTCTGTCTTTCCATGTTTAACACCGAGCTGATAGTTGACTTCTTTTAATAGATTTGGATCATTTGAAGGCGAATTATGCCTATGCTAATCAAGATGCCCATTGAGCTACACTAAAACATAATGAATGATATTGGTATGACTTGCTTGAATTCAAACCGACATATCAGTACAGCGGCAAGCACAAAAGTAGAGTGACCAACTTCCTTTTTGAGCCATCTCCAAAGCCAGATCCTTCTCTTCTTGAAGTTGTTCTCATTGCCCTGATCGAGGAAGAAGATATGGCCAAGCAAAGAGGTATCAAGACTCTCGTCAATGGGCAAACTTCTTCTGCCTCTCAAAATACACAAATTGAAGGGCAAACAACTGAGTGAGCAACAGATGTTGTTCATGCTTTGGCAACCACTAGCGTCACTTCATGCTTGGCCCGACAAAAGGGTTAGGACAACTACAACCGAGCAACATCTGGTGGACGAACACACCACTGAGCTGTAAGACATCGAATAATCTGGTCAGGATGAGCAGGTCGAGCAGATTTAGACCGATAAGATTAATGGTCCCTCTTTTACCCCTTCATTGTGGCCACCAGCACTGACACATACTAGCTGGCTTGTGACCACAGCAGATTCGGTCTATGCTAACAAAGATAACTTGTTGGCCTTCAGTTCGGCGAAGGGGTTTTTCTTACCTACTGATATGGAGAGGCACTAACAATTAACCAACCTAAAAGCCATCAGGTCCATAATTTTGGTGAGAACTTGTCTTTTTTATTTTTTTGTCTATATTTTTGTCCAGCTTTGTGATATTGATCATGCTTTTGCATGCTGCATAAAACGCTCATGTTAGCGCGTGCTAGATCTAAAAAAGAGTATGAAAGAAGCTATAGGAAATAGGGATAGGAAGAAGACCGAGTTGGAAACCCGTTGAACTTCTCTTGCTAAAATCACCACCAAACGAGATCAGCTGGCTGAGCAGGTCAACTCGGTTGAACTTGTGAAAAAGAATGTAACACTCCGAAAATATTCAATCTTGACATCAAGTACATGCATCAACAATATACTAAGATAATTATAATATAAATTCCAAAAGATCTCTTTCTCATTGACCTATAGATTAATGGTTACAAACTTAGTATGAATCATTACAGTTCAACAAGTTAGAGGAAGTTATAACAAATGCCTCACGACTTACAAGTTTCTAGATCAAAGTTTTCAAGTACAAAAAGACTCTCAGTCCTAAAAGAAAGTAAATACATTGCAAATATTTTGCTCTATATACATCATGTCTTTAACCAAAAACAAAAGTTTGAATCTCTTTTAATTCATTGGGGTAGTTGCTACTCTCTAAGTCCTGAAAGTTGTTAAATAGGAATGAGCAATTGTCCAGTAGAGAATATATTTAACCAAGTATTTAAACATTTGATTTAAATATGCATGATTATAACTACTACCCATAGATACTAATTTTTCAATTTTATAGAACAATGCACAACCTTATATTTAATTCCACATTTCTCTGTCCTCAAACGGATGACCAGTGGGCACCTCAACTCTTTTTCATTTGTTGTCCTTACATGACCGAACATGTGGACACCTCAAAACATTAACCAGGAAAGTGGGCACCTCAATTTCCCCACGCGGGTAAGACCATAGCACACAACAAGCAACATTCCACATAATTCAATTTTTTTTTTTATCACAACACAAAGGGATCCCAATACACTTCTAATTTACCGATCCATTTCTCATCCATTATCAATCTTGATTCATGAACAACATTTAGGGCTTCCCAATAATTTTAGGGTTTTTCCTTTCGTGTCCTTATTTTCCTTAATTTAGGCTTTTTATACTATCTTTCATTAGTAGATACTCAAATCTTTTACCAATTTTAGTCACAACTCACTATCACCATAATGTCCATATATATATATATATATCACCCATTCCAAATCATATATTCATATCATAAGATTAACACATATTTAAACCAAAATATAGATATACAAGGGTAAAAATATTCATACCTTAAAAGTTGTGAGGGGAGAGATGAAAACCCAAAGATAAATCTCGATGATAATAAGATCCAATTGGTTTAAAATGTAGCTCTTGGTGAGATGAACAAATTTAATGAAGGAGCAATGATGGCTTCTAGCTAAAAATAGATGAAATGTAGTGTTTAAGAGTTAAGGTTTTCGAAAAAGAGGTTTAGAGAGAGAAAGGGAATGAAAAAGTGAATCCAAAAAGTGTTTAGATCGAAATTGAAAACTGTTGTCTCGAATAGACCACCCGAGAAAACTTTCCATCGCTCGAGCAATGCCCGAAAAAAAACACTTAATACAAACAATGCCACATCTTACTTCATCCCTTTTCACCAAAATTGATGGATAAGATCACAGTACATTTTTGTGCCTCTTGCATGCACCGCAAGGCGTGAGTGGTGAAATTCTCGAAAGACGTCGTCTCTACAAGTTTTTGGCACAAAGAGGCAGTCTAGATATTGAACATTAGCATCAGAAAGTACCCTCAAACCCTTCTCCTCTTTTCCTTTGGATATTTTCCCTCAAATTACCTCCACTCTTGAATCATCCTATTGTGCTTCTATGACCCATTTTATGAGTGTTGGTTGTGAAAGGATAGAAAACAAGGTGGCAGGTTTAGGAGATTCGCTAAGGTGCAAGTCAAATTTTTTTCAAGTCACCTAACATACCCTATTCCCTCATGACAAAACTAGCAATAGTGCAAACGGATTTTCGGCTTAAGGCATCGGCCACCACATTGGCCTTTCCCGGATGATGGTGTAATTCAAAATCGATAAACTCCATCCACTTCCTTTGGCGTAGCTTTAAATCCTTTTGGGAGAATAGATCTTTAAGGATTTTGTGATTTGAAAACACATCAAATTTCTTCCCAAAAAAATACTGCCTTCAAAGTTTAAAGCAAAGATAATTGTGGCTAACTCTAAGTCGTGAGTTGGATAGTTCCTCTCATGAGTTTCAGCTGACGTGACCCATATGCCACAACCTTACCCTCTTGCATCAAAACACACCCCAGACCTTCTTTAGAAGCATCACAATGGACAGTGTAACCCAACCCCCTCTCTGAAATAATCAAGATTGGTGCAGTAGTTTGCCTAGTTTTCAATTCCAAGAAAGATTTCTCGCACGTCTCACTCCAAACAAATTTCACACCTTTTCTAGTTAACCTAGTCAATGGAGAAGCTAGAGTAGAAAAATCTTTCATAAACCATCTATAATACCATGGCTCAGCCTAAAAAGTTATGAATTTTAAAGGCGTTCTTTGGTCTTTCCCAATTTTGCACGGCCTCTGTTTTTGAAAAATCCACTGTGACCCCATCTCTATCCCCAGAAACAACGTGACCAAAAAATTTTACCTTAGAAAATCAGAACTCAGACTTCTCATATTTAACGTATAACAGGTGTTCTTTAAACAATTGTAAAACAATACAGAGGTGTCCCTCATGCTATTCCTCAGAAGGTGCATAAATAAAGATATCATCTACGAAGACTACCACAAATTTATTGAGATATTTGCGGAAGGCTCAGTTCATCAAGTCAAAAGGCATTACAAGAAATTCATAATGGCCATATCGAGTACGAAAGGTTGTTTTTGGTATATCCTTCTCCTTTACCCGCAATTAATGATTACCCGATCTTAAGTTTATCTTTGAGAAACAACGGGAGCCCTTGAGCTAGCCGAACAGATCGTCTATCCTAGGCAACGAATATTTGTTCTTAATTGTAACCTTATTGAAGTTGTGGTAATCAATACACAACCATAACGAACCATTCTTCTTCTTAGTAAAGAGAGTCAGTGCTCCCCATGGTAAGGTACTAGGGCGTATAAAGCCCTTTTCCAATAACTCTTATAGTTGCTTTTTCAAGATGAATAATTTTGCAAGTGCAAACCTATAGGGTGACATAGAGATGGGTGCAGTGCGGTGCGGTGCCGTGTCAGACGCCAAGTCCATAGAAAACTCAACCTCACGATGAGGTGGAAATTAAGTGAGATCCTTAGGAAAGACATCAAAATATTCACAAACCACCCTAGGAAATACACCTCAAATTTTGTTATATCCTTCATCCAAAAAGGCTGTAAAAAATGAGCTAAGTCTTCCTCGACCACGTGGGTCATACGACGGCGGCAACAATCTATCGATTCTATCCCCTAGAAAAGAAAAAGTCACCACCCAATGTCCACACCATAACTCTTATATGGTAACAATCTACTACGGTATGTGTGGACGCGCCCTCGGGCTTTATGCCACCACAGTTCGGACTCCCTTTTGTGTCACGGTTCTTAGTCTGAACCAAAGAGTCCAAATCCGGCAAATCGTTTTGAGAAAATAGATTTTTAGAAAAGAAGTTCCAAACATGGACTGCTTTGCCAGATATAGAGTCGCCACCTAAATTATTTTTTAATGAGGGAATTTAGGAAACCCTGACTCGTTTGCCTAAGGCCACGTGTCCGCCATTACCAAAGTTGCCTCGGCTCGGGAACTTGAGTACGATTGGGGAAGGTCAGCTATGAGCACCCTCTCTCGCCCGATCCGAAGATCGGCCTCTACTAACCATGATATCTAATTTTGAAAACGTTATGTGTTCTTATTTCGGTTAATTAGCTAGAATTACTATGTGATGCGCACAGCAAAACAAGTACAGACTAGATCGCCTAATTTGGAACAAAGCATCGCATATCCGTTTGTTTGGAAAATGTTTTGAAATTTGCTACTCGCGAGTAAGCTAAAACACAGATTTTGATGAGTTATTCCAACTCAAGCCATCCAACCTTCTCCCACAGGTATTCAGGCAGTTCATATCACATAAGCATCTAGCCACATGGTAAGCATTCTGTCATGTTAACATTCACACTCGTGCGAGATGCTAAAGCACAAAATACTTACAGTGTATTCCAAGCCAAAACAAAGAACTCGTTACCAATCAATGTATGATCCAAGTCCATGTTAAGTGCCTAATGCAACGCATACAGAATGCAATTAGGATAGGCTTGGCTAATCCTAGGATGGCATGTGAAATGCAACCATTTGATGCACATATTCAAGTTAGATTTGAAATACTTATGCAGTTAGCATGATGCGCCGAGCCCGGTGCATGCAATACTGATGAATGATGCACGCATGCATAGCATAAGGTATGCTAAATTAAATATGCCATAATACTAACCATCAAAGTAGGTAAGTAAAAGGGAGAAAGAAGTGGGAGTTGGAAAATATGCACACACGCACCCACACTTATTACAAATTCGCCCTCGCTCGGAGGGACCAAAAGAATAATACAATTAATTAACCTACAAGCTAATTAATTATTACAGACAAATTAAACTAGTTAAGCAAATTAACTAATCTAATAAAACAGTAAACAGCCTTGGGAAGAGGGCCAAATGTAATGCATGCTCGGTTCCGTTCGGAAGTCCACTGCCATGCATAAGTTGTCTCTGTTTTTACTGTTTGGCACCTCTGAAAATTGCACAAACTCCAAGGTTGCTTCTCTGAGTGCTATGGAACACCACCGGCCATGAGGAATGGTCACCGGCCATGGGGAATGGTCATCGACCACCTGTGGAGATATTGGCCACAAGTTGTTGGTCGGTCGGCACTGTATGTAGCCGACCGGCCAAAACTTCCTGCAGAACCTGTTTTGATATCAACAGAGGGCAAAACAAGGCATGGCAATGCATTTCAAGCAAATATGTGCACCAACACATCCCTTATCATGTTTGTGACTTAAAGGGACATGGTTCTCGATTCTCGGACCACCAATCGCGCATTTCAATGCGTGATGGCCCAAGAAACCAAGTATGCACTTTGATTTCAAATGAAATGCACATCAAACAAACAAGTGAGGCTCAACCTCGATTATACTCAATTTAAGAGGCAAAGCATGCATGCCAATGCAATGCAACCTAGGCATGTTAACTAAGTATGTAACATGGGCATGCAATGCACAATGCATACTAGGCATACAACCTATGCAAGCAAGCATGCAAGGCATGAGGCAATGCAAACCAACAAGTGTGCAAGATGCAATGTGGATGTTCAAGCATGCAACAACACATGGAGCAAACATGTTAAACAACCTAAACATGTAACAACACACAAGTATGCAACAACACACAAGGTGAGCATGCAACAACATGCGAATAATGGACTTAAACTAATTTGGGCAGCTCTATACTAAGCCCAAACCAGTGGCCAAATGCTATGGAAATGAGAGGCAAAACACACACAAGCATGCACATGTTAAGGCCTAAACACTTAAGCATCAAGAAGTATCTTTTGAGCACACTTAAAAGTGAATAACCATGGACATATGGCATACATAATAAGCTTTGAGAACATGTAGGAAATGATGCCAAATCAAGCTACTAATGCAAGCTAGGCATGCAACCAAGCCCAAGGACCTAAAACATGATCATATGACACATGAAGCAAATGACCAAAATGAACCAAAACAGTCCTAAATCATGCAAAAGTAAGCCCTAAGAACCACTTAGATGGCATCTAAATGACCTAATCCTAGAGGCATACACAATAGCACAAACATGAAGCATGAAACACCAACCTCTTAACACATTAAAGAGGCATCAAATGTAGGCATTCAAGCATACCATGAGGACTGAAATGACATGGCAAATGGTTCCAAACCACTGAAACAAAGCAAGTAAAGCATGCTCCACACTCACACACCCAAGGCTAACAAGCCAAAATGCAAGGTGGCTATACTAAGCATGTCATGGTCGACCAAAACAACCAAAAACAGAACTTAAGCATGCTAAAACGAGCACAAAAGCTTCATAAAGTTAGGCCAAAACAAGTAAGCATAATAGGCTGAATGCTAGGCATAAGTTAAGGCAAATCATGGCATTTCATGACATGTATGCAAGGCAAGTATGGTGTGTCTAAACCAACATAAAACAATGTTATAGCATGGCAAAATAACACTAAATAGCAGCTAAGATACGGCCAACATGAACCTAAATAAGATGCTCACTCTAGAGGCTAAAATGGCCCTTTTCAAGGACAACAAGGAGAGGGGGTGGCCCTCTCCTTCGTAGGACCTCAAGACACCATCCTCACCACTAAAATCCCTCAAAATTTCAGTAGTGAGGAGGCCCAAACAAGGTGGTCCCGGAGCTCAACCAAAATGGCACAAAATGGGGCCAAACAAGCCCTAAGAGGGGTCAAACAACCCCGAAGCTCAAAACACTCTTAAACAACTATTTAGAGCAGGAAAAAACAAGAATTTTATATGTTATACACAAAGTCTAAAAACAGTTGCAAGATAGGTGAAAAAGCTACGCAAAAATGGGGAAAAAGGGGTAAGATTCTTACCCTTGTAGACCCTCTTCAAAAATGGAAGACCAGCAGCTTCCTTAGGTTCAAAATAGCTCCAAAACTCTGAAAATGACTCCTTAGCACCTCAGTAGCCAAGGTAAGGTGTAACACTAGGTGTTTGAATGCAAAACTAAGAACAAACACACACTAAGGCAAAGAGAGGGAGATGTAGAGATAGGATAGATACACTATGACCTAACCCTAGTTCAGAGCTCTCTCTGGAAAAAATGTTGTAACCCTAATGGAGGGAGAAGAGGCTCCCTCTTATAGACAATCCCTCTTGTAAAGCTTTCCAAACAAGCTAGTCAAGAGTGAGATCCCTCCACACACGTGTATGGAGGGAGCAAAGTGTATGCTAGCTAGCACAACTGGCATAAAAATATCTGCAAAAGCAGATGAACCGTGGTTGGCCAGCCAAAAATGCAATTTGACCAAAATAGATGGCCGGTCGACCATCTAGAGTGTCGGTCGGCCAAACATGTGGCCGATGGAAACAAAACACAGCCGGTGGCCTCAAGCCATGGCCGGTGGAGTGTGGGGATGACCAACAAGCCATTCCCTGCCCTCCAAAGCAAAAACACAAGTGTTTGGTACAAAACCAAACACAAAACAGTCGAGTCGAGAGATCCTGAGGCAAGGCGCGTAGCTGAGACCTCCGGAAACTCAAGACGAACACAAACAAGGATGATCACCGAGTGTTCAAACGGTGACGTCCAAGTCTTGAGGACGGTCAAAAATAGGGTGTCTACAGTATGGTATGAGGATAACTAACGCATGTCGAGGATGACACCAAAACCCGACATGTCTAACAACACAAAACTGAAAGGAAGCCGACGATTAGTGACCTCAATTACATACTCACGACATCCCCAATTTAGGACAACGTTACCCTCAACAGATGACTCTACCATGAGCGGAGACTGTAGTTGTTCACTTTCTAACCCCAAAATAGATGTGAATACTGAAGCTATGAATGAGTGTGATGCTCCAGTGCCTATCAACACATTAGCCCAAGTATTGAAGATAAGGTATGTACCTCTCACTACTATTGGTCTAGAATACTGCTCAAACAGAGTAAGGGCATGAACTCGCCCATGTGGTCCTTGCTCGCTTTGATCTCCCCTCTGAGCGTAGGTCGGCAGCGCTAATTGTGCGAAAGTGGCCCCCTGTACTACTTTAGATGCTTATCCAGACTGAATTGGCTAATGAGTCTGCCTTTGACTCTGACTTTACTAAACATCTCCTACCAGTCGGAACACTGAAGCACTAGCTATCCTAACTATCTGTGGCCATGACCTCTTCATGTGACCAAATTGGCTACACTGATAGCAGATGGGTGATTAACCTCTACCTAGTGTTTGGCTCTAAGAATGAGCCAAAGTTTGGCATTGTTGACTAGCCCTCTGTGGAAATGCAACGGACTTATGTCCTTGCTCACCACACCAATGACAAGTAACTCTACTTTGTCCCATACTATCCGTACTCTTTCCTAGCTTAGGATTAGATAACACAGCCTGTATTGGCGATGACGGAAGGGACGAAGAGCCCTTCGACCTTTTGGATGATCTAGTGTCCCCCTGAGATTCTGAAAACCCTTGTTTCTTATGCCATCACCTGTTTTCTTCGACCTCTAACATTACTTCTACATGTGCGGCAGAATCCACTAATCTATTGTAATCTCAGATCATGTTTTCCATTAATTTCATCAAGATTCTTGGCCTCAACCTTTTCTCAAACTCTAGACACCGACACTCTTCAGTTGTTACAAGGTTAGGTGTAACACGGGATAGGCTAATAAAGGTAGTCTCAAACTCTATCACTATAGAATTAAATTGCTCAAGTTTCTCAAATTCCCTCATTAGATATTCCCTAACGGTAGGAGGAAGGTACTTTCCCTGAAAGACATGAGAAAACACCTCCTAAGTGTGCTCAATATGACCTTCAACGCACTTTCACCATTGGCCTGCATCCCCTTTCAACTAGCAGGTGGCAAGTGCTACTTGAAGTGCACCCCCATGGATCTCTAAGACCTTGAACAACTTAGTGATTTGATCCAGCCATTCATTAACCTTTAACGGCTCGGTGCTGCCATGAAATTTAGCAAGGTTGGAGCAGAAGAACTTCTTTTTCAAAAATCAAGCCCTTGACTCCCCTTCAATAGTTTTAGCTGCTTGATCGGCTCTATGAATTTCCATAGACTCTCTAAGAGTCCCAGCCATTTCTCGAGCCAAAGTCCCCATTGCGTCTTGGGTTGGTGGGGTGGCCACATTGTTATGACCCACTCCTTCTTCTTGTGGAGGGATCTTCGGTTGGACTGGAATGTTCTGATTGTCCTGACAAGGTCCTCTATGGCCTCTAACGCATCCAGACATCCTATAAGAATTAGAGATAAAATTTTAAATTTAGGACTAATGATCTTGCACTTAATTTCAACCGTTACAAGCTGACTAGCATGAAAACACGTTTACACCTAAGTCACATTAGATAATCCACATATGCACCTTATTACACAGAACACATATGAATCACCCATCCAAGATATTAACTTGTTCCACAAGGCTCAAATATTTCCAAATGGAAAAAGCATTGATCAAGTACCTTTCCAAAAGGACTTCGATGAGTGCGGTGAATGCAAGTCGTATCCTAAAAGTTTGATCTCATACCCATATAACCAAATAAACACCTAATCATACAACAGTTGATATTCTTCCTGGCATAACAAAAACATTATGGCACAAGCTACTACCCACGAGCTCAAGGTATTCAAACCTAATTAGCTCTAATACCAATTTGTAACGTTCCCAAAATATTCAATCTTGACATCAACTACATACATCCACAATATACTAGGATAATCATAATATCAATTCCAAAAGCTCTTTTTCTCATTAAACTATAGCTTAACAGTTACAAACTTTAGTATGAACCCTTACAGTTCAACAAGTTAGAGGAAGTTATAAACAATGCCCTTCGGCTTACAAGTTTCTAGATCAAAGTTTTCAAGTACAAAAAGACTCTCAGTCCCAAAAGAAAGTAAATACATTTGAAATATTTTGCTCCATATACATCTTGTCTTTAACCAAAAGCAAAAGTTTGAATCTTTTCTAATTCAATAGGGTAGTTGCAGCTCTTTAAATCTTGAAAATTGTTAAATAGGAATGAGCAATTGCCCAGTAGAGAATATATTTAACCAAGTATTTAAATGTTTGATTTAAATATGCATGATCATAACCATTATCCATAGATACTAATTTTCCAATTTTATAGAACAAAGCACAACCTTATATTTAATTCCACATTTCTTCGTCCTCACACAGATGGCCAGTGGGCACATCAACTCTTCCACATTTGTCGTCCGCACATGACCGAATACATGGACACCTCAAAACATCCCCACATTTGCCGTCATCGCATGACCAGGCAAGTGGGCATCTTAATTTCCCCACGCTAGTAAGAACATAGCACACAACAAGTAGCAATCAACAAAATTCAATATATATATATATATATTTTATCACAACACAAAGAGATCCCAATACACTTCCATTTTGACCCATCCATTTCTCTTCCATCATCAATCATGATTTATGAATAACATTTAGGGCTTCCTAATAATTTTAGGGCTTTTCCTTTCATGTCCTTATTTTCCTTGATTTAGGCTTTTTATACTATCTTTCATTAGTAGATACTCAAATCTTTCGCTAATTTCAGTCAAAACTTACTATCACCATAATGTCCATATATATATATCACCCATTCCAAATTATACATTCATACTATAAGATTAACAGACATTTAAATTAAAATCTAGATATACAAGGGTAAATATATTCATACCTCAAAAGTTATGAGAGGAGGGATGACGACCATAAAATGAATCTCCACGATAACAAGATCCAATTAGTCTAAAATGTAGCTCTTGATGAGATGAACAACTTTAATGGAGCAAGGGTGGATTCTAGCTAAAAATAGATGAAATTTAGTGTTTAAGAGTTAGGCTTTTCGAAAAAAGGGTTTACAGAGAGAAGGGGAATGAAATAGTGAATCCAAAAAGCATTTAGATCGAAATTTAAAACTGTTGTCCCGAATAGACCACTCAAGTAAACTTTCCATTGCTCGAGCGATGCACGAAAAAAAACAAGCAGATTGCTCGAGCGAAGTATGCACCACTTGAGCGGTAAATGCAAGGTCTCAGAAGTTTTGCTGAGCTATAGTAAAACTACTAAAAGTTTGATATCTTTACTCAAGCGACCACTATGTCGTTTGAGCAGTCTCGCCCGTAATTGAGCAAGGTACTATGAGCTCTGTTTATCTGCTCGAGCGACCAATTGATCGCTCAAGTGGTCACTCAAAATAGGTAATGAAAGCCTTGGCTGATAAGAAGAACAAGTATTTGGGTGAGCTGAGGAAGTTGGGGGACAATTGTGAAGCCCAAATTGTTGCACTAAAGAAGGATGCTGCGAAAGTGGAGGATCCCAGCTATGAACTAGGTGAGAAGGCCTATGAGCATCAATGTGAGGCCACAAAAGGTAAAGTGGTAGTCGAGAAGGTTGGGCATGTCCTAGATTCCAATGTCTTTAACAATGCTCTCCTTCACTTCATTCAAGAGTACATGGCACCGTATGTAGATGTTGTACAACAAAAACTGCTAGAAGTAGAGGAGGAACAGAGCCTGGTCGATCAGGAGGCTGCTCAATACGAGAATGTGGGCCACACTGAGCCTGGTGTTATTGCTAAGGATTGTATCACCAATCTGACTGTTACTGGCGAAACTATCGCCGCATTGTAAAATGTATATCCATCTGTTTGAACCAAGCAACCATTTTTTTTTTTTTTTTTTTTAAAGATGTAACCGAGCTAACTGTCCCATCTTTTGTAATGGCTTTGAAAATCAATGAAGATTCTAAACTTTTTGCAAGTCATGCATAGTTATTTCTATGTTAACCACTTAACATACTCATTTTCTTAACCTGCTGGGCAAGAATCAACTCGGTCATATATGTGGCCTCAGTCTAAGGTTAGGTCAACCAGGCAAATAGCCTTCAACCTACTTGGCCAAGCAAAATCAAGCTCAGTGAAAACTTCAAAGTTGAAAAAATCCTCTAACCTACTTCACCGAGGAAACTCCAGTTTGGCAAAGACTTTCAAAGTTGAAAAAAATCCTTCAATCTACTTCATTGAGCAAACTCTAGCTAGGCAAAGATTTTTAAAGTTGAAAAAATCTTCTAACCTACTTCACCGAGCAAACTGTAGCTCGGCGAAGACTTTCAAAGTTAGAAACATAAGATTTTTAAAGTTAGAAACATCCTCAAACCTACTTCACCGAGCAAACTCTAGCTCGACAAAGATTTTCCCAGTTGGAAACATCCTCCAACCTACTTCGCCGAGCAAAAAACAACTCAACAAACATTTTCAATTGAGCAAAGGGTAGCCAAATCTATTTCTTCTTAGTCGTGCTAAATCAATTATAACCAAAGTGCAATAAGAGAACAATAAACATTGCAAAGTGCTAAAACGAAAAAATATCTACGTGTTTTATTAATAACAAAAATTGAAAAGTACAAGAAATAAAATAAGAAATACAACAACTTTAGTTTCTCTAATCTCTAGGGGGATGACAACCTCCATGCCATAGGTCAAAGTGAAGGGAGTTTCTCTAATCGACTGTCTTGGAGTTATTCGATATACCCACAAGACGTGGGGTAGTTCTTCAACCCACTTTACTTTAGTTTTCTCAAATCTTTTGTTTGGTTCATCAAGGATGACCTTGTTTAAATCTTTTACATGGCCATTTGACTGAGGATAGACAAACGTGGAGTTGTAGAACTCAATTGTCAAGTCTTCATAAAATCCCTTGAAAACTTTCCAATCCATTATTGGAGATCAAAGCTTTGGGAACTCCAAATCAGATTATAATATTCTTCCAGACAAATTTCTTCACATATTTTTCTTTGATGAATGCAAGTGCTTCTACTTCAACCCATTTGATGAAGTAATCTGTTGTTGCGATAAAGAATTTCCTATTGTCCAGTGATGTTGGAAGAGGACCCATAATATTCAAACCCCATAAAACAAAAGGCCAATGACTTGTCAAAGTTAGAAGTTCTTTGATTGGTTGGTAGATTTGATGTGCAAACTTCTAACATTTCTCACATTTCTGAACATATTTCTATGCGTCGGCTTGCATGTATGGCCACCAATAGCCTTGAGACATAGCTCGATAAACTAACGATCTCCCTCCAACATGAATTCCACATATTCCTTCATGTATCTCAAACAATAGGGTTTCAACCTTACTGGGATGGACATTTCAAATATGGACTGATGAAGGACTTTTTGTACAACACTCTAGATGGAGTTAGCTAGAACCACTCTAATTCGCTCAAATTTTATATGCTTCTTTCTTGTCAGTAGGCAAAATTCTATCTTTCAAAATAATGATGATAGGATCCATCCAAGATGGTCCTAGCTCGATGCAAAACACTAGAATTGCTTCAGGCTTTTTAATGCTGGGTCTTGGCAAGAATTGAATAAATAAAGGATTGGGAATTGTTGAATCAGACATGTTGGCGAAGTCGACCAACTCATCAGCCTTGGTGTTTTCATCCTTGCCAATCTGCTCTACCCTTATTACTTCGAACATTTTGTTTTGTTCTCTAACTAACATTTGATATTTGGCCATTCTGTCATCCTTTACCTCGTATTCGCCAAAAACTTGGTTGACCACCACATTGGAGTCACTATACACTATTAGCTCGGTTCCCTTCATGCAAAGGGTTGATTTTAGACCAACTAAAAAGCTTTATAGTTTGTTTCACTATTGGAAGCTGGGAATCTAAGTCTGATTGCTTATTCAACAGTTAGGCCATCTAGTGAAATAAAGACAACTCCTAGCCCGACTTTGTGTCTGTTGGAAGTTTCATCAACAAATAGCTTAAACATCTCCCCAATGAACAACTTTCAACATTCTGATGGGTTTGAAGATTTCTTTGGACCAGGGATGACCATTATTTCTTCAACCATGTCATCCAGTCGTGTTGGAGTTTCATTCGGTTATTCGTCGATTCCTTTGCTCGATTTTCCTACCATATCCCCTTTAGGCACTTCATTGCGAATTGTACCCTTTGTTGCTCAGACTACCTCTCCATTTTCTTATAGTGCGTCATTAGGACAATTAAATGGGGCTACTATTGCCAAACTCAATGGCGCGCTGCGAGGTTCATCTATTTGCGGTAAAGCTTCAACTTCTTGCGAAGTGACTGAAGACTGTGCAAACCCCCTTGCTCAGTTTCTTCAATTAGATCGATTGAGCAAATATAATGAATTCTTGGAGAGAACTAGGTAACGAAGTCTGCCAAGGCTTGAGCCTTTATTGTTGTTCTAGGTTGGAGCTTGACATCAAATTGTTCCCACTTCATTACCCATTTCAAGATTATTCTAGAAAAGTCTACACTTTCAAACAAGGCTTTCAATGGAAATTTGGTCAATACCACAATTGTATGCGTGTGAAAGTAATATTCTAACTTTTTGGACCCCATCATTAAAGCTAAGGCGAGCTTCTCCAATGGTAGGTATCTTGTCTCGGCACCGAGCTACTAGGATCCTAAAAACCTACAAGGTACAAATAGAGTTCTTCCTCAAGCTTTGGGGTCACTAAGGCCTCATTTGGGAACCCTCCTGTTTAGCCAAAAAGCCAAAAAGTTACTAAAAAAGTCAAAAAGCCAACAACCCATATCAAAAAGTCAAAGATTCTCTTTTCTCTCTACTTTTTGCACATCTTTTCGTAAAAAGTCGAAAAGTCATCCCAAACATACTAGTTTTTTTTAGCTCATATTTTAGCCAAATAGCTAAAAAGTTACTAAATTAGCCTGTTTCCAAACGAGGCGTAAGAGTAGAGCTGAGGACAAATATCACTCTAATTCCTCCAAAGTGCGGTCGCACTCTTTATCCTAGCTGAACTTTGATTTTAACGCTTGGAAGAATGGTCGGCAACGATCTAAAGACCGACTTATAAATTTGTTCAACATAGCTGCCAATCTTGCTAGATATTGCACTTCCTTTCGGGTGTTTGGTCATTCTAACTCCTGAATCGCTTTGATTTCAAGTGATCTGCATCTATTCCGCGGTTGGTCACCAAAAAGCCTAGAAATTTGCCCGATCACATGCCAAACGCACACTTGGATGCATTCAAAGGCAGCTTGTGAGTCTTTACAATTTGGAATATCTTAGATAAATCGCTGAGATCGTCAGACTCATTCTTTCTCTTGATCACCATGTCATCAATGTATGCTTCCATTATTTTGCCAAGTAAAGTGGCAAACATTTTGGTGATCATCCCTTAAAAGGTAGTGCATGTATTCTTCAAACCAAAAAGCATAACTTTATGGTAGTACAAACCCCTTGGAGTTGTGAAAGAAGTGATCTCTTGGTTTGACTTGTACATAGTGATCTGATGATATCCATGATATGCATCTAGAAAGCTTAAGTGGTTATAACCTACTATAGAATCTACCAATTGATTATTCCTTGGCAAGGGGAAGATATCTTTCGGGCACGCTTTGTTGACCGTTTATAATCAATGCAATCGCCCCACTTGTCATTTGTCTTCTGTACAACAACAATGTTTGAAATCCACTTAAGGTGATGGGCTTCTCTAATTGCTCCTGCCTCTAATAGATTTTTCACCTCCTCAGCCATAACCTCTACATGGTGCAATTCAGACCTATAAGTTCTTTAAATAACTGGTCTAACATCAGGGAAGATGTTAAGTTGATGACAGATGAAGCTTGGATAAATTCCAAGCATATCGTAAGGCGTCCAAGCAAACACCTCCATGTTGGACATTAGAAAGTCTAAGATTTCCTCCATTTCATGGCTAGATAAGGATGGGCCTAGCAAAAAGAACTTTTCAAGATCATTCTTGTCTATTCTTACATCCATAAGTTCTTCGACAACTTTCTCTTCGGCTTCCTTACCAACATCTTCAAGCACCTCTATGTCCTTTGGCTCTTTTATCATCTGAACAAATCCCTTGGCAACTCGTCTGCCATTTACAGTGATGAAGCATTTCTTTGACATAATTTGATCTCCTAAGACATCTTTAATATTCCCTTGTGCATTGGGAAATCTAATTACCTGGCGGTACATTGATGATATGGCTTGCATGGTGTGCAACCATGCTCTTCCTAGAATAATGTTGTAAGTGGAAAGGACCTTTAACACCCAGAACTCCACTTGTTTGACCACCAAACCTGCTTTGATTGGCAGTATGGTCTTACCAACCAACTATTCAGACATTGAATTGAAGCCGACCAAGAAAGATGCGGCAGGTGCCAGGTCTCTTTTGTCTAAGCTTCTTGAAAGCATCATAGTATATGATTTCAATCAAGGTACCTTGGTCGATTAGGATCCTCTTGATATCAAAATCATTGACACGCAGAGTTACCACTAGCTTGTCGTTGTGGGGATTTTGAAGTCTTGCCAAATCTCTGTTGAAGAAAGATATCACATTTTTCTTCTCTGCCTTCCCTTTTTTGAAGGTCGGTTGGACTGTGAAAACTTGCCTCATGTGTTCAGCCTTCTTAATCATGCCTTTGAGCTCATAGACTCATTTAGGCTCAATGATTCCATGGATCACATTAATAACTCCTTGACGAGGGGCATCGAGGGGCATTCCATTTGACATGTCTTCATTTTAGAGGGCCACCCTAGCTCTATCATCGATGAAGCGATCTAAGTACCCTGCTATCACCACTTTTTCCAAGTGTTATTTAAGCTGCACACAATTTTTAATCGGTACCCCCTTCCATTATGATAAGTGCAATGGTAATTTTCATCATAGCCCTTATGTGCCTTACCCAACTTAGCTGGCCACTAGACGTACGACTCGTCTCAAATTTTGCTAATGATACGATAGATGGGCTTTTTGAATACTGTAGTGATAGCAGTGTGAGCTTTCAACTTCCTTGGTTTCTCCTTTTCATCGTTCAAAGGTGGATTAGCCTAGTTGTTGTTATTGCAGTTCTTATTGTTGTAGTTTCTGCATTCTTTCTATTTTTCCCAATCATGTTAACTTTGGTTGAAGTCTTTTTGTCTGCCACTGTCGTGCCAGTCTTTGCCTTCGCACGAGCAACATCTTCTTCAACCCTTATGTGCTAGTTGACCCTTTCCATTAAAGCCTCCATGGTTAGGGGCACATCATTGTTAGTGAATCTCTCAAACTATGTCCGATTGGCAAAACACACTTATACTGGACAATAGCTAGTTTAGAAGGACATTTGTCAATTTCATTAAATGTCTCCTAATATATGTTGTTGTATGACTTCAAAGTCTCTTGAAGACCCATATCAATATCTAGCGAGTGATCCATGTCCTTGGGCATCTTAGTGCTTGTTTTGAATTTGGTAACAAATGCATCTGCAAGCTATGCCTAAGTGGCAATGTTGCCCTCAGGCAATTTTTCAAACCAAGCCAAGCCTAAATCCTTTAGGCTTGATGGAAACAAGATGCATATCAAGGCATCGTTCCTCTTACGAATAGCTACGACTTATCGAAAATGACTAAGGTACATATAAGGATCTGACTTCCCGTCGTAGATAGAAAACTTCAATTGGTGGAAGCTTACTAGAACAGGTGCTCTTGATCTCTAGTGAGAACGGCGTACTCTACAATCTTGCTAGGTCTTTCTCCACTGGCATATGAACAATGCATGGCATTAGCATTGCCACCTCAACGCTACTATGCATCTAAGGAGTTAACCTATGCAAAGCTGGCACCCTTCAAGGATGTTTTGCTTGAGTTACTTCCCTCCTTCGAGCCCTTTCATCGAGAATTATCCTCAAGTCTTCTGATCTAGGAAACTTCGAATAATCGCCGTTAATGTATAATGAAAATGCAAAGGGTGATAGTGCTCTTCTATAAATAGGATCTCTTTGTCCTAGGTCTTTTAGACCTTGAGTTATACGAACGTGACCTTAGAGAATGCGATTGAGAGATACCTGTCACGTGGCTTCTCTTGCTACTAGAAAGCACATGTGTAGGATGTCTGTTCCGGTCCCCAAAATGTTGAGATTGGGTGCACATATCATGGATTTCAACCCTAGTGACACTTTTTCCAGTCACCTAGTGCTTGAGAAGCTCCATATCCACTGCCATCTTCCTTATTATCTCGTCTTGCTCCCTAACTCTGTTCTCCAAGCCTTGGGCATCAGACGTTCTTCTCTGTGAGGCCCCCTTTTGGGCTGAGCGTCTAGATCTTGCATTGGATCAATAGGTGACAAATCTTCACGCCTCCTATTAGCTTTAGGTGTCTAGCTACTAATGGTAGAGAGTAGAGGATCTTCATTGTTTGCTATTAAAATCTTTTAAAGAAACTTGATCAAAAAGTTTATTCTATGTATTTCCAATAGATGACGCCAAATAATCCTGGCAATCAAGCTTGCACTTCTTCGAATGATGTTGTATTACCTGAAAAACGAACATAGGTGAGCTACCTGGCGGGTGTTTTTTTGAAAAACCCCTCCGATGCCTAAGTATGTTCGAGGAATCAAAGAAGGGAAAAACTATGTAAATTCGTGAATAGGGATTGCGATACCTGGATTAGGTTAACTATGACCTTTAATATTTTTTGCAATGTAGAATCCTAGCAAGACTCTACATATTTTCCATAGAGTCCTATCAGGAATCTGCATCCTAAAGGACAACACTCGTCATTTAACATCTCGATCACTGCAAACTAAGTAAAATGACACAACTCTTAGCTCAGCAACCAGATTAAAAACATCTTTCCAGTAGGTCAGGGACCAAGCAACCGTTCTACTTGAACCTTGTTGGTACTCAAGATTGTCGAGCAACAAGTAATGTGCTAACATTGCGCGGCGTGTTACCATGCCAAAGCATGTAAGCCACGAGTCTCAGCATAGTCAGATAGTTTGGTTAACGTCATACGCCCAATTCGCCTAGTCATGACCTGCTGACTGTTCGCCTAGTCTTCTAAGGATAGTTCGGTCTTTAACTTATTTCAACTTAGAATGACATAAGGAGCAAACCGAACCAATTTAGCTCGACCCAAGCCCATGCAAACTCAGGTCGGCCTATTTGCATGGCACAAATGACCCTCTCATATGTACAAACATTAGTGCATGTATTCATGAACAATATGTAGGACAGTACTCCCGAGTTGGTGAGGGTGTACAAGAGACACGTGATCTAACGTGTCCAAGAATAAATCTAAACCCCAAAATGCGCACGTTCAAGTTATCTTAGAATTGGTTTTCCTATTGTTTTCTTAATTCAAAATCTGAATTTTACTCCTATTAGATTTTTTCTTTTTGAATTTTACTGTCATGTTTGGTTTGTAAGGTTCGTACGAGTCTCATTTTAATAATTCGAATCGTTAATTTTGTAATTTCCTCCTCTATGCATATTATTTAATGAAAAAATTAGGTCGATTCGATAATCGTAACAATTTTATTCTATTATTTAATAAAAAAATTAGGTCGATCCAATAATCGTAACAGTTTTATTCTATTGTATTTATTTCCGAAAAATAAATGACAAGTGTATTTTTTCAAATAAACTATCAATTTTTTTGGAAACAAACGAAATAAAAAATTAAAAAAAAAAAATTTCAATTATTAGATCGACTTTTTTTTAAATTATTATTATTATTATTATTATTATTATTATTATTATTATTATTGCTACTTTGTGTGTAAATAATATACATAAAGGTCACTAGAAATTGAATAGTTTGGATAATCGAAATAGGACCCGTAATGAGTTTTACGAACCGGAACATAATGGTAAAGATAAGATTTTGAACTTGAGAAAATGTTAGTCATTTTAGTAAATTTGTTTGTTGCCTTTATTGGTTTTTAGTAATTTAAAAAATAAAGAATTAATTATTTTCTTTCACTTTTTGGTTCTACTTGATTAGAGGACTCTAACATAAATAAATAAATAAACTAGGGAGACATCCCTCTACAAGTTTGTGTAAGAGTTACGTTAACAATTTGTTTGCTAGTTAAAGTCCATGGGATTTAAAATCTTGAGTGTCAAGGACATTTTAACATATAAATGTCCTTTTAATCTTAAAAGTCCTAATATTTCTCGTTGTTTCTTTCATAAAACTATTTGTCTCTCCAATGACTTTTTACATTATTTAAGAGATTTTAAAATTTTAAAATTTAATAACTTTTTCTTTACATCTCTATTTTTTGTAAAATTTATATTTTTAGAATCCTATTGACAATATTTTTCAAACAATATCTATGGGCAATATGAAATTTTGAGGAAAAAAAATCATGAAATTTCGCTAACTTACTAACTTGATCATCGAAATTTCACTAACCAACCGAAATTTCACTAACTCACTGACTTAGTCATTGAAATTTTACTGACCTTTGAATTTTGTATTCATTATGGATCTTGTTTTACAGATCTTGATGAAACGATTCCAAAAATACGAATTTTATGAAAAGAAATATAGATTTACATAAAAAGTTAAAGAATTTTAAAATTTTCAAATAAGTTAAGGTGTAGGTAGTGGTAGTGTTTTTGTCGCCTTGTGTTTTGAAGGACCTTATACTAATATAGAAAAGAGTAATATTAAAAATCTACACATTTATATCCACAAATCTATACTATATATTTTAAAAAAATATTAGTAGTGATCTTAAACTAAAAATTCATAAAACATTAGAAAAAGGTCTACTAAAGACAAAACAAAAAGCCCTCCAAAAAAAGTTTGCCTCTTTTATTTTTTGGTAAAATATTAAAAATTTATTTGATGAACTGTTTTCTCTAAATTATATAAGACAATTTATACAAACAAATAGTATATATATATATATATTTTTTTTTGGTAGGAAACACTAAAATGCTATTTTTGTTTTAGAAAGCTATTTTCATTGTAAAATAAAAAACAAAAAGGAAAAATAAAGCAATGGGTGTTTTTTTTTTTTAATAAATTTTTTATTGTTTTATTTCCAAAAAAAAAAAACTAAAAATAAGTACGAAATAAATGAAAGAAAAAAAAAATCATCTTTGGGCTTCTAAACCCATCGGTAGTTACTATGGGCCTGTTGGACCACCATGAATGTTTGGGCCTCAAATGTGTCCATGAAGTTGGTTGGGCCCCATTCCTATTCTTGTGTTGGCTCTCCCAAACAATCTTCCATGAGGGGTTTACTTACTCTACTAAAAATAATTAAATTTTACAGAGTAATACTAGAGATTTACATTTGAGATCTTCAAATACATCGTCAATAATGTGGTTAAGAAGTAGAGTCTCACATAACTGAGTATGTGACAAATCAAAAATTGACACCTATCATTCCACAACATTGTGAGTGAAATTGTGGAGATTTTATTAGGGTTTCAAACATTTTATAAATTTTACCGTACCCATACTAAATTAAATTTCTATAATAACCAACTCTTCTTTTTCTTTCAACTTTACAGTGATCAGCTTCTTAATTATTATTATTATTGATCAACAATGAAAAATTATTGATCAACAACGAAAAACACTCTAGGGAACAAAAAGAAAAGAAAAGAAACGTAATGAAATTGTGGTTTTGACTTTTGGGACAACATAATTTCAACAAAATTGCATTAGATGTTGTTAGCTTCAATTCTTGTATATATTATTAGGGTGTGCTTTGCTTTTCTTAATATTTTGGGCAACACACCTTTACAGTGATAAGTTACTTTTTCTCTGTCTCTAGTGAGAAGGGCGGTTGGCTAGAGAAATAATTATTTTCTCTATTTTTGTTTTTATATGATTTTTTATATTCCTTACATCCCAAAATAATAATTCATTTTGGGAAATTTTTTTTTTTTTAATTTTACAATTATTATATTTTTAAAATATTAATTTTTTAAAATTATCCTTTGATAGTACATTGTTTGGAGAATGTCAATTATCATAATTGTACCTTTTGTATTACTAATGAATTTAAAAAAAGAACAAAATAATAAATTTATATTATTTTAATATTTAATTTTTGAGAAGGAACTAATATTTTGGGATAACGAAAATGGAATAAGAGAGTAAAATATTCTGAAACGGTAAGAATACAAAAATTAATCGGTGATGCTACATGTATCAATTAATATACTAATTAATGTACCAACACTAATTATGACATTATTATTGATTTTACTCTTAATCACATTATAAATTTTAAAAATCTCTTAAATTATATCACATCATCTATTAATACACTAGTTAATATATCAATTGGTACATATAGCATTATTCAAAATTAATGTCAATTAAGTTCGTCAATTCAGCTAATATGTCATTTTTTTCTTGGAAAAATTCCATAGATTCTGTCATTGCTTTCATGATAAGGGAGATGGGAGAACGGCACTACGATTGACTTGAGTTGGGAGCAGTTAGTCTGAAAGTTATGACTATCTAGCTTTCGATCCATGGTGAATCTTACCAATCTTTAATTTTTTAGAAATTGCAATTTTTTTTTTCCCCAAACTTAATGGCAATTTGCAATCAGTTATATTTCATTAATTTGTTGCTGGCTGAGCAACCAAATTTTGAAGGTGTAATCAATAATTTTCTTAACTTACTCTTTTTGAGTCTATAAAAATATAAGTTATAAATTGAAATATATATTGGTTTTACGCTAGTTGCATGTATGTAGCTTTGGAAAATATATATATATATATATATAATTGTTAAATCAGCATAAATAGTAATTATATTGTGGCAGCATTTTGAAATGCTTTTCATAGTAGAATACTGCCACTCTGAAAATTTAATTTCCCAACGCAATGATTTGATAATTTATTAAAATATTTATTATATTTTTTTTCCGTATCATCTCTAATTATCAATTAGTTATTTTATTTATACGTTATTGAATCTTAAAAATAAATTTAGAAAATAAACTTCTATATCACGTAGGAATTATTAATTAGGAGTGCTCATGGATCAGTTTTTGACGGTTTGGTTTGCGATCTAGATCCGCCTACATGTTTGTGATATGGGAAAAATTAAACCCGCAACCGCACGTAGTGCGAGTTGCACAGATAGGATTCGTGGATATACGTGCAGTTGTGGACGGTTTGCAGATTGAATTTTTTTGTTAAAAAAATTATTTTTAGACCTATTTTTCCCCATTTTCTAAATATTTATTTTGGACAATTTCTCATGATTTTCTAAATATTATTTTAGGCCATAAAATCACATATTTCTTATTCAAAAATTATTTTTGAATAATTTTTTATTCATAATATTTTAACCTCAGAAATTTAGAAATTGATAATCCGCACTTACGAAAAAAAAAAAATTTCATTTACGTATATAAATAAAAGAAGTTCAATTTATTAGAAATATATATTACATATTATGTACTTGTATACTTAGCAACTGTGAGTATATTATACATACACACACATATATATATATATATATATAATATATGTATATATATCTACTAATATAGAAGGTTAAGATTGTCTAGAATTTCATGAAAAAAAAGAAAAAAGTGTAAGTGCGAGTGGGTGTGTACCCGCAACCTATCCGCAACCCGAAATATGAAAATATTTCAAACCGCATCTAACCCTACTACAGGTTCGAAACCGCCTACACATATGTAGATCAGATCGACTTGGGAGATTTTTATGGATCAAATGCCCTTTGTTCAGCCTTAGTCTTAATATATATAGGGTTGCAAATGAGCTGAACTGTTCATGAACAAACTCGGTTATGCTCGTTAAGGGCTCAGCTCGGTTCGTTTAGTAAACGAGCCAAGTTTGAACTTGAATATTAAGCTCGTTTAGTAAACGAATCGAGTTCAAGCTCGCATAAGCTCGACTCATCAAGTTCAATTCATTTATCTTTATTTAAATTATATAATAAATATATTATTTATATATTAAATAATATATAAATAATAATTTTATTTAAATAATATAAATAATATTTAAAAAAATTATTGAACCAAGCCGAGCCGAACTCGAGTTTTATTAATATCAACGAGCCGAGTTGAGCTCGAGCCAATTCCTTATCGAGTCACACTCAAGCTCAATAAACTAGCTCGATAAGTAAACAAGCCGAGTTCGAGTTTAACAAAACTCGATTCGGCTCGATTCGATTCATTTGCAACCCTAAATACATGATAGGAACGTCCATATTTCCATTGTTATAATAGGATTTTTTTAGGAAAAAAAAAATACAAAAAACAGACTGTGTAAGTGATTTTCCGATCACACTACCCAACTTAGTATTCAGCTGGAGAACGTTTGTAGAGTAGATGACACTTGGCTGACCTGCAACAGAAAGAGAAGATTACGGCGGTGGTTCGTCCACCCGGGGGCACTCCGACGATCAAGTCAGTATATCTCTCAAAGATAATCAATAATGCAAATCTCACTGTCCAGAATATCAATTGCGAACCTTAGACCCATGGGGGTGCCTGTCTTTTGTAGCTAACTCAATCCTTGTCCCAACAGGAGCCTAGCTCTAATGAACTTAGGATTACTGCTAATCTTGGACTCCCAGAAGGATTATGATAAACTCTCTAAGAGTCTTATCTTTACCTAAACTGAAGTCTTCTCCCATTCTAGGACTCTTGTGCCTTATCCGCTTATCTCGAATTTCGATATCCTCGGAGGTAACCTCGGCATCATGACCAGGACACGTGGCACCTCGGCTGACACGTCGGCGTCACCTTGCCACGTGTTGGTATTCAAAAATATATCCCCACAACTGCTCCCTAGGTTCTATTACCTCGGCATTCTGAGGTGATAGAACCTATATCGGTACTTCCTTCCAGTACGTAGGCTTAAATTATTTTAGCCGAGATCATTGTTTAAGGCCGAGATGTCTTCCTTAGTCAAGAATTCCAGTGAATTCCTTCACTCGTATGAGCTGTCATGCATCACTATTCAATCATTTCATTCACACGTCTTATCCTCATTGGATCGTGCCTGTGACGCACCTGTAAGCCGTCTTGCACCTACATGCGCCATTTGACGCATTCGCTGTTCCAGGCGCATTAATTGCCCTCTTTTGCCGCCGTTTCAAGTTTTTGACAAAACTTGTTTCCCCCTTTTGTTTTTTTTACTTTACATCGTCTTCATTTAGAACTTTTTCTCTCTCTAGCTTCCTCCAATCCTCCATTCAGAACTTTTTCTCTCTCTAGCTTCCGCCAATCCTCCATTTTTTCAAGCTCTAAAGCTCTACAACTGCCTTCATTCCTCCCTCTTGGCGAAGCTTTCGTCGTTCTGTTGCCTCTGTAACCGTCGCCTGACTTCGGCGATTTTCATACCGGTTTCACTTTTTCTGGTAAGCCATTGTTCCTTTCGTTTTTAATTCTCTGATGCTCTTTACTACTTGTTACCATTACTGCTTTGTTTAAACATTCGATTTGTGAATCTAATATCTGAGTGTGTTTAGTCCACGATTTTGCCCTTGCCCATGTCCTGAATACACGCATTATTCACCATTTTCTTGCACTTTGTACCCCTTGTACTCGCTATATTCTTGATAGCCCATCTTTGTTCTTGATTCTGAAACTTGTTCTTGTTTTCTGTTTTTTGTTTCTTTTCTAGATTTGTGCCTTCAATCTTCGTTTCCATAGACTTAGGTTTGGGATTTGTCTGTAGAACCCATAATTTAGGAAAAAACTGAAACCTGTATTTACCTAAGTGTTTGCCAAGGTCCCAATAACCCTTTCAAAACATCGTCTGAAATCCAACCCCTTCGATTAAACCGATATCATGGGTATGTGGAAACATAGGGTGGACACCCCATCTAAACTAAAATTCTTTAGACAAGAGTTTGAAATCCCAGCCAACGTCCATCTGAGGTTGGCTAGGGATGATGACCCCAACATGCCTACTGATGACTCCATGCCTTTCCCTGTGGCAGCCTTCATTGAGTGTGGACTTCGGCTCCCACTCAATATTCTTTTCCGTGAAATACTTCATTATTACAAGTTGAACCCAATGCAACTTTCCATCAATTCCTATCGAACCATCAATGGTATCATATCCTTAGCCGAACAAGAAAACGCTAGGATCACATTATCCGACATCCGATATTGCTACACTATGTGTGGCCTTAAAAAAGACACTGGCTACGTTTACTACCTTAAGCCGAGGTCCACTGAATACAAAATTATTGCCGACCTCCCTGACTCCAACAAGGGGGCTAGGGACGATTATTTCATTACTTCGGGGAACTGGGAGTTCGCCCCAGATGAAGACCTCCATCTCTTCCCTCTCCTTCGATCAATCTTTGTAGAGGGCAATGGTAAAAGCCCTACATTCATACCTACTTGTTTTTCAAAGTCTTTCATACTTTATCCATTTCTTAATGTCTGTTTTTCTTGCAGCTGTTCCTAAGCCACCAAAAAACTTTCACCAATCCTTGATTCCCAGCAAGGATTTGAAGAAACTTTTGGACTTGTCAGTCCACAAACGAAAGGCGCCTCTGTTTCTCAATTTTATTCTAACATACAAGTCAGCTCTGCTCGACGTCCCAAAAAAGAAGAAAAAAAAGCCTTTCTCCACTATCTGCCACAATTCCACAAACCGCGTCCACATCTCGGATAGACCAAGGGTCAACATCTGATCCAGCTGAGATACCGTCAACCTCGGCTCCATACTTGATTCCCATATCCCAACGCCACCGTCGACACCGAACAGTTTCTTCTGCCAAGATAGGTCGCCCAAAACCAGTTGCCAAAGATCTCCTAGCTAACATTCCAACTGATGTTGACGCTCAGCCAACACAAACCCTACCTCTTCCAAAGCCAAAACAAATCAGAAAAGCTCAACCAAAGGCAAAGGTGCCTCAAATCGATTCTGAGGATACCTTGCCTATTTCCAAACCGGCTCCGAGTGAGAAAACTGCCTCTGTCCCTGCAAAGAGGTCCGCCGAAATGTTTCCATCCGAATCTACCAAATCCAAAAGGCCGAGGTCATCTTCTGCAACGACCTCGGGGTCTAAAAAGCCTGCTACCCCCTGGGCCCCCGAAATTACCTTGGAAGATAAACCAATCATGGCCAACGATAGCGCTGAGGACATCAACGTTGGCGTAGCCCTCAGTACTGCTCTGCTTCTCCTCGGCGATCTTGACCGAAACGCCGGGTTGAGCGAGTATGAAAATTACGCTCTGATGCTTTAACGTTCTGTTCAAGTGAGTGTCCTTACCTGGCAATTTTTCCCTTTCCTGTACTTTAGAAGATTTTGCAATAACTTTTGTCTTGTGTTTTTTCAGGCCATCCAGCATGCCCATTCTTTCTTTGTTCAATCTTTTGAAAATCAGGAGAAGTTGGCCGAGATGAAAAGGGAGTTCTCTACTCTTCAAAAAGCCAACAAAAGCCTTCAATCGAAAATGAAGAAGTTAGAGGACCAGGCCGAAGCTGCCATCAAGGCTCAGACCGATGTCGAAGAGAAGTTTGATTCTACTGAGGCCATTAGGAAGGTTGCTGAGTCTCAAAAAAGAGAGGCCGAGAAGAAGATGGCCCAGGCCCAAAAAGAGTTGCAGGAGGCCTTGGCTACCAAAGAGGCTAAAATCAAGGATGCCGACGAGAAGGCGTATGCCCAGGGCATGGCCGATGTCACGGAGGCCTATGAAAAACAAGTGAAGGAGGCATGCAACAAGGGTTTCACCATTGGTTGGATGTCCCTTCTAAAAAAGCTTAATGTCCCTGAGGACTCACCTTTGAGAAGCGCCGACGCCATTCCTCTTCCATTCCCTCCAGCTCCAACTCTAGCTCAATCTGATAATGAATCTGATTCTGAGGATGAGGCCATGGAGGAAGTTTTAGTGAGGAAGTCAAAAGAGACTACTGGGACCAAGTCCCCTTTTCAGAGTGAACAAGTCCTAGACTTGACTCAAGATAAAGAGGGTGATGAGGTTCTCAAAGATGCTGCTCCTGAGAAGACATCAACCGATGTCACCTTTGCCGACAAGAGCCTTGACGAAACCCTTGCTCAAATTGATGCCGAGCTCACGGAGGAAAAGGCTGCCGAGGCGTCCTCTCAACAATCGTCTGAACTTCAAACTTAACCAACTGCTACTACTGAGAAGCCTTAGTTTTATGTTTTGTTTTTGTTTCCTTTCTGAAGTAGTGTAAAACTCTTTATATCGTCGACGTTCTTTGAATACAACTCTTTTGCTTTTGAATGCTTGCATGTTTGCCTTGTATGCTGTCATACTTAGAATATCTTACATATCTTCAATATACACTTCAATCCTTGTGCAACCTTCTCGGGGTGAGACACCTCGGTTGTACAAACTGATGATTTATCTTGGCAAGTACCTAACTACCTTTCTCGACGTAATCTTGGTTTCACCTTGTAGATATAAAATTTCAGTAAGTGTTTAACCTTAGTCTTCCATCTTGTAAATTGTCCACAAATTTCAACAAGTGTTAGACATCATCTCGGATTAACTTCAACTTGTAAATTGTCCACAAATTTCAACAAGTGTTAAACAATGATTTCGGTTTAACTTCAACTTGTAAATTGTTCACAAATTTCAACAAGTGTTAAACAATGATTTCGGTTTAACTTCAACTTGTAAATTGTCCACAAATTTCAACAAGTGTTAAACATATTCTTCTTCTTTCTGCCCCCTAATGTGAACCTGAGTTTTACTTGGGTTCTCATTATGCATGTATTCTAAAGATAATGTCAACTATCTTGAAAAGAAAACCAAGCTGAATCTTTATTTATTTACTTCGGCAAAAGAACAAAGAAATTCTAATGATAGAAAAATTTCAAATTGCAAGTGTTCCAAGGCCTTGGCAGCTCTTTGCCCTCATTATTTTCAAGCCGATATGCCCCATTGCCCAGCACCAAGATGATTCTGTAGGGTCCTTCCCAATTTGGGCCAAGCTTGCCCTCTCTGGGATCCTTCTTGTTGCCGACGACGTTTCTTAAGACGAGGTCACCAATCTGAAATTCCCTTGGGTTAACCTTCTTGTTATAAGCTCTGGCAAGCTGTTGCTGGTATGCTGCGAGCTGAATTGTAGCTTTCTCCCTTCGTTCTTCTAGAAGATCCAGATCTTGGGCTAAGAGTACATCATTAGTTCCGTTCTCTACTCCCTGGGTTCTGATTCCTGGGATGCCGATCTCCAGCGGAATAACTGCTTCTGTGCCATAAGCCATGGCGAAGGGGGATTCTCCTGTTGATCTTCTCGGCGTAGTTCGATGCCCAGAGTACATTGGGCAATTCGTCTACCCACTTTCCTTTTGCTGCCTGCAGCCTTTTCTTTATCCCATCTAGAATTACTTTGTTGGATGCTTCTGCTTGTCCATTGCTTTGTGGAAAGCTTGGGGTTGAAAAATAGTTCTTGATCTTGAACTTTGCACAGAAGTTCTTGATTAGCTTACTGTCAAATTGAGTTCCATTGTCCGCAACAATTGCTCTTGGAATTCCAAACCTGGTGATAATGTTCTTCCAAATGAAGTTCTTCACATCCACATCTCAGATCTTAGCAAGAGGTTCAACTTCTATCCATTTAGTAAAGTAATCTGTTGCTACTAACAAGTACTTCCTTTGTCCAGTTGCTTAGGGCAGTTGTTCGACGAGATCCATGCCCCATTGGGCAAATGGCCAAGGACTGGATACATGATTCAGGTCTGCTGCTGGCTGGTGTATCAGAGGTGCAAACCTTTGGCATTGTTCACACTTCTTTACATAGGCTTCTGCATCCTTCTGCATGTAAGGCCACCAATACCCCTGGGTAATGGCCCTATGGGCGAGTGATCTGCACCCAGTGTGGCTTCCACAAATTCCTTCATGAATTTCATATAAAAAATCTTTAACTTGTAAAGGATGTACACACCTTAAAAGGGGTCCAGTGAAGGACCTTCTGTAGAGATGCCCCTCTGCTATCAGACTAAATCTTGCCGACTTCAATCTGATCTTGTGTGCCTATTTACGATTGTCTGGCAGCTTTCCTTCTTTTAGGAATGCAACAATTGCGTCCATCCAGCTTGGTCCCATGTCCACGCATATTGCTTCATGCTCTGTGGATAGTGGCTCGACGCTCGGGCCCGACAAATAGTCGATCATTATTGTCCTTGCTTTTTCAAGTTGTACTGCATTAGCTAGGTAGGCCAACACATCGGCGTGGCTGTTATTATCTCGGCTAACCTGAAGTAGTCGGCAGTTCTGAAACAAGGCTGCCAGCCTGATGACCTCCTTTGCGTAGGCCGATATCCGTTCATCTCGGGCAGCAAACTCGCCCGTTGTCTGGTTGACAATGAGTTGGGAGTCGCAGAAGACTATTACCTCGTCTGCCTCTGCTGCTACTACCAGCTTCAGTCCTACAATCAATGCTTCATATTTTGCTTCGTTGTTTGAGGCTTTGAACCCCAAACGAATGGACTGTTCCACTATCTGTCCATCTGGAGATATCAGCACTACTCCTGCCCCTGCTCCATGTTGGTTTGAACTCCCATCAATGAACAGTCGAAAGGAGTCGCCAATGTAAATGCTGCAGGGTCTGAGTTTTTCCTCTTTTCTTTGTTCATTCGCCTTTGGCTGAGCTTCTCCTTGCTTGTTTGGACATCGTTCACCCTGGCTCAACAGAGCCCGATGTTTGATGGATTCTGGCGTGAACTCGGCCACGAAGTCGGGCAGAACTTGGCCTTTGATTGCTGTCCTTGGCCTGTACTCCATGTCATACTGGCCTAGGGTGACTGCCCACCTGGCTATTCTTCCTGTCAAGTCTCCTTGTTGCAGTAAGGACTTCAAGGGGTGCTCTGTTAACACCACAATTTTATGGGCCTGGAAGTAATTGTTCAACTTCTTGGAAGCCATTACCAAAGCCAGTGCCAATTTTTTTAAGGGTAGATACCTCGTTTCTGCATCGGTCAGGGTTTTGCTTACATAGTAAACAACCCTTTGTTCCCCTTTGTCTTCTCGGACTACTACTGCTCACTACGTGTTCTGAAATCGCTAAGTACAGTAACAGCTCTTCCCCAGGTCCTGGATTTGAAAGAACTGGAGCTGTGGTCAAGTACTTCTTCAGGTCGGCCAAAGCAGCTTCGCATTCTTCGGTCCACAGGAAGTCTGTGGCTTTCTTCACTAAGTTGAAGAAAGGTCTGCACTTGTCTGAGCTTCTGCTGATAAACCTATTCAGGGCTGCGGCCCTTCCAGTTAGCATTTGCACCTGTTTTGCCGACGTCGGGCTTTTCAAATCCAGTATGGCCTTGATCTGATCTGGGCTAGCCTCTATGCCCCTTCTAGTCACCAAGTATCCCAAAAACTTACTAGATCCTACTCCAAATGCACACTTTGCTGCATTGAGTCGGAGTCGATATGTCTTAAGGATGTCGAAGACTGCTTTTAGGTCGGCCAGATGACCTCCAGGTTCCTTGGTCTTAGCGACTATGTCATTGATGTAGACTTCTACTGTTCGGCCAATCAGGTGTTTGAACATTTTGGTTACCAACCTTTGGTAAGTTGCTCATGTGTTTTTCAACCCGAAAGGCATTACTCTATAACAGTACAAACCTTTTGGGGTGATGAACGCGGTCTTCTCTTCGTCTGAGGGGTACATGGCTATCTAGTGGTACCCCCTGTAGGCATCTAGGAAGCTCATTCTTCCATGCCCTGAAGTGGCATCTATTAGTTGGTCAATCTTGGGTAGAGGACAGCTGTCTTTGGGACAGGCTTTGTTGAGGCTGGTAAAGTCTACGCAGACCCTTCATTTACCATTCTTCTTCTTTACTACCACTGTATTGGATAGCCATGTCGGGCAGTGAACTTCTCTAATGGCCCTGGCCTCCAGAAGTCTGTCTACTTCTTCCTCTACTGCTTCGACGTGTATCAACATCGGTCTTCTGGCTCGTTGAATTACAGGTTTGGCCGATCTGTCAACATTCAGTTTGTGGCAAATGACCTCGGGGTCAATGCCAGGCATTTCGTAAGGCGTCCACACGAACACCTCAATGTTTGCTCTAAAAAAAGCTTCCAATTCTTTTTCTTCTTCTTCAGCTAAGCCCGAGCCGCGAAGAAAGAAGCATTCTTTATCCCCTTCCTGGATGAGGATTTTCTTCAGTGCTTCTTCACTCTTTTCGACTGGCTCCTTGTCGACATCTTCTAGGACCTCCACGTCCTCGTCTTCGATCTCTGCTTTTTCTGGTTTTTGAATACTGCAGGTGGATTTCATTGCTGCCATGGAGCAATTTTTTGCCTGCAGCTGATTTCCTCTGACCTCTTCAATCCCATGCTCTGTTGGGAGCTGCAATAGTTGATGCAGTATTGAGGGAACAACCCCCATTGCATGCAACCATGGCCTTCCCAAGATGATGTTGTAAGGGGAGGGTGTGTCGATTACGGTGAACTCTGTTGTCACTTTCCTGGTGCCTGCCTGCACCTCCAAGCTGGTTGTCCCCAGTGGCCATGTTGGCGTTCCATTGAACCTGACCATTGGGCTATTGGATTGCTCCATATCGTTTGGGTGAAGGCCGAGCTCCTTGTAACATCGAACGTACATGATGTCGCAAGAGCTACCTTGGTCAATCAGGATGCGTTTTACTTGGCACTCCCCAACCTAGAGGGATACTACCAAGGCATCATTATGCGCATGCTGTACCATCTCAAGGTCGGCTTCTAAAAAGGACACTATTGGTCCTGGGTGCTCCTCTGCCCGATGTCTCTTCTCCTCGACTTGGTAGACATGTTGCAGGTGCTTCACCTTCTGGGTCTTCCCCTTAATTTCGTTCTCGTTGACCTTCGAGTGAATCACATTGACTACCTGAGGTCCTCCTGCCTGAGGTTGTGGTGCTGGGGGAGGCGGAGCTGCTGCCGCCTGAGGCAATCTTGCCTGTTCTTCCTTTGTCCTGGCCTCATCGATGAGGTCTCTCAGATATCCTTGCCTCACCAGTTCTTCCAAGTGTGTTTTTAGGGCTCTACAACCCTGAGTCGTGTGCCCATCTTCATTGTGGTAAAAACAATGTCTGCCAAAGTTCTTTCCCATAAACTCTCCTGGTGCCTTCGCTGGTGTTCTAAAATAGGGTTGGTTTCGAATCCGGTCCAGGACTTTGGGAATCGGGATTCGAAACACAGTTGTTACTGCTTGTGTGGCCCTCAATTCTGCCTCTTGTTTTCTCGATCCATTGTTACCTCGGCCTCACTTCGGCGAGCCGTTTCCTTTCTCTTGCTTTATCTCCTTATTCCCCGACGTGTCTTCTTCGGCTCTAGCATATTTCTCGATTCTCGCCATGAGCTCTTCCATACTTTTTGGCAATGTCTTTGCCAAAGACTTTCATAGCGGACAGTTGTCTTTCAGGCCGTTCTTGAAAGTTACGACCGCCACCTCTTGATTACATTCGGGTATTCGATTGAACACCTCATAGTATCTTTTTGCATAGGCCCTAAGGCCTTCATCTTTGCTGATCTTCAGAGCCATCAATGCGTCCACCCTTAATGGCTGCAGCTTGTTTGTCACAAACCTGGCCACAAACATCTCGGCCAGGCCTTCCCAAGTCTTCACGCTTCCCTTCGGTGGTTTGTGGAACCAATCTGATGCAATCTCCCCGAAGGATGAGGGGAACACTTTGCAGAGCAACGGTTCGTTCCCACTATATAATGCCATTGAGTTCAAATATAATCCAACGTGGAAGTTGGGGTCTGACTTACCATCGTATATTTGAAACCTCGGCATACTGAATCTCTTCGGCGCCTCAAACCTGTCCAATTCTACCGAGAATGGTGTCCTCGGCTTATCTAGGGAGGTTACCTTGGCGTCGGCATTCTGCTGCTTCCTCTTGAGGTAATCTCTTAAGTCCTCCTTCGTCCGCCCAGGAGCTCGGCTATCTCCTACTTTCAATCTTTTTGGTGCGCTACTTTCAGCTTCGTGGTGAGTCCTTTTCGACCCATCTCCATGAGTTGTGTCGAAGCACAGTGCCTACCCCTGAATATTCCGATGTCCTTTGGGGTCTGCCTCCTTTGTGCGATGCGTCCTCTATGATTCTTCTCTTCTTGACTCTCTTCGTCCGACTTCCCTAGAAGGTCGGTGAGAGTATCTGTCGCTCCGTTGTGCTGAGGGGCTACGGGGATTGTTTTTTGCCCTCCCTTCTGGGCATTGGCCGCTGGAACCGGCGTGTCTTGCAGCGGGAACGGTGACTGCATTACGTTATTTTGCATCATGAAATTGACGACCGACTGCAGGTCTGCCAATTTGTTTGCCATCTCTTTTACCTCTTCATCCCTCCATAGGCACCTATCTTTCCAAACCTGGAGATTGTCCTCGTTGTAGTATCCACTGCGATCTGGTTTCTTTGGTGCGTCGCCAGTCTGGCCGACGTCTTTCACTCCGCGATTTTGGTCACGAGTTTTTGCGTTGCATTCGTCTCCTGTGATATCAAGGTCAATAGGTCTCCCACTCCCAGCAGGAGTGTCGTCCCCAATCTTTTCCTTCTGTCCGTTACTAGCCATCTATTCTACTTTCTTTCCCACAGACGGTGCCAAATTGTGTAAGTGATTTTCCGATCACACTGCCCAACTTAGTATTCAGCTGGAGAACACTGGCAGAATAGATGACACCTGGCTAACCTGCAACAGAAAGAGAAGCTTCTGGCGGTGGTTCATCCACCCGGGGGCACTCCGACGATCAAGTAGTATATCTCTCAAAAATAATCAATAATGCAAATCTCACTGTCCAGAATATCAATTGCGTACCTTAGACCCATGGGGTTGCCTCTGTTTTATAGCTAATTCAATCCTTGTCCCAATAGGAGCCTAACTCTAATGGACTTAGGATTACTGCTAATCTTAGACTCCCAGTAGGATTATGATAAACTCTCTAAGAGTCTTATCTTTACCCAAACTGAAGTCTTCTCCCATTCTAAGACTCTTGTGCCTTATCCGCTTATCTCGAGTTCCGATATCCTCGGAGGTAACCTCGGCCTCGTTAAGATAACCTCGGCGTCATGACCAGGACACGTGGTACCTCGACTGACACGTCGGCGTCACCTTACCACGTGTTGGTACTTAAAAATATATCCCCACACAGGCGTAAGAACTATTATTAATATTAGGAAAATATATAAAATATGAATTGAAATTTATAAAAAAAATATTGAAATTATAAATATTTTAATATTTCTTAATTTTTATCGACGTTAGTAAGATTTTTTTTTAAAATATTGATTTAATGGGTTGGGACCCATACCATAATTCACATGCTAAGTGAGGAACAGAAGGTTTATCACGTGCACTCCAGTGTCAATTTAACTCACTCACAAATGCGAAACCCACGGGTCTTCTTCTTTTGTCCCCATTTCACTCTCTCCCTCGGCTATAGAAAACCCGTGGACAGGGACTCTGAATGTACAGGGGCTAAAAGTTTTTAAGTAAATTCACACGACTATAAAGGGTAAATTTGGCTAATAATAATAATGGACCCTCCACATGAATTTGGTTAATAAAAATAACCCAAGGGCCCAGAGACCCGGTTAGTTTTTGGATCTACACATATTTTTGTTTTTGTTTTTATTTTTGTTTTTTTTATCGACCAAAGTGACATGATGTACTCACAAAAGATAAACCCCTGGGATTATCTACTGTCCGTATACTGGATCAGTTTACACGAGCTTTAGTTTGATAATTTGATCCATTCAGGATAGTTTGGGTATATGTTTTTTTAGTATTTTTTTTTTTGGTATTTTAGCTAAAATATAAGATAAAAATATTGATAAGTTTGAAATAATTTTTGATATTTTACAAAAAAATGTACAAAAAATAAAATAAATAGAAACGATTTTTAGACTAAAGTTGTTAACTGTCCAAATGACCTTTAAATTTTACTAAGTGTATTATTCATAAAAATAAATGATTAAAACTTGGCCTAATAACCTTGAGGTTATGGGTTCAAGTCTTGGGACCATCACTTTGTACATTATGCCAAAGGTTAGGTGTGTACTCAATCTTTTCCCTCCCAAACACACATTAATCTGTATTAATTGAACGTTGTTTTTATTATTCATAAAAATAGGATTTAATAATTATAGTCAAATGATTTTACTGCACTTATTGTCTAATTTTTTATAAACAACTCGTTTAACGAATGGATTGAATCACTAAAGTGGGATCATGTTGGGCACATTATTAAAGAAAATAAAAAAAATGGAGCCTCTATGTTTATTTTATTTTATTTTATTGTCTAAAATATCCTTGTTTTTGCCTAGTGGGAATAATTTGGGACCTAAGAATGTACTCCTTTTAGATCTCAAGTTTTATTATTCATAGCCTCATTAAGTTTTTTGGGGCCATTCATATGTGAGTGGTGGAATTGACCCTCCAAAATTAGTTGAAATGCGCATAAGCTATCAAAAAAAAAAAAAAAACTCTAGGTTTAAGCTTTTGTAACAAAAAATACTCTGAATTTTTAATTTTTTAAACATATACATAAAATATCAAAATTTTATCAATTTAAATAATAATCTTTTGATTTATTTTTAATATAAATCATTCGCCTATTAAACATATACATAAAATATGTAAAATATCATTTTTGTATTGATTTTACTCAAAAAAATATGCAAATGATTTAGATTAAAGATAAATCAAAAATTTTAGAATTTAAATTGATAATATAAAAAATTTAGAATTTATTTTGTTATAAAGGTCCAAGTTTGAGGGATTTTTTTTAGTTTGTCCTTAATTTAATTGGGAATAATTTTAAGCAAATTCATAAAAATAAATCAAATTATAATGTTTCAAGATAGTATTCTTTGGGGGATATGATGATTGCTGATCGACTGGGGAGCTAAATCGAAGATTGTGTGTTTGTGGATGACGTGATTAGTAGAGATCGAAATACACTGGGTTGTGTGAGTTTGAATTTTCTTGTAGTGTCTGAATTTTCTTATATCATGTCGTTGTTTCTCTCAGCTTGATTATTTGTCCTTTGCCTCAAGCATATTTATTTTCTTTTGGTGAGGACATAATTTTAGGGTCATGTCATGTGATCGAGGTGTTGGCCGAGATATCATGTAAGTGAACTCGATTACCAAAGGGATTGTTGTATTACTGAGATATGGTGCGATAATATCGGAGTCTAAAATATTTGGATAGAAGACAAGAGTCCTAGATAAGTAAGGCGCTTAGTTCGGATAAAGATGAGGCTCTTTAGGAGTTTATCCATATCTAACTAAAAGTCTGAGATAAGCGTTGTGTCTGAGTCATATGAAATGAGACTTCTAAGGGACGAGGGCACTACTAATTATAAAAGTAAGGCACCCCTGTGTGTTTAAAGTATGCTTTTACTTGTGCACTGTTCATTTGAGTTGATATCTTTATGAGATAAGTGACTGACTAGATCGTTGGAGTGCCCCCGGGTGGATGAGCTACCATGGTATTCTTTTCTTCTTGTGTGCAGGTGTTTGGTTTAACCTATTCTGTCACGTTTCTCCACCTAAGTTCCCTGTTTGGTTATTGTAAATCAAAGTATAAAAAATGCAGCGGATAAAATATTTAGATCATACCTTTAGATGATAGAACCTCGTGGGTAAATCATGTGCTTCCAGAATCTGATAAACCAACCTAGCAGTGAAGTGATATTACAGAATGAATATCACCCACACAAATCACAGTGCAAATGACTTGATCGTTGTTCTTTGGGAGAGAGTCAGTATATGAGTAAAACTCAGATCATACGTTGTTTCTCTCTTAATCACCCATAACCCATATACCAGATATATAATATGTTATTATTATCTATCCATATCAGTAATGGAGATAATATCTGTATCCTAAGTGGTTATCCTAAATAGGTTTGAATTCAATTTCAAAACCTATTTGGATAAGATTCAAATTCAAATTCAAATGGTCATGCCACATGGGCGCCCATTACTAACATCTCCCACTTGCACATGAGTTGGCATGACACTGCCACATCTCTATCTCAATCTCCCAAAAATAAACAATCTCATACTAGCCACTGCACCGTGCGACTGCTGAGAACACCTGCATGTGGGAGCTCTATACTAGAAACTCAAAATGAGCCAGCATAGAGACATCAACCCAAAAAGAACAGAAATAGTGTCTTATATACCTCAGACCCATCTAATTACACCGGTCCAAAAAAACATCTCTAATCCCTCAAAAAGAGCATGTTTGACCCTCTCAATTCTTGCAATATATTCACACTCAATTCGCTTTTCATACAGAGTGATGTGAGTTGCCGGCAGTGAATATACAACGGTGGTGTAATACTAGATGATCTTCCCTTTGCCCTCATGCCATTTAGTTTAGGATTGACCGCTTTCCCAGTGATGCCCCTTAAGGCCGAATCATACATGATCGCAGGCAACATACCAAAGTAGCAGAACATCAACCCCTTACCTTATGACATAGTCAAAAGTCACAAAAGGGTACATAAATGAAAGTCATATCAATAATGACACGTAAGACTCACACGGTGAGGAAGCAGGGATCCATTCTCTCACCTCATTACTCGGTCGCCAAGCACATATAGTATGAATACATGCTACGGTGGAGTAACTCTTTCATAAACAGTGACGTCATACTCGATACACCGTACAGATATTAGTCTAGTAGCTTTCTAGCGCCTAACCCGAATTCTCTATTTGCTAGCCTTCTAGGCGCCAAATGAGATCTCGCATCTGGCTAATCATAACAGGCACAACATGGAAAGTGGCTACTAATATCCATGTTTGGTCCTTAACACGACCTCATCTTGGTTGTAACCAAGGCGACATGCATAATGGATTATTTAAGCCTCTCTTGGCTCCAAATAAAAATATCACTAGTCTCATCCTTGCTCGCTCCCAAGCGCCAAGGGCGATTGCTCATGTGAGTGAGCCAATCTTGCCTGCTGACATCATCATCTGCTAATCATTATGACACAAACCATAATAGTGTCAACATCCCATCATCTCAAAATAAGTGATCGATTTAAAAAAAAAAAACAGCTTGCGCAATTATAGATTCCAAACATAAGCCTTATCAGCACCTCTTGCGATAAGTATATACAACGGAATCCATCATGTGCGCCTCACATGAAGTAATTTAAGATCACTACCTCTTGCGCAATAACCTCTCTAAAGATATTTTGGTGACCAATTTGCGTTCATACTTAGTGCGCCCAACTAGCGCATTGAATCTTACAATGAGCAAATTAATATACTACTACTAGTAACGCATTTTATCCACAGTCTAATGAGCAAGGTCAATGTCTAAACAACTCAGTTGACCATTTACCAAAGATAACACTTATCATGTCGAATACGCCCACATAGCGTACTTTAGGCTCCCACAACAAAGAAAAGATCAAGGAATATCGGTCATCTGTTTCTCCCAAAGACAATCCGAGGATTCACTTAATAGCTAAGGCTCTGGCTTTTACCGATAGGTAAGTCAATGGGTTTGCAATTTTGCATCTAGAATCGTTCTAGGATATTTATGTAAGTCATCGAAGACAAACCGAGAATTTTCCTAAAACAATCCCTAAGGATCGTACATCCGAGCATATAAATTACATCACCCATGTCCATCATATCTAAAATAGAGGACTGCCCACCTTAGGTGGCGACAACCTTATAAATTCCTGGCTCATAATGACTAAGTAAGGAAAAAACTTCTTTTGGACCATTGATCATGCCTCAGTGGTCTTCATCGATCATCGTTGGCCTATCATGGCTTGACGAAATCTAAGAACCACTGTTTGGATAATTGCTTTAGGCTGTAAAAAATTTATTGGAACTAGCAACCTTTTTGCGCTCCTAACTTTTCACCATAAAAGCAGAAGGTAAATCCCTACTGATCTACTTATCCAATTCTCTAACGAGAAATCGGGTCACAATGTCCATAAATCAATGTTCCGAACTTATGTCAACCATAGCCTAAGTCGAAATAACCTCACTCTCTAGGAGGAAGTCTTCTCACGGTCTACACTTTCCTCAATGGTGCGACTTTTCGGTAGCTAGCGAGCCTTATGCCTCAACAATGACTATCCAAATTACGCATAACTTTATAACAGTTTTGCGTCATAATGGAAAATCAACCAAATTATAAAAAAGGTTAATCCTCAAAGACTTTGTCTTAAACCGTGCAACATTAATCCACTTTCTTAAAACAGGGGACTAGAGCCTTTGGCATTATCCTAGGCTCTTTATTATCTTGCGGAGCAATCATGAATGTTTCCTTCTCAATCACCCAGTGATGACGTGGAAAAATTTTCACATTTGCTACCACGCAACTAAGAATGTAGAGCATTCTTCTCTAATGGAGTAATCCATTAGTAGGCACATCGCTCCCACTGTCCCTAGGATATTGGAGATTTTTTTCCATTCTCAACTAGGCTACATAAAAGCGCCATGCTTAGAATTTTCTATCTTATAGAGTTCCAAAACTCTATTCACGTCACCTTTACTAAGAAAACTTTATGTGATTTAGTTACACCACCACAAAGCTGCTTACCTATATGCACATGACCCGGAAGGTTTGCATGACCGCATACAATAATGCGCTACACGACCTTTTGTGTTTACAAGACAGCATACAATAATGCGCTATAGATCCCTAGGTCTTAACTTCACAATCTTATGAGAAGTAACATAAAGATAAGCTGCTTAACGGTTACAGATCGCCCATAGATGGCTCTCCACTAACCTATTACTCAAAATTGGAGTGTAAAATCTGATATGGAGGGCTCTTAATTAGGGATATAGGCAACAAACTAGTGCAATTTCTAATTGGGAAACATTTTGCACCATTATCCACCTAACATTAACAATATTTAATTCTTTATCTCTACTACACCATTGTGTTGTTGAGTACTAGGAATAATCAATTTTCTAAGCATCCATCTCTCTTCACAGAGTTTTCTAAAAATAACTCAAATAGATACTCGCCACCTTGGTCAAAACTAAAATCATGAATGCTGTTATCTAATTGATCTCAACCTCATATGTGCAATGTCAAAAATCATCTCAAAACTTTTGACTTATGGGAGATCAAATAGTCTTGACTTAGATGCGTATCGTCATCTATAAATGTGTCGAGATTGAGGCTTAGCTATCATACCCTTACACATATCTAGTCACAAATATCATAGTGGACTAAATGCGCCAAAACAAATGACCTTCTACGGCTTTCCTACTTACTTGTGCGCACCCATTGCGAACAAAGTTACACATTCACATGAGAGCAGGATGTCATAAGCGAGTGGGCCCGAGAAGGCCTACTCAAACCATCGTGTCATCATCTCATTAATGTGATTAAGTATAATAAGCCACTGGTTCATGACCAATGTCATAAACTAATTCCAATCATCTTAATGTGTGAGTTCTCGAAGACAAGTTTTAAAGGTTTAGGCCCAACTAGGTAATGACTCACGACTAAGTCATATTCACTAGATCATAAAAAGGATGTCATGGAGATATCAACTGCGCCTAAGTCGCAAATTTAGCTAGTAAGTGCTAATCCCCTGCACCTTCAAGTCAATTTTATTCTCTATACAATTTAATACATCTAGTTGAAAGATGACGATACTCCTCTTGCTATATATTTCTCGCTTCATAGTTACTTGCAATTAATTCTACTATCCACAAGAAGGAGAGAATAAGCTATCACCTATGGCAGCTCCTGAAGTAACTTAAGCGCGAATGAGGCTAAAGAGTCTAATTTCAATATAATGCTCTCACAAGGGATGCGTCAAATTCTTAGAGTCATAACAACCTTGTCGGCCTTGACCTTTTCATTACTATGCTGCAACGTTTGCGCTTAGTGGTAAACGTTATTCAAAACGTTAGCCTAGTAAAGGAATCACACAAAGAAGCACCTCATCCATGTCTCACACTCAAGTGTGGAAACAGTAAGTGTCCAGACTTAGACAAGTTGGCAATGCTAATAGATTTTGCAGCCACTAAGCGCTAATCTTTTCACTTAGTGTTAATAGATTTTGCAGCTTTTAAGCGCTAATCTTTTAACTTCACGTGATATTTCAACGCACACTATTATAGTGCACGAAATTTTTGCTCCATCCACTCCCAATAATTGGGTAGAGAGCAAAACACTGCTTAAACTGGCTACTCGTCTTACACTTAATGACTAATTTATTTAAGCTCGCATTTCTTGGATGACGTGACTCTTAAATGTTACTCCATCCAATGATGTAACATTATTTACAAGTCAAATTACAAAGTCAATCTGCGCAGCTCAATAGTCAAGATCATATACAGATCTATTGAGGGCTTACTAATTTCATAACTTCAAAACTCGCCAACCAAAATTACGTAGCGTGCCGCTAACCATAGCGCACACATTAGTTTTTATTATGCCAAACAAGGCAACAAAACTACGGCGACTTTAAGTCATGTTTCCTTACTTTGGCTCAATTAAGGTTTGACCTAAAGTCTCCAAGACTTTTGCTCATCTAAAGAATGTGATTAGTTTGTTCACATTTGAACATCTCTACTAAGTCTAGGTCAACCAAATTAACTTCCATAAGCTAAATCAATTTAGAGAGAAATTCGCATTAGGATTAATTTGATTAGCATAATATAATTTTACCGCAAAAATCTAAATTAAATAGTGACAATATTACACAAGTTGCAAGATCGAAAATCCGCTATGCTCGTAATCATCTCTTGCGCCACAAGTGACAATTATCCAAAATTTAGTTTAATTTATGCGCAAAATATTGGTTTTCGGGAGTTAATCTACAAAGATTTCTCTCAACCGAATAACCTCCCACTGACTATGGCATATACAAAGCATGATAAATTCCATACAATAGCATCTTAATGTAAATTTACAAATAGCTCATGTTATATTTATTTAATAATGGAATTCTAATAAATAAATAAATAATCATGCTCCTCTAATTACAACATATTACAAACCCAAAAAATATGTTGTATTTAATATTTAAATTATGCCATAACAGAAAGTATATCATACAGAAATTTTCTGGTATTTTCTAGAATTTTAAATAACTAATAAATACACATAAAATCAGAAATAAATATTTCAGAATCTGATAAAATGCTATAACTATACCAGTAAATAGTAAACTACATCAATAGTCTACAATAAAAAATTCAGCCCCAGAAAGTTAATCATGCAACACCAGATGCATTTTAAAGCAAAACTAATGCATTATTATTTCAGGAAAAATATTTTTTATTTTCATAAAATTTTCAAAATTTTACAGAAGATATAAAATTTAATTCTGAGTCTAACGATACCAACCATGCTTAAAACAAAGCTATAATGAATAAATTATGGCCAATTAACGCAATTCAGAATTAAAAACAAACAAACAGAGCCTTAGAGCCAAGCCAGCACGGAAAAAACGGCTCGGCTCGGCTCGCCGCCGCTCAACGCAACTCGGCGCGAGTCGGCTCAACGCGGCGCGGCGCATGGCGCGGGCATGGCTACGCACGTGGCGTGGCTCGAAGCGGCGCGACTAACACGCGTGCGTGGAAGGGAGGGGATAGCTCGCGCGTGGGAAGCGCGCCTAGCGCGTCTCAGCGCGTGAAAGTGCGTGGTGGCGCGTGGCGCTGCTGGGCGGCGTCGTACAGCGCGTGAATCACACGCGCCGCCTTCCCAGGTGTTTTCTGGTCCGATTTTTTGTACAGTCGGACTCCATTTTTCATAATAAAAACATTTATGGCATTAAAAATTACATTTAAACAACATAAAAATGAGGTATATCACTCTCTCAATCTAATGGAGTTAAAATGCAAAAAAAAAAAAATCGTGCACTTCATCTTCCTCCTCCATTAATATTTATGCATATATCATGTATATATATTTATATAGAAAATATACACATATTTTAATGCAGAAAAATAAGCACGAAAATACCTATATTTATGGCTCTGATACCAATGTAAATCAAAGTATAAAAAATGCAGCAGATAAAATATTTAGATCATACCTTTAGATGATAGAACCTCGTGGGTAAATCACGTGCTTCCAGAATCTGATAAACCAACCTAGCAGTGAAGTGATATTACAGAATGAATATCACTCACACAAATCACAATGCAAATGACTTGATCGTTGTTCTTTGGGAGAGAGTCAGTATATGAGTAAAACTCAGATCATACGTTGTTTCTCTCTTAATCACCCATAACCCATATACCAGATATATAATATGTTATTATTATCTATCCATATCAGTAATAGAGATAATATCTGTATCCTGAGTGGTTATCCTAAATAGGTTTGAATTCAATTTCAAAACCTATTTGGATAAGATTCAAATTCAAATTCAAATGGTCATGCCACATGGGCGCCCATTACTAACAGTTATGAAGTCAGAAATCAATACCCACAATTTGAAGCCGTCTGTGGGAACTTAGTAAAGGATAGATGGCCAATGCTGGACAACAGGTGGGAGTCAAGAACGACATACGTAAGTGAGGAAGAGGAGTACATGGATCCAAGTGTCGAAGGAGGAAATAATGAAGACAAATAGCAAGAACTAAATACTGAAGGCCGTAATGGCTCGAAAAGAGGCAACCGAGAAGAATATTATAACGAGAGTGACTTTTAGGTATGGAAAGAAAGGTGCCCAAGAAGAGACGATGAGGTAAAGGACTTGGCAAACAAACTAACGGACTTGTAAATCGTTGTGAACTTTATGATGCAGAACAAAGTGATGCAACCAGCGTTGCCCTTACCAACAATGCCGACCCTAATAGCAAATGCCTGCACCCAGAATGAGGGACAGGTTGCTGTGTCAACTGTCCCGTAACATGAGAAGTGGCCTGGGAACTCACACGGGCGATCACAAAATGTCAGACGGACAGAATCACAGTGGGAGGAGTCACAAAGAATCTCGAGGACCAGAGGAACCCAGACCAGGGGATCTCGATAGATCAACGAGCAGGGTCTCTGCTTTAAAGATGTAATAGAAGTGGAGAAGTCCAAAAAGACATCCCAACATTGAAAGCAGCACACTAAAGGGACTGAAATCAATCGATAGCCGAGCTCTTCAGCAGATGAAGGAAGACTTGCGAGATTACCTCCAGAGGAAAAGGTAGGGCATCGAGGTCACGTCCATCGCTCAGCCGAGAACACCTTTCTCGGTAGAGTTGGATTCATTCAAGGCACCGAAGAGATTTAGTATGCTAAGGTTCCAGATTTATGATGGTAAGTCAGATCCGAACTTTCATGTTAGTTTGTACTTAAATACAATGTCTTTGTGGAGTGGAAACAAGCAGTTGTTATGCAAGGTGTTCCCATCGACATTTGGGGAAATAGCATCAGATTGGTTCCTCAAATTGCTGAAGAAATATATCAAAAATTGGGAAGGCCTGACTGAGATGTTTGTGGCCAAGTTTGTTATGAACAAATTGCAGCCATTGAGAGTTGATTACCGGTTGGCCTTGAAGATTGACAATGACAAAAGCCTTAGGGCTTACGCCAAGAAATACTATGAGGTTTACAACCAGATACCTACTTGTAACCAGGAACTTGCAGTCGTGTCTTTTAAGAATGGCTTAGAGAATGATTTCCTACTTCAGCAATCCCTTGCAAAGACCCTCCCAAAGAGCATGGAGGATCTCATGGCAAGGATTGAGAAATACGCATGGGTGGAGGAAGACATGAAAGTAAAGAAGGCGAGTATAGTGAAGTAGGAGAAGAGAAACAGCTTACCAAAGCACAACCAAGGAATTACCGACACTGACAAGTTGGAACCAAGATTGAAGGCCATGTAGACTGTGAGCACAGTTTTCAAGATCCCAATCTACAGGATCTTGGAAAGAATCAGGAACCAACGCTACTTCAGGGCACCGCAAAAGACCCCGAGGGAGTACATAGGAAGAAATTCGAGAAGAATTGTGCTTACCATGAAGAGAATGGGCACATGACTCAAGGGTGTCGAGCTTTGAAACAACACCTGGAGGCTTTGGTCGGGTAGGGACACCTAAGAGACTTGATAGATGAGGCAAAGACAAGAAAAGAACATGTGAACAGGCACAAGCACATGGATAGGCATCAACAGCAGCACCACCACTTCCAGTGTCGTAGGCAGATGGACCACGAGTTATTAATGTAATCCACTCAAAGGTCAATGCGAACAAAATTCGAGGAGAAACACAAAGAGTAAGGCATCTACAGCATGTCTTCCAAGTCCAACAGAAGAAGCAGATGAAGAGACACCCTGGGCCGATGATCTTGCTCATAGACGAAGACCTGGATATGGTGTATCATCCACATAATGATGCTTTGATAGTGTAACAACCTCGATTCCTTATTAATGTAATCCATGGCTAATTATGCTTAATTGATAATTAAGGTGAAATTTTGAATTAAGCTGCATGTATGTGTTGCATAAAGTATGCCTCTATCTGTCTAACGTAGGAAAATCTATTTATGTTTTTCTTTCGGTTTGCAAATTGAAGGCCTTATCGGCATCTGAATCAGAAATTGGTTTAATTTATGTGCTAATTAGGATTTATAGAATTTTATGGTAGGTTTAATTGAAATTCAATTTGGAACGATTAAATTAGATTAAACTAATGTCCACTAATTAACTTTTATTAAACACGCTTTTGTTTAATGGCCTAATTAAGGCCTTAGTGGCCTCATTGATCACCATACATTTCCCCACTCACTCTTTCCTTCACCTTCATACATCTTTGAGTTCCCTAAGCCCTAAAACGTGAAAGAGAGTGAGAGAAGGGAGAATTGACCCAAGACTTGAGAATTTGAGCTCAATTAAGGGGAATTGTTGGCATTTGGAGAAGATTTAAAGATCTTAACTTCAACCTTGTAGCTTCAAGCCTCTAGGTAAGGAATTGAACTCTTAATTGAGTAATTGATGTAGATTCTACAAGATTATTGGTGAATTAAGTGAATTCATGTAGGAATTGCACTAGAATTAGAAAGAATTGGGCCATACCATGCATGCATGTTCATTCTTCACAAATTGAGCATGTTTTCAAAGAATTCTTTCATGCATGTGTTCATCTCACGTACACTTTAGTTATTCATCAAGTTTTCTATCCAATTGTCAAATTTGATCTTGTTTTGAAGTTTTTGAATTCATGGGAGTTCATGCATGTTGTATTTATGAAATATTCAAAAAGGTTATGTTAGAATTTTATGTAATTGACAAACTCTTGGGCCATAATTTTGTGAAATAATCCTTAATTCATCATGTTTTACAAGTTTACTGTGTTATCTCAAGTTTTGGGGCCCAAGAGATGTGTTTTGAAGAGTTGAATTCATGTTTTGAAGCTTGGGAGCAAACTGGAAAACCCAGAATTTTGCTCGAGCGACCATCCTACGCTCGAGTGACCATCCTTGTTTTCATGCTTCCGCTCGAGCGACAAAAGGCTGGCTCGAGTGTACATTGCAAGCTCTCAGAATTTTTGCATGTAGAAGCACGCTCGAGTGACAGAACTTGCGCTCGAGTGAGGACCTGTGTCTCACGCTCGAGTGAGCGTCGAGCAGAGATTTCATGCAACCAGAACTTTTTCACATTTTGCTGACCGCTCGAGCGAAGGAGTCTACGCTTGAGCGAACACTTATATTTGGCATGTCCGCTCAAGCGAATGAAGCCACGCTCGAGCAAGACGCCTATTTCAGTAAAATTTTGGCCAAGTGTTTCAAGTACATTTTTGCATCCTCATTCCATCCTAGGCATTCCTAGGCCATGATTAAGACTCCATAATGAGATGAAAGACTAGTAACACACTAAGAACAAACAAAATAAGTTATGTATAGTTCAAGTGTGTGTTTCAAGTGTGCATTTGTATGTGTTTTCGTGTAGGCCACGCGCCTCGGGATAAGTGAAGTAACACCTTGCCATCTAATTGGAGCTATCAATTGTTTGTGAGTAATAACTTTGTAAAGTTATGTTCAATGTTAAATATTTTCTGGACATTATGATATGAAATGACAAGTTTTTGAAATGCTATGCTATGTTTGAAAGGAATGAATGATTGTCCAAAATTCTAAAAGTTATTCGTGGCATCACTAAGACCATATGATATGCATCTCTTTATGGGTCATCAGGTCCCTTTATGGGTCATCGAAAATGTCTCTATGCACATGAGTCATCAGAAAGCCTTCATGGCAGTCCCTTGTAGATCATCAGATTTGTTAATACTAATGGATATGCCACATACCATGATATGTTGTATGTTTAAGTTCTGAATACAAATGCAATCATGCTAATGAATCTATTATGTTATGACATCCGATCACGTACAAGACTTTGTTTCTGTATGGACATCATTCAGTAAAATCTTTACTCTGTTATTATTCACTAGGCTTTAGCTCACTATTTATATTATGTATGTAGGTGAGCCAGCACGTGATCAGGCCCAGAGTTGATGGCCTGCACTTCAGTTTTGTCAGCCAACCCTTGTGCCTCCCGAGGGGGTTCTGATTGAAGTCAAGTTTCATGGCTGTTTTTGTAAACACACTAGACTATGTTTATACTATGTTGTGTTTGGACAAGATGTCTGATGGCATGTACTTGGAGTGTGTGTAAATATTGTATCTTGTTAGAAAGAAGTTTTCAGTTATCAGCCCCATGTATGTCAGTACAGCTCAATGGACTATACATATTCTGTATGTTGCTTCCGCAGCCCCTGTTATATGTTATTATGTCATGAGGCCTTTGGTAATCCGAAGATTACTGGCCGGTTACAACGCTAAACCTATGATAGCGGGTTTGGGTCGTGACAAAGTGATATCAGAGCACGAGTTATACCGCACACACAAGTCCATGTGAGCTTAGGATGTCCTAGTAAGAAGTAAGGGCATTCCATTTGCATGTTTAAGTGTATTGTTCGAAAGTGAAAGTATAAATCCAAGGAATGAATTTGAATAAAGTAACAAGGACTATCTGCCTATGTTTATAAAGTTTTGTTTACCTATAGCAAATGGATAATGCAAGGAATGATAATGCAGCAGGGTCCTCAGATGCCCAAATGAATAAAATGGAACAAATGCTTGCAACCTTAACCGAAATAGTAATGCAACAACAGAGGCAACAACCTTTACTACCTCCACCCCCGCCGGCTTAAGTTGAAACAGGCAATAGCAACATAATTAACATGACTCAGAAATTTATGAAGATGAAGCCTCCAACTTTCTTGGGTGGCATTGAACCACTAAAGGCAGAAACTTGGCTACTGGAGATAGAAAAACTATTTGAAGTGTTCCCCTGTTCCAAGGTTCAAAAAGTCTTATTAGCCACCTACACTCTGAAAGATGAAGCTCAGAGATGGTGATTACTGGTTCGGAATGACAATGAGAATATGACATGGGCCCAATTTAATACAATTTTCTATGACAAGTACTTTCCCCAGTGCTTCCAAAACCGGAAGGTTTCAAAATTCCAGGAACTCAAACAAGGCAGAATGTATGTAGCTGAGTATGAGGCTAAGTTTACTGAATTGGCCAGGTTTGCTCCTCATATGGTAGATACGGACTACAAGAAAGCCCGCAAATTTGAGGGTGGGCTAGATTTAGATATCTTGGATCGGGTGAGAGTTCTGAATCTACCTACATATGTGAACATGTTAGACAGGGCATTAATGGCGGAAGCTCTTTTGGCAGCAAAGAGACAAACTCTCGTCCCACGAAATGATTGGATAGGAAAAAGGTCTGGGAACAGTTTCAAAAACAGTCACTTATTTACTAGGAATAAGAGGCAAAACACGGGGTCTTATAGTGGCTCAAGCCAAAGTAGTGGTACTACGCCGACCTGCTCAGAATCTGGTAGAAAACACAAGAGGGTTTGCTATCGAGCTTCGGGCGCCTATTTCAAGTGTGGAAAAACTAGTCATGTGATGAAGGATTGTCCTATCAGGCTCGAAAATACCAACCACCCAGTGGCAAGCTCAACCGGATCCGCTTCTGCATCCAAGATGAATACCAAAGCTAATACAGGGAAAGAGACTTTGAGACAAGGGAGAGTATTCGCCTTAGTGCCTGGAGATGTACAAAACACTGAGGCAATAATGTCAGGTATCAATTCTATTTGTGCTCAAAATACATATGTGCTGATTGATTCCGGTTCCACACATTCATTCATATCGTATGCTTTTTCTCAGAAATTAACTAGACCGTTAGAACCTATGAATTGTGTGTTATCTGTGACTACACCATCTGGGGGTTCCATGATATGTGCTTATGTTTATCTGGCATGTGATCTTATGATTGGTGAAATCACATTGTATATTGACTTATTACCCTTCAATATCGATTATTTTGATTGTATTCTGGGTATGGATTGGTTGACCGAATACTATGCCACCATTGATTGTGTGAATAAATCTGTCATATTTCATCCACCTGGTATGCCCGAGTTTACTTTCACTAAAAATGGGGCAGTCCCTCCGCCATACTTGATTTCATTTATGAAAGCCAAAAGGCTGTTAAGAAAGGGATGTCGGGGCTATTTGTGTAGCGTGTTGACTGTGCCTTCGGATAGTGCCAGTGTCGAAACTATTTTTGTAGTTCGTGATTTTCCTGATGTGTTTCCCAATGATCTACCCGAGGATTTAATTGATAAGGAAATTGAATTTACCATTGATGTAATACCTGGAACACAACCCATCTCCAAGACTCCATATAGGATTTCGACTTTTGAACTAAAAGAATTAAAAGTTCGACTTCAAGAACTCTTAGACAAGAAATTCATTCATCCGAGTACTTCACCTTAGGGTGCTCCAGTGTTCTTTGTCAAAAAGAAAGACGAATCTTTGAGACTATGTATTAATTATCGGGAATTGAACAAGGTGACCATTAAGAACAAATATCCATTACCCCGAATAGATGATTTGTTTAATCAACTCCAAGGAGCGAAAGTGTTCTTTAAAATTGATCTTAGGTTCGGTTATCATCAATTAAAGGTTAGAGCAGAAGACGTAGAGAAAACTGCATTTAGGACTAGATATGGACAGTATGAATTTTTTGTAATGCCTTTTGGGCTAACAAATGCACCTGCAGCTTTTATGGACCTAACGAATAGGATTTTCAAACAATATCTCGATGAATTCATTATTGTGTTTATTGATGACATTTTGATTTATTCTAAAGATAGGGAAGAACATGGGAACCACCTGAGAACTACCTTACAGATTTTGAGAGAAAAGAAATTGTATGCTAAATTGTCCAAATGTGAATTCTGGCTTGACAGTGTAGCATTTTTGGGACATGTAATCAATGAGGATGGTGTCTCTGTTGACCCTCAAAAAATTGAAGCTATTGTGGATTGGCCTAGACCGACGAATGTAACAAAAGTTAGAAGTTTTTTGGGGTTGGTTGGTTATTACAAAAGGTTCGTAAAAGACTTCTCAAAGCTTGCAATGCCATTAACACAATTGACACAGAAGAATGTACAGTTTGATTGGAATGATCAACGTGAATCAGCTTTTCAAGAATTGAAAACCAGACTGGTGACTGCACCAATCCTAACCTTACCTAATGGTACTGATGGGTTTCAAATTTACCGTGATGCTTCGTATAAAGGGTTAGGCTGTGTGCTGATGCAAAATGAAAAGGCAATTGCTTATGCTTCTCGATAGCTTCGTCCTCATGAAAAGAATTACCCGACCCATGATCTTGAATTGGCAGCTGTAGGGTTTGCCTTGAAAATCTGGCGCCATTATTTATATGGGGTAACTTGTGAAGTGTATACCGATCATAAAAGCTTGAAATAGCTCTTCACTCAAAAGGAATTGAACATGAGACAAAGGCGATGGTTAGAGCTAATCAAAGATTATAATTTGCAGATTTTGTATCACCCAAGGAAAGCTAATACCGTAGTAGATGCTTTGAGCTAAAAATCAATAGGAATTTTTTCATGTTTGCTTACCAGCCAGGAAGAACTGTTACATGACTTGGAAAAGAGTGAGATTGAGATTGTGATACGTGAATAGGGCGGGATACTAGCCGCTATTTCTGCTCAGCCTGCAATCATTGAAGAGATAAAAAAGAAGTAACTTGAAGATGAATACTTGAAAAAGGTTGTAGAGGAACTTGATTCAAAGCTGAGGCCAGGGTTTGTGTTTGAGAATAACGTTCTGAAATTTTAAAATCGTCTTTGTGTACCTGATTGCTGTGACATGAGAAAGTGTGTTATGTCTGAAGCCCACAATACTAAATTTTCTATGCAACCAGGGAATACAAAGATGTACCATGACTTGAAACAAAATTTCTGATGGCCCGGAATGAAAATGTGTATTGTAGATTTTGTGGCTAGATGTTTACATTGTCAACAAGTCAAACCTGAACATTAACGACCCGCTAATTTGTTACATTCGCTTCCAATACCGGAATGGAAATGGGAGCACATTACCATGGATTTCATTGTGGGTTTGCCTCGCTCTTCTCGAGGTATGGATTCTATTTGGGTTATAGTTGATTGCTTGACTAAGTTTGCTCATTTTTTGCTTGTCAAGACTATTTATAATGCGGATAAGTTGGCTAACATGTATGTGAATGAAATTGTGAGATTGCATGGTGTACCAGTATCTATTGTATCTGATAGAGATTCAAAGTTTACATCGAGATTCTAGAAAAGTTTACAATAGGTTTTGGGGACAGAATTAAGGTTAAGTAGCGCCTATCACCCACAAATAGATGGCCAAACTGAACGAACCAATCAAACCTTGGAAGATATGCTCAGAATGTGTGTAATAGATTTCCAAGGAAATTGGGAAACTTATTTGCCATTGGCTGAGTTTGTGTATAACAGCAGTTACCATTCAAGATTTGGAATGGCTTCTTATGAAGCTTTGTATTCAAGAAAATGCCGATCTCCGATATGTTGGGCTGAAGTAGGCGACAGACCATTGTTGGGACTGGAACTTGTGCAAGAAACCACTGAAAATGTGAAGTTGATTCAGCAAAGGCTGAAAACTGCCCAAAGCCAGCAAAAGAGTTATGCTGATGTTTGAAGAAGGGATAGAGAATATGAAGTGGGGGATAATGTGTTCGTAAAAGTGACTCCTATGAAAGGATAAATGCGGTTTGGTGTAAAGGGCAAATTAGCACCAAGATATGTTGGGCCATATGAAATTCTAGAGAAAATCAATCCGGTGACGTATCGAGTGGCCTTACCTCCAGTAATGGAGCATATACATAACGTTTTTCATGTTTCTACATTCTCCCGTAAGAGGCAGGGGAAAATAGTAATTTGGATTGCTAACATGTGCAGACTACTTGGCAAAAATCTCATTTTTGCGCATTATGTAATACGCTTTCATTTGAGGGTCCGAATGAGAAATGTCCATAGTCATTATCAAACGTTCTTCCTTTTTGATCTCAAGTTCTCTCATCTCCTACAAATGTTCTTCCTTTTTGATCTCAAGTTCTTTTATCTCCTGCAATGCTTGAATCCTTGTTTCTTCTCTTTCAGTTTCCCCCTCTTCTCATTAAGGTGTTGGTTAAATGTCTCCAACAAATTGTTAAATTTGTGGACTTTAGCTTGAACAGCTTCACTTTTCCGAAGAAATTCTTTTGCAGATTTCCTACCCATAGGCCTTTTACCCCTTACAGAGACACTACCTTCACTAATTGGATTATTACCAACAGTTGGATTGTTATCAACACTTGGACTGTTGTCGTCTTCAAGAGAAATGTAGTTATCCATAGGGGATTCGAGGGCTGAATTAGAAAAAAATGGTGTATGTATCATTGACTTCATTGTGTTCGTAGGAGTTACATCTTGCCACCTGATATTGTTTTGCAATATTGGCCAACAATGTTCAAAAACAAAAGGTTTGTTTTCATCTTGATGGTATAAAAGTTTTGCTTGAAGCATCTGTATCAACAAAATATTAAATTAATTAATTAGTTAATTTTTATATAAGACAAAATAAAAAAAATTAACATAATAAACGAATAAGAAATATTACGATATCAACTTGAGAATCTCACTTGGGTGTAGATTTTCGACTTATGCTAAACACCTACGAAATTTGTTGCAACATTTCATTACACCCTATCGAGATGAGATAGACACTAGTGTTCTTGAGTGATCATTCTGCAGTGAGCAATAATTTTTGAAAATTCTTCCCAAAAAATGAGCATGAGATTGCGAACACCTAACAATTGGGTCTTCAATAATGTGGCACCAAGCCCTACAAATTGCCACATGTTCTTGAGTGGTGAATGATTTTCCCCCCTTTGTTTTTGATGAACCTTCCATATTGATTGTGTAAAACAAACAAACAAAAAAAAATTATATAGATTGAAAGTTGTGTATTCAAATTGAGATTGGTTGTTTATTTTTACAAGTAGTAAAAATATGACCTTTTTTTATCCGTTTAATTTATAATCATTAAAAAGAAGTTGTTTCAAACTTTTCTAAATTGGAGGAAGAAAAAGAGTTGTTGCTCAATTTATGCATTCCAATGACAAAAGAGCACAACAGTTCAGATTGGGACTTCTCTCTATCTCTCTTATCTCTCTTATCTCTCTACATCTCTTCAATCCACTTCATCTTCATCATCTCCCAAGTCTGCTCTCTTTCTACCCAGCTCTCTCTCTTTATGTCTCATCTTCTTCACCACCACAACCAGCAGAACCACCACTACACCCACTGCCGATCTCCAACACTCAAACCCCAAATGTCCTTCTCTCTTCTCTAACCCTCTTCTCTCTCTCTCTCTCTCTCTCTCTCTCTCTCTCTCTCACCTTCTTCAGCATCATAACCACCATCACAACTAACAGAACCACCACCACACCCACCGCTAATCTCCAACCCTCAAACCTTTCGGATCCTTCTCTCTTCTCCAACTGTCTTCTCTACCATGACGCCCTATCTCCCACATTCCCCATCTTTGATCTCTCTCTCCTAGTGTTTATTAACCACCGATCTCCAACGATTGAAACCCTAACCCTAACCAAAATGAACCTCTCTCTCCCTCTTCAATCTATCTCTCCTTCTGTTCTAAAACTTTTCCCCAACAATCTCTCTCTGTTAGTGATGATCCAAACCCAAAACCCTAATGAAGGCCACCAAAAGAATATGAAGAAGCTCAACCCGAAACTGTAATGAAGGTAATCCAAACACGAAGATGAAGCAGTTGAAGCTAAATTCCTCTTCAAATTGCAGGTATTTTATTATTATTATTATTATTATTATGAAATCGTGCTAAAATTAATTTTTTATTTTTTTCTTGAAATTCATGAAATTGCTTGATTGAAATTGCTGAAATTGATTCATTCACACTACCATTGAAATTCTTGAAATTGAAATTATTATTATTATTATTATTATTATTATTATTATTATTATTATTTGTTCCAGAATGATTTATTATTGATTCTGAAATAAAAATGCTTCTCAGAATTTATTTATTTATTGGTGGATTTTTGGGTGAATTTTGCTTCTATTTTGGAACTGTTTGATGGGAAGGATGATGAGAAAGTGAAGAATGGAGAGAGGAAACGATTGAGTTTGGTGAATTGGAAGCTTTGTCAGCTACCAAAACTTGTGTCATATTTGACACAAGTTTTGGAATTTGCTAAAGATAGCAGCTTCCAAAACATACCATTGCAGATGGATTTTTATGAACTGCTGCCATAATTTGACAATAGCAGCTCCAATGGCTTGCCATTGGAGATGCTTTAACCTTATTAAACTTTGTAAGGGGGTTCGAGGTAAACAATGATTATGAAAGTGATTAGAAAGGCAAAACTATGTTAATAGTCCAACAAAGATGGAATGGCTGGAGAATGAGTCAACAAAACTCTAGGGAAATTGGAAAATGAGCAGTTAGGTGAAGGTGGAGCAAGTGGCTTAAGAAGAAGAGAATGACAGTGCACAAAATAGGCAGTATCTCCCAAAGTTTCCCAAAAATCCTCTTCTTGGACCTTGGGAAATGGGTCCTATTTGTAGGCTTTTCTTTAGTACCAAAGGATACCAAGTGGTCAAATAAAGTAAGGACATGTGTCTCTAAGAATCACATAGAATATTCTGCTTTGGGCCACTAGGCTGAAGGTTCCACGTGTCTTTCTACATGTACTGTGTACTATCTATTTGGCACAGATGCCTCAGCAAGTGCACTTGTGGCTGGAGTATTTGCCGCTGTAACTTGCCCCTTTAGCTTGAACCTCAGCAAGTGCACTTGCGACAGTAATGTTTGTCGCTACACTTTCCTTCTCAGTCCATTTTAGCCAAGGCATGCATTCTCAGGACTTCATAGCCTGTTATCAGCTATGTTTGTGTTCACCTCAGCGAAGCCTACACCCTTAACCACCTAACCACAAACTCCCTAACTTCCCAGGGTGAAGGTCACAACCAAGCCTGCTATCAACCATGTTGTGCCTTAGTACTAAGCCCAAGGGGGCTTCCTTGGTCCTGCTTGTGCAACCAAGGCAGGTCTATGACCTGGGTAAATGGAAAGGGAATCTCTTACTCTCGGGCTATCCTGCTCCCATTTTCACGAGGTTGCCGCGGTATACTGGTATCTTTGGGCCTACTATTAGCTTAAACCAATAAGTCTTGGGGCTTGCTATCACTGCCAAGCTAGTGAGTTTTGAGGCCTGGTATCAGTGCCAAGCTAAAAATGACTTTTGAGGGCCTATTGTCAGCCCTAGGCTAGTAATCTCTTGGGGCCTGTTATCAGCGCCAAGCATTAGCCTCTCTTGTAGAGGGGAAGCTTCTCCCAAAGGCTACTATTACCTTGGCAGTGTATTATTAGTTGTGGCGACTATAGTTACTGCGGTGGCTATTTCTCATGACAAATTCAAATGGCAACGCAGACAATACTGAGATGACGGCGCCAACAAAGTACCTTTGCAACTTGGTTGCTTCTAGTGTTACCTCTATAACTTAGACTTTGGGGGCCTACTATCAGCCCTGGGCTAGTAATGCCTTGGGGCCTGCTATCAGTGACAACCATTGGCCTTTACTTGTGGAGGGGAAGCTTCTCTCAAAGAATGCTATCACCTTGGCAGGGTGTTCCCTCCGTAAGTTAGTTGCGGCGGCTGTAGTTGCTATGGTGGCTATTTTCCATGGCAATTTCAAATGGCAGTGCAAACAATACTAGAGTTGGCAGTGCCGACAAAGTACCTCTACAACTTGACCGCTACAAGTGCTGCCTCTGCAACTTAGTTACTCCGATTTTCTTTTTTCCTTAGCAACTCCAGATGGTGGCGATACCGATAATACTTGGAATGGCAGCACTGAGACAAAGTGCCTCAGCAACTTGACAGCAGCAAGTAATGCCTCCACAACTTGACTTAGACATTTTCTTTATGGAGTTTGTTCAGACCTTTGACGGGTCAGACCTGCTCTGGCCCATTGTTAACCCACTTCCCTTGGGCTTTGGTCCATGCTCCTTTAATCATTCTTAGCCGCCTAACAGGGGCGACCTCTACACTTAGGTCCATACTTAATTTTGACTTTAATTTTTGACCCTCTACATTTGTCCCCTATGCGCATGGAGAACATGTGTTTTTCTGTGTGTGCAAAATGTTAGGCTTTAAGTGAACCTCACCAGTAACGTTTCTTCACTTAGTACTCCTTTAACTTTGGTTGCATAAGTGTGTCTTTCTTTGTCTAGGGTATATTCATCTCAGAGAGGGACAATGTCTCTACTATTACTTCCTTAGGCTCAAGTAGCCCATCCAGTATTGTGGGGCTTTCTTTGGACTTCAATGATGGTGATGATGTACCCACTGGCTTGTTGCTTTATTGGTCCAAAACTCAAAGCATAATGACTTCTAGCATCGAAAGGGGTAACAATAGTGGTCATAAGGAGCTTCCCTAATGAAGATGCAGAGGTTGTAGAAGGTGGTGGTGGAGACTTCATCCTTAAGATCTCTAAAGTTGATCATATGGTGCATATATCTCTTGGGCTGGAACCGCTCAATGTGGAGGTTGCTTATGGGGTTCTTATCCTCTCCAATCTTCACTAGTTCCACATGTTGAGGTTGTTGGAACCCAAATTGTAGCAAAAGTTGAAAACATCATGGCTAAGTTTAGTGTTGCCAATCTAGGCTTGGCTCGCTAGCGAAGTTGGTTCTAAACTTAGAGGTTGCCACTGCTATCATTAAAACTTCTGACCTTGTTGCCTCGGCAACTTCTGATCAAGTTGTTGACTTGTACCTTACTCACTTCCCTGAGTTATCCTCTTAACTTGTGTCTTAAGACCTTTTTGTTGGTCTGAATGTGGATGATCTTGCCTTGCACTAGGAGGAGCTTGGTGATGGGCTTTTTTATTTCAGAAGAGAGCAATGTCTTTGCCATTCCTTCTTAAAACTCAATTGGCCTATCGATAATTGTTGAGCTTCTTCAAATTGCGAGGATTATGAGGACCTTATTCTCTCACTAATCCCTCAACCAAAGACTTGTAGGTTGTTACTTTTAGACATTGAGGAGGAACTAGTTGGCTAGGTCCAAGTCATGGAGGGAGACTGTGGAAACTTTCCCACTGAGGGTAATGGTAATGAGCAGTGCCAAGTTACAGTTGATGCACAAGTTGTGGGTGATGAGATAGCTGCTGAGGGTGTTCCAAACCTAAAGGTTTCGGACCCTATTAGCTCTGTCCTTATTCCAGATCTTTCTATACACTCTGACCGCTCCTGTGTTGGTGATGATGACTTCGTTCTTGAGACTCCTGAAGATGACCATGGGGTGAATGTATCACTTGGTCCTGAGAATCTCCCTCTCAAATGGAGGTTGTCTCTGGGGGTTCATCCTATTCTGCTGAATCTCCATTGGTCGCATAGACTAGAGTTGTTGAGGGCTGAAGACATAGTAGTTGGCCTTAGATAGTTGGGCGTTTTGCAAGTCTACCCTCTGTGACTGAGACTGGTGGTACTGTGGCAAAATCTTCTGTGCCTTCTGGGAGGGTCCCCTTCTTGAATTAGTGGGTATTTGCTAAGGCTGCCCCATACTTGTTTGCATTCAAGCGCTGCACCCGAAGACTTTTACTACTTTTAATATTCCAACCTCAATGGTGTAAATGGCATTGCTAGAGTCTTTCACTGGTTTTGTTCGTGATCTTATCACCAAGAGAGTTCTAACGACTTCAAGCAAGTTTATGGAAGCTGTTGAGGCAAACCTTAGCGGGCTTGAGAGAAATGCCCTGAACTTGTCCTGGATGAAGGCAAGGCTCTAGGTGGTTGATGGGTTCCTTGAGCACGTTAGCCACGAATGCTTCTTTGGAGGAGACCATCAGAGATTGCGAGGGCACCTTGGAGTAACATCGCCAAAACCTGGCTCGGTTTAGGGATAAGGATTCTACTTTTATTGCTCAACTGCCTCAGGATGTTGGTTTGAAAGACTCCTTGATAAAGGATCTGATATGATGCAGTTCTCTTTTCAAATTTTCTTTTCTTTATCACAACTTCTTTTCAAACATTGCAATCATGTTCTGGAAGTTTGACTTTTATGAAAAGTAAGGATGTTTGGTAGTACTTTTGAGTTTCATTTCATCACTTTCTTTACATTGCTTTTACATAGCTTCTAAAGATAAGCAAAACTCTTTCTATGAACAAAACTTCATCATGAATAAGTCTTTACATGGATAAAATTTCACTAAGTATGGAAAAAAAATTTCACACTAAGTGTTGGAAAATATTAACAAAGACTTAAAATTGTTTGCTATCAAAACTAAGGAAAATATTCCTTTACATACTTTGGCATTAACAGGACCAGTTCTGAATCCATCATCTACCCTCACCAACTTGTAGTACCCACTGCTACTTGCCTCAGCAATTCTATATGGGCCTTCCTATCTTGGTGAGAGCTTAGGGATTGGTTGTCCCGCATAATTGCATCCACTGTCTTCCACACTAAGTCCCCCTCTTTAAACTCCTTGTGCTAGACAAACTGATTATAGATATGGGCTATGGACTGATGGTACTAAGGTTTTTAGCCGCTTCAATCAAGGTTGAAAAGGTGGGTAGATTATGGTTCACCAAGAAAAGTTTGTAGTCGCATATGGCACCCTCCACACATATGCTAACTAAATGAGCCTCGTCCACTAGTTCATGGCAGTTAATGGCTTTGTCCTAGAACCATTTGACATAAGCTAATATATCTTCGCCTTCTTTCTGGACATCTAGCCCAAGTGTGAGGGTATTGACTTTTTCTCGGACTTGGAAGAACTTTGTATGAAACTTGTTCACCATCTTCTTTCAACTCTTGATCGATTTGGGGGCCAAGTTCACATACCAGCTATAAGTCCTTTCAGTGAGCGATTTGGAAAACTCCCGAAGGCACAGAGGGTGGTCATTGCCATAGACACCAAGGGTTTCAATGAACCTCACCACATGTTATCTGGCGTTGCCTTGCTTCCTGTCAAACTTCACAAATTTGGGTACCGTATACCCAGCTGGATATGGCTTGGCCAGTTTCTTCTGAGGATATGGGGGCTTCACGTTAGGTCTAGGAGAGATGGCAATTGCTTCTTGCTACACTCTTGCTCGAGCATAGCCTGTATATCGGCTATAGTAATGAAGTGAGTAGGCCGGTAAGGGCTAGTTTGCCCCTGTGTAATTGAACTAGCAACCGTGCCATTCACCTGAGGTACAGCTGAAGGCACCTGGATTGGAGCCCGATTCTTAGGGAGTAGGTTAGGCATTGGGTTTGGGACTGCTACAAACGGAGGCGCCTGTGCTGGAACTGGCCTAGATGCCATAACCATAATAGCTTCGGTGAGAGTTTACAAAGCTGTTAGGATTTCTCTCTATGTGTCCTGAAGTGATTGAACTGCTTCGACTATAACACTATGGTCATGGTCTTCAGCATGTGCTACTCTGCTATTAAAAGAACCTTGCTACCGTGGTTGCTGCTGAACTTCATCTTCTGCCATATTTTTCGGTGAAGTGTGAAAGCCACTGTGAGTATGAACTATCAACAAAGTAGCCTCCCTAGCGGAGTTGCCAAAAATGTAGGGGGTTCTAAGGTAAACAATGATTAGGAAAGTGATTAGAGAGGAAAACTATGTTAATAGTCCAACAAAGATGAAATGGCTGGAGAATGAGTCAAAAAAACTCTAGGGTAGTTGGAGAATGAGTAGCTAGGTAAAGGTGGAGCAAGTGGCTCAAGAAGAAGAGAATGATAGTGCACAAAATGGGCAGCATCTCCCTAAGTTTCCTAAAAATCCTCCTCTTGGACCTTGGGAAATGGGTCCTATTTATAGGTTTTCCTTGGTACCGAAGGATACCAAGTGGCCAAATAAAGTAAGGACATGTGTCCCTAAGAATCATATGGAATAGTCTGCCTTGGGCCACCAAGCTGAAGATGCCACGTGTCCCTCTGCATATACTGTGTACTATCTGTTTGGCATAGATGCCTCAGCAAGTGCACTTGCGGTAGAAGCGTTTGTCGCTATAACTTGCCTCCTCAGCTTGAACTTAGCAAGTGCACTTGCGGTGGTAATGTTTGCCACTATGAACATGCATGCAGAGGGACACATTCAAGACATGCATTCTCAGGACTTCATAGCCTGCGATCGACTATGTTCGTGCTTGCCTTAGCGAAGCCTCCACCCTTAGTGTCATGACCCAAACCCGCCCTTATAGATTAAGGTCATAACCGGCCAGTAATTATGAGATTACCTATGGCCTCAAACAAGATTGTACGTATCTTAATAGTAATAAAGGGGCCAAAGCGGAAGCAGACTAAAAAATTTTGTCCAATGAACTGTGCTTGGATGGCATATCAAAAACATTTCCCATATAATTGATAACAACTCACATCACATCCCAATAGTTAACATCTTATACATCCAGGATCATTCAAACATATAGTCAGGCAAACTGAAAGCTTATATACATAAGTGATCCAACAGGACCACCAAGGTAGCAAAAGAGTAAAACAAAAGAACAAAAACAGAGTCTCGTGCGTAAGACATCTGGGCTGACTCCACAAAACTTGGATTTCTCTCACATTCTTCACTGAGGCTGGGGTTGGACATCTCTTTGCTAATCTACATACATATAAATAAGAGTGTGCGCAAGCCCCGTGAATAATACAAAAGTAAATGGGTTATATGAATGAGATTCATATTAAACACATCAAACTCGTAAATTTCATATACAAATGGCCTTAAGCGGCCTTAAGCCCATTCTGTGTTTTTGTTGTACACGTCAAACGGCCTCGAGCCCATTTTAGATCCTTAGCAAACATATTAGATGGCCTCAAGCCCATTGTATAACTTTGTCAGATTCATCAAACGGCCTCGGGCCCAATTCAAACACTTCAAACGTATCAAACGCTCTTGGGCCCATTATTTCCATATTCATATTTATGTGCATTTCATATTCACGATCATGATCACATTTTCATTCAAACGGCCTTTGGCCTATCACGTTCATAGTCAAACGTATTAAATGGAAAACGGCCTGAAGCCCAATTCAAACATATAAAACGTATCAAATGGCCTTGGGCCGAAATCATGTTCTTCACAGAGCCTTATACAAAAACTAGGCATATAGAATACTCATTCATAATTCAAACCAACAAATTCATGAAGCTTATATAGAAGTAGCATGGAAAATAACATACTTGAAAATATATTTACTAAGATATTGCTCACAGTATTCCGTCTATGGATTTGCCTTCGTGTTTGACCCTACGCATTTCATAACACATTGGGTCACAAGCAATTCAATCTGTTCTTAACTTGTTTATTTCTCTTAGGCCTCTTTCTTATTCCTTTAGTTCATTTAAAATGCTCAATGCATGTCTAAGAGTGTTTAGAAATGAAAGAGAATGGAAAATGAAACATGAAATAGCTTTTCAAAGTTTTTGAAACAGGGCACTCTGCTCGAGCACAACTTTGGTTGCTCGAGCGGTCTGTAAAAATCTACAAGAGTACTAGTTACATTACTGGTTGCTTGAGCGATGAGCTGTGCAAAAGAGGGTGCGCTCGAGCGCAAGGTTTGCCGCTTAAGCTACCATGCAATTCTTCGTAAAACTTCTGGAAGCTAAATTTTTACGCTTGAGAGACACTTTATTCGCTTGAGCGGACAGGTCAAATTCTGGAATTTCAAGCACACTATTTGAGCTTCAAAACACAACTTCACATAATGTAACTTGCATATTATAGCCTATATGCCAACCATACAACTTCTATGATGATATAAATGTCAATTTTACCAGATTTGAAGCTCAAATTCCCATAAATTCATCACATAAACTCAAATCATTTCAATTTCGTTTCTATAACTTTAAAACCCATGCAAACAAAATCTATATCTCCGTGGATTGTGCATGCATGTGTAATGTAGCTCCTCTTTTCATCTCAAATGGCACAATTAATGCTCAAACTCATGAGACTCAACAAAATCATGCATGCATGTGTGATTTGGTGCCAAGTTCTTCATGTTTCAAAACTCATCTTCCAATTCTTCCCCTTATAAACATAAATTCTTAGAATTGAGGTTTATACCATGGTAATTCATGCATGCATGTATCAAACAGCTCTCAATTCAACATAGGTTACATGTTTTAGGCTCAAACATGCAAAATCATGACAATTTCTTACATGCATGTTCATATTAACTTCAAATTTATCATATTCAATTTAAATCTTGCTCTTAGCTACATAACATCTTTGAATTCACTTAGTTATGAACTTAAACTCATGAATTCGAGTTCAATTACTCATCTAGAAGCTTCAACCCTTCCAATTATAGCTAATTCTTGAGCTAATCCTCTTAATTCTTGAATTCTCTGGCAAAATCTTCAAGGATGATCCCTCTCCCTCTCTCTAAAGTATTTTTAGATTTTTGAGCTCATCCTATGAGCTTAAGTGTGTTTAGCACATATATATACTTGGTGATTAGCTTAAGTTAATCAAACTCAATTAAGACTAACCAATTGTACTTAATTTAATCAATTTAATTTAATTAATTTGATCAGAATTAATTAAATTTCACTGTAGACTCTAAAAACCATGCTAATCGTAAAAATACAGTCAATTTCAGTTTCTGTTGCTTCTACGGTCTTCAATTTAAATTTTATAACAGAAAATTAAACAGATTTCTCTATAGTGAACAGATATAGATTCAAAAACATAATTAGCACCCAAAATCATATTAAGCACATAATCACAATTTTAATTAAGATTAATTAACATAACACAGAACAAGGTTATCACACTTTGCCACCTAACCACATACTCTCCAGCTTTCCAAGGTGAAGGCCATAGCTAAGCCTGCTATCAGCGATGATGTGCCTTAGTACTAAGCCCAAGGGAGCTTTCTTGGTCCTACTTGTGTAACCAAAGCAGGTCCATGACCTGAGTAAATGGAAAGGGAGTCCTTTGCCCTCGGGCTGCCCTGTTCCCATCTTCGCGGGGTTGCCACGATATACTGGTATCTGTAGGCCTGCTATCAGCTCCAACCAGTAAGCCTTGGAGCCTACTACCAACTCCAAGCTAGTGAGCTTTGGGGCCTACTATCAACGTCGAGCAAAAAATGACTTTTGGGGGCCTTCTATCAGCCCTAGGCTAGTAATGCCTCGGGGCCTGCTATCTGCGCCAAGCATTAGCCTCTACTTTTGGAGAGGAAGCATCTCCCAAAGGCTGTCATCACCTTGATAGGGTGTTCCCTCTGCAAGTTAGTTGCAGTAGATGTAGTTGTTGCGGTGGCTATTTCCCGTGGCAAGTTCAAACAGCGGCATAGACAATACTAGAGATGGCAGCGTCGACAAAGTACCTCTGTAACTTGGTCGATGCAAGTGTTGCCTCTGAAACTTAGACTTTGGGGGCCTACTATCAGCCCTAGGCTAGTAATGCCTTAAGGCATGCTATTAGCACCAAACATTAGACTTTACTTGTGGAGGGGAAGCTTCTTCCAAAAGCTGCTATTACCTTGGCGGGGTGTTCCCTCTGTAAGTTAGCTGCAGCAACTATAGTTGCTGTGGTGGCTATTGCCCATGGCAAGTTCAAATGGTGGCGCAAACCATACTAGAGATGGCGGCATCGACAAAGTACCTCCGCAACTTGACCGCTGCAAGTGCTGCCTTTGCAACTTAGTTGCTCCGATTTTCTCTTTAACTCGGCAATTCCAAATGGTGGCAATACTTGGAATGGCGCCACTGAGACAAAGTGTCTTGGCAACTTGACTGCTGCAAATAATGCCTTTGCAACTTGACTTAGACATTTTCTTCATGGAATTTGTTCAGACCATTGGCGGGTTAGACCTACTCCGACCCACTATTGACCCACTTCGCTTAGGTTTTGGCCCATACTCCTTTAATCATTCCTAGTCGCCTAACAGGGGCAACCTCCACACTTAGGTCCATACTTAATTTTGACTTTAATTTATGACCATCTACAAACTTTTTGTCTACTCCATAGACCAGCATTTCAAAATCATGATCTAAATTTAGGGTCGAAGAAGTGTTTTTTATTAGCGCAACACTTGTGTCAACCTAAAATCTGTCTCGAGCAAGCCACCTTGCGGTCCAAGCCATGGCAAATCCTTCACCATCATTTATCAAATGAGGAGAAATTGCGAAATCAAACTAATTTTGTGTAATAAAAGCTTGTCCCATTAGATAGCATGTCTATCTCCGGATAATTTTGGTGCTGACATGACAATGATAAAGGAGTTGTTTTGGTTAATTGATTGAGATCTTGCATACCCCTTTTTATTTTAATAAAATAAGTTCTACTGGCTTGCAGTAATCCAAATTCAAAAGTCCTGTTACACCACAAGAAATAAGATTATTAAACTTGAGATCCTTCGTTGGGTCGTTTGAGGTATTTACAGGATGAGATTATAAAATCAGGTCAAGAACAAGACAAATTATGTAATAATTTAATTTAGATAAATATTTTTTTAAAAGTATATATAAAATATGCTTATATTTTACTAAAAAGACCTGAAGATATTATGAAAAATATAATACTCCATGTAAAATGTAAATATAATATTATACAATAGAAAACTAAATGATAAAATTTTTACGTTTCATTAGAAAAGAAGGTGAAAAAGAAGAATTCAATAACATAATATTTTACAATTAACAATAATGCATAAAAATGGAAAAAAAAATTATTTAATAAAGTTAGATATGAAAATAGATTGAGAACTTAAAATAGCAGTTTAACCAAATGGTAAGATTTGTCATTAACATCCCTAATGGAGTGGGTTTGAGTCACAAAAATAGTCCCAAAAAATTGGGGTAAAGTTACAAACATATTGCTCTCCTTAGACCCCGCTAAAGTTAATTTTATTTTTTCGACTAATGAGTTTTCTTATATTACTATAATATTTAAATGTTTGTTTCATAATTTTTTTTTCCTGTTTGATTTAATACTAATTTTATTTATTTTTATTCATTTGGACCACATAAATTGATATTTAGATAATAAATATAAAATTTACAATAAAATAGGCTATATAATACAAAAACAAGCCTTAAAAATTGGATCGGAGTCGGATTGTGATTGCATGATCCTATAAGATTTAATTATCAGGATCGAAAGATCCCACCTATAAGGGATTTTTTTATACGATTCGGATCGATTATATCCCAATGGATCGTAAGATTGTAGGATCATAAGATCTAGATCAAAATTCTAGTCACATGATAAGAAAGAAGCAAATGAGCAAGAAAGAAAGAAAGAAAGAAAGAAAATGTAAGATATCCAATGAATATATTCATCTATACTTTCTTTTATGTACAAAATATTTAATTATGATTAAAGAAACTTTTCTTAGTTGGGAAAAAGTTTTGCATACACGTATCTTTAAAAATAAAAAAAAAATAAAAAAATAAAAAAAAAACTCCTATAAATATATGTTCAACTACACTTCTCATTTGATTTTTGTACAAAATAATAATATTAATAATAATAATAAATGAATAAGAGTACGATTAAAGCTCCCTTTCAAGTACTTTTTATGTTTCAATATTTAACATGAACTTAATTTTGTTACGTGTGTTATTATCACTTTTGACATGACCTTATCTTTGGAATCACACAAAATCCCTTTCCTTAGTTTCCTCTGGTAATTTCTTCAGACTATTAAAATTTCATGCAAGTTTCTTCCTTAAGCTTATTTGTGATTGATTAGATTTGATATTTGGGCTGTTGTGCGGGTTTTTCTCATTGACTTTAAAAGGAATTGTTTTGTTGGTTCTCCAAAATGATAAGACAGGGAAATAGTCTACTTTTTCATCACCAGGGTCGTAAGAGTCACCGTACATCACCCTCTTAGCCATAGTGGAAAATTGGTGAAGGAAAATGTAAACCTAAAGCATCTCCCAAGATCAAAAAGTGTAAGAGGTGGTTTGTTAACGTTTTTGTTCCTTTTTTTTTTTTTTTTTTGAAAACAAAAAAGTGAAAACTTATTTGGTGCTGTTTCACACATACACACACACACAAATGAAGAAGATAGAAAGAAATTGATTTTAAAATTTTCAAAATATTTGAAAACACAAAAAAATTATTTTCACTTGTTTTTAAAATTTCACGTTCTTCTCTCATTTACCACCTTTGGCCATCACCCACCACCCACCGTTGTCTGTGAGTGGCGAGTTCCAGCCACCCTCTGGTGACTCTCTAATTGGTGGGCAATTATTGTTGTAATCTTCGGTCACCTTTTGGCGTCTTTTTTATTTTTTATTTTTTTACAAAAATAAATGGAAACTTGAACTTCCTTTTTGTAAAATTGAAAAAAAAAAAAAAAAGAAAAAAAAAAACGAGGCCAAGCTTATGGTTCCTTCCTAGTAGCTGGCATAAAATTAAATAAAAAATGGTAAATTACAAATACAGTTCTTATGGTTTGCTTTATAATGCCCCACTACTTGCTAGCCCAAGTAATTTACGGGTCTACCAGCATTACTCAAAAATTTAGTGGTGCCTTATATGCCAAAAATCACCTATGTAAACTTTTGATGTAGGACGGGATCGTTACAAACTCTTTTACTTATAAATTCTTGCGTCTTTGCAGGGGTCCATAATCAATCATAGCGCTGTGACAAGCTCGTGGCCAGCCCAAAACACCCATATTTTTTGTGGGGCGAATTACATTAACCATCCCTGTAATTTGGAACATATGTCACTTTGGTTTCTAACTTTTTAATTCTGACAGATTTGACTTTGAATTTTGAATCTTATTCTAAATAAAGACAATCAAAGATATTTCATTTATAAACGGTTCATTTTAAGGACAAAGTCGTCATACAATTTATTTTATGTTGGTTAACTTGTATATTGTTTGACATATAATGACCTTTTTTTTAATGAATAATGTTGGAACTTTTTTTGTTACAAAGTTTTGTTTGATTTAGTTTTCAAAATCTATTTTCAGAAAAAAATAAAAAATAAATAAAAAAAATTCTAAAAAACTAAAAATTAAAGTTGTGAAAAAAATTTAAAAACACATCATTTTTATATACTTTTATCTTTGGGAGGGTAGAAATAATTTTTTTTAAATAAATTTTCTTTGATATTTATTTTCGTTAAATTAGTTTCTATTTTTTCAAAAATCAAACATGGCAACAATTTTGATACACTATTAAAACAATCCATTAAATCAACAAAAATTTAAAACTAAAAATATTTCATATATTAAACACACTGATTACATATTAAAAGTCTAATAACCATCCAAAAATATCTGTTGACAACAAATACAACCATTCATTATATGATAATCATCAAAAAAATATCAACTAAAACAACCATTCTTTACATGATTATCATCCAAACACATACTAAAAATTAATTTGATAAAAAAATTTAAAAAAATGTAACAGATTTATCATTTTTATATAATTTTATCTTTGGTAGGTAGAAATAATTTTTAAAAATTCAAAAATAATTTTTTTTACATTTATTTTTGTCAAACTAATTTATAATTTATCAAATTGACGATTTGCACTTGAAATGACACAATAAGGTCTTCAGTTGTCCTTATTTGGAACGAAATTCAAAATTCAAGATCAAATGTATCATAAGTGAAAGGTCAAGGACTAAAGTGACACAAATCTCAAAGTACATGGACTATTAGTATAATTTGCTCTTTGTTTTTGTGCATAGGTTAGCTTTGATATCATTTATAATGCCTCATTACCTGTTGGCCAAGTTAACCTCTGTGTCTATCAACATAACTCAAAAGTTGAAGTTCAAGTTATTTAGTCGCAAGGTAATGGTGCCTTATAACCCAAAAGTTTAAGCTCAAGTTACTTATATGCCTAAGATCACCCATTCTTAGTAGCAACATTCGATGTAGAGCGAGGTCGTTTCATGTTTAAAATACGGCTCCTTATAGTTTGAAAAATTATATCCTGCCCATTAAAGTTTCTAATTTCATAACAAATGTCTTTTTATTAATAAATCATTAAGTCAATTAACAATTTTTAATGATATTAAAATTTTATTTTAGTTAATAATTTGATAATTTTTTCATTGTATAGGAGAATATAAGGAATTTTATTTTTTCAATTAATTCTATTAAATAAAAATTTTGGCAATGGAGTATTTGTAATTTTTCAAACCATAAGAACAATCCATATTTAAAATAAATTTCAAAAAGTATATTTATAATTTACACCAATAATCTTTTTATTTTGTCATTTATGTCAATTTAGCCAATGTAAATTAAATTACGATAAGATTTTCCTTTAATATTTCGCAATGTGTTAATTTGGTCAATTTTTCATTTAATAATTCATATTGTGTTAGTTTTGATAAATTAATGGACGTAGCCCCATGCCCATAAGTTTCTACCTCCATGCCTGGGTGGCTGCTGTGCTTTGCAGTCAAATGTGCTCGTTTTGCGGTTGATTTTGATTATTTGAAATGTTCGTATTTTACAATATATTAAACATAGTGTATTTATAAAAAATTAAGTTAATTAAATATTGTTAATTTTTTCATTCATTCATATTTGTATTTATAAAAATAAATGACAATTATAATTTAAAATATTAAAATAAATACAAATGTAAGTGAATGAAAGAATTACTGATAATTAACTAACTTAAATTTTTTGTAAATATATTCTACTTAATATAATTTAAAATATAAATGATTCAAATTATTAAAAAGAATATTAAAATAAACACATAAAATGACGCAACAATAACTGATGTGCCCCTCAACACAGCAGCCACGCAATGCCACTATTGTTGCTTTCAATCCAATCTCTCTGTCTCTCTCTCTCAAATTAAAAGAAAAAATATGTGTGTGTATATTGTGTTAGACAAAATTATATAAATTGGAATTGGATCAGGATAAACTAGCCAATTAATTAATAATACTAATTGGAGAAAATCTCAAATTAGTTGGACAAAAAAAAAAAAAAATCTAATTTTCATAAAGTGTAGGCATGTTCTGTGTTTGGTATAAATATTTTTCCTGTATTTAGTAAGATTCTCATGAGTAGTGTAATTGTTTTTAGACTATCTCACTCATGAGCAATTGTTCCATATTTATCTGACATATAACCTTTTAATTTAATTTTCAACTGTTCAATCTAAAAAAATCTGCCGTTCAAATAAAAAAAAAATCTAAAAAATCTAAATTTTAACAATAATTTTTAATTAGATTATATTAATACAATATATAAAATTAAATGATAAATTTATTAAAGAATCATACGGATCAAATTGACACAAATGAGCAAAATTACAAGAATCACTACTGAATTTGCCCAAAACACTTTATTCGCACTAGCAACAAATTTTCAAAATCAAAATGCCCAACGAAATTTATCATATAAATATATACACATGCAAAATATGAACGTTTCGTATTTTGAAATAACTTGTAAGAACTATATTTAAATAAAAACAAATGTAAATTTCGTTTGTTTGGGTAGAAAATATATTTTTAAAAAATATTTTTCATATTTTTTGGTATTTGGTATAATGAAAAACGAAAGTCAACGGAAAATATTTTTTTTATTAATGGAAAATAAATTTATTTGAGCATAAAATATTTTTCACTTCGAAATACTGAAAATGCTTTTTGAACTAAAATTTTATTAATTTCACCATACCACCACCACCATTTTCACTTGCACCACCGCACCACAATTATCACGGCCACCATCGCTGTTGCCGTCGCCCTACTTCCGTGTCACCACCTCCACCTCGATCTCCACTTTGGTTCCGCCACCACCACTACTAAACAAAAAAATATATATATTTTTTCTAAAAAAAAAATTATAATAAAAAATATTTTCCGACCATACAAATGGAACAGAGCGATGTGAACAACTAGTCGTGCTCCACGATGTACGCAGATTTGATTAGATGTGTTTCTTTTATATATATTTTTTTGGGAAAAATTAAAATTATTATTGGTGGGTAAGTGATATGGATATGTTGCCTAATAATTATGCTTAGCTATCAAACTTAATAAAATAAATAAATATAATAAATTGTCAGACCCGGGTGAGAATCGTGAGATACCAAACCCGGCCAACTTCAAGTAATGCTCCCCAACCACTCCCTAATAGTGTGTGCGTAGCGCTTACTTACTATACAATTTGCATCAAAGGAAAATTATTAATTGGTTCTTAGATTATGTGGTATTATTTATAACTAAAAATTAGAAATTACAATAGCATTCTGTTTGCTTCTGTACAAAATATTTTTAAAAACTTAATTCGTGTTTTTTAGAATTGTTTCTGTACAAAATATTTTTTAAAACTTTTTTCGTGTTTTTAAAGTTTAGTATAAAGAAAACGAAATTAATATATATATATATATATTTTTTTTTGTGGTCAATGCGAGCCAATCTTATCTGAATAGAAAACATTTTTCAATTTTAAAAAGCAGAAGAGGTATTTCAGAGCAAAGTGTTATCAATGCCAATATCACCTCCACTTTCACCACCACAACCGCCATTGATACAATTACCGTCACATTAATTTCAAGGTCATAATCAAATATATGAAAACATTTTTTACAAAATATATTTTTTCAAAAGTCATTCCTAAGAATATATATATATATATTGGTTAAAAATAGGAAAAATTACTCATAAATCTCATTTTAATAAATGTTGCTCTAATTAGTCCTAAGTGTTTTTTTTAAAACCATTTAGTCCTTTTTATTTTTGGTATGACATGTTTTTGATGTATTGTATATAGAGTTTACATTTTTACCCATATTGATTTCATTTTGCAACAGCATCATCAACATCATCAAACATTAACTACATCATTACACATCATCAACATCATCAACATTGTGAACATCATCAGATCATTCCTACTGTCTCTTCCCATCTCTCTGTTTAAAACACTCCCACATCCTTCCTTAAGTCCCATTAGTGGAGCCGACGGCCTCGCCGCTGTCTGAGAACCTCTACACCGATCTCTCTCTACTTTCTCTCTGTCTAGATCCTCCGCCAATCCACACCGATCCAGTACCACTGCTGTGAGATCGTGAGATCCGTCGCTTCACCACCGCTGACCTCTCTGCTTTCGTGGTTCGCAATCGTCTACAACGTTTGTTAGGAAAAGGCCGATCCACACCAATCCAGTACCACCGCCGTGAGATCGTCAGATCCGTCACTTCGCCACCGCTGATCTCTCTGCGTTCGTGGTTCGCAATCGTCTGCAACGTTTGCTGGGAAAAGATCTCTAACCATTCCCTTACGCTTTAACAATCGGGTTCTTCTAGTTGATGTTGCTGATGTTTGATGATGTTGAAGATGTAGTGTCACGCCCCTAACTTGCCCCTAAAAGTTTGGACATGACCTAAGCAGAAAAGGACACTTAACCTGGTTCCATAGAGGGGCCTGACCGGAAGCTGTAATAATAAGTGATATAAACCAGAAAATATGACATCCATTGAGCTACTAAGTCGTGCCAGGATCATAAACATTTCATAGGACAAGTACACCAAAAGCCAAAATACATTTGAGAGTTAGTTATTTACAGGCATATACAAATCCAACCCCGAGGTGGGGTATATAACAAAATCATTAAGTACATAATAACTTAAGCCAATAGCAAAAGTGTAAGCCATTATCTAGCAACTCCACAAAAGTAGGGTCCCGACCCCAAGCTTGGTTGTGCCTAGGCTGACGAAAGTATGACGATGCCGAGCTAAGATCGACCTCCTGGTTGATCACCTACAGAAATAGGCATAACACAGGGTGAGCCAAGCTCAGTGAACAATAGTACTGGTATACTTGTAAACATAATTAATGCTGAAATCATGTAATCAGTCTGTCTCTGTACAGCTTGTTGGGACAACATAATCGGTTTATAATTGTCATAATGTGGCCCCTGGCCTAAGAACTTCACACATTCAGAAAAGGGTCCTTGGGTTCATAATTTACAATCCATCACATAGACCTTTGGTTCTTTTTGATTCACAAGCTTACAATAGTATCATTCATATTTCACACATCGACCCTTGGCCTCATAATTTCATCGTTTACAAATGGCCCTTGGCCACATTGATTCACAATTCACAAATGACCCTTGGTCACGTAGTTTCACATTAGGGCTCGTAGCCACATTGACTCACAAATGGCTCTAAGCCACATTGATTCACAAATGGCTCCAAGCCACATTGATTCACAAATGGCTCTAAGCCACATTGGTTCACGAGTTCACAATTGCCTTGATACGTTTCATTAGTCACAAGCTTTCACATAAGATGTGTGCAACTTCACAACCTTTTTCAATGTTTCCACAATTTCGTATTGAATCACTTATAGCAAATATATCATTTCATGCCAACACAAGTTTGATAGTGAAGTTCGTAACGTCAAGATATAACGTCAATACATAATATGATAATACTTTCAACAAGGGTCACAACGTCAATAAAAATAAATACTGAGTAGAGGTACATTGAAGTACTATTACTCATTGTGTTGTGTCGGTGCACTTTCTTTTGAGGCGTTTCCTACACACACGAAAAATCACATTAGTCCCTTTTATCCTTGTTAAATCAACATTCGGTTCACTTACTTTGATTGAATTAACGAACATTCAAGCAATATAAATTGCAGGTTTTGACAACATTAGAGGACCCAACACGCAAAATGGAGCATCCTAACTTTTCCGACTTGAGCCGCACGTGCGGCTAGGATCTCCCGCACGTGCGGCACACCTCCCGCACGTGCGGCATTGAGGCCCCGCACGTGCTTTTTTTGCAGTGTTGAAGTCCAAAATTTGCCATTTTCCCGCACGTGCGGCAGTGACTCCCGCACGTGCGGCTGAGGTTCCCGCACGTGCGGCCTTAAGCCCCGCACGTGCGGCGATTCTGCACCAAAAAGTTTGAAAATTCTGCACAATTCCTCCTCTTGTAGACATGTTTAGGGCCTCAAATATCTAGCTTTAAATTACTAATATATAAGCTCAAAGCATATGAATACATGTGAACAAGGATCAAATTACATGTTTCATTTGAGTAAAAATCAAATCATGAATCCACAACTTAAATTCACTCCAATTCATAAGGTTCCTACTTGTTCTCACATCTCAATACATAAACATAAAATCATGCCACTTACTTGAATTCAAACAAGTCAATTGAAGAAATAGAGTAAAGCCTCTCATAGGTACTTCAAATTGAATCAAAACATGCAAAGTAAGGTCATTTTGCTAATTTGCTTCCCATACTCACAACACCACAATCCCAACTCTTAGGTACATGATTATAGAAACATCTTCACATAAATTATGACAAGAAGGGTTGTGGATGAAAATTAGACAAACATTTACATACCTGAAGTCCAAATCTCAACCTTCTTGAGGACCTTCTCTCTCTACCCTTCAATTCTTAAGTTTAGAGTTATGAATTCCTTGGTTTGTCAAATGACCAAGAACACACATATATATTTCCATAAAGAGGGAATAAGACAAAAATCAATCGTTTACACATCCGAAAATTGAAATTTCACAGAAGTGCTTAATATTACCTAAAAATTATGCTGGTTCCAAATATATGATCAATTTTGACTTATTAAGCCGCTAAGGCCCTCAATTTCTACTTTAACGTTATAGTAGTAACAGATACATTTCCTTCCTAACAGATACAATTCATTCCACAAGGCATTACAACATAGTTACTTGAACTTATTTTCTTGTACAGTTTCATCTTAGGCATTTAACAGCACAGAATAAAGGACTAACATATATCACAAGCACATATGAGGGTCGGGTTGTTACATGTAGTTAATGTTGATGATGTTCACAATGTTGATGATATGTTTTGGTAATGTTGTTATGATGTTCACGATGTTGATGATATGTTTTGATGATGTTGTTTTGATGATGTTTTACGATGTGGATGATGTATGATGATGTTTTTATGATGTTTCTGATTTTTTATGATGTTTTTTTAGTAATGTTGGTGATGTAGTTGATGTTGTTGATGGTGGTGATGTAGTTGATGTTGCTGATGTTCAGAAATGAGAGAAATCTAAAAAAGGCCTAAGTAAGCTTCTTGGGCAATTCGGTAAATTACACATAAACACCAACCCAAAATTACCCCCTCAATTACTGACCCAGACACGTAAAAAATGGGTACTAATGTCTTTATACATAAAATAGGACCTATTAGTCCAACGAAAAAACGTCGGGACTAAATGGGTTAGCATTCCCAAATTAGAGATTTAATGGTGCTTTCCCCTTAAAAATATTGTTTGCCAAAACAAATGGAGTATTATCCCACCTTTGGAAAAAATTTATATATATATCCCTTACAGCAAAATAAATCATGAAGTTTTAATTTTATTAATTTAAATCCTAATCTTTTGATTTGTTTTCAATCTAAACTATTTTGTCTATTTTTATTAAGCCAACAAAAAACTATATGATATTTTTAGTTATTAAACTCAACAAAAGCGTATTTTATATATTTTATGTACACCTACATTGAGTTTAATAGTTAAAATATCTATTTTTTGCCGGCTTACTTAACAGAAATAGACAAATAGTTTAGACTAAAAAATTAGAATTTAAATTGATAAAATTATAATCTTACGATTTATTTTGTTACTAGAGGCAAATTTTGAGTTTTTTTTTAAAAAAAATTAATTAAATAATATTAAATGAACAATGATATGTTAGACTATTAAATATTTGGAGTTAGATTCATTCTGGTTCATCATTTGGACTTGGACGTATGCACTATGTTGCTTGGTGCCTAATATGAAATTTCATTGTTGGCAGAGGGACTACATCAAGGCTTTGGTGCGCAACATCGGACCATCATCACCATTATGGACCAAATTATGAAGCCAAAATACTTCGCAACCAATCATATCAGTAGACATCTGTCCTCAGCAAGCATCAGATTGTAAGCCTAAAATGGATTTGTACACATGTTCCACAACCATTACACACCTAAATTTCAAAAACTAACAAAAAGTTTGCATTTTCAGGGTGGATTGGGGGCCTGCAGTTTCTTACATCATGAGGGCGCATGTATACCGCGAAGATATTGTTGACTGCCTAGATCACTTTGAATGGTGTCAAATAAGAGCCTCAATAATACACATTTTTTTCTGAATCACAAAAAGACAGTGCAATGTGAAAGCCTATAGGTAAGGGGTGTCCACCTATCACTGTTACCCAAATCTGTTATCCACATTTAAGACAATTTAGTGTCAATAGATTTTACATATTTGAGCAGACTAGCTTAATTGTAAATCAAGTCTAAATCACTGTTTGTACAGATATTTTTCAGTCAATATATGTATATGCATTTTGAGACCTATTTTGTGTTGGTCATGCACATTGGGATTGTATTTTCTTTTTCTTTTTTTTGACACATGACATGATGTGAATTTTCACATCACAAAATGATCATATACTTTCTTATGTTTTAAAGTCACACTAAATGGATGTGAATATTTCTTAAAGTGTTATTATAACACAATATGACAGGTGTGAATATGATATTTCTTAACACATAAGTCAACATTCACAGCTAATAATTTGATGATGTGAATATTCATATCGCAACTTTTGATTATTTGAATGACAGCAATGATGTCAATATTCGCAGCACGCCTATGCATGCATCATAATATACACAAGAACATCTAATTTTTGCTAGTAACAAACACTGACAATTACATTTTGTAATACATATATGAATATTCACATCTTTTGAGTTAATGATGTGAATGGTTATATTGATGTAAACGTTCATGTCATCTACGTTGATGCTGTCAATGGTAACAAGAATGTGAATATTCACACCACAGAAATGTTTAAAAGTTCAACCCATGTGCAATTATTCACATAATGTGATTATATTACACAAGTGTGAATGTTAACATCATGTAATCATCCAAAACACAACAACAAAAATGTCAGATTGGTACTTTAAAAAATTAAAAATAAAACACAAATCAAATACTAATGCATTATTATGTTTGTTAATGCAACATAATCTTATTACAACACAATGTGTGCTAACATAACGCAATCTTATTTCAACAATCAATACAAGAATCTCATGTAAAACACAATGTTGAAATAAAAAATATACACCCTTTATCGGCTCCTTACATGATTTCCGATTGTGGCTTCCCAACTTATCATATCTTCCGCACCTTATTTGTTTCAGTTTTTCACCCCTTGATGGGATTCTATTCTTTTTCGGCCTTCCGAGTGGTCTTTTCACTGTTGGTGGGTATATAGTGAAGTTCGTGGGATCAAAAGACGGCTTTTCCACCGATGGTATAGGGAATATGACACCCGAATAGGTTGCACGATATGTCTATACATGAAAGTAATGTTCCACACAATCATTGAGATTGTAGCGGCTCTTCTGAATAGCAATAACAGCATGGTCACATGGGAATCTGTTGATTTTCCATTTGAAGCAAGAACATGTACGCCTCGCAACATCAACTGTAACAAATGGTATCAAATGAACTTCAAACACATCCTCATTGGCTTTGCTAACTTGCCAAGACCTGTTGTCATTGAACGAATCCATAAGCATTATTTTGAATGTAGGACAAATAAGCTCATTCCATTTGTTTGCTTGATCACGCCGTGTAGACATTTGCCGCATCAACTGAATACGAATTGTGTCCACCATTTGAGTGATAGGAAGATTACGTGTTTCTTTAATCCAGTTATTAAATGACTCCGCCGTATTGGATGTCATCTCCCCATAACGCATGTCCCTACACAAGATCACAAACACTGTACAATATGGAATTTAACAAGTCTGAACATTCACATTGACAAATGTGAACATTAACATCATTTGCAGTGGACATTATATGCTTATTATGTTGTTAACTTAAATGATAGACAGATGTGAATGTTAACAACAACATCATACGACAGGTGTCAACATTCACATATGTAATACATTGTATGACTGTTTGACAAATTAACAGATGTGCACATTGTCATCATTCACATCATTCATCATTAGCAGATGTGAACATTCACATCATTCACATTGAACATGAAACACAATTGGACGATTGTTACCATTCTAAACTGAAAATTCACATTGCTACCATTCTAAACTTGTCAAATGGAACACTTTAGGAAACTATTATTACCTGAAGTTTGAATTTGCCTAGTGCTCAGATGCCAAGTCCTTGAAAAAATTATGTGCTCGTTGTTTACCCTCTTCTTTTAATTTTGCAAGCTTTTCATGGAACCCTACCACAGTTGGCTCGTAAACACAGTCACCCAAACTACTTACTAGGTGATCCCTGAATCCATTATCAATTCCTTTCATCCAGTCTCTTAAACTGCTCTTCAAGTGTTGTAAGTAACAACTGTGGTGAGCCGTTGGGAACACCTTTTGCATAGCTTCTAACATACCAAGATTATGATCCGAAATAAAAGTAATTTGGTGCTTACCATCAACAACCTTCCCAAGTTCGTGCAAGAACCACGACCAATTGGCCGTGGTCTCTGAATCAACAATCGCAAATGCAATAGGAAATAGACCTACAACACAATACCATTGCACAACTGTTCACAATATTCCAAAGTGAATAAAATATAAATGAAACAAGTCATATGAATGTTTATATCTACATTTCCCTATTACTATTGTTATTTTTGGATTTGGGTTCGTAAACATCAATGATGTGAACATTCACATTAACGACCATTAATAATTCATTGTTGATTGTTGAGTCATTGATAATGCGAACATTCACAGTACTGTTTATTAATGGGTAAACTGACATTAGTATACATTGATGTGAACATTCACATCAGTGTATAATAATGTGAATGCTCACATTACTGTCATTAGCAGACACAGATGTAAACATTCACATCAGTGCATACTAATGTAAATGTCCGCATTACTTATAATTTCTCAATCACTCATATTTTGTTGTTGTTCACATCAATGTGTATTGATATAAACATTGACACTAGTGTAAATGTAGAACACACTGTGTAATCGTCTATCATTTGTCCAGACTATGCTGCTCAATGTAAATATTGACATGAATAAACAGCTAAAAAAATACTAACCATTGTTTTCGTCTTTTGCCGTTGCCACAAGTAACTGACCTTTGTACTTTCCTTTGAGGAATGTTCCATCCAGGAATAATAAAGGCCGACAAGAATTGAACCCATAAATACACGCAGCGAATGACACAAAGAAACGAAAAAACTGTTGACTACTCGTATCATAGTCAATATTGACATAACTCCCCAGATTGTAACACATCACAACATCTGAATACCACCGCAGCTGGTCAAACGATAATGAGTGATCTCCATAAATACCAGCCTTTGCTTTCTCGACACCCAACCATACCACATGGTAACTCACATCTAACCCATAATCCCTCTTCAAAATAGTCACCACCTCACACGGCCGAGTCAACGGCCTGTCCCTCACAATTTCAGATATGGTACTCGATACCAAATCCGAACTAACTTGCGGATTCTTTGATGTTCGGACATCCGTACCACAACTATGCACATCACTAAACCTCTTGATGTAGAAAAAACCATTTGCTCGTTGTGCTCTACAATGTATAGTCCACAAGCAGCCTCTCTCCTCACGCATCGCACACACAGCTGTAACTCTTGTTGTCTTGTTCTTGACATACGTAAACTGAAACCCACATTGGATGGCATACTTATATAAAACATCACGAAATTCTTATGCACCTCCAACAAGCCGTTGTCCCACATGCGTAATACCATTTGCCCAAGGGGTTGACAACAACACATTCTCCTTATGGTGGCAAAATCTCCGCAGTGCATCAATTTCTTCTTCAATCCCCATACGCAACGATCCCGAGCTACTTGACTGACCAATATCACTTTTCAAGTCAACAACAACTTCTACATGTTGTACCCCCATTGATTTAGCAAGCAGTGACATGTTCTGAAATTCTTCCTCATTGTCCAAATCACACCTATTAATCCCAGGTAACCGACAGAACAATGAAATAGAACCAGCAGACAACTCACCCCATTTTTCACACAAACAGTCCACCAAACACGAATAACACAATGCGTGGGCAACATTTATTACAGTTGTACTGCAACCATATGTACACACCAACATCATAAATGTATCCATCTCCTGTAAAATCACAACAATACAACAATCAACAATAATCCAAAACGATATGAAAATTCACATTATGCAAAAATTAGATGACTATGTGTACAGTTCAAATGTTAAATCCATAATTCACATTAATAAGATGTGAATATTCACATTGATACATATACTCTGAATTATATCACCCACACAGAGTCTCATTAAGCAAACATCAAAGTAAAGTGAGAACATCCATATTCTTCACATAATATTAACATAATGTAAACATTTACATTGATACATATATTCTGAATTATATCACCCGCACAGAGCCTCATTAAGAAAACATCAAAGTAAAATGAGAACATCCACATTCTTCACATAATATTAACACGATGTAAACATTCACATTGTTCCATATACTTTAAATTATAGAACATCCACATTCATCACTAATCTGATGACCTCCCCTCCACAGGACCACGATGTAAACATTCACATTGATTCATATACTCTGAATTATATCACCCATATAAAGCCTTATTAAGCAAATATCAAAGTAAAATGAGAACATCTACATTCTTCACATAATATTAACAAGATGTAAACATTCACATTGATACATATACTCTGAATTATATCATCCACACAGAGCTTTATTATGGATACATCAAAGTAAAATGAGAGCTACACATTCTTCACATAATCTGAATGACCTCCCATCCACAGGACCACGTATGATGCATATAATTGAAAAAATAGAGCATCCGATCCATATCAATAAAAAAACAGAGCATCTGATCCATCATACAAATCAAAAAATAAAGTGAAAATGTATTCATAACCAAAATGATACTAACCTTAATCATGCAATCCTACAATCGTCCAGTAACTCGAAAACAACTGCTTTGAAGTAGTTATACTCTAGAAAATGTGACAACTGAACACCTTCAAATTCATCGTTTTCACTTGAAAATCACCAAACCAGACTACAACAGCAACAATGAAGCCCTAGCACATCAAAGCCTCAGAACGAGCATGCAAGATAGAAACGTATCCATCTGAATTAGAATGATGATGAAAAGCGTAAAGATAGAAACTATCAAAACTGAATCAACGAAAAAACAGGGAATGTGTTATGTACTAACACAGTATATATATATATATATAAGGGTATAATAGTCCAGGTAAAAATATAAAATTAGTAAAATGGACTTTATGGAATAAAAAGAAAAGTATATGGGACTAATCAGGTTATAATATTCCTTGGTGGACCTAATAGGTTATAACATCTCCAAAATAGATTTATCAATAAAAATCCCAATAAAATATACCCACTTTTAAAATCTACAGGAAATATAGTAAAATAATTTTACGGTGTACCTTTTCTTCAATGTGACTTAATAGTTTACAAGAAAATTTATGAAATTTTTGGTACATATTTTTCTGAGATAAGACTTTTAGATAAATCCCCCCCCGCCCCGGGAAAAAAAAAATTCAGTTCGTAACTTTTTTTCTTTTAGGTCTAGTAAATAATATCGCATGGGTGAGCAGATCAAGATGATTTACTTGAGAATTTCATGTGAATCCGTCCGTGTTTTCCTTAGGCCACTTTCAACATGGGTGATTGCAGGGTCACTGTTACGAGGAATTGAGGCGTTTTGATCAGCCGCGATAGAGGCTGGAAGTTTTGAGGTCTGTTATACTAATTCGGTTGGCATATGGTTGCTGAACTTTAGATATTTTGGCTTTTATTTTAGAGGATAATATTTGCATTAGTCTAGTGGTTCAACGTAGTTGATTGGACTCTTTGCGAGTGATTTTATGGTTCATGTACGGGGAGGAAATAATTCTCCTCGTATAATCCTGTTGACCAAGTCCACGCTCCTCCGTACGACGTCGCTTTGTCACCTGAAAACACAAACGTGAGCTAGCCAGCAGGTGTGTGCCGGAAACCTCTCCGATGCCTAAGTCAGAAAACTTGACAAATAGACAAAGCTCTAAGTTCTTAGGAAGATTGTGTTCAATTACCTCCTCCAAGGTGATGTTTGTGGGTTTTTATAAGTTTCCCGTGGCACAATCCTAGTAGGACTTGTATTTCTCCATGCAGAGTCCTCCTAGGATTCATACTCCTAAGGATAATGCTTATCCTTTTACATCCTCCCCCACTGCCTAAACCAAGTGGGATGGTTTTCCCTTTGGCCGAACTACCATTTGACCGAAGTAAAACTTGGCTATACTGAGCCACCGAGTGGACCGAACTCATTCATAGTTCGGTTCTTTTGTCTTTCCTTTCTTATCTCGGCTTTCCATGTAGCACCCATAGTACGGTTTTAGACCGAACCAACGACTTTCGACCGGTATAACCCCAAGACCGGCACAACTCCAACTTGCTTTCGGACCGAAGTACCTCTATAGTTACTGTGCCGAAGTAACTTTGTCCCTCTTTATGCCGGAATAGCCTTGCCTCTACTCGGCCGGAGTAACCCTGTCTCTCCTGGGCTGGAATAACCTTGCGGCCTTTTCACCAAGTCCTTGGCACTTTGGACCACGAAGCCCACCACATAACTCGGCCCAATTTTTACCAAAAATTACCCTCTCAATTGCCCCTTAATTCCATCTGCATAGCATGATTGGGATTACCAGTCCACCAGCCGAGCTGGCGTTGTTTTAAGCTTTTCCAGCCGAGCTAAAAATACTTTAGCCTCTCCAGCCGAGCTAAAAATTCTCGAACTTTTAAGCCGAGCTAACTTTTACTCCGGGCTCCGTTTTGTCCGGTCAAAAACGTCTCTTCAATCATAGCGTCTGTAACGCTTCCCCTTCCCTTGTCACGTGGCGGGCTCTGATAGGTTGTGAGCTGTTATCACGCCGCCTTCGTACTTCGAACTTTTTGAACGGTCCCGCCTCTTTTTGCCGCCTCTTCTCTGTCCTTTTTCACAAAACAACTTTTCTACTCTTGAATCATTCACTTACACTTTTCATATTCTTCGTCTTCTCTCTGTGTGCTCTAGCTGTTCTTCCGTTGCACTCGAAGAGGCTGTGGTTTTGCTGCCATTCTCCCTTCTTTGCCTTTGTTTCCCTCTGGTAAGTTTTGAAAAACTTGTTTTTGCTTTCTTCTTTTCTGTTTTCTCTATCTTGGTGAAGCATGCTTGTGCATTTTTGTTTTTGCTTCTGTACTCTTATAAAAAAAATGATAGCATAGTTCATACGTGCATGAACTTCCGTTAAAACCTTGCCTTAGATCCAAAATTAGGCAGCAACCGAACTAGGATCCTGTTTGCCCTAAATAAGTAGATAACCGTAGTCAATCAACCGAACTAGAACATAAAAGTCTCAAAGAGTCACCAACGCCTGACTCACTTTAGCCGAAGTAAGATCACCTAGTTTTGAACATATCAAACTAGGAACCTCGGTTTTCAACCGAACTAAGCTCTTGGGGCCAAGCCGGCTTTCTTAGTTCTTAAACCGAACTCAGAAAGCCGCCCCTAGAGGCTCAACCGAAGTAACTCTCTTCACACTGCAACCGATTTAGGCCTTGGGGCTAAACCAGCTTTCTTAGTTTTTTAGACCGAACTCAGAAAGCTGCCCCTAGACGTTAAACCGGTCTACCGAGCAAACTGCTCAAACCGAGCTACCAAACCTTTTGATGAAAGAACCAGTTCTTTGAGGCCGAAGTAGGGCTTTTATACCTTGCTTTTAAATTGTAGCACGGTCCGTTGATCAGTGCTTTAACCCCCTCTGTTTTTTACTTTGCAGACTTAGGTTACCCAGGCACTCCTGCGTGCGCTCAACCGAGCTACTGAGCACGATTTTTGCACCGATATAAATTATAAGTAATTTATTCATCAGATGGGTAAGTATAGATATCTAGTTGAGACCCCTGGTGGCATGGCCGAATTTAGGAAAGATTACCAAATTCCTGATGACGTCCACCTGGTGTTGGCCAAAAAAGATGTTATTCCTTGGGAAAACGAAGGCTTCGTCCCTTTTACCCTTCAATCCATAATAGAAACCGGACTACGGTTTCCTGTCCAACCATTAATCTGTGAATTTCGTAGGCAGACTAGATTATGCCCCACCCAACTGTCCACCAATACATACCGCATTATTATGGGAATAGCCGCACTAAACCATCAAGCCGGATTAAACCTTGGCTTGGCCGAAATATTCCATCAATACTCCATCGGTTCAAAAGATGCTGGGTGGGTCTACTACCTTAGGATTCGCCGCCGCCGAGAGAAGATAGTTAAACACACACCGGACAAAGATCTTAATGACGATGATTTTTTCTGGGTCTCTGGGAACTTTGAGGACTTTCAAGCCCAAATTCCTGGCCAACCTATAAATTGGAAAAAGGGAAAGCCCGGTAATTTGACTTCGGTCTTCTTCCTTGTACTTTATTTCGGTTTTTTTAGTCTATTGACCGAACTAACACTTCTCTTTTTTGCAGATTTCGCTCACCTCCGTTCCTTGTATAGCTATCCCAACCTTGCGATTTTGCGAGCCGCACTACGGATTAAAGAAAGAAGTTGGGCCAAGCTTCTAAACTTTGAACCGACCTACCGATATAGCGGTCGCCGAAAAGCAAGAGTAACCGATTTCCTTCTTGAGGAAGCACCAGAACCGGACCCAACCTTACCAGAAATACGACTAGTCCCATTAACTGCTGAAGAAGAGATGGCAAAGAAAAGCAGAGTTAGGGCCCTTCTGACCTCGACAACCAGAGCCGAAGTACCACGGACGATTGAGGCGCAGCCTGCCGTTGTGGCCTTCCCTTCTCAACGGCCTTCTTCATCCCGTCCTTCCAAACGCGCCCGATCTACATCGACCGAATAGCAACTTGTTGATGAGGTTGAATCCATCCGCCAGAGTCCTCAGCCTTCCCCCCAACCGGAGCAAACTGACCGAGCTGAATCTCCGAAGTGGGCTCCGCCGCTGACCTTCAACGACCGAGACATCAAAGCTACTGACTCGGTCGTGGCTGAAAAAGACCACCAATTGGCTTTTAACCTGGCCAAAAGTGTGTGCCTCCCCAAGGACATGGAGCACCACTTGAAGCAACTGAACACCGAAATGAAGTCAATTCGGTCTGCTTCCAAGTCCTTGATCTTGGTAAGTAGCTCTGTCTGTTTTTTCTGCCTAAATTTTCCAACTTTTACTTCGGCTCACAGGAAATCTTTGTTTTGCCAGGCCTTACAAAAGAACAATATTACATACAAGAAAGTCCAAGAACTAAGAAAAACCACGAGGCAAGCAATGGCGGAAGCCGAGGCAAAGGCGGCCGAACTAGCGGAGGCCGAAAGGAAAATGACCGAGCTTCTAGCAGAGAACGGTCGACTTGCCGATCTGGTTAGCTCGGCTGAAGCGGAGAGGCAAAAAGCGGCCATTGCAATGAAAGACAAATATCTGCGTGAGCTGCTAAAGCTAGAAAAGAGAAAGGATACCAAAATAAGCCAACTAAAAAAGAGTGCGGAGGGAGCCGAAAAGCAGGGTTACAAGCAGGGCTACAAGAAGGCGGAGGAAGCCTATGTGAAACAATGTGATGCTGCCAAGGAGTTGTTCTTCAAATGTGGCTGGAGGGCGGCTGTTGAGCAGCTCGGTCATGACCAACAGACCGAGGTCTTCAATCCTCCAGACTACTTTATACCGAAGTCCCTTGCGGAGTATGCCGATACCCTGCAGCAAGAGTTTCTGGAAGACTCAGATTCCGATGACTCCTCTTCTGAAGATACTCCGGTCGATAATGTGGACCAGCCAGTTCGGTCGGTGCCCACTGTTGAAGACTTAACTGTTGATCTTCCCAGTGAAACCGTGGTTCCAGCCGAAGTGACTCTCCCCATTGTGAATGAGCTCCCTCCAGAAGTCGGTCTTCAAGTTGGTGGTGATGCAGGTTTTGATGCTGATATTGAAGAACTTTTTTCCTGATTTTGTACTTTCTTTTTTTTGTTTTTTTTTTTTTTTTCTTTGTAACCGAACTATGCCCCTTTGTAATGACTTTTCTTTGAATGAAAATTTTTACGCAACTCTTACTCCGGTTTTGATGTGTATGCTTGCACTTGTAATGTCTTCTATTTACTTCAAGTGTTATTTCGGTTTTGGCTGGTTAAACTATGCTTACTAGCCAACCACTCCTTAGCCGATATAATCACTTCGGCTGAGGAGTACAAAGTGTTTAATCTAGCCAATCCAGTTTCAGTCATACCCTTACTTGGGCTGAAGAGTAACAAGAGTTGGTTTATTCCAGCCAACCACTCTTTCAGCCTTGCACTTACTTCGGCTGAAGAGTAACAAGAGTAGGTTTATTCCAGCCAACCACTTTTCAGCCATACACTTACTTCGGCTGAAGAGTAACAAGAGTTGGTTTATTCCAGCCAACCACTCTTCAGCCTTACCCTTACTTCGGCCGAAGAGTAACAAGAGTTGGTTTATTCCAGCCAACCACTCTTCAGCCTTACCCTTACTTCGGCTGAAGAGTAACAAGTGTTGGTTTATTCCAGCCAACCACTCTTCAGCCATACCCTTACTTCGGCTGAAGAGTAACAAGTGTTGGTTTATTTCAGCCAACCTCTCTTCAGCCATACCCTTACTTCGGCTGAAGAGTAACAAGAGTTGGTTTATTCCAGCCAACCACTCTTCAGCCTTACCCTTACTTCGGCTGAAGAGTAACAAGTGTTGGTTTATTCCAGCCAACCATTGAAGTTAGTTTTTCCAGCTAACTTATGGTATTTGGTTATTCTGACCAAATGTCCTGCGGCCTGGATCCTTATCCTGGGCTTAGGAAGGGTGTTGGTTTATTCCAGCCAACCCCTAAGTTAGTTTTTCCGGCTAACTTAGAGTAAAATGCTTGTAATGCGCCTAATCTTTACTAAAGCTAACTTTTACAAAAAATAACTTGTGCTGAAAAAGAATTGCTCGTTTTATTGAAGGAAAAAGAAATTACATATGTTTGAAGAAGAAAAGCTAAAAGTAAAATAACTTGAGATTGGCTGTATTCCACGGCCTAGGGATTGCCTTGCCATCCTTGTCTTCTAGGTGGTATGCTCCTTTGCCTGCTAACCCAACCACCTTATAAGGACCTTCCCAATTTGGGCCTAACTTGCCATCTCCTGGGATCAAGGTGTTTCCCATTACTTTGCGTAGTACCCAATCCCCAATCTTGAATTGTCTTGGATGCACCTTTTTGCTGTATTTTCTGATTAACTCTTGTTGGTATGAGGCGATGTGGACTAGTGCTCTTTCTCTTCTTTCTTCTGCAAGGTCGAGTTCCAATGTTATGGCTTCTCCATTCAAGTCAGGATCAAAATTCTCGCTTCGAATTGTGGGGAGGCCAACTTCTAGTGGGATTACTGCTTCCATTCCGTAGGCTAAGGAGAATGGTGTTTCTCCTGTTGATCGCCGAGGTGTGGTGCGGTAAGCCCATAAAACATGAGGAAGTTCCTCCGCCCACTTGCCTTTTGCTTTCTCTAGCCTTTTCTTTAGTCCATCCAAGACAACTTTATTTGATGCTTCGGCCTGCCCATTTGCTTGAGGATATGCCGGTGTAGAATTGTAAAACTCAATCTTGTATTCTTCACAAAAGCTTCTAAAGATTCTGCCGTCGAACTGAGTTCCATTGTCTGAGATCAGTGCTTTTGGTATACCGAACCGAGTGATGATATTCTGCCAAACAAACTTCTTCACGTCTTTTTCTTTGATTGACGCCAATGCTTCTGCTTCCACCCACTTTGTGAAGTAGTCTGTTGCTGCGAGAAAGAATTTTCTGGCCCCGGGCGCTGTTGGAAGTGGTCCTACTATGTCCAAGCCCCACATTGCGAAAGGCCATGGGCTGGTTAATGGTAGGAGTTCTCTTGCTGGTTGATGTATTTGGTGAGCGAATTTTTGGCATTTCTCACACTTCTTCACATATTTTTCTGAGTCTGCTTGCATATATGGCCACCAATATCCTTGCGAAATAGCCCTGTAAGCGAGCGACCTTCCTCCTTGATGACTTCCACACACCCCTTTGTGTATTTCGAATAAGAATGCTTCTACTTTGCTGGGATGAACGCACTTGAGGTAAGGCCTAGAGAATGACTTCTTGTATAATGCTGAAGATGGAGATAGCCAAAATCGCTGCGACTTTGCCCTTATTTTGTTGGCTTCTTTTTTCTCTTCTGGTAGGATGCCGTCTTTCAGGAACAAGATGATGGGATCCATCCAAGAAGGGCCTAATTCTGTGCAACATACTTCTTCCGCTTCGGGGTCTTCTATGCTTGGTCTTGGTAAGAAGTCGATGAGTAATGGATGAGGGATTGATGTATCTGTCATTGAGGCCAGGCCTGCCAGTTCGTCCGCTCGGCAGTTTTCCGCCCTGCCAATTTGTTCTATCCTTACCACATCAAACTTCTTGATCTCTGTTCTGACTAACTCTTGGTATTTGGCCATTCTGTCGTCCTTTGCTTCGTATTCGCCAGAAATTTGGTTTACAACCAGCAGAGAGTCACTGTATACCATTAGTTCGGTTGCTTTCATGAAGTGTGCTGACTTGAGTCCTGCGAGAAGCGCCTCATACTCCGCTTCATTGTTGGATGCTGGGAAGCCAAGTTTGATTGCTTGCTCTATAACCAGGCCGTCTGGAGAGATGAGGACTATGCCAAGCCCTGCACCATGTCAGTTGGATGCTCCATCCACAAAGAGCTTCCACATCTCTCCAACGAATAGTTTCCAGCAAGTGGAAGGATCAGATGATGTCGTGAGGTCAAGAATGGTGTTTTCTTCAAGGTCCATGTTGGCTGTCTGTCCTTCGTCCTCTGTTTGAACTGTTGGTGAGCCTTTGTTTGTCTCTTCCTTGTTGTCCTTAGTATGGTCTGCCTTGGTGCTTGACTGACTGCCTTCTACTAGGGGTTGCGCTATTCCGGCGTCAACTTCCGTCCCTAGTTCGGTTGTGTCAGTTAGGTCGACTGGGCAGATATGATGACTTCCAGGAGTAAATTCTGCGACGAAGTCCGCCAAAGATTGGGCTTTTATTGCGGTTTTGGGTTGGAATTTGATGTCGAATTGTCCCAACTCTACTGCCCACTTCAAAATTCGCCCACTAAAGTTCGCCCTTTCGAACAGAGCTTTTAGTGGAAAGGCTGTGAGGACGACTATGGTGTGGGCGTGAAAGTAGTGCGCCAATTTTCTGGATGCCATCATTAATGCTAATGCTAGTTTCTCTAAGGGCAAGCACCTTGTTTCGGCTCCCAACAATGTCTTGCTGACATAAAAGATGGGCAAGTGTTGTATTCCTTCTGCACGAACCAACACTGCGCTGACTGCGTGCTGAGAGACTGCCAGGTACAAAAAGAGTTGTTCACCAGGTACTGGAGTAACAAGTAGTGGTGGGGAAGACATGTACTCCTTCAAGCTTTCCAGAGCTCGGTCGCATTCTTCATCCCACTCAAACTTGGCCTTTAAAGCCTGGAAGAATGGTCGTAGTCTGTCTGATGACCTGCTTATGAACCGGTTGAGCGCAGCTGCCATACCAGTGAGATGCTGTACTTCTTTGACTGAGTTTGGTCTCTCCAACTCCTGGATTGCTTTGATCTGAGAGGGGTCTGCTTCTATACCTCGGTTGGTCACCAAGAAGCCCAAGAATTTGCCAGATCCAACTCCGAATGCGCATTTGGACGCATTGAGGCGCAACTTGTGTTTTTTCAGGATCTGGAACATCTCGTCTAGGTCTTTAAGATGGTCATTCTCATCCTTGCTTTTGACCACCATGTCGTCGATGTAAGCCTCCATTGTTCTGCCTAACAATGGTTCAAACATCTTGGTGACCATCCTTTGGAATGTCGCCCCTGCGTTCTTTAGGCCAAAGGGCATGACCTTGTAGCAATATAACCCCTTTGGTGTTGTGAAGGATGTGACCTCCTGGTCTGGTTCATGCATGGCGATCTGGTGGTAGCCTCTGTATGCATCCAGAAAGCTAAGTCGGTTATGCCCTGCCATTAAGTCCACCAGTTGATCTATCCTTGGTAGAGGAAAGTTATCTTTTGGGCACGCCTTGTTGACTGTTTTGTAGTCGACGCAGACACGCCATTTACCATTCTTTTTTGGCACTACAACTGTGTTGGAGATCCATCTTGGGTAGTGCACCTCTCTTATTGCTCCTGTCTCCAGCAGGTTGCCTACCTCTTCTGCTACTATTTTGGCGTGGTGGAGTGCCGATCTGCGTGTGCGTTGAATGACTGGTCTGGCGGATGGGTGGACATTGAGTTGGTGACTGATGAAGTTTGGATCAATACCTGGCATGTCGTAGGGTGTCCAGGCAAACACTTCGATATTAGAGGTCAAGAATTCCAAGACCTCTGATCTCTCAGTGCTGGACAACGATGAGCCAAGCAAGAAGAACTTATCCGGGTTCTTCTCATCTAATTTTACCTCCACCAAGTCCTCCACCGCTTTCTGATCAGCCTCTTTGCCGACGTCCGCGAATAGTCCATTACTTTCTGGTTCTTCCACCGAATGAACGTATCCTTTGGCAGCTCGGCTTCCATTCGCTGTGGCGAAGCATTGTTTTGACATGATCTGATCGCCATAGACTTCTTCAATTATTCCGGTGTCGTTGGGGAACCGCATTACCTGATGGTATGACGACGCTACCGAACGCATGGCATGCAGCCATGTTCTGCCCAAGATGATGTTGTATGTGGAGGGGACCTTCAATACCCAGAATTCCACTTGTTTTGTTACACTCCCTGCTCTGACTGGAAGGATTATTTTGCCGACAGGCGACTCTGGCATGGAGTTGAATCCAATCAGGGGAGAAACTGCAGGTGCCAAGTCTTTGTCTTGCAGCTTTAGTTGCTTGAATGTGTCGTAGTACATGATCTCACATGAACTACCCTGGTCGATCAGAATCCGCTTGACGTCAAAATCCTTGACTCGGAGAGTGACGACCAGCGCATCATTGTAAGGACAGTATATTCGATCCAAGTCCTTATCCGAAAAGGACATGACATTTGTTGCCTCTGTCTTCCCCTTCTTGGCGGCAGGTTGGGCACTTAACACTTCCCTAAAGTGCTCAGCCTTCTTTATTAATCCCCTGAGCTCGCATACACGCTCAGGTTCAAAGACTCCATGTATTACATTGATGATGCCTTGTGGTGGGGCGTCAATTGGCATTCTGTTGGGATGATTATTATGATCTTGGGGGGCTGGTTGCGTCCCTCCTTCAATGTATTCGTCCAAGTGGCCTGCTGCCACCAATTCTTTCAAGTGCTGTCGCAGTGGCGTGCAATTCTCAGTTCGGTGCCCCTTTTCTTTGTGGAAGGTGCACCGTGATCTGTCATCGTAATTTTTCTGACCTTCCCCTAGCTTGGCTGGCCACTTGACAAAAGGCTCGTCTTTTATTTCGTTCAGAATCCGATATATTGGTTTTTTGAACACCGTTGTTATGGCAGTGCGGATTCTCAACCATCTTTTGTCTGGGTCTTCTCCGTTATCTCGTCTGCCACGCTCGTTTTTATTCTGCCGATCTACTGTATTGACCTTTGCTGAGGCCTTCTTTTCTGGTACCGTGGTTGCACTAGATTTTGCTTTTGCACGTGCGCCATCCTCTTCTACCCTGATGTGCTGATGCACTCTTTCCATCAAGGCCTCCATAGTGAGGGGTGGCGTCATGGTAATCGAATCCCTTAGTCTGTTCCCTACTGGTAGGCCTCTTTTATATTGCGCAATGGCTAGATTGGTGGGGCAGTCTCCAATCTGGTTGAATGTCTCCCAGTAGCGACTGTTGTAAGATCTGAGGGTTTCTTTTTCACCCATGTCGATGGAGAGTAACTGGTCTATCTCCACCGGTGTTTTAGTGTTTGTTCGAAACCTCGTTACAAACGCTTCTGCCAATTGGGCCCAGGAGGCTATGCTGCTCTCTGGGAGCTTTTCGAACCAAGTCAAGCCTAGGTCGCCAAGACTTGACGGGAAGAGTATGCACATTAAGGCCTCGTTTCGCCTGTACACAGCCATGACTTGGCGAAAGTGGCTCAGGTGCGAATATGGGTCCGTCTTCCCTTCATAGGTAGTGAATTTCGGCTGAAGGAAGCCTGATGGTAGGGGCGCGTTTTCGATTGCTGGGACAAACGGCGAAGTCTGTAGTCTTGCCAATGCTTTGTCCGTTGGTTCGTAGGCCGGTTGCGGTATTGGCATTCCAACCTCGACGCTTCCATGCGTCCGAGGAGCCAACCATTGTAAGGCCGAGACTCGGTGTGGATCCCTTGCCCTGGCATCCTCCTTGCATCGTGCTTTTTCTTCGAGCACGGTTCGTAAGTCGGATGACCTGGGCAGCTCTGTTTGTCTAGATCTGGTTTGGTGTGAGTGCGAAGGCCAATACGTGCTTCCTTCAGTGTATGATCTTGCGGATCTCGTCCTCTCAGACCTGGAGTGACGAGTTCTGGAAGATAAGGAATGAGTGTCGCCTGTCCTGAGGCTTCTGCTTTCTCCTTGGAAGGGTGTAGTATTCCTACTACGATTCTCTGAGTGGCGAGGGGGCGTCTTGTGCTTGCGCCCCTCTCCTGTCGCCACATCTTTAGTCTTCATCTGGCGTTTTAATGCTTCCATGTCCGCCGCCATCTTCCGAATTAGTTCATCTTGTTCCTTCACGCGATCTTCCAGGGCTTGAGGATCAATCCTCCTCCTTTGCCTGTCAGGACTTTGAGAGTGACGAGGGCTGCTATTCCGCCTTCCCCTGCCACTCCTCCTGGAGTTATCTTGTTGGGGCTCCAGATCTGCCATAGGAGGGACAGAGGGTAATCCTTCTCGCCTTGCGCCCCCGTCAGGAGTTAGCCCGTCGACGGCGGACTGCGGTAGTTCTTCAATGTGTGCCATTGATTTGAGAAAAAGGAGAAGCTTAGTCAAGAGGTTTTTGTTCTTGTCTGTTCTTCCCACAGACGGCGCCAATTGTACGGGGAGGAAATAATTCTCCTCGTATAATCCTGTTGACCAAGTCCACGCTCCTCCGTACGACGTCGCTTTGTCACCTGAAAACACAAACGTGAGCTAGCCGGCGGGTGTGTGCCGGAAACCTCTCCGATGCCTAAGTCAGAAAACTTGACAAATAGACAAAGCTCTAAGTTCTCAGGAAGATTGTGTTCAATTACCTCCTCCAAGGTGATGTTTGTGGGTTTTTATAAGTTTCCCGTGGCACAATCCTAGTAGGACTTGTATTTCTCCATGCAGAGTCCTCCTAGGATTCATACTCCTAAGAATAATGCTTATCCTTTTACACCCTCCCCCACTGCCTAAACCAAGTGGGATGGTTTTCCCTTTGGCCGAACTACCATTTGACCGAAGTAAAACTTGGCTATACTGAGCCACCGAGTGGACCGAACTCATTCATAGTTCGGTTCTTTTGTCTTTCCTTTCTTATCTCGGCTTTCTATGTAGCACCCATAGTACGGTTTTAGACCGAACCAACGACTTTCGACCGGTATAACCCCAAGACCGGCACAACTCCAACTTGCTTTCGGACCAAAGTACCTCTATAGTTACTGTGCCGAAGTAACTTTGTCCCTCTTTATGCCGGAATAGCCTTGCCTCTACTCGGCCGGAGTAACCCTGTCTCTCCTGGGCCGGAATAACCTTGCGGCCTTTTCACCAAGTCCTTGGCACTTTGGACCGCGAAGCCCACCACATAACTCAGCCCAATTTTTACCAAAAATTACCCTCTCAGTTCATATGTATCCTCTTGTACTGCTCTTGAGCCACGTCTAGCATTGCTTCAGAGTGATTAAAGAGTCACTGCTGTAGGGATTTTAGGCTATTGAGTAGTTGGGGTTGATACTGGAGAGTGATTAGTTTCTTTGCTTTTGATGTGCCCTTGTACACTTACATATTTTATTATTTTATTTTATTACTTACCTAAAAAAATATAATATCACATGAAATCTGATATTTCAGAATATTAAAATATTTATCCCTAATAAAACAGGGTCCCCACCACAACTATTAATTTTTATTTCCCATCCCCTCCCCTTGCGATCGATATCTCTCTCTCTCTCTCTCTCTCTCTCTCTCTCACTCACTCTTTAGGTCTCCTTGTCATAATGTCATGGGGTCGTTTTGTTAGGTAATAATATATTTTTTACTTTCACTCAACAAAAATATAGATAAATAGAAGTATATATCCCAATGTATATCAGTATCCCAATACATATCAGAAACAGAGAGTAACACAAACACAACACAAGAAAAAACTCTCTCCTCTGTTCTGCTCTGCTCTGCTTTGCTCGGTTCTTCCTGAATAGGGGCAGCATGTCTTCCACTTCAACCTTCAATGGCCACTCCAAAATTGCTCCAAACAACACTGACACCCCTTTTTCACCCCCTCTCCGGCCCTCCTCCCGCCGCACTCCCTCCTTCTCCTCCTCCCCTTCTCTCTCCTCCAACTCCTCCTCCTCCTCCACCTCCTCCTTTTTCCACCATGATTCTCCCTTATTCAGTCCCAGCACTCCCCTCCGATCTTTCTTGGGAGTCCCATTTTCCTGGGAAAAATTGCCGGGAATTCCCAAGAAACAACTTTCCAAGAAAATAGACCCATCACTAAGCCTCCTCCCATTACCCCCTGCAGGGACTCCAACCCCACCTTCCTTCTCCTCCAAGAAAATCAATTCCAATTTCCATCAAAATTCCCCGCTCCGAAAGAAGAATTTCACTAGTGAGAGCTTCAGGAGGGAAAGAGATCCATTTTTCATGGCATTAATGGAGTGTTCAAAGGATGATCATGATCATGATCATGATGATCAACAAAACCCAATTGGCAGTTTCAATCTTTGGAAGAGCTCAAAGGTCACTAGGACTTTGAGTGATCGATTTGGATTCATCAACATGTACACTTCTTGCAAGAGTACGTGCCCTGTTTCAGAGTCCGTCATTTATATTCCAAGGTCTGGTCGTTCATAAAAACTTTGGGGACCGGCCGGCGAAGCTTTGATCTCATGTTAAATGTTCCAAAGTTATAGAAACTTTGAAATTTGGGGTATGAATATTTTTTCTTTATCTCTCTCTGTTTCTTGTTGGCAAGTTCTATGGCATGTGAAGACAACTACTATGTTCCCTAAGCTTTGTTTCTAGTTTTAATTTTATGTAGTAGAATTACTAGGGACCGGTGTCAATTTGTGGGTTTTTTTTAAGGGTATGAAATGCAATATTTCGTATTATATGTACACCATTATGTTGCATCAAATCTATCTCTCTCTCTCTATATATATATAAATAGATTGGCCTTTCTGTATTTCATGTGATGTTTTATGACATTATGAGTGAGATTTACATAAACCCCATGTGAGGGAGAGAGAAAAATCTTGAAAACAATGGTAGATAGGGACAACCACATTAGTAATTTTTTAATAACATGTATTTTAGAGCTTGAATTTGGTGCAAATTTTTTAATTTTTTTTTGCAAAGTTCTCTATGTGATTGAGCTACATGGACTGTATTTTCTTGGAAAGTCAATCATGGTCCAAACATCACATATTTGACTAACATATATATATTGGAAACATTTTGAATTCACTTTGTAAAATAAATATAGATACTTATAATTAGTCGCAAACTTCTAGTAAATTAAGTAATCAAGAACTTAAATACAAGACTTCTTAGCTTACCTAAATTCAAATTAACCTTTAAACTGATGCGCTTTCCTAGTTGGTTTATAAAAAAAAAAATTATGAGCGCGCTTTGCACTTTCGGTTTATACAAATCATCTTTCAAGTCAAAGATATAGGCTTTTTAATGGTTTCATTTAATTCATCTTATGTAATTTCTTACATTGTGCTTGGATTAAAATTCAAGTAATAGATGAGTTGCTCCCTTATCAAATTTGTTGACTAATTATTGTGTGATGCAGTATCCCTTTCTCATTTTCATCCTATCAATTTTTTGTTTTCTTTTTTAAAAATCTAGTTTAGAATTCAAAATTTATAGATCATTGGGACAATTTGTATTTTGTGTGATAGGCATTATGTGCTCATGTGTTGTCCATTGTATTTAAACCTTATTTATTACTTCACCAAATGTGTGTGGTAGGGTACTATGTTGTACATTTGCTAGGCGTAATCACACTCTGATGTTCTAATTTTTAACCACAAAAAATGGTGATCTAGGTAAAATATGGAGTAATCAGAAAAAAGCATAAATAAGAGAAACAAAAGTACCTAACAGTTGATAAAGAGACTATAAAATGCCTAAAGCAAAATATTATTTGGGACCCAAAAATGAATAATTAATTTGACTATTTTAGGACAAGCTTGTTAAAGTATCACAAAACTGAATGATTTTGGATCATTACTTCCACTACCATCGCACAAAACTGCCAAAGTTAAAAAATGAACATCTAATTTAACTTATATAAGCTATGGTTGGACTGTTGTAAAAATTTTCTAATTCACATTATTTTTTTTTGGCACTTCTAATTTACATATATTTTGACAATTTTGAATTGATCTTTGCAAACCAACAGGATTAGTCCATTCACCAAGATTCTGTGCATCTCACTACTATTATGTCCAGGGTTTATTTCTTTCTGTGATAAAAATAAAAAAAATATATATTTTTTCACGTAGGTGTAGGTCTTTCTCCTTTGTTGGTATGGTATTTGATTCACTAGGTCTGTGTTATCTTTATTTCCATCTGTTGCTTTCTTTCAGTAGGTAGGCATACCCAAATCCAATGATTCATGATAACATTTATCAAAAAATATACATATACACTAATGTTGTGTTTGGTTAGGAGATTTGAGGAGGGATTTTAAAGGAAAATAGAAAAGGTAGGTGAAATGTGAATAAAACATACCTATATTTTACTTAGTTTCACATACCTTTTCTCTTTTCCTTTCCAAATCTCTCTCCAAATCCTCTAACCAAACACAGCATAAGAATATAATTAAGATAAATTAAAATGAACAAGTATGGCCTATTTTATTTTCTTTTCTTGGGAGTGGGGAGAAGGGTAAGTGCTGTAGGACCATTGGAAAACGACAAATTAGATACATACGTATATAAGCTCACCAAAGGACAATCTCCAATGTCCCAACCTTTATATCATGATTCTAGAATGTAGAAGAAATTCAACTCCTCAAAATTGGATCCATGTTTTGGGTCAAGTGACTAGTCTCACTCACTCACTTCTCTTTTTCTCTTCAACGAACCTTTTTGTGTTGTATATGATGAAAGTTTTGGTGCACGATTATTCATATATATATATATATATATTTATATAGGCACGTTGGAGTGAAAAAAGAAGCTGTGGTATGATGAACAAGAGGTCCACCCCAACACTTTGTGCCCCAGTTCTCTCTATCCCACATCATTCAATTGAGTGGCATCTCTATGGTATCATAGCAAAAAAATTAAACAATTGTATTAATGAAATGAATTAAAAAATAGGAATAGATGGTTGGATTGATCTATATTGCCAGCTTGTCGTAATGCTAACTATTAACTTATTGTAGCCTTCTTGTCCGCTTCTTTCTCTAGTTGTGAGAATATAAAAACAAAAACCAATAGCTGTATATTTATAGAAAGTGTCTAGAAAGTATTTTAAAAAATGCAACATGAGGGCTAGATTTATTTGAGAAAAGTATATAAAAATTTGTATGACTATTTCCAAACACCTCATAGCATTTTTAGGGCTTGTGAAGGTTTGATCATTTATGTATGATTTGATTTCTTGTGCACTGCCCCTTCAAATGGATTTCGAAGATCAAAATCCTTTATTGGTCTATACCTAGACCTAAGTAAATCCACGAACTCAATTAAATTATTCCTTCTTATTCTCACTGAGGGCTGGTTTGACGACCCTTAAAAAAGCTAAAAAATCAAAAAGTTATCTAAAAAATTAAAAAATTATCACTATTCACCAAAAAAAATATTATAAAAATATTAATACAAATAAAAAAAACCCCAAGATTGGTACTGACGTGATGGTGGAGTCAGTGACCAGGGAAAAAAAAAATTATAGTAAAATATTCACTAAATTGAATGGTAAAGTTGGGCCCGTAGGGGCCCACCATGGGTCCCGTTTTGATAATCTAAACCGTTGAATATGTAGAACTCGTCTAGTACTAAATGTCTATAAAAAATCACGTCTATTGGATATCGTTAACTATATGATCAAATCAGTTTTATATAAAAATGGATAGTGTTATAGTTAACAGTTAACAAAAAACACTGACATGATCAGATAGCTATCGATATCCAATCAACGTAATTTTGTATAAGTATATAGTACTCGACGAGTTCTACACATTGAACGGTTTCGATTAGAAAAATGGGACCCGTGGTGGGCCCCACGGGCCAAACAACACATTCAATCAAAGCCGGAGAAGGAGACAATATTTTCTCATCTACTCACCAGCCAGTCACCACTGCCATTCCGTACGGCCTCATACCCTATCTTCTCCTACACACTTATTTATACAATTTTTTAATACACAATTTTTCATAAAAAGTCAAAAAGTTAATCTAAACATCCATATTTTTTTCCTCAACGTTTTAGTCTAAAAAGACAAAAAGTGCACTTATTTTAGTACACCCCAAACAACCCCTAAGCCTAAGTATCTGAAGTATGAATTTTGTTTTTATAACCTATCAATCATTCTAATGAGTAAGGGTTGGTGTTTGCAAAAATGTCGAGATGTTATTTGCGACAAGTAGTTCTGTTGGTTTATTGGTCACATTTTATTCATGAACTGGCATGCATTGGTATTAACCTAGATACGGCGAAATCATTCAATTAGATCAAATGTACTTAGTCGATTTAATAAGTACCTTGTGTTAGAATTGAAAATTCTATGGATTAGATCAAAAGCCGAACCATAAAGGTGCAACATCACCTACTCTTTCAACTACAGAGTCAACCAAAACAGAAACCTTAGCGAAATAGAAAGAAGCTCGATTTTGATTGAATATCATTTCCTGTGTTCATCTTGTATTGAGGTATACCGAAGATATAAGTATAACAGAAGGGGAGGGATTGCTTTATTCGAGCATATTTAAATAGATACTATGTTTACATATGGATCCCTACATTCCTTTTTGTGCGCACTTTATTGTATCTGCCGCAAGAAACAGGAGATGTGCGAAACGAAAAAACTATCAAAAAACGATGATTGTTCATGGAGGTTTCCATAGAAAGAGCCCTTGATTTTGGCAAACAAAAACCTACAACTCCCTGGGGTTATCTTGTATTTTTAAAACACATAATTTTTATATATACCCTTTTAGATATTTATTTTGAAAAACAATTAATATGACGGTGACACTATGTCATCACCACTAGGGGTGAGTGCAGATCGGTTGTAACCACAGAACCTCCAATCCTCCATCCATCAGCTAGATTGGCAAATTGGAAAAAATCAATCCGCGTCTATTTGCCAATCCGACGGAAATGGATTGAGCAGATTGGCTTATTAGCGGATGGAAGCGAATCAGTTTGGCAGTTTAAAATTTTACAAATTTTCAACCAAATTCAATATGTGCACTTCGTCAAAAAAAAAAAAAAAACCACAGACGTGTGTGTGCACTTCTTTCTTGAACCACCACCTTTGTGCAATGGGCAAACATATACAACAAACAACAAACAAACAATAAAGTATTTGTTTTGAACAAAAGCAATACCAGTTATTTCCATGGCAATCTAATCACAAACAGATGCAGTCAATACTGAACAATCATACATATTTTTTTTGAACAAAAACAATACCAGTTATTTCCATGGCAATCCAATCACAAACAGATACAAAACAAACACAAATTTTCGGCAACTAGCTTGCATTCGTGTTTCAATCCTCTCTTCATATTCCCATATATCTCTCTCTCTCTCTTTCTCTCTCTCTCTCTCTCTCTCTCTCTCTCTCACACACACACATTCTCTCTTTCTATATATGTTATGTATATGTAACATTAATCACTCTCATAACTTGGACCTCACTGGAGTCTCTATCTCATTTTATATATTCTATTACATATACATAAATATATTGATATGTGTGTGTCTTATAAGTTTCAAACAAAACCCACCTCAATTACTAGGTGTATTTGCACACACTTTTCTTCCCTACAAAAGGTTGACCATCTGTTATAGATGTTGAAAACGCATATATATATATATATATATAGATATCTAATACAAACAACATGTTTGTGTGAAGAAATGAAAGAACCTGTTGAATTATATTTTCTTTTTCTGAGATACATCATAATGTTGATTTACAATGCCTATTTATAAACTTGTATGTAAGCTTTATGTTGTTACAACAGAGTGATAATGACCACTATAAGGCTAAGATGGTAGAGGCTTCGGGAATCTTCTTGGTATAGCTGATATAACAGAATCAGCTGTTGGTGTAGCTGCTATAACAGAATCAGTTGCAGCATTGGTTGTAACAGAATCAGTTGAAGCAGTTGAACTGCTATTCTGCTTCAGTTTAGGGTCTTCAATATTCCTCGGCAAGCTGATGGGGCGATCAAGAACCATGAGCTTGGATTTGAGATATTGAAATCGAGAGACACTTAAAGGTTTAGTAAACAGATCAGCAAGCTGATCAATTGTTGGAATATATTGCAACTGAAACTGTTTAGTTAGAACCTTATCGCGGACAAAATGACAATCGATTTCGATATGCTTTGAACGTGTGTGGAAGACAGGATTGGAAGCTAGAGCTATTGCAGAGAGGTTATCACACCAGAGAATGGGGGTAGTAGGAGAAGTAATACCCATTTCAGTAAGTAGCATGGAAATCCAACTTAACTCAGCAGCAGTATTGGCTAAAGCTCGATGTTCAGCCTCAGTGGATGAGCGTGACACGGTGGCCTGCTTTTTGGCAGACCAAGAAACCAAATTGGAACCCAAGAAGACACAGTAACCAGACGTTGATTTTCTGTCATGAACATCGCCGGCCCAATTGGAATCAGAATACCCATGAACATCAAAAGTACTGGAGGAAAAAACCAAGCCATGAGTGAGGGTCCCTTGAACATATCTCAGAATTCTCTTGACTGCAGCAAAATGTTCCAAGGTAGGGGCATGCATATGTTGACAAGCTTGGTTAACAGATAGAGAAAGGTCTGGTCTGGTAATGATGAGATATTGGAGAGCACCAACAATGCTTCGATAAAGAGCTGGATCAGAAAATGGTAAAGAAGCATTTGGCAGCACACTAGGCTTGACAGCAATAGGTGAAGGACAGGGTTTACAAGATGACAAACCAGCTTTCAGAAGAATCTCTTTGGCATATTTAGACTGAGATAGAAGATAGCCAGAGCTAGTAGGGTGGACTGAAATACCAAGAAAATAAGCAATATCACCCAATTCTTTCATGGAGAACACATTGTGCATCTTTGTAATGAGAGATTGAATGTGGGAAGAACTATCACCAGTGATCAAGATGTCATCCACGTATACCAATAAATAAGTGACTGAGGTGGCAGTCCTTTGAATGAATAAAGAAGAGTCATTCTTGCTATGAGTAAAGCCTTGAGATACCAAGTATTGAGAAAAGGTGGAAAACCACGCTCGGGGTGCCTGTTTCAATCCATATAAGGACTTGTGAAGTTTACACACTTGATGAGGAGAGGAAGAATCCTCAAAACCGGGCGGCTGAAGCATGAAGACTTCCTCTTCAAGATGACCATGAAGAAAGGCATTGGAAATGTCTAACTGTTTAAGAGCCCACTTATGGTGAAGTGCAAGACAAAGTAAGATGCGAATAGTGGGTTGCTTAGCCACAGGACTGAAAGTCTCATGAAAATCAATACCCTCTCGCTGTAGGTACCCTTTGGCAACTAAGCGTGCCTTATACCGTGCAATAGTGCCATCAGAATTTCTTTTCACTTTGAAAATCCACTTACAGCCTATAGCAGTTTTGTTAGGGGGAAGTGACACTAAAGACCAAGTATGTTGTTGCTGAAGAGCAGAGAATTCTTCAAGCATAGCTTGATGCCAAACAGGAGATAGTAAAGCCTCGCTGTAAGAAGGAGGTTCAGAATGAGTGTAGGAATCAGACGCAGTTACAGTGGCAGGTAGAGAAAGAGCGGAGGAAGCAGGTAAAGTAGCAGTGGCAGGAGAAGCAAGTAAACAGTGATGAGGTGCAGCAGATTTGGATCTTGTAATCATAGGATGCTGATTAGAATTAGAAGGAGGCAGATGTGGTAACTCAATAGAAATGGACTGAATAGGAACTATAGCAGGTGGTAAAGAAGAAGTAGGAGGAGACACAGAACTAGGAGATACGAGACTAGATAAGGTCTGAGAGGTTTGAGAAACAACAGAAGAAGAGAAAGACGGCCAGAAAAAAGATTGAATAGCAGGTAAGGTTGGTAAGGGTGAAGAGACTGAAGAAGCATTCAAATGAGCAAAGGGAAACACATGCTCATTAAAAACCACATGTCTAGACAAATAGATCCGACCTGTGAGTGGATCAAGACAACGATAACCTTTAGCAAACGGATGATAACCCAAAAAAACACAGGAGACAGATTTAGGACGGAGCTTGAGAGGTTGATAAGGCTTAAGCCAAGGGAAGCACTGGCAACCAAACACGCGAAAATATGAGTAGTCTGGAGTGTAGTGAAAAAGCTTTTCAAAAGGAGATTTATGTCCAAGCTTTGAAGAAGGAAGTCTATTAATAAGAAAAGTAGAAATAGTAACAGTATCAAACCAGTAGTGTAATGGTATAGATGAGTGATGAAGAAGAGCAGTAGCAATTTCAGTGATATGCCGATGTTTCCTCTCAGCAGTACCATTCTGAGAGGGAGTGTGAGGACAAGAATGTTGGTGAATAATCACTTGGGTACGTAAGAAAGAGTTCATTTTATTAGTGAAATATTCAGATCCTCCATCAGTTCTTAGAATTTGTAATGAAGTATGAAATTGTTTTTCAATATAAGCCTTGAATGCTATGAACTTATCACACACTTCACTTTTATAAGATAATGGAAAAAGCCAAGTAAATCGACTAAAGTCATCCACAAAAAGTAAGTAGTATTTATAACCAGAAGTAGAAGAGTATGGCCCCCATACATCACTATGGATAAGAGAGAGTGGGGCATTCACAGTAGTATTAGACAACTGAAAAGGAAGTCTATGACTTTTAGCTATGCAACAATTAGTACAAGCTGCCATTGTATTCTGTGAAACATTATTCTGGGAAACAGTCAACAATGGTTTAAGATGATTGTATTTCACAAAGGAGGGATGGCCTAATCGATTATGCCAAATGGAGGAAGAAACAGGTGTATGTGATGTAGTAAAGTATGAATTATGAACAAATGGATCAGCAGGTAGCACAGATGTTGAAGGAGAGTAAAAATGGTAGAGGCCATTGGTATTAGACCCTTGATGAAGAGTTCTCTTCGAATCTTTGTCCTGAATCATGAATTTAGAATCATCAAAGGTAATGAGACAATTATTGTCCTTAGTAAATTTGTGAACTGACAAAAGGTTAGAAGAAATGGAAGGAGCATGTAAGACATGTTTTAATCGAAAAGAACAATGAGGTGTAGGAAGCAGTCCCTTACCAGTGTTGTGAATGGGAATTGTAGTTCCATTACCTATAGTGATCTGATCTGAACCTGGATAGGGCTGTGATTGACTGAGATTATGAAAATCATGTGTGATATGATCTGTAGCAGTAGAGTCCAAGTACCAAGGTATTTGAGGAGGAGAAGTAGCTGCTGTTGGAGTAGCTGATGAAGTAGCAGCAACAAATGCTCTGGAGCTAGACTCAGAAGGATGCTGATGTTGAGAACTAAATGAAGATTGATACTGAGAATCCATCCGATACCACCAGTCTAATGCAGAGTGACCAGAACCTCCACAAATCTGACAAGTTATAGATCTACCTCTGCTGCGAGAGAAACCTCCTTGATCACGAAAATTTCGTGAAAAACCAGAGTTAGTGGTGAAATTAGATCCAGATCTACCACCGCCTCGAGGAGTACCTTTGTATGAACGACCTCGATTGCCTCTGTAAGAGTGACCTCTGAAGGTAGAAGAATGTCCTCTGTGATTAGAATTGAAGGAACCTTGAACCGCAGAGAAGGCCATAGTAGGTTTAGAAGAAAGTGTCTGAAGTTTGGATTCAATATGAACAGATTCAGAAAGAAGAAGAGCAGTCAATTCTTCCATGGAAATTGACTCTGCTCTGGCTCGAATGGTAGTCTTGAAGGCATCATACTCATTAGGAAGACCATTCAAAGTAAGCAAAACAAGATCTTCATCATCTATAAAGGAAGAAACAAGAGCCAATTGACTGACCAAGGCTTTGATCTTGGAAAGATAATTCTCCATCGAGTCTGATTTCTTAGAAATGTTGTTTAATTTGTTCTTTAACTGATGAATATGTGATCGAGAAAGCGAAGTGAATCGCTTATGTAAAGCAGTCCAGATCTCAGCACAACTATGAAGATGAAGAACAGATGAATAGATTTCAGGTGACAAAGTTGCAGTAATGCAACTGAGCAAGTGTGCATCAATAATCTTCCATTGCAAATATTCAGGATTGTCCTTCTCTGAACCAGAAGAATCTGTTATCGTCATTTGTGGACATGATATAGTTCCATCAACAAATCCAAGAAGACTAGTAGCAATAAGAATGCTCTGCACTTGAGTTTTCCAGATTAGAAAATTTGATCCATCAAGCTTGATGGTGATAAACGAGGAAAGGTTTGAAATTAGAAATGAGAGATTTGGAGGAAGTGAGGTTGAAGTCATGAGAGAAGATAAAGAAGTGGAAGGAGCCATGAATCAACTCGTTAGAGAGAGTAGCTCTGATACCATGAAGAAATGAAAGAACCTGTTGAATTATATTTTCTTTTTCTGAGATACATCATAATGTTGATTTACAATGCCTATTTATAAACTTGTATGTAAGCTTTATGTTGTTACAACAGAGTGATAATGACCACTATAAGGCTGAGATGGTAGAGGCTTCGGGAATCTTCTTGGTATAGCTGATATAACAGAATCAGTTGTTGGTGTAGCTGCTATAACAGAATCAGTTGCAGCATTGGTTGTAACAGAATCAGGACATTTTGCTGTAAGTGTTAATAATACATGTAACCATAATAATAATGCGGAATTAAACTTAACAGGATCTTGAATTCAATACAACTCAAGAATAAAACGAACATACCTTTGTTAGCCATTGAATTAGAGAAGTTGAGAAAATACCCCTAATAGTTGAACCTTGAATTCTTAGCTCACCTTCTTCTCTCTGTCTCTCTTAATTAGAATGACTATAAAACTTAAAGTGATGGAAAAATACTCATGATATGAAAGGGGAGTCACCCATCCTTATATAGAGGAGAGAAGAGGGCCAAATAAACTCTATCAGAAGAATTTCTAATCCATCAAGGTTTCCTTCTTATCTTAGAAGAGTGATTATATTAAAATTCTAATTACTGAACTTTATATATAATATTGGCTTTATCTAATTATGGAGTCCAAATAAAATAAAACATGTAAAAATATGTAGGCTATTGGGCTACACTAGAAAATAAATCCAACATTCTCCCACTTGGCCCATTAAGCCGATTATGATGCAATTATGAGTTTTTCCAAAAATATGCAACTTATAAAAAATTTTGACTCATTGGATTCCACACTAAAAACTTTGACACGTGATCACGAATTTTTAAAAATAGCCAATAAGTTCAGATATATTAGAAACTATAATACTGTGATTACTTCAGATCACCAATGTGAATCATATCGGTTATATAATATTTATGTCATATTTTCTTCTATGCACTACAACATTGATAACCTTCACCAACCCAGTCCTTTATCGGGATATATAATTATTTTCCTGAAAAGCTCCTATAATTTGTCTTGTTAAGACATTCCCTGTTTATCAATATTCAAATTAATGTGTACACACACTTTTAGAAACAGGAAAAATAGAAACAAAATTATTATTGCGCAAATAGTGTCAAATAAAAATAAGCACTCACGATTAACCATACACATCAAGGGTTGCTTAAAAGACCCATCCTGATAACATGCCCTTTGTATGTCTTTGGTGGCAATCCCTTTGTGAATGGATCAGCAATCATAAGAGAGGTGCTTAAGTTTTCAATTAACATTTGTTGTTTCTGGACTCTTTCTCTACTGACTAGGTACTTTACTTCCATGTGTTTGGAACCACTAGAGTACTTTCCATTCTTAGAGAAGAAAACTGCTACTGTATTGTCACAATATATCTTCAGTGGCCTGACAATTGAGTCAACAACACTAAGTCCTGAGATGAAATTTCACAACTATAAAGCATGATTTGTAGCCTCAAAGCATATGGAATGTCCTTCATTTGTTTTCTTTCCAAGTCATTCCTTGGACATTGTTTTCATTTAATTTATCACCCTTCGTGATGGGTGCATCACCGGCTGAACAAAACTGCATATTGAATCTCTCAAAAACACGATCAATATATCCTTTTTGAGATAGTCCTAGCAATCATCGAGATTGATCACTAAAGATCTCTATGCCAATAACATAGTTTGTCTCACCCATATCGACCATTTTAAAGTTCTTGGAGAGATATTCCTTGGTTTCATGCAATAAGCCAAGGTCATTAGTAGCTAACAAAATGTGATCTACATATAGCACCAAAATAATGAACTTGCTCCCACTAACCTTTAGATAGATACGCTGATCAACTGCATTTTCCTAAAATCCGAAAGAGATAATGGTATCATTAAACCTTAAATACCATTGCTTGGAAGCTTGTTTAAGGCCATATATGGATTTCTTTAATTTGCAAGCTAAATGTTCGTTACCTTTCTTTGCAAATTCTTCTGGCCGCTCGATATAAATTTCTTCATCCAAATTCCCATTTAAAAAAGTAGTTTTCACATCCATTTGATGCAACTCTAAGTCATAATGAGCTACCAATGCTAGGATGATTCTAAGCAAGTCCTTCTTAGATACTGAAGAGAAGGTCTTTGTATAGTCTATGCCTTCTTTTTGAGTAAAACCCTTGGCAACAAGTCTGGCTTTAAATCATTCGATATTGCCTTTTGCGTCACGCTTGGTCTTGAAGACCCATTTACATCCGACCTTTTGGCAGTTATTAGGCTATTCGACGAGATCCCAAACACTATTTTGTTCCATGGATTTTAACTCTTCATTTATAGCATTGACCTATTTAGATGAATCATCACTATTCATGGCTTGTGAAAATGAGACTGGATCTTTGTTAATCCCAATATCAAAATCAGATTCCTATAGATACACCATGTAATCATCTGGAATGGCAGGCTTTCTTTCCATCTGAGATCTTCTCAGAACTGCCAGTTGTGGTAGTTCTACAATATTTTTAATGGTGGTATCTTCATGAAGTGGTGAAACATGAGGTGGCGAAGGATTTTCATTATGTTGTTCGTTTCCCTCAGCCTGTGGAAAAGTCTGAGGTACAACAATTTTTTGATAAGGGTCAAATATTGGGATATCCACCCGAATTTCCTTGAAATTCACCACTCGTGTTTTCTCACTCCCACTAATTTCACCATTCTCTAGGAATCTAGCATTACCAGTTTCCACTATCCTCATACTGTACAATAGAATTTGTACCCTTTAGACTTGTCTGGATAACCAATGAAATATCCAGATATTGTTCTTGAGTCCAACTTTTTTTTTTATGGGTTGAAGATTCTTGCCTCTGCTGGACAACCCCAAATATGTTAGTGTCTAAAACTAGGTTTCTTACCAGTCCACAACTCAAAAAAAATAAAACGAACATACCTTTGTCAGTCATTGAATACCCAAAGGTAACATGACTAGTTGAAAAATTGCTTAAGTTACATTATCCTACCCAGTTTATAATTATTTGAAAGTGACTCTCCTTTGGGCTAGTCTAAATCTCCTAATTATAACTACAATTGAGAATATTATCAACCTTAATGTCTACTTTGGCAGCTACTAAATTAGTAAACCCTATGAATACAGAACTAACCAACAATATTCTCTATTCATTAATTTGAGTTATTTAATTATCATTAATTCAATCAGTATTTAATGATTTCTAGAATTTCTTTTATGTGATTGCAATTACCAATATGATAATAATAATAACTCTAGACAAACATGAATATATATATATATATATATAATATGACAATCATGAATATCTCATATAATGGTCAATAAGAATTACACCTAATATGAATTAACCACTTCAATATTTAATAGTTAATGTCATAAAATTATATCATGATATCAATTTTAGATCATGAAAATATATAAATATTAATAATAAAGTGTACATAATCAAACAAGAAAAAATCATAATTCTTTGACATAATACAATCAAATATTTATTTAATAGACTGAATGATTCAACGAATTCTAAAATCACTTTTAATCCGATAATTTGTAATCAATTTTTGATGTACCAAGTCAGCCAAAATTGGTAGCAGAATCAGTTGGATTGTGCAATGACTAAGTAACGGCCTAAGCCAAATTTTTGATCGCGGCTTGTTTTAAAAAAAAAAACTTGTCCAATTCTCTAATAAGAAGGCAAGGTTTTAACTTTAAATTTAACCAACCAACCTATGTGGGAGATAAGTGGACTATTATCATGCAAACTTTAAAGTCATGGCTATGTATATGCTTATTGTAAAGGGTTATGGAGAGCATGTTAATAGCATAACAAAAATCAAAAAGGTGTATTACACGTTTGATCAATACAAACAAATTGAGATAATATTTTAAAGTCAATACTTTTAATAAAACAAAGGTACCGTTTATTAATAACAGTATCATAAATATATTATTATTCCAATGTGTATTGATTCACAAAACTAAAGCTCTGATACCACATGTAAGTATTAATAATACATGCAACCATAATAATAATGTGGAATTAAACTTAACAGGATCTTGAATTCAATACAACTCAAGAATAAAACGAACATACCTTTGTCAACCATTGAATTAGAGAAGTTGAAAAAATACCCCTAATAGTTGAACCTTGAATTCTTGGCTCACCTTCTTCTCTCTGTCTCTCTTAATTATGATGACTATAAAACTTAAAATGATGGAAAAATACTCATGATATGAAAGGGGAGTCACCCATCCTTATATAGAGGAGAGAAGAGGGCCAAATAAACTCTATCAAAAGAATTCCTAATTCATCAAGGTTTCCTTCTTATCTTAGAAGAGTGATTATATTAAAATTCTAATTACTGAACTTTATATATAATATTGGCTTTATCTAATTGTGGAGTCCAAATAAAATAAAACATGTAAAAATATGTAGGCTATTGGGCCACACTAGAAAATAAATCCAACATTTGCATCATGTTGATATACCAAATGAAGAACATAGTGATAAGAAAATGAGCAGATGTATATTTCTACATGATTAATTTAAGCCAAAGCCCTAATTATTGAAAAATTAAAAAATAAAAAAAAAAAAAAACACAGAACACATAACACATAACACACTCACAGAAAAATGTTGAGAAGAGAAGATTCATCAAAGAAAAGAAAAGAAGAGAAGAGAAGAGAAGAGAAGAAGATTAGATAAGAATACCTTCAAATCAATGCTTCGATTGCTGCTCGCTGCCACTGTCACCGATCGCCGCTCTTCGCTAGCCACCACTGTCGTCGATCGTCCCTCGCCTCTGTTCAAGTGAGAGAGAGAGAGAGTGTTGTCGAAGAACTAGGGCTACAAACTTGAAATGAAAAAAAGGGGGCGACAAGACAAGGAAAGAGGGGGGAAAATAAATGTGGGTGGTCGGGTCGAGTGAGCCAATGAAATTGGCGATTTACCCGCGACCAAACCCAAACCCGCGAAAATGAAAATTTTGGGCCCGTATCCACTCACCACGTGTCATGCATTCACCTAAAACGTGTCGGGTCAAGTCGAGTCGGCCAGGTGTGGCAGGTCGACTCATCCACTGCACAACCCTAATCACCACTAGTATATGGTATCACTGTATCCAATAATAAATTACATTATGTATCTTAGAAAAGATAGTTACACTTGAATAGTGAGGCTCATCCCAACCATATATAATTTTATTATTGATTAGTGATATGAAGTGTCATTAATAATGTGGCATCATTGTTATATTATTATTATTATTATTATGGGATTTTTATTTATAAGTCCTATTTAGAATATTTGTACTCCATCTAGTCATGTACAAAATTTTATATTTCGATAAGTCTTATATATTTTTTATGGACTCATTTACCCCTAATGTTACTATGTAAGTAACTGATTGATAACAATACCATATATTGACATCGCATATATATGTTTAGGGATTTGAATTTTGAAATTGGCATTATTTCAGGTGATCAGACCGAGATGAGGTTACATTATAGGGGAATCAATTGTTATCACAGATCAAACCATTACCACACTAACACCAAAAATATAAACCATGCTAAGTAGCCCAATGTAAATATGTGATCACGTTGAATACGAGTGTGACATGGTCGTGGCATGATATTAACTAAGATGAATTCCTAATACTTAACCCAATGCAAACATATGGACACATTGTGTAAGGCTACCCTTGGAGTCATCTAGTATTGAAATGTGACGGCCTAACATTTCAATACTTGTATCTGCAAGTAGATATTTATAATGCAAACGTGACATCTATACGGTCCTGGCCAATTGGACAACGAAACAATGTAACACTCAGACGATCAACCAATTTTCGATTCCATATGAATTAGCTCAGTGTAAATGTGTGATTATATTGTATACAGGGTGACATGATTGTTTTATGATGTGAACTAAGGTGGGTTCATTGTTATGAACCCAATGTCACACCCGTATGGACACCCGTATGGACACATTGTGCAAGTCAAACATTAGAAGCATCTATTGTTGGAATTTAATAGCTAGATATTTTAACAGTCATAGCAGTGAATAGGTGATTTCAATGTTTAAATAGCATCCAAATAGACGATGCCAATTGGGCAATGAAACAATGTAGCACTGGGATCGTCGACCAATTTTGTGGTTCCGTACTAAATAAGCCAATGTAAATGTGTGATTAATTACATTGAATATGAGTGTGACATAGTCGTTACTCGATGTCAACTAAGGTGGGTTCATAGTAATGAACCCAATGTAAATGTATGGACATATTGTGTTTCTAGTATTGAAATGTGATGGCCAAACATTTTAACGCTCGTATCGGCGAATAGATGTTTATAATGTAAATGTGCCATCTGGACAGACGAGGCCAATTGGACAATGAAACAATGTAACACTCGGATTGTGGACCAATTTTGGGTCCCATAACGTGGTCGGTACGTGATGTTAACTACGGTGGTTCATAACAACGCACCCAATGTCACACCCGTATAGGCACATTGTGCAAGCGGAACATTGAACTTTATTCGTATTGAAATGTGACAATCACAAATCTTAACGCATGTATCAGCGACTAGATGTTTACCCAATGTCACACCCGTATGTAGAGGTGCAACTTGGGCAGGCTCAATTGAGCAACCTGAACCTAGCCTAGCCTAAAATTTTTTAGGATTTGGGCAAAATATATATATATTTTTTAAATTCAGTACGTGTTTGGACAAACATGCAGAAGCCTGAATTAAATTTGGGCGAGTTTGGGTAAATATATCAAACAATCCCAGTAATCCGAAGCCCGAATTATATATATATATATATAATTATTGAAAATACATATAAATTATTAGCCATTAGATGATATTAAAATAATTTAGATCGATAGATTATATTGAATATATATTATATATACAAGTAACATAATACAAAATTTTACTTATTTATTTGTTCTTATTCATAAATTGTAAAGACCCTCACAACGCAATCTCTCTTACACTATATAAATTATTTGTTTTGATATTATTAAAAAATTATAAATAGCCTAATTTTAGCAAATTAATTAACTTAGCTACAGTAAAGAAAGGGGAAAAAATTAAAATTTATGTATAATTTGGCCAATTTGGGCAATTTGGGTTTTACCAAGGACCAAATTTGGACAGACAATCTCAAGTTACAATTCGGGTTTGGACAGGCCTGGGCAGCTCTCAGTACAATTTGGGTTGAGCTTGGATAATCTCTCAAATTACCCAAACTCGCCCAACTTGCACCCCTACCCGATAGACACATTGTGCAAGGGAACATTGGACTTTATTCATATTGAAATGTGACAGCCACAAATTTTAACACATGTATGAGCACATAATGTAACTTGGAAAATGGAAACAAACTAGGGGTACAATAATCCACTACTAACACTAGTTTACACTTAATAGGATCTTATAGAATACATTCTTATTTAAGTAGAATTTCTGAGTTTACAAGAAATTTTATAAGATCTCACAACAAACAAGTTTCCACAACAGGATTAATTCCTTTTATTATTTTAGATACCTAGCATTTTTTCAAAATAAAATTAAAAGAACATTCATACCACTTATGAGATAAGTTGAGTTTACAATATTTAATAAGGAAAATTTAATTTTGTGGTTGGTGAGTAAGATGTGGTGGTTAAATTTGAGATACCCATATGGATTGGATAGCATCTATCATCAAGGTTGGCCGCTACGTACGTATATATTTGTGTTGTGTTCATCATGTGTATGATTGGTTGGCTACAAACTTTGACTCATGCTCAAACAATTGGCAACTTCCCCCAAATATATTAATTAATTAATGAGATAAAATAGCATTAAAAAAGTGGTCAAAATCCTTCTAAAAAATCCTACGCTCATTGTTAATTGATCTGGAGTTGGAAGTAGTTCCACTAAAAAATCCTTCTCCAATGGGCTATTGAAATTTGACGTTGTGATGCTATAACATATCAAATTATACATTCAGAATTGTCAAAATACGATAATCAATAATCAATAATCAATAATCAATAGAGATGATAAAAAGTTATTGAGATGCAAAGATGGCAGTTTTAACTAACTCAAAAAATTGAGATGCAAAGATGCTAGTTTTAACAAACTCAAAAAATTGAGGATAAATTTAAAAGAAAAATTATTTTAAATTTTGATTAGCTATTTCTGCACATATCCTAATTAATAATAAAATTACTCGTCTTAATATTTTAAACTCATAGATAACTTTTGCATTAAAGTCTGTCAACTTCATTCATGTGACATAATTGATTGATGAAAAATTGAATGATAAATTCAAAGAAAATAAAAATGCAATCGAAATTTTATTCTAAATATCTAAAGGACACGAACAAAGATGGTTTAAAAAAATAAAATAAAATTTGTATGACTTGAATGTTTTTTTCAATGAGAGTGTTCTATTGCACGTTGCTTCTGGTTTGGGAATATATTATTTTAGTAACTTTTTAATTTTTTACGAAAAGATATGCGAAACAATAAAGAGAGTGATATGATAATTTGTAATATTTTTTTGACTTTTAACAAAAATACTTAATCTTGAAACGAGGCCTTAGTAGTTGCATGTCTTCCAATTCATGGGTTTGTTTTTTGCACCATCTAAAATGATTAATAGAGTTCATAAATGTAATATAAATGTAAATTACATATTGTTTTGTTTTTTTAATATAACAACATTATATCTTGATCACAAAAAAAAAAAACAAAAAAAATATTGTATCACATAATTACATATATCTTTGTCTAAAAAACAAAAAAACAAAAAAAAAAAAACATATTTCTTTGTCTATAATAATTACAGTTGAAAGGACACAAAACAATATATCATTATTAATTTATTCATTCTCTCATCCTGGCACCGTGGCACGCACTCAACCGACCATGGATATATCATTATTAATTTTGATGGAAACAGAAAAAAGATGCAAAAATATAGAGGATAAAGTATAATTTACGTTTTTATATTTGACTATTTTTTCACTTACCTCTTAATGTTTTTTTTTTTCCGCAATTTATTTTTAAAACATCTTTTAGATAAAAAAAAAATATACAATGTTAACTGTCATATGACATAAAAGTATAATATTATGTTAAAATTTGAGTCAATGTTAGAAATGTGAGTTATATATAATAAAATATTTTTATACTGTGTAAATGTCAAAATGTTATTTTTTTGTCTAATTTTAAACATGAATTAACTTCTTTTTTAAAAAAAATTAAAATATGAAAGGTTAAAAGTGATTTTTTAATTTTTTTATTTTTTAAAGACCAGTGTAGAAAAAGTGTAATTTACCCAAATATAAGTACAAACTACATTTATATATCCATGGGGACCTGGAAATCGTTATAGCCTCGTTTGGAAACTAAGTTATTTTAGTTCTTAATTATTTTAATAAGTTAAAATTTTTATATTTGAGAAGATGATTAGATTCTTTATAATTAGATGTGATATTTCTGAGAGAAAAATATAATGATTATGCTTTTGATATGACATTTTATCGTATTAATTATTCTAACCTATTTTATCCATTTTTTTTTATTTTTTTATTTTTTAGCCAAAATATCTTCTAAACCCAACTTGACAAACACTGCCTATGTAATATGCAATTGCTTGCTGGTGAAGACAGCAAATGAACTGGGACATAAAAAAGCAATTTTCTGTCTACTTCCCGCATGTGCCAAAAAAAATAAAAAAGTAAAAAAAATACGTTGGCCTATTTTGGTAACTGGGTTAAAAGTTAAAAAGTTATTTTTTTTTTTTTAATTATATCACTTTATTATTTTATATATATATATATATATTTTAAAATTAAAAAATTAACTTTTAACCTATTTCTCAAAATAAGACATGAATGAATTAAATTGAGTTATAGTTTACTTTGTCATTTCTGTATATTTTTAAGTTTTAAAGTGACTATCTTGACTAATATTTCGGGAGCCGTCAGTGAGTTTATCCTTGTACAAGAATTCTTTCTCATTTTTTTTTTAAATTTTTTTTGAAGTTATTTATTTATTATTATGATACACGCTCTGTAAGGATGGATATAGGGTAATTCGATCCGTAATAATCACACAATCCGCATCTATTTGGGCGATTTCGCAAAATCGTTAAGGTTGGATGAATGTTATATTTTCTTGTTTTGCTGATTGTGAGAGGGTCGCGGGTTTCACCTGCACCCGCACTCACCCACTCACATCTATATACATTATTTTGTTTATATATATTTTTTGTAAAATGAATGTGAGTAAATTGATTGATCTTGATCTATGTTTATGGTCTATTTCCTTTTAGAAGTAAATTGGATAGATAGGCTGCAATTTATTTGGGATAAATATTTAGAAAATAATGATTTCATGATAAGAAATATGTGATTTTATAGCCTAAAATAATATTTAAAAAATGGAGGGAAAAGTCTTGAAAAGAATATTTAAAAAATAAGAAAAAATAAGTCTAAAAGTAAAATTAAAAAAAAAAAATCCCAATTCACAAACCGCTTGCAACTGCCCGCATATCTGCAAACTCTATCTACATAAATCGCAAAATGTACTGTGAGCAGTTGCGAATTTAATTTTTTTTCCAAACCGCAGACATATGGCGAGTCTAAACCATAAATCGAATCATCAAAAATCTATCCGCGTGTACCCCAACATTCTTGTATTGATATTTTTGGTGGTGGTTTGTTTGCTACATTTTGTTGGAGTTTTTATATGGTTGATTGTCCAATTTAATATATTTTTTATGAAATTTATAATTAATCTTTTGTTATTTGATAAAAAAAATATAATAATTAAATAGAAAATTATTAAAAAAAAATAGAAAATGACATGGCAAGTGCTTGACCTTATGACTCTAAAAAAAAGGGTCCATCAAAACTGTTTAAATTTTTTTAAAAATATCATTATCACATTATTATAATTATAAATTTTGTATTAAGCATATATTAAGAATGTATTTGTTTTGTTGACCATTATGCCTTTCTTAGGGCTTAATCACAAGAGGGTCATGGGTTCAGTTCCTCTTAGGAGGGTTGAGGGTTCAATTTCTTTTAGGAGCGTTAAATTAAGGGAATGCAAGTACTTAGATACTTTGTCATAGATGCTAATCCAACAACTAATAACTAATATTTACCGATAAAAAAAAAAAAATGTATTTGTCTTCGTGAATATAATATGCCCGCAAAAGAGAGAACCTGTGCGCATGTGTGAGATTGGAAAAATTATCAGACACGTGCACCTCATATCTGATGTGGTGTGTCTTGTAATTTTATTAGTTATGTATTTATTATTTATTATTTTTATTCGTATGTATTACATAAAATAACTAATAAAATTAAATGGACACACAACTTATTTGAAATTCTTAAAAGACATGATAATTGCTCGTGAGATTGTTTTTGGAGTCAACTAAATGTGTAAGTTTTTGACCTTAGTAGTTTATTTATTTATTTATTTATTTATTTAGGGACACTTATATAAAAATTTCAAAGTTTGAGTCTTATAACAAAATAAATCATAACTTTTTAATTTTGTCAACATAAACATCTTTTGATTTCTTTTCAAGTTGAACCGTTTGTTTATTTTTGTTAAATAAAATCGATGGAAAAATAGTATTTCAATCATTAAATTCGATGTAAGTATTCATAAAATATCTAAAATATACTTTTCATTGAGTTTAATGACTAAAATACTTCTTTTTTTAAAAAAATTGATTTTACTTAATGAAAATAGGTAAATAGTTTAGATTTGAAAACAAATCGAAAGTTTTGAGTTTAAATTAACAAAGTTAAAAACTCAGAATTTATTTTGTTAGAAGACTCAAGCTCTGGTTTTTTATTATTATTATTATTTTTTTTGTTGTAATTTTCCCTTTTATTTATTATTATAGAAATTTATAATATATATATATATATATATGAAATAATATGATTTTGTCATTTCAAAATTTAAAAAAAAAAAAAACCCTATCAATCATAATTTTTAATGTTTAGGGTTTTTATATAACATCTCATTTTTTAATCCCATTTTTCTTCCGTTTGGGTGTTCATTATATTCCATGGAGTGAAAAATAGATTTGAGTAATTATATTTTCATTTGAAAAATGTATAACTTCTCTTATAAAAAATATAATTTTTGTAAGTGCACATTGTAATTTCTCCTTATAATTTAATGTAAATCTTCTACGTTAAGGCCATGTTTGTTTGGGCGGACTGGATTAACATTCCCATGACTAATAGTCATAGGATTACGAATCCGTTGGATTATGTATCCTATCTTAACTAATAGTCAAGTTTAAAATAATTAGTCCCTACTTCAATTGTTTAACCAAACATCGGATTAATAATTTTATTGGACTATTAGTCCAATCCTAAGCTCATGTCCACCCAAACAAACATGGCCTAAAAGTACAATTTTGTTGTCGGTAAAAAATACGTGTAGACATACAATTTATTTGACTATAAAATAAACTTCAAAATATTTCGTACTGATATCAGATTAATCCTTTTTCTTGTACCCAAATTTTTTTTTTCTTTTCTTTTCTCTTTTATAATATTTTTTGACTTTTTTTTAATTATTTATTTTCTTTCTAGTAATGGGTTAGAATTGAAAATCTAAGCAACAAGAGCTTCATTTGTAAATGAAACCATGTGATCTGATTTATGAGAAAAGTAAGCACAGATTTGAATGTCACCACCGACACAAAGGTTTAGCTTTGATAGGTTCATTATTTATTTATATAGAATGAATTTTTTCGTTTAGTTTAATTTTTTTAAATTAATTTTAAGTTATATTTTGAAAGATTAATTGTTAAAAAAAATTTTAAAAGTTAAAAACGTGTTTGGTTATAAATTTAAAAAATAGCTTTGGGATAATTTATAATTTCTTTTTATTTAGTTAAATAGATGAGTGTGAGAGAAAATTCAATTAAATGATATGTAAAATATTAGAGAATGAGAGAGAAGAGGGAAGAGAAGAGAGGTGAGAGAGGAGAGATAAGAGAACGATTGATTGATTGATTTATTTATAAAAAAAAAAGAAAAGAAAAGAAAAGAAGAGAGGAGAGATAAAATTGAATTTTAAGTTATATTTTAAAAGATTGTTAAGCAAACAATTTTTTTAAAAAAATATTTTTTTGATCCAAGTTATGTTTTAAAAATTAAACCAAACATTACCCTTATTTTTCAGATGAATTAATTTGGGTAATAAATAAAAATATGCCTTAATGTCCCCTCGACAAGTCAACCTAAAAAAGTAACTCTACGATTAAGACATTTGGCAATTCTTTTCTAGAAATGACAATGAGTCCGGGGAGGACCGATGACTACATTCTCTGTCCCCGATTTTCAAAGGTATTAAATTTTCCATCCTCGCTTCTAATTTCTCGCGGAGAGCCCATAACCTCCGCCCCTGCTCCCATAGGGGATCGGATTTTCCGACCCCAAAAAATTTCCAACGTTTTTTTTTTTTAATTTTTAATTTTGCATATTTCATTTTATTTTTTTATTTTTTTGAGGCAAATAAAAATCATATATATAAAAGTATAATTCAACAATGTCTAAACATAAACATCCAAATAACAGTAACATGACCAACAAGATACAAAACAACACTCACACCACAACCACAAAAAATAAAATAAAATAAAGCAAAATCCAAACAATACATGTTTTTCGTTTTATTTAAATAAATAAATAAAAACAGAAAATAAATAAACAACTTACTTGATTAATTTCTTGAATAATATTCTGATCAAGTCCAGTGTTCGACACTGTGTCTTTAAGACAGATTCGTCTTCTCCACGGTACTTTCAGAATATGGACGTCTATCTCCTAGGATAAAATGATCAATCAACAAATAAATACAGTACTACAATTTATTCGTACAACGAATACACTAAGTGTTTATACTCTTCCTCACAGAAATTTAGATGCAGCAAAATGCAGAGAGCAGTATCAAATTTAAGGATGAAAATTCAGTAAAAGAAACAAATGAGAGACTTGTCTATTTATAGGAGAATATATGGCTATTAGATTCGAATTAAACAAGTACAAAACCTGTTTGAACAGGTATGAAACCTGTTCAGTTTGAATAAACAAATATACACTTGTTGTGTTCAAATTTTGAACAGGTAAGAATCGTATGGACCTGTTTGGATGTAGGGAAAAAATCGGAACAGATTATTTTCGGAATTAATTTGAATTATGGATAGAAATTTTATTTTACCAAAAAAATAAAATTAAATTCAAATATTTTTTTCCCAAAAAGATTAGTATTGGGTCGGATAAGCCCAACCCAACCTCACACCACACACTCGCGCCCAAGCCCAACCTGTCCGACCGGATGGCGGCATGCGCATATGTTGTGATATTTTGGGTCTAGTAGGTCTAGCCCATTTTGCCCATAACCTCTCCTCTCTACAAAACTTGGGTGCCCTTTGGGGCCTATCTCAAGTTCCAACTCCAAGCCTTATAAACCCATTCAAAACTTCCCACCAAATCAATGTGGGACAAACCATTATACAAATCTTAAGGAATTTTCACAAAAACTCCATTTCCATGTAGCACACTTTGGCTTCAATTTTCCATTCACCCGATAATGGTTTTGAGCAACCAAATATACCACGTGAATCACAACGTGGCATAGAACGCGTTATCACTTAGACCCTCGAAATTCGGTGCATGGGTCCCACCTAAAAAATAGACCAAAGTTGATGAAAAATTATGCTATCCAGGTTTTTCAAAAATCATTTCTAACAATCCCTTCACATGAATGGAATTTGATGACAACGAAAATGCAACAATACACAGAATTTGTCGAAAGAGTATAAATCGAAAATATCTTGCATCAGGATAGGTAGCTTTCGGCCTTGAACCTTCTCTAGTGATAATCTATCGGACTTACTAGCTAACCAATGGACGCGATGCATTGAATTGTTCAGCCATTTGTGTAAGCCAAGACAATAGATTTTACACAAAATATTTACTAACACATCGTGGTTCTCACTGTTATGTTCATTTTGGCCTTGAACGCTCCTGATTTTCTTGAGTGCTTCTAGAGAATTTAGCCTCTTCATTCTCACAGAACCAGCCCCAGTTCGACATTCATATATGTGATTCTTATTGTGAGTATCTCCTTATACTCGTCTTGATTATTATGCTTGAATCAAGATATAAATAATCATTAAAAGCTAAGCTTATCCTTAGACCCCTACAGACAACATATGTTGCAGATATCACTCTCATCATAAGAATGGGTAAGAAATTTTAATCCCTTGGTGATTTCTGGTGAGCCACACATAACTTAGTTGTCCCTTTGAACTTAGTTCTTGGGATCTCCATTCATATAAGTAGGGTTACCATTATGATGACTCTTATGCAATAGGTTTTAATCCCATTCCCTTCGATGAACTATATACTTGCTCTTTTGTCAAACCTTTTGTTAATGGATCCGCAATATTCTCGTTAGATTTTATATAATCTATTGAGATTATTCCATTTGAGAGCAATTGCCTTACGGTATTATGCCAACGACGAATATGTCCTGACTTACCATTATACATATGATTCTGTGCCCTGCCTATTGCAGATTGACTATCACAATGAATACAGATAGTTGGCACAAGTCTTGGCCACATTGGAATGTCTTCTAAGAAGTGACAAAGCCATTCTGCTTCTTCTCCTGCTGTAGACGTCCCCGAACGCCCCGGGAGGATGAGTCCCGTTCTGTTCATTTGTGGGTCTACTACAGTTCGGACTCTCAAATTGTCATGGTCCTTAATCTGAACCAAAGAGTCCAAATCCGGCAAGTCATTTTGAGAAAAATAGATTTTTTTAGAAAAGAAGTGTCAAACATGGACTGCTTTGCCAGATACAGAGTCGCCACTTAAATATTTTATTTTCGGAAAAATTTAGGAAACCCTGACTCGTTGCCTAAGGCCACGTGTCTGTCATCACCAAAGTTGCCTCGGCTCGGGAACTTGGGTACGATTGGGGAAGGTCAGCTATGAGCACCCCCTCTCGCCCGATTCGAAGATCGGCCTCTACTAACCATGATATCCAATTTTGAAAACGTTATGTGTTCTTATTTCGGTTATTTAGCCTAGATTTACTATGTTATGCGCACAACAAACAAGTATAGATTGGGTCGCCCAAATTGGAACAAAACATTTCATGTTTGTTTGTTTGAAAATGGTTTGATGGTGCTACCCGCAAGTAGGCTAAGACATGAATTTTGCCACCCTTAAGTGGGCCTTAGAAAATATGGTTTTGCCACTTCCAAGTGGGCTTAAAACTTGCATTTAATGCATTGTTCCAATTCAAATAACCCAACCTCCACCCACAGGGCAACATTCACACACATGTAGCATGCTAAAGCATAAAAAGCTTACTTAGTACTCCAAGCCAAAACAGAAACTAGTTAGTGATCGTATGCATGATCCTAGTTCGTGTTTAAAAATGGCTAATGCAACGTATGCAAAGATGCAATCTAGACAGGCTTGACTATTCTAAACATGGCATGTGAAATGCAACAGATAACATGTATTCAATTTGGGATTGAAATACAATGCAGTTAGCATGATGCGCCGAGCCCGGTGCATGCAAGACAAATGTATGAATGCACGCATGCATAGCATAAGGTATGCTAATTTAAATATGCCCTAATACTAACCATTGAAAGCAGGTAATATAAAAGGGAAGAAAGGCATGGGGTTGGAAGACATACACACACTCACGTACACTTATTACACAATTGCCCTCACTCGGAGGGTCTGAATAAATATTACACAACCAAATGAATACTACTAAATTAATTATTACAGAACTTCTAATTAATTAACAAATGAAATGCAAAAGAAAGCTGGCCGCAGCCTTACCTCGGGATGCGTGAATGATGCATGCTCGGTCCACCTTGCCCAGAAACCCGTACCATGCCACTGTTGCCTCTGTTTACACTGCCTCACCCCTCTGAAAATTATGATAGTCTCCAGAATTGCTATGAGCTTCCTTTTGAGTTCTGTGGAGTGCCACCGGCCAGAGCAAAAGGCCACCGGCCATGGGAATAAGGTTATCGGCCAAAGATGGTGTCATCGACTGGGCACTAATGGCTGGTTGGCACTAAAGATGGCCGGTCGGCCCTTGCTTCCTGTAGAATCCTGCAATTGACAGCAGCAGAGGGCAAGCAGTGTATGGCATGGAATTTTCAAGCAGATGTGTGCATGGCCACTCTCCCTATCATGCTAAGGACTCAAGGAAGTGCGGCTCTTGGTACTCGGGCCACCAGTCACGCATTTCGATGCATGATGGCCAAAGGTACCAAGTTTGCAACTTAATGTAAATGCATGCTACAAATAAATGAATGCTAACACCCTATCATGTTGAGATCAAGGGCGTCGGTGACCGAGGATTGAGACGTGTTTCGTCACTTTAAGTACGAACACTCCTCAATTCTCATGCTTGGTTTGACATCTCAAACCAAGCAAAATGTAATGCAAGTATGCAATGTACCTCACATATGCAACATGGGTCAAATATGCAATGTGAAGCTAAGTAAGCAAGGCATGCCAAATGCAATGCAAACTAAACATGCCAATGTGTAATGTACTAAAGCATGCAAATGCAATGTAGTAAACATGGACAAATCCGCAATGGGACTAGCATGTGGCAACACATAATGAGCCAAATATGCAACAAACATATGACAAACAAGTAATGGTGGACTTAAACCATAAAGGACAGACCTCAGCCTTGTCATAAACAGTGGCCAAAAGTGCCAAAAATGGTGGACAAATGCTCATGCAAACATGCACACCAATGAGCCAAAAACCCAAGCATAGAAGGCTACTCTCAAGAACACTCAAAGGTGGTAAGTATGGACATTAAATACTCATGTTAACTTCTGAAAAAAAACATGCGAATGATGATGCCAAATTATGCTAGGGAATAAATGCAAAATAAAAGGCATTCAAGGCCACAAATGGGAGCATTACTCAACATCTACCCTAAGCAAGCATGGTATGAGCTATACAACCAAAAACAGAGTTTTAATGCACCAAAATAAGTCCCGAAACCCCCTGATATGGCAGCTAAGAGACACAAAATAAGAGGCATGCACAAAAGGCCATACATGGAGCATAGGATCATGTCTCTCCGAAGCATTGAAAGGATAACAAAATGCAAACATGCAAGCATAAAATGTGGACTGAAATGACGTAATAAGTGATTCCAAATCACTAAAATAGCCAAGATAGTGCATGCTAATGACTCACACACCCGATGCCAACATGCTAGAATGCAAAGGGGTTATACAAAGCATGAAATGCATGACCAAATCAACACCCAACAGACTTCAAGCATGGCAAAATATGACTAAAAGCTTGACAAAATTAGGCAAAAATATGCAAGCATGATGGTCTAATGACAAGATGCATTTCTAGGCAAAATGGGGGAACGCAAAGCAAGTGTATTAAGCATGAGAGGGGCCATTAATCCGACCAAAAACAGAGGCATATTATGACCTAATGACACTAAAAAACCTCTGAAATGGAGCCAAAGACAACTAATCATGCATGTTACCCTTATGAGCCAAAAATGCAAACAAACGAGAGACAAAGGGAGAGGGGTGTCCCTCCCCTATGCAAGACTTCAAACCCCCTTCTTCACCACTAAAAATCTACTGGATTTCTGTGGTGAGAAAGCCAATACACCAAAGTAACCAAAGCTTAATAATGGAGGCACAAAAAGGGCCAAACAAGGCCTTAGAGGGGGAGGTCGACCCCAACACCAAAACAACCTTAATGAAGTGTCTTAAGAATGCAAATATAAGACTTTTTTTAGTTATACACAAAGTCTAAATCAGTAAGCAAGATAGGTTAAAGACTAGTGCAAGATTGGGAAATCTAAAGCAAAAGTGTTACCCTTGAAGAATATCTCAAGAACAGCAAGCTCAGGCCCATTCTTCTGATCAAAACCACCCCAAAACCTCAAGAATAAACTCTCAAAGCCTCCAAAGTCGAAGTATGGTGTAATAGTAGGTGACTTAGTGCAAAACTAAGGTCAAAACACACTTTTGGGGCCTTTAACACATACAAAAGGGGAGAGAGAGGAAGATGTAGAGAGAGAAGGTGATATATATCAGAATATATATGTAAGCTCTGGTTTTTTTGCTCAACCCTACAAAGGAGAGGGGAGGTCTCCTTATATAGACAAAAGAAAAGGCTAAGCTTCCAAGGAAAGCCAACAAAGGGGTCAAGGCTTCCTAAAGAAACTAAGGCAAAGGGGCCAAGGCTTCCTTAGGAAGCTGGGACAGGTGTCCAAGCTTCTTGAGGAAGCTAAGACAAAGGTCCAAGTTTCCTTAAGAAGCTAGACCAAAAAGGTGCAAAAGGGGCAAAACAGCCACACTCGTACATGGGGAGGAGGGTCCGTGCATTCCAGTTGGCACAGCTGGCTTACACTATGCCTGAAAAAGGAAAAAATGTGGCATCGGCCAGAAAAGGAGGCCATCAGCCAAACAGATGGTCGGCCGACCACACTAAGTGCCGACCAGCCAATGGTATATTTCACCAATGGCCGGTAGCCTCAAAACACAACCGGTGGCCTCAAGCCATGGCCAGTGGGTATCAGGGGTAGCTATCAAGCTACTCTCTACCCTTAAGTGCAAAAACAAACAAGTCCTTGGTGTAAAACCAAGCACAGAACAAGCAAGTCGAAAGATCTTGAGGCAAGGCGCGTAGCCAAGACCTCTGGAAACTCAAAATAAACACGAACATGGATGATCACCGAGTGTTCAAGCGGTGACGTCCAAGTCTTGAGGACGGTCAAAAATTGGGTGTCTACAGTTGCCCCTCTTTGACAGAACTCGAAAGTCATAACAATGACGGGAGTGAAAGTCAAAGCCCAGAGACGACCCATTTTTGACAAGGCCGAAGACTTAGACAAACATACAAGCTATAGATAAGATATGCGCCCGAAGGTAGGGGCAAAATGCAACTGACAATGCAAGAAGCCGAACATAACTTATGATCATGCAAAGAAAGCTATAACGAAGCATAACATGCAACAGTTTTAAGCAATCAACACAAATCCAACTACATTACAATACAAAAAGAATGTAAGAGAATTATGTAACTCTCGCTACGTTTTACGCGAAGAATACAATACCTGTGCGGCTCGTCTGGTCGCACTAGCTTGAAATGAACCGTACATATAATATCGTGCCTGAAAGAGAAAGAAAACTCAACAGGTACAATATTATTAGCAACATGCATGACAATGCAATTGAAAGGCGTGACAACGCAAATCGTGTGGGAAGCATAACGATGCGACTGGAGGCAAGCATAACAATGCTATGAAGGCCTAAATACATGTAAGTAGAGAACACGTGACAACGTGTGCAATGTGTATAGAAAGGAACTTGAACACATGTAAGTAAAGCATAACGCGACAATGTATGCAATGTGTATAGAAAGGAACTTGAACACATGTAAGTAAAGCGATGCGACAACGCATGCAATGTGTATAGAAACTTGAACAGATGTAAGTAAAGCATAACGCGACAACGTATGCAATGTGTATAGAAACTTGAACAAATGTAAGTAAAGCATAACGCGACAACGTATGCAATGTGTATAGAAACTTGAACACATGTAAGTAAAGCATAACGCGACAACGCATGCAATGTGTATAGAAATTTGAACACATGTAAGTAAAGCATAACGCGACAGTGCATGCAATGTGTATAGAAACTTGAAGGGGCCGATTCAATTTTGAAGCATGGTAAAGACATGTTATTCATGAAATTTGAAATGCAAAGCACTGCAACACAGTATAATTGAAGCGATTTGTAGAATTCATAAGATACGAAAAGGATACGGGAAGGGACGTTTCTCGCACGCACCGAGCATTGCTCATAGAAGATGCGGCTTGAGGTCAACTCGAAGGCCTACTAATGTTCCCAAAGTGCACTTCCTTGCACTGTCTTGAGTAATGAAGGTGCCAAGCCACATAGTTGACCCGAACAAGGGCGCGGGAGGTGTATTGGCCGCAATGTGGGGTTACCGGTATCAATTCCGATACTCTGCTGCCCTGCTCTTCTTTTGCTTTACTTTTCTTTTTACTGGTAATTTAAGCACATTGCACTGCCTCAGGCAAGTTTTACCTTTTTTAAAAGTGTGTATTTTTGCAAAACACATGAGGGAAATGAAACAACAATTTTGTTCAAAAAGGTGTTACATTCGTGCTTTCTATGCATCGCATGGTATCACATAGCAATGTGAACGAAATTGAACTTGGTTTGAAAATCGAGCACTTGTATCGTAATAATCAGGTAGTGAACCGACCTCCAGCTCGATAAACAAAGAACTCGATTAGCTAGCCAAGAGCGAGTACAACTCGATAAGCAACACAAAGACCTAAGGAATGTGAAATACAACTCGATAAGCAAATTTACAACAACTCGATAAGCAAATGGGCGTGACGCCGCAAAAGTCATCATCGGAGGGCATTGGAAATGGTGGTATTCCGCAAATCCTTAGCATGTTCAACACATAAACAGCTCATGGAGCAAGAAGGAATACCACCGGCCACAGGGGAAAACCATCGGCCTCAAAAAGTGGCCATCGGCCAACATCTTTGATAATCGGCCAAAAGTTGTGAAAAAATCAAATGAGAGACTGCCTATTTATAGATGGAATGGTGGTCTTTCAGTTTGAATTCAATAGGTATGGCACCTGTTCGGACAGATCTGGTTTGATTTTCAAATAGATAAAAAATTATTTTGGGGTTGAACAGATTCGGATATGTTGGACAGATATGGAACTATACAAAAATTCTGAAGAGGTGCAAACAGATTTGAATTCAAAAATTGAAATTAAACTGGACAGATTTTTCGAATTAATTTTGAATTCTTGATAGAAAAAATAAAATAAAATTTAAATGTTTTTAGCCCAAAAAGATAGGTATTGGGCTGGACAAGCCCAACCTCACACCCGCACCCAAGCCCAGCACGCTTGCTGGCGGCGCGTATGTGTTTATTTTTGGATCCAATGGATCTAGCCCAATTTGTCCATTACTTCTCCCTTCTACAAACTTGGGGTGCCCCTTGGGGCTCTCTCCAAGTTACAAACCCACGCCTTATAAACCCACTCAAAGTTTGCCCACCAAATCAATATGGGACAAGCCTAAAACCAAATCTTTATGAAATTTCACCAAAAACACAATTTCCATGGAGCTCTCTTTGGCTTCAATTTCCCATTCACTTAATAATGGTTTTGAACAACCAAATATGCCACGTGAATCACAACGCAGCATAGAACGCGCTACCACTTAGACCCACCAACTTTGACATATGGGTCCCACCTAAAAAATAGACCAAAGTTAAGAAAAAAATCATATTTTCCAAAACCATTTCTAACATAATTTACCTTAATAATTATCAATAATGAAATGAACTCAATCAAGCCAAGCTAGTTGTGTCATTGACAATCAAAGTCTATGCTTACTGAATTTGGATCCAGGGCATGGCAGTAATAATATCTTATAAATTAGAAGCAAGATAGATTTCAGATGTTAACATTGACTAAGACTTCAAACATTATACTATTGATTGATAATTTGGAATCTCAAAAGGGTTCCAAACTAGTTGCAAGCTTAAACAATGTTATTCATGTGTTGAACAAGTGGAACAGGTACTTAGTTCAGCTAAAATAGTGCTAACTTACTACCACTTGTCCCAAACTACAAGCTCTAAAAATGAAGTTTCAATTTATTAAGGTAAAGTTGGCATATTGTGAGATTAATTTGTATTTATATCAATGATCTAAACTATTCATTTCATATGATAAGTTAAAAAAAAATAAGCATGTAAAAAATTAGATTGCTTAGACATAAATAATAACATGATCAAATCATATATATATATATATACCAATCAACCAAACCAAACCTTAAGTCTCATCAAATGGAGTCGGCTATATGAATCATTCTTCTCCACGCGGCCCTATCAAAGGCCATTTCATTAGTCAAATTAAGTAGATTCATATCTCTATTTATAACGCTAGTCAACGTTAATCTAGGCCTACCCCGTCCCCTAACACTTCCATCTACCGTTACAGCATCGCATCTCTTCACTACTGCCTCTGTTGGTCTCCGTTGAATATGACCAAACCATCTCAAACGATTCTCTCTCAATTTAAAATCATGTACACCGCATAGATAAAAATAATATAATAACAATCTATATTAAATCAATTTGATTTTTTGTATAAATAATTTCCTCAGTTAGGAGGTGTTTGATAACATGATTCAACACTTAAAACTAAATGTATTAAGTAAAAATCAATTAAGTCCTTTTGATAATCACAATTGATATCATTTACAAATTTAAGTGCCTCTTAAAATGTAGGTTAAAATTTAAGAAAAATTTAACTTATATGAAACTTATTTAATTTTGACGGAATTTATAAATACTAAACATAAGCATCAATATACACTATTATAAACTCATTACCAACACCAACACCAACACCAACACCACCGCCGCTACTACTACTACTACTACTACCACCACCACCACTACCACCACCACTACCACCACCACCACCACTACCACCACCACAACCACCATGCCATCACTACTACCACCACCGCCACCACTGTCGCTACCACCACTACCACCACCACCATCATCATACCAACCCCACCACTATCTCTACCACTACCATCGCTACTGCTACCACTACCACCACCACCACCACCATGCCCGCCGCCGCCGCCGCCACTACTATCACCATCATACCACCACCATCACAATATAAAAATTAAAATATACAATTTAAAAATAATACATTTCAAATTTAATTTTGTACATATCAAATAATTTATTTTTAGTTAAACACTTAAATTTTTATCAAACAATTTTTTCACTTAAAAATTTTGTATTCAGTTTTTGACACTTAATTTTCAGCTATCAATTTTATAAAACAACATCTTAGTTGCACAAGTGAACGGTTTTAGATTACCAAAGTCCAAATTAATTTGATACAAAGTTAATTTCATCGTTAAGTTAAGATTTTCATCTTTAATAAATCTGTACTCCTAAAAATGTGAATTAACCTATTATTTTAAGAATGAAAAGTAAAGTTTAAATTGGGAGACTCATGAACTCAACAACGCTACGATTCGATTTGTTTGTATATCTCATCACATATTGTTGGAAACTTATACTCAAGATCTAGTTTGTTAAGCAATTAATTTGAAAGGGCAAATTACACCTGTGATTTTTATAATTTGTTTCTTATGTTAATTTTAATTATTTATGTTTAAATTGAATCAATTTTATTCTTGAATTTTTATATTATGATAATTTAGTACAATTGATTATGTTTTTTTAGAAATTAAAATGACATCAATGATCAAAATAGTCTATTTATTCACCTTAAAGTGATAAAGATGTTGACGTCTATTTTAAAATAGCCTATTCCATTCTTAATGCACTATTTTGTTTTTAATTTATGTCCAATTTTGCAACGAATATTACGAATTGAGCTAAATGGACACAATATACAAAAATTAAAGGGAATTATTGGCACTATTGAAACTATATAGACCAAATTAATACAAGATAGAAATTACAAATATCACATGTATAATTTGCTCTCCTTGGACAGGATAGTTGGCCCAATAGTCCATGTAATTGTCCCTTAGGACAGTGCTATCTTACGGCAAAAAGAAAAAAAAAAATTCCTCTCCTTAAATTTAAATCACAAATTACAATCGCTGTGGTTTTAATTTTCTGAAAATTTAATTTTTAATTTTTTTTATATATATTTTTTGTTTTTAGTGAATATTTTTCAAAATTTTAAGTATTTTTTTTTTACTTTTTTAAGATGCATCTTATTTAAATATATCTAAAAAGTAAAATATTTGTAAAAAAATATTTTAAAAATTTGATAAATATACAAGAATATGAAAATATATTGTATTTTCAATTTTTTTTTTTGTTGTATTTTTGATATTTGGTGAATTGTTTAAATTTTTTTTTTTTATAAAATACTATACTTTTTAAATATATTTATGTTAAGTATATTTAAAAGTTTTAAAAATTACTTATATTATGAAAACAATTCAATAAAAATAAACAAATACAGAAAATAAAAAATTGATACTTACCATGAATCAAGAGGCATGCCCATACTGAAAACAACAGTGCTGAGGTTTTTTTTTTTTTTTTTTTTTTTAAATAGAAATGGAGATTTTTGTGTTACAACTCACAAGTGTAACCTTCGCAGCCACAAATTCAAAAAGCATGTGAGATCTCCATGCCTCATTCTATGGAAGCATACCCTTCAATTTTTTTGTTCTCGGGAACAACAGGATGACATTCATGCAGTTATATATTAATTATTTGATTATTATTTAATATACTATTAGGGTGTGGTATGGGTATGGGTATGGGTATGGGTATGGGCCAACTTGCTATATTTTAACTTGGGCAAATTATATTAACAGTTCATTTCTTATAATTTGAAATTTGTATTATTTTAATTTTTAATTTTTAATTTTTTAATTGTGATATATTTGATACTGAATTTTGAATCTTATTATAAATAAAGATAATCAAATATGTTTCATTTGTAAATGGTCAATTTTAAAGATAAAATCGTTATATAACTTATTTTGTATTAGTTAACTTCTATATTGTTTGAAATGTAATCAATTTTTTTTTTTTTTTTTTTTTTTTGTAAATGAATAATGCTGAAACTTTTTTAGTTATAAACTTCTGTTTGATTTGGTTTTATAATCTATATTCAGAAAACTTTTCTAAGAAACTAAAAATTAAATTATTAAAAAATAAAATAAAAAACACCTCATTTTTATATAATTTTATCTTTCGAGAAGATAGAAGTAATTTTTTTAAATAATTTTTTTTGAAATGATTAGTTTCATTAAATTAATTTATATATTTTCAAAAATTAAACATAGCGACAATTTTGATATTATTATTAAATCAATCCATTAAATTAAAAAAATATAAAACTAAAAACATTTCATATATTCAATATACTGATTATACGTTAAAATGTAATAACCATCAATTATTTGATAACTATCTGAAAATATATGTTAACAACAAACACAATCATCTATCACAGAATAACCATCGAAAAATATCCACTCATTACATGATCATCATCCAGATATATACTAAAAGTTAATATGATAAAAAAAATTAATAAATAAATATTTAAAAGATTCATCATTTTTATATAACTTTATCTTTGGCGGGTATAAATAATTTTTAAAATTTTAAAAATAATTTTTGACATTTATTTTTATGAAACTAGTTTATATTTTACCAAATTGACGATTTTACCGTTGAAATTGAGCAATGGTATTTTCAATCGTCCTTATTTGAAACAATATTAAAAATTCAAAATAAAATATATCACAATTAAAAAATTAAAAATTAAATTAACATAAATACCAAACTATAAGAACCATTATTATAAGACTCTTCTAAATTTCTCTATTCACAGAATCTTTTACGTTGCATGTCAACATTGCCATATAGGACGAAATTTGATATTTTATTAAAATTGGATAAAATATCACATCTAATTTATAAATTATTTTATTTTTTCTTTCATAAAAGTTAAAAACGTTAAAATGTCTATCTCAAACAAGTCTTTTTAGTCTTTGACTAAAATAATCAAAAAATCTAAAAATTTAAAAGTTAACTCACATCCCAAATGAAGCCGTGATACTTTTGTCTTTTTCTCCACCCAATTAATGCATGGACCTTCCTTTTTTATATATGATATTCAATAAAAAACCAAAATATAAAAAGGAAATAATTTAATTAATGACGGAAAATCTAAATGTTACACAAAATGTTGTACATTTTTTTTTATTCGACAATAATGATATTTTTAAGTAAAATCACTTCCATGAATATTTTGTTTTTAAAGTAATAGAATCCAATTTAGCCACAACATTGTTTACAATTTTCTTTTATTATATATATATATATATATATTATGTTCGAATTGTATTGATACAAGTAAAATATTGATAACAATTAAAATTAAAATTAAAAGGCACACAAAATAGCATTTATCTAAAAGAGATATTTTTAGGATTATTTACCAATAAATCCTACTTCACAAATTGTTATACCAATTAGTTTCACTTTTATTCTATTATATCGTTTAGTCCTGCTAATGGAGAGATTTGATCCTTTCTGTTTTTATTTTCCATTTTTGGTATCACTGTGTGGACGTTTGTGCCCTTAGGGTAATTGGGCAGTGCTTTGTGGGACCATTTTTTGTTTGGAAACGTTGCTGATTCTGTTTTGGCAAATTTGAATGATACATTCAAATACATTTCAGCCATTGGCAGGTAGGGTTTTGGGATTTTGAATGTGTTGTTTTTGCCGACGGCTGTGTGACAGACTGTCAGTTTTTTGGATATCTGCTGTAGAGATGCTATTCTTTTTCTGGTATGCTTACTTTTCTGGGTTCGTTTACCTTTGATATGGATTGTAGTCGTTTATCTTCTTGTCTATGTTTTTTTCCTGTTTTCATGTATTTGGTGGGTTTGTGTGTGTTGGCCGAACATGGTTTTCATGGTGTGTGATGTGCTGGGTAAGGATGGTACATTGTTGCTGGTGGTCCTATTGTTTTATAATTTTTTTGTGGTGTTAACCCAAGTTTTCAAGTGTTACGTTTTCCAAACGCGATGTGTTGTGTGTGGGGAACAAAGGGACATGCGTCTATCTGTGGGTGGGGAAACATCGTTTTGATGGTGTGTGGTGTGCTATTTGTGGGGTGGTACGTTGGTGTTGGTGGTTAGTGGTTTTTTTTTTTTTTTTTAAGCATGTTACACCAATCAGACAAGTGTTACGGTTTGCCGATTGAATGTGTTGTTTGTGGGAATCAGAGGGGCATGCATTTGTGCGTGGGGAGGGAGCGGGGTGTGTGGTGCTCTGCCAATCTGTATGTAATTATAAGTTGTCCTTGTTCGTTGTTTTTTCCAATTTTCATTTTTTTCCACCCTCATTTTTTTCTTCATTGACATGCGTTGTTTGGGAGTAAGATACCTAAATGCATGTGTGTGTGCGGCCTAGTCGTTTGTTGTTACTATGTATGTCATTTCTGTTTGTCCCTATTCGTTGTGTTTTTTCAAATTTTTTTTTTGGCCCATCATGAATCATATGTTAACGTTCGCAGGGGGATGGACAATCAAATTATGCTAATATGTTGTTACGGCAATATGAAGGTCGTTATTAATTTGCAAGTTCCGTTTCGATTTGATGACGTGGTCAGTCGTGTGTGTGAAAAGTTTGATGGTCTCACACCTGCCAATATCTGTTTGTACTTTAAGATGCCCGGTTATGATAATTTCATATTACAGAATGATGTTAATGTGGTGAACATGGTGTGTCTTGCATGGTCATTCCGATTACAATGCATTGATGTATTCATTGAGGTACAACATGCACTAGACAGTGACAATGCTAACAACCAATTACAAACAGCTTATTGTCACCCGACAGATGTGTTTGACGAGTCGGATATGGATTACGAAGATGATTTATTGGCAAAATTTTGCCCTTATGTTGAGACGGTGTTTTTGTCTGCCTAATGGGCTAGCAGGATTCAACGTATTGGTCAAAGTTTTGAAGGTGGAGCAGATGAATTCCGAAGTGTTCTTTGCAAGTATGCGGTCGAATGTGGCTTCCGTTTTAAATATGTCAAAAATGATTCTGTGCAGATCACAGTTATATGCATGATGAGGGAATCGAAGGGATGCATGTGGTCGTTACATGCACGTGTTTTGCATGCCAATAGATTTTTCTACCTTCGCAAGTGGAATAAGGAGCACATTTGTGGCGTTGCCGTTCGGACCCCGAAAAACCCCCGGGTTGGTTTAGATTTAGTGTCCGACGTCATTTCTGATTGTGTACGTGACAAGCCACTCATGCGCCTGACCGATGTTGTGTACGACCTAAAAAAAGATTACGGATTAGAAGTTAGCTATCGGGTTGCATGGTTAGGTATTGAAAAAGCTCGGGGGGAGATGTTTGGTGCACACTCCACATCGTTCGACCAATTGCGGTGGTACAGTTATGTTGTCATGGAAAACAACCCTGGAAGTTTCATCAATATTGAGTACGATGGACACAACAACCGTTTCATAAGGTATTTCATCTCATTCAAAGCATGTATCGATGGGTTCAATCATTGCCAGCCATTGCTATTCTTGAACGGGACTTTTCTGAAGGGAAAATTCAAGGGGCACTTGCTAGCCGCTATTGCCAAGGATGGCAATCAAGGTACTGTTATAATGTTGACACATAATATTTTCGCTGTACAATAATAATTTCATTATTGATTGTGAGGACAATGTTTCAGTGTACATTGCCTCACACACATAATATTTGAGCTCAATAATGCACCACCAATATAACTTCAAAACTGACTCACAACAACCCTTTCCAGGTCTCTTTCCTTTAGCCATTGTAATTGTTGATTCAGAAAACACCACAAACTGGGCCTAGTTTTTGGGACACCTCGCAAATGTTGTCAACAGTCACAGGACCCTTACGTTCGTCTCTGACTGACATGCAGGCTTATTGGAATCAATACCCATCATATTTCCCGTAGTCTATTATGCATTTTGCTTACAACATTTGCAACGTAACTTGCAACATAAGTTACGATATGTTAACACTTCATATAGAGCTGGAATGTTGACTAAATTTCATGCTTATGCTTGTGCTTATGCACCTACTATGGCTTCATTTACCCAATGCGTCGAAGAGTTTACAAAATGTGGACGGAAGGTTGTCCCCGCATTCTTAAAATACTTACCCACTTAATACTGGGCTAGTGCTTACTTCTGGTATGTACTTCACTCTTTACATTTTCATTCCAATTATATTCCACGTCATAATTGACTGTGTGTCATATTTTCTTGTCCTTTGTCTACGTTCTCACACATATCGTATTCCTCCAACATCAGCGGTTCACGGTACAGCGAGATGAGTTCCAAAGCTGTTGAGTCGTTCAACTCGTGGATACGGGAAGCACGCCACCTACCAATAACTCAATTGGTTGACAGTATTCAAGCGAAGATTATGCGTCAGATGGCGAAACACCGACTTAAGGCACAAGTGTGGCCCAGTGTTATTTGCCCAAAAATGGAAGCTCGGTTGGTCAAAATGTACAATAAAGGCAGATCATGGCTTGTAAGCCAATCTAACAACACTATCTTCGAGGTCCACTCTTTCCCATCCGTCATGGTTGACGTTGACAGACATACATGTTCCTGTTTCAAGTGGAGCTTGCGAAAACAAAAGTTGTTATATGTAATCAACCAAATGTGCGATAACTACAACATTACAAATACAGTCCCCCCAAAAAATCACAAATACAATTCACTTACGTCCCCAGTTTTTGTTGGGGACACTTGGTTACACATTCCACTGGGTTACTGAAATTTGCCACAATGCTTTGCTCATCTAGCTCGAAATCACGCAAAGTCTACTTCATCACATTTGTCACACGTTCTTTTTGCCATAATTCACAAAAACCAATGAAACAAGCTACAAAAACATAACCCACACAATGACCAATCACAAAACAAATGAAAAAAATACTTTTACAAATCATACCAGTATGGTAGCTACATTGTGATATACATCAGCTTTGTCTCCACGCTGCCTCATCGGATTGTAATGTTTCCAACTCCTGTCTTTCGTATCATACACTACCAGCGTCCAATGACCATCGTGACACATGGGGAAGTGGATAAACCGACACTCGCTCGCTACAGACACATTCCTCCGAACAAATTTCTCCATTGCTCGTACATCATCATTTTTCACCATATCTTGCAAAATATACATACCATCAACATGACACACAAGCACACAACTCAGACAATGTTCACTACACAACTCCACAACTCACCAAACACACACTACCAAAGAAGTACGACTTGTCCGCCAACTCATTGTCTCCATACATCCTTAAATGATCGCTTTTAAGCAACTCAACATATGCATCAATCACCTACCAAATAACAAAACAATTAAATAACAAATATTCACATAACACCTATGCTTCGAATGTTGTTCCATAAAACTTCATTCCACCATATGTGAAGGAATATCACATTTTCATTTAAAACATTTACAGACTCACATTTCCACGAATGCAATTTTGGTGGATGAGGTTTTCCACATCACTGAAGTACACCACCACACCAGCAGCACCATCCTCTCACATGACCGCCCTAGACAAACCAACATTTTTTAGATTCTACAAATATTTACATAAAAACAAGTTCTCAGAAAACCAAATAAAATACATATGTACCGATCACCATGCGTATCATAACCTTTTGTGATCCTAAACTTTTCTTCCACTGTCATTATTTTCCACACACCCAACCTGTTGTTTATATCAAACCCAGACCACTTCTTGTCAGTTACAATCGCTGCGTCCACGTCAATAACTCCGTCATTCATAACACAGTCATTATCTCGCACCACAACGCAACTGCCTATGAATGGCTTCTTATTACGCCCATCTAAGAGCGAGCACTCGAAATTCGACAATTTTCATACCTGTCTAACTTTGTTTTTAATGTTACGCACAAACGATGTTTGCAACCTAGTAACAGTTACACCCTCATCCATGTTAGACACTTCTACGTTCACACAACCAGCAAGACTTCTCCCACACTGCCCACCACCTGTATCTTCAATTTCACATCCAGCCTTCGCACCTACAGCCTCCTCACGCGTAGGCACACCTCACCTGTCAGCCTTAATCAGCGACACATTGTATACCACTTCACCTCCAAACCGAACACCTGCATCACTAACTCCAATGACGTCACGCCGCATCTCCATGTCCCGAAACGCTTGCGTCACCTCATGCACATCACGATCAGCAAGCTGATCCTCAAGCACCAACACTCTTCTCTGTAATTCCATATTCTCTTTCTTTAACTTATCCACCTTATCATTTTTAATTCCTAGTACACACTCAAAACCCCCTACTATGTTCACAACTTGCACCTCTAGTTTCCTTTTCAGCCCAGCAACTTCTTCCTCAAGAAATGCAATCATTTCATCTTTTTTTTTTTATTCTCCAATTCCAGGATTGTGATTGCATTAATTGCTTCATTTAGTTTACTGTCATTCACCCCCTCATTGCCTTTTCCATCTGTGGAAACATGCAACGCGTCTGTTCCATTCCCTCCCACAATCAAGTCCGATTGGTGCCCTTCCCACGAACTGCACTCTTCACGTCCATCGCCAAATCCAAATTCCACGTTGTCTGCATGCATCGCAACCTCAGTGTGTCTACCATCGCCATTAATTTTATCCACAAAATGCTCATCACCTCCAACACAGTCAAACACATCTGATTCAACATTTTCCCCCACAACAATATCCATCCCCATCACTTCACGCTCATAGTCGAATGACCTAAGTCGGTCAACTTTAACTTGCGCATACACAAACATACCAGCATTACACATGACAACAAACTCAACACAATTTCCAACAGTACAATACATACCTCCACATAGCAACCAAACCGATCACACGTACCTGAAACTTAACTGGACCAGAAAGATCAACCCCTTGAGCTTTACTCAACAATTTCCAAATGTCCCATTTCATGAATATGGGGAACATGTTATTGGTTTGCAGCTCAAGTATTGTTGAATGTTCACATATCTAATACTAAACAAAACAGAAAATAAAACATCAGCCAATTAATACATCTTCAAAAAGTATATGTTACAACCACTATCTAAATGTAATATTTACATACCAATAACACGACCACGCAGCCTGTCACCTTCTAAGGCATACGATGAAACTCTTTCACTAGGCCCATCAGTGCTGTCATTATTGCTCCAGTCCAGTCGTACATCCTCACAATGTTCAAGTCGTTCATATATCGAACAAATGCCCAACTTATTGTTTCACGTGAGTTTGCAAAAAAATTCTTGCTACATATGTAAAATGCTAACAGCTTCGCTATATCTTCCTCATCTTGTTTGGTCTGCCCATTGACAGCTTCGAGAAACAAACTTTTTACGAGCTTTGATGTTAACCACGTTGTGTCACAGCAGCTGCGCTGAATGAAGTCTGACACTGGTCGCTGACCCAGAGATCAATCCAAACGTCTCTTCCCATATTGCAGACCAAAAATTGGTCTCACGTCACTACTACCAAATTTCACACTGGCCCCTCCAATATGAAACGCATTATCCCGCGGATCATACATTCTTATAATTTTCGAAATCAGATCATCACACTTCCTGAATTCATTGTGGTTCAAATTGTTGACGTGGATCACCTCGATCATAATCCAAAATGGTGTTCTCCTTAGCTGTTTCAGATGTGCCTCCCTCAGTTTTGCTGAGCTAACAAATTTGACTATCCCAACAAAACTTGATCGGTAGTTGATCCTCGTGTGTGTCTGCCGCTGTTGGTATTTCGTGCCCTTATTGACATTACATCCCACTGCATTGTGCACGACTTTTGTCTGCTTGAAAAGGATGTGACCCTCAATTTTCACTCCCAGATTGTTTCCCTTTGACCCAAATGCTTCTGCAGCCTGTCACTTTTCACATGATCGAGTTCATGGACTATATACCCTACTATAATCTGCAACATCACACACAAACCATTTCAAAAAAACTTACAACCAGTAGTACAACTACACAAAAAAATACCCCACACAGAAACACCCCCCTTACATGGCCATGTTATGCACACACATCCTTAACCCATTGTTTCCAACTAAAATAGGAAAATAACTACGGATGCCCCTCATCTTCCTTCAACCCATTCACACAACAACTACCACCACCCAACCTCTGTTACACAAACCATGACCCATGACCTAAACAAACCTACCACACACGTAGAAAAAACCAACACATACCCCTTCCGTCCCTATGCAGCACAACAAATCAATTAAATCAAACTACCCACATAAATCATCAATGCCACCCCCTACGCTCACACACAGAGCTAACAACAAAATCACAAAAAACCCCAACACAACACATTATCACACCATGTCCCATAACCCAACAAAAACCAACCACACACACCAAACAACACCCACAAACAAAATGATTATCATGCCCATGCATGACACAAAAATAATAAATAATAACCCCACAGATCCAGAATTGCACACCAACCCATTATTCACCATCACATGTGGTCCCAACCATCCATGTCACCCTAACACAACCAAATCATACCAGCCCACAACACACCCCACCACACTATCACACCATAACAGAAACCAACAAGAAACAAATAAAACCCCACACAAAACCAAATACCCCACAGCCACATTGTCAAACCATGTCCCACTATCTCGAAAAACGTACCACAAAAAATAAACAATAACCACAAACATATCCCTTTCATGCCCTTACAGTACAACCAAATAAAAAATCCAAAAACCACACAAGCCAAACCCCTCCGTAAATCATTGTTTACCAATATATGTGGCCCCAACCATCAATGCACACAACCACAGCTTGTTAGCCATCTTATTCCCCCCCACACAACCAATCAACCCACATCACACACCACTTCACAAACCAACCACACAAATAAACCAAAAAAACCTAAACAAAATGAAATACCCCACCCTCACATTGTTAAACCATGTCCCACAAACTCAATGAAAGTACCACACCACACACACACAAACCTAAAACATATCCCTTTCATGCTCTGCAGTGCAAACAATATTTTATGCCACCCCACACATACCTACACACACCCAACCCCACAAACAAACCATTTGTTTACCACTAAGTGTGGTCCCAAACATCATTGTCCATCTGACACACTTTCTTTTACCCCTTACCCTCATAAACACAACCAACCACCCGACAACACCCACCACTGCCTACAAACACCCCAATTCACACCTCATGTTACCCAAAAAACAAACACACAAAAAACCGAAACCAATTATTAAAACACAACACTCAATAACATACTTGCATGACTCATAACCATTATTAAATAAAACGAACGAAATCGATAGGAAAACAACATAAATCCAATGTACCACACTGACAAACACAAAAAAACAAGACACAATGTTACAAAACATACCCATTCCGTCCATATCAGAACTATTGCATATCAACGGCAAAGTATTATGCGAACTAGGGTTCCGTTATCGTCAACTGTTTGCAATGTCACACCGATTGATCGACGGATGAAACACAACTATAGCAATATCGATCCAATCAACCTCCAAAAGATGTCCTTTCTACCCTCAAATAACGCAACGATGTATATGGTCAATCAAAACTTCGAATTTGTTGGCAATCATACATCTAGGGTTTCCGACGTTACAAAATGGCAAACCACAATGGCCTTGTGAATATGGATGCACAAAATGGGTTAACATTTCATGGGTGTGGGTATGTGGGTGTCGACTCTATTTTAATTGAAACCCATCGTCTATTGGGCTGTGTGCCTTGTGTCAGACACCAAACACACCAGTCTAGCCTAAAAAACTCCTTAGCGCTTTAGCCTTTTGTGACACCCTTATAATGTATCACGTGTAACACGCCACACATCCCTTTACTATTCACCCGCATAAGACAAATGCACCAAAGACAAATGCGCCTAACCTAGTTGTAACACATCTAATAACATCTAAATGACGGCATTAAGGTCCTTCAAAATACCCCAGGAATAAACGGTTTAGTAGAAAAAAAATGGGACCAATTGGATCATAAGTTCAAAATTTGGGATTTATTGGTAAATCTCCCTATATACTATGCTATGTGCATGATTGTTGTATATCATTGAGCTTCGATTTTTTATTTTTTTGTTATTATCAATCTACACTATTATATTAAAGCTTTTGGGAAATAATAGTTTTAGCCTAAAAGTTAAAAAATTACTAAAAAAAATTAAAAAAACTATAACCTATACAAAAAAGTCAAAGATTTCATTTTCTCTCTACTTTTTGCACATCATTTTGTAAAAAATCAAAAAGTCATTTCAAACACACAATTTTTTATTTTATTTTATTTTTACCTCATATTTAACTAAAAAGGTGAAAAGTTACTAAAATAACCTATTCCCAAACAAGGCCTAAGTAGAAGTTGAACTTAGTGTTCAAGCACTTGTTTACTTCTCCTTATATCATTAGAGGTGGTTATTCGTCAGGCCCGGCCCGCACTAGATGATAATAAGAGATTTTATGTCTGTCAAAACTCGGCCTAGCCCTAATATCGGGTCTGTACATCTACCCAAACCCCGCTCAAAATATAATTATAAATCTCAAATCTATCCATCGGGCTATATGTTAAAGAAATTTAAAACATTTCATAATTAAATTCAATCACACATTATATTTCTTAAATAAATATATTAACGTCATTATAAATTAAAGGATTTTGTGTATAAATTAAAGAATTTCTTAAATAAATTCAATCAAAAATCACTATAAATATGAGTTTTAACAAAAATCAATAAAGATAAAGTTTAGATTCCAAGAAAAAAATATATATGTTAATATATTTGTTCGTACCCTTTTTGACAAAAATTGCCAAGTGGCAATGGAAGATAAGGGTCAAACATTTCATGGGACCCACAACCAAGGTTAAATGAAATGGTGACTGAAATTGATTTATTTTAATTAATTAAATTAGCCAAGTCATTGGATTAATTAATTAATTAATTTAAATTTGGTTTGATAAGGTGAACCTCAACCGTTCCTAATAATTAGAAGGTTGTTGACACTTATCTCCTAAATTGGTACCTTATCTCTTAATTTGTTACTAAGATGGCTGTTATAGGTGAGGATTGGATGGGATTCAAAGATTTTGCAAATCAACAAGAAGGTTACAAAAGTGGAACTAATTTTCCCAACTCAAGTCAAGTGGGGTTTTTATGAGACACGTGTCAGCTTGGAAAGAGATATGAGATCAACAATATACTACAATCAAGGAGCTATTTTCTAGATAATGTAAGATTGTGTTTTTGAGTTTCTTGTGGATAAACATACACAACAAATGAAGCGACTTTGAGTATCAATCCAAATGAGTCTTTTCCTTAAATCATGCAAAATAAATCTAAATTTGATTCTTGAGGGACACGGGGCAGCTTCAAGGAGCTTGATGGACCAAGTCAAAGCTGTAAAGATAGGCATTATCCATGGAGGTCAAAACCGTTCCTGTTTTTGAGGGTCAAGCTAAGGATTAAGGACACATGTCACTAGGAGAGGCTGTCACATTCTTGACAGTTGACAAGAAATAGGGGTTTCCCCAACACTATATAAAGGGGTCTAAGTGTAGCATTCAAAAGGTCCCTGACCAAATAACTCAACTAAGAGTCTTTCAATACATTTATCTTAACATTATAACTTTATTTATCTATGTTACTTTCATAGTTTTATCTATCATAGCTTCATAGCTATAATTTAAGTTAGCTTCTTAGCTCAATTAGATTAGTCAATTGTGTTTCATTTGTCAATAAATGAGTTCAATTCTAATTTAGTCAATGAGGCCCCTAACTTTTGTAAACGCTATTAAGTCCTTGACTTTTGACTTATTATAATAAAGCCCTTAGTTCCTCGTTTATTCACAAATTTAACCCTAGAATCAGAGACAGATCACGAATGAACCTATACAAACCCTAATCGACCCTGATAACATAGTAATCGTGTCTACACTCTAACATTAATTATTTAACTATGAGGCCTTTGACCTTTGTAATTTTATTTAGACCCTTACTTTTAAATTATTTCAATAAAGACATTCGATTTCTTATTTGTTTTCAATTTTAGCGCTCGAACAAAAAACTCGCTCGAACAAAAAACTCGCAAACCTTGATTGAACCCGGGAACTCAGGGATCATTTCCAAAATCCTAAAAATAATTAAATTAATTCCCTAAATAGTTTTTTCCACTCAAAACCCTAGGTTTCCAGTTCTCATTACGATTCATCATTTAATTCGAAATAAAGAAACTTTAACCAAATTGAATTCCCAAATCCTAATTTAATTAAATACTACACTTAAATAAATGTTCAAATTCATAAATTAAGGCCTTAGCACTCACATTTTACTTGAATTACAAATTGACCCGAAATTAGTACCTATATATATATATATGTGTGTGTGTGTATGATGTGCCTTAATTCAATCTTTGTTTGTACATAAAATGTACAAAATTTACATCAAATTGTACATGTAATCTTCCCAAATTCATGCACATGGCTGGCCACTATCCCCCTCCCTCCCCCCCCTTTCTAGGCTATAATTATTGGCACATTTGGAATAAAATCTCTAAAATCAAGAAAAACAAATCATGACATTTGTACCAAAGATTTGCAATGAATGTACTTGTAATTAGAATGGATTAGATTAGTCCTAAGCCTAACTAGATCATAATTCAGTACATAATTAAGGTCATAATCACTTATTATTCCATTACATTCAAACTAAATCCAAAACTATTCAATTTATTTGAAACAAATGAGCATTTTGGACTTTTCACACCAAATTCTCTATAAATACCCCTCTCTCCTCCTCATTTTTGAAGCACAAACACACCCATACACTCCCACATTTGGCTGAGAGAGAAACAAAGGAAGAAAAAGAGCTTTGGTGGTAGAGGAAAGAAAAAAATGGAAGAAATTGAGCAAACACTTCACTAGGCATTTGTAACATGCCCGAGGGGGAGGGTAACGTGCACGTTAAACAGTTCAGACTCTCGACTTCTTTGATCTAGTCTCACAAGTGCAATGTGAAACGTAGATAAAAGTCCAGATTTGACAACTTTTATGGAAAATTCGTTTTAATACAAAATCTTTGCCAAAAATGGACTACATCGTCAGATCTTAAAGTCATCACCTAATACTTTGGGAAAATTAGAAAACTCGTGACTCGTACTAAAGCCATTGTTCCTCATGCCTAAAGATGCTTGGCTCAGAAACTTAGGTATGAGAGGGGAAGGTCATTAATTAAGCACTCGTGCTCACCGGATCAAAGATCAGCATCTACAAAACCATTATATGAGTTTTATTAACTTTAGATGTTCATATTCTGATTATTAAATAAATTCTACAATTTAATAAGTGAAACATACAAGTATAGACTATGCCACCCACCTTGGAACAACTTGATTTCATATATTTTAAAAGAATTTTTGAAGATGTACAACTCAAAAAAACTAAGCTTGAAAACATGAAAAATCAACATGATTCCAAATTAAGCAACATAACCTTCATCCACCAGCATTCATATAGTTATATCAAGTAAGCAAGTAGCCTCATGATAGGATGCTAAACATAGTAAGAAGAAAACACACACAAGCGAAATGCTAAAGCATAAAAACTTACATGTTCATCGACGTTCGCGAACAATACAAAACAAAATTAGCAAAATATGCGTGATCTTATACACAAAATCCTAATCTAATTCACTCATAAGATGCAACTAAAGATTTGACTTCAAATATATGACTTGTGAATCATCTCAAGCACATGAGGTAGCGTACATAATCACATAGGAATTGAATAAATTCACAAATGCAAATTTAGTCGAATCACGATCCATGAAACATGGATGCAAAGTATGGATATGATGAAAAACCAAAATATGATGCTTATGCATAAATAAGCAAAGCAAGTAAAAGAACGGGATAGAGAGAAGCAGGGCAGGAAATTATTATAACACTTGAAAAAATAATCACAAACCAAATAAAATAGGGAGAAGAAAATATCACAACAAAATAAAAAAATAATAATAAAAAAAACCCTCACAAAACACTCAAACGAAAACAAAATAGAAGCTTCATGCACCTTGCAAACCTCCGAAAATTGGTATGCTCAATGTTTGAAGACTACGTTGTTCCGTCCAAAAGAAGTTACCTGGCCGGCCAACTAGGCCTAGCAAAATTTGTCTTGTTACAACACCGAGAAAGGAACAAACAAGGAATATGTGTGCGGCTTAACTAACCACTCCTAGTTAGATTACAAATAAAAAAAAAACTAATATGAAACTAAAACAAGAAAAGCAAATGTAAGATAGAGAGTGCATTATTACAACAAATGAAACTAAAACAAGAAAAAATATATATATGATAGCAAGTGCAAGAAAATGAAAGAATTGGAAATAAAACAAGAAAAACAAATATAAGATAGAAAATGCAAGAAAATGAAATAATTGAAAATTTACCTTCCAAAGAAAGATTGAACTTCTTGATTTCCAAACCTCATCTTCATCATCCTCAAGGTTATGAATTGCGTTCTTAATCCTCAATTCATGAGCTTGGAATTTGAGCTTCAAAGGTGACTTTGGACAAGTGTAGGAATTGTTCACTTGGAACTTCACAAAGATTATTCTCTCTTTGATCAAGGCTCTAGAATTTGACTACAATAACATAACTTGAATAAATTTTGTAATAGAAGATGAGATATAGTGTATAACTTGAGAAATAGAAGATTACAATTAACACTAAATTTTGGCTAACTCTTGAATTCAAAGATTAAACTCTTTTCTTCTTTATCTATATAGTCTTCTCTCCTTAATCTATCCTCATCATCCTCTCAACAATCTGATGTATACATATGGCAATACAAGTGGAGAAAATGGTAAAAGACAAAGTGGAAGATTAATGGAGCATTAAGGAAGTTAATTGAGCAAATGGAGCACTAATGGAGCTAATGAAAGACAAAAATAAAGCATTAGCTTCAATGGATCAAGCACTAGGCAATGGAGGATGAGTATACATGCATTCAATGCATGAATAGGTCAGAAAAATGGGTTGGGAAGTGCCTACCTGAACCACCACAAAATTGTTACAAATTTGTCTGGAGGGGTCAACTAGCCAGATGATCGGGCGGTCGACCGGCCAAGGGAGAAAAATTTTGTTTCACTTCGGTTCGACTTTGTTTCGCTCCAGGTACATGACGGGACCTAAACACTTGGCAAAAATATGCTTAGGGTGGAGAGTAAAACTCAAATTCAATCTTTTTTTTAATGAGAATTGTGCAAAAAACACATTCTGATTTTCATCATCGGATAATCAAAAGAAAGTGCCCAAGTCTTAAGGCTAGTCAAAACGAGGTGTCTACAGTTGCCCCTCTTTGACAAAACTCAAAGTCATGTCATGACGTGAGTAAATGTTAAAGTCCGAAGATGACCCTTTTGACAAGGCTGTAAGACTTGGACAAACAAACAAGATGCAAATGCAATTGGTTGAATCTGAAAGTTGCCTACGTATTCCATTGTAAGGAATCAAACCAGCGTAGTTCAGGGGCAGAATGCAAATAACATGCTCGAAATTTACTTTTAAAATTGGACACGCTTCTCGTAGTCTTTTGTTTTGAAAAGTCATGATAATGCAATGCAATGCAATGGAGTCATGATAAAGACATGATGACGGCAACGTGAGAGACAAGTCTCGTGCAAATGATATGAAGTATAATAGGGGGTGCATTACATATAATTGTGCCACAACACAAATGATAAAGAGAGCATCACATACAAATGATAAAGAGGAAATGAGTGAACTCAAAATCCAAATCCATCTCACGCGAGAGGAGGAATAGTGAAGCTGAGATCCAAATACATCTCACACGAGGAGAGAAATAATGAACTCAAAATTCAAACTCTTCTCACGCGAGAGATGAAATAGTGGTATAACCAACAGGTGTACCTAACCATATTGCATACCTAACCGTATTTCATATGGAGATGGGGAAGGTTTTAACCGAATAAACTTTGTAACACATTTCACACGAAAGGAGGAAAATGTGGTGTAACCAGCCATTTTGAACCGTATCTCATACGGAGAGGGAAAGGGTTTTAACCGAGTAAACTTTAAATCCTAACACGTTTCACGTGAAAGGAGAAAATATGGTGTAACCAACAGGCATACCTAATTGTATCTCATACGGAGTGCGGGAAGGTTTTAACCGAGTAAACTATAAATCCTAACACGTTTCATGTGAAAGGCGAAAAGTTGGTGTAACTAACAGGCATATCTAACCGTCTCTCATACAGAGAGGAGAAAGGTTTTAACCAAGTAAACTTCAAATCCTAACACGTTTCACGTGAAAGGAGAAAATATGGCATAACCAACAGGCATACCTAACCGTATCTCATACGGAGAGAGGAAAGGTTTTAACTGTAGAGATTGATGCACAAATATTTTCCATTTTCTTCTCTTCTTTTTGAAATTATGTTTTTTCCTTGTTTTTTATGCATCCAACATACATCAATGTATATACACATACAAATGCAAAATATATACATACTTATATATATACATGCAAAATATATACATACATATATATTAGACACACATACAGACACACAGACATACGGACACATATACATATATGCATATACATATAGATACACATCCATATACAGTATATATATACAGATTGTATACATATTATATACATATCACTCTCTCTTCCCTATTTTCTCTCTCTCTCTCTGCCTCTTCATCATCGTCATTGTCAAACGTTGTGTCTGGCATATGATTTCAACAACCACAATGCACCTGATCGACAACAGTTGGACTAGCCTCCGTTGTTAAAGATTGCCTCGGCAATCCCTTTTCTCTTGGATTATTCTTCTCTTCCAGCCTCTTCTTAAATCGAGGCCTGTGAGAGAGCAGAGCATAAAGCTGCAAAACTTCCACTGCCATTACTCTGCCAGTCTCTCTTGTTGACATTACTCTCTTTTGTCAGGGTGTCATCCCGTCATACTCTTTCCCTCTTCCCAAACCTTAATGAAACTCGAATCGAGATTACTAGCTCCTCTGAGCCTTAATAGATTGCCCCTGTCCCCGCTCATGTTCTCAGTTTTCCTACTCTATCAGTCGAGCAATTAATGGTAGCACAGTCTAACATTGATACTAATCACTACACATTGAAGTCCTGTGTAGAGACCATGACTGTGGTCTCTAATTTGTCCCACTGGCTGCAAAACAGAACAAGTGAAGTACATCGATTGAACTCCTATCTATAGTGTATGTACAAGGACGCTTGAGCAGAGATTAGCGCATTGAGAAAGCATAACAAAGAGCTAAAACGAAAAGCCACCTCCATGGCCCGACTCGGAGTTCCCTCGTACTCCGCATTTGATAGTCGACATGGCATAATTTCTTTTAAAACCTCTGCCAATGCCGATTTGAAATAATCAATAGCAACTAGAATGAATTCATGCCCATTTGAACCCTTTGATGGTGGAATATTCATCTGATTAGCACGAATTTGACATTTGTGTCATCTTCTAACAAAGTTGATACAATCACTCTACATGGTTAATAGTAGTATCCTGTCTAAGGATTTTTCTGGCCAGCATCATACTATTCATATGGCTCCACACTCTCATTTGTGGATGACTTCCATGATTCGCTTTGCCACTTCTTCCTTTACACACAGCTTGTGCATTCCCAAATGTCCTTTTCTATACAACTTATCTCTGCAGATGATGAACTGAGCAGTCAGACGTCGTATCCTCCTTTTGTCCTTAGCATTTGCCTCTTGTGGGTATGTACTATTTTCCAAAAATTTCTAACTATCAAAGTACCAAGGGTTTTCATCTTGAACCTCTTTTGTTGTAGCTACCATTTCATATGCGGGCATATATCTTTGTTCTATCAAGATTAGGTGCATCTTAACCCCGATTGGTATATCTATCATTGAGGCCAGGGTTGCCAACGCATCAGCAAATCGGTTGTTTTCTCTCACTAAGTGTGCAAATGTCAGTCTTTTAAACCTTGGGATCAACATGTCCAAGGTCTGATAATAGACTTTCATTGTCTCCTCTTTAACCTTCTAGTCTCCATTGGCTTGAGAGATGACCAAGTTCGAATCCCCAATCACATCCAACCTTATTGCCCCTAGTTCTGGAGCTGCTTCCAGTCTGGCAATGCATGCCTTATACTCTGCTTGGTTGTTGGATACCCTGAATCAGATTTTGAAAGCTAAAGGGATATGGAAATCATCTGGTGCTATGAGCAACATACCTATCTCGTAGCCAAATTGATTGGACGCATCATTAAAGTGCAACTTCCAAGTGTTTTCTTCTATCTGCACGACCTCCTCATCTGAAAATGAATAATATCTTATTCTCCTTCAATCGGGTGCTCAGCCAAAAATTCTACCATGGCCCTTCCTTTAACAGATTTGCGAGTGACATACTTGAGGTCAAATTCAAAAAGCAAAAGTAACCAAAGAGCTAGCCTACCGGTAAGCACTGGTTTCTCAAAGAGATATTTGATAGGCTCTAATCTTGAAACTAGAATTATCGAGTGAGCTAACAAGTCGTGTCTTAACTTCCTGGTGGCCCAAACCAAAGCCAAGCAAGCGTTTTCCAACAGAGTGTAGTGGGTCTTGTATTAAGTATCTTCTTGCTCAAATAGTAGATGACCATCTCCACTTTCTCGTTTGATTCTTGCGTAAGAATACATCCCATGGTTGATTCAGTCACTGATAAATACAAAAACAACGATTTTTTTAGCTTAGGTGGTCATAACACGGGTGCATTCTGCAAATACTGTTTAACTTGCTCGAAGGTGAACTGACCCCAATCATCCCATTAGAACTTCTTTCCTTTTTTCAACAAACCAAACAATTGTTCACAGGTCAAGATTAATTTAGAAATAAACCTTTTTATGAATTGCACTTTGTCTAGAGAGCCCTGTACCTCATTTTCAATCGTCGGTGGTGACATTCCTAAGATGGCCTTAATTTTGGATGGATCAACTTCAATTCCCCATTGTGTGCTCAGAAATGCCAACATCTTGCCCTCAGTTACACCAAAGGTGCATTTCTGTGGATTCAGTTTCAACCTGTGTTCCCTGATTCTCTCAAAGAATTTCTTTAATGTGGTATAATGGCCTTCATATTCTTTGAACTTGACAATCATGTCATCCACATACACCTCAACTTCCTTATGGATCATATCATGCAACAATGTGGTGGCGGCTCGCTGATAAGTGGCCTCGTCATTTTTTAAACCAAATGGCATGACCCTGTAACAATACATCCCCCGTGGTATATTAAATGCAGTCTTTTTTCTGTACTCTGGAACCATAAGGATTTGGTTATACCCCAAAAAACCATCCATGAATGACAGTAAGGCATGCCCTGCAGTGAAGTCTACCAATTCGTCAATATGGGGCAATGGAAAGTCATCCTTTGGACTAGTCTTATTCAAATCTCAGAAGTGAACACAAACTCTGATTCTTCCATCTTTATTCGGGACTAGCACAATGTTGGCCAACCAAGTCAGATATTCTAAGACAAGCAAGAACCCATCATTGATTTGTTTAGTAACCTTTTCTTTGATTTTCAATGCCCAATCCGGACAAATTTTGCGAAGCTTCTATTTGATAGGTTGAGCATAAGGAGGGATCCAATGTTGTACAATCTTAGGAACAATTCCGAGCATATCTTTGTAGGACCAAGCCAAAACATCTTTGAATTCTTTCAATAAAGCAACTAATTGCTCGCGTTCCTTTAAAGAGAAAGTGGAACCAATATTGACTAAGCGAGGATCTTTTTCAGTACCCATATTTACGAAAACAATTTCATCCACCGATGGCTTAGCACACCATTCTTCCTTCCAGTTGATTAAAGTTTTCAAAGCTCGAGGAATTTCTTCCTCTTCATTTTCATCACAATTCTAAAAATTCTGGCCAATACTATGAACTATAGACACAGAGAAGTAAGCAAAAATCACAACATCTTCATTCAGAATCTTAGGCTAAACTGTTGCAACAAACTTAAAAAAAAAAAAAAAAAACAGAAAAAGACTCTGACATCTCAAACAAATTCAAATCTGACTCTAAATCAACAAGCCCAACCGATTCAGACTCAATAACCAATTCAAAATTCTCAATAAATTTTTTTTCAATATGCCAATTCACTAGCGTGCTATTCACTGCATCCACGATGAAGCTTAAGCAATCGACAGTTGGCACTTTCCTGATCACAGAAATAGCCATATCTCCTAAGTTCGGTGCTTCAACACTAGTATCAGACTCTTTCAACAAAGCAGTCAGTGTCAGACCTAGGACATCCTTTGTACCATTTTCAGAATTGTCACTACTATCTTGACTAATTTTAATGCTTGGATCTACCTACTCCTCATCACTATCAGAAAGCTGATGATTGAAGAAGATTTCGAACTCGGGATATCTTTTCTTTTCTTCTTGGTCAATCTATGGTTCTGAAACCTATAGAAATGGAAATCATATCCTTCCCAAATAAAGCGCACGTTCAAGGTTCCACGAATTGGCTTATGGACCAACTCAAACTGTCACCTGATTCTCTTTGCCTTGATTCTCTCATTGATCTCTTCACTTTTCCTATGCTAGTCATTTGTTGGAGGTGCATACCCTAGTCTAAATGCATGTAGGTTATGAGGTACTTCACTGGCTGTAGCAATACCCTTCCTGCCACTTTGTCCTAACCCCATCCTAAGAATGTGACCCAATATACTCATGAAGTAAATTGATTGGGCGCTGATGTATACACCTTCGTCTTCTACTATGAGTGTTTGAACTAGCTGGGCCTCTGCCAATGTATAACTTGAGAGGAACACATCCTTTTCCCCATGTTGTATTTCTAGCAGTGGCATTGTGACTTCTGGGGGATGATGAATGAATGAGTTTCTGAACACAGTGGTGTAGACACCCCATTTTTGACCGACCTTAAGACTTAAACGTCATCGATTGAGCGCTTGATGATATTGCATGTTGCGCTCGTTTCGAGATTTTGGAGTTTTGGTTGAGAGCCTTGCCTCCGGGCCTCTGAACTCTTTGTGCTTTGGCTCGGTTTGTGGACCGAATCTTGTTTTCTCTTCCTGAAGGGAGGGAGAGGTCTTGTAGACCATCTCTTTGTAGTCATAGACCACTTTTCCTGTTTGGAGACTAGTTTTTGATTTTTGGAGCCTTCGGCCGCGCGCCTTGTCTCGGGACCGCTTAACATTCTCCATTTGGCGTGGTTTTTGAACCATGCCCTGTCGCCTCTTCCTAGAGGAATACTGTGATCTGGAAGACCACTTTTGTGGTCGTATACCACTTTTGATGCCAGCAGACTAGTTTTCGAGGCTTTCGGCCACGTGCCTTGCCTCCCGATCTCTCGTCTTGCATCTGTTTTAGTTTGTTTTTGGTACAAACCTTGGTTTCTTGTTTGGAAGGTGGTACAAGGGTGGGAGACCATTTTTTCCCTTTGGAGACCACTTCTCCTCCTGCCAGCTAGTTTTCTAGTCGGATAACTGGCTTTCTTGGTCTTTGGGCCACCTTTTCTGGTCGACCACCATACCACCACCTTTCTTTCAGTGTGTAGACTTCTCCCACCTATGGCCGACCAGTTTTTGTTCTGGGAGACCACTTGAAGTGGTCGGCCGACCACTACAAGTGGTCGGCTGTTTTTTGTCACCTTTTTGGAGATATTTTCCTCCAGCTAGCTGGAGGGCACTGAAGCCATCCTCCATACACATATGGAGGGATGGCCTTGAACCTTAGCTTCCTTGAGAAGCTTTAGCTTTCGTTCTCTATACGAAGGAGGCTCTTCGTCCCTTCTCCAGGTTCAGAAAATTGGCTTGAGAGTTATACATATAGCTTTGTCTCTATATTGCTCTTCTTCTTCATTTTTGTGCCTTAAAGTGTCATTTTGTCTTACTTTAACACACAAACGCACACTCAAACACCATCCTTTTGTTGCTAAGGTGCTTAGGGCCTGGTTTTGGTGTTCTTGGGCTGGTTTGAGCTTGGAAAACCTGCTAGAGTTGCAGCTTTAAAGGTGGTCTTCAAGGGTGAGTTTCTAACCCTCAAATCTCCCATTTTTGCTTAAGCTTTTAGCCTTATTTTCATGCTGATTTAAGCTTAACTTTCTAGTACAAAGAGTTCTTTTTTTGCATGCTTTAGATCTTTGTTTCAGGTCACTTTTGTATTTGGGGTTGTCTACCCCCTCTTAGGCCTTGTTAGGCCTTGTTTTGAGCCATCCCTCTAGGCTCTTGTTGTAGCCTTTGCATGGCCTTTCTACCACTGAAATCCAAAGGATTTTCAGTGGTGAAAAGGTGGTTTTGAGGTCCCTAATACTCTTCTTGTGTTTTCAATACTTGCCTTCATATGCCTCATGTTTGATCATGTTTGTTAAGCTTGTGTTAGCTTGTTCTTAGCTTGTATTTGGGGTTATTTTTAGTTGGCATGCCACTATTTTTGATTGTCTTGGTCACCCCATGCATGCATAATACACTTGTAGTGTAAATCTTACAAACTAGCTTTGTGTGCCTCATGTTTGAGCATGTCTTTCTAGCTTGTTTTGGAGCCATCTCAGTAGATTTTTGGTGTTTTTTCAACATACCTTAGATCTGTTTTGGGTTGGTTTAGTTGGCTCTTGCATTCCTTATACACTTGTAGTGTAAATTTCATAAACTAGTCTTGTATGCTTCATGAAGTAGCATGTCTTTCTAACTTATGTTGAGTCCATTTCAGCATGTTTTTGGTGGTGTTTTTCCATGTCATACCTCTGTTAGGGTTTGGTTTGATTATCTCTTGCATGCTCCATGCACTTGTAGTGCATTTCCTTGAATTATCCTAACATGCATCATGTTTTAACATGTCATTCTAGCATGCTTTTGGCTTAACTCTAAGAAGCTTTTGTCCATGTTTTACCATGCTCTAGCTCTGAATTAGGTTGTTTTGGCCATGCATGACTTGCTTTGTATAGCCATGGTTTAATCTAGCTTGTTAGCTTTGTGTACCAAGTCCACTACCATGCTTTACTTGGACTATTTGAATGATTTGGCATCATTTATTATGTGATTTCAGTCCATGTTTCATGCTCATGTACTTGCATTTATCACTCATTCAATGCGTTGAAGGGTTTGCCCATTTATGCCTTAACATGAATCATTGCGTATTCCTTCATGCCTTAGCTTGCCAGCCATCATTTCCGTGCTTATTTGGGGTTATTTTTCCATGATATAACTCTGATTTTTGTTGGTTAAGTCATCCCATGTTTGGTCTTAATAGGTGTAGTGTAATCCACCTTATTTGCCTTGTATGCATCATGCTTTAAGCACTTCATGCTAGCTTGTTCTGGCTTCCTTCCATGCATGTTTTAGTATCATTTTGACATGTTCTAGGATTGTTTTGGGTTGCCTTTGCCATATCCTTCATGCTTTGTATAGCTGTAGTGCAATTGGCCTTGCTAGCTTTGCGTTTTGTTGACTCATGCATGCTATCTTTGAGCTATTTAGATGATTTGGCATCATTTAATACTTCATTTCAGGGCTTATAGCATTGCCATGTTTCCACTTCTTTCATGCTTTGAATGCCTTTAAGTGTTGTGCATTGTCACCTTATTTGTGGCCTAGCATGTATGCCATCTTGCCTAGGCCCTTGAGCCTCTATCTTAGCATGTTTAGGTCTTTGTTTTGACCTATTTAAGCTTTGTCCATGGTTGTTTCATGCACTTATGCCATGTATTGCATGCCTCGTTGTAGTCCTCCTTATTAGCTTTCATGCTTTAGGACCATTGCATGTTTAGCTTGTGTTGTTTGAATGATTTGGCATCATTTCTTACCTTATTTTAGTGCACTTAGTGTTGTTACACTTCTGCATTTGTCACTCCTTGAGCACTTGAGAGTTGTGCTCTTAGGCCTCTTTGATGGGCCATTGCATGTGCATGCTTGTATATGCTTCATGTGCCTTAATTTTGTCACCAATGGCCACTGATGTGGGCATGACTGAGGTCTACCCCCTTTTGGTTTAAGTACATTTAGCATGTTTGTTTACATGTTGTTCGCATGTTTATTGTTCATTGTATTAAGTATGTCATCTTACATTGCATTGTGCATGCCATGTGGTTATTTGCATTGTGTATGTCAAGTTGTTTCTTTGCATTGAGTATGCATGTTCCTAACATTGCTAAGTTGCCCTTGTAGCATTGCATTGTGAATGCATGCATTAGCATTGTTTGCATGTCATTAGCTTTGTTAAGTTGATCATGTCAGATAGCATTGTGCATGCCATGTTATGTGTTGCATTATGCTTGGAATATGTGTTAGTCCAAACACGGGAAACGAGAGGCATTTCATACTTGAAGTGATGAAACGTGCCTCAATTCTCGGTCGTCGACGCTCTTGACCAAGCATGATAGAGTGTTAGGGTTTACGTGTTTACTTGTGCATTCATTTTATATTGAATTGTGCAATTTGACTTCTTGGCCATCATGCATTGAAATGCGTGATTGGTGGCCTGAGGGTCAAGAACTACACTCCCTTGAGCTCATGAAATGATAGGGAGGGTGGTTGTGCACACATACCTTGCAAATACATTGCCATGCCCTTTCTTGCTCTCTGTTGCAGCAAACTGGAATTCAGCAGCAACAACTGGTCGGCCAGCCAGAAAAATTAGCTGGCCGACCACTTTTTCTAGCTTTCAACAAAGACAACTGGTCGGCCAGTGGCTGGTGACACCAATAAGTGGTCGGCCACCCTCCCACAGGTTCCCAAGGTGGAGTTTCAGCTTTCAAGAGCTTGGTGCAAGGTTCTGAGGACAATTGAAAACAGAGGCAAATCGGGGCATTGCATTGGATTTCCGAACGAGGCGACTGGGCGTGCATGCATTCTTCTCCCTCTTGAGGCTCCTGTTTTATTGCTTTCCTTAGCTGCCATGCTTAGATAGCTAGCTTATGCTTTGTTTTGTACTTTAATAGTTAATGCGTTTAGCTATTTCAATTTGTTTTTGTAATAATTAGTTAACTAGGATTAGTTAATTAATTTGTTTTGTAATAATTAGTTTAATTAGCTTAGATTAGCTAGTTAGCTTCTTATTCGGTCCCTCCGTCGAGAGGGCATATTGTTGTAATAAGCGTGGGTGTGTGTGATGCATGTCTTCCAATCCCTATTACTTTGTCCCTTTTACTTAACCGCTTACGATGGTTAGTTTTAGGGCATATTTTGATTAGCATACTTTATGCTTTGCATGCGTGGATCCATTCATCTGTCTTGCATGCACCAGGCTTGGCACATCATACTAACTGCATTGTATTTCAATTCCAAGTTGAATACGTGTACCAAGGTGCATTTCACATGACATTCTAGAATAGTCGAGCCTATTTTAGCTGCATTTTTTCGTGTGTTGCATTAGCCATCTTAACATGAACTAGGATCATGCATGATTTCTAACTAGTTTTCTGTTTTGGCTCAGAGTACACTTTGAGTGCTTACGCTTTAGCATACTGCATATGTGTTATTGACTGCCATGTTAAGCATGCTTGCCATGAGGCTAATTGCTTATTTGCTATAACTGCCTGAATGCCCGTGGGTGAAGGCTGAATTACCTGAATTGGAACAATTCATCAAATCCTCAATTTAGCCTACTTACGAGTAGCGAACTTCAAACCGTTTTCACAAACGAATATGCAATGTTTTGTTCCAAATTAGGTGATCTAGTCTATACTTGTATACTGTACGCATCACATAGTAATTCTAGGTTAATAACCGGAATAAGAACACATGTGTTTTCAAAAACAAAATATCATGCTTAGTACAGGACAATCTTTGATCGGGCGAGCAGGGGTGCTCATTGCATGACCTTCCCCTTTCGTACCCAAGTTCTCGAGCCGAGGCAACTTTGGTGATGACAGACACGTGGCCTTCGGCACGAGTCAGGGTTTCCTAAATTCTCCCAAAATAAAATATTTAGGTGGGGACTCTATAACTGGCAAAACAGTCCATGTTTGGCACTTTTTTATAAAAATCAGTTTTCCAAAAATGATTTACCGGATTTAGACTCTTTGGTGATTTATCAGTCTCGCATTGCACTTTGTGAGATTAGATTTAGAACCGTGACATGGAGTCCAAACTGTAGTAGCTAGAGAGCAAACGAGATTTCACACCTTCGCAGCGCAGAGCTCGAGAGCCCTCGGGGTGCGTCTACAGTTTCTGGCGACTCTGCTGGAGGTTTAGAGAACTTGACTCGAACTCACGATATCTTGTTTTGTTTACACTTATGTGCCTCTTTGCATTGCATTTGCATTGGTGCGCCTAGGACACCGTGTTTGCCGTATGCTATTCCTAAACGGTTTGCCGAAGGCTCGCTTTGAGGAGCGTGCCATAAGGTTGACCGGTTGCGGGCTCTGCCACGACGGGAACACAAACTCCGATTTTCACCGGGGCACCCTTTTGACCATTTAACCTAGTGCATATTCGGAATCTGTAGTGACCATTCCAAGCTAGGACAGGTTTCTTACCCGATTGTAGGTTGTTTTGAAACCGCTGTGTGCGTAGTGAAACCCTAGCTCCTAACAAAATAGGATAGGGAAACCCTACCCTAACATAGGGGCGTTTTGGCTCTCATTTGCTTGCTATGTTCTTTTAGAGTGTGTCTCTACATGGAATGCATGTATCAGTGTGCAAGTCTGGGTATCAGGCCTGAGGGCATCAGTATTTGGGAGAATCAGTTTTACCTAAGGGTATCAGTTTACAGGCAGAATTTTGGGCAGAATTCAGTAGAGAGCACAATCATTCAGCTTTGCTTATATCTGTTCTGGTGAAGTCAGGCTGAGATGCTGTATGTTTTCTTCTTTTGCAAGGTAGTCGTGGAACTATAGCTTCAGAAGGCTCCGATATCCCCTGGGTGCATTCAACCTCTGTTGATAGACTTTGTCAGGTCACAGATTCAGTTTAGAGCAGCCAGTGTTTTCATTCGCTGAGGCAAAGCAGAGAAAGGCCAGTCAAGGCTTACCAGTTCATCTGATCCGTTAGTCACCAGTCACATGACCTCTGTTCAGTTCAGCAAGCTCATGATGACGCAGAGTTCTGAAGAGATTGTGGTCATGACAGCAGCTTTAAACCAGGGAATCACTATGCAGGGTGAGACCAATGCTGAAATGCAATGCCCATCTGGGGCACCTACCGCATATCCAGTCTTGGAACCCCAATCATTTCAAACTCATGAGCCTACTACTTTTGAGCTGATGAGAATGATCGGCGATCTTCAAAGATCTGTGGTTAATCTAGCCTTCGAAATGTCGGCTCCGCCGTCGACTGTATCATATGCCGAAAATTTCATGCCAGAAGAGCCCCCACCCTTGGGGCAAATTGTAATTGAACTCAGTCAACCTGAAGTCATCCCAAGTTCAGGCAATGACATGTCAATAACAACCGGGCTTCGCACCGATGTAGCAACCCAAACCTTTGACCACGCTGAGGCGAGTGGTAAGAACAAGGTAGAGACAGCTATTGATCCCTATGAACAACTTATGTGGACTGTTGAGGCTTTGATAGCCGGGGGATTGAACAAACAGCAAGTGCTCGCAGTTATTGCGAAAACTGTGGATGACACTTTCGTCACTCAGAACGAGGGCAGTTCGGGCCAAGGGAAAAATCGAGAGAAAGGCCATCGTACCAGAAACGATCCTTTTAACTCTAAACCCGCACTCGGGAAAGATCAGCAAACCAGGCCTGCACCTACCGACCCCTTTGCTAAAGCATCCAATCCAAACCGCAAAACTTTGAACTATCTACCACGAGGTCGCAGGGTCTTCCATGCTCTCTATATGCCTTTGTCCAAGGCTCTTCAAATCCTTGTTGAAAAAGGCCATCTCAAACCTCTTGAGCCTCGGCCTCTCCCAAATCCCCTTCCAGCTAAGCATGATGGTACCCAGTACTGTGCATACCATCAACAAATCGGCCATAGCACCGACAATTGCTTTCGTCTTCGCCACGAAGTACAGGATTTGATTGACAATGAGGTCATCATCCCACCAAGCTCAGCGAAGTCTATCGTCACTGGATCAGTGAACTTGGGGGATAATACGAGTATGTGATCAGGGGATGAACCACCTGCGGGCGGCGCTTAGTTTACTCCAGATATGGCGTATGGCACGCATTATTTTGAGCATTTGCGAATGCTAGTTTTGTACTTTCTGACTTGGGTATTTAGGTTAGTCTTGTTGTGTTGTATATAGTTAGTCTTTTTGTACTGAGTCAGTTGGGTCTGTCTTGTTGTATCGAGTCAGTCCTTTTGTATAAGAGTCGAGTGATTCTGGGGGTGTTACCTCGGATATCACTATTTTGTTTTGTGCTTGTCTTTTCGCTTTCTTTTGAGTCTGTTTCTGCCGCGGAACCAATTACACCAGAAGATCTGAATGAAACAGCAATGGTTTTCATGTTTTTGTGCTTATTTCTTCTTTGAGCCTGTTGTGCCAGCAAGTTTAGAATGAAACGGCAGTGCTTTCCACCTAGTCTTCTGTGACTTGAAATTATTGCATTGACCTCAATTTTTCAAAACCTTTTTGAACACTGTGATGAAAACAAAGAAGAAGGAATTCCTCTAGATTTGAAAAAAAAAAAAAAATTTCAACTGAGAGAAAGAGAGGCGTGCTAAGCCCTTAATGAATGAGATCATGCTTGTTAATGTGAGTACTGAGAAGGATCCTGGCTTGATCCAAATTGGTTCTACATTGTCTTCAGCACGAGCGACTAGTCGCTTTCTTAAAAGATTTCAAAAAAATATTTTGCGCGGTCCTACGAAAACCTGTGTGGAATCGCTCTTGAGATTGTGCAGCCTAGGATCGCTCTCAGTCTTGGGACTCGACCCCTTTTGCTTTCAAACCTTGAACTTGGGTTCAGAGTGTTCAAAGGTCAATCATGATGTGAGATCTGTGAGGCCATATTTGAAGTAGCCCACAAACTAGGGGCAAGAAAGTTAGATCAAGTAGATCAGGTGTTATCAAAGGAAGCTTGCGAAGCTAGATTAGAAGCCCCCCTCGAACTAGGGGCAAAAATGTCCGATGTGCTTGAAGAGTCAAAAATTGGGACACTTCTCAAGCCAACGAAGATCAGCAAGAATGCCGAATCCCAGAAGGGAGGAAAGAAGAAAGTATTGCTGAAGGACAATTGAGCTCCTATCCACAACACTAGGGGCAAATTCAGCCCCCATTGGATGGACTCTTACATCATCAGCGAACAGCAGCCACTCTCCTGAATTCAGATCGCTTCGAGATCTCAAACCATTTGACATGGACCAGCTACACTTTTACCCTTGAGAGGCTCGCTGGACCAAAAACCCAAAAGGGCGACCTAGGCAAAAGTTAGAGCAAGAAAAAGAACAAAAAGAACAAAAAAAAAAAAAAAAAAATGCAAAGATTGAAAAAAGAAAAGAAGAAAAAATAAAGATGAAAAGAAAAAAGAAATGAAAAGAATTGAAAAGAAAAGAAAAACCCAGAAGGGCGGCCTTGGCAAAAGTTAGAGCGTAAAAGGAGAGATTAAATACGCGAGTGTGCCTTAGCCCCCGAACTACATAAGGTTTGATTCCCATGTTTGGGATACGTAGGCAACTTTATTCTGAGGTCCAGCCATAAACACTTCCAAATCATTTGTGTTCATATAATGGTTCTGATCACCTTTGTCATTTCTGTCTCTGAGAGTTCAGTTGTGACCTTCATTATGAGAACTGGTTACAGTGTGCTGCAGTACTATTCAAACAAGGGGCAACTTTCCGTTACCGTACAGTCTACTGCGGTGCTATTCAAACAAGGGGGAACTTTCCTTTGTTTTGGATCTGAGGTTGCGCATCTCAAAAGTAAATTCAGTGTTGGTCAAGCAGTGGCCATTTGCAAAAATAGTTTTTGAGAATTTTTACTGAGGTTGATTAATTCTCTCGAAAATTGTTTCATTTTTCCAAAACTGGACCATTTCTTGGACCCAAGAAAGGAAACTTTTCAGTGCTCATAACCTGACTTGCATGATTTCAAATCAGAAAATCAAACAAGTGTGTTAATCTAACTCTCATATTGATTAAAATTGTTTTAGCAGAGTCCAAAACAAAAAATGGTCAAAATGATGAACTAGGGGCACAGTCGAGTCATACTTGCCAGAAAAGATGCCATTCCTGCCAGAAAAAGGCACAACTAAAGTTAGCGGCAAAGGGCTAAAAGCTCTCTCGACCTCCAAGCAGCGAGGTATCAAGCTAAGTGCGAAGCAGGAAATGGAATGGATCAGGATATTCCATTCCCTTGTTCAAAAAGGTCTGGTCACATCCGAACCGGCCAAGGGCGTCATCAACAGATGCCAGCTGCAGATTTGCTACACACCCAGTTGTAGCACAACCCCTTTGTGGGAAAGTTCACTGTTGTGAGCAGAAGAAGAGAATCTAGCGGAATGCTAGGGGCAAGAGCCCGCAACTTCCTGTTTATCCATCAACCACCCATGGGAAGGATAAAAAATGAGAGATTCAAGAATAGAGAGATGTACGTTGAGAGAAAAAAATGAGAAAAGGGCTTTTCAGAAAAAACAGAGCCTAAGGGCCGAGTGATGTGAGAGTCACAAATGATAAAATGGTGGGAAACAATACCCGAAAAAACTGGCTCCTCGTGAACTGAGAGGTCTTTTGCCATTGGAACACGTCTGAGTGTCGTGTGTGTTGTTTTGTCTATCTCGATTCTTACTTTGAGTTGTTTCGTGCATCAATAGATGTGTTTAGGTTGTTTACCTTTATTTTCCATTGTTGAGTCTTTTTCGCTGTGTTCAGTCGTAGGCTCAATACCCGGTCGAGAATTCATTTCTCATTTTCAAAATAAAATCGTTTTGTGCTCGGAGTGCTGTGTCATTCTCCACATTTGCGCAAAGCAGGATTTCGTTCTTTCATGAATTGCAAGGTTCAACCTAGGTCATGTGAGAGCAATAAAACCAGGACCTATATGAAGCTATTTAGGTTCCAGGCTACAAAGCAAAAGAAAATAGGGAAAATTTGGAGCATCTGAGTTTGCTTCAACTTCTTTAAGTTCTGTCACTACATCCCGTATGTTTAAAATGAGTTGTGTGTTCAGAGTGAGCAGTGTGCTGTATGAGCTGTGTGCCAAGTAAACTGAGTACTGTGTTATGAGCTGTGTGTTCAGAGTGAGCAGTATCCCCATGTGAGCTGTGCGCCAAATAAATCAAGTACTGTGTTTTGAGCTGTGTGTTCAGAGTGAGCAGTGCGCTGCATGAGCTGTGTGCCAAATAAACCAAGTACTGTGTTATGAGTTATGTGTTCGGAATGAGTAGTGCGCGGTACAAGCTGTGTGTTCAAAGTGAATAGAATATGGTGTCGACTATTTTCATGCCAGAACGGCGATCAGAAGTGCTCTCCCGGAGTACCAATCCCTGCCAGAGGCATCTTGGCTGTGTTTGCAATGAGTTCCTAGGAGATCAACTGCGATGGTGGAAACTAGAGTTCGAATGGATGTTCCCTATGACACAAAGGTTTGGAATTTCTGAGACTAAAGTCTGGTTTAAATACCCAGGGATGTATCCCTGGCTTGAAATCTGTATGGAAGCCCCATAGGTTGAGGTAGCGGGTATGCGTCTCGATTCTGGATACTGAACCAACCTAGTCTGTCACCCCGTTGAAGAATAGGGAAAGTTGTAAATGTGATCAGGAAGGAGAACGGCATTTGTGGTTTCTACATGCAAAAGTTACCCTCTGTCAGCATTCCAGGACCTTTGTATTGTGAGTTGAAGGTAAGAGTTTGAAGAACACCAAGGGGAGATCCTCGTCAGAGTAGAGCGGTTCACCGCCACTAACCTCATGAGATGCTTTCTAAAGCGCTGCTTTGTTTGTTTGTTGCATTGCTTAAAACATCATGCATTGTATTGCATTTTGCCTATCGAGTTTCTTTCTCATTCATGCACGGTATTGTATGTATTGCTCATTCAGAGAAGTTTCGGTTCAGTTTGACTGATACCTTTTTCCTCTCGTGTTTGGTTTCCCTTTCCTCTCGCGTTTGGCACGCATTTGGTTTCCCTTTCTCCTCTCGCGTTTGGCATGCGTTTGGTTCCCCTTTCTCTCTCGCATACGATACGCAGAGAGGTGTGCCTTTCCACTTGTTGCATTGTTATGCATATTCTCTTCCTTTCCGAAACATCAGGATACGTCCCTATGTTTCTCCTTCTTTTCGAAACATCGGGATACGTCCCTATGTTTCTTCCCTTTTTCGAAACACAGGGATATGTCCCTATGTTTCCCCTCCTTTCCGAAACATCAGGATACGTCCCTATGTTTCTTCTTCTTTCCGAAACACCGAGATACGTCCCTATGTTTCTCATTTTTTTCGAAACACGGGGATATGTCCCTATGTTTCCCCTTCTTTCCGAAACACGGGAATATATCCCTATGCTTCTCCCTTTTTCCAAAACACCAGGATATGTCCCTGTGTTTCTCCCTCTTTGGTTAAGAGCATTTGGAATACGTTCCAATGCTTGTACCTTTCCGAAACACCAGGATATGTCCCTGTGTTTCTCCCTCTTTGGTTAAGAGCATTTGGAATACGTTTCAATGCTTGTATCTTTCCGAAACATGGGGATATGTCCCTTTTGTTTTTCCCTTTCCTCTCTTGCGTGTGCTACGCTGAGAGGTTTTTCCCTTTCCCCTCTCGCGTGTGCTATACTGAGAGGTTTTTCCTTTTCCCCTCTCGCGTGTGCTACGCTGAGAGGTTTTTCCCTTTCCCCTCTCGCGTGTGCTACGCTGAGAGGTTTTTCCTTTCCCCTCTCGCGTGTGCTACACTGAGAGGTTTTCCCTTTCCTTACACGGTTTCAGCGTGTTTGGAATTTATCTCAGGTTGCGTTGTGCACGTACTTGGGCGGTTTTTTTTGGACCTCCTCTCACGATTTCAGCATGGTTTGAGTGTCCCCTTTCCTTACACGATTTCAGCGTGTTTGGAATTTATCTCTAGTTGCGTCGTGTACGCGCTTGGGTGGTTTGTTCTCGGACCTCCTCTCACGATTTCAGCGTGGTTTGAGTGTCCCCTTCCTCACACGTTTTCCAGCATGTTTGGAATTTGTCTCAGGTTGCGTCGTGCACGTACTTGGGCGGTTGTTTTTGGACCTCCTCTCACGATTTCAGCGTGGTTTTAGTGTCCCCTTTCCTCACACGATTTCAACGTGTTTGGAATTTATCTCAGGTTGCGTCGTGTACGCGCCTGGGCGGTTTGTTTTCGGACCTCCTCTCACAATTTCAGTGTGGTTTGAGTGTCCCATTCCTCACACGTTTTCCAGCGTGTTTGGAATTTGTCTCAGGTTGCGTTGTGCACGCTCCTGATTGGTTGTTTTGGGATTTGTTTTTTCCCTCTCTTCATTCCAGTATGGTTGGAGTTTGTCACCCTTTGCATCTACTATACTATCTGTTGCATCGCACTGTTTTGTGCACCTTACTTGCATTGCGCATGCATTTTATCGCGCTATTTTGTGCATCGCACTGTCTTGTGCATTTTCACTTTCTTGTGCACTCACGCTGTTTAGCGCATCGCACTGTCTTGTGCATTCGTACTTTCTTGTGCACTCACGCTGTTTAGCGCATCGCGCAGTTTAGTGCATTGCACCGTCTTGTGCATTCGCACTTTCTTGTGCACTCGCGCTGTTTAGTGCATCGCGCTGTTTTGCGCATTGCACTACTTGGTGCACCCTACTTGCATTGACTTGCATTTTATTGCACTATCTTGCGCACCTTACCTGCATTTGTTAGTGCGTTGCATTGTTATGCGTCACACTTAGGTTGCATTGTCATGCACCCCTTTCCGCATTGTTATGCGTCACACTTAGGTTGCATTGTCATGCACCCCTTTCCGCATTGTCATGCATCCACACTTTTCACCTGTATTGTCATGCACTCTTCACATGTGTTGTCACGCACGTTCCACCTGTATTGTTATACACACTACCTGCATTGTCGTGCACTCTTCACTTGCATTGTCACGCACTTTTCACTTGCATTGCTATGCATGTTTCTAACTATATTGCACCTGTTAAGTTTCTTTCTTATGCAGGCACGATATTGTATGTACGGTTCATTTGAAGTTGGCGCGACTAGACGAACCAGACGGTATTGTATGTACTCCGTATGAGACGTAGCGAGAATTGTATAATTCTCTTACATCCTTTCTGCATGTAATGTAGTTTGATTTGTTTTCGCTTACTTAAACTGTTGCATTTATTGTGTATAATTGCTTCATTACAGCTTTCTTTGCATGATCATAAGTTATGTTCGGCTTTGTGCATGTCATTTGTATTTTGCCCTTGCCTGCGGGCACATCTCGTTGTTATCTTGCTTGTTTGTCTAAGTCTTCGGCCTTGTCAAAAATAGGTCGTGTCTGGGCTTGGACATTCACTCCCGTCACTTATGACTTTCGAGTTCTGTCAAAGAGGGGCAACTATAGACACCCCATTTTTGACCGACCTTAAGACTCAGACGTCAACGATTGAGCGCTCGATGATAGTGCATGTTGCGCTCGTTTCGAGATTTTAGAGTTTTGGCTGAGAGCCTTGCCTCTGAGCCTCTGAACTCTTTGTGTTTTGGCTCGGTTTGTGGACCAAATCTAGTTTTCTCTTCCCGGAGGGAGGGAGAGGTCTTGTAGACCATCTCTTTGTGGTTGTAGACTATTTTTCGTGGTCGTAGGCCACTTTTCCCGTTTGGAGACTAGTTTCCGGTTTTTAGAGCCTTCGGCTGCACGCCTTGTCTTGGGACCGCTTAACGTTCTCCATTTGGCGTGGTTTTTGAACCATGGCTTGTTGCCTCTTCCTAGAGGAACACTGTGGGCCGAGAGACCACTTTTGTGGTCATATACCACTTTTGATGCCAGCAGACTAGTTTTCGAGGCTTTCAGCTGCGTGCCTTGCCTCCCGATCTCTCGTCTTACATTCGTTTTGGCTTTTTTTTGGCACAAACCTTGTTTTCCTTGTTTGGAAGGTGGTACAAGGGTGGGAGACCAGTTTTTCCCCTTGGAGACCACTTCTCCTCCTGCCAGCCAGTTTTCTGGTCGGATAACTGGCTTTCTTGGTCTTTGGGCCACCTTTTCTGGTCGGCCAACATATCACCACCTTTCTTTCAGTGTGTAGACTTCTCCCACCTATGGCCGACCAGTTTTTGTTCTGGGAGACCACTTGAAGTGGTCGGCTGACCACTTTAAGTAGCTGGCCAACCACTTCAAGTGGTCGGCTGCTTTTTGTCACCTTTTTGGAGATATTTTCCTCTAGCTGGCACAGTTGGAGGGCACTGAAGCCATCCTCCATACACGTGTATAGAGGGATGGCCTTGAACCTTAGCTTTCTTGAGAAGCTTTAGCTTTTGTTCTCTATAAGAGGGAGGCTCCTCGTTCCTCCTCCAGGTTCAGAGAATTGGCTTGAGAGTTATACATATAGCTTTGTCTCTATATTGCTCTTCTTCTTCATTTTTGTGCGTCAAAGTGTCATTTTGTCTTACTTTAACACACAAACACACACTCAAACACCATCCTTTTGTTGCTGAGGTGCTTAGGGGCTGGTTTTGGTGTTCTTGGGTTGGCTTGAGCTTGGAAAACCTGCTGGAGTTGCAGCTTTAAAGGTGGTCTTCAAGGGTGAGTTTCTAACCCTTAAATCCCCCATTTTTGCTTAAGCTTTTAGCTTTATTTTCATGCTGATTTAAGCTTAACTTTCTACTACAAAGAGTTCTGTTTTTGCATGCTTTAGATCTTTTCTTAAGGTCACTTTTGTATTTGGGGTTGTCTACCCCCTCTTAGGCCTTGTTAGGCCTTGTTTTGAGCCATCCCTTTAGGCTCTTGTTGTAACCTTTGCATGACTTTTCTACCACTGAAATCCAGAGGATTTTCAGTGGTGGAAAGGTGGTTTTGAGGTCCCTAATAGGAGAGGGTCATCCCCTCTCCTTATGTTTTCAATACTTCCCTTCATATGCCTCTTGTTTGAGCATGTTTGTTAAGCTTGTGTTAGCTTGTTCTTAGCTTGTTTTTGGGGTTATTTTTAGTTGGCATGCGACTATTTTCGGTTGTCTTGGTCACCCCCTGCATGCATAATACACTTGTAGTGTAAATCTTACAAACTAGCTTTGTGTGTCTCATGTTTGAGCATGTCTTTTTAGCTTGTTTTGGAGCCATCTCAGTAGATTTTTGGTGTTTTTTTTTTTTTAACATACCGTAGATCTGTTTTGGGTTGGTTTAGTTGGCTCTTGCATGCCTTATACACTTGTAGTGTAAATTTCATAAACTAGTCTTGTATGCTTCATGAAGTAGCATGTCTTTCTAGCTTCTGTTGAGTCCATTTCAGCATGTTTTTGGTGGTGTTTTGCCATGTCATACCTCTGTTAGGGTTTGGTTTGATTATTGTAGTGCATTTCCATGAATTAGCCTAACATGCATCATGTTTTAACATGTCATTCTAGCATGCTTTTGGCTTAACTCTAAGAAGCTTTTGTCCATGTTTTACCATGCTCTAGCTCTGATTTAGGTTATTTGGCCATGCATGACTTGCTTTGTATAGCCATGGTTTAATCTAGCTTGTTAGCTTTGTGTACCAAGTCCACTAGCATGCTTTACTTAGACTATTTGAATGATTTGGCATCATTTATTATGTGATTTCAGTCCATGTTTCATGCTCATGTATTTGCATTTTATCACTCATTCAAAGTGTTAGAGGGTTTGCCCCTTTATGCCTTAACATGAATCATTGCGTATGCCTTCATGCCTTAGCTTGCCCGCTATCATTTTAGTGCTTATTTGGGATTATTTTACCATGATATAACTCTAAATTTTGTTGGTTAAGTCATCCCATGCTTGGCCTTAATAGGTGTAGTGTAATCCACCTTATTTGCTTTGTATGCATCATGCCTTAAGCTCTTCATGCTAGCTTGTTTTGGCTTCCTTCCATGCATATTTTAGTATCATTTTGACATGTTCTAGGACTGTTTTGGGTTGCCTTTGCCATATCCTTCATGCTTTGTATAGCTGTAGTGCAATTGGCCTTGCTAGCTTTGCGTTTTGTTGACTCATGCATGCTATCTTTGAGCTATTTAGATGATTTGGCATCATTTAATACTTCATTTCAGGGCTTATAGTATTGTCACGTTTCCACTTCTTTCATGCTTTGAATGCCTTTAAGTGTTGTCCATTGTCGCCTTACTTGTGGCCTAGCATGAATGCCATCTTGCCTAGGCTTTCGAGCCTCCATCTTAGCATGTTTAGGTCTTTGTTTTGACCTATTTAAGCTTTGTCCATGGTTGTTTCATGCACTTATGCCATGTATTGCATGCCCCCTTTGTAGTCCTCCTTATTAGATTTCATGCTTTAGGACCATTGCATGTTTTGCTTGTGTTGTTTGAATGATTTGGCATCATTTCTTACCTTATTTTAGTGCACTCAGTGTTGTTACACTTCTGCATTTGTCACTCCTTGAGCACTCTTGAGAGTTGTGCTCTTAGGACTCTTTGATGGGCCATTGCATGTGCATGCTTGTATATGCTTCATGTGCCTTAATTTTGTCACCAATGGCCACTGATTTTTGCATGACTGAGGTCTACCCCCTTTTGGTTTAAGTCCATTTAGCATGTTTGTTTACATGTTGTGCGCAAGCTTATTGTTCATTGCATTAAGTATGTCATCTTACATTGCATTGTGCATGCCATGTGGTTATTTGCATTGTGTATGCCAAGTTGTTTCTTTGCATTGAGTATGCATGTTACCAACATTGCTAAGTTGCCCTTATAGCATTGCATTGTGCATGCATGCATTAGCATTGTTCGTATGTCATTAGCTTTGTTAAGTTGATCATGTCATATAGCATTGTGCTTGCCATGTTATTTGTTGCATTGTGCTTGGAATAGGTGTTAGTCTAAACATGGGAAACGAGGGGTGATTCATACTTGAAGTGATGAAATGTGCCTCAATTCTCGATCGCCAACGCTCTTGACCAAGCACGATAGAGTTTTAGGCTTTATGTGTTTACTTGTGCATTCATTTTATATTGAATTGTGCAATTTGACTTCTCGGCCATCACGCATTGAAATGCGCTATTGGTGGCCCGAGGGTCGAGAACTACACTTCCTTGAGCTCATGAAATGATAGGGAGGGTGGTTGTGCACACATACCTTGTAAATACATTGCCATGCCCTTTCTTGCTCTCTGTTGCAGCAAACTAGAATTCAGCAGCAACAACTGGTTGGCCAGCCAGAAAAACTAGCTGGCCGACCACTTTTTCTAGCTTTCAACAAAGACAATTGGTCGGCCAGTGGCTGGTGACACCAATAAGTGGTTGGTCACCCTCCCACAGGTTCCCAAGGTGGAGTTTCTGCTTTCGGGAGCTTGGTGCAAGGTTCTGAGGACAATTGAAAACAGGGGCAAATCGGGGCATCGCATTGGATTTCTGAACAATGCGACCAGGCATGCATGCATTCTTCTCTCTCTCAAGGCACCTGTTTTATTGCTTTCCTTAGCTGTCATGCTTAGATAGCTAGTGTGATACCCATGTTCCGTAGTATGCTAATTGGTCCTTAATTTGAGTATGATTATGTGTTTAGCATGATTTTATGTGCCATTATATGAATATATGTGATTTTGAAGTTTTATCTGTTCACCGTAGGAATTTCTGTCTGAATAATCTGCTTTGGAAATTAAATTGAAGGCCTTTTCGGCCACGGAACCCGAAATTGATTACGCCATTGTGAATAGCGTAATTTTTAGAGCCTACGGTGAAGTTTAATTGAAAAATTGATTCGTGCCAGATTAAGCTAATTAAATTGATGAATTAGAGCCCAATTACTTTATTAATATTATTTGGCCTTAGTGGGTTTTGTTGTAAGTCTCTATACTCCCTACTCTCTCTTATTCACCTTATTTGACTGAACTTGGGACTCAAAAACATAGAGAGAGCCGGCTATAGAGACGGGGGAGGAGAGAATTGTGTAATTGTTGGCCCAATCTTTGGAGTTTGAAGATTTAGCTCAAGAATTGACTAGAGCTTAGAAGATCAAAGCTTTTAGGTGAGTAATTCTTGGATTATAGTTTGTAATTTTGTGTGTTCAAGCTAATTTGGTGATCAAAAGTGAGATTGAAATGAAATTGTGTTGGATTTGTTGAATTGAAGCTTAATATGTGCATGCATGTAAAGACTTACTTTGAAATTGCATGTTTGAACACAAATGTGTATAATCCATGTGAAATGCTAAAGGAAACTCATGTTTTGATCACCATTTGTGTTATAAGTTGAGAATGTGGCTAATTCATCACATGCATGTACAATTTGAGAAGAGATGAGCTTGAATGCATGAGTTTGCTATATTGGTGTTGGGTTTGACATATTTTGGGACATGCATGTAGATAAATCAAGAGATTGAGCTTCATAATGTTATAATCTTGCATTGGTGCCATGTTAGTATGATTATATTTGAGATTTGAGCCATTGCATGCAAGTAATGTAGCTGGAAAATCGATTTGGAGCTCAGGAACACAACCTGGAATTTCCAGAATTTTGACTTCCGCTCGAGCGGATAAATCGTGCTCCCAACACTTTTTGTAGAGTTGGATGTCCGCTCGAGCGGGCTATCTCACGCTCGAGCGGGCTATCTCACGCTCGAGTGGGGAGTTTTTGTAGACAGGCCTTCTGCTCGAGCGCTCTATTCCATGCCCAAGCGTATTTTTCATGCAACCAGTACTTTTACAGGCCTTGAGGGTCCGCTTGAGCGGGGAAGTTGACGCTCGAGCGGGGACCCTGTTCTCTGAAATTTTGTATGCTCGTTCTGTGTTTTGTTTTCCGTTCTCTTTCACTTGTGAGAACTTTTAGGCATGTGTTAAGCATTGCAAATGACTTAATGAGATAAGAATAAAGCCTAAAGGGGAATATGTGAATTAGGGAACGGGTTGAATTGTTAATGACCCTTTTGTGTTCATGGAATGTGTAGGGTCAAGCGCTAGGGCGAATCCATAAGCCGATCACTATGAGTAATATCGATATTTGAAAGCTTATAATGTCCAATTATGTATTCCCTTATAAGCTTTATGAGTTGCTAATTGGGATTGTGGACAAAAGTCTGACATGAATGGATAATTAGAGCAAAGGTCGTTTTGAGAATGATAAATGGACCAAGGGTCGTTCTGAAAATGATAAATGGACCAGAGGTCGTTTTGATAGAAATGAACGGACCGAAGGTCGTTCTGACATATATGAATGGACCGAAGGTCGTTTTGACATGAATGAGTCGGCTGAAGGCCATTTTGACATGAATGAGTGGGCCGAAAGCCGTTTTGACGTGAACGAGTGAGCCGAAGGCCGTTTGACACAAACGAATGGGCCGAAGGGCATTTTGACAGAAATGAACGGGCCGAAGGCCGTTTTGACATAAGTGAATGGGCCAAAGGCCGTTTTTCCATGAATGGAAACCTGAATGGGCCAAAGGCCAGAATGTTTAGAACCACAGTTACTTGATTGAATTTCGCATGGTTATATATATCTGTTAAATAGAAGTATGAATTGGGCCCAAGGCCGTTTGGAGCATGTTGTTCTACATATTGTTATGTAACTTCTGTATTTGATATTATTCACTGGGCTATCGCTCACGCTCATTCATGTGTTTGTAGGTGAGCCAAGGGAGGCCCAAACCCAGCCCCAGTGAATTCTGTCAGGAACAACAAAGGTTTTTGGAGAGTCAGCCCTTGTGTCTCACGTATGAGACCCACCCTTGCCATTTTGTTATATATATTGTATTTTGTCATGTTGGTGAGGGCTTGGGTATATTTGTATATATTCTGTTATGGGTTGACTCAGTTTTAGTGATCCTGTCTGTAAAGAATTTTATGGTATTGTACTTTTGATGTGGGTTATTAACGTATATGTAAGTGGTTTGTTTTGATGTGTATATAAGCACGGCTATGTGGACAAAGTTTTTAATTTGTGCTTCCGTTAGGTCCCTTTACTCTGTTGAGTTACGTTTGTTTTAGTTGAGGTCGTAGGTAATCTCAGGATTACTGGCCGGTTGTGTCCTTAACCCATAGGGGTGGGTTCGGGTCATGACAGAGTGGTATCAGAGCACGAGTTAATAACTCACACACTTGTCCGAAAAGAGCAATAAGCGTCTAGATAAGATCTAGGATGCATTTATGTGATAAATATGAATTTGGAAGCATTGATTATATGCCTAAATATTTTGATATTAACAATTGTATGTCGTAAGTTGTGAACTACTTGCATTGCAAATCATCTGGAAATATGTGCTTCTTAGTGTATGCATACTTGTGTACCTTTTGTGTGAAATATAATGCAAGTTTAATCAGATGGTGAGAACCAGAGGTGATGAGATAGAGGAATCTTCGACTGCCAGACTAGACATAATGGAAAGACTGATTCAGGAAATGGCAGAGGCTTTGAGACAGCAACAAGAGTAGCAGCAACCACACCTGCCACCTCCACCTCCGGCACCACCCGTGCCAGATAATCAAAATGATGACCGGATAATAGCTATCACCAAGGAATTCAAGAAAATGAAACCACCACAGTTCCACGGAGGATTAGATCCGTTGAAAGCCGATGCGTGGGTCCTTGGCATTGAGAAATTATTTGAAGTGTTCCCCTGTTCAGAGACTCAGAAAGTGCTTCTAGCCACTTTTATGCTAGAAGACGAAGCAAGAAGATGGTAGATTTTGATGCGAGAAAATCATAAGGATGTCGACTGGGTAAAGTTTCTAGAAATATTCTATGACAAGTACTTTCCACAATGCGTCCGGGATAGGAAAGTAGCGGAATTCATAGAACTCGAGCAAGATAGCATGACTGTAGCTGAGTATGAGGCCAAATTCACTGAATTGGCCAGGTTTGCCCCACATGTAATTGACACAGACTATAAGAAGGCAAGACATTTTGAAGGTGGACTCCGCAGTGACATCCTAGAGAGGGTGAATGTCCTAAAGCTGGAGACCTACATTGGGGTGCTAGATAGGGCCATCATATCAGAGGCTAACATAGCTAGATAGGCTAAGCCAACAACAGAATGGAAGGGCAATAAAAGGCAAGGCTTCTTTTCGAAGAAGAAATTTCTGAAAAAGCAAAACACGAGCTCCTCAACTACTTCAAGTTCTTCCCGAGACACAGCTCCCATGTGCAACATTTGTAGCAAAAGGCACTGTGGAGTCTGTTACCGTGCATCGGGAGCCTGTTTCCAATGTGGGAAGCAAGGGCACATAGCCCGAGAATGTAATCAGAACAGTGGGAAACTAGCAGCTAGTTCAACTACATCAGTCCCAAAGCCGGGAAATACTTTGAGATCTGCTACTGCTGAGGATGCAGTGAGACAGGGGAGAGTTTTTGCGCTTGTTCTGGGCGATACACGGAATGCCAATGCCGTTGTCTCGGGTACTATTTCAATATGTAATCAGGATGCCTTTGTATTAATTGACTCTGGATCAACACACTCATTTGTGACATGTACATTTGCATCTAGACTAAATAGACCCCTAGAATTATTGCCATATTTGCTATGTGTGTCTGCTCCATCGGGGGAATCTGTGTTGTGTGAATCCATATACCGGTTTTGTGAAATGCGTGTTGAGGATGCTATCTTATATGTAGATTTGTTACCCTTGAATTTTAGACATTTTGATGTAATTTTGGGCATGGATTGGTTAACCAAGTATTGTGCCACCATTGATTGTGTAACAAAATGGGTCATGTTTAAACCACCAGAACATAAGGAGATTGTGTTTGTGGGTAATGGGGTAGTGTCTCCACTGTATTTGATATTTGCTATGAAAGCATGTAAACTAATCAAGAAAAGGTGCCGGGGTTATTTGTGTTATGTGCTGACTAAACAAACTGTGAATGTTGAATTGAATGATATCCCCATTGTTAGAGAATTTCCGGATATGTTTCCAAATGAATTACCAGGGGAATTGGTAGACAGGGAGATAGAGTTTACCATTGAAACTGTGCCAGGCACCCAGCCTATTTCTAAAACTCCCTACTGAATGGCTACTGCCGAAATGAAAGAATTAAAGGAACAGTTGCAAGACCTTCTTGATAAAGGGTTTATCCGGCCTAGCACTTCGCCTTGGGGTGGGCCAATGTTATTTGTAAAGAAGAATAATGGTACTTTGCGCATGTGCATTGATTACCGGGAATTGAACAAAGTAACGATAAAGAACAAATATCCCTTACCCCGTATTAATGACTTATTTGACCAGTTGCAGGGATCACATGTGTTTTCTAAGATTGATTTGAGATCTGGGTATCATCAGCTGAAAGTTAAGGCAGAGGATGTTGAGAAAACCGCATTCAGAACGAGGTATGGTCATTTTGAGTTTCTTGTTATGCCGTTTGGAGTGACTAATGCTCTGGCAGCATTTATGGACTTAATGAATAGAATTTTTAAAACCTACCTTGATGAGTTTGTTGTAGTCTTCATCGATGATATTTTGATATACTCTAAAGATAGACTTGAACATGAGCATCATTTGAGGACTGTTTTACAAATACTTTGGGAAAGAAAATTATTTGCTAAACTAAAGAAATGTGAGTTTTGGTTGGATGAAGTTGTTTTCTTAGGGCATGTGATCAACAAGGAAGGAATTTCAGTGGACCCGCAGAAAATAGAGGCAATTGTGAATTGGCCTACACTGACAAATGTGACAGAAGTTCGCAGTTTCATGGGCTTAGCTGGGTACTACAAGAGGTTTGTGAAGGACTTTTCGAAATTAGCAGTACCTCTTACCCAATTGACACGTAAAGGGCAACCATTTGAGTGGAATAGTGAAAGAGAATCAGCCTTCCATGAATTGAAAACAAGATTGACCACGGCACCAATTTTGACACTACCTTCAGGTGCGGAAAATTTTGTGATTTTCAGTGATGCATCTTATAAAGGTTTGGGTTGTGTGTTAATGCAGAATGGAAAAGTTATTGCTTATGCCTCCAGGTAGTTGAGGCCACACGAGAAGAACTATCCAACACATGACCTATAATTGGTCGCAGTCGTTTTTGCTTTGAAAATTTGGCGGCATTATCTGTATGGAGCAAAATGTGAAGTCTATACGGATCATAGAAGCCTGAAATACTTCTTCACGCAGAAAGAGTTGAATATGCGTCAGAGAAGATGGTTGGAACTAATAAAAGATTACGACCTAGAAATTCAGTACCACCCCGGGAAAGCTAATACAGTTGCTGATGCCTTGAGCAGAAAATCAACGGAGAGTATGGCCTGTTTGCTTACTGAACAGAGAGAGATCTTGCAAGATTTTGAGAAGTCTGAAATTGATGTGGTAATGTGTGAACAGGGCGGATTGATAGCCGCTATTACAGCCGAGCCGGTGATCATTGATGAAATCAAACAGAAACAGAAAGAGGATGAGTACCTCAAGAAAGTGATTGACGAGTTTGAGACAAGTCCAAAAGAAGAATTTAGCATTAGGAATGAAATGTTGAAATTTCGAAACCGAATGTGTCCCTGACATCCCAGAACTAAAGAAGAGGGTTTTAGATGAAGCCCACAGGTCCGTGTTTGCTATGCATCCGGGTAACAATAAAATGTATTTGAATTTGAAACAAACCTATTGGTGGCCTAAATTGAAGAAAGAGATTGCAGAATATGTGTCCAAGTGCCTTCAGTGTTAGCTAGTTAAGGCTGAACATCAGAAACCAGGCGGTCTACTTCAACCTCTCCCTATTCCTGAATGGAAGTGGAAACATGTGACTATGGATTTCGTTGTTGGCCTACGTTGGACTTCTCGAGGTATGGATTTTGTTTGGGTTATAGTTGATAGACTGACTAAATCTGCACATTTTTTGCCTGTCAAAACTACATTTACTGCTTATAGATTGGCTACTATTTATGTTGATGAAATTGTCCGTTTACACAGAGTTCCGGTATCTATTGTGTCGGATAGAGACCCGAAATATGTATCTAGATTGTGGAAGAGTTTGCAGGAAGCAATGGGAACATAACTAAGGTTCAGTACTGCATTCCACCCACAGACAGATGGGCAGTCAAAACGAACGATACAGACATTGGAAGATATGCTTCGCATGTGTGCTTTGGATTTTTAGGGGAGTTCGGAAGATTATTTGCCACTTGCAGAATTTGTTTATAATAACAGCTTCCAGTCCAGCATCGGTATGGTACCATACGAGGCCTTGTATGGTAGGAGGTGTAGATCACCTATCTGTTGGACAAAGGTCGGGGATAGAGCTTTTCTTGGGCCAGAAATTGTACAAGACACTTCTGAGAAAATCAAGGCTATTCGCCAAAGGCTCAAAACAGCTCAGGGTCGACAAAAGAATTATGCAGACGTTCGGAGAAGACCTCTTGAGTATGAGGTTGGTGACCATATGTTCATCCGTGCTTCTCCGATGAAAGGCCAAGTTAGATTTGGGAAAAAGGGCAAGTTGTCGTCCCGTTACATTGGGTCGTTCCAGATTTTGGAGAGACTCGGTCCAGTTGCTTATAGAGTTGCTTTGCCACCGGGATTCGAGCAAATCCATAATGTGTTTCATGTGTCAATGTTGAGGGGTTACCTCCGAGACTCGTTACATGTGATTGATTATCACCGGGTTGCTATTGATGAAAATATGAAATATACTGAATGGCCAGAAAGAATTGTTGACCGACAAGTGAAAAAATTGAGAAATAAATCCATCTCAATGGTGAAAGTGGAGTGGAAGGAACACTATGGGACAGATGCTACATGGGAAAAAGAGAAGGAAATGCGTTTACGCTATCCACATTTGTTTCCCGACGAAGGTAAATTAAGTTTGCAGGACCAAACTTCCTAAATGGGGGAAGACTGCGATACCCCTGTTCCGTAGTATGCTAATTGGTCCTTAATTTGAGTATGATTATGTGTTTAGCATGATTTTATGTGCCATTATATGAATATATGTGATTTTGAAGTTTTATCTGTTCACCGTAGGAATATCTGTCTGAATAATCTGCTTTGGAAATTAAATTGAAGGCCTTATCGGCCACGGAACCCGAAATTGATTACGCCATTGTGAATAGCGTAATTTTTAAAGCCTACGGTGAAGTTTAATTGAAAAATTGATTCGGACCAGATTAAGCTGCTTAAATTGATGAATTAGAGCCCAATTACTTTATTAATATTATTTGGCCTTAGTGGGTTTTGTTGTAAGTCTCTATACTCCCTACTCTCTCTTATTCACCTCATTTGACTGAACTTGGGACTCAAAAACATAGAGAGACCCGGCTGTAGAGACGGGGGAGGAGAGAATTGTGTAATTGTTGGCCCAATCTTTGGAGTTTGAAGATTTAGCTCAAGAATTGACTAGAGCTTAGAAGATCAAAGCTTTTAGGTGAGTAATTCTTGGATTATAGTTTGTAATTTTGTGTGTTCAAGCTAATTTGGTGATCAAGAGTGAGATTGAAATGAAATTGTGTTGGATTTGTTGAATTAAAGCTTAATATGTGCATGCATGTAAAGACTTACTTTGAAATTGCATGTTTGAACACAAATGTGTATAATCCATATTAAATGCTAAAGGAAACTCATGTTTCGATCACCATTTGTGTTATCTAAGTTGAGAATGTCGCTAATTCATCACATGCATGTACAATTTGAGAAGAAATGAGCTTGAATGCATGAGTTTGCTATGTTGGTGTTGGGTTTGACATATTTTGGGACATGCATGTAGATAAATCAAGAGATTGAGCTTCATAATGTTATAATCTTGCATTGGTGCCATGTTAGTATGATTATATTTGAGATTTGAGCAATTGCATGCAAGTAATGTAGCTGGAAAATCGATTTGGAGCTCAAGAACACAACCTGGAATTTCCAGAATTTTGACTTCCGCTCGAGCGGATAAATCGTGCTCCCAGCACTTTTTGCAGAGTTGGATGTTCGCTCGAGCGGGCTATCTCACGCTCGAGCGGGGAGTTTTTGTAGACAGGCCTTCCGCTCGAGCGCTCTATTCCACACCCGAGCATATTTTTCATGCAACCAGTACTTTTACAGGCCTTGAGGGTCCGCTTGAGCGGGGAAGTTGACGCTCGAGCGGGGACCCTGTTCTCTGAAATTTTGTATGCTCATTCTGTGTTTTGTTTTCCGTTCTCTTTCACTTGTAAGCACTCTTAGGCATGTGTTAAGCATTGTAAATGAGTTAATGAGATAAGAATAAAGCCTAAAGAGGAATATGTGAATTAAGGAACAGGTTGAATTGTTAATGACCCTTTTGTGTTCATGGAATGTGTAGGGTCAAGCTTCAGGGCGAATCCACAAGCCGATCACTGTGAGTAATATCGATATTTGAAAGCTTATCAATGTCCAATCGTGCATTCCCTTATAAGCTTTATGAGTTGCTAATTGGGATTGTGGACAAAAGTCTGACATGAATGGATAATTGGACCAAAAGTCGTTTTGATAATGATAAATGGACCAAAGGTCGTTCTGAAAATGATAAATGGACCAGAGGTCATTTTGATAGAAATGAACGGACTGAAGGTCGTTCTGACATATATGAATGGACCGAAGGTCGTTTTGACATGAATGAGTGGGCCGAAGGCTGTTTTGACATGAATGAGTGGGCCGAAGGCCGTTTTGACCTGAATAAGTGGGCTGAAGGCCATTTTGACATGAACGAGTGGGCCGAAGGCCGTTTGACACAAACGAATGGGCCGAAGGCTATTGTGACAAAAATGAACGGGCCGAAGGCCGTTTCCACATAAGTGAATGGGCCAAAGGCCATTTTGCTATGAATGGAAACCTGAATGGGCCAAAGGCTGGAATGTTTAGAACCATAGTTACTTGATTGAATTTCGCATATTTATATATATCTGTTAAATTGAAGTATGAATTGGGCCCAAGGCCATTTGGAGCATGTTGTTCTACATATTGTTATGTAACTTTTGTATTTGATATTATTCACTGGGCCATCGCTCACGCTCATTCATGTGTTTGTAGGTGAGCCAAGGGAGGCCCAAACCCAGCCCCAGTGAAGTCTGTCAGGAACAACAAAGGTTTTTGGAGAGTCAGCCCTCGTGTCTCACGTATGAGACCCACCCTTGCCATTTTGTTATATATATTGTATTTTGTCATGTTGGTGAGGGCTTGGGTATATTTGTATATATTCTGTTATGGGTTGACTCAGTTTTAGTGATCCTATCTGTAAAGAATTTTATGGTATTGTACTTTTGATGTGGGTTATTAACGTATATGTAAGTGGTTTGTTTTGATGTGCATATAAGCACGGCTCTGTGGACAAAGTTTTAAATTTGTGCATTTGTTAGGCCCCTTTACTCTGTTAAGTTACGTTTGTTTTAGTTGAGGCCGTAGGCAATCTCAGGATTACTGGCCGGTTGTGTCCTTAACCCATAGGTGTGGGTTCGGGTCATGACAGCTAGCTTATGTTTTGTTTTGTACTTTAATAGTTAATGCGTTTAGCTATTTCAATTTGTTTTTGTAATAATTAGTTAACTAGGATTAGTTAATTAATTTTTTTTGTAATAATTAGTTTAATTAGCTTAGATTAGCTAGTTAGCTTCTTATTCGGTCCCTCCGTCGAGAGGGCGTATTGTTGTAATAAGCATGCGTGTGTGTGATGCATGTCTTCCAATTCCCATTTCTTTGTCCCTTTTACTTAACCGCTTACGATAGTTAGTTTTAAAGCATATTTCAATTAGCATACCTTATGCTTTGTATGCATGCATCCATTCATCTGTCTTGCATGCACCAGGCTCGGCGCATCATACTAACTGCATTGTATTTCAATTCCAAGTTGAATACGTGTACCAAGGTGCATTTCACATGACATTCTAGAATAGTCGAGCCTATTTTAGCTGCATTTTTGCATGTGTTGCATTAGCCATCTTAACATGAACTAGGATCATGCATGATTTCTAACTAGTTCTCTGTTTTGGCTCGGAGTACACTTTGAGTGTTTACGTTTTAGCATACTACATATGTGTTATTGACTGTCATGTTAAGCATGCTTGCCATGAGGCTAATTGCTTATTTGCTATAACTGCCTGAATGCCCGTGGGTGAAGGCTGGATTACCTGAATTGGAACAATTCATCAAATCCTCAATTTAGCCTACTTACGAGTAGAGAACTTCAAACCGTTTTCACAAACGAATATGCAATGTTTTGTTCCAAATTAGGTGATCTAGTCTATACTTGTATGCTGTGCGCATCACATAGTAATTCTAGGTTAATAACTGGAATAAAAACACATGTGTTTTCAAAAACAAAATATCATGCTTAGTACAGGACAATCTTTGATCGGGCGAGCGGGGGTGCTCATTGCATGACCTTCCCCTCTCGTACCCAAGTTCCCGAGCCGAGGCAACTTTGGTGATGACGGACACGTGGCCTTCGGTACGAGTCAAGGTTTCCTAAAATCTCCCGAAATAAAATATTTAGGTGGGGACTCTGTATCTGGAAAAACAGTCCATGTTTGACACTTCTTTATAAAAATCAGTTTTCCAAAAATGATTTGCCGGATTTGGACTCTTTGGTGATTTATCAGTCTCGCATTGCATTTTGAGAGATTAGATTCAGAACCGTGACATTGAGTTCGAACTGTAGTAGCTAGAGAGCAAACAAGATTTTGTGCCTTCACAGCGCGGAGCTCGGGAGTCCTCGGGGCGCGTCTACAAGTAGCAACTCCTCCGTCATATAGGTATTTTACCAATTGATGCAACGTAGAGGATACAACCTTCATCTAATGGAGTCGGGGCCTTCCTAATAGCAAGTTGAATGTTGTGAGGATATCCATGACATGAAATTCAACTTCATGCTCAGATGGGCCCACTATTATTTGCACTTTGATTGTCCACATCACTTCCCGACTAGTATTATCATAAGCAAGAATCAACTAAGTTGTGGGTGTGAAATCTACTGGCTTTAACCATATTGCATAACCAGTACGCGAAGGGCAAACATTGATAGCCAATCTAGTGTCAATCAGAACGATCAGGACCCATTTCTTTATACACTCTAATGACACATATAGAGGCTTATTGTGTTCTAATCCTTCCGATGGTAGCTCTTTGTCGGAGAAGGCCATCACGGGAGTTGTTTCTCTTGGGGTGATTAGTGACACAAGTTGTTCTAGTGTAGTGTCAATTGACAACTTAGCATTGCTTAAGGCTGACAACATTGTTTTTCGATGCTCTGGGGAAGCCATAAGAAGCCCCAGATGGAGATGTTTGCCTGGTTCTTTTTTAGCTATTTTAGAACCAAGTCTTCTTCTACTTTTTTTTTCTCTTTCTCTTTCTATTTCTCAACTTCTTTGTCTTTGCCCGAGGACTCTCCTTGGTCTAGGTGTTGAGGCTTGAAGTAGCGGTCACTCCTAGTCAAATAATCAATTTCATCTAAGTACCAAGTCTCGTCAGGCATATCCATTACTCATTCATCATAAATATAGGTGAGCTGCAGGTCATTATCATCTCATTATTCGCCTTCTTTAATTGAAAGGCAATTATTAGGCTCTGGTTGAATCCTTTCCACAGCATACTCTGAATGGCTTTCTAGTTCTTCTTCTGTCTCTCTAGAACCTTTTTCTTTACTACTGTCATCAGCTTTTCAATTTATCCTCTTTTCTTTCAGTTTCCTCATCAAAAACTTCACTACTGCTTGTCCAACCATGTCTGGTATTAGAATTTTTTAGATTCCACCATCCTATCTACACATTCCCAAGGTATAAATCTTCAACGAACTGGAAATTGGCCAAGTCTTCCTCTAGGTCAGCGAAGTCATCCAACCCCTATTCAAGTGCATCCTCTTTGACAACATTGATAAAAGATGAGGCAGGCAGAATAACCTCAAGCTTTAGTTGACCATTGGAAACAATATATTGGCAAGGATCATACTCTCCCTCTGATAGTTTGCCAACCTCATGCATAGGTACTTCAGTTCTTTCCTTTAACACTACCACCATAAGGCTTTTGGGTTTTGGCTGGGTTGGAGGTGCATCCATTATGCATAGATCAGTGTTCTCAGGAATGTGTACCTCAGGTTTTAATAGATGAGAGGGTGTGATGTAGATGCTAAGGTCAAAAGTAGGTGAAAATGTATAGATAAAATTGAGGCGATGTGGTGGTGGGGTTTTGTCATGGAGTGACAATGGGTTGGTAGTGACATTCACTTTTGGTGGCTGTGGGGGTGTAGACACCCCATTTTTGACCGACCTTAAGACTCAGACGTCACCAACTGAGCGCTCGGTGATGTTGCATATTGTGCTCGTTCTGAGGTTGCAAAGTCTCAGCTGAGAGCCTTGCCTTCAGGCTTCAGAACCTTTTCGTGCCTTGCCTCGATTTGTGAACGAGGTCCTGTTTTCTCTGTTTTCTCTGTTTTCTCTTCCTGAAGGGAGGAAGATGTCTCGTAGACCATCTCTCAGTAGTCGTAGGCTACGTTTCGTGGTCGTAGGCAATTTTTCCCGTTTGGAGACCAGTTTTCGATTTTTGGCACCGTCGGCCATGTGCCTCGGTTCGAGACCGCTTAACTACCTCCGTTTGCTCTGGTTTTTGGCACACACCTTGTTTCCTTTTCTTAGAGGGACACTGTGGCCCGGGAGACCACCTTCGTGGTCGCACGCCACTTTCGATATTTAATAGTCAGTTTTCGGGGCCCCCGGCTGCGCGTTTTGGCCCTCGAACCTTCGTTTCACAATGGTGTGGGTTCATTTTTGGCATGGACCCTAGTTTCATTGTTAGGAAGGTGGTAGTAGGGTGGGAAACCACATTTTCTTCTTGGAGACCACCTTTCCCCGGTCTGTCGATTTTTCTTGACATGTAAGTGGTCTCCCTCACTTTTGAGCCACAATTTCTTCTCTCATACCACCATTGAGTTGCATTCACTTGGGAGACCACCAATATGGGTAGGCCGACCACCTTTTCAACTTGAACCTTTTGACCCCTGGTCGGCCGACTAGGGCAAGTGGTCGGCCGACTAGGGCAAGTGGTCGGCCGACCACGTGAACTGGTCGGCCAGCCTTCTGCTTTTTTGTCTCTTTGAGTGTTATCCAGCCGTGCTAGCTGGGAGGCATTTGCCCCATCCTCCGAGGATTGACCCTCTTGTTTTGGCTTCTTAAAGAAGCTTGGTCCCTTTTGCTTAGCTTCTAAGAGAAGCTTGACCTTTTGTTGAGCTTCTTGAGGAAGCTTGACCCCTTTGGTCTAGCTTCCTCAAGAAGCTTGTCCCTTTTGGTTTCGCTTCCTTTAGAAGCTTTGCCTCTTTGCTCCAAGCTTCCTAGAGAAGCTATGGACCTCGTCTTCTATAAGAGGGAGTCTCTCCCTCATGAGCCAAGGTTGAAAATTTTTAGCTAAGGCATATACATACACCTCTCTCTATCTCTCTACATCCAAGCTCCAAAGCTCCATTGTTCTTGCACCGTTGCACTACACCTCCTATCCTAACACCTCCACCATCACTCTAAGCACCTTGGAGCTGGTTTTCAGAGGTTGAAGGCTTACTATTTTGGTCCAGAAGCTGCTGGCTCTTTTGACTACAAGGGTAACTCTCATTTTCCCTCTTTTTAGCATTGTTTTGCTTCATATCTTAGCCTAGTTTGCAAGCATATTTGGGCTTTATCATAAAATAAAAAAATTCTAACTTTGAGCTCCTCTTGAAGTTTGTTTAAGACCTATTTTCTATTGGGGGCCATCTACCCCCTTGCATGCTTGTTTTCACCTTGTTTTGAGCCATGCATCTAGGCCTTTGAAGTGAGCTTCATTTAGCCTTCTAGCCACTGAAATCCAGTGGATTTTTAGTGGCTAGAATACTATTTTGAGTCCCAAAATCAGATAGGAGTGACCCTCTCACCCCTTGTCATGTTTACTAACATTGTTGGCCTAACAAAGGAGCCCATATTTGCACACTTCTTGAGCATGTTTCAGGCCATTATTTGTGAGTTTTATGACCTGCATGAACTCTGTCCAGAGTTGTTTTTGCCATGTTAGGTGTCTTTCTTGCATATGTAGAGTAATCCTCTTCATGGCCTTTCAAAGGAGTCTTCATTTGCATGCTTCGTAGCCTCATTTTAGGCCATTTTCAGTGAGTTTTAGGGCCCTCATAACCTCTTTCCAGAGGTGGTTTTTCCATTTTGTAGGTCCATTATACATGTGTAGAATAACCATCTTATTGGCCTTTCAAAGGGACATATCATTCTTGCATGCATTGACTGAGTTTCAGTGGGTTTTTGGTCATATTTTGGCATGACATGTTTCTGTTTTTGACTAGTTTGGTGGCCCCTCATGTGCTTCATATACTTGTAGTGTAAACCATGCTTACTAGCCTACGTTGCATGTTGTTTTGGCCCTTCATGTTAGCACTTTTTGGCAATGCCTTAAACTGATTTTGTGCATATTTTGGACTGCCTTAACTCTGTTTTTGGGTCTCAGGGTCGAATGATGCTTGTTTTGCATGCTTGTAGTTCAATATCCATGCCTAGCTTTGAGATTTGAGGTCTATTGCATGCATATACTGAGGTGTTTTCATGCTTTGGGGTCATTATACATCATATTTCAGAGCTTATATGAATGTCTTATTCCCATGATTTCCACTCTTTAAACGTGTTTGAGAGTTGTGCATAAATGCCTTGTTTTCGAACCATTGCATGAGCTTCGTTTCTTTGCATGTCGAGTCATCATTTTGGGTCATTTTCCCACTGTTTCAGACCTGCCTAGGGTCTGTTTGGGGCTAGTTTTGCCATTTATAAATTGCTTTCTATACCTGTAGTGTAACCCGTTTCACTAGTTTCGGTATTCGAGCCATCTTGCATACATTGTGTGACATATTTGCATGATTTGGGACCATTGTACATTATGTTTCAGAGCTAGAAAATGTGTGTTTGCATGCCATACTTCATCCTTTGCCATGCTTAGTTAGAGTTGCATATTGTGCCTTAGGATTGGTCCTTTGCATGCCATATTTCGGTTGTCTCATTTCCATCATATGGCCACTGATGTGAGTGTGGCTGAGGTCCACTCATATTGGTGTAAGTCCATCTTGCATTTGTATATGCCGTTTAGTTCATTTGCGCATGATAGTCTTCGTAAGTGCATTGTGTATGCCATGTTATGTCACGTGCATTGTGTATGCCATTTTAGCCCATAGCATTGTGTATACTAGGTTGCATGTTAGTCGCATTGTGTATGCCATCTCATTGCTTTGTGTTTGGAGTAGGGTTTAGTTCGAACACGGGAAACGAGGGACGTTTTGTACTCCAAGTGACGAAACGTGTCTCGATTCTCGGTCGTCGACACTCTTGACTATCCATGATAGAGTTGTTGGCTTTACTTGCTTATATGTGCATTCATTTCACATCGAGTCGTGCAATTCGACTTCTCGGCCATCACACATCGAGATGCGTGATTGGTGGCACGAGGATCGAGGACTACACTCCCTTGAGCTTGTGCAAGGACGGGGAGAGTGGTCATGCACATATTTGTTGAAAATACATTGCCGTTTCTCTCTCTTGCCTTTGTTGCAGAAAAACCAGAAACCAGAGGTGGAAACTGGTCGGCCGACCAAATTTTTTGGCAGACCAACCACCCTCTTTGGTCTCCACCACAAAGGGTGGTCGGCAGGTGGTCTCCCATGCTAATAACTGGTCGGTGGCCTTCCCAAGGTGGAGTTTCATCCTTCTGGAGCTTTATGCAAGTTTCTGAGATCAATTGCAAACAAAGGAGAAGGGAGGCATTGCGATGGAATTTCCCAACAAGGCGACCCGAGTATGCATGCATCCTTCATCATTCGGAGCAGAGCTGAGGCAGTCCATTGCATGTAGCATAGCATGCTAGTTTACTTTGCATACCTAATTCATTTGTTAAGTAATTAGTATTGTGTAATAATTCGTTATTTATTTTGGTTGTGTAATATTCTTTCAGACCCTCCGAGAGAGGGCCAATTGTTGTAATAAGTGTGCGTATGTGTGATGTATGTCTTCCAACCCGACGTCTTTCTCCCTTTTATTGACCTGCTTATGATGGTTAGTTTAGAGCATGTTTCAATTAGTATACTTATGATAGCATGTTTGCATTCATTCATCTATCTTGCATGCACCGAGCTCGACGCATCATACTAACTACATTGTATTTCAATTCCGAGTTGAATAGTTGTTAGTTGTAGCATTTCACATGCCATCTTTAGAAATAGCCGAGCCTATTGTAGTTGCATTCCTGCATGTGTTGCATTAGGCATTTCAACATAGTTAGGATCATGCATGGATTTCTATCATAGCTTTTGTTTTGGCTTGGAGTACTCGGTAAGTGTTTATGCTTTACTATCCTTGCATGTGTGTGAGTGACTGCCATGATAGCATGCTTACCATGAGGCTATGTGCTTATGTGATATACCTGCCTGAATGCATGCGGGTGAAGGTTGGATTATCTGAATTGGAATAATGCATTGACTGTGAGTTTTAAGCCCACTTGAGAGTGGCAAACCATCATGTTTTCTAAGCCCACCCGTGGATGGCAAATCCACGTCTTAGCCTACTTACGGGTAGCACCATCAAACTATTTTCAAAATAAACAAACATGAGATATGTTGTTCCAATTTAGGCGATCCAGTCTATACTTGCATGCTGTGCGCATCACGTAGTAAATCTAGGCTAATAACCGGAATAAGAATGCATAATGTTTTCAAAACTCGATATCATGGTTAGTAGAAGCCGATCTTTGATCAGGCGAGCGGGGGTGCTCACGAAGTGACCTTCCCCAATCGTACCCAAGTTCCCAAGCCGAGACAACTTTGGTGATGACGGACACGTGGCCTTCGGCACGAGTCAGGGTTTCCTAAATTCCCCTAAAATAAAATATTTAGGTGGCGACTCTGTATCTAGCAAAGCAGTCCTTGTTTGACACTTCTTTCTAAAAATCTGTTTTCCAAAACGATTTGCCAAATTTGGACTCTTTGATGATTCATCGGTCTTGCGTTGCACTCTGCGAGATTAGATTCAGGACTGTGACTTTTGAGTCCGAGCTGTAGTGAGCCCAATGAACATAACGGAATTTCCCTCCCGGGACGTTCGGGGACATCTATAATTTCTGGCAACTCTGCTGGGGAGTTAGAGAACTTGACTCGAACTCATGATATCTTGTTTTGATTACACTTATGTGTTTCTTTGCATTGCATTTGTATTGGTGTGCCTAGGACACCGTGTTTGTCGTATGCTATTCCTGAACAGTTTGCCGGAGGCTCGCTTGGCGAAGCGTGCCATAAGGTTGACCGGTTGCGGGCTCTGCCACGACGGGAACACAAACCCCGATTTTACCGGGGCACCTTTTTTGACCATTCGACCTAATGCATATTCGGAATCCATAGTGACCATTCCAAGCTAGGACAGGTTACTTACCCGATTATAGGTTTTTTGAAACCGCTGCGTGCATAGTGAAACCTTAGTTCTTGACAAAATAGGACAGGGAAACCCTACCCCAACATAGAGGTGTTTTGGCTCTCACTTGCTTGTTATGTGCTTTTAGAGTGCGTCTCTACAGGGATGCATGTATCAGTTTGCAAGTTTGGGCATCAGGCCTGCGGGCACCAGTTCAGTATTTTGGGAATCTGTTATCTGCAGGTATCAGATTCAGTTTTTGGGGGCAGTGATTTGGGGATAATGATCAGTGTTTGAGAACAGTATTTTCAGCTTATCGACTGTGTGTTGTGATGCTGTAGACATCCCCGAATGCCCCAAGAGGATGAGTCTCATTTTGTTCATATTGGGTTCACTACAGTTTAGGACTCTCAAATTGTCACGGTTCTTAATCTGAACCAAAGAGTCCAAATCCAGCAAATCGTTTTGAGAAAACAGATTTTTAGAAAAGAAGTGCCAAATATGGACTGCTTTGCCAGATACAGAGTCGTCACCTAAATATTTTATTTTGGGGGAATTTAGGAAACCCTGACTCGGTGCCAAAGGCCACGTGTCCGTCATCACCAGAGTTGCCTCGGCTCGGGAACTTGGGTACGATTGGGGAAGTTCAGCTATGAGCACCCCCTCTTGCCCGATCAAAGATCGGCCTCTACTAACCGTGATATCTTGTTTTGAAAGCATTATGTGTTCTTATTCCGGTTATTAGCCTAGAATTACTATGTTATGCGCACAGCAAACAAGTATAGACCAAATCGCTTAAATTGGAACAAAACACTTCATGTTTGTTCTGAAAATGGCTTGCTACTCGCAAGTAGGCTAAAATGCAGATTTTGCCACCCTCAAGTGGGCTTTAGAAAAGATGGTTTTGCCACTATCTAGTGGGCTTAAAATTCGCATCCAATGCATTGTTCCAATTTAAGTAACCCAACCTTCACCCACAGGCATTCAGGCAGTTATAACACGTAAGCATGTAGCCTCATGGTAAGCATGCTGTCATGGCAGACACTCACACTCATGCAAGATGCTAAAGCATAAAAGCTTACCTAGTACTCCGAGCCAAAACAAAAGCTAGTTAGTAATTAATGCATGATCCTAGCTCATGTTAAGATGGCTAATACAACACATGCAAGATGCAACTACAATAGGCTCGGCTATTCTAAGACGGCATGTGATGATGCTATAACTAACATGTATTCAACTTTGGGATTGAAATACAAATGCAGTTAGTATGATCCGCCGAGCCCGGTGCATGTAAGACAAATGTATGGATGCACGCATGCTATCATACTGTATGCTAATTAAAACATGCCCTAGACTAACCATCGAAAGATAGTAAATAAAAGGGAAGAAAGACGTGGGGTTGGGAGACATACACACACTCACGCACACTTATTACACAATTGCCCTCGCTCGGAGGGTCTGAATAAATATTACAGCCCGAATAAATAATACTAAATTAATTATTACAGTATTTCTAATTAATTAATAAATTAAATGCAGAAAGAAGGTGGCCACAGCCCTGCCTCGGGATGCGTGAATGATGCGTACTTGACTCGTCTCACCCGGAAACTCGCTGCCATAGCAATGTTGCCTCTGTTTACACTGCCCTGCTCCTCTGAAGACTGTGAAAGTCCCCAAAACTGCTCCTAGAGTGTTGTGGAATGTGCTACCGGCCATGGGAATACTCTCATCGGCTAAATATTGGCTCTTGGCCAAACATTCTTTGCCGGTCGGCACTCAACACTGCCGGCCAGCCAAATCTTCATGCTGAAACCTGCAGTTGACAGCAGCAGAGGGCAAGCAGTGTATGGCATGGAATTTTCAAGCAAATGTATGCATGGACACACTCCCTATCATGCAATGAACTCCAGGGAGCATGGCCCTCGACCCTCGGGCCATCAATTGTGCATTTCGATGCATAATGGCCTAAGAGGCCAAGTTTGCAACTTGATGTAAATGCATGCAACAAACAAATGGGTGCCAATACCCTATCATATTGAGATCAAGGACATCGGCGACCGAGGATTGAGACATGTTACGTCACCTTGAGTGCGAACACTCCTCAATCTTCGCGCTTGGTTTGACACCCCAAACCAAGCAATGTAATGATGCTAATCATGCAAAATAAGCATGCAAACTAATGAGCCTAAGACTAAGGTATGAAAGGCAGCTTTCAAGGGCACTCACAAGATGGCAAACATGGATGCTAGGCTAACATATTAAGCTCTGAAAATGCATAGAGGAAGATGCCAAATCAACCATGTCATGCAAGCAAGGCATTCAACAATGATCCAAACTTGAAGCCAACCAAGAGGGGTCAAACCATGGCCATGTTAATCAAACCCCAATGGACCAAAATGACCTAAAACAATCCTAGAGGACTCCAAAACAGAGCTGGAACATGCATGGGATAGGGCCAAAAACATGCTACGAAATGGGCATCAAAACAAAGGCATTCAAGGTCACCAAAAGGGCATTACTCTATACCTCCCCCCACCAAACATGGCATGGACTTTCCAACAAAAAATAGAGTTTTAATGCATCAAAATACACCCTAAAACCTACATGAATGGCAGCCCAAGGACTCAAACACATAGGCATGCACAAGGACTCAAACATGGAGCGTAAGACCACATCTCTTCAAGGCATTGAAAGGATAACAAATACAAGCATGTAAGCACAAAACATGGTCTGAAATGTCATAATAAGTGAGTCCAAATCACTGAAATAGCCAAGGTAATGCATGCCAATGACTCACACACCCGATGCCAACATGTTAGAATGCAAAGAGACTATACAAAGCATGAAAGGCATGACCAAATCAACACCCAACAGACCTCAAGCATGGAAAAATATGACCAAAAACTTCACAAAGCTAGGCAAAAAAAAATACAAGCATGAAGGTCTAATGGCAAGATGCATTTCTAAGAAAAATGGGGGAATACAAAGCAAATGTATTATGCATGTAAAGGGTCAACAAACCAACATGGGACAGAGGTATAATATGACCAAGAAACACCCAAAAACCTTTGAAATGGAGCCAAAGACAACTAGGCATGCATGCTACCTTTATAAGCCTTAAACACAAGCAAAAGAGACAAAAGGGGAGAGGGGTGTCCCTCCCCTATGCAAGACCTCAAAACCTCTTCTTCATCACTGAAAATCCACTGGATTTCAGTGGTGAGAAGGCCAATACACAAAAGGTTCAAAGCTCAATCAAAAAGGGGACAAAAGGGGCCAAACAAGGCCAAAGAGGGAGAGGTCGACCCCCAACACCAAAGTGACCTTAATGAAAGATCTTAAGCATGAAAATAAAAGACTTTTTTCAGTTTTGCACAAAGCTTAAATCAGTATGCAAGATAGGTCAAAAGCTAGTGCAAGAATGGGGAATAAAAATGAATAGTGCTCACCCTTGAAGAACTCTTGAAGAACAGCAAGCTCAGGCCCCTTTTTGTGATCAAAATCAGCTCAAAACTTTAAGAACAAACCCTCAAGGCCTCCCAAGTTGAAGTATGGTGTAATAGTGTGTGTCTTAGTGCAATACTATGAACTAAACACACTTTTAGGCTATAAAACACACACAAAATGAAGAGAGAGAGAGAGAGGGAGATATAGAGAGAGAAAGTGTATATCAGATACATATATATATATATATATATTTTGCTCTGGTTTTTGCTGAACCAAAACAAAGGATAAGGAGGGTCTGCTTATATAGACAAGGGAATGGCTCCAAGCTTCTTAAAGAAGGTAATAAAAAAAGGGTCAAAGGGGCCAAGCTTCCAAGAGAAGCTGACCCAAAGGTTCAGCTTCTTGAGGAAGCTAAGACAAAGGGTCAAGCTTCCTCAAGAAGCTTGAGCAAAGGGTGCAATCTTCTAGAGGAAGTTTGGATCAAAAAGGGTGCAAAGGGGCCAAAACAGCCACATACGCATATGGGGATAGGGTCTGTGCACCCCAGTTGGCACAGCTAGCATGCACCATGCTTGCTAGAGTCAAAAAGGTGGTACCGGCCAGAAAAGGAGGCCATCGGCCAAATAAATGGTCGGTCGGCTACTTATTTGGTTGGTCGGCTATTTTTACTGGCCGATCGCCTAAATTGATGGCCGGTAGGTGGCTGTCGAGGCCAAAAAGTGGCCGATGGGTGTCTAGATTGAAGCCCCAGAAGTTATATTTCCAATGGCGCAAACCTTGCATTAAAATTCCTCCTGTGCAAAACGTTATGCCCTTTTTGGTGAAGCCGCGCAGATTCGATCCAACCGGAGTGGTGCCCTACTTCAATCAACCATATCTCCCCCACCCGGACTTGGCTTGAGGAGATTCTTGAGTGAAAAATGAAGCCCTGAAAGTAAGATTTCCAATGGTGGTGGCCTCATAGGTAAAATCCAAGTATGTAAATGAATAAGCCCAATTCAGCGAGGGCTGCTCGACTATCTCCTACCCAGATTCATGTCGAACTTCTCCCAAACTAGTTTTCTCCTCTCCTTTCCTCTTTTCTTCAACTCCAAACCCCTAAACAAAGTGTTTTGAAAGATTTTTCAAAGATTTCATCTCTCTTTCATTCATCTCCACTTTGTCCTTGCTCGGTTTACCGAAAAGTGCAACATTTATCGAAATGCGAGCGTCGGAACATCGTAGGAATTTTATTTTCAAAACATTTTGAAAGAGAGGATTTTAAGATCTAAAATCTTTTGATCAAGATTGTTTTGGTCCAAAAGGGGTATGAAGTTGGGATTTGACTCTCTCATTGTTGAAGAATTTCAACCTTTGCCCTGCACACCTTTTACCACCATGTAAACCATCAGTAACACCCAAGTCTTAAGGGCGGTCAAAAATGGGGTGTCTACAGATGCCCAACTATGTGTTGTGTGTTTATTTAAAGCCGTTATGCTATCCATTTGTCTGGTTGTTTATTTCCTTATTATTGCTTTATTTATCTTTTTGCTAGGGTAGTTTAGCACAATTGCTTCAGACCAAGCAGATATTCCCCAAGCATTCTGGACAAGAGGTCGCCGACTCAATCGATCTGAGGATCTGGTCGATGGACAACCAGTGTTCCACTCTCTACCCCCGGTTATCAGACGGAACATGAGAAAACACAGTGTATCTGAGTAGAGGTTGCCAGAGCAGTGGTCTACCCCATCAGTGGATAGTCGGGCTGAGGTCTCAATTGTTGCCATAGAGATAGATATACCAGTCGGTCAAATGGATCAGTAGAACACGTCAGGGATGGGGGCAATGATGCGTCAACTCCAAGAAAGTATGAAACTTATGCAGAAGGACGCCATCTGCCAAGCGGAATTTGCCAAGCAGCAGGCTGCGATCATGGCCCAGCAGGCCGAGCTAATCACCAGGTTGCAATAGCAAAATGGAGCATCTACTTCGCATCAAGCTCCTCCACCACCAGGGGTTCAGACACCCGGGGAAACACGAAATGTCTAGGAGGGTACGGACATTCCGATAGGGCCGGCTCCGCCCCCAATCTTACCCCAGCTGTCCAAAACACCTACCAACCTACCGGACTCTCCCTTCGAATTCAAGGTCGACCCTACAGCATTGAAATTGAGCAAGCTTGAGAAGTTGTTCAAGAAATCCCAAGGGATAAAGTCCATCCCAAACATTGAGGATGGGTACACTGACGTGGCTTTGACGCTACCAGATAGGTTCAAAATGCCACAAATCGACCGCATTGACAGATCTGGGGATCCCATGGTGCATCTTCGGTTGTTCTCAGATATACTACGACCGATGGGCCTCACCAGACCGCAAAAGCTTTCATTATTCGGCCAGACCCTGTTAGGTGTGGCCGCTATCTGGTACGCAAAATTAGAAGATGATGTTAAGCGGAACTGGGATGAGATGGCCGAGGCTTTCATTGCACAGTACTCCTATAACACGCAAATCGAGATTACAACCCGTGATCTTGAGACAACAAGGCAGGAGCCTAAGGAAAGCTTTTTGGAGTTCGTAGTCAGGTGGAGGGCGAAAGCCTCAATGATGACCCTAAGGCCTACTGATAAAGATCAAATCCGGATGATTGTGCACAATCTCCAGCCTAAGCTGATGCAGAAAATGATCATGCTCCCTTTCCCTACCTTTTAAGATTTGCATGAGATGGGAGTACAGATTGAGGATACCTTGAAGCAGGGCTTGATTGATAATGACAGAGAGCAACCCAGAAGAACCTTCAACCACAACAACAATACAGGCACCAGCAATGCCGTAAATGCTAAAGCTTTCAGAAGTAAGCATGGTCACCCTCATTCCCCCTCCAAGACCCATGGCAGCTACACCTTTCTCTGGTGCGTCCGGAAGCAACACACAAACCACCAAATACCAACCTCGAGGCCAGAGAACCTTCACCCCATTATATATGCCCCTCTCCAAGGCTCTAGGGGTATTAAGCAAGAAAGGGCACTTAAAGCCCCTGGAGCCGAGGCCATTGCCAAATCCACTCCCTCCCTCTCATAACCCAGCAAAATACTACGCATATCACCAACAACATGGTCACGACACTGACCAATGTTTTAGATTGCATCATGAGATTCAAGATCTCATTGACAAGCAGATGATTGTGCCTCCAGAAAAACCCAATGTCACAACAAACCCTCTCCCACCGCACAACCAAGCTTCACCCCCCAAATGTATCAACTTTATCCAAACTGGGGTCGTGTCTTACGATCCTAGCATATATATCACCCCGTCCCACCTATCCAAGCTGGAGGTGCTCCTTCCTGACTGCACTGACTTGTGCATGTTGGACATCTCCAGAACCCAACCCGAACCAATGGTGGTGACTGTCGAAGGCAGAATAGGGGAGATTTCAGCGGAGAATGGGATTGTTGAGCCAGAATCTGAGGAATCTGGGAGTTTTGCTAAGGAGATATACAGTCCGAGTGACTACATTCTATCAGTAGGCCAGGTTAGGCCAAATGTGGAATTGCCGGTAGGGACAGAGCTTTGTGTGATATAGGGGGATGAATCTGGTCAGAGGATAGATGACTTGGCAGCTGTGGAAGGGGACTTTGCTAACCTCTAATTTTTCAATGAACAAGATCCAGAGGGCATGGTAGTCAACTGGTTAGATTTTGAGGAGTCAGCAGAGGTCACCAAGTGGCTTGATGACCTACCAGATGTTGTCGATGAAACTCAGTTGGAACGGGCCCGATAGGGGCAAGAACATCAGTTATGGCCGGAAGGGCTCAAAATCAGAATGCATCGCCAGAGAGCGCCGGTGCTAAGAATTTCGCTCAGGACTTAGGCGTTGTGAATGTGGGAAGTGTTGAACAGCCAGCTGTACTAACGCAGTTGGAACAAGAAAGGTTCGGGGATTCTGAGAGAATCAAGAAAGCTAAGGCCCCTGAGGGGACTGAAAGTGCTGTGTGCACGAGGATAGAGAATGCTACGAGCACGTGGACGGAAAGTACTGCGAGTACAATTGTACCGGAGCTGGACAGGTGTCTGTTGGCTGCCGACGGAATGTGGTGGGAAGACGACGATCTGTGTCTTGCCCACACGGATGAGGATTGGGGGAGCAACCAACCAGACGATACCTGGTACATCGACGAAGTCGATCATATGACTAGAAGCGGGTGGTATTTTAAGCCCCCACATCTAGATCAACCAGAGGTGTCTAGGAAAGATAAGGAGGCGGAGAAACAGAAAGAGAAGCAACTCGAAGAAGAGGCTGTACTGAAGCAGTTGAAAAAGATACAGGCAGACATCTCCATCTGGGGACTGCTTATGGCATCGCGAGTGCATCGACAAGCTGTCTTATCGACCATGGAAAAGGGCAAGCCCTCAATAGACACCACGCCCGAACAGCTGGTGGGCTTAGTTTTTCTGAGAGGGGCTATCCCGATGTTGACTTTCTTCGAAAAAGAATTACCACCTAAGGGAGCGAACCATAACAAGCCACTCTACATCTCTGTGGAGTGCAGAAACAAATGGATACCCGTGGTGCTTGTCGACACAGGGTCCGCCATCAATGTGTGCCTGGCAAGGACTGCATATGCAATCGGTTTAAAGACCGCGGACTTTGTGCCGACAGCCCAGGTGATTCGGGCATATGATAACACAAGCAGAGAAGTAATGGGGACAGTGAAAATTCAGACCAAGGTTGGGCCGGGACAGCATGAGGTAGCCTTTCACGTCTTAGAAGTTCCTGCGACCTTCAATCTACTTTTGGGATGGCCGTGGTTGCACCAAGTAAAGGTAGTTTCGTCCACCTTGCATCAGCTGGTGAAATACCCCCATGGGAAGGGAGTAGCCATCGTTTTTGGAAATTCATAGATCTATCCACCGCCAGAAGTATCTACGCCAGTTTTGGAAATTGAGCACGGTATGGAGGATGTGTTCATGTCGGGTTTTACCCTGGCTGAGGCCTGGGTCGTGCAGAACATCTTAGCTGTTAATGAGGGGGTGTATGTTAGCGCACAATCAGTATACCTCATGAACAAGCTTCAATACATCCCTAGGATGGGATTGGGAAAGAGCGGCCGGAAGGGCGTTGCAGCGTTGGCCAAAGTGCCACACAACCCACACACCTTTGGCTTGGGTTATCTGCCCACCAAAGAGGATTGGATAAGGAAAGGTAAGGAGATGGCTGGGAGAGCCAGAGCGAAGCAGGCTGGGAAGCCTTTTGAGCTAATGCACCGACCCATCCTGGGTACCCTAAACGAACGCTTTGTTCGGGAGAGGGAGGACTTTCCATTTTGTGGCTTCCCAGAGCCATGGATAAACGAAGAGAAGCGTTGTGTGCCAGGGTTTGAGATTTTATTTGACCTACAGTTATCCAGGGATGACGTTGCCGAAGAGCAGACGGACCCATTAGCTGAGGCTGAGCAGAGCAAGAAAGTGGAGTCTGAGGACGCCGAAAGTGAAATGGGGGTAGCACTAGCGTGTCTACTTTCAGATCCTCTAATCGAACAGAAGTTCTTGGGGGATAACTTCTCAGTATGCGTGATCGCGAAAGAAACAGCTGCGGGCCTAACAGCAAACATTTTGGATGCATCTATCGCACCCTCTCATTTGGCAATATAAAGAGGGATTTTTGTCAAGCAGTACCGGGTCAGGTAGTGAGCCAGAATCTGATTCCACCGAGTCTGTTGAGTCGGAATCAGGTTCTAGCTCGACTGAGTCTGAGTCCGGTATTCCAGGGGGTGATAACCCGGATACCACAGTCCTGTCCAGGTCATCTTTTTCCTTCTCTTTTGAGTCTGTTGTAACCGAAGAATCGGACGATTTGGATGTGCTTAATGAGAATGATGTGGCTGTGGTTTCTTAGTACTTTTCTGTGCCCTTGATTTATTGCATTAACTCAGACTTTCAAAATTTTGATGAAAACGACGAGGAAGAAATTCCTCCGATTTTGCAACGCTTAATTGAACAAGAGCAGGAAAGATTTGTTAAACCCATAATGGATGAAATCACTATTGTGAATATTGGTACTGAGGAGGACCCGCGGCTGGTCCAGATCGGGTCCACGTTGTCTTCGGAGGAACGCGAGCGCTTAGTCGCTTTATTAAAAGATTTCAAAGATGTTTTCGCGTGGTCCTACGAAGACATGCCTGGAATTGATCCTGAGATTGTACAACACCGGATCCCTCTTGACCCCGAGGCTCGACCCGTTAAACAAAAACTCAGAAGGATCCTCCCGGACTGGGCTCTCAAGATTAAGGAATAGGTCACCAAGCAAATTGACGCAGGTTTCCTGCTGGTATCCGAATACCCAACTTGGTTGGCCAACATCGTTCCGGCGCCGAAGAAGGATGGTAGGATCCGGGTATGCGTGAATTTCCGGGACTTGAATAGAGCTAGTTCGAAGGATGATTTCCCCTTGCCGCATATCGATGAGTTAGTGGACATCACAGGCTTTGCTTTCGTTCATGGATGGTTTCTCAGGCTATAATCAGATTGTAATGGCACCCGAGGATCGGGAGAAGACTACTTTCACCACCACGTGGGGGACCTACTACTACAGAGTGATGTACGTTTGGTGTTATAGCAGGGAAAATGCTGGGGTTTCTGATTACACAGAGAGATATCGAAGTCGGCCTTTCCAAAATCAAGGCCATCTTAGAAATGCCACCACCAAGGACTGAAAAGGAGGTGCGAGGTTTTCTGGGTAAAGTGCAATTCATAAGACGATTTATCTCAAAATTAACCTTAACTTGTGAACCACTTTTTGGCCTCCTGAAAAAAGGAGAGAAATTCCAATGGGATGGCTGATGCCAAGCTGCTTTTGAACAGATCAAGGAATACTTACAGAACCCGCCCGTGTTGTCACCGCCAGAGCCGGGGAGACCGTTGATTTTGTATCTTTCAGTAACTGAGACTACAATGGGCTGCATGCTCGCACAAGAATCAGAGGACAAAGTGGAGAGAGCCATCTACTACCTGAGCAAGAAGATGCTGGAGTATGAGACTCGCTACACACCATTAGAAAAGGCTTGCTTAGCCTTGGTATGGGCTACCAGGAAGCTGAGGCACTACCTGTTAGCTCACTCTGTAATATTGGTTTCACGACTGGATCCCATCAAATATCTTTTCGAGAAACCGACACTTACGGGTAAGCTAGTTCGTTGGTTGCTGTTGCTTTCCAAATTCGATCTGAAATATGTGACGCGCAAGTCAGTCAGGGGAAGAGCGGTAGCGGAGTTCCTAGCCGATCATCCAGTGGAAGGAGGTGAAGCAGTTGAGAACTTATTCCCAGATGAGGCCATTCTTCATATCGACGATAAATTTTGGACGATGTACTTTGATGGAGCGTCAAACCAATACGGGTATGGGATAAGAGTGTTGCTGATAGCACCCCACAACTCCTGTATTCCTCTTGCATTCAAACTCCGGTTCAGAGTCTCGAACAATGAAGCAGAATATGAGGCATGCATTGCCGGTCTAGAAGCAGCCCTAGAATTAGGGGCAAAACGGTTGGACGTCATCAGGGACTCGAACCTTGTTGTATCTCAAGCGAAAGGAGATTGTAAAGTCAAAGAAGAAAAGATGATTATGTATCACCAGACCTTGGACTTGTTAATTCCTCGGTTTGAGAAGTTAAACTTTGCTCATCTGTTAAGAGAGAACAACAGGTTCGCAGATTCACTAGCAACTCTATCTTCCATGATAGACATCCCGTTTGGAGTCCGGATACGTCCAGTCATTATCGACCAGAAATTTGTGCCGGCTTACAAATCGATTGCTACTATAGATGAGGTTCAAGATGAGAACCCCTAGTATTACGATATTTGGAATTTCTTGGAGAAGGAAGCATATCTACCAGGGGTAACTGCCAAGGATAAAAGGGCAAGCAGAAGAATGGTCGTTCAGTTCATCATCTGCGGAGGTAAATTGTATAAGAGAGGTCATCTGGGAATGCATAAGTTGTGCGTTGAAGCTGAAAAATCAAAACGCTTGATGGAGGCCATCCATGAAGGGAAATGCGGTGCACATATGAACGGGGTAATGCTAGCGCGGAAGATCCTCAGACAAGGTTATTATTGGTCCACCATGGAGGAGGATTGTATCGGCTTTGTTCGGCGATGCCACAAGTGTTAGATCCATGCAAACCGCATGAACATTCCGCCGTCAAAGCTATACAAATGACTTCGCCATGGCCATTTTCAGTTTGGGGAATCGATGTGATCAGGGCTGTCACTCCGAAGGGGTCGAATGGGCATGAGTTCATCCTAGTCGCGATAGATTATTTCACAAAGTGGGTTGAGGCCCAATCTTATGCGGTGTTAAAGGCGTCGCATGTTGCAAAGTTTATCAAAAACAACATCATCTGTCGTTATGGGGTCCCAAACGAGATCATTTCAGATAATGGTTCCCACTTCAAAAAGGAGGTGATTGACTTGTTGGAGAAATACAACGTGGCTTTTCATAAGTCATCCACATATCGGCCACAGACCAACGGAGCAGTTGAGGCCGCCCACAAGAATGTCAAGCGTATTTTACAGAAGATGGTGGAAACCTACCGAGACTGGCCAGATAAGCTGCCATTTGCTCTGTGGGGCTACCGGACTTCAATTATAACTTCTACTGGAGCGACTCCGTATTCATTGGTTTATGGGATGGAGGCCATTCTACCTATTGAAATTGAGGTTCCGTTATTAAGAGTGCTGGCTGAGGGTCAGATAGCCGAGGCAGACTGGCAGCAGAGCAGATTTGAGGAACTCACGCTCTTTGATGAAAGAAGACTGAAAGCACTGTACCACGTTCAAGGTTATCAAAGAAGAATTGCCAAGGCTTTCAACAAGAAGGTTAAGTCTAGGAATTTGAAGGAAGGAGATTTGGTACTCAAAGACAACCGAGCTCCCATCCATGACCCTAGGGGCAAGTTCAGACCTAATTGGGCTGGTCCATACATCATTAAGTCTATTTGGTCAGGAGGAGCTGTCGTTTTGATGGACCTAGATGGCCTAGAATTCTCATAATCGATCAATATGGACAAGTTGAAGAAATATTCCTCTT